>NC_132904.1:27087348-28335160 GCF_047675955.1 Chlorocebus sabaeus | reverse complement strand
TGTGTGATTCAGGTAAAATACTTAATCCGTACTTTTTCAGTTTTCTCATCTCGTATTAACATGGGGATAATAATAGTATCTACCTCATAGTGTTGTTGGAAGGATGAGATAAAATATGTAAAGAAGTTATTTAAAACTATCTGGCCAGGCACAGTGGCTCATGCCTATAATCCCAGTACTTTGGGAGGTTGAGGCAGGAGGATCACTTGAGGCCAGGAATTTGAGACCAGCCTGGGCAATATAGTGAGACCCCATCTTTACACAAAATTTAAAAATTACCTGGGTGTGGTAGTGCACATCTGTAGTGTGAGCTACTCTGGAGGCTGAGGTGGGAGGATGGCTTCAGCCCTGGCAATTAACGCTACAGTAAGCCATGATTGCACCACTGCATTCAGCCTGGGTGACAGAGTGAGACTTTGTCTCAAGGAACAAACAAACAGACAAACAAACCCAAAACTATGACATAGTATGGGCTCAATAAATGTTACCAATACTGTATGTCCTACTTTCTGGCTGCCAATATTCATTAAAAATGCTTCTTTTTTTAAAGAAGAATTTGTCCCTGGTTCTCAGGTTCTATCAACCCCCGTTTAAAAAGATTGTATTTTGAAATACTTAAGACATAAAAAGAACACAAACATCTGTGTGCTCACCACCCAGCTTTAAAAAATAAAACATTGCCAGCCTTTGTGTATCCCTCCCTAGAAACTCCTCTTATAAAATTAAATCTCTTATGGGATGGAAGAAAAGATCATTATATGAAATTGAGAGCTAGAGAAAAGGAAGAGCAAGAGAATCAGAGTTCCCTCCACTTCTTAATGTGAGTTCTGGGGCAGGTTACATAACCTCCATGGACTGCAATGACCAAAAACCATAAAAAAGGGGATAATGTGTACCTTACCAGGCTTTTGTCAGGATAAAGTAATAAAAGCCTATTGTGAGAGACCCCAGCACCAGGCTTTCAAAAAGTTTAGGTGTTCTGTGTATGTTTCTTTACATCGTTTTCATAAGTGCCTTCAAGGGGCCTTTTCCTACGTCTTCAAATCCAATTTATTCAATATAGGAGAGAGTTTTAGTGCTCATCCATGCCTTGGGCACACAGGAAACTTACAAATACCATTTCCCTTTGCAATCAGGCAGGGCCATGTGACTAGTTCTGGCCTGTGTGCTATGAGGAGAAGGATGCATAACATTCCTAGGTCAAAGCGTTTTATTTTCATTGCAAGACTCTTTTCCCTGTGTGCAACCAAGAAGCAAAGGGCAGCTATAAGAGGGAAGAGATGGATCACACAGTTGATGTATAAGGGCAGTTGCCTTGGAAAGTCAACCCACCTGCATTGGACTTACATGAGCAAGAAAACAAACGCCTGTTATTTTAAGCCGTTGAGATATTGGGATTGTTTTTTCTGCTGCATAGCTAAGCCTACTTTATGCACAGTTCTTTCTTGAAGTCTTTCCTGATACTAGAAATAAGAAAGCCATAGTTCTACTCCTGCTTCTGCCTCTCACTGGAATTGGGACCTGGTCAGATGTCCTTATCTATAGAGTTGTAATGAAATCTATCCTATCTTCTTTTCAGAACTGTTATGAGTTCAAATGAGGTCACATGGAAAGATACCTTGTGAACTAGCAAGTCCTACAGAGATGGAAAGAGTTGAATATTCCTATTAGTAAGGTTACCTATATACAGCAACCACAATGATTAGGTTTCCTGAAAAGCTGCTATTAGGTTGGTGCAAAAATAATTGTGGTCTTTGCTTTTACTTTGAATGGAAAAAACGCCAATTATTTTGTATCAACCTAATAATTTAAAATATTTTGTCCAGTTGTCCTTATAAGTAAATCAAATGTGAATAAAAATATAGTCTCTGTATCTTCTGCAGTTTCAATGCATCCCCTAAATTTCACGTGTTGGAAACTCGATCTCCAGTGTGGTGGTTTTGGGAGCTGGGACCTAATGAAAGGTATTTGGGTCATGGAAGGACACTCTTCATGAATGGATCAATGGCATTATCATGCGAGTGAATTCGTTATTCTGGGAGTAGTTTCCTTATAGCGGGACAGGTTTGGTCCAGCCCCATCTTTCTCTCCATCTCTTTCTTTCACTCTTGCCTTCTTTTTGCCCTTCCACCATAGGATGACACAACAAGAAGGCTCTTACAAGATACCAGCCCCTTGAGTTTGGACTTCCCAGCCTCCAGAACTAAGCCAGTAAATTTCTGTTCATTATAAATTACCCAGTCAGTGTTATGCTGTTATAGCAGCACAAATTGAACTAAGACAATATCATTCCTGGGTTGCTGTTTCTCACATCCTGTTTGAAAAATGAACTAGGATATACTTTTACACAGCTGAGGGTAGAGTTGGGAAGGTAAAACTTCCCCAAACATTTGGAAATAAGATGGCTCCTTACAAGTTGAATTATAAAATTATGACACAATTCATTAGGTCAAAATATACTTATTGAACAACCATTATAAGTGTGTGTGGCAGCCTGCCTTGAAGATGGTATTTATGCCCATGTGTAGTTTGCATACATAGGGCTGCCTCATGTAACAGTATATTAGTCTGTTCTCACACAACTGATAAAGACATACCTGAAACTGGGTAATTTATAAAGTAAAAGAGGTTTAATGGACTCACAGTTCCACGTGACTGGGGAAGCCTCACAATCATGGTGGAAGGCAAAAGGCATGTCTTATATGGCAGCAGACAAGAGAGAGAATGAGATCTAAGCAAAAGGGGTTTCCCTTTATAAAACCATCAGATCTCGTGACACTTATTCACTACTACAAGAGCAGTATGGGGGAAATTGTCCCCATGATTCAATTATCTCCCACTGGGTCCCTCCCACCAAACATGGAAATTAGGAGAGCTACAATTCAAGATGAGATTTGGGTGGGGACACAACCAAACCATATCAACAGGATATTGTGAAAATGACAGAATGTTTCTCCCTAGACTGGGCTGTAGAAGACATTGCAGCTTCTGTCTTGCTCTCTCTTATTTGCTATGAGGGAAACACCTGCCCTGTCCTGAAGTTTAGTAGCCCTTTAGAAAGGCTGCTGAGCAACTGAGCCCTCTTGCCAATATTCTGACAATTGTGGAGGCTTTCTGCCAAAGCCTCATGAGTGAGTCATCCTGGAAGTGGATCTTCCAGCCCCAGTCAAGCCATCAGATGACATCTTGACTGCAGTCTCATGAGAGACCCTAAGCTGGAACCTACAAAAACTGTGATATAGTAAATGTTGTCTTAAGCTCTAAATTTTGGGTAATTTGGTACACAGCAATAGATAATTAATAGAACATGTTAGGCACTGTTCTTAGCCCAGGAGATACAGCAGTGCAGCAGTCCCCAAACATTTTGGAACCAGGGACTAGATTTATGGAAGACAGTTTTTCTACTGACCAGTGTGGGGCAGGGAGATAGTTTTAGGTTAATTCAAGTGAATTATATTTATTGTGCACTTTATTTCTATTATCATTACATTGTACTATATAATGAAATAATCATACAACTCACCATAATGTGGAATCAGTGGGATTTCTGAGCTTGTTTTCCTGCAACTAGACAGTCCCATCTGGGGGTGATGAGAGACAGTGACAGATCATCAGGCATTACATTCTCATAAGGAGCGTGCAACCTAGATCCCTCACATGTGCAGTTCACAAAAGGGTTTGCGATCTTATGAGAATCTAATGCCACAGCTGATCAGGCAGGAGGTGGAGCTCAGGCAGTAATGTGAGGATGGGGAGTGGCTGTAAATACAGATGCAGCTTTACTCCCTCACTCACCACTCATCTGTGAAGGAGAGATTTAAGCTAAAAACCTATGTGATGGTTTCTGCATGCAAAGATCTTTAAGCAGAGTGGTCCATGCAGAGGGAACACCTGTTGCAAAGGCCCTAAAGCTAAAATAAGCTACATTTATAATATAGGGCCTTAAAGTCAGTGTGGTTGAGGCAGGGAGAAGGAACTAAAGCAGCAGGTTTTAGATCAGAGTGGGCATACTCCTGAGGGGACACAAAACTTTCCAGAGGGTGCCCGCCTAGTTTTAAGGAGGTGACACGCAACCTAGAGAGACTGTGTGTTCAGAGAAGAAATGCAACCTGGTACATGCAATCTGGACAAAAACACCTGAGAATCAGAATCTTTCTTGTGCCAGAAGCAAGAATAAGAACTTAGATACGCTAACCTTTTATGAAAGTATAGACCAAGAAAGAATGAGTTAATTAAAAGGGGAAAGAGGAATTAGATATGATGGGACCTAGGCAAGGTCAGAGATCCAGCGTGACAGCTGTTTGGAAGAGGAGGTGCACTGCATCAAAATCTCCCCCTGGTTGCCCATTTTCAAAGGCAGGCATTTTGGAGATGGCCTGATGTCATAATCTTTGAATTGTTAAATGATTTTACAATTGCTAACAGCAGCTAAATGAAGCCAAAGGAGCACATGAAGGGATATTTCTGAATACAGGATTCTGGCCTTAAAATACACTCCGAGTGTCCTAAGTTTCTCGTCAGCCCCCACCATTCCACCCTCTTCTCCATCCTCCCCATTACCCTACTCCATCAACATGAGGGAAAATGCTTAAAGCAGGGGAAGGGGGAGGTGTTAAGAAGTGGAGGGGCAGGGCAATGGGAGGGGGTGATAAAGAGGGAAGGGAAGGTGTGTGGACATGTGGATGTGTGCAGGGAGGTCCCCGGGGAGACTGCACACAGTAATGGCAGGCTTTGGAGATGCACCTTTGGTTGTCGACTGTCCAGGCTAGAAGCAGAGCCTGAGCCACCAGGAGGCAGAAGTTTAGTTTTAGAAATCACATTGAAACCTACAAAAGTTCTCCAAATTTTCCAAGACAATGAGTTTTCCTTGGTAAAGCCCATCTACTAGCAAGGAGTACAAATATGTGCCCTCCTTCTCCATTGTCTTTCCCAAATCCCAATCAAAAATATAAGCTTTTTTGTAGCCACACTCATTTTTCCTGCTCTTGGATAAAGGAATAAGTCTATTTATTTCTTAATTTTGAAGAAAGGGGACCGTGGGCACATATCCACTGCATTGGAGTCAATTTTGCTCTGAATTTTGCCACTGTTCATCAAGCAGTCGTTGAGATGATAAATTGACCCAATTAACTGCTTTCCTTGGGGGGAAAAATGTACCAGCTAGAGGATGTAAGTATATGATCTACTTGTGAATTATAGTTTTAATGCAAATGAATTACTTTTGTCTGATTTGCATATATGTTTCTTGTGAGCCGAGTTAGTGTCCAGGCACATGGTGTGGTAAAAATCTGTGTTTTGTTTGTTTGTTTGTTTGTTTTTCTGAGATGGAGTCTCACTCTGTCACCCAGGCTGGAGTGCAGTGGCATGATCTTGGCTCTCTGCAAGCTCCGCCTCCCGGGTTCACAGCATTCTCCTGCCTCAGCCTCTGGAGTAGCTGGGACTGCAGGTGTCCACCACCACACTCAGATAATTTTTTGTATTTTTAGTGGAGACGGGGTTTCACCATGTTAGCCAGGATGGTCTCAATCTCCTGACCTCGTGATTCACCCGCCTTGGCCTCCCAAAGTGCTGGGATTACAGGCATGAGCCACCGCGCCCAGCCGGTAAAATCAGTTTTTGAACTGAGCTAAAGGTCAGATTAATTCACCAAAGTAAATAATACCTTATGAATTCTCCTTGTACCTTCCCTTCTGGACACATTTTTAAAAATTACTAAAATCACCCAAAACCTGAAATAAAGGAAAAGGATGCCTACATGTCCTTTCAATATCATTGCTTAACATGTTCACCTAATAAATATTTATCCATGTTGGAGCATGTACCTCTGTTTGACTTTACTACTTACTACTGGAATTTCAGGTGTGAACCACTACACCCATCTCAAAAACATATATTTAAGCTTTTGGTTTAATCTGTATTTTGAAACAGTTGGAGGTTTATTGTTTAGGAAGTGTCTGAATTTAAAAGCCTGGTTTGTGTATATTGCTGATGGCTGCTAGGTGTGGAGACTCCTGCAGCAGCAGCAAAACAGAGAATCTGAGGCAGGACAGGAGGAAGTGTCCCAAATTGAGGTTTGAACTTGGTGAGAAAAACAGGATATTTGTTTCCAGTGTTCCTGATTTGAATTTGTGATATGATTTCTCAAAAAGGACACTAAATCACAATTAGTTTTCTTGAATTGCCCACAATGTAGTTGAAATAATGTCTTTTATGCAACAGTATTATTTTCAATAGTTGCATATTTTCATTGCAAACATATTTTATATACGATATGAACCAAACTGTCTCTTGTGAGGCTGACTGGAAAACTAATCCCAATTTATAACATTGTTTCTATGAAAGAATATGTATTTTGTTCCAAACAACGAAATGCAAAAGTTTTGGGGTGGGGAGAATATACAAATTTTTTGGAGTGGAATCAGCCTACAATGAGGTTTATTAAAATGACAAAATTAGGCAAATTACAAATGGCTTTAGTATAGAAGGAAATGGAAAGTTTGTGTAAGTGTGTGTGTGTTTGAGTGTGTTTTGTTAGTGCTATCATACCTTTTAGTTTTCCATCTCATATAGTAGGACACATATTCCAGACTCCTGCAGTCTTTGCCCATGTTTGCCTCTCTCATATGGTGTGCTTGTTAATACCCTGTGATTATTAAGAATAAAATAACTTTCAATTTCAAATTGAACTTGCAGAATGCATCCACCAAAAAGTCACTTTCATCCCACTTCCTGCCAGAAAAAAACAGATTTCTTCGTGGATTTACTAAGTAGAACATTGCTTTAACAAACAACATGAGAGTGTTTGCTTTCTTATAACCAAGTAATGTTTATGTTCGGAATGAGCTAATGCTACTACTTTCCTGAAGGAGATTCTGTAGGGGATATCAACTATGTTAAATAAATAATGACCTTTGAAATTTTGGTATATGCCCATTGGAAGATTTCTAAAATGGTTATTTGAGGGTGATAGTGGTGGTAATTTTTTCTTAAGGCATTTATTAAGGACCATCTACTTTTTTTTTTGTTTTGTTTTCTGCATCAGTAAGGTAGGGATATAAAGGTCAATATTAGAAATCAATGGGCAACAAAGAATTTTAGCCATGACCAGACAGGTGTGTTTTCTGATAGGAAATCCCTCAAAACTAAGGTAGGGAAGTGCCAAAAATCATATTCCAGAGAGGAAATAAAATATTAGAAATTGGAGCACAGTTGGAAACTGAAATTCAACAGCTTTAGTTGCATTACCCTTAAAGTCACTTATATTTATTTTAAATACATCATGCATTTTTTTTGTGATCAAATGTTTCAGGATAATATTAAAGGATATAGAGTTTCCTATCCATACAACTGCACTTAAAATAAATTAACTATTCCTCTAAGGTTGAACATTAGGTTATTTCTTCTGCCTTTGCATTTATAATGTGCCAATGAACTTTTTTGCATGAATCTTTGTCAGCATTTTAAATTATGACTGTAAGAAGGATTCCTTCAAGGGAAATTGGTAGGCCAAAGGCTGTGAATATTTATGACTCCTGGTACAAATGACTTCTCAGAAAGGTATCAATTTGTGTTCCATCTGGCTCTTGGTATCATCCTGTTTATTCTCTCCAGGATTCTGAGATTGAGTATTGTCTTAAAAACCAAATGAACATAACCCCTCCACGCTCTCCCACCAACCCACACCCACAACTTTAAAAAGAAATTCAAATTCACAGACAAGAGAAAATAGTCATGTTACAGAAGATTATAAAATAAAAAGTAGAAACGTCCTCTTTACCATTTTGAAACTCGGCTCTACTTTCTGAAATAGCCACTGTGATTGGAATTTAAATTTAAATTGATTACCAATTTTAAAATTTAAAACATAGTCTTGCTGTTTATATAAGAACTACATTGGGAAAGGAAGGAAGAGCTTACCTGCCAGGACTTGAGGGCCACTATCCCACAGTTCCTAAATTCATCAACATCACAAGCTTTCTTTCGACAGGAGTGCAATCTATCAAAGAATCGCCTTGTTTTCTTGCTGACATTGCAGTGGGGAAGATGAGACCCAAGGACATTCAGCCAAGAGGGAAATGTGAGTCATATGTTCACAAACTGGAAAAAGGCTATTTATTATTGTTATTATTATTATTTTTTTAGATGAAGTCTTGCTCTGTTGCCCAGGCTGGAGTGCAGTGGCATCATCTTGGCTCATTGCAACCTCCGTCTCCTGGGTTCCAGTGATTCTCCTGTCTCAGCCTCCCGAGTAGCTGGGACTACAGGCGCGTGCCACCAGGCCCAACTAATTTTTTGTATTATTTTTTGTTGTTGTTGTTGTTGAGATGGAGTCTGGCTCTATCACCCAGGCTGGAGTGCAGTAGCCGGATCTCAGCTCACTGCAAGCTCCGCCTCCCAGGTTTACGCCATTCTCCTGCCTCAGCCTCCCAAGTAGTGGGGACTACAGGCGCCTGCCACCTCACCCTGCTAGTTTTTTGTATTTTTTTAGTAGAGACGGGGTTTCACTGTGTTAGCCAGGATGGCCTCGATCTCCTGACCTCGTGATCCACCCGTCTCGGTCTCCCAAATTGCTGGGATTACAGGCATGAGGCATGGCGCCTGGCTGAAAAAGGCTATTCAAATGTAGTGATAACATGTATTTGAAAAGGTTACAGTATCTATCCAGTAAAACATATCAGATATATAAAAGGGTTACAAACTTTATCTAAGAAAGTAAAACATTAGTGTTGTAAAAAGGAATTGCTGTGTTTGTCCAGGCCAGTGAGACATTAAAGATTACTTTGTTAGTTGAGATCTTAACTCTTAAAATATGGGACAAAGTTTATCACTATTGGTTATGGAGGCTGCTTTCCTTTCCTTTTTTCTTCCCACTTCCCTTTCTCCAGTTTATAATTTCTCAATGGTTCGAGAGTAAGGGGCAGACATTGTTACATGTTATCCTTAAATATTTCATTATATTAATGGTATGGTTTGGCTCTGTGTCCCCACCCAAATCTCATCTTTTTTTTTTTTTTTTTTTTTTGGAATTGGAGTTTTGCTCTGTTTGCCCAGGCTAGAGTGCCATGGCATGATCTTGGCTCACTGCAACCTCCGCCTCCCAGGTTCAAGTGATTCCCCTGTCTCAGTCTCCTGAGTAGCTGGGACTATAGGCGCGTGCCACCACGCCTGGCTAATTTTGCATTTTTGATAGAGATAGGGTTTCTCCATGTTGGTCAGGCTGGTCTCGAACTCCTGACCTCACGTGATCTGTCCTCCTCGGCCTCCCAAAGTGCTGGGATTACAGGCTTGAGCCACTGCTCGGCCCAAATCTCATCTTTTAGCTTCCACAATTTCCCCATGTTGTAGGAGGGACCCAGTGAAAGACAACTGAGTCATGAGGGCAAGTCTTTCCTGTGCTGTTCTCATGATAGTGAATGAGTCTCCTGAGATCTGATGATTTTAAAAACGGGAGTCTCCCTGCCCAAACTCTCTTTTGTTGTCTGTTACCATGTGAGATGTGTCTTTCACCTTCCACCATGATTGTGAGGCTTCCCCAGGTATGTGGAACTGTGAGTCCAATAAACCTCCTTCTTTTGTAAATTGCTCAGTCTCAGGTATGCCTTTATCAGCAGGGCTCAGAAGAAGACAGGAAAATGTGGGAAAGTTTGGAACTTGCTAGACACTTGTTCAATGGCTTTGACTGAAATGCTGATAATGATATGGACAGTGTAATCCAGTCTGAGATGGTATCAGATGGAGATGAGGAACTCACTGGGAACTGGAGCAAAGGTGACTCTTGCTATGTTTTAGCAAAAAAACTGGATGCATTTTGCCCCTGCCCTAGAGATTTGTAGAACTTTGAACTTGAGAGAGATGATTTAGGGTATCTGGTGGAAGAAATTTCTAAGCAGCAAAGAATTCAAGAGGTGACTTGGGTACTGTTAAAGGCATTCAGTTTTATAAGGGAAGTGGGCCGGGTGCAGTGGCTCATGCCTGTAATCCCAGCACTTTGGGAGGCCAAGGCAGGTGGATCATGAGGTCAGGATTTCAAGACCAGCCTGGCCAAGATGGTGAAACCTTATCTCTACTAAAAATACAAAAAAATTAGCCGGGTGTGGTGGCACGTACCTGTAATCCCAGCTACTCCGAAGGCTGAGGCAGATAATTGCTTAAACCTGGAGGGGCGGAGGTTGCAGTGAGCTGAGATCGCGCCACCACGCTCCAGCCTGGGTGACAGAGAGAGACTCCATCTCAAAAAAGAAAAAAATAAGGGAAGTGGAGCATAAAATCTTGGAAATTTGCTGCCTGACAGTGAAATAGAAAAGAAAATCCCGTTTTCTGAGGAGAAATTTAAGCCAACTGCAGAAATTTGCATAAGTAATGAGGAGCCGAATGTTAATCCCCAAGACAATGGAAAAAGTGTCTCCAGGGCGTGTCAGAGGTCTTCACAGCAGCCTCTCCCATCACAGGCCCAGAGGCCTAGGAGGAAAAAGTGGTTTTGTGGGCCTGGCCCAGGGTTCCTGTGCTGTGTGCTGTCTTGCGACTTGGTGCCCTGTGTCCCAGCTGCTCCAGCCATGACTAAAAGGGTCCAAGGTATGGTTCAGGCCATGGCTTCAGAGGGTGCAAGCCCCAAGCCTTGGCAGCTTCCATGTGGTGTTGAGCATGCGAGTGCACAGAAGTCATGAACTGAGGTTGGGGAACCTCTGCCTAGATTTCAGAAAGAAGTATGGAAATTCCTGGATACCCCAGCAGAAGTTTGTTGCAGGGGTGGGGCCCTCATGGAGAACTTCTGCTAGGGAAGTGTGGAAAGGCAATGTGGGGTCAGAGCCCCCACACAGAGTTGCTACTGGGGCTCTGCCTAGTGGAGCTGTGAGAAGAGGGCCACCATCCTCCAGACCCCAGAATGGTAGATCTACTGACAGTTTGCACTGTTTGCCTGGAAAAGCTGCAGACATTCAACACCAGCCTGTGAAAGCAACTAGGAGGGAGGCTGTACTCTGCAAAGCCACAGGGGTGGAGCTGCCTAAGACCATGAGTACCCACCTCTTGCATCAGTGTAACTTGGATGTGAGACATGGAGACAAAGGAGATCATTTTGGAGCTTTAAGATTTAACTGCCCTGCTGGATTTTGGATTTGCATGAGCCCTTTAGCCCTTTGGTTTTGGCCAATTTCTCCCATTTAGAACAAGTGTATTTACCCAATGCCTGCACCCTCATTGTACCTAGGAAGTAACTAACTTGTTTTTGATTTTATAGGCTCATAGGTAAAGGGACTTGCTTTGTCTCAGATGAGACTTTGGACTGTGAACTTTTGAGTTAATGCTGAAATGAGCTGAGACTTAGGGGGACTGTTGGGAAGGCATGATTGATTTTGAAATGTGAAGATATGAGATTTGGGAGGGGCTGGGGTGGAATGATATGATTTGGCTCTGTATCCTTACCCAAACCTCATCTTGTAGCTCTCATAATTCCCACGTGTTGTGGGAGGGACCTGGTGGGAGATGATTGAATCATGGGGGTGGGTCTGTCTTGTGCTGTTCTTTTAATAGTGAATGGGTCTCATAAGATCTGATGGTTTTAAAAATAGGAGTTTCCCTGCACAAGCTCTCTCTTTGCCTGCTGCCATCCACATAAGATGTGACTTGCTCCTCCTTGCTTTCCAGCATGATTGTGAGGCCTCCCCAGCCATGTGGAACTGTAAGTCCAATAAACCTCTTTCTTTCATAAATTACCCAGTCTCGGGTATGTCTTTATTAGCAATGTGAAATGGACTAATACAACCAAGAACAAGGAGCGTTTTCTATATAACCATAATATAATTATCACACTTGAAAACTTAACTTATATAATAAACATTATCCAATACACACCCATATTTACATTTGTGCAAAGGTACTTCAAATATCCTTTAGAGATGGATGTTTGGCTTAGGCTTCCATCCAGGATCCAGTCCAAGTTCACAATTGCATTTGCTGGCCATTGCATAGTATTTTTTTTTTAAAATACACTTTCAATTTTGAGATCATTGTAAATTTACATGCAATTGTAAGGTATAAGAGAGAAATTTCATTTACCCTTTACTCAGTTTCTACCAACAGTAACACCCTGCAAAACTGTAGGCTAATATGACAATATCTTGACATTCGTATAGTCAAGTTATAAAATATTTCTGCTATCACCGGGATCCATCTATCATGTTGCCCTTTTCTACCACACACATTCTCTCCTCCTCTATCCGCCTTTAAACTCCCCAAACTACTAATCTGTTCTCTATTTCTATAGTTTTATCATTTCAAGAATTTTCTATGAATGGAATAATATAGTGTGTAGATTTTTGGATTGGGGTTGGCTATGAACATTCCTGTGACAGGTTTTTGTGTGAACATAAATTTTCATTTTTCTGAGCTAAATCCAGGAGTGTAATTACTGAGTCATGGTACTTGCATTTTAGCTTTGGGGGAGAGGGGAGGAATAGCATTAGGACATATAACTGATGTAAATGATGAGTTAATGGGTGCAGCACACCAACATGGCACATATATACATATGTAACAAATCTGCACATTGTGCACATGTACCCTAGAACTTAAAGTATAATTAAAAAAAAAAAAAAGAAAAGAAATGGCAAAATAGGTATTTAGAGTGTCTCTACCATGAGACATTCCCACCAGCAATGTATGAGTGATTTAGCTTTTATTTTGGGCATCCTGATAAATGTGTAGTTATATTGCAATGTGGTGTGTGCTGTTGTTTTTTTTTTTTTTTTTTTGGACAAGATCTCTCTCTCTTGCCCAGGCTGGAATGCAATGATGCAATCAGTGCTCACTGCAGCCTCCACCTTCCCTGGCTCAGGTGATCCTCCCACCTAAGCCTCCCAAGTAGCTGGGAATACACACACACACCACAACACCTGGCTATTTTTTGTAATTTTTGTAGAGATGGGGTCTCACTATGCTTCCAGAGTTGGCCTCAAACTCCTGGGTTCAAGCGATCCACCCACCTCGGCCTTCCAAAGTGCTGAGGATTACAGGCATGACCCACGACACCTGGCCTCAATGTAGTTTTAATTTGCATTTTCCTAATGGCAAAAACATGTAACGTATTTTCATGTACTTCTTTGCCATCCGTATATTCTATTTGGCAAAAAGGTCTTTTCGTATCATTTGCCCATTTTCTAATTGGGTTGCTAGTCTTTTTTACTGTGATTCATTTTGAGTTTTTGTACATAAGAGATGAGACTTATGTCAAGTATTATTCTTCCTTCCTTATTTCTTTCTTTTCTTCCTTCCTTCCCTCTCTTTCCTTCCTTGTTCTTTTTTCCCTTTCTTTCCTTTCTCCCTACATCCCTTCGCTTCTTCCTGTCTCTTTTTTCCTTCTTTTCTTTGTGATATTCAATTGCTCTAGTACCATTTGTTTAAAAGGCTATTTTTTCTCTATTGAATTGTTTTTGCACTATTATCAAAAAAAAAATTGGGTGTACTTACGTGGGTCTATTTCTGGTTTCTCAATTTTTTTCATTGATTTTTATGTCTATCCCTCCACCAATGCTACAAAGTTGTGATTACTGTAGCTATATAATAAGTCTCGAAGTCAAGTAGATAAATTCTTCCTACTTTAGATTTTAAAAATTCCCTAAGCTCTTTTAGTTCATTTACCTTCCATATAAATTTTAGAATAATATTAGAAATCTTAAAAAATTCTTACCAGTATTTTGATAAGAATTGTGTTAGACTTGTGTATTAATTTGGGGGAGAATTGATACTTTTACTATGTTGATTATTTCAGTCAATGAACATTGTATGTCTCTATTTAGATCTTCTATGACTTCTTTCATCATCATTTTGTTGTTTTCAGAATGCAAGTCCTTTACATGTTTTGTACATGTTTTGTTAGATTTATAGCTAAGCTTTGTTTGAGCAATTTAAATGATATTGCAAAAATAAATAAATCATTTTCCAGTGTGCACATTTTCATTGCTAGTATATTGAAATACAATTTATATTTTTAGCGGTTATCTTATGTTGCTTTGCTAAACTCACATTTTTAATTCTAGCAGGGTTTTTTTTGGTGAATTCTGTGAGATAGATGGTCTACATAGACAATCATGTCATCTGCAAATAGAAGTGGTTTCATTTCTTTGTGTTTTGTATCCTTTTCATTTCCTTTTCTTGCCTATTGTACTGGCTAGAACTTCTAGAACTATGTTATATAAGAACACTGTAATTGTGATTTTCTTTTCAGAATTGTTAGAATGGTTGATTACATTGACTGGGTTTTGAATATTGAGCTAGTCTTGCATCCTTGAGATAAATGTTGTAAAATTCTTTTCATATATTATTGAATTCTATTTGTAAGTATTTTGTTAAGAATTTTTTTTTTAAGTTCTGGGGTACATGTACACAACGTGCAGGTTTGTTACATAGGTATACATGTGCCATGTTGGTTTGCTGCACCCATCCACTCATCGATTACATTAGGTATTTCTCCTAATGCTCTCCCTCCCTGCTCCCCCCAACCCCTGACAGGCCCCAGTGTGGGATGTTCCCCTCCCTGTGTCCATGTGCTCTCATTATCCAACTGCCACTTATGAGTGAGAACATGTGGTGTTTGGTTTTCTGTCCTTGTGATAGTTTGCTGAGAATGATGGTTTCCAGCTTCATGAGGACATGAACTCATGCTTTTTTATGGCTGCATAGTATTCCATGGTGTATATGTGCCACATTTTCTTTATCCAGTCTATCACTGATAGACATTTGGGTTGGTTTCAAGTCTTTGCTATTGTGAATAGTGCCACAATAAACCTATGTGTGGATGTATCTTTATAGTACCATGATTTATAATCTTTGGATATAGACCCAGTAATGGGATTGCTAGGTCAAATGGTATTTCTAGTTCTAGATCCTTGAGGAATCGCCACACTGTCTTCCACAATGGTTGAACTAATTTACAGTCCCACCAATAGTGTAAAAGTGTTCCTATTTCTCCACATCCTCTCCAGCATCTGTTGTTTCCTGACTTTTTAATGATTCCCATTCTAACTGGTGTGAGATGGTATCTCATTGTGGTTTTGATTTGCACTTCTCTAATGACCTGTGATGGTGAGCATTTTTTCATATGTCTGTTGGCTGCATAAATGTATTCTTTTAAGAAGTGTCTGTTCATATACTTTGCTCACTTTTTGATGGGGTTGTCTTTTTTTTCTTGTAAATTTGTTTAAGTTCTTTGTAGATTCTGGATATTAGCCCTTTGTCAGATGGATAGATTACAAACATTTTCTCCCATTCTGGAGGTTGCCTGTTCACTCTGCTGATAGTTTCTTTTGGTGTGCAGAAGCTCTTTAGTTTAATTAGATCCCATTTGCTAATTTTGTCTTTTGTTACCATTGCTTTTTATGTTTTGGTCATGAAGTCTTTGCCCATGCCTATGTCCTGAATGGTATTGCCTAGGTTTTCTTCTAGGGTTTTTATGGTTTCAGGTCTTGTATTTAAGTCTTTAATCTATCTTGAGTTAATTTTTGTATAAGGTGTAAGGAAAGGATCCAGTTTCAGTTTTCTGCATGTGGGTAACCAGTTTTCCCAGCACCATTTATTAAATAGGGAATCCTTTCCCCATTTCTTGTTTTGTCAGGTTTGTCAAAGATCAGATGATTGTAGATATGCAGTGTTATTTCTGAGGCCTCTGTTCTGTTCCATTAGTCTATATATATGTTTTGGTAACAGTACCAAGCTGTTTTGGTTACTGTAGCCTTGTAGTATAGTTTGAAGTCAGGTAGCATGATGACTCCAGCTTTGTTCTTTTTGTTGAGGATTGTATTGGCTATGCGGGCTCTTTTTTGGTTCCATATGAAATTTAAGGTAGTTCTTTTCCAATTCTGTGAAGAAAGTCAGTGGTAGCTTGGTGGGGTTAGCATTGAATCTATAAATTTCTTTGGGCTGTATGGCCATTTTCATGATATTGATTCTTCCTGTCCATGAGCATGGAATGTTTTTCCATTTGTTTGTGTCCTCTCTTATTTCGTTGAGCAATGGTTTGTAGTTTTCCTTGAAAAGATCCTTCACATCCTTTGTGAATACAACCTAAGTTGTGAATACAACCTAAGTTGTATTCCTAGGTATTTTATTATCTTTGTAGCAATTGTGAATGGGAGTTCACTCATGATTTGTCTCTCTGTTTGTCTGTTATTAGTGCACAGGCATCCTTGTAATTTTTGCGCATTGATTTTCTATCCTGAAACTTTGCTGAAGTTGTTTATCAGCTTAAGGAGATTTTGGGCTGAGACAATGGAGTTTTCTAAATATACAATCATGTCATCTACAAAGAGACTTAGACTCCCACACAATAATAGTGGGAGACTTTAACACCCCGCTGTCAGTATTAGACAAATGAATGAGACAGAAAATTAACAACGATTTTCAGGACTTGAACTCAGCTCTGGACCAAGTGGACCTCATAGACATCTACAGAACTCTCCACCTCAAATCAACAGAATATACATTCTTCTCAGCACCACATCACACTTATTCTAAAATTGACCACATTATTGGAAGTAAAACACTCCTCAGCAAATGTAAAAAAATCATTAAAAAACTGTCTCTCAGACCGCAGTGCAATCAAATTAGAACTCAGGATTAAGAAACTCACTCAAAACCCCACAACTACATAGAAACTGAACAACCTGCTCCTGAATGACTCCTGGGTAAATAATGAAATGAATGCAGACATAAAGATGTTCTTTGAAACCAACAAGAACAAAGACACAACATACCAGAATCTCTGGGACACATTTAAAGAAGTGTGTAGAAGGAAATTTATAGCACTAAGTGGCCATTAGAGAAAGCAGGAATGATCTAAAGTTGACACCCTAACATCACAATTAAAAGAACTAGAGAAACAAGAGCAAACCAATTCAAAAGCTAGCAGAAGACAAGAAATAACTAAGATCAGAGCAGAACTCAAGGAGATAGAGACACAAAAATATCCTTCAAAAAAATCAATGAATCCAGGAGCTGTTTTTTGAAAAGATCAACAAAATAACCCACTAGCAGGACTAATAATGAAAAAAAGAGAGAAGAATCAAATAGACACAATAAAAAATGAAAAGGGGATATCACCATCGATCCACAGAAATACAAACTACCATCAGAGAATATTATAACCACCTCTACACAAGTGAACTAGAAAATCTAGAAGAAATGGACAAATTCCTGGACACATACACCCTCCCAAGACTAAACTAGGAAGAAGTCGAATCTCTGTATAGACCAATAACAGGTTCTGAAATTGAGGCAATAATTAATATCCTATCAACCAAAAAAAAGTCCAGGACCGGACAGATTCACAGCAGAATTCTACCAGAGGTACATAGAGGAGCTGGAACTATTCCTTCTGAAACTATTCCAATCAATAGAAAAAGAGGGAATCCTCCGTAACTCATTTTATGAGGCCAGCATCATCCTAATACCAAAACCTGGCAGAGACACAATAAAAAAACAAAATTTTAGGCCAATATCCCTGATGAACATCAATGCACAAATCGTCAATAAAATACTGGCAAACCAAATCCAGCAGCACATCAAAAAGCTTATCCACTACAATCAAGTCGGCTTCATCCCTGGGATGCAAGGCTGGTTCAACATATGCAAATCAATAAACGTAATCCATCACATAAACAGAACCAATGACAAAAACCACGTGATTGTCTTAATAGATGCAGAAAAGGCCTTCGACAAAATTCAACAGGACTTCATGCTAAAAACTCTCAATAAACTTGGTATAAGTGGAATGTATCTCAAAATAATAAGAGCTATTTATGACAGACCCACAGCCAGTATCATACTGAATGGGCAAAAACTGGAAGCATTCCCTTTGAAAACTGGCACAAGACAGGGATGCCCTCTCTCACCACTCCTATTCAACATAGTATTGGAAGTTCTGGCCATGGCAATCAGGCAAGAGAAAGAAATAAAAGGCATTCAATTGAGAAAAGAGGAAGTCAAATTGTCTCTGTTTGGAGATGACATGATTGTATATTTAAGAATTTTTTATCTGTATTCAGGAAGGATATTGATCTAGAATTTTCTTTATGTCTTTATTTCATTTTGGTATAAGGTTAATATTGGCTTTACAGAATAAATTGGGAAGTTTTTTTTTCTCTTATTTTCCAGAAAAGATTGTGTACAATTGATGTCAATTCCTAATTGACTATTTGGTTGAATTCTTCAGTGAAACCATTAGTTCTGGAGATTACGTTTCTTAAAGGTTTTTAAAATTGCAAATTCAGTTTCCTTAATAACTATACAACTACTTATTTATTTCATTTTGGGTTAACTGTGGCTGGTTATGTTTTTTGAGGAATTAGTCCATTTCATCTTAACTGTTAAATTTATATGTGTAGAGTTGTTTGTTATTATTCCCTTATTTTGCTTTTTAAATCTGCAGAGTCTATACTGCTATCCCTGTTTCGTTCCTGATGTTGGTGACTTATTACTTCTGTTTTTCCTTTGTTCATCTTGCAAGATGTGCAAATTGTGTCCATTTTATTGACATTTTCAAATAATGAGTCTTTGTTTTATTGATTTTCTATGTAGGTATGCCTTTTCAATTTCATTGATTTCTGCTTCTCTTTTTATTACTTCTTTCCTTCTGCTTGCTTTGACTTTTTCTCTTCTTGCTGTAGGTTCTTGAAGAGCTTAAATTTTTGATTTGAGACTTTTTCTCTCTTCTAATGTATGCATTTAGAGCTACAGATTTTCCTCTTATCACTGCTTTAGTTGTGTCCTATGAATTATAAGTTGTATTCTCATTTTCATTCAGTCTAATGTATTTTTAAAATTTCTTTGAGGTTTCTTCTTTGGCCCACTGGTTATTTAGGAGTATGTTGTTTACTTTCAAAGTGTTTGGATTTTTTTTCTAACTTTTTGTTATTGATTTCTAGTTCAACTTCATTTTAGTCAGAGAACACACTTGATATGCTTTGATTCTTTGAAATTTGTTGAGTTTTTTAATGGTCTTTCTTAATATATTTTCCTTAGGGCCTTCAAAAGAATGTGTATTCTGCTGTTGTTGGATGGAGTGCTCTATAAATGTTGATTAGTTCCTACTTGTTGATGGTGCTTTTGAGTTCTTCTTATATCCTTGCCAATTTTCTGTCTAGGTGTTATATCAACTGCTCAGAGAAAGGTGTTAAAGTCTCCAACTATACTTGTGGATTTGTCTATTTCTCCTTTCAGTTTTTTTCAGTTTTGTTTCACGTAATTTTCAACACATTGTTTGGTGCATATACATTTGGTTGGTGCATACACATTTAGAATTGTACATCTTCTTGATAGATTAAGGATTTTTTTTTGCATTATATAAGATCCTCTTTGGGTTTGGTAATTTTCTTTACTTTGCATCTATTTTATCTGCTATTAATAGAGCTACCTACTCTTGCTTTCTTTTGGTTAATGTTTACACCAAACATTTCCCGTTATTTTACTTTCAACCTGTCCTTATTATTATATTTGAAGTGGGTTTCATATGGACAACATATAGTTGAATGTTTTTTAATCCACTCTGTCAATCTCTGTCTTGTAATTGGTATATTAAGACCATTTGCTTAATGTAATTATTGGTATGTTATGGCTTAGGTCTACTATTTTATTAGTTGTTTTATCTCTGTTTTTCATTTCTCTGTTTTCTTTTTTCTGTGAATTGCTTAAACATTCATTAGAATTCCATTTTGATTTTTAATATGGTGGTATGTCTTTTTGTATAGATTTTTAATGTTTTTGCTCTAGGCATTACATTATATATATGTATACATATGATTTATATTAACAGTCTATACAGTCTACTGGTATGATTTTACTAATTTGAGTGTAATGTAGAAAACATACCTCCTTTACATTTCACCATCAAACATAATTTTGGTGATGCTTTTGCCATCAAACATAATTTTGGTGATGCTTTCGCTATCAAACACAATTTAGAAAATGCAAGAGGAGAAGGGAAGTCTATTATATTTACTGATATTTTAGTTACCATGTTTTTTTACTGATGATCCAAGATACTTAGTCATTTTCTTTCTGTTTAAAGAACTTCCTGTAGCCATTCAATAACCTTTTTTCTTATCAAATGACATGAACTAGAAACTTTCAAAATATTATATACTTTATTGCAACGCAAATGAAAGTCTTGCTTCTTCTTTCTGATTTTAATGGAATGCTTGTAATGTTTTTTCCATTTAGTGTGATGTTGAGTTGTAGATTGAGGAATGCTTATATATTTTTATCCACAAAATGCCTTTTCATTTTCTTAATTCTCCATTTATCTCTCAGGAAAATAATGTGATTTCTAGGGCAGTTATATACAATTCTTTTTAAGATTATTTCTAGATATTTCATGTTTTTATTGCATTTATTAATGAGATATATTCCCCAAATACATCTCCTTTTGAATTTCCTTTAAATATATTATTTTGAACAGAAAATCACTAGAAATATTGGGAAAAAATGGAAAGATATGGAGAAAAAACTGAAAGCTATTTTTAATATTCTAAACTAGAGAGACTGTGTGCTAATATTTTATGTCTGTCATTCCAGTCTGTCTGGAATATTTTTATGTGTTTTGTGTGAAGTATTATATGTGTTAATTTTATGTTGATCATTTTTATATATCTATATTTATATTTTACAAAAATGGTACCATATTAGTATATGATACACTCTTTCCATCTAGCAATATATCATAAACACTTTTCTATTTTATTCAATAGCATAATTTTAATAACTTCATCCAGGACAGATGCTTTCCAGAAATTTGTCTCTAGTACAGAAATCCACCTTATCTGTGGTTTTGCTTTCTGTGGTTTCAATTATCCACGATTAACCATGGCCCAAAAATATTAAATAGAAAATTCCAGAAATAAACACTTTATAAATTTTAAATTGCACACTGTTCTGAGAAGTGTGATGAAATCTCATCTGGTCCCTTTGCCCAGCTTATTTGCTGCTGTATATGCTACCTGTCCTTTAGTCACTTAGCCAGCCATCTGTGTTATGAATTTAAAAGGTCTCAAGAAGAAGAAAAGTAGGTACAGTACAATAAGATATTTTGAGAGAGAGGGAGAGAGAGACACACACAGAGAAAAGGAGAGACAGCACATTTACATAACTTTTACTACAGTACATTGTTATAGTTCTATTTTATTATTAGTTTGTTAATCTCTTATTTTGCCTAATTTATAAATTAAACTTTATCATAGGTATAAATGTATAGGGGAAAATTGCTGTATATATTTTGTTGTAAATGCAAGAAAGCTATTATAGTTGCAGGACAGTTTCCTGGGAGGTTGGAACAGCTTAATTCTTCCCTTTTTTTTCACTTGTAGTTCTCAAGAATAGCTGCAGAATGTGCTAGGAATGCAACATCCTGAGATAAGAAGGAACTGGCCAGAAAAACCTCGGTTCTGTTCTGGTTCCCCATAGAAACAGGACGTCTTTCAACACTTAGGCCCAGCATGTGATGTGACCCCATAGTATAAAGCCAGAGGAGAGGGCGCTACTTTCTGGGGTCCCTCAGCTGCTGTGCTAGTTGAGTACTTGTAAATAAGATTCCATCTGTCTTGGGCAACTTTCCTGAGACTTGCAAGATCAGCTTACAAGGAATCCTCAGCTTATGTTGCCGTTGTTGCCAGTCTGTAAGTAATAAACCCAATTCATGTAACGGGTGTGTGCGTGTGTTCTGTCGAATTGGACTGAGGCATATTGGTAAGCAGTGCACAGTGCACCTACTTAACATTCAGGGGCATTAATTTTATATGCACTTTACTAAATTTTTATGAATTCAAAGACTTATCAGTTTATTCATAAAATGTCTAAATAGGCAACCATATGGAAGAAGAATAATGATAATTTTGTTTCTTCCTTTTCATGGATTATTTTTTAGTTCTGTTTCGTATCATGATCTCAGCTAAAATGTTTAGACAATGTTGAATAATGGTGAATGTGTTTTGTTTCCTTTATCTTCCTCTGATTTTTAAATGGAGATGCCTCTATTCTTTCATTGTTAAGTAGGATTCTGGCTGATAGTTTGATTTGCGATAGTAATGCTTATTATTGACATTGAGATAAGCATCCTTCACTTTTGATTAAGGTGATCACATGTATGATATTAATTATATTAAATTATTTATTAGTTACTAGCAGATGTCCTGATATCCATCCAATCATCCAGATAAAATTTCCACTTT
This sequence comes from Chlorocebus sabaeus, assembly GCF_047675955.1. Lineage (NCBI taxonomy): Eukaryota > Metazoa > Chordata > Mammalia > Primates > Cercopithecidae > Chlorocebus > Chlorocebus sabaeus. The sequence continues at coordinate 28,312,949 of NC_132904.1, read as the reverse complement.
TTAAAGTAATATTACTTTTTTCAGGTTTTGGTAAAGGCTTACACTTGATTCCTGAAGGTATTTTCAGCTTTTTAAATAACCTAAATCAAATGAATATAGCATTATAATTAGTTTTTCCTTAGAATTTTGAAACCTCATTGGTAAAAAAAATATTGATCCCTGAAGACTTTTTGGAGGTAATTTTTAAATATTTGTATCTATTTCATATTTGTAATTATTCCATAATTGCTCTCTTCAGATAGGCTACTTCTTAAGCAGTTTACGTTTCAAATTATAGTCTTAGAAATTTTTCTGCAGCAGTAAAATTTTCAGATTCATTACCAATTAATTTTGTATGATACAGCAGGAACAGGCAAGATCCTTGCTTTCGTGAAAAGTACACTCTAGTGGAGAAAGAGGAAAAAAAAAGCAACAGGAAACAAAGATGATTTCTTACAATAATAACAGTATTTTGCTCACCAAATGTTTCTAGTTTTCCTTCTGGCCATGGGAAGGCTGTACTGTCCTGCCCCCTTGGAGTTAGGTATGGTCACATGACTTGTTTTCCCAGTGAAACGTGAGCAGAAGTCACATGTGTCACTTTAGGATGTATAATTTGCCATACCAGATCTTTTCCACTGCCATGGCAATCCTCTCTTCTGCCACATTTTATTGACCAAAGCATATCAGAAGGCCAATCTAGAATCAAGGAGTGGGGAAATAGATTCTACTTCTTGTTGAGAGGACATGCAAAGTTACATTGCAAAAGATGTAGGGAAGGGTGAAGAATTGTGACTGTTTTGCAATCAATCTGTCTACCACAATTATTTTCTCCTTTCATTGTTCTTTCTTTATTAAAATTTATTTAATTTTTAAGCCTTTAAAAATTTTCAGTTGCATGCCTATTTCATTTATATTTTCAAAACTTATACATTTAGGTCTATCAATTTATATTTTAGTAAGGCTTTTGGTATATCCTAGCAGTTCTAACATGTGGTAGTTTCTTTGTTATTGCCCTGCAAATAGACTAAAATTGTAATTTTACTTCTTTCTTTGATCTAATAGCCATTTAGGGTTAAGTTTTAAAACATTCAAATCATCAGAATTTTATCTTTACCTTTGACTACATTATATTACATTTTGACTGGAGAATTGTTCCATATAATTGTGTTGTTTTGGAATGCATCAGGGTCTATCATGTGATCAATTTTTGTAAATATTCCATGGATTCCTGAGACAAGTTGTTGGCTTTCATGAAAAGTACACTCTAATCATAATCATTGCAGATTATGTATAATTTAATTTCTGGTCCTTATCAGGCATTCATCTCTTTCGGATCTGTTAGACCAGGTGGATATCTATCAAGTTCTTTCTCTCCTACAGAGTTAATTAGGTGAGTCTTTCACTTCTTAGGGAAAAATGTAAAGGATGTAAAGTCTGAGATATATCTATTTCAAGTTCAACAATTCCATGGATTCCTGAAAGAAGTTGTCAGCATTTTTAAAAAATAGGATGTAAAGTCTGAGATATGTCTATTTCTAGTTCAACACATTAATTATAATATATGCAATGTTTAAATATATACACACATATAGGCCAGGCTTCATAATCCCAGTACTTGGGCGGCCGAGGCGGGCAAATCACCTGAGCTCAGGAGTTCCAGACCAGCCTGGCCAACATGGTGAAACCTTGTTTTTACTAAAAATACAAAAAGTTAGTCAGATATGGTGGTGTGTACCTGTAATCCCAGCTGCTCGAGAGACTGAGGCAGGAGAATTCACTTGAACCTGGGAGGCAGAGGTTGCAGTGAGCCAAGATAGAGCCACTGCACTCCAGCCTGGGCAACAGAACAAGACTCCCTCTCAAATAAATAAATAAAATATATACACACATATAATTTATTACATAGTAGTGTGTTTTCTTATTACAAGTGAATTTCTGTCCATTTATAGTCTCTCTCTTTTTTTTTTTTTTTTTTTTTTGAGACGGAGTCTTGCTCTGTCGCCCAGGCTGGAGTGTAGTGGCACGATCTTGGCTCACTGCAAGCTCCGCCTCCCGGGTTCACACCATTCTTCTGCCTCAGCCTCCTGAGTAGCTGGGACTACAGGCGCCCACCAGCACGTCCGGCTAATTTTTTGTATTTTTAGTAGAGATGGGGTTTTACCGTGTTAGCCAGGATGGTCTTGACCTCCTGACCTCGTGATCCGCCCGCCTGGGCCTCCCAAAGTGCTGGAATTACAGGTGTGAGCCACTGCGCCCAGCCTCTTTTTGTTTTAAATATTTGAATGCTATATCATTAACCCATGAAAGATATTGTTAGCTCATCATTGTGGATTATGTATAATTTAATTTCTGGTCCTTATTATGCATTCATCTCTTTCAGATCTGCTAGACCAGGTGGATATCTATCAAGTTCTTTCTCTCCTACAGAGTTAATTACGTGAGTCTTTCACTTGTTAGGGAAGCTAAAGTAATAAAAAATAGAAACAAGTGAATCAATTGTAATAATAAATATAAATGGATGGAAGTCACCTATTACAAGGGAAGGATAGGATTAAAACACCAAATCCAATTGTAAACAACTTACAAAAAACCTAATGAAATGAAGTACTATTAGTTAAAATTGGAAACAACTCAAATGGCTACCCACTGTAAAAAGCTTAAGTAAATTTTGATATATTATACAATAGAATATGGCAATGAAACCGACTAAAATAGACCTACACACAATAAATGGGCTGAATCTTAAACATCATGTTGAATGAAAGAAGCCAGAAAAAATAACATTTATTGCTCTTTTATTTACACAAACTTCAAAAATCTTGCTCTTAGGGAGCTATTTCTAGATATTAAAAGTCTAAAATAAAACCAATAAACATTTACTCCAAGATGTGAGTAAAAAGGAGCATCTAAGGTACTATTTCTTGATTTTTATGGTAGTTCTATGGGTATTTGCTTTATAAACATTCATCATACTGTGCATAAAAACATTTTGTATGTGTAATATATTTCAAAGTTTTTAAAAAAGACATAAATTAAGAAGAAAAAATAGCATAGGTAGGTGAAAGGATGAGGATATATAAAGTAAATAAAATATATTTTTATAAAGTAAATAAAAAATTATGGTTATACTACATATAAAAAGTAAATGTATTTATTTTAAATACAAAACAACAACAATAAAATAATTCAGAGGCAGAAATAATTTTCCTAACTTTAGTAGAAATAAAAAATCTTTATACCTATTGAGCCTCAGTTATGTAAGATGGGTAAGTTCTAGATATCTGTTGTACAACCTAGTATCTATAGTTAACAATATGGTATTGTGCACTTTAAAATATGTTTAAATAAATATGTTTAGGTCTCGTGTTAAGTGTTCTTCACACAAAAGCAAAGCAAAACAAAATGTAAAAGAACATAAGAAAATTTTCAGAGGTGATAAACATATTTAGGGTCTTGATTGTGGTGATGGTATCATGGGTGTATATACATGTCAAAACTCATCAAATGTATACATTTTTGAGTATCAATTTGTCTATCAATTATACATCAGTAAAGCTTAAACAGAAGAAATCAAATAAAATATTAAATAGCATAGAAAACGTCATTTTATATTATCACACTTCCTTATCTTTGTGCTTTAAAGTTAACTATTTTTCTTTGAAAAAGGTTTTTTCAAGATCTTTTGTTATTCTTTAAATTTTAAAATTTTAATAGCTTATGCCTTGAGGAGATCTCTGTTCATTATCTTTATGAGAGTATGGTGATAAACCCTAAAAAGCTAAAGCTTTGTTTTAGCTCTGGAAAACTGACTTTAATTATATCTTGAATAATGATTGCATTCCATTTCTTTTGATTTGATTCAGTTATCTTTGGGGGGAACACCCACCATTTCTTGGATTTCTTTTCACCATTTCATTTATCCTATAGTATCTATCTCCATCTTTTTCTCTGATTATTTTCATCTCTTTATTCATTTCTTATACAATCCTAGATTATTTCTCCAGTTTATCTTCTGCATTACCAAGCTGTAAAATTGTCTTTTAAAGCATAAATTTATTTTGCCCCTTCTGCTTGAGTATTAGTTTCATTGTACTTTCTTCTTGACTGATTTTCTTACCAAGGCCCTTACTTGTTCAATTGAGGCAAGTCCTTATAGGAACAAAAGAAAACATGTTGCAACTTTTCTTCCATTTTAGAAAAAGCCTTTTCTACTATATTATTTGGTCATTAAAAATGTTTTTCCTTGTGCTGTAGAATTTCTTCATAGATATCACGTAGATTTTGTTTTATTATTGATCCTAGAAAGAGGAGAATTCTATGTAGAGCTAGTAGTGTTAAAGAATGGTTATGCTGCCTAATTCTCCATCACCATTTGGGGTGCCGTCCAGGGTCCAGCTGCAGTCCCAAATGCTAGCTGCAGCTCCTGCTTGGGTGTAAAACCCTAATTTGCCACATATAGGAAAGGCAACGCTATCTTTCTTTCCAAATGCAAAGCTCTTCAATGCAAAAGCAAACAAATTCGTACTGAAATTGTTCTTGCTGTATTCAATAGGTTCTTATTTGGAAGAATAAGAGCTAATGGAGTAGGTTCTTGGTTTGTTGTATATTTTGCAGGTTCCTTTTAGTTTCATGCATTTTCTTTTAGATGGTAAAACAAATACATGTTCATTGAACTCAGCATAAATCTTACATGCTCTAAAGCTGAAGTTACAAAAAGGCACAGTGAAGTTTTAGAGCGGTTTTTTTGAGGGGGTCTTTAACCTTTTTCCTCTGGCTGATTTCCTGGTTAGTGCAGTGATGTGTGGCTGAAATAAATTTTTATTCTTGCCTTTGAAGTCTGCTTCTCAAATACTTGTGACAGCTTCTTATCTGAGGCAGACTTTCAGTTCAGCTTAATGCTTGAAAGCCCTTTTGCTCTGGGCTGCCCAGTTCATCAGGGTCACCTCCCTTCCCACCCACCTCCAAGTTGGAAGCTGTCCATAGGGCTGTCCTGTGGCTTGGGAAGAGGCCTCAATTCAATCATTAATGCACTTTCTCTTTTCTCCCTCCCTCCTCTTCCTTCTCAGTCTTTTTCTTCTGTTTTTCTTACACGCAATTTTCTCTGCAAAAATCGATGAATGGATTGAGACTCTTGTGGATTGAATTGTGTACCCCTCACATTTGTATGTTGAAGCCCAACCCCAGTGTTATTGTATTTAGAGATAAGGCTTTTAGGAGGTAATTAAGATTAAAGGCAATCATAAGGGTGGGGTCTTAATCCAATAAGACTGGTATCCTTATAAGGAAAGAGAGACACCACCAGGGATGCATGCACAGAAAAAAGGGCTATGGAAGAATGCAGCGAGAAGGCAGTCATCTGCAACCCAAGGAGAGAGGCCTCAGGAGAAACCAGGACTGCTGACACTTTGGTCTTTGTCTTCCAGCCTCTGGAAGTGTCAGAAATAAATGCTTGTTGTTTAAGCCACCCAGTCCGTGGTGTTTTGTTATGGCAGCTCTAGTTGACTAATAGAGACTCTATCTACCCATCATCTGCTAATTGTTAGAGACTTCTGGGGATCTTGCCATATGTCCAGGTTTTTTTGTTTGTTTTTATTTTTTTCGAGACAGAGTCTTGCTCTGTTGCCCAGGCTGGAGTGCAGTGGCGCTATCTCAGCTCACGGAAAGCTCCACCTCCTGGGTTCAAGGGATTCTTCTGCCTCAGCCTCCCGCGTAGCTGGGACTACAGGCACCTGCCACCACACCCTGCGAATTTTGATATTTTTAGTAGATACAGGGTTTCACCATGTTGGCCAGGTTGGTCTTCAACTCCTAACCTCAGGTGATCTGCCCACCTCGACCTCCCAAAATGTTGGGGTTATAGGCATAAGCCATCACACCCAGTTCATTTTTATTACTAATATCAAGTACTGCTGAAATTTTCTCTCCTTTTAAATGTAAATCACAGGTATTTTAAAGGGACATTTGGGAAAGAAGAATTCATTTGGTCTTCTATGAATCTCCTCTGAAACTTTACATTTCTTTTAGTTTCTGTCATGTCACTTAGCAGTTATGTTCTATTTTGTTCCATCCATTAATAGCAATAGCTTTAATATCATCTGCCCAATTAACCTGTAGCTTGCAAGCAGCAGGTTATTATGTTCTATAATTCCTGTCTAGCACAATGTTTATGCTTAAAAGTGCTAGAGGACTGGTGGGAACATTGATCCTACAAATTGAGTCATTCTTATTATATACCTAACTAAAATACAGTCGAGAAGCTGGGGGGAGAAGTACTCAGAACATGTAACATTGCTCCAAGAATGTAATTCTCTGCAAACCTGCCTACTGAAATTGCCTGCTGTTATCTTCAACTGGTTTTGTCTAATGGTTTCTGAGACAACCTGCTACAGCTCTAAGATTAATTTTACTCACTGATGTCACTCACCAGTTGAAGCTTGCCAGCCCCCTAGAGCCTTACTAGTGCCAGTGAACTTGTCAAAAAGCAATACTTAACATTTATTTATTTATTTATTTATTTATTTATTTATTTATTTATTTATTTTTGAGACAGAGTCTTGCTCTGTCGCCCAGGCTGGAGTGCAGTGGCGCGATTTCAGCTCACTGCAAGCTCCGCCTCCCGGGTTCACGCCATTCTCGTGCCTCAGCCTCCCGAGTAGCTGGGACCACAGGCGCCCTCCACCACGTCTGGCTACTTTTTGTGTATTTGTAGTAGAGATGGGGTTTCACCGTGTTAGCCAGGATGGTCTAGATCTCCTGACCTCGTGATTTGTCCGCCTCGGCCTCCCAAAGTGCTGGGATTACAGGCGTGAGCCACCACGCCCTGCCTCTTTTCTTCATTTTTTAAAATGAAACCTCCAATCTTTTCTCTGTTCTTTGGACATACCGAAGACCGCCCAGTCTCCGTGTATGGTCTGAACTGCAATTCTTTCTTCCCAAATAAAATGTTACATTTCAGAGATTCGTCTCTACGTTTTTTATTTTGACTTGGACAGTTCATTGGTTTAAATCCTCAAATTGGACTCAGGGGCACAGTGATTTTGATCCTTTCTGTTTCCCACCTAGGTTTAGAGGTGAATTCAAACTCTACCAGGTGTGAGGGAAGAGGGACTGGGGACTTCTCCCAACAAACGTGAGTATTTAGGAGTCCCCATTTCTGGTTTCCACATGACATGATATGCTGGTCTGTTGTTTTCCTCAGGGACCTAGAGGCAGATGTAGAGAAATAGCAGGTGAGGAGGAAGGGTGGCGCTGAGCTGTAAACAACAGCTGCGGGCTGTAAACAATGGAGCTATATTAAGAAAGTCCTGCATCTGCAGCCTTCGGTTCAGTCCTGCCACCCACTGGGCATACTCTGGAATTGACTTTCCATTGTCAGCTGATCAGTGACAGATATGAAATGACTCGTAACACATGCAGGTCACATTGGGAGGATTCTTAGACGTCATATTCTTTGGTGCTTCACAAAGTCTTATTGTGGCACATGGAATGATTTCAGATGGCACACAAGATGATTTTACATGGACACACATTAATGTTGAACACACATTAACACTGAATTGCATTTCCAATATTCTTTCCATCTTTTTGGTTTGGGGATGGAGAAAGTATCTGTTTAGTGCTAGTAGGCCTTTTGACACTTCTGTTTATATTCACTAAAGGAAATAATGTATACAGTGGTCCATATCCAAGACAAAGTGCCTTGAATTGGCTTAGGTCAGCAAACTACAGAAGACACAGGATATACTAGGCCCCTGCTTGGATAGCCGATGCCTGCTTGTTGGCCTCTCCCTTCTCCCTCTTGCCCCCACTCTTAGTTGCCCTCACCCAAACCAAAAGTTTAGTCTAATAAAAAAGCATACTAGCCTGCAAAATAGCTTGTTTTGTCTGTTCTTATCAGCCTGCCCAGCTACTTAGGTCATAAGTCAAATACTTGAAGAGCCTCTGAGCTAACTAGGATTGCAATACAGTGTCAGCTGCAACAAAATGCAGCCAGACAACCCTAAAAAAACCCACCTATGGCCCCTACCCAACAATCAATAGGCAACGTCTGGGAAGATTGTGACCCCATAGTACTCAGCCTATAAGGAACAGCAAGAGGGACCTGTGCACTAGGGGATAAATTGCTTGTTGAAACTGTGCTGGGTGTGCCTGCCTATCAGACACCTGATCTTGCAAGACTGTCATTAAAAGTTTCACTTTCATTGTTCTTGAGGCCTCTGAGTTCATTGTTTGGGTTTGGATGGGTGAGTTTGTTTCTGACATTCACTATCTTCCCTCTCTAATAAAGAGAGCATTTTCTCTCCTACATTGTATTTCTGTTACTACCATTTCATATCATATAAAAGTCCTTCTTTATATAAATTAATTTAGCTGAACAAAGTGAGTCTCTTTAAAGACAAATATTAAACACATAACGCTGCAGGTGATATCTGGATAAGGGAATGATCGTGAAGGTGGTACACAAGGTAACACAGAGATGCTGGCATAGTTTATTATCAACCTCTATCCCCTCCCCTTTCCTTCTACACACAAACTGAGGCCTCTTTTGGAATGTTTTGCTGAAAGGCTGAATTGGGAAAGTTGGGATAGACAGTGAACTAATGGCATCTGTTATCACCAAGATGCCCAAGAGGAAGAGGGGCTGCCCCAGAAGTAACCAGAGGTTGGCACCTCTATGGATCTGGACCATGCCTGCTGCACAGAAAAGATCTCTGACCAGCCACTCCTTTGCTTGTTCCCAGAAGACAGGGAGAAGAACAGTGGGAGGAGAATCGAGAATGTGGCTTGTGTGGCATTGAATGGTACAGAAAACAGGACTTTCAGTCATATGAACTAGCAGTGCCACATGAAGGCAATAAAGCTTGGTGTCAATGGTGGTTGAGCTTGGGACCATAAATGATGTTTTGAATTTTTTCCTTTTAATCAATCACATAATTATTGCTCTATATGTTATATACCTCCAGTGTAAAAAAATAGAAAAAACCTGTATATGTAAAATTCACATGCAAAGTATTTACAGATCTCAGTTGTGCAAATAAGTCCATTTTTTAATTTTCCTAAGCCAGCTGAATCTCCATTAGGAATCCCCATCAACTCAAAGGCAGGAAAAATTAATCTAATCAATGCCTAGTTTTCTCTGTTACTTCAGATTGAACTAGTCACTAGTGGATCTTTCTTCTTCCCCCATCTCCTTCTTCCTTGGTGACTCCTACATTTCTGACATTATGGTTCAGGGATGGCAGATGGGGAACTGGCTGACATCCTCTCAGGGTCTCAGACCCTGGCTGACCTTCTCAGGGTTTTAGGTATAGCCTTGATTAGACCCCAGTCTCTGTGGACATCACCCTGGTCATCTGACTGTACCTCTGCCTCCTCCTCCTCTTTGGAAATGTGAGGTTGCCTCTCAACTCCTTCTGTGTCTTTTTCACCAGTCCAGCATCAGAGAACCCACAGCATGCTTGCCTCTTCCCTCTGATGCCCTGTACCCCACACAGCTTTACTGCCTCTGTGGCTGCCAGGCCACATGCCAGCATGCCATAGCAGAACTGTGGGATTTGCTCACTTTTCCAGGCTCTACCCAGGAAGTCAGATCCTCCCTGCCCTCAGATCCCAAAACTTATTGGGAGGTGATTCTGTTGTGGCACTTACCCTGCTCTTGACTGAGGTAGAAGTGCAGCTAGGGCACAGGGGCTCTTCTTGGAGGCTCTTACCAGCCTTTCTCTTACTTGGCCTCTCCCTTCCATCTCTCCTCCTAACCTACTTCTCTAGCTCAAGAAATATTGATCACATGCGGGAATAAGATGACTTATCTCTTGGTCCAAATTTATTATTTATGGAATACACTAAATTCAGAAGGCCCAGGTTAAGTCAAATCAGCCTTTTTTGGGGGGGGAACTTCTTCTTTTCTGTGTAATGAGTGACAACAGACTAATTAGAAGATGCTATAAAGATTTGTGGACAAGTTTTTATGTGGACATACTATTCATTTCTCTGGGATAAATGACCAGAAGTGCAATTCCTTGGTTTTATGTTAGTTGCATGTTTGGTGTTTTCTAATTCAGTAGACATTAAAAAAGAGTTTCAAAGGTACAGAGAAATTGAGAAGATAGTATACAGAATTCTCATATACACCTAGCTGGTTTCCTCTGTTAACATTTATATTCATATGGAACATTTTCCAGAATTCATGAACCAGTAAACTTCCTTTAACCATTTTTTTAGGGTAGGTACAATTGGCTGAATAATGGCCCTCAGAGATATCAGGGCCTAATTCCTGGGACGTATAAATGTGGCAGAGACTGCAGATGTGATCAAGTTGAAGATTTTAAGTTAAGGAGGTTGTCCTGGATCATCCAGATGGACCCCAAATACAATCCTAAGTGTTCTTATCAGAGAAGAAGGGGGATTGTTAACATAGAAGGGTCGACAAGGAGACCACTGAGGCAGAGACTGGAGTGATGTGGCCACTCTGATAGAACACAAAGAAAGCAGCTCTGGGGGCTGGAGGTAAGGAACAAATTCCACCACAGAACCTTTTAAAATTGAAATGGTTCCAGAGGAATCTAAGAATTTCTCTCTAGTCTATTCTCCTTTCTGAAGACAGCCAGTGTTAATAGGTCCTTCTGCATCTTTCCAGAGATATCTGATGCATATATAAGCAAAAATATGTTTTTATATTTTCCCTCTCTTTTCACCCAAATGATGTCACGTACATTGTTTTGTATCCTGCTTTTTCCCACTAACAACAGCTCTTGAAGGCCGTTCCATTTAAGTAGTTTTCTTTTTCTTTTTAAGGGTTGAAATGGTCTGGCTCTGTGTCCTTACCTAAATCTCATCTAGAATTGTAATCCTTATGTGTTGAGGGAGGGACCCTGTGGGAGTGATTGGATCATGGCGGGGGTTCCCCCATGCTGTTCTCATGATTGTGAATGAGTTTTCATGAGATCTGATGGTTTAAAAGTGTGTGGTGGATCCCCCCTCGCTCTCTCTTTTCTGCAACCATGCTTCCCCTTAGCCTTCTGCCATGATTGTAAGTTTCCTGAGGCCTCTTCAGACATGTGGAACTGTGAGTCAATTAAACATCTTCTCTTTGTAAATTACCCAGTCTCAGGTAGTTCTTTATATCAGTGTGAGAGTGGACTAATACAATGGTTGCATTACATTCCGTTGAAAAGATAGATTAGAATTTATCCAGTGATAACTTTAGCTGTTCTCAATATTTTATTATTACAAACAGAACTTCAATAGTTTTCTTACACATATCTTTTTCTGCATTAAAATATATCTGAATATTCTTGGGATAAATTAAACAGATGTGGAATTTGTAGATCAAACAGTGAGTGCATGGATTGAATTGTGTCCCCCCAAAATTCCCATGTTAAAACTCTAACCTCCAGTGTGTCTGTATTTAAAGATAGGATCTATGAAGAGGGAAGTAAGATTAAGGGAGGTCATAAGGGTGGGTTGAATTCAATGTGACTGGTGTCTTTGTAAGAAGATAAAGAGACACCAATATGTGAGTCATAGAGAAAAGACCATATGAGGGCACAGCAAGATGGTCATCAGCAAGTCAAGGAGAGAGGTCTCACCAGAAACCAATTCTCCTGACACCTTGACCTCCAGAACTGTGAGAAAATAAATTTCTGTTGTTTAAGCCACCCAGACTGTGATATTTTGTCACAAAAGCCCTAGAAGACAAACATAGTGCATATGTAATTTTGACAATTATTGCCAAATTGCTGTCCATACAAGTTGGATCACTTTGTACTTTTTCCAGCTTCTGTTCTTCTATTTAGGCTATTTTCAACAGATTGTAACAAACCATTCTGCAATTAACATTGTAAACTTTAAAAACAAGTTATTTTTTGTGTCTTAGAGACTCTGGTACGTTGTGTGTTTGTTCTCATTGGTTTCAAAGAACGTAGGCCTTAATATCATTATTTGTCCAATAGTCATTCAGGAGCAGGTTGTTCAGTTTCCATGTAGCTGTGCAGTTTTGAGTGAGTTTCTTAATCCTGAGTTCTAATTTGATTGCACTGCAGTCTGAGAGACTGTTTGTTATGATTTCCGTTCTTTTGCATTTGCTGAGGAGTGTTTTACTACCAATTATGTGGTGAATTTTGGGGTGGAGAGTTCTGTAGATGTCTATTAGGTTCACTTGGTCCAGATGTCTATTAGGTCCAGAGCTGAGTTCAAATCGTGAATATCCTTGTGAATTTTCTGTCTTGTTGATCTGTCTAATACTGACCGTGGGGTGTTAAACTCTCCCACTATTATTGTGTGGGAGTCTAAGCCTCTTTGTAGGCATCCGATAACTTGCTTAAGAATCTGGGTGTTCCTGTATTGGGTGCATATATATTTTGGATAGTTAGCTCTTCTTGTTGCATTGATCTCTTTACCATTGTGTAGTGCTTTGTATTTTTTTTTATCATTGTTGGTTTAAAGTCTGTTTCATTAGAGAGTAGGATTGGAACCCCTGCTTTCTTTTTGCTTTCCATTTGCTTGGGAAATCTTCCCTTTATTTTAAGACTATGTGTGTCTTTGCACATGAGATGGGTCTCCAGAATACAGCACACGGATGGATCTTTACTCTTTATTCAATTTGCCAGTCTGTGTCTTTGAATTGGGGTATTTAGCCTGTTTATATTTAAGGTTAATATTGTTATGTGTGAATTTGATCCTGTCATTATGATGCTAGCTTGTTATTTTGCCCATTTGTTGATGCAGGTTCTTCATAGTGTCAATGGACTTTACAATTTGGTATGTTTTTGCAGTGGCTGGTACTGGTTTTTCCTTTCCATATATAGTGCTTCAATCAGAAACTCTTGTAAGGCAGGCCTGGTGGTGACAAAATCTCTCAGCATTTGCTTGTCTGTAAAGGATTTTATTTCTCCTTTGCTTATGAAGCTTAGTTGGGCTGATTTGAACATTCTTTTCTTTAAGAATGTTGAATATTGGCCCCCACTCTCTTTGGGCTTGTAGGGTTTCTGCAGAGAGATCTGCTCTTAGTCTGATGGCTTTCCCTTTGTGGGTAATCTGACCTTTATCTCTGGCTGCCCTTAACATTTTTTCCTTCATTTCAACCTTGATGAATCTGATGATTATGTGTCTTGGGGTTGCTCTTCTTGAGGAGTATCTTTGTGGTGTTCTCTGTAGTTCCTGAATTTGAATGTTGGCCTGTTGTGCTAGTTTGGAGCTAAAGCAGTGTTTAGAGGGAAATTTATAACACTAAATGCCTACAGGAGAAAGCGGGAAAGATCTAAAATCAACATCCTAGCATCACAATAAAAAGAACTAGAGAAGCAAGAACAAACAAATTCAAAAGTTAGAAGACAAGAAATAACTAAGATCAGAGCAGAACTGAAGGAGATAGAAACATGCAAAACTTTTCAAAAAAATCAATGAATCCAGGAGCTGTTTTTTTGAAAAGATCAACTAAATACATAGACCACTAGCCAGACTAATGAAGAAGAAAAGAGAAGAATCAAATAGACACAATAAAAAATGATAAAGGAGATACCACCACTGATCCCACAGAAATACAAACTACCATCAGAGAATATTAAAACCACCTCTATGCAAGTGAACTAGAAAATCTAGAAGAAATGGATAAATTCCTGGACACATACACCCTCCCAAGACTAAGCCAGGAAGAAGTCGAATCTCTTATAGACCAACAACAGGTTCTGAAATTGAGGCAATAATTAATATCCTATCAACCAGAAAAAGTCCAGGACCAGACGGATTCACAGCAGAATTCTACCAGAGGTACATAGAGAAGCTGGTACCATTCCTTCTGAAACTATTCCAATGAATAGAAAAAGAGGGAATCCTCCCTAACTCATTTTATGAAGCAAGAATCATCCTGATACCAAATCCTGGCACAGACACAACAAAAAAAGAGAATTTTCAACCAATATCCCTGATGAACATCAATGCAAAAATCCTCAATAAAATACCAGCAAACGGAATCTGGCAGCACATCAAAAAGCTTATCCACCATTATCAAGTGGGCTTCATTCCTGGGATGCAAGGCTGGTTTAACATACGCAAATCAATAAATGTAATCCACCATATAAACAGAACCAAAGACAAAAACCACATGATTATCTCAATAGATGCAGGAAAGGCCTTCAACAAAATTCAACATGCCGTCATGCTAAAAATTCTCAATAAGTTTGGTATTGATGGGATGTATCTCAAAATAATAAGATCTATTTATGACAAACCCACAACCAGTATCATAATAAATGGGCAAAAACTGGAAGCATTCCCATTGAAAACTGGCACAAGACAGGGATGCCCTCTCTCACCACTCCTCTTCAACATAATGTTGGAAGTTCTGGCTAGGGCAATCAAGTAGGAGAAATAAATAAAGGGTATTCAATTAGGAAAAGAGGAGGTCAAATTGTCCCTGTTGGCAGATGACATGATTGTATATTTAGAAAACCCCATCGTCTCAGTTCAAAATCTCCTTAAGCTGATAAGCGATTTCAGCAAAGTCTCAGGATACAAAATCAATGTGCAAAAATCACAAGCACTCTTATACGCCAATAACAGACAGCGAGCCAAATCATGAATGAACTCCCATTCATAATTGCTTCAAAGAGAATAAAATACCTAGAAATCCAACTTACAAGGGATGTGAAGGACCTTTTCAAGGAGAACTACAAACCACTGCTCAACGAAGTAAAAGAGAACACAAACAAATGGAAGAACATACCATGCTCATGGATAGGAAGAATCAGTATTGTGAAAATGGCCATACTGCCCAAGGTAATTTATAGATTCAAAGCCATCCCTATTAAGCTACCAATGACTTTCTTCACAGAACTGGAAAAAACTACTTTAAAGTTCATACGGAACCGAAAAAGAGCCCGCATTGCCAGGACAATCCTAAGCCAAAAGAACAAAGCTGGAGGCATCATGCTACCTGACTTCAAACTATACTACAAGGCTGCAGTAACCAAACCAGCATGGTACTGGTACCAAAATAGAGATATAGACCAATGGAACAGAACAGAGCCCTCAGAAATGATACCACACATCTACAACCAGGTTTTTGACAAACCTGACAAAAACAAGAAATGGGGAAAGGATTCCCTATTTAATAAATGGTGTTGGAAAAACTGGCTAGTGGTATGCAGAAAACTGAAACTGGACCCCTTCCTTATACCTTTTACAAAAATTAACTAGAGATGGATTAAAGACTTAAAGGTAAGACCTATAACCATAAAAACCCTAGAAGAAAACCTAGGCAATACCATTCAGGATATAGGTATGAGCAAAGGCTTCAGACTAACACACCAAAAGCAATGGCAACAACAGCCAAAATTGACAAACAGGATCTAATTAAACTAGAGAGCTTCTGCACAGCAAAAGAAACTATCAGCAGAGTGAACAGGCAACCTACAGAATGGGAGAAAATTTTTGCAACCTATCCATCTGACACAGCGCTAATATCCAGAATCTACAAAGAACTCAAACAAATCTACAAGAAAAATACAAACAACCTATCAAAAAGTGGGCAAAGGATATGAACAGACACTTCTTAAAAGAATACATTTATGCAGCCAACAGACATATATAAAAAAAAGCACATCATCACTGGTCATTAGAGAAATGCAAATCAAATCCACAATGAGATACCATCTCACACGAGTTAGAATGGGAATCATTAAAAAGTCAGGAAACAACAGATGCTGAAGAGGATGTTGAGAAATAGGAATGCTTTTACACAGTTTTGGGAGTGTAAATTGGTTCAACCATTGTGGAAGACAGTGTGGCGATTCCTCAAGGATCTAGAACCAGAAATACCATTTGACCCAGCAGTCTCATTACTGAGTATATGCCCAAAGGATTTATAAATCATGCTACTACAAAGACATGCACACATATGTTTATTGCAGCTCTGTTCACAATAGCGAAGACTTGGAAAGAACCCAAAAGCCCATCAATGATAGACTGGATAAAGAAAATGTGGCACATATACACCATGGAATACTATGCAGCCATAAAAAAGGATGAGTTCATGTCATTTGCAGAGACAAAGTTGGAAACCATCATTCTCAGCAACGAACAGAGGAACAGCAAACCGAGCACTGCATGTTCTCACTCATAAGTGGGAGCTGAACAATGAGAACACATGGACACAGGGAGGGGAACATCATGCATGGGGCCTGCTGGGGGTTGGGGAGCTGGGGAGGGATAGCATTAGGAGAAATACCTAATGTAGATGATGGCTTGATGGGTGCAGCAAACCACCATGGCAAGTGTATACCTATGCAACAAACTTGCATGTCCTGCACATGTATCCTAGAACTTAAAAGTATAATAATAATAAGAAAAGGTTTTTGGTTTTCCAGTTAAGAATTGTGTACCAAATCAAAAGATGGTCAGATACTTGCTTTAATCAGAAATCCAAATTTGACCTACCCTAAGAGAAAAAAAGAGACTTATTTAGAACATCAAAGAGGCTCTAAAATTCCAAACATACCATGGATTGAACTGAACTTTTCCTTATGAGATGACCCCACATTTTTAGAAAGGCATAGTTTCAAGGGATCATTCACAATGGCAGAAGAAAAGATCTTCATATATATTAGTTAGGACTTAAGGTTTTGATGGTTAAATGACCCAAATACAACTTAGGTTAAACAGGAAACGGAACTGCTTGGCTTTTATTACGAGAAGCATGTGAAGTTGGAGTTTATTTCAGGCATAGCTGTGTCCAAGAATTTAAATGATGTCATCAGTCTTTTCTCGGTGCCTTTTTGCTGAATTTCTCATTAAGATCATAAATTGTTTTTCTGTATTGCCTATCTGTATTTGCTTGAATCTTGCTGAGTTTTCTTATACTCATTATTTTGAATTCCTTTTCAGGCATTTCATAGAGTTGCTTCTTTAGGGTCTGTTATAGGAGAACTCCTTTGGAGGTGTTATATTTCCCTGCTTTTTCATGTTTCTTGTGTTCCTTTGTTAGCATCTGTGCATCTGCTGGAGCAGTTGCCTCTTCCAATTTTATGGACTAGCTTTTGTAGAGAAAGACTTTTTCCTGTGAGTCTGTCCTATAGTGTTGACTGGGTAAAGTGGTTTGGATTTGGTTCTGAGTGCTGCAGTAGTGTAGTATCCATGTGATTTCTTTGACTGTAATCAATATCAGTGGTGTTTGTAGAGATAGTGATGTGGCTGTGCTGGGGTTGGGGAATGACAGGTGGACTGGTTCTCAGGCCTTAGTAGGGCATGTGTTGGGCATAGCAGCTCTGCAGTTCTTCAGTACAGTATTGCCAGTGGTGGCAAGCATTGGGTGATCAGTCCTTGGGCAATGGGGGTATGCATGGCAGTGCCCCTGGTCTTGGGGGAGGTTTATTTCCTATTCTAGACCACCTGTTTCTTGGGATGCATGTTACTGTGTGGGCTTAGGTGCAGGGTTTACAGCTGAACCACTGAATCTAGATAGAGTCTTGGATTCCTGGCTTTGTAGTCTTTTGCCTGATCATGGTGGAATGACGGCAGAGCTCCGGGTAGGTGGAGATGCCAGGACACTGGCTTCCAAAACAGGATTCACTTTATCAGTGGCTCTGTTCTCAGCATGATGCGGTTCCATAGCAGCTTGGGTCCTGAGGAGTGGAGAACCCAGCATGATTTCCTACTGTGGAGCAATGGAGCTGTGTAGACTCCAGGCAGCTTTTGTATACTGGGCTTAGGGACTGTGAGGGTCTTTTGTAGCTAGGATTTCAGGCATCTGCAGTGGAAATGAGGACTGCTAGGGATCTCCTGATTACCTTTCCCCCTTTTCCCCACTATAGGGGATCCCTCTTGGCTCTGAGCTGATCTTGGCTGGGTGCTTCATTTCCTTCTTTATACTGCCATCTTGAGTCACCATGATTCAGAGGGCTTCATCACTTCCTTACTGAATTCCAGTGTTCTGCCTTAGACACTCAAAGTGTAGTTATTTGTTTGTTGTTTTGATCCTTCTTTGTGGAGGAGGTGAGCTTTGACACTTCTAGGCAGCCATCTTGTTGACAACATCTCCCATGTGCCTTCCTGAGGCACAATTATACTGTCTTCCTCCTGCCGTACTCACCTATTTATGGTGTTGCCCAATGGCTGGATTAAACTGGAAGCTGGAGGTTGAGGGCCTTCTGGTGATGCAGTCCAAATGGCTCATCCACTTGGAGCACAATGTGGGGCTGAGGAAGGAAAAGATGGATTTTCTTGGGGCTTCTTTACACCTTCCTTACCACACTGTACAGGGTGCCTGGTTCTCCAGGTCTTGTAGGCAGACGGGTGAGCATGGTCTCCTACAGCTTCCTTTTCCCCAGAATTCCACAGAGGGAACTGAGGATGAACTAGGGGGTCTTTGGATGAGCTACTCTTCAGCCTTTGATTCCAATCTCATCACTCTTGGTTCACAATCTCATTAGCTCTTTCTGCCGTACCAATTACTCCAGGTTTGTTTATTCATTTTCTGTGTGTATGTTAATACGGCTGGATCACAGAGTGCAGAGATATTTGGCTAAACATTATTCCTGGGTGTGTCTGTTAGTGTTTTTCTGAATGATATTAGCATTTGAACTGGTTGACTGAGTAAAGCAGATTGCTCTCCCCTATGAGGTGGGCATCATGCAATTCATGGAAGAACCAAATAGAACAAAAAGGAGGAGGAAGAGTGAATTCTTTTCCTCTTTCTACCTGATGGAAATTTTTGTCCTCTTTCTACCTTGCTGGATCTGGGACATTATTATTTTCCTGGCCTTGGACTAAGACTTGAACCATTGGTGCTCCTGGTCCTCAGACTTCTGGATTGGTACTGAAACTATAACACTGACTTTCCCCTCTAGCTTGTGGGTGGCAGAGTGTGATATCCTCCATAATTGTGTGAGCCAATTCCTCATCTCTCTGTATTTTATTGGCTCTGTTTTTCTGAAACTCCGACTATAAAGCAGTGGCTAATGTGTCTAAAGTAATATTTTAAGCAGAGAGAATAGCCAATGTCAGCATATCTGGACATTTTGAGGATCAGCAAGGAGGCTACTGTGGCTGCGGGTAAGTGGGAAAAGAGATGGAAAAGGTAGGGAAAGTCATGTTCCCTGTTGACCCTTGAGAGGCCTTTCGCTTTTATTCTCACCATGATGGGGAACCATAGGAGGGTTTTGATTAGAGAAGTAAAGTGATTTGACTTCTGGTTTTAACATGATTAGAATTTATTGACTGATTGGGCATGAGGATTTAGAGGAAGAGATAAATGAAAGATAATTCTAAGAGTTTGCCTTGAAATGTAGAGTTGCCATTAAGCAAGCTGAGAAAGACTGTAAGAGAAGTGGCTTTTTGAGGAGGATTGTGAGTTTTCAAGATAACATTGTATTTAACAGTGTGCTAAGCACCTCAAATGTTTTAACTCACTTAATTCTGCCAAGAACGTTACCAGCTTTGTATTATTATCCTCATCTTCAAATGAGAAAATGGAGTCAGAGAGGTTAAGAAATGTGCCCCAAATCACACAAGTTGCAAGAGATGGGGCTAGAATTTAAACCAATGTTATGGCACTCCAATGACTGGGTTTTTAACCAGTACCCCACACCACAGCTCAACATTAGATTTATAATAATGGTCATAATAATCACACTTGCTCGTTAAGAACGAAGCCCAATGAGTATCTTCCAATTTGACCTCTTCTTCTTCCTCCTGGGGTGGGTGGATGAAGGAAATGCCCAAGATGAGAGACTTGATCCCCACTCTACTAGTTGGCTTGGGCTACCATAACACAATACCATGGACTGGGTAGCTTAAACAACAACAAAAGTATATTTTCACAGTATGGAGGATTGAAGTAGAAGATCAAAGTTTGATCTATTGATTTATACCAGTGGTTTTCCTGGTTCTCCAGCTTGAAGGTAGCAGATTGTGGGACATCTCAATCTCCATAATTGTGTGATCCAATTTCCATAAGGCAGATGTGATTTCTTGGGAGGCTTCTGTCCTTGGCTTGCAGACAGCTGCCTTCTTCCTGTGTCTTCACCTGGTCATTCCTTTGTACACACACACTTCTGGTGTCTCTGTGTGTATGTCCAAATTTCCTTTTCTCATAAGGATACCAGTAAGATTGGATTAGAACCCACTCTAATGACCCCATCTTAATCACCCCTTTTAAAGCTTGTGATGGTTAATCTTATGTGTAAACTTGACTTGGCGAAGGGATACCCATATAGCTACTAAAATGATTCTGGGTATGTCTATGTTCATATTTCTGGAAGAGATTAGCATTTAAGTCAGCAGACTGAGTAAAGAAGATCCACCCTCACCAATGTGGATGGGCATCACCTAATGTGATTAAGGCCCAGATAGAACAAAAAAGTGGAGGAAGGGTTAATTTGCTCTCTCTGAGCTGGGACGTCCATCTTCTCCTGTCCTCAGACATCCATGCTCCTGGCTCTCAGGACCTTGGGCTTGGACTGAATTACACTACTGGTTTTCCTGGTTCTCCAGCTTGAAGACAGCAGATTGCAGGACTTCTCGAACTCCAAAATTGTGTAAGCCAATTCCTGTAATAATCTCTCTCTCTCTTTCTCATAGTTCTGTTTTTCTGGAGAATCCTAACTAGTACAAGGCCCTATCTCCAGATACAGTCACATGCTGAAGTACTGGGGGTTAGGGCTTTAATATATAAATTTTGAGATGAAACAGTTCCACCTCTAACACCTGCCTTCAGGTCAACAGACAGCAACCACACATTGTTGTAACTATATACTATATTATTATTATTATTATCAAGATAGATAGCTTTTATGGAGACAGGGGGTTATGAACCTAGGTGGCCAAAAGGTCACTGCACCTAGAATTGACTCCTGGTATCTTACACACAGTCTCTACATGACAGTATGGCCCATGAGCAACAGAGGAGTTACAAAGAGGCTTCGGAGGCCTGAGGACTATTCACATTGTCTTGCCATGTTGCTGAGAAAATTTTTTTTCCTGATAATACACATGATACATGCTAATTAAGGACAATCATAGGTTTTTATGTTGGTGATTGGATCACTTTTTGGAGAGGTCACTGGAGAGATTGGAAAGCTCAAGGGAGGCCTAAGAATAATAAAGGTAAATCCCTTTTGATAGCAGCATAAAGGACTGCAAATTTCAACCACAGCACAGCTCAACTAGTCTCCTCTTATTTGCTACATAGCAAAGTTACTTTTTGAAACTGATTTATAGATAAGAATCACTAGAATTCAGCTGGGTCTTTATAAAAATTTATATAAATGATTTTATATTTAATTCAGATGGGTCTTTAAATTTATGTAACGACTCCTGTTAGCCATTCTCACATGTGGAAAGGAAGACTTTTTTTTTTCTATAATGATAATGGCAAAGTGGGATTTTTTGGAAATGCATTCTTTGAGTGAAACGAATGTTCCAAGAAAAATGTATAACAAGACAAACATTTAAATCACATTGTAAATCAGAAACTATTTTTTTGAGAAACATAGACAATTTAAAAGCAGATTTTGTATAAAAATAATCAGAAAATGATGCTCCTTTTCTATCTCTCTCCAGAAGCACTAACTGTTCATAAGCACTAACTGTTCAACTTATGAAATAAGACATGGTCCTCATGTCTTCTCTTGTTTGAGGAATAAGGAGAAGGTATTTATTACATGTTTTCTGGCCCTGGTCAGGATAAGCAAGATAATGAGAATGGAGTTCTATGTTGTCTCTTGACCTTTATGGAAGACTGGAGTTAATGAAGTGTGGGGTCTTGTGCAAGTAACTTTGACCTTTTAAGCTTTTGGCTCTGTTTCCTAGTCTATAGGAATTGTGGGGGATTTCTACAAAGGTAAGTGATGTTGGAAGCGGGGATAGGGAGAATAGAGGTTGGGACAAGGGGAAGAGGGAAGAGAAGAGAAACAAACACATAATTCATTCTTAACCAGTTCATGGATTCAACAACTTCTGAGACTTTTTCTCATGGCTTTTTCTGGTAGGCTTTTTCTTTTTCTATAAGAATATAGACTTTTCTTTGCCCACAGGGTGGCACTAGCTGCTTAGAAAACAGCGTAGCTAAAATCAGAAAGTCCGCAGAAGCACTCCTGAAAGCATGGAGAGTGAGCTGCAGTTGATGTTTAGAGCAATTAATAACTCATTAGAAATTTTACTAACGGGGTAATTCACATTGAGTTAATTAGAAAACAATTTTAAGACAGAGAAAGGGAGAGAAATGAGTGTGTGGAGATGCTCTCTCTCTGCCACCAGTGCAGGGTGGTGAGTTTGCATGCTCACCCAGGGCTCTGATCTAGCTATGACCTGTTAAGGTTCTGCTCCATTGCCAGCTTGAGTTTCTTTACCATCTAAGATGCATCTTGGGCGGGTTAGGGAGGGATGTTCCCTTTTCAGTGTAGTGGAAAGAACGTTGTCCTGGGAGCTGGGAGATCAGATTTGTAATGCTATTTCTGCTACTAATTCCCTTCTGTGACATTGAACAGGAACACTTTGCCCTTCAGGAATAAATAAAACACAGGCACTGGGGCAAGTAACCTCTAAGTTCCCTTCTAGTTCTGGCTTTCAAATTGGTGATGTTAGAAGACAAGAGTTTTGCTAGTTAGAGATGTATAGATACATGCTTATGTATGTAATCTCAATGTCCGTAAACAGCATCTGCTTAATTATGATAAGAGCTCAAAATGCAACGTGCACACACTCAGACCATGGCTGCAGGAGTAGATTTTGATTGTTATCAGCAATTGGAACTCATTGCTGTCTGGGAAGAAATTGAATTTGAAAAGGTTACTTAAAAGGGCCTTTGGGAGCCAAGGGGAGTAAGTGTAGGCAACCTGCTAAGGGGGATTGGGGCTTGGATGGAGAGGCAGGTGAAAGCAGGGATGCAGGGAGCACATTGCCTGGAGGAGCAGGGCCAGTGAAGGGCCTGTCGGCACTTCCAGGACTAACAACAGCTAATTACTAGTCTGGGAGGTCTGTACGCAAGGCTGGAAGTTGGCACCAAATTGTCCAGGCTCTAGTTCACCCTTTTCATTCTTTGTCTCTTGCAACAATTGGCCAATACATGTCGGCTGTGTTTTATTTTTAATTTGCTTAGAACAACATGCATCCTAGGCAGCTCTGACTTTGCTATTTTATGATGCAAGTCAAGGTTTTCTTGTCATGTGGAAAAGATTTGAAATAAAGACAGTGAATAAAATGTTAGCGTCCAGGCAGAGGGACAATGGGGCACCGTTTAACTTGTTTTTTCCAGGTGATCCAAGGGAGGTCTCACTTCTCAGCAGGAGACAAGTGCCTTGATTTCAACATGGACGGGAGAAATTGGGAGAAACATGGAAATGCTGGTGATGTATACAAATCCAGACTTTTATCAAACAAAGCATTTAGAAAACTGTATCTTCATATGCACCCAATATTTTGTTATGTCTCATTTAAAATTCATTGAGTACTTTATTTGTAAATATTGTGATTTTTCCTAATTATAAAAGTATATATAGCTGATGAAAAATTCAGCAATACAGTATGTTAAATACGATTAAAAAAAAGAGAAAGAGAGAGAGAGAAAGCTCCTCCATTATCTGGTCTGAACCTCACACCCCCACCGTTCTTTGATAAGTCCATTTGACCAGCTTACTTTTTCAAGAAAAATCGAAAAGGATTCCATCTGTAAATTTTTCAGCTCAGAGAAATTTTCTAACTCTGGTTTGGAGGTTACAGGCAACCTACCAACTCTGTTCACCTTAGACTCCTGATTCTAAACCAAGGAAAGTCCAAAACAAACCGGTGCATTTTGTCACCTTAGTTTCACGTAACTTCCAAGTGAACCTACAGAACTGAAGCCTGATCCTTGAAGTTGGTGCTTTGTTCTAATACTGTGAGATATTATTGTTTTGCTCTTTCCTTCAAGGGGAAGGAAATCTCACCTTTTGATCAGAATGAACATCTGACCATCATTCAGAATGAAATCAGAATGAACATCTGACCTTTTCTTTTTCTTTCTGTAAGTCCATTGGAGATGCAAGATTTTAAGGAGCAGGAAGATGGGTGGGAAGGACACCCTCTTGCATGTAAGTCATGTTATGACTCCTCTCTACTTGACCTCATTGTATAAGGAAGGCCCAGGGCCACAAAGCTTGCTTCCTGATGGTTCTGTTGAACATGAACACTGTCTTCAGGAAATTCTTAGCTCTCAGCTGCCGTTTCTCGCCATGTTGCCTTAAATATGACCCTCAGGTAAGGCTGCATATCCTTAGGGAAAAACACACTGAAGCACCTAGAAGCCACAGACCAGTTTCCCCTCTCCCCCAGTGTTACTGCAGTGGCTTCTGCCTTGTCTTTAGTGAGCAGAAGCTGTGGCCCCAGGTCTGTTGTGTGGTTAGACAGGTCCAAATGCAAAAGAGTGGGAGATGTAAGAGGAGCGTCTAATGAGGGCAGCACAGACCAGTGAAATCCTTGCACCTGCCTCCTTGACAGTTTTTTTGAGAATCAGACAAGCAAGGAATCTCTCACTTATTAGCTGAACACAGAAAGACTTTGAGGATAAAGCTGATCTGAGAATTATAAAGGGGTTTTGAAACAGAGACAGAGGTGTGTATATACCTATTCATTCTTGAGTTTTCCTTAGACTATTACTACAAAGTGGCTTTCATTATTCTCCTTTCATGGCATAATGGAGTGATTAAGAACATGAGCTTTGGAATTCCACCTCACCTTCACTAAGCAGTGGCTGTGTGACCGTGGGCAAGTCACTCCATTGCTCTGAACTTTTGTCACTTCTTTTTAGAGATAATACTATCAAATGCATATGATTGTTGTGAAAATTAAATGACACATAAAACACTTAGAAGCCTGGCCCATTGCTCTCAATAATGGGGACTAATATTATTAATCTTAGGTTGCAGGTGATGAGATTGAGGTTCATAAAGTCTAAGCAATGAATCAAAGCCTGAGTCAAGATTTAAATCCAGGTCTGTTGACTTCTATACTCGAGTAATGTTTAAACTTAGAGTAGTTGCAAGGAGCATCAACCTTCCTCAGCAAGATTTGACCAGGTTGAAAGGTTCTGAGATTGTTTGGATATCATTTCAAGATAATAATAAAAAAAATCCCATAGTGTTGTTAATATCTGATGAACATTCACAAAGAGGCAGGCATCGTTTCAAGTATTTTCCTGTAACAACTCTCATCGTATAACATTATTGACTCTTTGAGGTACACACTACTAGCATTTCCTTTTTACGGATGTGGAACTGAGGCACAGAGATATAGAACCCTGGCATAAGCTGGGGTTTATACTGACTGACAAGACCATTTCCAACCCAAACATTCTCAGGGAGGGAACTGGCAGCCAGCGCCCCAGCAAACTCACACATCGTTCTACACTCAGGCCTCCTCTGAGCTAAGCTTCCTAAAGAACCAGGTGGCAGCTGGAGCTGGGGTCTCCTGGCTTGTGATTGGCTGCCATCATTTGTGGTTAGCCCTCCATGGTGGGGGAGGCTGGGAAGGACAGTGGAAGCTGATAAACAGCTCAGCAGCATGTTCTGAGAAACGAGAGCAAGGAGAGAGCAGAGAACACACTTTGCCTTCTCTTTGGTATTGAGTAATATCAATCAAATTGCAGACATCTCAACACTTTGGCCAGGCAGCCTGCTGAGCAAGGTAACACTCATACTTTTCATGCCTTGAGCCAAAATATTTATTACATTTTTATGTTTCTAACTAGAAGTGCTTGAGCTTTCTTTCCTTCCAGGTGATGAGGGGATGGAATGAGCAAAGCTACATCAATTTTTTTAAATGTATGAAAATAAAAAAGGTATAAGAGGCCAAGTTTAGGGCCCCTGAAGGTTCATAGAAAGATGCAAAATGTCTGAATTACTATAAATGAATACTATTGTCAGAGGAAGGGTTTAAGGAGTGCTTCTTGAATGAATGTGTACAAATCAGCAGAAGGGAAGGTGTGAGACTCTTGGAAATAAATACTGTTAGTTCAGGCAAGAAAAATAGTCAGGAATGCAAGTTCTAGGGTGGGAGGAAATGTGTGGTTTCCCAGGTATGAACAAGTATTTCCAGGCATTTCCTGAACTAGATTGGCCTGAGTAGGACACCAATGTCTCTCGAAATATCCGCTCATTTTAGAATCACTGAACGTTTAAAAATGCAATTCCTGGATTCCTTCCCTAACAGCGAGACTCTTTGGGACCTGATGATCTGCATTTCTTTTTAAAAACAAGTTCACTCATGATTCTGGTTTGTATTAATTTTGAGAATTGCCATGGTAGAGACCCTGCTTTGAGGTTTTGTTCTTGAGTCAGGATTCCTGGCCAGGGATTGTGATGATAAATTTCACTTTCTGAAGTGGTTTGTGCAAGAGGTTCTCTGAAGGAAGAGCGAGGATCATAGTGCTATTTTGTGGATACTTGAGACTTATAAAAAGCTTTTGTATTTTGTCACGTTTTTGATGCATGATGTTTGACAAAAGACAGACGATGGTATTTGCAGAGTGGATGAATAAGTGGAACAGGTGTGATAATGAGAGGTCACACTTGAGCACACAGTTATTACTTGAAAATTGTGTACAGACTAAGTTGAAGACGTTAGGAGGGAAGATTGTGGGCCAAGTAATGGGGTGTGTGTGTGTGTGTGTAGGGTGGGCAGCTGGGATGGAAATGGGGGGCTGCTGCTGCTGCTGTGCCCTGGCCTCCTGAACTAATGATATCACTCACCAGAAACTACTGTTCCTGCACTGTCCAAGGCACCCCAAACTAGTTTGTCAAAATGAATCTGTGCTGTGTGGAGGGAGGCACCCCTGTAGCTCTGATGTCAGATGGCAATGCTGAGATGGCAGTGCACGGTGGGGACAGGGCTGAGCCAGCACCAACCACTCAGCCTTTGAGATCCTGAGGCTGGTCTACTGCTGAGATCTTTTGTTAGAAGAGAGGAGATCAAGCATTTGCAAGGTTTCTGAGTGTCAAAATCTGAGTCCAAGATAACTCCTTCACAATCCTAACTTCATTCTGTCTACAGGTCCATATTTTAGCCTGCTTTCTACATGTTTATCTGAAACGAATGAGAAGCTAAGGGTGGTGGTCAGATTTGAAATTAGCCAGATCTTAAGCTTTTCTGGGGGAAATTCAGAAGAAAATATGGAAAAGTGACTATGAGCACATATAAATCTAGTCTTTAAAACAGTTTTATCCAGAATAAATGTATCACAAAGTTAATAAAAATAGTACTTGCTTGTTTTGAATAATTCAAATGATACAAAAATGAATAAAATAAAAAGTGCAAGAGGCCCTCTTATCAATGCCAATTCTATTTTTTTCAGAAATTAAACACTGTTAAGATTTTAGTGCATATCCTTTCAGAATTTCTGTGATTTCATATATGTACAAATACAAACATTATACACAAACAGAATCCTACTATACTTGCTATTGTCATTCTATTCTCTGCTTTTTCATGTGGGCATCTTTCCGTGTCACTGATGCATACAGAAATTGCACATATGCATCAATGCATACAGAAAATTAAATTTTCTACATGGTTGTCCACTGTATGTCTGGACCATAGTTTATTTAATAATGAATGCCCTTTGGGTAATTATTTATATTGTTTCCTGCTTTTTCAAAGTAACAGTTTTTGAAACAAATCTGTCTGTCTTTATATAAATATTGTTGTATTCCTGTGGAAATGTTTCTATCGGATAACTTCCCAAAAGGAGATATATTGCACCAAAGATAATATAGTTAAAAATTTTAAAGACATTGCTAAATTGTCTAGTAGGCATTTGATACCAATTTATACTCCTCCCAAGAATGTATGGAGATATCTTAATTTCTCCATGCCTTCATTAATGCTGAGCCATACAAGTAGTTTTAATCTTTGCTAATTGAATAGATAAAAAATATCTAATCTAAACCTAGTTCTTAAAAGTTCTATTTTCTACCAAAAGTAATACATGTCTGTTTTAGGGAGTAAAAATCACAAGTAAGGATAAAAAATAGTGTAGTAATAAACACAGGAGTGTAGATGTCTCTGAACATACTGATTTGATTTCCTTTGGATAAATATCCAGTAGTAGGACTGCTGGATCATGTAATAATCCTATCTTTAGTTTTTTTGAGGACTTCCATACTATTCTTCAGAGTGGCTGTACTAATTTACATTCCTATTATTGCTTGTCATTTGGATAAAATCTATTTTAACTTGGGTGAGATGACACCTCATTGTAGTTTTGATTTGCATTTCTCTGATGATCAGTGATGTTGAGCACCTTTTCATATACCTGTTTGCCATTTGTATGTCTTCCTTTGAGAAATGTCTATTCAGATATTTTGCCCATTTAAAAATTCGATTATTAGTTTGTTTCCTGTAGAGTCATTTGAGCTCCTTATATATCTGGTTATTAATCTCTTGTCAGATGCATAGCTTACAAATATTTTCTCCCATCATGTGGACTTTGTCTTCATTTTGTGGATTGTTTACTTTGCTGTGCAAAAGCTTTTAACTTGATGCAATCTCATTTGTCCATTTTTGCTTTGGTTGCCTTCCACAGGAGTATTTAAATAAATGTAGTTTGGTAGATTTTGATATAGTAATTCAGGTCAGTGGGAGTCAAGGGAGAAATGTGTAGGGAAGTGAGATACTTCCAGGGATCCTACCACCATGCCTTATGATTGACTTACTCAATTTGAAAGTCAGTATTAAACTTGATGAGCTCTAGAGACGGTCATGAATTTTAAAAAGAATTACTCATAATATTATCTTGGAATACCAGAGAGCAAGTGATTTAAAAATAGTCTGGGAAGTAAAATGCTAAAGGAATGAGAAGGTATTTGGGGTTGAGTTCAACCTAAGAGGCAGGGAAACCACAGGGAAAGACCTAGCACCTGCCACAGAAGATAATTAGGAAGCAGAATGGAACTATAAGAAATTTTGAGGTGTTCGTTGGGCTGCAGTTGAAATATTTTTTGAGGTTAATGAGACATTTGAAATGGCTGTGTATTGTTTTAACTCTTGCGTAGTCCTGCATAGGTAACAATCTAATAGGATTTCTCTGTTAATCAAGTCTTAGAAATTTGCTTTTAATTTTTATGAAAAACACCCATTTCTTTTTTTTGAGACAGAGTCTTGCTCTGTTGTCCAGGCTGGGGTGCAGTAGTGGGATCTTGGCTCACTGCAACCTCTGCCTCCCGGGTTCAGGCGATTCTCCTGCCTCAGCCTCCTGAGTAGCTGGAATTACAGGTGCCTGCCACCATGCCTGGCTAATTGTTTTTTGTATTTTTAGTAGAGATGAAGTTTCACCACATTTGCCAGGCTGGTCTCACACTGACCGCCTTGGCCTCCCAAAGTGTTGGGATTCCAGGCATGAGCCACTGCACCCGTGCCCCAAAACACCAATTTCTGATGTGTAATGCTTGTAAGATGGAACAAACTTCAGTAAAGCAGGGACTTGAAAAGAGTCTTTGGTAGCAGCTGTCAGAGTTAGCCCTTGCCCCTCTGTACCCCCTAATCTCACCCCTGTTGAAAGTGTGTTCATCTGAGAATTTGTCTCCATAACTATGTGACTATAAAAATTCTCATCGATTTTGTTAGTTGATCAATTGAGAGGAAAACATATGTTACTTGACATAACTGGTGGGTCGAAAGAGTTAACCCAGGCAAATTTGAGATAGGTGGATGGGATGATGGATTGAAAATATAGTTGCTCTTTTTGCAATTATGTACTAAGTAATTTGGGAAAGATTGGTCTAATTGGGTCTAAAGAGTACACCTCACATGGCATTGTTAGACTTTTTTTCTGCATCGCTAGTGATCTGTGCACTACAACTGAAATCAGTAGGGTTTCCTAGCATATGCAATTCCCAAAATGTTTTTTTACCAGAAGAGAAACAATACTCCCACCTCTTCTTATTATGTTACAAACTATAGTGCTAATGACCATCGACCGACAATGACTTTCAGGATGACCTGTGTGAGTTTTATCTGAAACCATGTGAATTTTTCATCTTAAAAGTCCCTCAGAATCTTAGTTTATGTACACTCTGGTTTGTTGCAGGTTTAGAGTTCTGTGGTTTTTGTTTCTAATGTAGACACAGCCTTATAATTTATAACAGCATTCACTAATTAAAATTGTAAGCATAATTACTATCCATGATACTTAGTTTGCACTCATAAAGTTCAAAATTCACTTCATCCTTTCAAGTAGTGAATAATTAGTTTCTTTGGGTTTGCAGCTTTATCATCCTTTTATGACCCATTTGGAAGAAATAAACAACCAACCTCCCGGAAGACTGCTTTAAAAAGCTGGAAATATATTGTCCAGCTAGTGCAATGAGGCTAATACAATGTGGAAAATATTACTTTTCTTTGGTGTTAGTAGCCAGTTCATCTTTACATTTACTGAACAAATAACTATTGAGCATCTAATGTATACTAGGACCCTTGGGGAGACAAAGATAAATCAAAGATTCTGTCCTCAAAGTCCTTAAGGTGTTTGTGGAAGGGAATAAAACTTTACACGTATATATCTAAACATTTATATGTGTGTAACAGGTATAAGTAACCGTAAACACTGTCAGAACAGGAAATAACTCTATGATCAGCACCTAACATGATATATTAAGATAGAAGATTTAATACATATCTTTTGGAATAAATGAATAAATAATTGAATGTATTTATTTTTATTATTTAGAAGATACATCAGTGGGATATTGATATTGGTCTTAATATGATTTGTTTTCATTGTTCTCAGGTACCTCAGCCAGCATGGCGGCCGCTTTCCCACCCACCTTGGGACTCAGTTCTGCCCCAGATGAAATTCAGCACCCACATATTAAATTTTCAGAATGGAAATTTAAGCTGTTCCGGGTGAGATCCTTTGAAAAGACACCTGACGAAGCTCAAAGGGAAAAGAAGGATTCCTTTGAGGGGAAACCCTCTCTGGAGCAATCTCCAGCAGTCCTGGACAAGGCTGATAGTCAGAAGCCGGTCCCAAATCAGCCAGTGTTAAAAGCCCATCCTAAGTTTTCAAAGAAATTTCATGACAGTGGGAAAGCAAGAGTTAAAGCCATCCATCAAGCCAACCTTCGACATCTCTGCCGCATCTGTGGGAATTCCTTTAAAACTGATGAGCACAACAGGAGATATCCAGTTCATGGTCCTGTGGATGGTAAAACCCTAGGCCTTTTACGAAAGAAGGAAAAGAGAGCTACTTCCTGGCCAGACCTCATTACCAAGGTTTTCCGGATTGATGTGAAGGCAGATGTTGACTCGATCCACCCCACTGAGTTCTGCCATAACTGCTGGAGCATCATGCACAGGAAGTTTAGCAGTGTCCCTTGTGAGGTTTACTTCCCGAGGAATGTGACCGTGGAGTGGCACCCCCACACACCATCCTGTGACATCTGCAACACTGCCCGTCGGGGACTCAAGAGAAAGAGTCTTCAGCCAAACTTGCAGCTCAGCAAAAAACTCAAAACTGTGCTTGACCAAGCAAGACAAGCCCGTCAGCGCAAGAGAAGAGCTCAGGCAAGGACCAGCAGCAAGGATGTCATGAAGAAGATCGCCAACTGCAGTAAGATACATCTCAGTACCAAGCTCCTTGCAGTGGACTTCCCAGAGCACTTCGTGAAATCCATCTCCTGCCAGATCTGTGAACACATTCTGGCCGACCCTGTAGAGACCAACTGTAAGCATGTCTATTGCCGGGTCTGCATTCTCAGATGCCTCAAAGTCATGGGCAGCTATTGTCCCTCTTGCCGATATCCATGCTTCCCTACTGACCTGGAGAGTCCAGTGAAGTCCTTTCTGAGCATCTTGAATTCCCTGATGGTGAAATGTCCAGCGAAAGAGTGCAATCAGGAGGTCAGTTTGGAAAAATATAATCACCACGTCTCAAGTCACAAGGAATCAAAAGAGAATTTTGTGCACATTAATAAAGGGGGCCGGCCCCGCCAACATCTTCTGTCGCTGACTCGGAGAGCTCAGAAGCACCGGCTGAGGGAGCTCAAGCTGCAAGTCAAAGCCTTTGCTGACAAAGAAGAAGGTGGAGATGTGAAGTCGGTGTGCATGACCTTGTTCCTGCTGGCTCTGAGGGCGAGGAATGAGCACAGGCAAGCCGACGAGCTGGAGGCCATCATGCAGGGAAAGGGCTCTGGCCTGCAGCCAGCTGTTTGCTTGGCCATCCGTGTCAACACCTTCCTCAGCTGCAGTCAGTACCACAAGATGTACAGGACTGTGAAAGCCATCACAGGGAGACAGATTTTTCAGCCTTTGCATGCGCTTCGGAATGCTGAGAAGGTACTTCTGCCGGGCTACCACCACTTTGAGTGGCAGCCACCTCTGAAGAATGTGTCTTCCAGCACTGATGTTGGCATTATTGATGGGCTGTCTGGACTATCATCCTCTGTGGATGATTACCCAGTGGACACCATTGCCAAGAGGTTCCGCTATGATTCAGCTTTGGTGTCTGCTTTGATGGACATGGAAGAAGACATCTTGGAAGGCATGAGATCCCAAGACCTTGATGATTACCTGAATGGCCCCTTCACAGTGGTGGTGAAGGAGTCTTGTGATGGAATGGGAGATGTGAGTGAGAAGCACGGGAGTGGGCCAGTAGTTCCAGAAAAGGCAGTCCGTTTTTCATTCACAATCATGAAAATTACTATCGCCCACAGCTCTCAGAATGTGAAAGTATTTGAGGAAGCCAAACCTAACTCTGAACTGTGTTGCAAGCCATTGTGCCTTATGCTGGCAGATGAGTCTGACCACGAGACCCTGACTGCCATCCTGAGCCCTCTCATTGCTGAGAGGGAGGCCATGAAGAGCAGTGAATTAATGCTTGAGCTGGGAGGCATTCTACGGACTTTCAAGTTCATCTTCAGGGGTACCGGATATGATGAAAAACTTGTGCGGGAAGTGGAAGGCCTTGAGGCTTCTGGCTCAGTCTACATTTGTACTCTTTGTGATGCCACCCGTCTAGAAGCCTCTCAAAATCTTGTCTTCCACTCTATAACCAGAAGCCATGCTGAGAACCTGGAACGTTATGAGGTCTGGCGTTCCAATCCTTACCATGAGTCTGTGGAAGAACTGCGGGATCGGGTGAAAGGGGTCTCAGCCAAACCTTTCATTGAGACAGTCCCTTCCATAGACGCACTCCACTGTGACATTGGCAATGCAGCTGAGTTCTATAAGATCTTCCAGCTAGAGATAGGGGAGGTGTATAAGAATCCCAATGCTTCCAAAGAGGAAAGGAAAAGGTGGCAGGCCACATTGGACAAGCATCTCCGGAAGAAGATGAACCTCAAACCAATCATGAGGATGAATGGCAACTTTGCCAGGAAGCTCATGACCAAAGAGACTGTGGATGCAGTTTGTGAGTTAATTCCTTCGGAGGAGAGGCACGAGGCTCTGAGGGAGCTGATGGATCTTTACCTGAAGATGAAACCGGTGTGGCGGTCATCATGCCCTGCTAAAGAGTGCCCAGAATCCCTCTGCCAGTACAGTTTCAATTCACAGCGTTTTGCTGAGCTCCTTTCTACCAAGTTCAAGTATAGGTATGAGGGAAAAATCACCAATTATTTTCACAAAACCCTGGCACATGTTCCTGAAATTATTGAGAGGGATGGCTCCATTGGGGCATGGGCAAGTGAGGGAAATGAGTCTGGTAACAAACTGTTTAGACGCTTCCGGAAAATGAATGCCAGGCAGTCCAAATGCTATGAGATGGAAGACGTCCTGAAACACCACTGGCTGTACACCTCCAAATACCTCCAGAAGTTTATGAATGCTCATAATGCATTAAAAACCTCTGGGTTTAACATGGACTCTCAGGCAAGCTTAGGGGACCCATTAGGCATAGAGGACTCTCTGGAAAGCCAAGATTCAATGGAATTTTAAGTAGGGCAACCACTTATGAGTTGGTTTTTGCAATTGAGTTTCCGTCTGGGTTGCATTGAGGGCTTCTCCTAGCACCCTTTACTGCTGTGTACGGGGCTTCACCACCCAAGAGGTGGTAGGTTGGAGTGAGATGCTACAGACACTCTCAGGTCAGGAATGGAAACTGATGAGCTGGTTGCTTGAGCCTTTTAGTGAGTTCCGAAAAGCAACAGGAAAAATTAGTTATCTGAAAGCTCAATAACTCATAACAGGAGTAACTGCAGGGGACGAGAGTAAACAAAGATCTGTGTGTGCTGGGGAACTGTCGTGGAAATCAAAGCCAAGGTTGTCAAAGAACAGCCCGCGAGGCCAGGAAAGAAATTGGTCTTGTGGTTTTCATTTTCCCCCCTTGATTTATTATATTTTGTATTGAGATATGATAAGTGCCTTCTATTTCACTTTTGAATAATTCTTCATTTTTAAAATTTTACATATCTTGGCTTGTTCTATAAGATTCAAAAGAGCTTTTTAAATTTTTCTAATAATATCTTGTATTTGTACAGCACAATGACCTTTACAAAGTGCTCTCAATGCATTTACCATTTGTTATATTTATGCAGAATTACTTTACATCAGGACAATTTTGAGAAAATCAGTCATTTTTTATGTTTAAATTATGTATCTATTGTAACCTTCAGAGTTTAGGAGGTCATCTGCTGTCATGGATTTTTTTAATAATGAATTTAGAATACACCTGCTAGCTACAGTTAGTTATTAAATCTTTCGATAATATATATTTACTTAGCTATCAGAGTGTGATTCTTTATTTTTGCTTTTCAATTTCAGGTAATTTAGAGTTTCCAAATTTAGAGCTTCTGCATACAATCTTAAAGCCACAGAGGCTTGTAAGAATATAGGTTAGCTTGATGTCTAAAAATATATTTCATGTCTTACTGAAACATTTTGCCAGACTTTCTCCAAATGAAACCTGAATCAATTTTTCTAAATCTAGGTTTCATAGAGTCCTCTCCTCTGCAACGTATTATTCTTTCTATAATGATCAGTTTACTTTCAGTGGATTCAGAATTGTGTAGCAGGATACCCTTGTGTTTTTCCATCTGCTAAGTTTAGATGGAGTCCAAATGCAGTACAGCAGAAGAGTTAACATTTACACAGTGCTTTTCTTGAGGAATGTTTTCACACTCATTTTTCCTTACAACAATTCTGAGGAGTAGGTGTTGTTGTTATCTCCATTTGATGGAGGTTTAAATGATTTGCTGAAAGTTACTTAGGGGTAATAAATACTTGGCTTGGAAATTGAACACAGCCCTTTTGTCTCCAAAGCCCTTCTTCTTTCCACCACAAATTAATCACTATGTTTATAAGGTAATATCAGAATTTGTTTAGGATTCACAACTAATCACTGTAGCACATGACCTTGGGATTACATTTTTATGGGGTAGGAGTAAGCAAGTTTTTAAGTCATTTGTGTGCTCTGGCCCTTTTGATAGAAGAAAGCAACACAAAAGCTCCAAAGAGCCCCCTAATCCTCTGGTGGCTCCAGTTATTTGGCAACTATTATCTGCATCCTTAGGAATTTGGGATTTGCCAGTTGCTGGCAATGTAGAGCAGGCATGGAATTTTATATGCTAGTGGGTCATAATGATATGTTAGTGTTAATTAGTTTTTTTCTTCCTTTGATTTTATTGGTCATAATTGCAACTCTTCATACACAGTATATCAAAGAGCTTGATAATTTAGTTGTCAAAAGTGCATCAGTGACATTATCCTAAATGGTATTCATTTGGTGCTTCCGCAGGGATTCAACTCAGTATCTTTCATTAACAAATACAGCAGTTTTCCTTGCTTTTTATATGCAGAATATCAAAGTCACTTCTACTTTAGTTGTCAAAAACATATACATATTTTAACGTTTTTGAAAACTCTTGGTTTTGTTTTTTTTGGGAAATGAATGGGCTACTAAGCCACCCTTTCCTTTCATACTGCTTAATCCTTCCACCATGTCTCTACACTAATAAACAGCTAAATTCACATAATTATCCTATTCCCTGAAGTATGGTAGTGCTGGTTTATAGATTTTTTTTTTACCCATTTCTACTCTTTTACTCTATTGGTGGCACTGTAAATACTTTCCCATATCAAATTATCCTTTTCTAACACTGTAGGAGCTATTTTGAATGCATGTGACTAAGAGCATGATTTATAGCACAACCTTTCCAATAATCCCTTAATCAGATCACATTTTGATAAACCCTGGGAACATCTGGCTGCAGGAATTTCAATATGTAGAAACGCTGCCTATGTTTTTTTGCCCTTATTGTTGAGATGGCAATATGCTAGACCCTAGTTTTATACTAGAGTTTTATTTTTAACAATGCCTATTGCAAGTGCAATTACATACTCCAGGGAAATTCACCACACTGAATGGAGCATTTATGTGTGTGTGTGTGAAGTATATACTGGGACTTCGGAAGTGCAATGTATTTTTCTCCTGTGAAACCTGATTCTACAAGTTTTCATGTCAAGCCACTCAGGTGCATTGCAGGGACCAGTGATAATGGCTGATGGAAATTGATGATTGGTCGGTGAGGTCAAAAGGAGCCTTCAGATTAATAAACATGCACTGAGAAGCAAGAGGAGGAGAAAAAGATGTCTTTTTCTTCCAGGTGAACTGGAATTTAGTTTTGCCTCAAATTTTTTTCCCACAAGATATAGATGAAGATAAAGATTGTTTCAGTTGAGAGTGTGGGTCTTGCATTACATCAAACAATTCAAATTCCACACAGATAAGAGGCAGGATATGTAAGCACCAGTGGTAGTTGGGAGGAATAAACCATCATTTGGATGCAGGTGGTTTTTGATTGCAGATATGTATGTGTCTTCAATGATTGTATGAGAGATGGTGTATTCTTTTCATGTTAAAAGATTTTAAGTAAGAGTAGATACTTTGTACCCATTTTACATTTTCTTATTTTAACTAGTAGTCTACATAAATATACCTCAGAGATCATTTTTGGCAATATTTTTTGTTTTGTAGAATTGCACTTCAGTTTATTTTCTTA
This sequence comes from Chlorocebus sabaeus, assembly GCF_047675955.1. NCBI lineage: Eukaryota > Metazoa > Chordata > Mammalia > Primates > Cercopithecidae > Chlorocebus > Chlorocebus sabaeus. The sequence goes on along the minus strand of NC_132904.1, from coordinate 28,276,008 downwards.
CAAATAACCTTACATTTTGTTTAATGGCTTCCAAGAGCCTTTTTTATTTTTATTTTTTCTATTTCAGAGAAAATTCAGGTATCAGGATGCAATGGATTTATTTGATGCAGGGGACCTGTATTTCCATGTCAAATGTTTTCAAATAAAAAGAAATATGAGTTTCAATACTTATTTTATATTTTAATATTTCCATTCATTAATATTATGGTTATTGACAGCAATTTTACATTTGAATATTTGAAATAAAAGTTTAAGATTTGAAAATAGTGTGTTTTGTAATTTCTATTCAAATATTAATAATATTGAGTGCAGCATTTAAAAATTAACATCTTTTACTTTGAGAGAAATACAGAATAAATTTGGGGGTCTTTGGATTAAAGGACAATAGAATAATGATTATGTGAAAAATTTATCCTAATGGAGATGAGACAATTTTTCCCCCCAGATACACAGGATAAATGGTAAATCTTTTTATTTGTTTTTTAACTTTTTTAGGACTAGTGAAAATACAGACTTAGTCTCCTGAAAATTCACATACTTATTATATTAGGTCATTCTTGGCATTACTATAAATAAATACCTGAGACTGGGTAATTTATGAAGAAAAGAGGTTTCATTGGTTCACAGTTTTGCAGTAAGTATGGCACTAGCATCTAGTTCACCTTCTGGTGAGGCCTCAGAAAGCTACAATCATGGCACAAAGGGAAAGGAGGGCAGGAGCGTCACACAGCGAGAATGGGAACAAGGGTGGGGAGGTGCCACACACTTTTACACAACCAGATCTCATGTAAACTTGCTGAGCAAGAACTTGCTCATCATTGTGAGAATAGCACCAAGCCATCCGTAAGGGATCTGCCCCCATAATCCAATCACCTCCCATCAGTCCTGACCTCCAACATTGGGGTTACATTTCAACATGCGAATTGGAGGGGACAAATATCCAAAACAGCATTCTGCCCCTGGCCTTCCAAATCTCATGTTCTCCTCACTTTGCAAAATACAATCATCCCCTCCCAACAGTACCCCAAAGTCTTTACTCATTCCAAGTATCAACTTAAAAGTCCCAAAGTCCTAAGTCTAGAGTCTCATCATTGGAGACTCAAGGCGAATTTCTTCCTGATCCTGTAAGATAAAAATCAAGTTATTGACTTCCAAGATACAATGGTGGTAGAGGCATTGGACTGACATTCTCATTCCAAAAAGTAGAAATTGGCCAAAGGAAAGGGGTAATAGGCCCCACACAAAACTGAGAAGGGCAGACATTAAACCTTAAAGCTCCAAAATAATGTCTGTTGACACCATGTCCCACATTCAAGGCATGTTGCTGCAAGCGGTGGGCTTCCAATGCCTTGGGCAGCTCCACCCCTATATCTGCGCAAGGTGCAGCCCCCATCGCTGCTCTCAAGGGTTGGAGTTGAGTGACTGCAGCTTTTCCCTGCTGAGGTTGCAAGTTGCAGGTAGCCATACCACTCTTGGAGTTAGAGGGTGGTGGTCCCATCCCACAGCTCCACTAGGCAATAACCTGGTAGGGACTTTGTATGGGGGCTCCAGCTCCACATTTCCCCTCTGCATTTTCCTAGTAGAGGCTCTCTGCAAGTGCTCACCCATAGAGTGGGCTTTTGCTTTAGCACCCAGGTTTTCTCATACATCCTCTGAAATCTAGGGCGAAGCTGCCAAGCCTTCTTCTCTCCTGAATTCTGAGCACCTGCAGGCTTAACACCATGTGGAAGCTGCCAAGGCTTATGGCTGTGCCCTCTGGAGCTGCAGCCTGAACTGTATCTGGGGCCCTTTGAGCCAAAGCTGGAGCTGAGTGGCCTGAATGCAGAGAGCAGTGTCCCAAGGCTATGCAAGGTAGCAGGGCCCTGGGATTGGCCCCCAAAACCATTCTTTCCTCCTAGGCCCTGGGCCTGTGATGGGAGGGGTTGCCTCAAAGAGCTCTGAAATGCCTTCAAGACCTTCCCTTTGTCTGGGATAGTAGCACTTGGTTTTCTTTTAGTCGCTGTAATCTCTGTAGCCAGTGGTTGCTCTGTAGCTGCTTGAATTCCTCCTTTATCACAAAGTCAAGCTGCAAATTTTCCAAACTTTTACATTCTGCTATCATTTTAAATATAAATTCCAAATTGAAGTCATTCCTTTGCTCCTGTATTTGATCTTAGGCTGTTATAAGCAGCCAGGCTACATCTTAAATACTTTGGTGCATCGAAATTTCTTCTACTAGATACCCTAAGTCATCACCCTTAAGTTCAACCTTCACTGATCTCTAGGATGTGAACACAATGCAGCCAAGCTCTTTGCTAAGGAATAACACAGGTGATCTTTACTCCAGTTCCCAGTAGCTTCCTCATTTCCCTCTGAGACCTCATTAGCCTACCCATCACTATCCATATCTCTATCAGCATTTTGATCATAACCATTTAACCAGTCTCTAATAAGTTACAAACTTTCCCTCGTTTTCCTGTCTTCTTCTGAACCCTCCAGGCTCTTCCAATTTTAACCTCTGCCTATTACCCAGTTCCAAAGCCACTTCTACATTTTCAGGTATCTTTATAGCAATGTCCTACTCCTTGTTACCAATTTTCTGTATGGGGCCATTCTTGCATTGCTATAAAGAAACATCTGAGACTTGATAATTTACAAAGAAAAGAGGTTTATTTGGCTCACAGTTCTACAGGTTGTACAGAAAGCATGACACTGATGTCACATACTGAAAGTGGGAGCAAGAGGTGGGAGTAAGGTGCTCCACACTTTAAACAACCAGATCTTGCATGAACTTTTAGAGCAAAAACTTGCTCATTATCATGAGGAGAGCATCAAGCCATTCATGAGGGATCTGTTCCTGTGATTCAATCACCTTTCACCAGGTTCCACTTCCAATACTGGGGATTACATTTCAAGGTGAGATTTGGAGGAACAAACATCCGAACAGCATCACTTATGTACTCAAAATTTTGGTCAGAGTTGTTGACTTTTCCAGGGTCACTCAGAAAACGGCAGAACTGGCTACAGTCCAAGTGCTTTTAGTCAGTGCTTTTAATAATAATAATAATAAATAATAGTAATAATAGCTATAATTTACCAAACTTTTTTGTGTGCTAACCACTTTGCATACATTTTCTTATGTGATCCTTTTGAAGTGGATACTCCTATTATCTCCATGTTACACTTGAAATAACTGAAGCTTATCTCAGCTAGAAAATGGCAGAGCCACATCCACACATTTTTAAGTACCATAGACCCACCTTAGCTGGAGGTTTCCTAGCTCCCTTCCAGTCAGGGCTGAGATTCAGTCTTGCTGTCTCTCTACAGCTATACCATTTAAAAAAAATACTGAAATATGTTTGTATTTGTATGTAAATAGCCTGTGGCCCAAGACCCAAGTGCCCTTTTGCTACTCTCACAGCCCTACTCTATCTTTCAGGAACTGTGGATCGCTCCACAATCCAGCAAGTAACTTGCAGCACTGCTGGAGGCCTCTGGATCTGGGTTTTTAAACATTTGAATATTTGAATGCTACCTCTACCTTTCAGAATGTAGCACCTTCCTACCTTTTAAGACCCAGGTAAAGTCTGCATCCTTCTCACCCTTTCTAGTTACTTCAGCCTATATATTAAATACATATTTGTAGGATGCCTTCTGTGGGCAATGTGGGCTTGGCAGAGGAGATACAGTGGTGAAGAACATAGTTTCTGCTCACAAACAGCTGGGGAGAGATAGACTTCAAATCAACAATAGGACTCTAAATGCACTGTCACACACTCTAGTAGGTGTCATGAAGGAAAAACACTAAATGTGATCAGAGCACAATAGGTGCAGTATGAAGTACAATAGGACAATAGAATTTAACCTGCAGTATCAGAGAAAGCATCTAGGAAGAAGGAACTTTTTAGTGGAGACTGGGAAAATGAGTGGGTGAGGTCAGGTAGGTTACCTGGAGCGAGAGACCTGGAGTAAAGTTAGTCTGTGGAAAGACTCTGTGAGGGGAGAGCAATTGTCAGTGTTTAAGAACTGAAGGAAGGTAAGTGTTCAGGAGCCACCTGAAGGAGGAGCTGCTCTGGAGAATCAGGCAGAGGTCTTACAATGCAGGACCCAATGGCCTTGAGTGCTATCAGAAGTACAAAGGAAAAAAACCACTGAAGAGTTTGAGGCGGGCCAATGAGGCAATCCACACCACAACAGCAGTGGGGCACGAGTGAAATAGTTTTGGAAGCTATAAAGTATGAGGGAATTGATCCAAGTTTGAGAAGGGTCATGCAAAGGAAGCTAAATGATGGGGTAGCAATTTCAAGCATTTTTTTTCTCCTCAATGATACCTGCCTACTGATTCACATGTCTCACTTCTTTAGATGACTGTGCCCAACTCTAGGCAGGAGGAGGTGAAAGAAGGTTCTCTGTCCTTGGTAGCCTCATTTTTTTTTTCATGAAGTCAGTGTTTCTTTCCCTGACTTTTTTCCTCCTTTCTTTGGAAATTTTCTTTTTTCCCCCTTTTGGCCTTTATATAATCTTTTTCTTCTTTTTGATGATGACAGCGTATTTGTGCCATTGCAAAATACATACCAACTTACTTGGAGGCCAAGACCTGCAAATTATTTTTATACTGAGGTCTGATCCAGGTCTAAATAAATACCTAATCTCACATAGACAGTTTTTCATCTTTTCCTCAAAAAACTAAAACTTTTCCTAATTGAAAATTGATGATTTAGTCATCTTTTGCACACACACAAACCCTGCCTCTTTTAAGTTATCACTATATATTTTGCATAGCATTTCAAATAGTCTTGTCTACATTTCCAGTTATCTTGATCACAACATCTCTTCAGCAGGGCTAAAGAAAACAAAGGAAACTTGGAAATATTTTAGCCCAATTTCTTAATTTTCCCAGTATATCCCAAGTTAAAGAAAAAAAATGAACTGTTATTGCACGGACAGCCTGGACTACATAGTTTCAAATTTGAGTCTATTATTTTATTGTCCACAACTCTCTTGTCCTGCCACTTTCCCCCATTCTATAGTGGGAGTATAAATTCACTAAAGGTGAGGCTTATGTTTTATATTTCTTTTGCAGGTCTCATAATATTTAATGTCAATCTTGGATTTTCAATAAATGCTGACTGATGTATACCCTGGATAAGCCTACCGGTAAAGGAATTGAGCCATGGATTCAGGAGATTTTTATTCTTAACCATCCTCTTAAAAGGAGTAGTATTGATAACTTTTCTTTTCTATTCTCACAAATTGTGATTTAAGTGAATACACACATTTTTTTGGATTGGTATCTGGAGACAGGGTGAAGAATTGGTTTTCTTAGAAATAAGTGTGCAATGTTAGATGTTTCTTGACAGAATTAGGTTTGGAAAATATGTTATCATCTATGGTGAAGTCCAAGCCAAAAAGCAATATTCTATGCTAGAGTGGAATTTTGTGGCATATAAGTAATGTGGAATTCTTGTCACTGTGTATTACAACGGCTGTCTATTCTATCAGAATTTACCATGATATCTATTCTAATCCTGTGTGAACTCTTTTCACCAGAAAGGAGAATAAATACAACCTAAGAGCTCATCACCTTCTGTGAATTTTGCTGTACTTTTGATTTCCAAGTTCTGTGAGATATTTTAATTGATCAAGATAGTTAGAACACATAATTTATTTCCACAGCTCCTCTTTCATGTATTAAAGAATCAGAAAGATAGTAAGACAATAGCTGCAGAAGTGAATAAATTTCAGTCCTTATAGATGGAACTTAATTTAATTCAATGAACATTCATTGAGCAACTATAATGTACGAGACTCTATGCCTTCTGTTAAGAACACGCAACTGAGAAAGAAACTTTCTTTTAAGAAGCCTGTTTTCAAATAGCCTCTCTATTTGAAGATCAGGCATATACATAAATGTTTATAAGTTGATAGGTGCTATGAAAAGTGATGGTTTGGATAGAGGGTTGAGTATTCCACACTTTTTAAACCAAAGGCTTTACAGAGAACAACTAAATCTTGAAAGATGATAGTTATTAACCAGCAAGAGGGACTTTTCAGGTGGAAGATTTCCAGCATTGATAGAGAGTAAGTACCAGGGGTGTGCGTAGAAGGGAAGGATGGCCTACAGAGTCATATCTTGCTATAATGAGGCATTTGGATTTTTTTTTCTCATGGAAGATGGGAAGCCACTGAAGAGTTTTCATCAATGAAACATCAGACTTTTATTTTTGAATGTTCGCTGTCATTTCAGCACAGTTAGAGGACTGGAAGGAGACAAGGCAAAGGCAGGTAGACCAGTTAGGAGGTTGCAAAAGGTAATAAAAGATAATAAAAGCAGTGGCAATGAGTATGCACAGGTTGTATATTAGTCCATTTTCACACTGCTGATAAAGACATACCTGAGACTGGGTAATTTATACAGGAAGAAGCATTTAATGGACTTACAGTTCCACATGGCTGGGGAGGCCTCACAATCATGGCAGAAGGAAATCAGGAGCAAGTCATGTCTTATACACGGATGGCAGCAGGCAAAGAGAGAGCTTGTGCAGGGAAACTCCACCTTATAGAACCATCAAATCTTGTGAGACTTATTCACTATCATGAGAAAAGCAAGGGAAAGACCTGCTCCATGATTCAATTACCTCCCACCAGTTCCTCCCATAACACATGGGGATTCAAGATGAGATTTGGGTGTGGACAGAGCCAAACCATATCACACAGCATGTACTTTTGTTTGTAGCCTACAAGAGCTATTCTAGTACCTTTCATTACTATTTCAGGGCAAATGGGGCTATTGCAGCTGGAATGTTTAAAATGTATACTGTGTCAGATGCTGGCTAAATGCTTGACACTTACAATTCCCTTTTATAGACACATAGTTAAACTACATTTCCCAGCCTTCTTGCATCTAGGTGGGGCCATGTGACTAGCTTTTGCCAATGAAAGTCAGAGAAAATGATGTATCATTTGCAGGCTGAAGTATTTACAAGTGAATGTGACTTCCCCACATTTTCTCTTTCTCTTTCTTTCTTTTTTTCTTTTTGTATCTGATGTCTTGAGGACACACGATGGAGATAAAGATGTTACAGTTGCCAAATAGAAAAAGCCTGGATCCCTGAGACAAATCTTGGAGGAGAGTCACTCAGATGAATAACCTGATAAGAACACCTGCATTGGATTTTCCGTGAGCAAGAAATAAACTTTAAATGACTTACTGAAGTGTTTGAGAGTTTTCGTTATAGCAGCTAGTGTTAATTACCCTAGTATATATTTTCTTATTCTTACCTTTGCCATCAGCCAGAAGTTTGTTGGTTTCCTTTAAGCTCATATCCCTTGCTTCTTTAGTTGCTTTAAGTTTTTACTGTCTCTCTCTCTTTGTGTGTGTGTGTAAGTACCAGGGGTGTGTGTATATATATATATGTGTGTGTGTATGTGTATATATATGCCATATCTGTATAAACACATGTATGTTTAGCAGTAGTCACTCTGCTGGATGCTGGAGATTCAATAATAAATAATTAAGATCTCTGTCATGATGGAACTAAGAGGAGGAAAAGATAAGTTATAAGTAGTTATAGCAAATGTAACAAAGTATAATTAGTGTTATGCTAGAAAAAGTGTACATCACTTTGGTTACTCACAATAAAAGTCAGATACAACTCAGTAATGTATTTAATTCAATTCAGCTTAACAACACGTTACCTAAGGTATACTAGGCATTATGTTAAGTACTTGACATAAAAAAATTATAAAAACATTGTTCTAGTATTCATGAAACTCATAGTTGGTTGGAAGAGTCAGACACTTAAACAATACTTACCAAGTAGTAGTTTTTAACTCATTTAGGTGTAACAACAGAAATAATTACAAGGTGTTGAAGCAGCACCAAGGAGGATGTGATGGACTCTGTGTTGTATAATACTGCGAGATAGTACTTGACTAGTTTTCCTCCTAGATCTTTCTTTTATCCAAGATTTGAGTGTGAAAAGTCTATGCTTAGGAAGCTGGTGCAGTGGCTTATTCCTATAACCCTAGTGCTTCGGGAGGCTGAGACAGGAGGATTGCTTGAGGCCAGGAGTTCAAGATCAGCCTGGGGAAGATATGGAGACCCCATCTCTGCAAAAAATAAAACAATTAACTGAGTATGGTGGTATGCACCTGAAGCTCTAGCTACTTGGGAGCTGAGGTAGGAGGATTTCTTGAGCCTAGGAGTTAGAGGTTGCAGAGAGTCATGATGGTGCCACTGAACTCTAGCCTGTGTGACAGAGTGATACTCCATATCTTAAAAAAAGAAGAAATCTAAAAAAAGAAAGAAAACGAAAAAAAGAAAAAGGAAAAATAGTCTATGCTTCATGGGGAAATGGAAAAAAATGGAAAATATTAGCATTATGTTTTGAAGAGCATCTGATGAGTAAGAGCTATTCTGTCACACCCTCAGTCATTCAATAGTCATTCTTTCACGCAATAAATATGTATTTGGTAAGCAACATGACAAGAAACTGTTTCCATGCCTAGATAAAGATTTTTGAGAAGTGAATTTGAGACAAAGATGGAGTGAGCAGACAGTGTGGGTCCCAGGGAAAAGAATTCTTCATACCATATACCTTGGACTGAGCTGTGGAGTTGGAGAGAGCACTAGGAATCCCAGATTAGTTTCTGGGAGTTGGGAGCAGTGGGGATGTGCATCTTGCTTCCGTGATAGAGCCTAGGAAACAAGTAACATCCAGAGGTGAAATGTTGGTGATGTGTGTTTAGCCAGTGATAGTTTGGACGAGAATCTGTGGTCCAGAAAGCTGCAACAGTAGTAGGATGTGCCCAAGAAAGGTACAGAAATAAACAAGTTCCTAGATGGTCCCAAACAGAGAACTGTGGCCATGCTGGGAAAGGAAGAGGCAGAATGATCTCCTTGTCATCATGTTAGCTCACTGGAGACCAGAAAGCAGCTTAGAGAGGGCTAGACATAAGGACGACCTGCAGTGAAGACTGAGCTGCAATTCAGGATCATCCTCCAAGTCTGATAATGGCAGTGGGTGTTGTAGTTGAAGTTGATGAGGAGGAAAGATGACCCTAAGCACCAGATACTTCACCTTTCATCACCCCTCTCCTGACAACTCAGCATTATATTTCTCCCTGGAACTTGGATGAAAAGTTGGGTGAAAATAGGTAGAACTCTAAAATTGTTGAAATTATATTTCCAGCATACTGCCAAAGAGATGCATAATAGTATGTAAGCTGAGTTAGAGAAAAATACAGCCAAGTTTATTTCTTGCACCCTGAGTATTTAAGCTGTAAAAGATAGTGGGGTTCAGAGAAGTCTTCTAGAGAGAGGAGGTATCTAAACTAGGATATAAAGAGTGAATAGAACTTAGGCTATCTAAAATATTTTTATGTAATCCTTGATGATGTGTGGTCTAGATCTTGTATTTGTCAGTTAGAATGTGTATTATGTATGTTTATTATGGTAAAATCTCTGGCAAATACCCTCTTAAATAATTTTTACTCAGTGTCTGCATTTATTTCACAATGATAGAGAATAATGAAACTATGTTTTTGAACACACATATAACAAGAGTATACATTATTTTTCAGTTTATAATAATGTGCTTGGCCCTTAGTGATTTTATTTTACTGATGAAGAATTGGATCCCTAGCCCCTGCCAGGCTCTCTGGGCTCATGCCATTCCACCACTATTTGTTTACTGTGTTTTAACCAGGCTGACCTTTCAGTTCTTCAAATGTGACAAGCTTCATCTCTCCCCAGAGCCTTTGGAATAACAATTTCTTTTTCTTTATGCTTTCCCTTTCCCCTAAAACACTGAACTCACCTGTACTTACAGACTTGTATAGTCCCCTGAAATGATTACCTTGGGAAGCCATATACTTATTTCTTGATACTACTCCTGTAGTCTTGTGCAAACAATTTTGGGACTTTCCTTTAAAATCCATTTATAAGCCATATCAGAAAATCCATTTTTTTAGCTTGTATTCACACTTTGTTTTTGATCTAAAGTGGTAGTGTAATACTGAAAATCTCACTCTGCTAGATTTCAAATGACACTTGTCTGTTTCCAGAAATTAAATCCATCTTTAATGAAGAAAGAGGTACAGCTGTTGAACACCTTCAAGGGAATGAACCATGGATTCTGAAAGTGATTGATTGAAATGTGAGTCCCTGAAACATTTTTGGCAAAAGTAATATTGCTGAAATGGTGTCTGCTTTTCTAACGTGGCTCATTTGAATGTTTGCATTAGCTTATTAGAAAAGCAACGACATTATCTTAAAGTCACATCGAATAAACTGATTGCTGAGATGACATAAAAAAGACTTAATTTTACTCAAATATATAATCTGTATAACCAATTTGCATGCTGTTGACACACACACACACACACCCTCCCCCAAAAGCAGCTATGCTGGTGAGATCTGAGTTTGACTAAGAAACTCAGTGAGTTCACAATTGAATCACTTAGATTACCATATCTGGATTCGTTGGCTACAAAATAAATATGTAGTAATAATTCTTTAGCCACCAAATCACTGCAGACAAATCAAGAAGACAGAATATACCTACTCCTTGGGGAAATTTCACTTTTGGACTCTGTAAAGCGTATTTTCACTCCAACTTGTGCCATTTTCTACTAACAAATAGAAAAAAAATCAAAGTGGATTGATCCTGAAAAAATTAGTTTAATTTTGCCGTTATTTAGGTAACATATCTTAATAATTTGAGTAAATCAATATAAACAGAAGATTTTTATATTTTATTATTTTTACATAGGTGATGGAAACAACAAAAGATCAAATCAACGTGCAACAATTGTTCAACAGGAATATTCAGCGAGCAACATTATTGAAACAGAGTGAACATGATTCAGTTTATCAAAATTAACTTCAGTATCTGGGACATGGAACTATCAGCAGAAGAACTTGTGCTCCAGTGTTTCATCTCTTGTATAATTCATGTTTCTCCTAAATTTGCTAGTTGTACCTTACACAGTGTAGACTTCCAATGAAAAGTAAGAGTCTCCACTGTAACTGAAGCTCTTAAGTTAAGGTTTTTCCAGAAAAATGTGTGTGTGTGTGTTTTTTTTTTCAGGAAAATATTCCAGGAGGAAAGAAATTTGTTTTTAAGGTAATCTAGCTGTTTTTAAGGTAATCTAGCTATCAACCGATGTCTTGAAACCTTAAAATTAACAGTCATTTCTTGAAACCTTAAAATTAACACTAGTTTCATCCTAGCTAGTGTCTAATGAAACCTTGGCAAGATCACTGATTTTATAATATTCACTGGCAGCAATCTCCACATGTTAACTACACACGCACGCACACAAATACATTTCTTTTCCTCTGTTTAAATCTTCTACCTGTAAATGCGATGAAATTCTAACATATTATTTTGGGAAATAATCAATATTATTATTCTCCACGAGATTTATTTGGTGGGCCTTTCTTATTGTATTCTTACTCATTTCCTTTTTCCAGAGTACTAAGCAGCAATGGGCTTCAATTTTCCATGAAAACGCCCACAAATAATTCGTTAAAATGACTGACTTTGGCACATCATTCATACATCATATAATGGGGAGGAGAAATCCTTAAAGAAAATGCACACAAATAATTCAAGAAAACATATCAAACTTGATGTAAATTTTTATTTCTTCGTTCATGTCAGTGGAGAACATTATCTATATGTATATGTATATGTATATTTATATCTACATCTGTAAATCTATGAGGAACTAACTTGTTCATAAGCATAATCCAGGGGGTTGCTTGAATGTATATAAAGAACACTGGTGTGGGACGTAGTTGATCTTGCTTTTAAGTTTTGGCCAACTGCTGAATTGTTATATTGCACAAAATAATTAATTCCTTTGTGTGTTAATTTCATTATTGGCTAAATTTGTCATAACCACTCTATAGGTTATTTGTTACCAAGACTCATGTAAGAAATATAAACATACCTTGATGATTATTACTGCTTCTGGGTGTTTAAGTTTTGTTGAATAAAAAAAAGTCAGATCAGAAATTCTCAGTTAAGAATAAATTAGTAAATTGAGTATTCGGGTAAAATATTTTCAAAATGTATAGGTTCTAGAGTGACTTTGTTTATCATTGCATTATAAACACATTTTTCTGGCCCTTAATTCATGTAACTAAAAGAAAACATAGGCATTTTAAATAAACAAAAATAAAAACATACTTTTAAAATCAATGTTATGATTTTTAAAATAGGTTCAGAAATTCCATATACCTGAATCTGAAAGGCTTTTGCAAAACTAATCAAACAATCTTCTAAGAAAGGATTTCTTGGCAGGAGTCAAGATTTTTCCAGAACCTTTTTTACGGAGTGATTTCATTGGAGGCTTTTTTAAGGGTAGGACTCTTTGGGGAGTGTGTAGAGCTCTTGCTATCTCCACATGCTCGTTGCAGTAATACTTGTTGCTTCCTGCTGACAGATGGATGAGTGTGCGTTCTGCCAGATCCATGCACTGAGCATGGACCCAGTGCCCATCCCCATGAGAACAGTAGATCATGGCGGGTTTGTTCAGCTCGGTTGAATAGAATGGTACCCAAGTGTTGATATCCACATCACAAGTAGGGCAGCATGTAATCCAGTAGCCTGTCTCAGACTCATCTTCTTCATCATCTTCATTATAGGTGTCAAATTCATCATCACCATCAAAACTATTTGCTTCTGCACTGAAACAAAATTCTTCAGAGTCTTCAAAGGGAGTGGAATCCCCTGGATCTTCTGTTGATGTCTGACTGTTTGTGAATGTTGTTTGCTCTTCATTCGTATCATCTTCAGCATATTTCAATGTATAGAAATAGAATGCTTCTGAAACAACTTGTTTATTGTCTCCTGGTATGCCAAGAAAAACAGTTCCATTTCCCATGTTGCTTCCAAACCATATCTTGCTGTGCTTAATGTCTGGGGTCCAATCTGGGGTCTCCATCTCACGAATTTCTATCTTGTTGTCCTCTAAAGAGATTATGTTGCAGATCATTCTTTTTTGGTTTTCAAGCTGATATCCACCAACGATAACAAATTCATCCTTGTTAGTTTGAGTCAGGATTGCACTGGAGACAGAGATTCCTCCTGGCAAGACTGTGCAATTCACAGCTGGGCTACCCAAGGGAAGATCAACCCTTATTCTGTACAGGTTGGCAGGCCGGATATTATTGGCAAGTGAATGTCCTCCTAAAATATAGATGGTATCATTTTTGGCAATAGAGACATGAAAAGATAGCCCATCCTGAAGTTCTGGAAGAATGTATGATGTAGCACACCCAAATTCAAAATCCACCAGGAAAACATGGGGCAGGCAGTCAGTTACACTATTCCATTTTTCCGTGGTTCTGTGGGTAGAAGGCATGTATGAACGTCCTCCAAAGAGAACACCCATACTTTTCCCTCGGCTATACACCACATTAATGGAATGACCATATCTGGCTTCAGGAACATCTCCTACCAAGTCTTTCTCTGTGCAGCGAAAAGTAACCCTTTTGTTGTTCTTGCAAACAATAGACATAACATAAATCTTATCTGAAAGCTCATTGTTTGGTGTTTTCCCTCCATGGATGATGTATTGATGCTTTTCAGACTCCAAGCTGCCTTTGAATGTGCAAGTGGCTGGGTAGCGAAGAGGAGGGAGGTAGCAGGAATCCTTAGAGAAAATTGTAGGCTTCAGTTTGACATGGTTATGTTTTACATCCAAGTGGAAAACTCCAGTGGGACAGGATCTTTTGGGCCAGCCTTTTTGGCCAAAGAAGAAAACTTGTCCATCAAAATTCATCAGCGAGAAGCCTGGTTGAATTAAGGCTATGTTATTACTGACTGTTACCATCTGCAGAGACATATTTTCTGATGGTATGTAGATTTTTGTCTGAAAGAATTATAAAATAAAATTAGAGATCGCTTCATACAAATCATCGTATTTAGATTCCTTCACATGTAAATAGCATTTTTTTAAAGTCCTCCCACACGCTTGCAGTGGGACTGAATGAGGAAAATCCAAGGAGTTAGGTCAGTAAAGAGCCACAGAACTTTACTGCCATGCCATCCAAGGAGCTGGGACATGTTTTAGCCACGAACTATGCTCCCTAGGATTTCTGGGAATTGTAGTCCTTTTCCTTAAAGAGTCACCACGCGTCTGCTGAAAGAACCACATTTCCCAAGAATCCATTTTCTCTGGGACGTGTCGCTTTGGAAATCTGTCTTTGTTGCTCTGGGAGAGAGGACTCCTGGAATGTGTCTCTGAATAAAGACTAGCGGAAGGTGCGAAGTGACTAGATAGGAGCCAAGGAGGAAAACTAGGGAATGGGAGGTGAGAGTGGCTACACCGACCCAACATCCGGGTTGCCGGAAGGCTGCAGCGCCCGGAGCGGTGTCGGGCAAACCGCTACCCTGGTATTGTTGGAGCCTCTCCTGGGGACTTTTGAACAGGTGACCTGGTAGGAAGCACAACTGCTTCTGTTGGAGTGCGGTTGCCTGGAGACCGCAGTCTGAAGGGACTCCCGGCAGAGATGTCGTTACGGTGTCCTGCCTATCTGGATGCTTACGAGCGCGACTCAAAATTACACCCCTGAGGACCTCGGAGGTGCTTGGGGCGGGAGGTTGAAGGGGTCACCGAGGTTACAAAAGCCGTGACTGTCTTACAGAACCGAAAGATGGGTCTTTGAATCCCTCGAGTGCAGGGGAGACTTTGCCTGTTAATGATTTTTACCACTTCTACATTTAGTAATTGAAATACAGTTACTAGGTTTTAAGGAGTGCACTTTAAAGGCCCTTTGTTTTCTTCACTGTTTTTTACTACTGTTTTTAGGGTTCTTTTAGGGAAGCAGAGAAGGTTCCTAAACACATCTCCTTTTCATCTTAATTCTAGGAAAATAGAGTTAGTGGCTTTTTCACATCTTTCCAGTCCAAAAACTTTTAGGTAATTCTTTAATAATTCTGTAGTAAGAAAGCAGGGACTAAGAAGCGAAATGTTTGAATTATTCAGGATTTCATACTTGTGTTACAACAAAAAGAATATTTACTAGATGAAAGAAGCTTGATAAATTTCTATTTTATTATTGTTTACCTTAGAGAGATGTGGAATACACTGCCTGTTTGCAGTGTGAAGTCCTGTGCACCAAATATTAAAGGAAACAAAATAGTACAGAATACTTGACTTTTAAGAGTTAATTCTTAATGTGGTTCAAAAGTGGTATAAACAATGGCTAAGAGTATGGACTCTGAATGCTTACTGGCTGGATTCAAATCCTGGCGCTGCCACTAACTACATGACTTTGGGCAAGTTCTTTAACTTCTGTGTGCCTCAGTTTCCTCATCTGAAAACTGAGATAATAATTTTACCAACCTCGTATATTGATGTCCGTTATGATTAATAGTTGAATGTACGTAAAGTACTTAGAACAGGGATTTGCACACAGTAGATGATAGTTATTATTATGATTTTTAAAAAATTTACCAAAAAATAAGGTCTAGTGCATACGCACCTGCCAGTAATGGCAGTTGATAAGGTTGGAGAGGATGAGAAGGGGCTTTAGGATCTGGGAATCAGGTCAATGGGTATAGAGAGAGAAACATTTGAACTAAAAAGAATTGGATAAACATATATGATGAGGGTGCTGGTAGTAGTTAATTTATTAACAGAAGATAGTTAATATTTTATTCTTTTGTCACCCTTTGTCTAACCTTCATTAAATATGCAGGCCCTAAAGTTGAATTCTCTGAGTCCAAATTAGGCTCTAACACTTAGTTGCTGTGTAACCACCTTGGGCAAGTTATTTTTCTCTCTGTTATTTTTATCTGCAAAATGGGGATAATCTTGGTATCTATTCACTGGGCTGTTTTGAGAAATACATGGGATAGCATGTGTAAGTCAAATAGAACAGTGCCTGGCACATAAACACTCAATAAATGTTAGTTGGTACTATAATTTATCTAATTTATCTTTATTCCTTCTGCAAAGATTCCTTGAACTATTTAGAATCTCTGGTCACTAATGAGATGTCGGTGGGTTTCTTTTTTTTTTTTTTTTTTTTTGCTTTAAGAACTTCTGTAGATCAGCTGCAATTTACTGCTAAATAATCTCTTGTAGTTAATATTTTTAGTCTACTTGGGAGACTCCTAAGGGGGTGATCTTTTAACAGTTATCTGGTGGGTTATTAAAGCAGGTGAGGAAATGGTGTCTGAGAAGCGTGATTATCAAAGTTATGAAAGCAAGCCCCTCTCCCTCAGTTGTACATTCAGCAACCTGTCCTGCTTAAAAATAATCTGGGCAGTGTTTTATTTCATGGCCTACCCAAGCCTACATGAGTGAAGGCATCTGAGCAACTATGAAAAATGCTAGTCATAGAAGCTAACAGGAGACCTTATTGACCCTCACTTCAGAACACTGTAGGTGATTACACTCAGCCTGAGTGATTATGATCAGAGAGTTGTTCCAATTTGGGTAGGGGGAACACCGAAGCCAAGGCCAGCTTGTTTCAAATACCTGTGGTGACTGCTTCTGAGATACAAGGCAAGCCATACAGTGGTAATGGATTCCATTACCACTTGAAAAATCTCTTTGTGGGATTTTTCAAGAACACTTGCTTTCAAAACAGTGTTTTCATTGTCGCCCTTTGGTTTCACTTTAAGGTTGCTGTAGGAATTTTGGCTTCTCATAAGTGAAAACATGATTATTGTAGATTACACAGAAACATTTTCTTGGGCAAGATGTAAGGAGGATTGTCCATTTTTGTAACTTAGTCTAGGCCCCTAAAGATTTTTGAAATAGGGCTTTTGACCTGTTTTCCCTTTGATGCCCTGCTTTTGGCTCATTTCATAATTTCAAGGCCCTAAAAACAGTGGTAAAGTTTCTTATTGCTAAGATGAATTACCTCCTCTTGTAACACAGTTCAAGTGTGAGTAATTTTTAGATTACTCACTTTAACCAGATGATATATGCATTTAAAGAATAAACAGGACTATGGAAAGTGTTTTCACATTGTTTTACCCATTTAGTTTTTGAAATTTTGCTTTATTGACTTGATATATTTTTCACTGGAGTAGACTATTGTTTCTCTTCCATGGTTTCAATATGACTGTATTAGTCACATCTTGGTTTTTTAAGAGTTTTTGAATGATTATACTATATCTAAAATAACCTACTGAAGTATTTTCCTTTTAATAGGCTATATAAAATAGACAGATTTAAAAAAAATAAGACCGTGTTCTTCAGCTGAGGGAGGTTTCAAGGTCAACACATTAAAGATTCTTTGTAAAGGACAGAAATATAGGACCAATAAATATATACAATTTTCCCAACCCCATGCTAACATTCTTCAGCAGGGAGATTTTCATTTATTCACTGTGATGCTAGGGCATAGTTGAGTATAATAAAAGGACTCATGGTATGAGGTCTGGGTTTATAGTTCCCCACATCTGAACCGACTTTTTCTTTTCCAAAGAAAGATACTGTACTCTGAAACATTAAATCTTGCTGATCCGTGCTGGCCATGTTTTCCTGATTGCTCCAGAGTAGCAGGTAACCTCATGTAAGTAACTTCAGGCATTTAATGTGTGAATAACACTATCTTGCACTGTTAATCAGGTTTGAGGCATACATTATTTTATTTTTGCTGGCAGTAAAAGCAGGATTAGATCTTCCTTCCTATACTTAGGCCAGAGAACGATTTATGTACTAAGATTAATAATAGTGCTCTGAAGGCCTAAGAATTAAATCCCTGAAGCTGCCAGAGAACAGAAAGCCCCACATTTTCCAAATTCTACTCATCCCTTCCCTATCTAGATATCAAATCCATTTGTAACTAACACACTGCTGAAGTGTGGCATCTTCATTCCCTTGAAGTTTATGAACATAGGCTCCCATTTTTTAGCTCTGGTAGAAATGAAGGTATCAGACCTACCTGAAAGCCAGAGGGGCTGCTCACGCCTCTCTGAATCTTTGCCGCTAAACCAGGTATTAATTGTCAGCACCTGGGGAAGATTCACTGACTGCGCACTATGACTGTGGCAAGCAGAAGGCTGAGTGTAAAGAGAGTGTGTATGTGTGCCTACAGATGTTCTCATGAACACTGGTCTAATGGGAGTAACTGACTGTGACCTTTTTTTTTTTTTTTTTATCTCTTTCTCTCTCTTTAGATGGTTGAGGGAGTTACCCACCAGGGTGTACCCTCAGGATTTAACTATTTCACTACTAGCAAAAATGGCAACACAATTCACTATTTGTAAAGATAAAAAGAAATCTGGTCAAAACTTGATTTTTAAAAATTAAAAGCATTTTAGAAAAACACAGAAGAAATGCATACAGTTTCTGTGGTTTAAATAAATACTATTTTGAATCAAATGAGAAATTATTTGTCCTAAAGCAGAGACCACTAATACCAGGGCTATTCATTTTAACTTTGAAGTGCGCTTTTGTGGTCTCATTTTCTTTAATGCAAGACTCAGAAGGAAAGAGTTATAATTATTCGAGGCCCTCTACCAACTTTATATCAGGCAGCTACTGTCTAATAATACAGTTTAATGATTAAGAAAATGGGCTTTGGGGTCAAGCTTACCTGGTTTTCTCTGCTAGCTCTGCTATTTTTTCAGGTAAAGTCATCTTAATACTTAAGCCTTTGTTTCTCTGTCTCTGAAATGATGATAATAGAAATATTTACTTCAAAAAACTGTTGAGAAAAGATTAAATGAGATAATGTATGTAAAGTGTTTAGCCAAGGAAGAGATTAATATTCCATAGTGATCTGGATAGCAAAAAATTACCTTTATAATTTTTACCTTTTTTTATTTTTTATTTTTTTGAGATGGAGTCCCGTCTGTCTCCCAGGCTGCAGTGCAGTGGCATGTTCTCGGCTCACTGCAACCTCTGCTTCCCAGGTTCAAGCGATTCTCCTACCTCAGCCTCCCAAATAGCTGGGATAACAGGCACATGCCACGACACCCAACTAATTTTTGTATTTTTAGTAGAGATGGGGTTTTACTGTGTTGGCCAGTCTAGTCTCAAACTCCTGACCTTGGGTGATCTGCCTGCCATGGCCTCCCAAAGTGCTGGGATTACAGGTGTGAGCCACCTTGCCCAGCCTATAATTTCTAATAGTAGCGTAACATTACATTAAGTAAATGTAATATAATTTACCTGACCTTCCACTGTTGTTGGTCATTTGATCAGTTTCCATATGGCTGAGGTGATAAAATGTAGTGAACAGAGGTAGGCAAATCTGGGTTTGAGTTTCAATGTTGTGACCTTTTTGAGTGTCAGTTTTCTTAACTCTAAGATGGGAGTAGTAACTACCTTGTTTTAAGGCTTAATGGATTGAAATGTCTACTATATAGAATGTATACAGTAAATCTTACCTAATGAAGATGCTATAAATATATTTGTATAGTGACTACTTTAAATTTTTTGCAAAATTTTAGTGTGTATATTTTCAGGGTTGATTTTTTTTTTAAACAGATGTGTGTAGTTCAATTGCTTGGTTGATTCTCATCATTTGAAATGTCAACCCATCCTTTAAACAGCATCATCATCTCTTCTAGTGCCTTCCATGATGATTTTTTTAATCTGCAAAAGGACGTTGGGTTATTTCTCTAACATAATTATGTGTTTTATATATAAGATACTTGAAATTAGAGCAACAATAAGGACAACTGTCATAAAGTTGATATATTGGATGTCTCCACTGTAAATATAAAATAAGAAATGCAAAAATAGAAACCATGGGTAGGTTTAGACATGTTTTAGCCTTTGGATTTTACTAACAGGCCATTTTTAGCATAACAATTAGTTGCTGAACGAGTAGTTGTCTCCTGAGGAGACTAGAAATTAGTAGCACATTTGAAAATGGGTTTTAAGACTCCAAGTCCTTGCTCTACCGTTAGGAGAGCATTAGACTTACAGTGATCTCATACAAGGTCCCTGATCTCCCAAATTCCTCAGCATTGAAACTAAATATAAAATAGTAAACTATATTTATTGAGCATCTACTATGTATAAAACCATGTGGAGAATTAGAAAAAAAATCAGACACAGGTCTTGCCCTTAAAGCAGGGGTTGCCAATCCCTGGGCCAAGGACAGGTACGGTCAGCAGTCTGTTAGGAACAGGGCTTCACAGCAGGAGGTGAGCTGCAGGTTGGCAAGCCTTACTGCCTGAGCTCTACCTCCTGTCAGATCTGCTGTGTGGCATTGGATTATCATAGGAGTGTGAACCCTATTGTAAACTGCGCATGTGAGGGAGCTAGGTTGAGTGCTCCTTATGAGAGTCTGATGCTTGATCTTAGGTGGAACAGTTTCATTCCAAAACCAGCCCCCTCACTGTGGTCCATGGAAAAATTGTCTTCCATGAAACTAGTCTCTGGTTTCAAAAAGGTTGGGGACCACTGCCTTAAAGAACATATATGATAGTAGAATGAAGCAACTTTTGGTTGCAGATGAACATGCCTTATATTCTTGCCACATTCATCTTTTCTTAAAAGGTCTTAGAAGTTCATTAAGAAATCACAATTATAAGTTTCTCAGCCCATTTTTAAGCCTTGAGGCAAAATCAAATTTAAACTCCTACAAGAACATATTGATTTATCCTTCAGTAAATTTCAAAAAACCAGTACACAATCAAAGAATACAAGTCAGTGAAATTACAGAGTAAAGCAACCTTTATTTTATGGGAAAGATAAAAACTTAGTAATGGGATGTCCTGGCATAATAATTGGACCAAAAAGGAAATGTAATTGGAAAAAAAAGATGGAAGCCAACCTCAAGCCCAATCCCTTTATTTTTACACTCAAACTATGCAGGGTCAGAAAAGTTTATGTAACTTGACAAGGGTAACACAGCTGTAGGGATCTGTGGACATGGTGGGTTGGAGGGAGGCAGAATTCATGACAGTGCATTTCAAGAACTGTAGTGCATCTCTCAAGTATTTCTATCACCATTTTATAAATGGAGAAACAGCTTAAACTTCATTATCACTCAGTGAGTTAACTAGCGTTTGAAATAATGTCAGTGGCAACTTTTCATAGCATTAGGATAAGCATAGACAATGATTACTGTTTTACTAAGTGGCAGAGTTTTGAGGAAGTAAAATAAATTGTGTTGGAAAGGGAGATGTTTGGTCTGTTGAATAAATTCCATAATAGGAGCCACAACTGAAACTGACAAAGAAAAGAGGAAGGAAGAGGAAATATATAGAAGGAAGCAATTTACAGTTAGTATGATGGATTATCGAGAGAAGAACATGACAAGTGACTTGACATTTTTTATTTAAAGCAATTAATTAGATATGGCCACCTGACCAGAATGAGTGGTATCTTCCTATAAAAGTTTCATGCTCTCTGATTTAAGGTGGATTCTTTGCTTGAAAATAAAATGGAAAAAAAATTTCAGAGGAGTTTGGCTGGAAAATTTTTCTTGCTAGAAAAAAATTTACTGAAATATTTTATTTTTAGAGAAGGAAAGGAGTTTGAAGGAGTTTGTGATTCTTTTTTTTTTTGGAGACAGGATCTCGCTGTGTTGCCCAGGCTGGAGTGCAGTGGCATAATCTTGTCTCAACTCAGCCTCCACCTTCTGGGCTCAAGTCATCCTCCCACCTCAGTCTCTCAAGTAACTGGGACCACAGATGGACACCACCATGCTCAGCTAATTATTTAATTTTTTGTAGAGATAAGGTCTCACTATACTGCCCAGGTGGTCCTGAACTACTGGGCTAAAGTGTTCCCCCTATGTTGTCCTTCCCAAGTGCTGGGGTTACAGGCACGAGCTATTGCACTTGACCTGATTCTTAATTTCTACCTTTGAGTATAGAAACCATATTGACAAAAAGAAATTATTTACATATGTACGTGCATGTCTATATTATGTTTTGTACATTGAGGCAAAATTGCAGATAAAGTATTGAGTGAAATTGGAAGCTGGGGAAGCACTGTATTACCTCTTACAGCCCATTTATTATTCCACAGCCTTAGGAATTTATAATTCAAAATAGCTGGGAAACAAATCTAAAATCTTACTTCTTTTAAGAGAATGCCAAGTGAAATAAAGGTTGATTTTATTTGCAAGATCTGGCATTTTGAAACACTTTGAAATGAACTCCTAGGTGATTTAGTTCAGTTGGTCTACACCTGCTCCTAACCAGCTGTGTGGGTTTTGCTTTAGAGTAGACTTCTTGGTATTGTTTAAAGTCCTGTGCGCTGTGCAGGTGGCTAACAGGCTCAGGAAGTTGGAGAGAAGGGGACAACTTTAATTAAGAGTGAATGCCTTTGTGTCATAGTATGCAGTATAGATAAAGTAACCATTAGTGGGACACTGTATCTTATGTGAGGGTGGGATTATGTTTGAGCGAATCTTTTATGATTGAAATATTGTGTGATTATAGAGCTATAAAGTTGACTCAGAAACCCTACTGCTTTATGGATTCACAGTTTTATCAGGAGTCTTGAAGAAAATGTTCACTGAATTACTCGCCGTTACTGCCCATAACTCATTGGTATAGTTGATAGCATTTCTGAGGCTAGGAGATCAGTTTTGGACATGGTTGAAATATGTGTATGGCAGATTTTTCTTGATAAATGTCTAGAGGTCAGTTAGTGTGCTTATAGGAGTTTTGTTAGGGGGTGAAGGTATGGTGTTTACTTGTAATTCCACACAACTGTAAATTCTTAAAAAAAAAAAAAAAAGAAGCAAAAATGGTTGTGAAAAGGCAGACTTTCTGATTTCAAAAACAATGGATTTCCTGAGATTTGTCTTATAAGTGTATCCTACAGATTCTGTGTACACAGTTAATCTGTTTTTAAAAAATGATAGAGAGTAAGTGGGGAGAGTTCAAATGCTTCACTGGTTTGCATTTTTCTTTGTTTGATAGAATTAATAGCTGTGTAACTGAAAACAGTCTAATACTTACTTGACCTGCCTCAGTGAGTCAATGCAGACATTTCTGGATTGACTTAAACAGCTAGGAGGAAGAGTATACTTGGGGAAATAAAGTGGGTCTTATACAATCTGCGGATGATGAACAGCAGGGCTTAATGAATGATAGCCTCAAGAAACCTCATTACAGTAGCTTGGGTGAATGAACAGGAAAGGGAAGCAAAGTTTTCAAGAGGAAAGTTTCTGTTTATGCATGTAATTCTATAGATCAGTATTAGTCTGTTTCCCAGAGTTTTCTGTAGGGGGAAAACAACACACTTGGTTCTCACATTCTTGGTAAACTTTTAGTGATAATTTACTTTTCCTAAATATCTTTTGTTTTAATTGACTTATCATTCGTCTCTGTTTCCATCCCCCCTTTCTAAGCGAAAAAAATAATTACAGATTCACAAAATAAATTCACAGGAGGTTCCAAAGAGGTATATAGGGAGGTCTCATGCATCCTTGGTCCAGCCTTCTGCAATGTTAACATCTTGCATAAGTATAGTATAACATAAAAATCTGAGTTATTGCTATTACAAAAATGGAGTGTTGTATAGAATATGTAAATTACAGTCAGGCACAGTGGCTCACGCCTGTAATCCCAGCACTTTGGGAGGCCGAAGTGGACAGATCACTTGAGGTTAGATGTTTGAGACCAGCCTGGCCAACATGGTAAAACCCTGTCTCTACTAAAAATACAAAAATTAGTCAGGTGTGGTGGTGTGTGCCTGTAGTCCCAACTACTCACGAGGCTGAGGCAGGAGAATCGCTTGAACCCAGGAGGTGGAGGCTGCAGTGAGTCGAGACTGCGCCACTGCACTCCAGCCTGGGTGACAAGAGCAAAACTCAGTCTCAAAAACAAACAAACAAAAAAGAATATGTAAATATGTAAATTATAAATCTCTTTAGGGAAGAACCTAGATCTATTTTTGTTAAGGCATCCTTTGTGGTATCTTTGTTTATAATCTGAACCCACATTTTAAAAATTATATGCAGTTTTTAGGATGGATGTGCTGTCTTTTCCTTTTGGTGAGAATTTATCAAGGAGAAACGTATAGCTAGTAAGACATACTTCTATTACTGCTGCATGGAATGCAATTCATCTCTCTCTTAAAGCTTTGTAGTCAACAATAATCCCCAAACCTTTCCTACCTCCTTCCAAATACTTCCTTTAATATTCACTGAAAAGGGCTATATACCTAGGGGAATTTAATAATGTATAGAAGTCTAGATGCTTATACTATCAACTTTTTTGGTGATAATGAAGAGTTTGATGCCTTTTACGTGTTAGAAAAGGCTTTTGATAAAAGCTCATGACTTGAAATGCAGTGTATACTTTTTGCTCTAATTGTATGTTTTTTTATTTCATCCTGATGAAAAACAATAAAGGAGTGTAGGTTCTTTTCTATTTTGCAGGAGATGTTTTGTTTTATATTCTGCTTTCCCTTTATTCCTTTTGTTTCTTCTTTTGTTTTCTCATTTGTATTGGTGGGTCTCTAATATATAATGGTATAATATGTGCTCAGCCTCTGGCCTTTTGAATGTCATTAGGGTATGGAGCACAAATGGAGGCATGAATATACCTGCCAGGGTAAGATTGCTGCTTTGTGCTTAATTTCCTGAGGCTTCAGATATGCCTTAAAGTTCATAATTATGAGCATCTCATTACTATTTATGATGAGAGAACCACCCATTACTGCTCATCAGTAGAGTCATTAGTTGACAGAAACCCCACATGAAGTTTCTTTCCCATACTCATTTATTCCTATGATTGGACTAGATAACCTTCAGGTTTCTCTCAAGTCAGAGAATCTGAATTTCTCATTGGATGTTTTTCTTTCTTCTTGATATTATCTGAAAGACAAAAAAATTAGAGGATGCAAAATTGTTGTAGGTCAGTCAAGGAGGAAGACATCAGTTCATATTGGGTCTGTTCTAATCACATCTGTGCAGTCTTGCTAAATCTCTGCAGTTAGAGTGCAGTTTGGTCCTTTGGAGATTTGACCATTTACACAAATATAAAAGGACACACCCCTTGTGCAATTGTTGAAGTAACAAATGTTGATGATTTTATTTCCTTAGGCAAAGTGATAATATTTTGATGATATCCCATCTTACCTTTCGGTATAGCAGTAGATTGTTACTGAGCAGAAGAATACAATTTTGAGTAAGTGGGCTTTCATAGACCTGCATGACTCAGAGTTTTGAACCACTGCCCCCTACTTTTTTTTTGCAGGCATATAACCCTAGTGCTGTTAAAAAGTACGCTATGCACTTTCAGAGAAGCAAGCTCGTGGTGATTTACTTCTTTAGGTCGACTATTGTGTCTGAAAGTTGCATTTTGTTTGAGTGAGTTCATTAACAGGTGTCTGAAGGTGAACATCAAAGATGTGCTGAATCAGTGCTGACAATTTCATATACCATATTTCATAATAATGTTCTTTCAGAGAGCACATAACATTAACTAGCTTAGGTGGTTGTTAGCTTCATTATTTGATAGCAGAAAACAAGACTTTAGGGAGGTTATATGATTTTTCTATCTCTCAGTGACTTGGTAAAAAGTGAAACCTATTCCTTACCAGGCCTGTGGTCTTCAAATGAAGTGTAGTAGTCCAAGGAGCAGTGCATGTTCCCTGTATTTCCTTCTGGGGGCCATGATTGTGAAAGTGTTGCTTGTGATTTACCAGCAGATATTTATACACATTTACTTACCTCAAGACGTTTTGAGTCTTTCATGTGGAGCTCAAAGCCTTAAAACATAAAAACCAAACCAAAACAAAGATTTCTCTTATCCAGGCAAGTGTCTCTCTCTCTCTCTCCCCCGCTTTTTCTTTTAGAAAAATACTTCATGATAAAAACAGAAAAGTATGTGAATGGTAATTGAAAATGCATTGCTTCCTTTTAGAAAACCACTAGGATTTGCATAAACCACTTGGCTGTCTGATAAGTGATTATCTGTTCTGTCAGTCCCTGGGGACTTTTAATATTAGGTTTGTATTTTTGTAGAAAAGGCAAGTTCTAAATTTGAAGATGGGTATTGTTAAGCTCTTCTAATAATGACAGTTTGTGAAACTGGATGTTCCAGAAGTCCTTTAAGAAGTCAATAAGACCGGGCACGGTGGCTCACACCTGTAATCCCAGCACTTTGGGAGGCTGAGGCAGGTGGATCACCTGAGGTCAGAAGTTCGAGACCAGTCTGCCCAACATGGCAAAACCCTGTCTCTACTAAAAATACAAAAAAATTTAGCCAGCCATAGTAGGGGGCGCCTGGTAATCCTGGTGACTCGGGAGGCTGAGGCAGGAGAATTGCTTGAACCTGGGAGGCAGAGGTTGCGGTGAGCCAAGATCGCGCCACTGCACTTCAGCCAGGGCATCAAGAGTGAGACTTTGTCTCAAAGTAAACAAACAAACAAACAAACAAACAAACAATAGTCAATAAAAGCATGTCATCTCTGTATTGGGGTAACCACACAAATAAAATTAAAGGTCTAGAAAGATTTTGAATTTGTGCTGGCACAATCTGTTAATTGTTTGCTTTTAGTACTACTGAGATGTGTTGAATAATACTCAAAATATGCCAATTTGAGAAGTGGAAAAGAAGTTTAAAGGAATTTCTGTTAACACTCCTAAAGCATTATGAGAAGACATTTACAGGAATGGAAACTACAACCTGGCTGCATCTGTTTGGTATTTGTTTGCTGAAGTAACTTACCAAAGATGATTTTAAAGAAGAGATTGATAAACTTTTGAAATTTTTCTAGGCTCCAATTCTGGAAAAGCAGATTGACATTGAAATTCTTGTAATGAAGTATACATGCTAATGTAGTGAAATAATAGCCACTTTTGAGTTTACTTATCATTAGTTACTGTCTAGCTACGGCAAACACAATTTATTCAGCTTTGCATGGCTAAAGCCTTGGCGGTGTTACAAGTAAATGTGCCTAAGCCATAACCGATGCTTTTTCATATATCTAACTTTTTTAGTTAGATATATGATATATATTTTGTTATATATCTAACAAAAGCTTGAAACAGTTTCTTTTGTTTTAAGTTGGTACCCAGCTACACTTTTAATTTTCACTCAGTCCTCTACAACTCCATGCTTTCTCTGGGGTTGTAATACATGTGGAATTATCTTGATTTATCTTTAGATAACATCACTGCCTTCAAAGTTGTGTGGGCACAGTTATAACAGGTCTTTGTGTAGGCAAAGGACAGAATCCTAAGACTGATCCATCATCATCATCATCCTGGCTAACATTTTTTGAGATGCCATGTGTACTCATTTAATTTTCATAGTAATCTTGTGAGGCATGTGTAGCTTCACGATTCTTTATTTAAACCCTCAGGGTCAGATGTGCTTCAGAAATAAGAACTTTTTGGAGTTTAGAAAGGTAATCAGTGCATGTGCCATATATTATACAAAATCTCTAGGCTGGTTCTGGGAAAGCACCTTATATGCAAGCACACTGGTATTTCTACAGGGAAATATATGAATAGTAATGCTGAGTAGAATAAAAGCCATAAGTACTCTCATGTTAATTCAATCAGGTCTTACCCCCAAATGCATTTGGGCATTATCTTATGAAATTTTTTTTTTCCTGAGCTTTTTGGTATTTTGGAATTGAGGTTAAGGAAATACAGACCTGTACAGTTGTAATCCCTTTTATTTATTTATTTATTTTTGAGACGGAGTTTCGCTGTTGTTGCCTAGGATGGAGTGCAATGGTGCGATGTGGGCTCACCGCAACCTCTGCCTCCCGGGTTCAAGCGATTCTCCTGCCTCAGCCTCCTGAGTAGCTGGGATTACAGGCATGTGCTACCACGCCTGGCTAATTTTGTATTTTTAGTGGAGATGGGGTTTCTCCATGTTGTTCAGGCTGGTCTCGAACTTCCAAACTCAAGTGATCCACCCGCCTCAGCCTCCCAAAGTGCTGGGATGTAATGCCTTTTTATAGATATGGGGGAACAGAGACCCAGAGAGGTCAAGTAACTTGCCCAGTGCTACACAGTGAGTGGCAGAGCTGGGCTGTGACTATACAGCTGTTTGACAGATAGGCCAGATCTGCATATACTAAAGTGGTGATATGTCCATGATAACTTATTAAATTAAAGCTGTAAAGAATGATGTATAATATGGTTCCATTTTTAGAAAAAATCTGTTATTCTCTATAAACATTATAGGGAAAGATTTAGAAGTACATTCTTTAGACTTTTGACAGCATTTACCTCTGATGGTTGGGAATTGGCAGTCAGGAGATACTTAAAGGTTTCTATAATTTTATATCATACACATGCTATTCGTATTTTTAAAATGATAAATGTGTAAAGGAAAAGTGGGAGAAAAAATTAATGATGTGTACTCTTGTTTCAGATAGAAGGAAGCTTGGTGCTCTCCCTTCCTTACAGTATTGGAGAAACCCCAACTTTTTTACGGTCCCCCATGTAGTATAGTGGCTACTTAGGCAGTAATTACATATCTGCTTTCTGTAGATAATTTTCTCAAAGCTATGTAAGAAGAATACTTTATACAGAATGAATGGAGTTTAACAAGGTGAAATATTGTAAGTGAAAACGAAGTCCAAACTGTGCTTGGATTGAGGCATTGCGTCTCAGCTGACAGGTGTTTGGTTAGCACTGTGCTAAATGAATGACAATGTGGAATGGCCACTACCAGTGTAAATGTGAGCTCTAGCTGTATAGCATGAGTGGAATATTGAGAATGTGAGTTAGTCTAATCTCATCGTATCTGGAGTCTTGTGTTCAGTTGTGGATGGTATATACAAAGAGGTACGGTCAGTGTGAAACTTTTTCCAGATAGATTGACCAGGAGGATTTAAGGATTTGAAACCATGTCATATAGGGTACACATGAAATAATTGAGCAAGTATAGTTTAGTGTTTTGCCAGCTTCTAGCAATACTTGACTGTTGTACCTGCTCAAATGAGTAATGTTAGCTCAATATTGATTGACTGCCAGCTCTATGCCACATCCTGAGCTATCAAGCATTTGGGATACAAAGATGAAGAGATGTGGACTCTGTCTTTTATGTCTCTGAGTCTAGTAGAGAACACAGAAATGTACACAACTATTTCCAATATGGCATGATAAATTTAACAGTAGACCCTAGTACAGAATGAACACAGATAAATTAAGATTAACTCTTCCTGCAGTAGTGGGAGATGGAAGGATAAGTCTTCAGAGAGAAGCGGAATTCTGAGCTGGGTTTTGAAAAATGGATTTGTTTCAGTGAATGAAATCAGAAGATTGACAAAGGACAGTATAACCTTGTTCAAATATTTGAAAAGATGTCATGTATAAGAAAGACTGAAATTTTTCAGTACGACATTGGGGGCTCAGAAACCAGTTGGGGTAGGGTTCAGGGAGACAGATTTAGGCTTAATTTAAAAAAGTTTTTAACAGAGCTGTGCAAAGGCTTTTTTGGAATGTTCAGAGTTACCAGTCCCTGGATGTGTTGATGCACAGGCAAGTCAACTTTTATCAGTGATAGTAGGGAAGGTGGGGGCTGGAGAGGGGGGAGGGCGGGTCACCCAGTGAATAGAGTGATGGATAGTGAAGTGTTTAAAGGCATGGGTTCTAGGATCAGACTTCTTGAGCTGGCACTTCTCCGTATTGACTCTGTGACCTTATCTAGGACTGTATGATAATTAACAAAAAAAATTACTCAGAACAGCACCTGGTACACAGTAACTACTAAATAAGTCACTAAGCTATTGTCATTGGATGGGTGGTTAGTTGAGTACTCTTTAAAGTTCCTCCTACCTTGAAAGACTTTGAATTTCTAATTGTGTAATTGGGTGACAATATTCTTATGAATATATGACAATATTCTTATGAATTAAGAAGATAGTAATGAGAAGACTGAAGCAAAAAATAAAATTGTGATAGTTAACAATTCAGCAGCAAAGATATGAATAAAACTCTGATCTCTTGAACTAGAGGTCGTTGCTCTAGTAACTATCTTGATCTTTCTTTTGGAGCCTTGGGATTTTTCAACCTACCCATCCAGAATATTTTCAAAGGGGCTAGTATTGCCTGTTGCTCTCTAGCTGGTATTTTTCTGTCTTGCAGATACTGTGGCCTCGTGAATAGAAATGTCTACCCATGTGTCAGGACTGGAAATAATGAATGAAGATCAGTTAATCAAAGAAGTCTTGGATAAATTCCTTAATTGTCATGAACAAACAAATGATGAAGAATTTCTGAACACTTTTGCTCGTCGTTCACAAGGTAAAATGGAGAAGTAAACTTTCTGCAGCAATAGAGATAAATAATATTATTATAAGTTTATGTTTTTGTTGCCTCTTAAGAAAGACTATTTAGTGAACATTCATTCCATTCATTTATCAGGTAATTCTTACTAGGGCACTCGTGACCAGTGCCCTAATGTTACTGATGATATAAATACTAGTCTTCATACATCCAAGAGTTGTGTGATGGTGTCAGAGCCACAGAATTTGATAACTAAAAATGACTTGAGAAATCATTTAGTATAATCCTTTTATTTTTTAAGAAAGCCAAATGCAAAGAGTGGAGGTTGTTAAAAGCCTATTTTAAAAAATTTCAAAGAGAAATAGCATAGTATAGACTATGGATTACATTGCACACTTCTGGAAACTGGGATCACACTTACTGGCCATGTGATCATGGGTGGAGGTAGTTTTTGAATAAAAGGGGAATAATAATAGTACTTCTCTCAAAGGTTAAGAAAGGTTAATTGAGATAATCCATGTGAAACTCTTAGTGTAGTGACTAATATATAATAAGTACTTACTGAGTGTTAGGTATTGGTATTGCTGTTGTGATGCTGCTGCTGCTGCTCCTGTTGTGGTTTCTGTAGACTGGAAACAACCCTTTAGACTGGGTGAGATGAGGCCAAACCCATGTTGTGTTTTTCATTATTTGTTTCCCTCATCCAGTGTTATTGTTTTAGTAATTGAGCCAACATTTGAAAGTTGGGTAATTTTACATGAAAATCTTGATTTGTGTTTTTTTTTGAGTGGGATCCAGTGAGAATATCTGTTACTTCCTCATGGCAATGTCAGCTAGAGCTCAGGAGCCCTTGCCTAGTGAGCTCCTTAGTTTGCCATGCTCTCTGGTACTCACACAGTCTAAATATGTGTGCTTACATTGTCTGCTTCATTCATTCAAGTGGCATTTGAGTTGTTATCTTCCTTCTGGATTCTGCTTCAGATTGCCATCGGCTTGCTCTCAACCTTGATCCACGTTTCTTTCTGGGTCATTGATCCACGTTTTTGAGACCATTGGTTCTCTACCTAGCTATGCATTAGACTCACCTGACTTGCTTTTAGAATGTATCGACATCAGAGCCCACTCTGAAGCTCAGCTAGGATCAAGGGATTCGTATGTTATAAAACCTCCTCTGGTGTTTCTAATGTGTACCTAAGGGTGAAAACAGGGAGTTCCATAATCTCTGAGGTCATGACACTGTTAAGATACCAGACTTCATGATTTGAGTAATGATTCATGTGTCCCAAAGAAATGTAAAAGAAGAGTAGTAGTTATAATGAAATTATAGTTATAATGTATAAATGTAAAAGAAGAGTAGTAGTTATAATGAAAAGAAAATGTGATTCTAACCTGTTTCTTTTATCAGGCAAGATATAACATAATTGATATCTGTTTCGTTTACACTTAAAAAACATAGATGTGGTGGTTTTGTTTATACTTAGTGGAAATGAAAAATTTAGGAACTAGCTAGTTAACTTTGGGGCTGACTGTGAGTGGTCTGTTTGGACATGATATGTAGATCAAATTAATCTTGAGAATGACTAAATTATCTTTTAGTCTATGAACCTGGGTTTAGAAAGATACCTCCTTTGTTCGAGACTGATGATTTAGTTTGCGTTTTCTGGACCTAAATATAGCAGTATGAATGGCTGTGGTGGGGTGGTGGAAACAAGGGTAAAATTGGCAGAATTAATGAATTTTGGTATGCTAATGGCATTTTGATAATTCATGTTATTTTGGAAATCATTTGTAAGGCTGACTTTATTTTTGTGCCCTAGAAGAATAAAAACTTTTTGCAAGGACTTTGATATATTTAGGGGGTTATAATACATTTACTTTTGTGAAAAGGGGTCTTACTCTGTTTTCAAATTCCAGTGTGATCATTGCATGCTGAGAAAGAAACTGTTGTAGATGTGATAACTTCCATTTTGGGTTCAGTTTTGGGCCCCAAATTGAGCTGAAATAAATGATGATGCAGGTCCCATAAACTGCATCTTCAAGCATACTAGTTTTTTTTTTTTTCTCCTTTCAAAATATCCCTAGGCACCAGTGCACATTATAAACTAATGACCTGAACAAATTCCTCTTAAAGCACAAAGAGTTGTGAGTGTAAAAATGTCTCTTAAATCAGTAAGTGTCCTTTTTTTCCTTGAAACATTTAAATACCTTCTGAGAAACCAGGACTTAGGGACAGGCCTAAGAGTTGAATGATAGCCGGCAGAATTGATCAAGGTAAATGTGGTTAGTTCTGCTTAAGAAAGACATTAAAGCTGTATTTCCAAAATTCCCATTTTCCCTGCTTCTTTCCAGGCCCTTCATTTGTCTCAATGTGTTTAGTTGTTTTGTTGATATACACTGAGCCTTTTCTCTGTTAAAGTGGCTATCACCGTGCATACTTATGTACATTTCTTTAGTAAGTTTAGTTTCTCAAGTCCATTACCATTTCCACTGATTGACTGTTCTATTTATTTTTATAATAGTTATACACCAGAATGCTCATGGGATTCATTTTCTTTCCAAGAGTTTTAAAAGGGTCAGTAATCCTATTAAAAATATTTCTCTGGAAAAAAATTAAATTATAGCCTTGTTGAAAGAAATTCTCATTACTGCCTCAGACTCTTGGAAAACATTTGGAAACTGTTAATATTATAGCATAATTCTCACTACAGTACATTTATGTTGATCATGTTTTGTAGTTTTTTCTCTTTTAGAGCAACTAAGTTTTTAAACCGTGGTACATGTTTGATAGTAAAGACAATGTTCTATCAAAATGTTTAAAGAGACATTAATTATTAGTTTTAAACGGCCAATTATGAGTTAATTCTCAGTAGTATCTTCCGTTCAGGAGGGTAAATCAAATTGTAAGATATGTATTAGAAAATTAGCATGCAGATTTTTTTAAATAGTTGGTAAAGACATCGTTATATTGTTGACATAGTGGATAAAGATAAGCAGCTAAGTTTCTATCTTTTGTATCTCAGTTTCTCAGTGAATGTAACTAATTTATGGGAATTTCTAGAATATCTGTTTAAAAGGAAAAAAGGATTCTTTCTTCTTGCCTGTCATATTGCTATCATGTTTTCTAGGTTATAGAAACACTGATGTAAATACTTATATTTGATTTTTTATTAATTCATTAAATCTGTGAGTGTCTTGTTATGGTCCAGATATCATTTTAGGTGCTGAAGATTAAAAAGTAAATAAAATATAGTTTGTGTTCTCAAGCACTCATAATCCAGTGGTAGAGATAAATAAGCAAGCAGGAAATTAGACTAATGCATGATAAGTATCACAGTGGAGACTGAGAGTTTATAGGAGGGCCACCTAGCCTGTGGTTGGAGGGAGGGCAATAAAGTCTAGTCATCAGAGGGGCTGCTTGAGATGAGTCTGGGATAACTACTGAACCCAAACTTGCCTTGG
Organism: Chlorocebus sabaeus; assembly: GCF_047675955.1. NCBI lineage: Eukaryota > Metazoa > Chordata > Mammalia > Primates > Cercopithecidae > Chlorocebus > Chlorocebus sabaeus. Next base: position 28,242,419 of record NC_132904.1, on the reverse strand, counting down.
GCTTCAAGACATTAAGTAGAACCAGGAAAGTTTGACTGAAAAGAGCTGAAACTGAAAGATGTTAAAATGCCTACGCTAGTGATAGTTCTTTGGGTCATGGTTTCATTGATTTTAGTACTGATATATCTCTATCTCCTTTAAACAATACATCTTGAAGACGAATATGTAGCCTTGCTTTAGTAAAGTTTAGAGTTACTTCTAAACTGCTGAAAGAAAAAGGCAATTTCTTTTAATTTCCTTCCACACGAGGATTACAACATGATCCCATTTGGGAAGCATTTGCTCCCACCTTTTAGAGTGGTAATTACTGCTCATGTTGCTGTCACACAGAAATTGTATAATTAAGAAGCCAATGACTTAGAAATTGACATTAAATCTTTTCAACTCCATTTTATTACATATGGTAGCTGTCAGGAGTTACAGTAGTTATTTCCAAATCTCTCTTTCTCTGTCTCACGTGCCTAGCATCCAGCTTTCCAACTGATTCTAGAGTTTTTATATTGCCACATAATAACAGCTTTCTATTCACTGCCATATTTGTCTACTTTAACCTGTTTTCTTCTGTGTAGATCAAAGATTTTATTTCAGATTTTGATGTGTAATTTCATTCCTAGTTTTCTTTATGCTATTCTCATTTCACTTGCAATACTTTGTGCTTTTAGCATTTTATTGTTCTTTTAACATATCTTTGAAAAAAATTCCTGTCAACTCAACCTCCCTTTTTCTCTTCATACTTGTTAATATTTGAATTGATTTTCCTATTAGGTAGAACATTGTGTGTCTGAATGTTCAGGACAAATGGCTATGCCTGTGGCTTTATAAATTGGTGGAGGGCTGGCATTTAATAGTTCCAAACTCTCAGAGTTTCAAAACCACTGAATAGGTTTCAGTTTTTCTCAGATTTTAATAATATTGTATAATCATAGAAAATTAATCTACATTTATTTAATTCACATTGAGTTATTTAAGGAGTGATGCCAGTGCTTTTCCAGCATTACAGATTTCATGAGTGGTGTAGTAACCGTATGATTCGTGATCATACAGGCCTGCACTGTCCACCACAGTAGCTACTAGCAACATGCAACTATTGAGTATTGGAGACATGGCTAGTGCTAGCCAGAAACAGAATTTTAAATGTTAATTACCTTAAATTAATTTAAATTTAAATTAAAAAACTGATATTCGTTTATTGGAAAACTTTAAAAGGTGTTTGGAACAACTTGGATAGGTGAATCCATTTTTTTAAATGTAAATTTTATGAAATCTAAATACAGATCAAATATTTCTGATGAAAATTTACTATCTGAATTGAGACATGCCATAAGCATAAACGTACACTGGATTTTGGAGACTTGTATAAAAATAGAATGTAAAATATCTTAATATTTTTATATTGACTATATTTGAATGATAATATTTTAGAACATTAATTTAAATAAAATATATTATTAAAATTAACTTTACATTTTATTTGCATATTTATTTTTTACCATGTCTACTTGAAAACATAAAACCACATATGTAAGTAGCTCTACTATAGACATGTAGTTCTCAAACTTGGCTGAATATCAGGAAGACTTTTGTGATGACAGACTTTTATAAAAGTATAGATTTCCAGGCTTTTAGCTTATTAAATGAAACTACAGCAAGGGGTCTAAAATTTTTATATTCTTTAGGCTCTCTAGGTGATTCTGATGTACCACTAGTTTTGAGAACCACTGATTTAGGCTATAGATTCTCATAATGCAGTCTGTTAAAAAGCAGGACTGTCTGTACTGCTTTAAAATACCAGATAATTGCTTAAAGTATGTTTCTTTTTAAATTATAGAGTTGGCAGAGGCTGTCTAGTGCTCTTTATTTGAGATTCACTTATGGATGTATTTACTAAGTATTTGTCTCGAGTAACTTATTTAATTGCCACAATGATGCAAAGAATTAGCTATTATTCTTCCTTTTTATAGCTCAGGGAACTGAAAGTCATTGTAGATTAAATAATTTGCCTGAGTTAAGGTCAAGGATTCAAACTCCAGACATCTGACCCTCCTCTGTACAATTATACCTGTCTCACAGAAACATCTGTGAGTGAGAGATTATTACAAAACAAGTCTAATATTACAACTGATAGCATTAAGTTCTAGGGATTAATGCTTAGCACTTCACATGTATCATCTCGATTAATCATTATAATGACCTAGTGAGTTTTTTCTTACATTTTAATTTTTATCATTTTATTATTTTTAACTTACAGATGAGGAAACCAAGGCATAAAGTTAAGTAATTGCTGTTATGGACTGAATTGTGTGCCTCCCAAATTTACATGTTGGAGCCCTAACGCCCAACGTGGACTGTATTGGGAGACGAAGCCTTTAAAGAGATAATTAGGGTTAAATGAGGTCATAAGGGTGGACCCTAACCCAATATGACTGCTGTCCTCATAAGAAGAGATGGAGTTAGACTATGGGCCTAGTCAGTGTGATTTCAAAGCCCACACCCTGAACCGCTTTGTTCTCTGCCTTCCTTAGGGCATCGGGCAGTTCTTCTCAAGACCTGGGGTCACTGCTGTGTAGATAATATATGCCAACAGGAATGGATGTGCTACCTCAAAATACACTTACCCTGTCTTCTCTAGAGTATCAACTCCATGCAGCTAGTGTCTCGTGGGTTTTCACCACTCTTACACTTGTATCTAAAGCAGTGCCTGGTGGGGCAGAATGAGTAGATGCTTAAATATTGGTTGAAAAAATGCAATGAAAAGAAAAGAGAATACAGAATGACAGGCAGGCAGACAGGAGGGCCTTAGAGTACAACCCTGAGGAACACCCACATTTAGTGGATGGCACAGAAAGGAGAGCCTGAAAAGGAGGCTATGTAATGATGCTCAAGTTTGGATTTTGATATACTATGTGGCTGGGAACCATAGTAGAATTTTAAAACAAACCATCAAAACCCAGTAATACACACTGCTTGTGATTTTGAAAGGTAGAGCAAAGAAGAAGTAGAGAAAACATCTGGAGTCAGGGAGACCAGCCGGGGGCAAAGCAGAAGTACATCGCTGGAGGTCTGGACTAGGGTAGTGGGGGAGAAAATGGAAAGCAAAAGGGCCTAGGAGATGCTGCCAGTGAAGGAATAACTGACAGCACTTAGTAACAGGTGACTGGCAGAGGATTAGGGAGAAGAAAGAGTCAAGGAAGAATCACAAGTATCGTGCCTGGGAGATACTGAGGCCCACAGAGGCCAAGTGACTTCTTCAAAGTTACACAGTTCTCATTTCAGGAGTCTTTTAATTTTTTTTTTTTTTTTCCTTACTGAGTACTCATTCTGTCAAGAGCTTAGAATCTTGGGTTGGGATTTGGTTTACACTTCTGGACTGATAAATTTTGAGTTGTCATTTCAGGCAAAAGAATATCACTACTTATACTTGACAGCTTTTAAAAAATATAATTAAAAATGAAACCGGTGACAGCACATAAAACAACACATTTCCGAAGTTGACATGTCATCTTGGTCCCCAAAGCTATTTTGAATTTGAACATTAGCAATGCATCTTTAAAATTCTATGAGGGTACAAAGAGAGGCTTTTCCCAATCTGAAGAATGAATTTAAAATCTGCTGTAGAAAAATACCACAGAGAAAAATATAGAAAGCAGCTGGCCCTCTTACCAATTTCAGAGCAGGAAAGGAATTTCAGTAGAGCAAAGAAACAGCTTTCTCTCATAAAAGAAAACACAACAAGAAAAATAATCCTTGCTGTGTAGCCTTTTGCAATTATTTTTTGTCATGTATTAGATAGAGACCAGAGGTCTTAACATTGTTTTGATACCCTTGCAACTGGCAGATTGCCTGTCAGAGGAAGTTGGAAACGAACTGACCAGCTTTATGCTTCCAGGTGGCACTGAAGCCACATTTTCTGTGCTGTTGTTATCAGTCATTTAATTCCCTACTGAATATTGAGTGGTGTTTTTAGTTCACAGGCCATTTGCAGTGCCTTTCTGTTTCCTTTTTAACGTTAGCCACATTAAGAAAGAAAAAGACAACTCGGGAAGCGCTTTTGCAAATGTGAATTTAACAGTAAAGAGAAGATAATTGAAAATATCACAGCAAATAGCAATAAACTTACTTTAACTGAAGACATAGGCCATGGGACATAGGCCATGGGGATAATGTTACCTCGAGAGAAATTTGCAGAAGACGTAAGGACTTGCTTATAAAAGTAACTAGGCAATAAAAAAAAATTAATTAATCTTGCATCCCAAGGGAGCGAGTAAGGAAGCGATGTTATTTTAAAGCTTTTTATTGATGTGTTTTTTAGTATTGCCAAAAAGAATAAAAGGGTAAGAAAAAATGTTGATAGTTTTATATTGATCATAAATTCAGTAACCATGTGTATGTAATCTCTTTATCACAACATAACATCAAACATCACATAGAACACTGAAGGAAAAAAAATATTGAATGAAGTGAACTAATTTATAGCAGAGTCTTGTGGAAGAAACAGCATCAGCAGCATTAACCTGTTTTTTTCTCTTTGGGGGAACATCTGCAAGCTGTAATTAAGCAATTTTCATTTGTTTCTGTATTTCTTTTGTCATCACTAAATCACTACACTTAGGGAACAAATTGACAAATTATGAAACACACAAAAAATTGCTGGTTCAGTTGCAGAAGGAAATTTCCCCTTTCAAATTATGACAGATTTTGAGCTGATCAAGCCATTTTGTTTTAGATATATTAGCATAAACCTTCAGCTGAAGTTGTTATAATTCATATTCATTTCAACATGAATATTTGGTCCATAGATAATCATTTGTTTATTGTGACTGCTGTAGTTTACACGTAATTGGATAAGGAAAGAAAATGTATTTAAATGAGCATGGCATTTTGAATTATAATCATTACATTTATTTTTGGCAGTGTTTTTAATGCATAGTATTTTGTTCTAATAAATATCTTTTCTAATATGCTTTCTCAGTGAAGACATGGGAATTAAAAATATTTATTTTTCCTACAAATAAAATAATCATTTTCTTTGATTCTTTGAAAAGAATAAAATTGTTTGATTTACTTGAAAAGATACACATCTTTTCAATTTATATATATTTGATATATTATATATGTACATATAAATTAGAGAGTTGAACTTTTCTAGACAAATGGGATTTTAAACTTTTACAGAATGGAAGAGAACTACTAATAGCTAAATAAACTTTTAAGGTGGTCATTATCAATCTTTAAATAGCCAACTTAAACAGTATTAAGTGAGTGCATATTTGTTTTGTATGCATTTCTCTTTAACTTGAGACATTATTTTTATTCTTTGTTGCTAAGTGTATCATTACTTGAAGGAAAAGGGTAAATCGTTCCACTTGAAACTGAGGTGATCATAAGACTGTGTCCTTTGATTCAATTGAATGGGCATGTTTCAGATCTGAATGGTTTTAGTAAAATGTTCTTTTAGCCGTGAAACAATAATATTTTCTTTGAAATGGTCAGCTAAACCCAAAGGGATACAAACAGGAAACTTTATTTTAACCAAACCCTTATATGAAAATCAAACCACAATCTGTCTAGTTTGTGATTTTTAGTGTCTTTTTTTCCCCTTAATTTGGATTCGTTCCAGAGGAGGTAGATTTAAGTGACACCCATCAGCTCACTCTTCTTGCAGTTCATGCATCCTTAGCACAGAGAGGAATCATTATACCATTTTCACGTGTTTTCCAGACTTAACTTGCCTTTTGCATTCGATTTTATTGTATATTAACTACTATTTAGAAAACTGGGGTTGTAGGGAGTCATCTAATTCTGAGTGTTGAGTTTAGTCCCTAATTATAGTGTCAATCCAGGTCTTCTTGCTAATGTTGAGGTCATTTTGGTATTGACAGTTCCTTCTGTGTTTTAAGCATTGAGCTAGAATCTAGGAATACTCAGATGAACAAAACAGGGTCCCTACCCTAGAAAAATTCATCAGCTGATATGTCATTCCTGCTGCAATCTGCTTATAAAGGATGATGTGATTCCCAAATGCTCTAAATGTGTGAAGGCAGAATAGCAATCTGTATGTTTATAGATTGTGTAGTTAGAGGTTGATTTGGTAAGGCAATATTAACTGTTTGCCTAGTGTTGATTAACATCATATCCAGAATATTGCCATTGGTTTTGGGGTCTCAGTTTTAGATTGAATAAATACTCTATGAGTTAATAAAATAACAATAAGAATGATTAGAACAGTGAATTTTCAGACTTTTTCCTTCTTCTTTTACTTTAAGCTGTATTTTTTTTGGGGGGGTGGGGGAAGGCTGTCCTGGAGTTTTCTGAAAAAAATGAGAGAATGTGAAAGACATGTATAATTTAAGTCTCCTCTTGAACTGCTCCAATGCAACATGCCAATGTCTGAGTCCTATATTATTACAAATGTGTTCAGCAGATGTTATTCTACTTTAGAGAGTTTCAAAACTTCTAAGAAGTATTTACTTTTTTAAAAAGAGGGAAAAATTACTCCTAACTTTCTCCAATGTAGGTGAGTTAAAGAGGTTGCCTTGAGTAAATGCAACTTTGTGCAGGTAGGCAATAGGGCATGATCTTAGGGTGAAGGAAAATCTTTTAGGTTGCAAATATTTAGTTTTATAAATAATTTACTATATTGCTTTTATAGTTCTCATTTTGTTATGGGCAGGGCCAGTGTAATGGGAAGGGACCCTTCTATCCTTGGAGTCAGAAGAGCTGGGTACTAGTCCAGGCATATACTAATTTCTTAAGACCACAGGCCTGTCACTTACTCTGTCAATCTGTAAATCAGGGCTGATTCTGCCTGTTTGGTATGTCTCAAATGATTGTGGTGAGAATCGGATGAAATACACATGAAAGTATTTGGTAAATTTTAAAAGACTTACTCGTGTAAAGTTTTATGATGAGGAGTTCTAATTCTCTAATATGAAAGAGAAAAACATCAAGGTTAAATATGAAAGGAATCTTGAATGTAAATATAAAATATGTAAAATATTGTCTACAGTGTTAGTTGTTTATACCCCATTTCTTAAAGTAGTTAAAACCAACTATGTGTAGTACATATTGTATTGTATACATGTACGTGGTATATTGTATGGTGTAAGAGTACAATTCAGGGAATGATCCCACACTGGCCTCTGGTGGATGGACGCAATACTATGTCTACATATAATCATCAGGCAAATGTATTTACATGCGTTGACAAAAGATAAAGTATCAGATTCTTCTTTTTAATTATCATTGTTAGATTTTTACTTCATGGAATCTTTACTTGGGAATTTTACCTTATATACAAATCACCTGGAAGGTACTTATTAAAAAGCAGATTCCTAGGGATCTTGCCCCAAGATTCAGTAGTTCTACTAGTGTGCAGATCAGGAACTTGGACTTTCAGACCAGCTTTCAGAAATAATTTCTTACTCTAAATGAAATCAAGGAGGAGTTTAGGGAGATAAATGAATTTTTCAACATTTTATGCCCATTTTTGTAGATACGATATTTTTTCTATGAATAAGGTCTATAGCATTCATGAAATTGTGACACTCCCCACCCCACTCAAAGTATAAGAACAATTATTTTACTTTAAATATGACACTTTTGTTGAATGTCACCATTGTATATTATTTAAAAGGCACTTTGACAGTGAAAAAGTATGATGGGTTATAGGAATAATTTTACTGCGATCTTGCTGATTGCTGATACAGAGGCTAGGATATTATAGCTTACAGAATTTTAGGGTGGGCTTTAGTTCGGCACACGTTCTGTTCCAAGTCTGAAGGATTACAGTGCATGTGCGTATAGGTCAAAGCTACTCCATCACAGGGAAATGTCCTTGCCACTTCTGTCTGTTGCTGCCAGAACTGTGTTCTTTGTGAGTGTTTTGCCATTAGCAAGTGCACAGACAAGAGACTAGGGAGACCACCCAGGCTGTGGAGGCATCTCATTGCCTGTACTTTCAGGAAATGCCCCTCCAATCATTTCGCTGTTTCTGGCAACTTTTCTGTTGTATATTTCATACACAAAGGTACTTGGTAGTTTTAAAGACTGACACAAGAGTAGAATTTTATGATTAGGGTAATTGTGATTTAAAAGAGGGACATCAAAGTTAAATATTAAGAGAATCTTGACCTACAATAGAAAAAAATGTAAAATTATATATATGTGTGTATATCTATGTGTGTAGGTATGTATATTTTTCCTCCTTCTTCATTATTTCCAGGAAAAACTTTTTAAGAAGGAAGAAGATGCATGTAGGTATTCTCCCTAGATTGAGGATTAGAAGCTTCGTTAGAAGAAATGCTTTTTTGCCTCTACACATATAAGTATAGTTTTTAGTTTTTTTGTTCATAGTAGAAAAATTAGAAAATACTCAGAGGCACCAACACCCACACACCCATGCACATACTCACACCCACACACACAGCAAAACAATAAACATGCTCTTTCTATAGCCGTAGAATTTTTAGCTACTCTATGGCCAGCCAGAATAAAGATTACATCCCAGTCTTCCTTGAAGCTGCGTATGGTCATTTGACTAAGTTTGTGCCAATGAGATGTGAGGGGAACTCGTATGTGCAACTTCTGGGTCAGATCCTTAAGACACATGCACTATATTCTTTTTATCCTTTTCCTCCTGGCTGGAAATTGGGAATCATTAGAACAACTCCTTTAGACCCAGACATGGAGGCCATGTGCTTAGGATGATAGAAAACTCCAGCAGCCTGAATCCCTGCATCATTTCATGGAACAAAGTGTACCCGCCTGTCCTAAACTGTTACAGGAAAGAGAAATAAAATTCTTGTTTGAGCTGCTCTGTTTTTTGTGCTTCCTTGATCTGGTAGCTGAAATCAGCCTTAGCTAATTACAGAGGAGTGAGGTATGTGCTTTATTCTTCCTTATCTTCATCCTCTTGCTTGGAACAAGGGTGTGGGGGTGTGTCATCCTGGACCATGTGGAGAAGGTTTGTGCTGTAGTCATGGCAGAGTAGAAAGATAGAAGCCTGGGTCAGATGACTGTGCAGAACAATCATATTATCCTTGGATTGTCTATATCTCTTACTGTGCATGAGCGAGAAATAAACTTCCATTTTGTTTAAGCTGTTGTTACTTTGGGTGTCTTTTTTATGTAGGCAAACTTACATGCAGTTAACTAATAAAGCCATAGTCTATTGTCCTGTAGATAAACCATGGTTGTATGCATCCTTTTTGAATTTTTCTGTTTATTAATATGTATATATGTATTCAGTTATTAGTTAAGAACATGGAAGTTGGAGACAACCAAGATTTGAATCTAAACTCTTACTTTCTAACTAGATGGTCTTGGGAAACTTACTTAACATTTCTGAGCTTCAGTTTTATCATATGTAAAATAGATATAATAACTTTTACCTCATTGTTATTAGGATTAAATAAAAATATATAAAATGCACATAAATATATTTATTTATTTATATTTATAGTACCTGAATTATTGTAAGGGCTCAACCTAATATTTTCATTCATTTATATATTCAGCAAATTTATTATAATTATTTTATAAAAGTGGGCTTGTACTACACATAGTTTTTGTAACTTGCTTTTTTCCCCTCACCACTCTACAGATAAGAAGTAACTTGCTTTGTAATGTAACATTATATTATGAACACCTCATAGCAATAAATATTATTTACCAGTGTTTTGATGATTTCCTGGTATTCAGTTGTATGGATATTTATTTAGCCATTCTCTTTTTGTTGGAGATTTGAATTATTCCCAATTTTTGTCTATTACAAATGATGCTGCATTGCATACCCTCATTCATTTGGTAAATGTTTGTTGAATATCTACTATATGCTAAACGTTACTTACAGAAGTGAACAAAAGACACAAAGATCATTGCCTTCAGAGAAATTGTATTCTAGAAGGGGGAAACTGAAATTTGTATTCTAGAAAAGGGGAAAACAACCAGAGCATGGTATAGGGAATCATGAGTGCTGGCAGGAAGATGTAGGGTCGCAGTTTTATATAGGATGATCTGGGAAGGTAAAATTTGAATAAAGTTGGAATGAGGTGAGTCTGCAGATATTTGAGGCCCAGGGAACAGCGAGTGCAGAGGTCAGGTCATAGCAGCACCTGCCCAGCTGAGGACCAGCAAGGAGGCCAGTGTGGCTGGAGTTGCATGAGCAAAGGTGAAAGGAGTGGAAGCTGAGGTTAGAGGGCATGGAGGTAGGGAAAGATGGGGCATGGACAGGTTTGTAGGTCCTTGCAAGGGTTCTGGCCCTTATTTATTGATTGGTTTTGGTACCAGCATCTTTGCACCCTTCTTATGTATGGCCTTTAGATACATTTTCATCCATGGAAATGCTGGTTCAAAGATCTGCAAAAACATATATCCTCGATTAAATAAAAATGTTCAAGGGAATAAATCAGACATTTTTGGCTTTGCAGTGAAATCTTCACCCACGTACTTAATCATTTCTTTTGGATACATTCTTAAACATGGAAATGTGAGCTGAAAGATATGTAAAATGTTGTGTCTTTGAGTGAGTAAAAATTTTAAGGGACTAGATGATATGTTTCTTATAGGCAGAGGCCATGTCGTATCATTTTCTTAACTCCTCTTCCAGCCTAGCAGAGTGTTAAGCACATGGTGAACTCTCAGTGTAGAACTTCCTGGTTGAAGGACTGAATATCAACCTATGTTTCAGTCTTAATTGTTACCCATCCTTTAGAGTGGAGAATGAATATTTTACTTTACAGGAACTGTGAGTAAGTTCCTGACGGTGAGATCCCTGCTCTTCTTAGGGACACATTTTAGTGGGAATAGACAGGCAATGAACAATTTAGGATGGTAATTTCAGACTATTTCATATAAATTTGAAGAAAACAGGCCATGTGATAGAGAGTGGCCTGATCCTGTGACTCTGATGGTACGGTGGAGATAAGGTGATTAGAGAATTATAGCCTCAATGAGCATCAGCATTTCTTCCACTGGGTGTGGAGGGAAGTTAAACTGCATAGTTACCCTGTGGTTTTATTTTGTCATGTGGGATAGCATGGAATTGGATTAGTGATGACAGTCCTTAGGTCAAACTCAGTATCATAATTAAGGGGGTGTAAAATGTGGAAACACTCCAAATTGTCATCAACTAGTGAGTGGAAAAATAAGACTTGGTACTATTCATACAATGGACTATTTGACAATAAGAAGGGAAGTATTAATACACACTCCAGCAGACCAACTTCAGTAATGTTACACTAAGGGAAAGAAGCCAGGCACAAAAGAACACATATCGTAAGATTCCATTAATACAGAATGTCTAGAAGAGACAAATACATAGCAACACAAAGTAGATTAGTGGTTGCCTGTGGTTGAGAGTAGGAATGGGGAGTGACTGCAAATGGGCTCCAGGCACCTTTTTGGGGTGATGGAATGACCTAAAAATGGAATCATGGTGATGGTGGTACAACTTTGCATACTTCCTAAAAATCATTGAATTGTACACTTAAAATGAGTGAGTTTTGTGGTGTGTAAATTATACCCAGTAAAGCTGTGGGGAAGTGGGGGTATTGTTCATAGATACTTAGATCCTTCCTGGGTTCTTCACCAGATAAGCATGTGTCCTTGTGATCCTGGGTTTAGCTCAAGAACTAGGAGGATCCTACTTGTTTGTAAATATTACCTATTGAGAAAATAAATCAATTATGCATAGACTTGTAAGTTTAGCATAGAAAAGGGTTGTGGTGCAAAAAGAAACAAACTTGGATGTAACAGAATCTCCCTTGTGCTGACATTGTCACCAGCAGCTGCTGCTGTGTTAGGAATTCTGGAGCTGTAGGAGGCTATGCTCAAATATGCTGCATCTGTTCCCAGTGTGGGCCACCTCTTTTGTGGTCTTGACTAAGTCAGTTGGGAAGGTAAGCTCATTTTATGGGATGGGTATATGTGGCCTCTTAGCACCAAACTGTTACCTACTTGCCCTCATGCATGTTATTTGCACCCACCATCACAGAGATTGTTTAAAAAAAAGTTATCAAGGGCATGCCAGATTATATGTAAAAGTATAGTACAGATTGCAGTGCAAAGATAATGTGATGATTCTGTGATATCTGGAGAGAGGACACATAATCAGTTGGAGATAGTGCCTTCATTTTTGTTGTAAAAACAAAAGAGAACTCACTTGCGAACTCTTTTTTTTTTCCTAAATCTCTTCTGTTCCCACCACTGCCACCATAGCTGAAGCTCCCCTTACTTCTCACCTGGGTTACTATGGTAGCTCCACACTTTCTTGTCTCTAGTACCTGAACCACTTTGATCCATTCTGTCTGTTTGTCTTCTTAGAGTACAGCTCTAATTGTGACTCCCCAGATGTAGGTCAAGCACAGAGTTTTTGTCAGACCCTCCAAATATACCCCATCGATGTGTCCCCAAATCTTCCTGGAATAATCAGTGATTCTTCCTCAGGCCTTGTGCGTTCCCACGTTGAGGGCCTTGCTCAGGGAATTTTCCCTGTATAAAATGACCTCTTCACAGTGCTCACCTGTTGAAATTGTAGCTGTCTTTCAAAGCCCAGCTCAGATGCCTTAGTCCTGTGTGAAGCCTTTTGTGATTCTCCCAAACCAATTATGATTTTACCATTCTTTGTCTTTGTACCTCCCTTATGTCATCTGCCATCGGTGCCTTCTATTTTGGTGGTTTGCATATATGGCTTAACTTCCTAGTTTGTAAACTCTGTAAGGACAACAAGGACTGAGTGTTAACTATTTTTGTCACCTTGCACATAGTTGATGACCAGAATATAACTTTTGGATTGAATGAGCTCCGTAACTCAGCCACCACACAGAATTTTTTTCTGTCTGAAAATAAGCTTTCAGAAACATTACACTCTCTTCATATTTTTCTCTCTGTAAGTGCCTAACACTGGGCATTTCAAAAATTTCAACTTACTGCTATTGTATCCCTCATCTGGGGCTTTTCACACACATTTTTCTAGGCCAGGGTTGTGCATTTGTGCCTTGGCAGGTTGATGGCTATGACTGTGAATAATGAGTCAATTATCATCCAGCCTCGGGGAAAGCACAGTTATTCCTGACTGGCCAGACTGAGGCAATCCTCTCCTCCCCGTGCCCTCTCAAATGAGGAACATAAAACAGTTGGAATTCAGAGCACTGCAAAGGGAATTTAGACAAAGCATTTGTCAGCCGAATTTAGCTTCTTTGGATTTATTCTGAGTTATGATTGATTGGTTTTTAAATTGCTTATTTAGTTCTAACGACTGTTGCTCTAGGGGAGGCCAGATACCAAGGAGCATGAGATCAAGAAGCAGTGGAGTGAAGTAGCTTGGCTGGACAAATCAAGAGCAAATATTATTGTCCAGAGAAACATTGCTCTAGGCAAGGAGTATAATGCAAAAATCACGCCCTGACTTTCAGAGTACCCAACCTTGTTATCAGCATGATTGCTTATCCCCTATTCTCTTTGCAGAAGGCTTTTTGCAATTGCCTAGTGTTGCACAGAATTGTCCCCCTATGAATTTTTCTTTCCTTCTAGCAATATATTCAGTATCTCCTCTCAACTGAGAACATGCTCTTGATTTATATTGCTATTGACCGGAGTGTGGAAGAACAGACACTCCGAGGTTGCTGGCAGATTTGGTTGTGAATTCTAATGTTGGTTGTGCTGATCTGTGAAAATTCTCCTGCAAGTGTGATAATGCTTCTCATTGCATGGGCACTAGTCTGGCTTTTTTACAGGTTAATTTGAATTTTTAAAAAAGTTTCTTTCGAAATTGAGTTGTTTAAAAAAATCACTTTTATCTGGAAGATATATAATCAATATATGGTTAGTGTTTAATTTATCAAGACATCAAAAGTTTCAACCTTTTCAAGGTGTGTAACCCTTTTCTTTGGTCTGAAATTAGACCCTATAGGTGTAGTGGGGGCCTTGTAAGGGAAATCTGTTGGAAGCTTGTCTGTTGGTATCAAAAGGAAATTGAAATTCCATTGCTTCAGAATAATGAAACCTCGAAAAACCTTTAGAAAAAAACTTTTGTCTCATCTGTATTGAAGTTTTGACTCAGAAATGCCCAAAGAAACACTTTTTCAGGTCTCAATAACCTACTTGTTCTCTGAAATATTGCTGTTAGATTTCTAAACCGTATTATGTCTGACATTTATTTCAAAGCAAGAAACATTAGGGATAAGATGAAAGAGTGGAAGAGGACCCTGATGAAAAACAGAACAGAAGAAGATGAGTCGAACACTTGGGTGGCACTTTTGGATTGCACCAGGATTGCTATAGGAAGCGGCATCCGGCTCTCTAATTAGGCTTTCAACCACTTCGGATTCTGGGCTGTGCCAGCATCTGCCATTTTGACATTATCATATTGAAAAATAACTTTTTTTTTCCTTTCTCATTGTGCCAAGGTATTTATTATTTGCTGGATTTTAAAAACAACGATAAAAACCTTTAGAAGGAGCACTTCTGGGTCTTAGGAGGGATATAGCATATGTTCTTGTGAAACCAATTTTGAAGTTTAGAAAGGAGCTGTAAACTGTAGCTTTTGTCAGAGAGCGAACAAGTTCTTTTCTACATCATCCAGTCTTTTAAAAACGAAAACTTCATGTTTATAAAAGGAGAGTTTTTAAAAGAGTGAAAGAACTTTTGTTAGATCTGAGATCCCAACAATAGTCCAACATCAGGATCAGAAGCCGAGACTTCATGATATTTTGTTCTTTATTTCAGAGGAGTTTCATCTGGTTACCTGTCACATAACCTGGGTGTTTTACTGGAAATAGAGAGTACACTGAGTGGTTGTGAGAACAAATAGAACTCGTCCTTGTAGAACATCTTTGATTTTCAGACATTGCTGTGCTTTTCAAGTATTTAGGTCAATAGATTATTACAATAGTGTTGTGCTGGGTACATAGTATTTTCTTAGTAATTACTAGATTTAGGTTATACTTGACTTAAAGGATGAGCAGGGAAAATGAAAACTGTTTCACCTTTTATTAGAATAGGGCACTAAGGCATGGCAGTAGCCACAGGAAGTCTGCTTTCCTTTTAACATTGATGAAGTTTGAGGAACCCTTTCATCCCTCAGTTAACTCCTATTTCCAAGTGTCTCCGTGCCTATCTTGCTTTACTCTGCTACCCATGCTTTTTGCCCTAGGACTGATTCAGGACATCTCTGTGGCTGTAAAAGTGGAAGAAGTCAGGGAGACTAAGGCCTAAGACCATTTCTTCCTCATTTATCTCATCTTGTATAGGGCTGGTTACTCCAGCATATTCTTAGCAACCCTCCCCACACTTTGCTCAGCACCCCCAAGCCCTCCACCCACAGAAGCCAAGGTTGGGTGCTTCACACCAGAATTTCCAAGGATTTGTTGAGGCAAAAGGCAGGGGCCACCTCTCCCTCTAGTAGCTAGTTCGAAGTCACTGGTGCTGGTGCAGTAGGCAGTAGTAGAGAGCTGGCCTGAGCTGGTGTTATTTATGGATATGACCTTTTTAAAGAGAGTGTGATGCATTTCATATTTGTGTTTTCCCTCTCTGGCTTATTAATTATGTATTATAGATTAGGTCACCTTATCTCTGCTTCCTATCAGTATATCTGTGTTATGTCCTAAACATATCCTCACAAGTCTTAATTCTACCAATGATAGGGTATTCAGAAGCAAACAAATGATGTTAACTGGATTTGTATGAGGCTGTGTTCATTACAACAACATGAATCTCACTGATTTTGACGCCATGCACTGACAGGTCAAGAGAAACAAACATGGGCATTGTGCTGGGTTAGGCTATCTGTAACCCCTTCAGTTAGGGATGTTCCTAAGGAACTCACAGATAAAACAATTGCTGGGTCTCTGGAACATTTTTATAGTAGAGGCTAGGAAGGGGATGGAGTAGGATTGCCCAGTCCAACAATGGCTTGATTTCTGCCACTTGACTTCTTTTGAATTCCTTTATCACTCTTTTAGTGATCATTGACGTAGGTTCCTGTACTTGCTATTGTCAGAAGAAGCAAGTTTCAGTTTTGGAATGTACCCTGCACCCTTAGTTCTTCTTTGACTATTGTAAGCCATTTTTCTTTG
This sequence comes from Chlorocebus sabaeus, assembly GCF_047675955.1. Classification (NCBI taxonomy): domain Eukaryota; kingdom Metazoa; phylum Chordata; class Mammalia; order Primates; family Cercopithecidae; genus Chlorocebus; species Chlorocebus sabaeus. The sequence continues at coordinate 28,226,346 of NC_132904.1, read as the reverse complement.
TCTCCTTTTTGGCTCCCCGCCACCCCCTGCCCTTTCTGCTTCTTTTTTCTTCTATTCTCTAAAGACCTTTTCTTTTCATTTGCTGCACTAACGCAGGTAGCAAGGCACAGTGGTTAGAAGGATAGGTTCTAGAGTCAGAAGGCAGTGTTCAGATCCCCACTCTGCTGCTTAACCATCTGTATAGCCTTGAGTGAGTTACTCTTTCTCTGCAGGCCTTAGTTCTCTAATCTGTAAAGTGAGGATAGTAACAGTGTCTACTTTTAGTGGTATTCTGAGGATTAAATGAAATTATTCATGAGATGCTTTTGAGCAGGGAAAACAGAAACTGTTTCACCTTTTATTAGAATAGGGTGAGTGCCAGACACTCAATGAATGTTAACTTTGATTATTAATTTTAATATTACTATTAATATTTAAAATAATGTTATGGCTTAAACTATTACCTCAGTGTAATTGATGACCAGATATTTACCTCCTGTGAAATCTCTCCCAGATTTTAACCTACATTTGCAGCTGCTGTTCGGTCATTTCCACTACAGTTTCAACTGGCACTTCAAATGCCACATGGCCAAAGCTAGATTCATTATCTTTTACCAAAATTATTTCATTTTCCCCCACATTTCTTTTAATAGCATCATGATATAATTGTCTTAGTCTCTTAATTTAGGATTACTCTTAGATGCTCTCCTCAGCCTAAGTAGATAATCATGAATGTACATGGATTTAGTACAAATATATTCATGTTTATAATTTTAAACAGTCAAGAATAAGGAATTGGTTAAACTATCTTACATTTATATAAAGGAGTTCTTGATAACTATTAAAATTACATGGAATATTCAATAACCTGAAAAGAGATACTGCTGGCAAGTTGAGTTATGTACAGTATGATTGAATTTGGATTTTTAGAAGTGCATGGATACATAAAACATTTTAGATAGCCACTGAAAAAACTTTGTTATGGCCTTTCTGGCTTGTAGGATTATGAGTGATTTTCATATTTTACTTTTTTCCCTCACAAGGTTTCTAAAATCATCCACAAATTGCTTTCATATAAAGAAAAAATCCCTCAAATTTAGAAAAAGATGGGATAGGTCATGCCTAAGAGTCTTGCAAATACTGTATTTTATTAACTTTTTAACATCGCCCAAGAACAGTGCTGGATATGTAATAGGCACTCAGTAAATATATGTTGAGTGACATAATGTTATCTTTCTATCCAAGTTTAGAAATCAGTTTTAACAGTTCAGAGTGCTTAATGCCTCAAGGGTTCAGTTTGTAGAATTCTTTGAAAAGTATTCTTTTTTGTTGCAAGGAACTTTCTCAATATACACAAAATAAACCAGACTGGGTGTTGTGGATGTTTTCTAATAGTGCATAACTTCTTATTTCAGAGGATCTTGTGTCCGAAAGGGGAGTGGTTGGAACTGATTCTTCAGAAAACATTTTTACCTCAGCAAAAGTTACTCATGAAAATGAAGCAAATAACTGCCATCTTAGAAATAAAACCATCTTTCTTCGTACTTCATCACAGTGTTTAGAAGAACAGGTAATGCCAACATAGTACATTTATAGAAACAACCTGAGAAGAAAATAATTCTTCATGAATCAAAAAAAAAAAAAAAAAAAAAAGAGAGAGACCCTACTAAACACTAGATAGTTGTTAGATCTGTAACTCCTAATTCTAGAAGGAGTACCGTTGGGGCACTTTATTGAAGGTCATCATTACATGTATTTCATGATTTTGACAGCTATTGTTTATGATGATAATCGGTTATCCCCAAGTTTTATTAAAAAGTTCTTAAGGATCTGCCATCTATAAATTATTGAAATTATTTCTCTTAGCTTATCTTCTTCTAGTTGAGACAAAGGAGTTCCTTTCTATAATTACCTGTGTAAAATGGGGCTTTCTTTCACCTCTCCTAGATTCATCTCTTTCAAACTCAAGGTGGAATCGGTTATTTTGTTTTTCTCTAAGATTTGGTCAATAAATGTTAGATACTCTTTTTCTAATCTTGAAGACTTTATAGACTCTTCACATTCTCCTCAGCTATGGTTTTTAATTATCAAAGAATTATAGTGGAAACTGTTCTGCTTTTTAAGCCATTTAAGTTTCTAATATCTGCTTCATCATGTCTTCCTTGCAATATTGTAGACAGAATTGTATATTGTGTTCTTTTTTTTTTTTTACAAGGGAACAAAAATCTCTGTGTTAGAAATATGTTTATATACAGCAGATGCCTATAATTCTTTATTTCCAGAACTTGCTTCCAGAGAGATAATTGTGGGATATGAACTTTTTTCATTCTTTACTGGCAATGACTGACCATTGGGATTATATTATATAGACAGTCTTTAACCAGCATGTGAGAAAAAAAGAATGGTTGAATGATATTGTTTTCTAATAACTTGAAAATGTTGTGTTAGCATTCTCCGATTTGTTCATCAGAGGTTCACTGGGATGGGATAGGAGTGGGAAGTATTCCTGTTTTACTCATTAGAAGACTGAGGTTAAGTAGTCTATTGTAGGTTACACTGTGGATGAGTCTATAGGACAGAAGTAGAATCAGAGCTCCTGAAACCTATTCCCTGACCTCTGCTATGGCTTACTGAATTTGGTCTGTTATGCTTAGCTAATTAACAAAAACAGGAAGGGGAGTTTTGTCATCTGAAGGGCTACATGATCAGCTTCTTTATTTTCGGTTGTTTCATTTTTCCATCAATATGTGACAGATGAAGGCCAAAAAGTATTTTTTCAGATAGTGATGGATGAAGGCCAAAAAGTTGGCAGTTCTTTTCAAGGTGATCTGAATTGGGCAGAAAAGGTGAAGGTAAGGCATGATTCAATTTTCTTGGCAAAAACCAAAAACATAACAAACAAACTAAAAACACAGGACTCATTTACTGTCCCTTATACAAAGTTAGAGAATTCAGCAGATTTTGTCCCTGAAAGTTTTTTTTGGTTTGTTTTTATTCATTGGTGTTTGAATATCTTAAACTATTCTTGGTCAGCTGGGTTCTGGATCTTTTTTCCTTAGAGCTTAATAAATGAAAGGGTTGCTTTGATATAGCAACACGACTCTAGTCCCCCTTAGCACACACCACTAAGTAAATAACAATATAATATGAGAGAATTTCAAAATTTAGTAGTGAAATCATTATATGGAAGATAAATTTTTGCCTTCTCTTGGATGCCAGATAATAACTGCAGGTATGTACTTAAAAGCAATGGAAGTACCATTTAAAATTCCTATGTAATAGCTCTGGTCTCACAGGTAGAGCTGAGGGAAGAAAGACCCAGCCTGTCTTTTGAATTACAATTATGAAATGTAAATTTGTAATTTTATGGTATTTTGTTATGCACATGTTTAGGTCATGAGCATAAAAGGCATTGCCACCTTATTCCTTTACTCGGTCTCATTCGTGCCAGTGGTGAGATCATTTTCTTATTTACACTCTTTGATATATTCACTTGAGATGAATTAGTTCCTGTCTAAATCTTACCATTTTGTTAATCTAAAATGTCTCATTGTCAGCTTGCAGTGGAAAGCAGTATTCCATGTGGAATAGTTTTTCATTGAAATGCTGCTATTGTGTCTGTAAAGGTCATTTGCCCTGCTTTTTACCTTTGAAGTAATTTTCAGTTTTATTTGCTCGAAAGAGAAAACACTTGAGTTTTTGCCCTGCTCACCTCTCTTGTGATTTTGTTTTGCATGAACTTTTCTCTCCTGTTTTCTTTAGTTTCTTCTCTCTGGCTCTTCAGAGTGCTGTAAGAAAGCCTGCTGTCATGACAGTAGCCAGAGCCACCACCACCATTTGCTTGAGAGGCAAAAGCAATAAAATGAAAACAAAACCCAGAAACACTGTTTTTGATTCTCATGGTGGTGGTATATATTCTGGGATAGAATCTGGAACAAAGTCCCTTTTTAAAAAGTCTCAGACTACTTTTTTCCCTTTCAATGCAGAGGTCTGACTATGGTGCCATTTTGACCTGCCAAAATCCAGGCCAGCTTTCAAATTTACTACTTCTTTCCGATGTCTCTTGGGAAAGCACAGTGAACACAAAAGCCTTGAGCTGGGACTCAAGAGTTAATGAGAAAAGTGGATTCAGCTGCTCAGTTAGGTGTTGTGGAAGTGGATTCATTGACTTTTCATTGCAGTTTTTCTTTAGGTCTATTCTGCTTAAAAATGATGTTAATTCTTTTTTTTCTAGGTAGAAAATTTCCTAGATTTAGAAGATCTGGACATGGATGAAGAGACTAAACCCCAAATGAGTGAGGGTATGCTTTCTATTTCCTTTCTATACTACCTGACCTCTTTCTAGAACTACAAATAAGGTTTTAGACGGCTTTCCTGTTTTTGGCAATTCTTACCTCCACCTCTCCTAAGACAGGAAAAACTAAAGTTGTGAGCTATTTTTTTCAATAACAAAAATTTCAGCTGAAAGGTCAAAGCTTTTTGAAGATTGTGAAACCTTTGGTCTTAAATAAAATAAAGGTGTGCCCTCCTGCTAACGATTCATCACAGGATTGATTCTTAGGTAATTGTCTCAAGTGGAGCCCTTGTAAGTCAACTCTTTATTTCTTAGAAGTACAGTCTTGTAAACTGAGATTATTTTTGAGGGACACATGAAATACTTATTGATCATAAAAATCATAAAAATATCAGAATTGATCACAAAAATAAGGCTGTCTTGCCTGGTATTAAAGGTTACTGAGGTTGAACCAAGTTTCAGTGGACTTGAGTGAACTAATGTCAAGACTGTCCCACATGTAGAATAACATGCAAAGCCTAGACAGAAAATCTACGCAGGCTTCAGTGAGCTAGTCAAAAGAAAATAAAAGAAAATCCATTTTTTTGCTGTTAAAAATATTTATTATGTAAATTAAACCCTTAATACTAAAGATACATTGTAAATGTTTCTTCTGAGGCATTTTTCCATATGGGCTGGATTGAAAAAGACTTCATGCTAGTCTGTTGATGTTTATTTAGAGGAAAACTTTTTTCTTTCTAGTTAACATTTCTGGATAGGCATAGATATTCTTTGTTTCTGAAAGGACGTTTGAAATATGTTCAAAATCAGGAGGTTTTTTTTTTTTTTGAAAACACTCATTCCTGATTTAATATGCAAGAATATATCAAAGTCAATGCCTACTTTTACGAAAGGAGCAGTTTCCATGGAGGTTTGGTTGTTGATGTTTCACTATTGTTTACTGTCTTTAGGTAGTCATAAACATGATTTATGGTCATTAGCGTTGGAAGGATGGCTTATTTATAATCAGACAGAAGTTAAAGTGACTGGATAAAGTTGGTTTGGGGATGGTGACTATCTATACATTGGTTGTATAAACCTCTACTCTAGCTTCTTCAGCTGCTTGAATTTGAGAGGCTTTGGTAATTGGAAGCAATGAACATTTTTATTCTGCTTTCAAACATCACACTACTCCATGAAGGGATTGCTTCTCAAGCACACTATTAACCAGTAGATGTTGCAGATTCTTTAATTACTTACTTGGTTTAAGTGAAATCAGAGGTCTAGAGGGATCACATCCTCTAGGGAGAGGTTCTCTAACTAATACGCTGAGTGGCTCTGAATTTCTATAAGAGCAGCATAGGGACTCCAGTTGGATTAGAAGGGAGAGCTAAGGACTTGTCAGGAAGCTACATTTGTAGAGGAAGCACACTGTTTTGGGTGATTTGGGAGAGGAAACTTTGTTAAAAAAGCAGATTTCTGGATCTCCCTCCCAATAGAGAATCTAATTCAGAAGGTCTTTGGTGGCATCTGGTGATCTGCATTTTAACCAACACCCCAGATTGCCAGTTAATATTCTATATTATTAATATAATTAACATTTTATATTATAATATTATAATTATATATACTGGTATATATACTGGTGTATATATAATTAATATTATAATAATATCAATTAACATTATTATAATATAATAATAGTATATAATATATAATATACAATATTGATATTATATTAATATAAATTAATATTGATATTATATTAATATTAATTAATATTGATATTATTAATATATTATGTTGCATATAATATATACTAATATAATATAATAATGCATAATAAATAATATTATTATTTACTATTATTCTTTAAGTTCTACGGTACATGTGCACAATGTGCAGGTTTGTTACATATGTATATATGTGCCATGTTGGTGTGCTGCACCCATTAACTCGTCATTTACATTAGGTATATCTCCTAATGCTATCCCTCCCCCGTACCCCCTCCCCACAATAGGACCCTGTGTGTGATGTTCGCCTTCCTGTGTCCAGGTGATCTCATTGTTCAGTTCTCACCTATGAGTGAGAACATGTGGTGTTTGGTTTTCTGTCCTTGTGATAGTTTGCTCAGAATGATGGTTTCCGGCTTCATCCACGTCCCTACAAAGGACATGAACTCATCCTTTTTTATGGCTGCATAGTATTCCATGGTGTATATGTGCCACAATTTCTTAATACAGTCTATCATTGATGGACATTTGGGTTGATTCCAAGTCTTTGCTATTGTGAATAGTGCCGCAGTAAACATACGTGTGCATGTGTCTTTATAGAAGCATGATTTATAATCCTTTGGGTATACACTCAGTAATGGGATGGCTGGGTCAAATGGTATTTCTAGTTCTAGATCCTTGAGGAATCACCACACTGTCTTCCACAATAGTTGAACTAGTTTACAGTCCCACCAACAGTGTAAAAGTGTTCCTGTTTCTCCACATCCTCTCCAGCACCTGTTGTTTCCTGACTTTTTAATGATTGCCATTCTAACTAGTGTGAGATGGTATCTCATTGTGGTTTTGATTTGCATTTCTCTGATGGCCAGTGATGATAAGCATTTTTTCATGTGTCTGTTGGCTGTATGAATGTCCTCTTTTGAGAAGTGTCTGTTCATATCCTTCACCCACTTTTTGATAGGGTTGTTTGTTTTTTTCTTGTAAATTTGTTTAAGTTCTTTGTAGTTTCTGGATATTAGCCCTTTGTCAGATGGATAGATTGTAAAAATTTTCTCCCATTCTATAGGTTGCCTGTGCACTCTGATGGTAGTTTCTTTTGCTGTGCAGAAGCTCTTTCGTTTAATTAGACTTCATTTGTCTATTTTGGCTTTTGTTGCCATTGCTTTTGGTGTTTTAGTCATGAAGTCCTTGCCCATGCCTATGTCCTGAATGGTATGGTGTAGGTTTTCTTCTAGGGTTTTTATGGTTTTAGGTCTAATCCATCTTGAATTAATTTTTGTATAAAGTGTAAGGAAGCAATCCAGTTTCAGCTTTCTACTTATGGCTAGCCAGTTTTCCCAGCACCATTTATTAAATAGGGAATCCTTTCCCCATTTCTTGTTTTTGTCAGGTTTGTCAAACATCAGAAGTTTGTAGATGTGTGGCACTATTTCTGAAGACTCTGTTCTGTTCTATTGGTCTATATCTCTGTTTTGGTACCAGTACCATGCTGCTTTGGTTACTGTAGCCTTGTAGTATAGTTTGAAGTCAGGTAGCATGATGCCTTCAGCTTTGTTCTTCTGGCTTAGGATTGTCTTGGCAATGAGGGCTCTTTTTTGGTTCCATATGAACTTTAAAGTAGTTTTTTCCAATTCTGTGAAGAAAGTCATTGGTGGCTTAATGGGGATGACGTTGAATCTATAAATTACTTTGGGCAGTATGGCCATTTTCACGATACTGATTCTTCCTATCCATGAGCATGGAATCTTCTTCCGTTTGTTTGTGTTCTCTTTTATTTCACTGAGCAGTGGTTGGTAGTTCTCCTTGAAGAGGTCCTTCACATCTCTCGTAAGTTGGATTCCTAGGTATTTTATTCTCTTTGAAGCAATTGTGAATGGGAGTTCACTCATGATTTGCTCTCTGTTTGTCTGTTATTGGTGTATAAGAATGCTTGTGATTTTTGCACACTGATTTTGTATCCTGAAACTTTGCTGAAGTTGCTTATCAGCTTAAGGAGATTTTGGGCTGAGACGATGGGGTTTTCTGAATATACAATCATGTCATCTGCAAACAGGGACAATTTGACCTCCTCTTTTCCTAATTGAACACCCTTTATTTCTTTCTCCTGCCTGATTGCCCTGGCCAGAACTTCCAACACTATGTTGAATAGGAGTAGTGAGAGAGGGCATCCCTGTCTTGTGCCAGTTGTCAATGGGAGTGCTTCCAGTTTTTGCCCATTCAGTATGATATTGGTTGTGGGTTTGTCATAAATAGCTCTTATTATTTTGAGATACATCCCATCAATACCTAACTTATTGAGAATTTTTAGCATGAAGGACTGTTGAATTTTGTCAAAGGCTTTTTCTGCATCTATTGATATAATCATGTGGTTTTTGTCTTTGGTTCTGTTTATATGCTGGATTACGTTTATTGATTTGCGTATGTTGAACCAGCCTTGCATCCCAGGGATGAAGCCCACTTGATCATGGTGGATAAGCTTTTTGATGTGCTGCGGGATTTGGTTTGCCAGTATTTTATTGAGGATTTTTGCATCGATGTTCATCAGGGATATTGGTCTAAAATTCTCTTTTTTTGTTTTATCTCTACCAGGCTTTGGTATCAGGATGATGTTGGTCTCGTAAAATGAGTTAGGGAGCATTCCCTCTTTTTCTATTGATTGGAATAGTTTCAGAAGGAATGGTACCAGCTCCTCCTTGTACCTCTGGTAGAATTCTGCTGTGAATCCGTCTGGTCCTGGACTTTTTTTGTTGGTAGGCTATTAATTATTGCCTCAATTTCAGAGCCTGCTATTGGTCTATTCAGGGATTCAACTTCTTCCTGGTTTAGTCTTGGGAGGGTGTAAGTGTCCAGGAAATTATTCATTTCTTCTAGGTTTTCTAATTTATTTGCATAGAGGTGTTTATAGCATTCTCTGATGGTAGTTTGTATTTCTGTGGGGTCAGTGATAATATCCCCTTTTTCATTTTTTATTGCATCTATTTGATTCTTCTCTCTTTTCTTCTTTATTAGTCTTGCTAGCGGTCTATCAATTTTGTTGATCTTTTCAAAAAACCAGCTCCTGGATTCATTGATTTTTTGGAGGGTTTTTGTGTCTCTATCTCCTTCAGTTCTGCTCTGATCTTAGTTATTTCTTGCCTTCTGCTAGCTTTTGAATGTGTTTGCTCTTGCTTCTCTAGTTCTTTTAATTGTGATGTCAGGGTGTCAATTTTAGATCTTTCCTGCTTTCTCTTGTGGGCATTTAGTGCTATAAATTTCCCTCTACACACTGCTTTAAATGTGTCCCAGAGATTCTGGTATGTTGTATCTTTGTTCTCATTGGTTTCGAAGAACATCTTTATTTCTGCTTTCATTTCGTTATGTACCCAGTAGTCATTCAGGAGCAGGCTGTTCAGTTTCCATGTAGTTGAGCGGTTTTGATTGAGTTTCTTAGTCCTGAGTTCTAGTTTGATTGCACTGTAGTCTGAGAGACAGTTTGTTATAATTTCTGTTCTTTTATATTTGCTGAGGAGTGCTTTACTTCCAACTATGTGGTCAATTTTGGAATAAGTGCAATGTGGTGCTGAGAAGAATGTATATTGTGTTGATTTGGGGTGGAGAGTTGTGTAGATGTCTATTAGGTTCGCTTGGTGCAGAGTTGAGTTCAATTCCTGAATTCCTATATTATATATAATAATATAATATAATACATAATAATAAAACATAATAATAATTATATAATGTGTTAATATATTATATGTTTATATATAACATATATATTATATAATATGTAATATATAAACATATATAATCTATATTATATATAAAAATATATTAATATAATTAATTTGAGGATAACACGTGGAGACAAATGATTCTAGTCTGCATGTAATACATATGGAATATAAAATAAATTTCATAAGTGGGCACAAAAGTACATGTTTTGGGTGCTTTTGTGAATGGTTTAAATTTTTCACTTCTTGCCAATGTGAGAAGTCTGTATATTGACATAAATCAGCGTAGCCAACAGATCTGATTTTTCTTATGTCAATCTTTGTTTTTTGAGATGGAGTCTCACTCTGTCGCCCAGGCTGGAGTGCAATGGCACAATGTCAGCTCACTGCAACCTCTGCCTCTCAGGTTCAAGCAATTCTCCTGACTCAGCCTCCTAAGTAGCTGGGATTACAGGTGCATGCCGCCACACCCGGCTAATTTTTTTGTATTTTATTAGGGACAAGATTTCACTGTGTTGCCCAGGCTGGTCTCGAACTCCTGAGCTCAGGCAATCCACCTGCCTCAGCCTCCCTGAGTGCTAGGATTACAGGCGTGAGCCCCCGTGCCCAGCCCGTCAATCTTTTAAATTAGCCTTTTTACCTTCTCCAGTATTTTCACATTGCTTTCTTTAAATTTTTTTTTTCAAGTTACATTTTTCAATTAACAGATTTATTTTAAAATATTGATAAAAACATCTTACTAGTATGATTTTTCCAGAAATCAGATAACAAGCCTTCTTATATTTGTGTATAAAAGATTACTGAGGCTGAACCAAGACTTGAATGAACTAGTTAAGACCTTCCCACACATAGAATGATGTGCGAAGCCTATGCTGAAAATCAAACTAGGCTTCAGCAATCTATTCTAATTACTGAAAAGGCCACCAGGGCTTTACAATTTTTATAATGCACAATCTGGGTCATTTAAAGGAAAAAGAAATTAAATAGTTTGTGCCAAGGTGAATTTTATTTTGGGTCTAATTTGTATTACACTTCAGGAATGTGAGCAGAAGGCAAATATTTATATCAGATGGGAAATGTGACATTTTAAATAGTCAAGTTGCTTGTATAATTTTGGCAGCTGGGAGGTTTACTGATTAGATTCTGTTGTTATTGTTTAAGCAACAGATTTGCCTGGGGCAACAAGGAAGTGGTTTGCATATTGTTTTTCTACCACTGACTTTATTTGTTCACCCCATTCACTCTCATATTCTCCAAGATTTAGGAGCATGATTCTTTTCTGATATTTGTTTTATCATTTGGCAGCCCAGGTGGAAAGATTGGAGACGGTTTTTCAGTGGAGCCAGTTCTGTTAAGCAATGGTATTAAGCAGTTTTCTGAGGTTAGCGTCTGCCACAGAGTTTTGTGCACTGTGTTTATTTGATATCAAGTTAACCTATTCTTCCTTTTTTGAATTTGAGATAAGGTAGTTAACCTGGTGACTGTCAGGCCTCAGACAAACTGGCCCAAATTTTACCCAGCACAATTATTGTTTGGATCAGTTATTAGTTATTGTGCTGAGACCATTAGAATAGGAAGATTTTCTGTTCATCTTTATTTTTATGCTTCCTCAGTGGGCCCAGCCCAAGTAGCTCAAGAGACTTTTTTTTTTTTTTTTTTTAAATCTACTTCTGAGATTCATGCTGTCTTACACACATCTCTTGGCCAGTGGGTGTACTTATGCTGTGACTAATTGTATTGCTTGAGAATGGGCACTGATTCCTGCTCAAAGGTTGGCAGCCTTGTTTGATTTTTATTTTCAGGTTCTCCAGTACTGTACTTCTGCCTTAGTCCATTTATGTTGCTGTAAAAGAATACCTGAGGCTGGGTAAAGAACAGAGATTTATTTGGCTTATGGTTCTTCAGGCTGTGCAAGAAGCATGGAGCCAGCATGTGCTTCTGGGGAAGCCAAAGGGTAGTCACATGTGCAGAAACTGCATGACAAGAGAGAAACTGAGAGAGAGGGAAAGAGGTGCCAGGCTCTTTTCAACAGTCAGTTCTCTTGGGAACTAAGAGTGAGAACTCAGTGAAAACTCACTCACTCAGGAGAGAATGGCACCAAGTCATTCCTGAGGGATCTACTCTCAAACCAAGCACCTCCCTCCAGTCCCTACCCTCCCACATTGGAGATCAAATTTCAACATGAGACTTGCTAAGGCCAAACAAACCATATCCTAACCATAGCAACGTCCAGTCATTTTTAGTCCATTAATGGGATTAATTGCCATTAATGAGCAAGTGCATACAAATGATGACATTGGTTACCTCTTTTTTTTTTTTTTTTTTTTTAAAAGAAGTATTTCTTAATTTGCAACTTTAAGCAGTTTTAGGCTACCCCTGAATGACTAGGGACTCTTATTCAACAAATATTTAAGAACTGTGGCTGAAATCTTGGTTCCTCATCCCTCTCCAATGCCTTTCAATAGTTGATTTTTGTAATTTATCTAGCTTTTCTAGTTGTTGATGGTGGGAGGGTTGGACTGACATTAGCTAGACCAGCAGACTCCTGAGGATGTGGTCTGGGAATCCCTCAGAAACCCTGAGGTTGGCAGGTCATGTGCTGATGTTTGCATTGAAGTTGGAAAAGCAATGATGGGTGAAGATGCTGGCACCTTAGTCTGAATCAAGTTTGTGGCACCAAGTTATACTAGCAGTTGTCATCTTCACTGTCATAAATTTATAATCAAAAACAAATGCCAGTTTTCACTGAAAATTTCTTGATGTAGTAAAAATTATTAATTTTATTAAATCTTGATTCTTAAGTATACCTCTTTTTAATGATTTTTGTGCCAAAATAGTAAGTGTTCATACGGCACTTCTGTTACATACTGAAATACAGTGGTTGTGGAAAAACACTTGGGTGATTGAGTGGTGTGCTGAACTAGTTTATTTTTCTCTTTCATGAATCACCATTTTTATTTGAAAGAATGACTGACAAACTATATTTCTCAAAAATGAATGAAGTGAGCCTGTCTCTTCAAGGCTAATAACTAATGGTATTCGTTGCCAATGATAAAATTGGCAATGCATCAAGTGAAAATTAGATTTTTAGAGAACTTGTATCTAGTACTGTGAGCTTGACAGCTTCTCAATATTTAAAGGCTCCTATGGCAAAATTGGTGATATTAACTAATGTGATTTTTATACTGTATAATGAAATATGTCAAAATTTGGAATATCTACATAACACAGTGAACCAGTGTTTTACAAATGACCGATTAATAATGTTTACAAAATTATACATAGGAGAAAGATCCATTCAGTGTGCAAGATAGACCAATGGATTTTAATGTAGCAGTACAAAAAGTTCACTGACATGTTTTCAGAATGCTCATTGAAAATAACTTTTGAAAAACTTTATCATTTTTCAAATGGTGGTGTAGTATCAAAGAAAAATATCCACAACTGTATAAAAAGACTATTAAAATACTCCTCCCCTTTCCAACTGCCTGTCTGTGTGAGTCTGGATTTTCTTTACTTCAACTAAAAAACAGCATATTTCAAAAATTGAATGCAGAAACAAATAGGGAATCCAACTTTCTTCTGTTCAGCCAGATATTATAACAGATTTGAAAAAATGTAAAATAATGCTTCTCTTCTCAATATTTTCTATTTAGAAAATAGACTTTAATAAAAATACTTATTTTAATATAACTTGATTATTTGTAATGATTCTAATATACAAATATTAGAACACTTGTCAGTTTTAATTTCTAATATGGTGAGTGTTGATAGACATAACCCATATAAACAAAAGCTCTTTGGGATCTTCAATCATTTTTAAGAATAAACACTACTGAATGAGACTATCATAGCTGGAAGCTCTATTTAGAAGTGGCCTGGATGGCTAAAGTATTTTTCATCTATATCCTTTTTGTATTAGGATGCCCAAACTTTCAGGAAATTTTTGCCATTTTATGTGGTAACAAATGAACAGATTGGTTAATATTATAAATATGCCAGGCAGATTAAATATTATTGTATATCAAATTTCAGATGTCAAGTAGATTGCTCACTTTGTAACACTGTATTAGATTACATGGCTGTAGTCTTTGACTTTCTGATCATTGACAAAATACAGAGACAAATGGCATGATTAGCTACTTTTTAAATAGTAGAACTTCTAAACATATGGTTGAGAAAGACGAGATTAAAATACTTCAACCAGTCTTGCCGTCCAACCTCAAGATTCGTTTTTGAAAGTGTCCCTGACTCTATAATGCCAAAATGGTGGCATTTCATTAAGGTGAAAACAAAGCCTTTGGTTGTTTTAGAAACAACTAATGTGATCAGATTAAGTCTCTTAAAGCATTTCTGTTTTAGAAGGTTATACAGAGAATTTCAGAAATTTCATTTCCTACCATGAGTGAATACAGTATTTTTTTTCTCCTGAGAGAATATGAGTATATATATAACCCACCCACGATTGTAAAATGGCTAAATGATTGCAGTAGTTTTCTTTATAACATATGCCTTGCCAGGCTCTTCTCATTCATATTGTTTTTGCCCTTTTATAAATCTGTCATCTTTAGAGTTAGAGCCATTCAATTTTTTCTGGATTATTCTTTGATTGATTTTATATATGAAAGTCTTATTCCTGTAATGTTTAGTTTTTGAGGGTAAGGGCTATACTCATTTTACATCATCCACAACATCTTATTGGCAGGCAGACTCTTGATACTTGCTGTTCAGTTTAAAAGTTGAGGTGTACAAAATTTATTTTCTATCTCCAAGTATTTGTTGAGAATTCACTATGTATGAGGTGCTATGTTAGGCACTAATAGATATGCATTGGTGCATTTCGCTTTTACTCTGAAGAAACAAATGACAAGAATTTAAGACATGGAGAATACTGAATCTTGTTATTTTGAAAGAATTGTTCCCATGGCAGTAGAATTATTATGAAAGAAACCATTTTTGTTGAAAATCCTACTTTCTTGGCAAATAGGTTAGAGAAGTGAAGTTTCAGTAAAGAAACTGCAGAGTTATCCTCCTCGCTGCACAATACTGTCAGCCAGAACAATGATTTTAAATAGCCCTGAAAGCAGAATTGATTTTGATTTCACATTTGAACTGATGTTTGCTCTGTCAGCCGGTGGGTCAGGTAGATAATGGTTTTCATGTTGAGAGGCCCAAGCCTTTCTCTTGTTGCTTTCCTTGTTGGTGGGTCCCTCACCAGATTTGTACCAGTCCTGGGCTATTACACGAGGATGCTCAGTGAGGGTTTGACTTTGAACTCATAAATAGGTGCATTAGAAAACCAGTCTTCCCACCAACCTCATTGAATTTTAAAATGCTGTTTCTCTGGGTATGAAATGTTTGGGAAATGTACTTAATGTTGCCTAACCATGCTAATGTGTTATAGTAATGACATTTCTTGGTTCTGAGTTTGAGTGTTTAATTTGATCCAGTAAAATAAAATATGTAATGAAAATGCTTGTTTAAAAGAAGTTCGTAATGTGGCATTGTAGGATAAGAGCATGGGCTCTGTAGATAGACTGCCCAGCTCTGCCCTTTTTAGCTGTGGGATCTTGAGTGAGGCTAGTCAGTGTTTAGAGCTCATTGCCTGTAGAACAGGAAATAATAGAGCTTTGGGAATATTAGCAGAGCTAAAGCATACAAAATGATGAGTATGTAAGTGTTGGCTGTTATTATTGTTTTTATTTCTGCTAATTAATGAAATCATAGTCTAAAATTTCAATAATTAGCCATAGCAGAATTACCTTCTTTGCCATTTCCCCTCCACAATTCTATTTCCAGGCTGTCTGTTTTCTCTGTTGCTGGAGTCATAAGAATTTTGTAATTATATTTTTGTGTGTGTGAAGGGGATATCTATAATGTTGAGGGATTCATTTCAAATAAGTTTCAGTTTTTGAACAGCAATACCTGCTCAATTATCTCCCTGTGCATGCTGCCATTTGCAGCAGTCAAGTCATGCCTGTTATTAATTAATCACTTCCATTGAGAACTTAATTAGTGCCTTAATTAGGATCATCCTTGAGAAGGGAGCAGCATCATCCAGAGTTGGCTCCAAGTTGTTGACTAGTTCTAGCAAGCCCTTCTGGTCCTATGAAAACAGACTGAGGAGGAAACCTGTTGTGCTTCTATTTGTTTTTTTGTCCTCCTTGAAGAAAGCTGTGGAAGATCATCAGTTGTCTGTGATGCATCCATGTACTCTCACACATGCAAAAATCAGGAGACATATCCACTTATAATGGGTCAATCAGAACTCCAAGATTGGTTATTGAATTCTTGAGATTGTGCTTAACAAGCAGGAAACACATTGCTGTTGTTCTCTGCAAGTGTTGAAAATTAGACCATGCCTTCTGAATATGACAGAGTATTTCATTTTTCTGCTGAAAGTTGAAGTACTTTCCTTCTGGCATTACTGTTTTTTTAATATATATTTTTGAAATATTGCCATATTGTTACAGGATGAAATCAGCACTCCATTTTCTTTCTCTTTATCCCTTCAAGAAAATATGGGAAAAGGAAGCAAAAGTAACATCTTACCACCTTATTTTCCGATAAAAGTAGAAATTGAGTTGAGAGTAAAAGGGACAGTCAGGTTACTCCAAAAACAGTACTCCTCCAGACATTTTGGGGGGACTCTTAAGTTTGCAATGACAAAATAAAAATACACTAATGGCTTCTATTATGAGGAAAGGGCAAACCCTTGAGTCCAGTTCCCAAAGGGGGACAGGCATTGTGAAATGGACCTACTTTACATGAGCATATTTGCTTCATTTTCTTTGACTTCTGGGCATTTAAATGATTTAGGTAAATTGTGAACTTGGTGAAAGGCTCAATTGAAATGTTTTGTATCCAACAGATTTGCTGCTACTTCCAGGAGAAGTGGAGCAGGCTGCAAGCACCAGCATTCCTCCCTGTATCCCTTCTGTGGCCCAGCCTCCTACCTGTGAAGTGAAGCCAAAGCCTGCTGTAAAAAGAATGGGCAAACAGACGAAAGAGGTACTCTACAGGGAATTCAGTCATTCTCTACACTGCCTTGATTTTGTAATTCATCCCTTCAAAGAAATGCTGTATACTTTTGTATTTTTCTAAGATTTGGGAAAATATAAAATTCAAGTTGCTTAATTGGTCCCTCTCATAGCCATCTATCTCAAATGCATACATTTCTTTTTAAACACATAGCACAATTATGTTTTTATGTGGAAACCATTTTGTTTTACAGTGTATGCCATGCTACAGATCTGTGCTACCCAAGGACTACACAATAGAAAGGATGGACAGTTTTCTTGCGCTTTTTAGTCTGAACAGGCCGTTTTTATTATTATTGATAAGGTTCTATAAACTTTTGAATTAGTTAAGGTAAGGCCAGGCTTCTATAACAGAGAATCCCAATAATAATTCAATGACTGAAAAGAGATAGATGTTTATTTCTCTTATTTAGCAGCCTATATAGAGCCCTTAAAATGAGCAGGTGGCTCCTTTTTGGGGGGTCATCAGGGACCTAGGTTCCTTTCTGGATGTCCATTATGTTTTAGGACATCGTCCTCACCTGCGTATTCCAGGTCAGGTCATCATCATACCTGGAGGGCAGAATAGAGGAGCATGGGGACAGCATGTTTCCCCAAGGCTTAGGACTCAAGGTCCTTAATTTCTGCTCACATTCCATTGGTGACCACTTAGTCACATGTTCCTACTAGCCACTGGGGAGCCTGAGAAATGTCACCTAGCTATGAAAATGGAATCTATGGCATATCTTTCGCAAATGTGCAACTTGAAAGTCATCTTTTGCTATCATTTTGCAGCTCTTCTACATATGCTTAATAAACTTGTATCAATAGAGGCTGTTGCTAGTGCTGGTAGTGACCTTTCTCACCCTCCTTACTGGAACACAAAGCAGGATCAGGCACAAGAAGTTGTTAAGGGCTCTTTATTATTGTTTTCTAATAAAATCCTTAGGGTCTTTTTGGATTATTTAATCATGAGGTACTAGTCTTGTTACTAGAAGATATTCTGTTATAGAATTAGCCATTCAGTCAGAAATAATCCACACATTTCACTTTTAAATTACTACTTTCTAATAAGTACTTTTGTTCACTGACATCATGAAAGTATATCCAGGATGCATGCAGGCTTATAATAAACTCCCAAATTGATTACCGGCTAAACTGTTAGGGACAGTCACTTTTCAATATGCTTTTTGAATTATAGATTGCTCTCTCTGAGTTGTAAACAGCTAAAATTATAAGGCTATTTGTAGAAGGAATCAGTTTTTTTTTTTAAGATTTGTTCATGCTGTTGACTTCACTTGTGGCCATACAAGTTATTGGACCAGCCAGTAGACATGGCACCTAGTACTTTTATAGAAATACAATTTTACTTCAGTACAATTAGAGAATATATATAATCTAGTACAATTATAGAAATTGCTACAAAGTGATTTTAGTTAATGGGTTAAAAAAACTGAATGATTAAACATTAGTTCTATTTTCTTTAATTTGCCTATGTGGTACTATGAATGAAAACAGAATCTATCAAATAGCAGTATAATTCAAGTTGAGACCCCATATATGATGGTGTGTTTAAGAGGAATATAAATTTCTTACCAGAAATGTGGACATTTAAAAATGTTGGAATCAAAATGATACAAGCCACAGATGAACAACTTTTGCTGTTTTTTGAATATCTGAAGTAATATCTTGGTTGGGAATTTTTATTTCTAATTACTATTTTTTAGAGTAACTTTTCACAACCATCTAGAATCACAGTATAGGTTGAACATTCCTAATGGGAAAATCCGAAATGCTCCAAAATTTGAAACTTTTTGAGTGCTGACCTGATGCTCAAAGGCAATGCTCATTGGAGCATTTTGGATTTCAGATTTTGAGATTAGGGATGCTCAACTGGTATATGTTCTGCAAATATTCTAAAATCTGAAACCCAAAATACTTCATCCCAAGCATTTTGGATAAGAGATACTCAACTTGTACTGTATCAACTCTGCTTTGGTTTGATAACATTCATCTTATTTTAAAGCACCCAGAGCTCGTAAAAGAACATAATCATTAATTTATAGCAAATGGGTCCTGAAGGGCTTACTGAAAGGCCATTTTGGGATTAGAGATGATAGTTTCTTTCTGTGATTTCAATCTGAAAAGCTGAAAATATATTCTGGATGTCCTTCCTAACTTTCTCTTAATTGCCTATTAAGAATCCATCAACTTTCTGATATGAATTGGACCAACTCAATCTTTTACCTAATTTAGTTTTTTTATTTTTAAATTAGCATATAATAATTGTATATATTTATGGGGTATAGTGTGATATTTTAGTACATATATATGTGTATGATCAAATCAGGGTAATTAGCATATCCATCACTTCAAACATTTAACATTTTTTTGGTTCAGATTTTTTCCCTAATTTTACCACTGGTTCTACACACATGCATCATTGTGTATAGAATTATGTGTATAGAATTATCTTGCCTTAGTTACTCCATTTTGATGAACTTTGGAAGTTTGAAGCTGCTCTACAGAACAAATAGAGTTGTTATTAGGAGGATAAAAAATTGTGATACCCACCCCCTCCCCCTGAAAACTGTAGAAGAGGTCATAGAAGAAACTTGTGTGGTGTTTTAATAGGAGCTCTCCTGTTTGTCCAATTCATAATGGTACTCTAAAAATTTTCTCCTATAAAGACAGTTTATTTACCATATTACTTTGTATGGTAGCCTACAGCTAAATGCTACCATTATTGATTTAAGCATTAGTTTTATTTTCTTTAATTTGCCTATGTGGTACTATGAATGAAAACAATCTCTCCATAAACAGTGCCTCTATTAGAATAAGTCACATGAGCAATTTTAAGGGGACTGAAAGTTTTCCAATACTCCACAAATTTTATTCCCTGAGGGGCTACAAAAAGGTTTCAATAGATTTGAAATTAGACACCTGAAATCCACATATTTCTTTCAGCTCCTTAGGCAAAAATAACAAGTTAATAACTTAATTCATAGTTGTTTTTTGTTTGGCAGCAGGGGACTTGGTGTTCCATTGCACAAAGTCTTCACTGAAGTAAATCATAATTTCAGTTTGTAATCTAAAAACCTTGGCTTTGAACCCTAACACGAACTGAATTGGAAAGAAGAGAATTTCCAAAGTATGCCACAACAGCCAATAACTGAAATATATACATAGAAATGCAACCTTTCTGTATTTGAAAAGCTGTCCCATCCTGGCTAACACGGTGAAACCCCGTCTCTACTAAAAAAAATACAAAAAAATTAGTCAGGCGTGGTGGTGGGCGCCTGTAGTCCCAGCTACTCGGGAGGCTGAGGCAGGAGAATGGCGTGAACCCGGGAGGCGGAGCTTGCAGTGAGCCGAAATCGCGCCACTGCACTCCAGCCTGGGCGACAGAGCGAGACTCCATCTCAAGAAAACAAACAAACAAAGCTGTCATTTAGAAGATCACAGTGATATCTTGTGAATTGCAGTGTGCACCTACCTAGGCTCACTTTGAATCACTTATGTGTCTCCTGTCTTGGAAGACTAAATTCACTCATGCATGTCATCATAAGCTTACGTAATTAACATGCAAAGTCAGAACTAGTGCTGAGCTCAGTGCCATGCATATAGTAGACCTACAGTAAACATATATTAAATGAACAAATAAATAAACAAACCTCACCACTAAATGGGAGTGATTTTCTGGTATACAGTAATAACATGGTTGGGGTCATTCTCTCTTTTCTATTTGTTCATTCACATCAACATGTAAACAGGTTTAAGTCTTTCCTATCCTTAACAAAATTAAACAAAACAAGGAAAACAAGCTTCCCTTCATCTTGGACCCCTCTTTGGCTACTGTCTGTTCTTTTTTCTCTCTTTTCATCCAGAATTGAAAAGCTATTAGACTCTTCAGTATACTGTAAAATATCCTTGGCTCCAATCACCTGCCTGGATGTTTTCAGAATGAAGGCACCAATTGCTTTATGATTGCCAAATCCAGGGAACACTTTCCAGTCTTCCTTTTAATGGATATCTCTACCATGTTTGACACTATTGACCTTCCTCTGGCACTCTTGCTTCGTTGGTTCTCACTTCACTTTTCTTCTGTGATTCTTTACGTATTTCTCAAATTGTGTTTTCCCTGACTCCTTTGGGTTTTCTCTCCATCCATCACTTATGAGTTGGTGTGCCTTAGGGTTCAGTGCTTAACATACAGTTCTTCACAACCTACATACTTGAATCCATCTTCATCTTCAAATTGACATCTCTAGCCTCAGACCTTTTTTTTTTTTCAGTTTCAAGTTTGTATATTCAATTCATCTAGATTCCTTCAGGTACATTCAAATTAAACTGTGCTTTACCTGCTTCCCTTTCTGCATTCTTCCTTTTCTTACATTTCCATATTCAGTCACTTATTGAGTGCTGCCAATTTCACTTTCTGTGGATTTTTCAAGTCTCTGCTACCAGTCCCCTGTTCTCATGATGTCTTATTGAACTGCTCTAGCAGGTTCTTGAGTACTCTTCTGGCTCCAGGCTTATCCCGCTCAAATCTACCTTCTGTTTAACCTTCATAGTGATCTGTCTCATATAATTTCCAACAGGGCAGGGCCTCTTTTTTTTTTTTTTTTTTTTTTTACTCCAGCACCTGTCTCATTGTAGGTGCTTAATAAAAATTAAATGGATGAAGGAATTTATCTGAAATGCATAGATGACCAAGTGTCTTCCCTGCCTTCAAAAAATTCTTCAGTGACTTTTCATCATCTCTAGGATGATTTGGCACCATATTTGTCTCTTGCCACTCTCCAACTTACACTTTGTGCTCTGACAATGTTGACCTAATTTCAGACTCACAAATGTGAAATTCTGCATCTTATTTCCATGGACTGCTCGTGGAAACTCCCCCTGTCAGCAAAGCTCTTCTCTGTCAACTTGTAAACTAATGTTTACCCTTTAAGAGTCGGCTTAGATATCACCTCTTCCAAGAAGCCTTCTCTGATTCCTTCCTAATCCCCTCCAACTTAGTCTGGGTCAAGTATTCCTTCTGTGTTCCTATCATCCTGTTCTTACCACATTTTACTCTAATGATTTGTTTGTGATTTCACATAGGTCTTCATCTTTGTATCCCCAGCACCTAACACAGTGACTAGAATTTAATAGGAATGTAGAGTTTGTAGAAAGAATGTAAAATATCTGAATGATTGCAGGAGGCTATTCCTCTGACATTTTGACTCAGGGATGTACTGGCCACATTACAGTATATCCCCAAAATGGTTTAGAGTGTCCTGAATGTCATGTTTTGGCATTGCAAATGTGACATTATTACTATTCTTTATTTCTTGCTTTAATATCTCAGTATCTAACTGATTGCCTAGAAAATTTAACAATAGCTGCTGTTAATAACCCTTAATTTCTTAGTGAAGAAATTTATATTTTAAGTATATTTTTATACATTGAAGGATATTATAAATGAATAATCTTTGTGTTGACATTATCTTTACTGACTTGCTGAAAACTTTATTTCATGTTATTGTTATGGTTAGTACCAAGTGACTGATGAAGAAAATCATCATCCATAACAGAGAAGAATGTAAATGTATTAAAAAAAACTTAAAGGAAAATAAGATATTTCCATTTAAGAATACATTTCTACATGTCTAGTCCCATAAGTTTGGATATTATAGCCACAGGGTAGTTTGAGACCTCAGGGAAGGGAAAATCTTAAGGAGGCAATGGGTTGGGCCGTATCTAGAACTAACTCGGCCATGGGAACCCTGATCAAAGTTTAGAAGTAAGTCTGAAATACAGGACTTACTTTAGCTGGGTTTCTAGGATGAGGTAGATAATAAGTGAAGTGATGTGTGGGGAGGCTAGTAGGATTTTCTGGAGAGTGGCAAAACTCAATCAAGAGTAAGAGGCCAGGTGCGGTGCTCATACCTATAATCCCAGCACTGCGGGAGGCTGCAGTGGGTGGATTACTTGAGGCCAGGAGTTTGAAACCAGCCTGGCCAACATGGTGAAACCCTGTCTCTACTAAAAATACAAAAATTAGCCAGGCCTGGTGATATGCGCCAGTTGTCCCAGTAACTCAGGAGGCTGAGGCAGGAGAATTGCTTGAACCTGGGGGCTGGAGGTTGCAGTGAACTGAGATTGTACCACTGCACTCCAGCCTGGGTGACAGAGGGAGTCTCTGTCTCAAAAAAAAAAAAAAAAAAAAAAGAAAAATAGAAGAGTAAATGAAGCTTCTACACTTTCCTCTCTGTGCTTCTGTTTCCCTTTTTTGCATTCCTGTATTGGAGAGCACAGCACGTGATACGGAAATCATTCCTACACTTCTATCTTCTCCTTGAAGTTATGAAACCTTGTAGACATAGATTTTGCTATAATCACTTTATGTTCTCAGAATCTGCTATATAATAAATGTTTATTGAGTGAAGAGGTAAGGGGAGGGAAGTGAGAATTGAGGTTATTTGTGTTCTGTAGAGGGAGTTGGGGGCATGGTATGGTGTCACTGAGATTTTAACATGGCAAAGGGATTTGTCTAATTTGAAATTGTATTCCTAACCCCTAAGTGAGAAGTGGGTGAAGACAAAGTGACTGCATCTAGTGGGGATGGCTAGTAAGGTGTAGGCAAGTTTTAGAGGTTTCAAGGTAGAATTTAAAGACCTAGTATAGGGGACATATGCAGGTATAGGCAGCTTGAAGCTTAACAGACATGTGATGAAAGGCCTTTACCCAGGCATTAAAAGGCAGCAAAATTCCCATCAGACTGAATATATTGGTGGAAACAGGTTCTCCTCCTTATGCTTTGCCAGGATCAGCTAGAATCAGCTCCAGAAGGGGTTGTGGCCAACCAAGCCTGCAGACCTCAGTACTTACTGCTGAGTAGAGCTGGAGACAGCAAGAACACTTAACATTCAGGAAATGAACATCTTGTGTCATTGTGTGTGTGTGTTTCTGCATTTGAGCCATCTAAGCAAGACTATCCCACTGTCACTTTGGCTGTGTTGATGATAAATTTGATCTCAGAAAGTGATCAAAATCAGCCTTGCGGGCTGATTTGCTTTTTGTATACAGCTGGGTTTTAAAAGCTAGTACTGGTATTACACGTAGCCTTGAGTACAGTTTTCTAATGGTAGGCTGTGAGAATTGATCATCTTATTTAGAAAAGGTCTTCTCTCCAAAGAGCTATGACTTGGCTTAGTGAAAACTTCAAGGTTGATTCTTGTTGATGTTTCTGTTGAGCAGGTGAGACTTTATTTGAAGCAGATTACCCTGGATTCAAATATTGCTTCTCTCCCTTACTAACTATATTTTGGGCAAGTTACTTAACCTTTCAGAGCTTTATAAAGTAGGGGTAACAGTGACTACCGGTAGGGTTGTTTGAATATCACTGCTGATGCCATGTGGTTCCTAGTATCAGGACTGGCACATGGTGGAAACTCACCATGGAAACTCAGTGGCAGTTTTGTCAGGAAAGCACTAAGGTCCTTTCTAATAAAGAGGAAATGAGCACATCTCCAGAAGTTGTTCTCCTGCTGATTTTACTAAGAAAGGATGATAAATGGCTGAGCGTTTGCTATTAGCACTGCACACCTAACTTCAAAACATAACTTGCGGAACAGGTAGGATATAACTACTCATTATTTTTTCTTTCACCTTTAGTAACAGCAGATAGTTTCTGAGCTACATGCTACATTTTTACCAACATTGTATAAGCCACTCAAAGAGATCATCTTCCATGCAAGAATATTTAAAGCTGATTATAGCTTTGGGACATTTTTTCATTCTTGCATAAACCATAGTTTTCAATTATTTCAGCATCACTATACATATTGTAGAGCTACATAGAAGCACTGGATGATTTCATTGTATCACACACCATTTGTTTTTGGAGAGGCTTTTTAGGGTGTGATACAAGAGATTTAAGGCATACTCTTGGTTTGTTGGAAAATATGCTTTTTTATCTGCCTTCCTTTAGGAATTCTTTAAAACTCACAAATTATGAATAGATTCAAAATTATTACATTTCTTTGTAACACTTTACTTATAGATAAACTAATATTTTTAAATTCTTGGCAGGAAAAAAGAGATCCTGGACTTTTAAATTTAAACTATGTTTCAAGTTTTACTGTTATTAGCCAAGATTTATAGGTATTATCTGAAGAAGTATATTCAATGTAGTGTACTTTTATCTTTAAAAAAATTATGTTTTATTAATATAGATCTTTTTTGGCAAGTGGTGAAAATCTATTTAAGGTTGATAAAAAATCTTAGTGTATATTTTTCTCACATTTTAATATAACTGTTGGTTTTTCTGTATGCTTCTCTAGTCCTAACACTACAAGTGGTAAAATGCATAATGAGTGTATGCAAGGGAGACTTTCTGATTCTTGCCTTGGGCAGCATTAGTTAATGATATTCGTTCAGATACAGCATGGTATAAATGGGGCATATTAAGAGGCTTAAATTAGGTCAAACTGAATAATTGAATTTATTCCTTTACTTAAAAACAGCTTAATCAGCTGAGAGTGCTGAAGTCTGAAAAAAGGTTTAATTAAATATTACTAGGGAGTTAATTTTCTCAGTTTTATTTCATTTACAATGATTGTGTATGTTTTTTCCTCCTTTGTTACCTTTTATAGATACTTGGAGATGAAGTTCAACCCTTCTCACTTGATGAAGAATTTGACTATGACAATGTGACACTAACCTCCAAGTTTAGTCCTACAGAGATAGAGACCATCAAAGAGTTATGCAAGCAGAAGAGAAAGGACACCAGCCCAGACTTAGAGGAACCCTGTGACTGATTCACAGAGGCATTTTTTTGTGCGTGTGTGCTTATTTTAATTTTGTTCTTATTCAAGCAACATTAGAATAAAAGATAAACCTACTATAATTCCCTTTGTGGAAATTTACATATGTGCACTCATTTATCAGAGTTACCTGTTATTAGGGATATAGAGCAATAAGGCCAAGGAGATTGCAGCCCTTACAGAATTCTCTCTTGCCATGTTGTTGCTGCATCTTGTGCCTGGTTGGAGGAGATGGGAGTGGGAAATGGGAACAGGAAGCAGCATCTATGGAGGGATCCATTTTGATGAAAGCATTGCACTAGGTGATGTGAGGTGCTGTACCAAAGGTCAGAAACATGATCCTACTTCCTTGAGAGTAAAGGACAATTGCACATGAAAACACATTGTAGCACATTAGAGAAAAATTGCTAATATGAAGTAGGTCTGGGTCCTAGCTAGGTCCAGAGATAGTGCTATCAATGTGAGTGTTGTTGAGAGATTTGGCTTCTGGAATTGATTGGGAAAGGCTTTACTGAAAAAAGGCATTGAGAATTGATGATATGTCATACATTAAATTATTGCATTTCTTTATTACCATTAAACCATGTGTGATAACAGTTACAAAGTACAAGGATATTGGGGGAACCTGCTGCCAATATTTCAACATAGGTTCTTTCTATTTTCCCTAAGTGTCAGCTGGCTGAGAAACAAAGAGAAAGAGTACAGAGAGAGGAATTTTACAGCTGGGCCTCTGGGGGTGACATCACATATCGGTAGGACCATGATGCCCCCCTGAGCCGCAAAACCAGCAAGTTTTATTAAGGATTTCAAAAGGGGAGGGGGCGTACAAACAGGGAGTAGGTCATGAAGATCACATGCTTCAAAGGGCAAAAGGAGAACAAAGATCACATGCTTCTGAGGCCAATAAAGATCACAAGGCAAAGGGCAAAGCAAGATCACAAGGCAAAGGGCAAAGTCAAAAACTCCTGATAAGGGTCTGTGTTCAGCTGTGCACATATTGTCTTGATAAACATCTTAAACAACAGAAAACAGGGTTCAAGAGCAGAGAACCGGTCTGACCTCAAATTTACCAGGGCGGGATTTTTTCTCCACCCTAATAAGCATGAGGGTACTGCAGGAGACCAGGGCGTATTTCAGTCCTTATCTTAACCGCATAAGACAGACACTCCCAGAGCTGCCGTTTATAGACCTGCCCCCAGGAATGCATGCCTTTCCCAAGATCTTAATTATTAATATTCCTTGCTAGGAAAATAATTCAGCTATATCTTCCCTACTTGCATGTTTGTTTATAGGCTCTCTGCAAGCAGAAAAATATGGCTCTATTCTGCCCGCAGGCAGTCAGACCTTATGGTTGTCTTCCCTTGTTCCCTAAAATTGCTGTTATTCTGTTTTTTTTCAAGGTGCACTGATTTCATATTGTTCAAACACACATGTTTTACAATCAATTTGTACAATAGTGGTCCTGAGGTGATGTACATCCTCAGCTTACAAAGATAACAGGATTAAGAGATGTAAGACAGGCATAAGAAATTATGAGAGTATTATTTGGGAACTGATAAATGTCCATGAAATCTTCACAATTTATGTTCAGAGATTGAAGTAAAGACAGCATAAGAAATTATAAGAGTATTATTAGGGAAATGATAAATGTCCATGAAATCTTCACAATTGTTACTCTGCCACGGCTCCAGCTGGTCCCTCTGTTCGGGGTCCCTGACTTCCCACAACACAAGGAGTGAGCTCTATCTCCAGAAGCTTAAAATACAACTTGAGAAGGCAAAGCAACTAGAGAATATAAAAATGCATTATGAAATGCTAATTATGTAACATACCCATAAATGCATTAAGGGAAGGAGAAAAGAGAGATGAAGGCCCAGAGGAAGGGGGAGTAATATGTTTCAAGTAATTTTTATTATTGTGGGAATTAGTAACAAATTGAATGTACTTAAACTTAACTGATTTTCTTTTCTTCTTTAAGTACACTTTGTTTTTCAGAGCAGTTTTATATTCACAGAAAAATTGAGGAGGACAGCACTGTTTTCATACACCCACTGCGTCTCCCTGACGTAGACTCCCTTGCCATCAGTATCCCACACCAGAGTCATTTTTTTTGTTTTGTTTTTCACTATTAGTTTTCTTTTTCTTTTTCTTTTTTTTTTTTGTGGTAAGAACATTTAACATGAGCTCTACTCTCTTAAATGTTTAAGTGTACAATATAATCTTGTTACCTATATGCACAGTATTGTACAGCAGATCTCTGGAATGTATTCATGTATAATTGAAACTATACCCACTGAACAGCAACTCTCCATTTCCCCCTGCCCCTAAACCATGGCAACCTCCGTCCTCCTTTCTGCTTCTATGAGTTTGACTTCTATAGATAACTCATGTAAGTGGACATGGAGCATTTGTCCTTCTGTGATTGGCTTATTTCACTTAGCATAATGCCCTTCAGGTTTGCCCATGTGGTCACATAGCGCAGGATTTCCTTTTTTTAGGCTGAGTAGTATTCCATTTTATGTATATACTACATTTTCTTTATCCATCCATCAATGAACATTTAGGTTGTTTCCATATCTTGGCTATTGTGGATAATGCTGCAGGCCTGTGCTTATATGCATGCACTTGTGCTTGTGTGTGTGTGAATGTGTGTAAGTATTCATAAAAATGCCATTTATGTTATTTACAAAACAACACTCTTGATTTCATGTTGCCCTAGGGTCAAGTGACTTCCACATTTATTTTTACTTGTTTAACAAGCTTTCATAAAGCTGCATTTGTGTGTTCAAGCTTTAGGCAGTGGGGAGGATACAGGCAAGTTAGACATGGTCCAATTAAGTAGGGAAGAGAGATGTATACACAAATAGTTATAATAGAGCTATGTTGTTCAATGTAATAGCCACTAGCTGCATTTTAGTACACTAGAGTACTTGCAGTATTATGACTGAGAAACTGATTTTCAGCTATTTAATTTTTAATTCAAAATAAATGATACTTGATTCATTTATTAGAAAACTTTCAAGTACATTTAGAACAATTTGGGTATGTGAATCTACTTTTTCAATTATAAATTTTATGAAATGTAAATGCAGATCAGTTATTTTGGAAAACAGCTTAGTGTATTAGGGTCCTCTAGAGGGACAGAACTAATAAGATGTGTATATATATATATATATATAAAAATATAGAAACTTATTAGGAGAATTGACTCATACGATCACAAGGTGAAGTCCCACAATAGGCCATCTGCAAGCTGAGGAGCAAGGAAGCCAGTCAGAGTCCCGATATCTCAGAAGTAGGGAAGCTGGCAGTACACCCTTCAGTCTGTGGCCGAAGGCCTGAGAGCCGCTGGCAAATCACTAGTGTAAGTCCAGGAGTCAAAAGCAGAAGAACTTGGAGTCCATTGTTTGAGGGCAGGAAGCACCCAGCACAGGAGAAAGATGAAGGCCAGATGACTCAGCAAGTCTGCTCTTCCATCTCCTGCCTGCTTTATTCTAGCCACGCTGGCAGCTGATTAGATGGTGCCATCTAGATTGAGGGTGGGTCTGTCTCTCCCAGTTCACTGACTCAAATGTTAATCTCCTTTGGCAACACCCTCACGGACACACCCAGGAACGATACTTTGCATCCTTCAATCAAGTTGACACTCAGTATTAACTATCACAGCTTAGTGTCTGAATTTAAAATATGCTGCAAGTACAAAATATGTGTTGGATTTCAAAGAATTAGTAGTGAAAAAACTGTGAATTTCTTGTTATATTTTTTGTATTAGTATATGTTGAAATGGTACTATATTTGATTAGTTAAATAAAATATATTATTAAAATTCACCAATTTCTTTTTTCCTTTATCATGAGACCACTAGGAAATCTGAAATTACACATGTGGCATGCATACTTATATTTGACAACACCATAGTCGAGGGTAATCTTTGTTGTGAGACTGGTGTATACCAAGAGCTACTGGGACAAAGCATGTTGGAGTTTTAAAATTATGTTTTGGAGAACTAGGGACTCCTTACAGAGAAGCTGATGTTTAAGCTTGGTTGTAAAGAATTAGTAGGAGTTTTTGAGGCAGTAGAGGGGGAAAAGCATTCCAGTCCAAGGGAATAGTGCACAGAGGTGTAATGGAGTGTGACAAACTATTGCTTGGTTAAAGTAAAACCATAGTTATCTAGTTTATGGGATAAACAGGATAACTGCAGGAGAGGAAATTAGAAGTGTAGATTGGAGCCAGATTCTGCAAGCCTTGTGTACTGTAGACTTTATTCTCTAGTTGATATGGAGCTATTTAATGTTTTCATGAGAGGAATAACACAATCAAAAATGTATTTCAGAAAGATAACTTCAGCGTGAATGTGAGAGGTAAAATGAATATAGGTCAATTGGGAGACAAGTTCAAAGGATAGTTTGTGTGGGTAAAAGTGGGGGGCATAGATTTGATGAGATCTGGGAGCAGAAGTAGCGAGGATTTTTGACTAGTGCAATGTGGAAATGAGAGAGGAATTGTGAGGTTAAGACAAGATCTTAGTGTGCAATCTATGTACTCTTTGGCTTGAGATAACCTTGTTATATAATTGTTAACAGGATTGGATACTCTTTTGGTTCTCTATATATAGCATTTTGGTAGTTTCAATAAAAAAGACTTTTTTTTTTTTTAAGAGACAAAAGTTCTGTCACTCAGGCTGTTGTTCAGTGGCACAATCATAGCAGCCTCGAACTCCTGACCTCAAGCAATCTTCCCACCTCAGCCTGCTGAATAGCTAGGACTACAGGTGTGAGCTGCCATGTCTGGTGATTTTTTAAAACTGTTTTTTTTTTTTTTTTTTTTCCCCATAGAGACAGGGTCTCCCTATGTTTCCCAGGCTGGTCTCTAACTCCTGGCCTCAAGTGATCCTCCTGTTTTGGCCTCCCAAAGTGCTGGGATTACAAGTGTGAACCACTGCACCTGGCCAAGACTTCATCATTTTTTACAACATCTCCATTTTATGGACTTAAATAGTTTTATAATCGAAGAAACAAAACCACCTTTTTAAGTGTTTATAAAGAACTACATTTCAGTGAAGTAGTTAATTACTTAACTAGGCAGAGAAGATGGCAGGTGGAACATTTCTCTCTGTAGGGTTGGTATACTATGTCTTGGCTTCATTCCTCTTGACAATTTTTGATCCCTGAATTATTTGAGGGGAAATTGTGTATTATGGCAAAAGTGACAGTGGAAAATGAGCCCCTTAAAGCATTTGAATGAAATTGTTTTGTCTCCATTGTACCATTACCCTTGCCCTAACTAGCAAATACTTCTTCATGACTGCCTTTCAGTCTTAGCAGTCCCTTAAATTGATGGAAATGGTATGTTTTACACTGGTTGGCAAACCCTAACCAAGTAATCCTGCACTTGTAAGGATGGAAAATGCTCACATGGATTAGGTTGTGGCAACGAAAATAAGATTAATAACGAGTAGAAGATAAGGAGAAGCATCTGGGTGTATACACCAAAATGGGAGGGAAGAACACAAAAATTTTAAAAGTACCTTTAAATAATGTGACCAGTGCAACATGAACTAAACAGAAGTGGAAAATATCACTTCAAGCCTCTCGCACCAGTCCTGGCTTGTTCAGCATGGTGACACACTGAGAGCTCTTTCTACTTCAGGATCCATCTTGTGTGGCATAGCACAAGAAGAAGAAGAAAAATTCTGCTCCAATATTGAATTTCCTCAATTTCCTTTGTCAATAATTATCTTTCATTTTCCTCCAAACACATATAACTATATTCTCATTTTGTTTATTTGTTTATTTAGACACAAATCTCCCTCTGTCACACAGACTAGAGTGCAGTGGCATGATTATAACTCACTGCAGCCTGGAACTTCTGGCCTCAAGCGATCCTCCCACTTCAGGCTCCTGAGTAGGTGGTACCACAGGTGCATGCCACCATATCGAGCTAATTTTTAATTTTTTTGTAGAGACGGGGTCTCATTATGTTGCCCAGACTGGTCTTGAACTCCTGGGCTCAAGTGATCCTCCCACCTTGGCCCCCCAGAGCACTGGGATTACAGGTGTGAGGTACTGCTCCTGGACAGTATCCTCTTTCTTTAAAAGTTCTTTTAAAAAAGAACTTTTCCCTGTGTGTTAAGTTACTGTGGTTGAATAAACATACGAAAAAGTTAAGGAAAAACACATTTTCATTTCATTTGCTTGCTTCTTGGAAGTTGATGGTAAGTGAACACAGTAACATGAAATAATGTGACAGAGACAACCTTACCGAGAATTTTCTAGAAAAATATTGCTCCATATGTAAAAAAGCAATCCATGCGCCTCACCATGACTTACCCAGCTTTATGTAATATGGCCCTTACCTGACTCTCCAATCTCATCTAGCATCATCTTCCTCAGTTTTTACTGTGTTCTGGCCAGTTTGTATTTTTGTTTGTTTGTTTTTCAAACACTCTGCCTTCTTTCCACCTTAGGGCTTTCACTCTTGTTTTTCCTTCTGATTGGTCTTCCCTGGTCTTCATTTGGCTGGATCCTTGTTATTATTCAGACCGTAGGTGAAATATATCTTCCCAGAGTCTCTCTCTGACAGCCCTGTTTAATCTTTTCCCCACAAGCCTCCATCCCTATCACTGTGCACCCTTGTTTTGTTTATTATTTGACTCTCCCTTTAGAACAAGAGCTACAAGAAGGCATGAACCCAGTCTGCCTTTACATTGCAGCTGACCCAACCCCTGAAAAGATCCTGCAGTAAAGTAGGGGTTCAATAAATATTTACTAAATGAATCAAACCTAAAAATATAAACTTAGTAGCTTGAAGAATTTGGAGGTCCATTTCATCAATTCAATTTGGTTAGATGTATATTGAGCACTTTTTGTATTCAAGGCATACATAAGTTTTTCACTTCCTAGACTGATGAAAATCTGATGACCAACGCAAATTTGGAAAGCATGGCCTGTTGTACAGAACTGTTCCATGTTCAACAAGTTTCTTTCTTTTATTCATCAGAATCCCATAGAGAATTGAGAGAAAGTTGGTTCTCATGGGAACTTTACCCATTCCTCAATTGCTCTTTTGAAACCTTGTTATGATGTCTTAAATTGAAAATCCTATTCAGGAGCAATTCATGTGATGTAATACTGATATTAATACAGGCATTATCAATTAATTATTTTTAGGCAGCTAGAAAGGGTGAAAGTTCTCAGTGGAATTATTTTTTTTTAATAAAAAGCTACTCCCAAAACATTTTTTTCCTAACAAAAAGTGGCTTGAAAACCCAGACCTACAAGCATTGATATGCCAATGCCAGCAGCTAAAAGCCAGGTCCACCCAATATGGCATCTCCTGCCCTCTTTTCCTTGTCACCATGTGTGCCAGGTTTCATGGCAGCCTCTAGACAAAACCA
The DNA here is from genome assembly GCF_047675955.1 of Chlorocebus sabaeus. Lineage (NCBI taxonomy): Eukaryota > Metazoa > Chordata > Mammalia > Primates > Cercopithecidae > Chlorocebus > Chlorocebus sabaeus. The sequence continues at coordinate 28,193,420 of NC_132904.1, read as the reverse complement.
TGTGTACTAGCATCATGGCCGCCACCAGAAGGAGACCGCATTTGCATAACAAAAGACTCGAGTAGGAGGGCCAGTGTTTTCAGGGACTATGTAAATGGCACCTGGTCAACCCAATCCCCTGAGGCCTATGTAAATCAGTCACCGCCCCCTCAACCTTCTGTACAAACCTATTGCGTTCCGCCACAAATGAGGCCCTCTTCCACCTGCTTTCTCAACAAGAGAAAGCATTTTCTCTCTCTTTTCTTCTTCTATTAAACTTTCCGCTCCAGAACCCAATCCTCACGTGTGTCTGTGTCCTGAACTCTTTCTTGACCTAGACCAAGAGCCGGGATATATACCCCAGACAATGAAGTCATTTCATTTTGGGTTCTCGCCCAGGATCTGGATCAGAACAGAAGATAGACACATTGGAGTGGTGAGTATGGAGCGAATCTCAAATCTGTCCTTTAATCTCACGGCTCTCTTCCAGCTATCCTGTTGCTAAATTTTCCTTTCTTTTCTATCCACGGTTGCTACGACTATTCTCTGTGTATGTGATGTGTGGAAATTTTTACAGTTCAGGGAAACAGGTGTGTTAGAAAAGATGGGCAAACGTGACAAGCAGTAACTCAATAAGCATCTCTCTTCCATTTCTCTGGTGAGCACATGGTATTTCTTTTTTTTTTTTTTTTTTATACTTGGGAAAATGAATGATGTGCCATCACAATCACCCTAGGATCAGTTACATAACATTTAATCAGCATAAATTATATTCATCCAAAATGTGGCATGGGAAGGTCATATGTAAACTTTTTTTTTTTCTTTTTTAACTATACTTTAAGTTCTAGGGTACATGTGCACAACGTGTAGGTTTCTTACATATGTATACATGTGCCATGTTGGTGTGCTGCACCCATTAACTCATCATTTAATTAGGTATATCTCCTAATGCTATCCCTCCCTGCTCCCTGCTCCCCACAATAGGCCCCTGTGCGTGATGTTCCCCTTCCTGTGTCCAAGGGATCTCATTGTTCAATTCCCACCTATGAGTGAGAACATGCGGTGTTTGGTTTTCTGTTCTTGCGATAGTTTGCTGAGAATGAGGGGTTTCTAGCTTCATCCATGTCCCTACAAAGGACACGAACTCATCCTTTTTTATGGCTGCATAGTATTCCATGGTGTATATGTGTCACATTTTCTTAATCCAGTCTGCCACTGATGGACATTTGGGTTGATTCCAAGTCTTTGCTATTGTGAATAGTGCCACAATAAACATATGTGTGCATGTGTCTTTATAGAAGCATGATTTATAATCCTTTGGATATACACCCAGTAATGGGATGGCTGGGTCAAATGATATTTCTAGTTCTAGATCCTTGAGGATTCACCACACTGTTTTCCACAATGGTTGAACTAGTTTACACTCCCACCAACAGTGTAAAAGTGTTCCTATTTCTTCACATCCTCTACAGCACCTGTTTCCTGACTTTTTAATGATTGCCATTCTAAGTGGCGTGAGATGGTATCTCATTGTGACTTTGATTTGCATTTCTCTGATGGCGAGTGATGAGTATTTTTTCATGTGTCTGTTGGCTGTATGAATGTCTTCTTTTGAGAAGTGTCTGTTCATATCCTTTGCCCACTTTTTGATGGGGTTGTTTGTTTTTTTCTTGTACATTTGTTTGAGTTCTTTGTAGGTTCTGGATATTAGCCCTTTGTGAGATAAGTAGATTGTAAAAATTTTCTCCCATTCTGTAGGTTGCCTGTTCACTCTGATGGTAGTTTCTTTTGCTGTGCAGAAGCTCTTTAGTTTAATTAGATCCCAGTTGTCAATTTTGGCTTTTGTTGCTGTTGCTTTTGGTGTTTTAGGCATGAAGTCCTTGCCCATGCCTATGTCTTGAATGATATTGCCTCGGTTTTCTTCTAGGGTTTTTATGCTTTTAGGTCTAACATTTAGGTCTCTAATCCATCTTGAATTAATTTTCGTATAAGGAGTAAAGAAAGGATCCAGTTTCAGCTTTCTACTTATAGCTAGTCAATTTTCCCAGCACCATTATTAAACAGTGAATCCTTTCCCCATTTCTTGTTTTTGTCAGGTTTGTCAAAGATCGGATGGCTGTATATGTGTGGTATTATTTCTGAGGGCTCTGTTCTGTTCCATTGGTCTATATCTCGGTTTTGGTACCAGTACCATGTGTTTTGGTTACTGTAGCCTTGTAGTATAGTTTGAAGTCAGGTAGCATGATGCCTCCAGCTTTGTTCTTTTGGCTTAGGATTGTCTTGGCAATGAGGGCTCTTTTTTGGTTCCATATGAACTTTAAAGTAGTTTTTTCCAATTCTGTGAAGAAAGTCATTGGTAGCTTAATGGGGATGGCATAGGATCTATAAATTACCTTGGGCAGTATGGCCATTTTCACAATATTGATTCTTCCTATCCATTAGCATGGTATGTTCTTCCATTTGTTTGTGTCCTCTTTTATTTCACTGAGCAGTGGTTTGTAGTTCTCCTTGAAAAAGTCCTTCATATCCCTTGTAAGTTGGATTCCTAGGTATTTTATTCTCTTTGAAACAATTGTGAATGGGAGTTCATTCATGATTTGGCTCTCTGTTTGTCTGTTATTGGTGTATAAGAATGCTTGTGATCTTTGCACATTGATTTTGTATCCTGAGACTTTGCTGAAGTCGCTTATCAGCTTAAGGAGATTTTGGGCTAAGACGATGGGGTTTTCTAAATATACAGTCATGTCATCTGCAAACAGGGACAATTTGACTTCTTCTTTTCCTAATTGCATACCTTTGTTTTTTTTCTCTTGCCTGATTGCCCTAGCCAGAACTTTCAACACTATGTTGAATAGGAGTAGTGAGAGAGGGCATCCCTGTCTTGTGCCAGTTTTCAAAGGGAATGCTTCCAGTTTTTGCCTATTCAGTATGATATTGGCTGTGGGTTTGTCCTATATAGCTCTTATTATTTTGAGATACTTTCCATCAATACCAAATTTATTGAGAGCTTTTAGCATGAAGGGCTGTTGAATTTTGTCAAAGGCCTTTTCTGCATCTATTGAGATAATCATGTGGTTTTTGTCTTTGGTTCTGTTTATATGCTGGATTACATTTATTAGTTTGCGTATGTTGAACCAGGCTTGCACCCCAGGGATAAAGCCCACTTGATCATGGTGGATAAGCTTTTTGATGTGCTGCTGGATTCGGTTTGCCAGTATTTTATTGAGGATTTTTGCATCGATGTTCATCAGGGATATTGGTCTAAAATTTTCTTTTTTTCTTGTGTCTTTGCCAGGCTTTCGTGTCGGGATGATTTTGGCCTCATAAAATGAGTTAGGGAAGATTCCCTCTTTTTCTATTGATTGGAATAGTTTCAGAAGGAATGGTACCAGCTCCTCTTTGTACTTCTGGTAGAATTCGGCTGTGAATCCATCTGGTCCTGGACTTTTTTTGGTTGGTAGGCTATTAATTATTGCCTCAATTTCAGAGCCTGCTATTGGTCTCTTCAGGGATTCCACTTCTTCCTGGTTTAGTCTTGGGAGAGTGTATGTGTCCAAGAATTTATCTATTTTTTCTAGGTTTTCTAGTTTATTTGCATAGAGGTGTTTATAGTAGTCTCTGATGGTAGTTTGTATTTCTGTGAGGTCAGTGGTGATATCCCTTTTATCATTTTTTATTGCATCTATTTGATTCTTCTCTCTTTTCTTCTTTATTAGTCTTGCTAGTGGTTTATCAATTTTGTTGATCTTTTCAAAAACGAGCTCCTGGATTCATTGATTTTTTTGAAAGGTTTTTTGTGTCTCTATCTCCTTCAGTTCTGCTCTGATATTAGTTATTTCTTGCCTTCTGCTAGCTTTTGAATGTGTTTGCTCTTGCTTCTCTAGTTCTTTTAATTGTGATGTCAGGGTGTCAATTTTAGATCTTTCCTGCTTTCTCTTGTGGGCATTTAGTGCTATAAATTTCCCTCTACACACTGCTTTAAATGTGTCCCAGAGATTCTGGTATGTTGTATCTTTGTTCTCACTGGTTTCGAAGAACATCTTTATTTCTGCCTTCATTTTGTTATGTACCCAGTAGTCATTCAGGAGCAGGTTGTTCAGTTTCTATGCAGTTGAGCGGTTTTGATTGAGTTTCTTAGTCCTGAGTTCTCGTTTGATTGCACTGTGGTCTGAGAGACAGTTTGTTATAATTTCTGTTCTTTTACATTTGCTGAAGAGTGCTTTACTTCCAACTATGTGGTCAGTTTTGGAATAAGTGCAATGTGGTGCTGAGAATAATGTATATTGTGTTGATTTGGGGTGGAGACTTATGTAGATGTCTATTAGGTTCGCTTGGTGCAGAGTTGAGTTCAATTCCCTGATATCCTTGTTAACTTTCTCATTTATCCATCAAAGTTGACAGTGGGGTGTTAAAGTCTCCCATTATTATTGTATGGGAGTTTAAGTCTCTTCGTAAGTCTCTACGGACTTGCTTTATGAATCTGGGTGCTCCTGTATTGGGTGCATATATATTTAGGATAGTTAACTCTTCTTGTTGAATTGATGACTTTACCATTATGTAATGGCCTTCTTTGTCTCTATTGATCTTTGTTGGTTTATTGTCTGTTTTATCAGAGACTAGGATTGCAACCCCTGCCTTTTTTTTTCCATTTGCTTGGTAGATCTTCCTCCTTCCCTTTATTTTGAGCCTGTGTGTGTCTCTGCACATGAGATGGGTCTCCTGAATACAGCACACTGATGGGTCTTGGCTCTTTATCCACTTTGCTAGTCTGTGTCTTTTAATTGGGGCATTTAGTCCATTTACATTTAAGGTTAATATTGTTATGTGTGAACTTAATCCTGCCATTCTTAGCTGGTGATTTTGCTCATTAGTTGATGCAGTGTCTTCCTAGCATCGATGGTCTTTACATTTTGGCATGTTTTTGTAATGACTGGTACTGGTTGTTCCTTTCCATGTTTAGTACTTCCTTCAGGATCTCTTGTAGGGCAGTCCTGGTGGTGACAAAATCTCTAAGCATTTCCTTGTCTGTAAAGGATTTAATTTCTCCTTCTCTTATGAAACTTAGTTTGGCTGGATATGAAATTCTGGGTTGAAAATTCTTTTCTTTAAGAATGTTGAATATTGGCTCCCACTCTCTTATTGCTTGTAGAGTTTCTGCTGAGAGATCTGCTGTTAGTCTGATGGGCTTCCCTTTGTATGTAACCCGACCTTTCTCTCTGGCTGCCCTTAACATCTTTTCCTTCATTTCAACTTTGATTTTTCCGACCATTATGTGTCTTGGAGTTGCTCTTCTTGAGGAGTATCTTTGTGGCATTCTCTGTATTTCCAGAATTTGAATGTTGGCCTGCCTTGCTAGGTTGGGGAAGTTCTCCTGGATAATATCTTGCAGAGTGTTTTCCAACTTGATTCCATTTTCCCCATCTCTTTCAGGCACACCAATCAGACGTAGATTTGGTCTTTTCACATAATCCCATATTTCTTAGAGGCTTTGTTCATTTATTTTTACTCTTTTTTCTCTAACCTTCTCTTCTTGCTTCATTTCATTCATTTGATCTTCAATCACTGACACTCTTTCTTCCAGTTGATCGAGTTGGTTACTGAAGCTGTGCATTTGTCACGTAGTGCTCGTGTCATGGTTTTCATCTTTATCAGTTCGTTTATGGACTTCTCTGCATTGGTTATTTTAATTATCTATCCTTCCATTCTTTTTTCAAGGTTTTTAGTTTCTTTGCACTGGGTACGTAGTTCCTCCTTTAGCTCTGAGAAGTTTGATTGACTGAAGCCTTCTTCTCTCAACTTGTCAAAGTCATTCTCTGTCCAGCTTTGTTCTGTTGCTGGTGATGAGCTGCATTCCTTTGGAGGGGGAGATGGAGCGCATGGTATTTCTAAACCAAAAGCGTCACCTAGTGGAAATAGAAATCCTCTTGATGAGGCATGTTGCTGGTCCTTCCTTTGCCATACAGTGCACCTTACTTTTGTGCCTCTAGAAATCAGGCTCTAAGCTCCATCTGTGAACAGGAAAGTTCTGCCTTCAGTAGTTATGACTAAAATGTCCTCTATCACCAAATTTTAGCTCTGATGCTGTCCCAACAGCAGGAAAACGGCCATTCAGTCCTTACATTCTTTTGAGAAACCTAGTTTGTTTCCAATTAGAACAGTACTTAAATAATAAGAGGATTTTAGGTTCACAGGTTAACGGGAACCGTTTTTCTAAGGGTAAATGCTTTAGCATGGGACATAATAGCAGAATATAAAGTTTAGTCTAGTCCACCCCCCCATTAAAGGGGCCTTGCCCAATTACTTAGTTTTTCTTGATATTCATTTTTTTTTTTAGGGAGGCACACAGGTCGCACAGGTCTAGGAAGTCAAAGGGAAATCACAGGCAGAGAACTACAGCTGTTTGGAGAAGTGCAACTAGGCCCAAAAGCTTAGTTCCTCTGGTGCCATGGCTTGGAGGGTCACACCTGCAATCATGGGCAGCACATTTAACATGATGCCAGGACTTGGGAACCAAAAAGAGAAAGCAGTCGTGGGGATGCTCCACTGTCTTCCCCTCCATCCTGGGTCACAAAGAAAGGAAGGGGACTAAAAGGATGCTTTTATTCTTGCTTCTCTTTCTAGATGGGTACTATCTTCAGCCTGCACTCCCCTGAAGTGCATTCTGAAGCACTGGGGGCAACTTTCACCCTGTGACTTTAAAGAAAAAGCAGCTCATTTTCTTTTGCACAAGGGCATGGCCTTTTCACTAGACCTTTGCAAGTGTTGCAAAATCAACCCAGCTCTTTAAGCAATCGTATCAGGCAGACCCAAAGAGAATAATTCCCCAAAATTAGAGAAGCAACTTCCAGGGGAACCATCTGAGGATCCCCCTTATTTGGGACCCCTTCAAGTTCCCTTCTCATTAAAGGACCTTAAGCAAATAAAAGGAAACTTCAGCCAGTTTACTGACGACCCTGTTAAGTATATAGAAACTTTCCACAATTTAACTCAGGTCTATGGTGTTTTTCCTTCTTTCCCAGTTTAAAATGGACCTTTTATAATGTTCTTCCAACTTAGAGTTGAGCTGGGGGGAAGGGAATTCAGAAGCCTGACATGCTGGAAAAAGAGTAAAAATGTACCAGTGGAGGCTGAGTGTGGTGGTTCATGCCCATTATCCAGCACTTTGGGAGGCTGAGTCAGGTGGATCACGAGGTCAGGAGTTTGAGACCAACCTCACTAACATGGTGAAACCTTGCCTCTACTAAAAATACAAAAATTAGCTGGGTATGGTGGCAGGCCTTGTAATCCCAGCTGCTCAGGAGGCTGAGGCAGGAGCATCGCTTGAACTCGGGAGGTGGAGGTCGCAGTGAGCTGAGATCGTGCCATTGCACTCCAGCCTCGGTGACAGAGCGAGACTCTGTTGCAATAAAAAAGAAAAAAAAAATTACCAGTCGAGCTTTTGGCTTCCCTCTCCCTGTGCAAACTGGTAAAAAAAGATCATACAAATAATGAAAAAGGATTTGTGAAGTTGGTCTTAAGCTGTAGCCAATCCAGTGTGCTTTGTGTGTCTTTCTGTATGGTTCTATCAAAAGAAAGGGTATTGTAGGTTAGGACGCAGGGCCAGGACCCCATAAGGCTGCTGTTCAAGGCTGCTGTTCAAGCCAGCTCAACAAAATAGTAACAAACTTGGCTACAGGCCTCCATCTTGTTTCAAGTCCTTAGGAACATGACCTGTAACCACGTGGGAATTCTTTGTTTTAGCCTCTGCCATTTTAAATGGTGGCTGTCTTCTTGTGCTAAGTCAGTTCCTGGGTGAAGGCCACAAAATCTGATAAGACAGTTTATCGAGTTGGGTGGTGCCAGCTAATCCATCAAGGGTAGGGCTTACAAAATACCTTAAGCAGTGATCTTGAGAGCAGCTGAGGGAGGATCAGAGTTTTGTAGCCTCCAGCTGCTTGGCTCCTGGGCCCTGGTTTTTAATCTTGTGTCTAGTTTCTTGGTCTGGTCCCCAGGCAGGAAGGAGGTATATCTTAAGAAGTGGCTGTTATCATCTTTGTTTTAGAGTATAAACTGTAAATCAGGCTCCTCCTGAAGTTGGTTTGGCCTCCACCCGGGGATGGGCAAGGATAGCTTAGGGGCTGGAAACAAAATGGAATTGGTTGGGTTGAATCTCTCACTGTCTCAGTGACAATTTTGCAATGATGGTTTCAAACATTGCCTATCACCCACTTTGAAAATATCTTGTACACCTATGGTTAATCATAACCTAATTAAGGTTTCACCTGTGAGGTTACTTATTGCAAAGTTCAAAAGCTGAAAAATCTTAACTGCTTGGCATGGCTAAAGTAGAGTAACAAGGGATTTAAAAGGATTTCCTTAAAGAGAACTCAGCTTAATTAAAAGTGGACATTCAAGTTATAGGTATATTTAAAAGGCTTTTATGTTTTTCTCAGATCTTGTTTTTCTGGAAAAAGGTTTTTTTATTCTCAGTCTACTGAATTATTTTTCTCCATTTTTTGTCTCGCCACTCTTAAAGCTCACATGAGAGGCCCTAAGATAACTTCTGGTAGCATGGAACTCCGTGGGAAAACAGAGAAGGTGCCACAGACCTTGTTTTGGAAAAAATCCTGCCTATTTTCCTCATGAAACCCCAGGAATTAAAAGCAGATCGTTCCCTCTCAAAATCAAAGGCTCTGTTCTGTTTCGCATTGTGTTATCTGGCCATTTTGAGTTTTGGGGGTATCAAATTACTTCACATTAGGAGAGAACTCTGGTGTGTAATAATTAGGTAAGAAATACATTTTAAGAGATGGCTCTCCCTCCTTTTGGGGATCCAAAATCCAGCATAAAAAGGCACCCTTAATTTTCCAGATCTGTCTTTGCCTTTAGCCGTGCTTGCTTATTAGGCCCTAAAAATGCATGCCATCCTGGCCCTATTCCTCCAAGAGCTCCACCCTGAAGCCAGTAATCCAGTTATGAAAGTGTAAAATATCTTACAAGTGCTGAATCTTCTGTCTGTGTTGCTGTGTATGTGTTGTGTGTGATGTCTATAAAAAGAGCTCAGATTGACTTAAAGAAAAAATAAACACTTAAATATTTTTTAGTTCATGTGACTTTAATATTTAAGCTGGTACATAACTAAAATCACTTACTGGCTGGGCGCGGCGGCTCATTCCTGTAATTCCAGCACTTTGGGAGGCCTAGGTGGGTAGATTGCTTGAGGTCAGGAGTTCAAGACCAGCCTGGCCAACAAGGTGAAACCCCATCTCTACTAAAATACAAAAATTAGCCGGGCATGGTGGTGGGTGCTTGTGATCCCAGCTACTAGGGAGGCTGAGGCAGGAGAATTGCTTGAACCTAGGAGGCGGAGGTTGCAGCGAGTTGAGATTGCGTCACTGAACTCCAGCCTGGGCAACAGAGCAAGACTCTGTCTCAAAAACAACAACAACAACAACAAAAAACACTAACCAGGTTTTTCATCAAAAATAAAAGTTGCTAAGAGTTAAGAGTGCAACGTGTATTTGAGATCATTAAACAGTTTTACATTCAAGGCACATAAAAACAGTGAAATGTATTTTATAGTAAGAGATTATAAGAAAGCATGGAAATGTAAATTTTGCCCAGGGATAAGGGATTATCTTACATTTAATAAGATAAAGCTAAATGTTTAAGTAAGTTGTGGAAAAATTGTAAAAATTAATCTTGCAAAAATGTGTAAACATAACTAAATTCAAAAGCATATTACATGGTCTTTTCAGAAATTGAGCCTTGAAATAAAAGCACAACAAGGGTCTCTTAAGACACTAATCTGCCCTTTAGTAAAAGAGGTTATAAAGGCTTGTAAACATTTTACCTCATGGTCAAATTGGTTAAGATTAGATGGAATTGTCTATAAGCTTTCATTTAAACAAATTGGGGTTGATACTAATAAATTAATGCAAGGGTAAAATTTGGCTTTGAACAGGATTTTCATGTAAAATAATAAAGACTAATAAAAATTTTTGCTTTTTGAGTCATCGTTTTGGCAAAATAAATAATTTATGGCAATTTGGAATTCTATTTCATAACATCAAGTGTTTTAAACCTCTAACATTTAACAGGCACCCCAAAATCAACCTTTAAGTTTTAAAATTGTCTTTCTTGATGTCTGGCTTTCTGGATGGTTCAGAAGGCCCCTGAAACATTCAGAAAAGAGGTAGACAGGATTATTTGACATGTTTTGTCACATGAGATTGCCAAAACAATGTCCAATCTTCTTTAAGTTATATTTTGATAAATAATAATATGTTCCAAAATTGTATGGGATTTCTAAAATTTTAATGTCTAAATATATGCTATCAATCATAATTAAGGGTAAAGTTATCATAAGCCATAAGCCATGAAGGTAACTAAATTTCTTTGTCTTTTTTTTTTTTTTTTTTGAGACTGAGTCTTGTTGCCCAGGCTGGAGTGCAGTGGCGCAATCCTGGCTCACTGCAAACTCCGCCTCCCATGTTCATGCCATTCTCCTACTTCAGCCTCCTGAGTACTTGGGACTACTGGCACCCACCACCACACCTGGCTAATTTTTTATATTTTTAGTAGAGACAGGGTTTCACCATGTTAGCCAGAATGGTTTGATCTCCTGACCTCATGATGCACCCACCTTGGCCTCCCAAAGTGCTGAGATTACAGGCATAAGCCACCACGCCCATCCTGTCAGTCATGTTTTTAACTGTAACTATCCTGGAAAATTTGTCATTCAAAGATCATTTTGTCTTGCTTTGTTCCTTCTTTTTTAAAAGATGGGTTATAATCAAGCTATAAAACTTTAGCAGGTGTTCTCAAATGTGAGTTTTTAATAGCTTTGAAGATTGTAACATTGGAATAAAGAAAGAATGTATGGGACTCATGAAGAACTGAAATGTTCATGAATGTCAAGCAATACAAGAGTTAACTAAATGGACTGCACTCAGAAAGTTAAAGCAATCTTTTTTTTTTTTTTTTTTTTGAGACGGAGTCTGGCTCAGTCGCCCAGGCTGGAGTGCAGTGGCGCGATCTCGGCTCACTGCAAGCTCCGCCTCCCGGGTTCACGCCATTCTCCTGCCTCAGCCTCCCGGGTAGCCGGGACTACAGGCGCCCGCCACCTTGCCCGGCTAATTTTTTGCATTTTTAGTAGAGACGGGGTTTCACCGTGTTAGCCAGGATAGTCTCGATCTCCTGACCTCGTGATCCGCCCGCCTCGGCCTCCCAAAGTGCTGGGATTACAGGCGTGAGCCACCGCGCCCGGCCAAAGCAATCTTTTTGACTTTTACTTGGAATGTTGTTGATCCTTGTTTTGTTTTTCAGAGTTAAGAAAACTTATTTTGAACTATTTATGGCCTTTAATAATTGAGTAAGATATACTCCAGCAAACAAAATTTGGAGCACGTTTGTTTCTGTCTGCCTGGTTCCTCAAGAAGTTGAAAACTGCCTGTGAATACTCTTAACTTATGGAAATATAGTTGTTTGCATCTGTGCAATAAGAATCCATTTTTCTTTTTCAACAGGACACAATTCGAAAAGCTAGTTATTTTACCAAGGATTTGACTGGAAGGGTATGCTTCCCTTTAAGAGCCAATCTTTACTTGCAATGTCAATAGAAGCCTCTTGGGGAGAACTGGCCTTATCCCTTGTCTACATGGACCCCGCACAGGATTCCTAACCTGTGGTCAGTAAAGAATGTCACTTTCTAACAGGTCCAGGAGCTCCAAGTTTATCTTGGGACCTCAAGAGAAAAGGATCACGCAACTCACAGGATACAAACTCATGGCTGGGCTTGAGTTTAAGGTGTTTTATCTGAGATTTCCTTTGAAACAGAGTGACATCAAAGCCAATCCAAAAGTCTTATATAGAAATAATTATTCTTACTGCACTTTATGCAAATAATCAGGCCAAATATAAGATTAAAGATTATTCTACAAACAACATGATACTATCGTAATTTATTTTTACCAAAAATGAGGACTACAGAGAGAAATTATGCTCTAAAGCTTATCATTATGCTCCAAAGCTTATCATACATTTGTCATTAAATCCTAGTTTCATTGTTTTTCAGCTTTTTGCCTACATTTTTTACTAACCCTGCTTATTCCTGTGAATCAAGTGGAGATCTCCTGCATTTTGGAAGAAACAAAAAGGGATGGGTAATGTGAAAATCTAGATCAATATGCTAGTTCTGGGCAATTATCCTGTAAATTCTGCCAGGTAATGAGAGGGAATAGGGTGCCCATAACCCAGAGGTTTCTTTGTTTAGGAAAATAGAACCAAGGAGCTTCATAGATCCCCAAGGGGAAATTCTATATCTTAGCAAGTAAAATTTTAGATGGAAATAATCTACTTACACCACACTTGCAGGAATTGCTCTACTCATTCTACTATTTGTAGTAGAGCTATACACAGTAGTACTTTTTTTTTGAGGTGCAGTTTCACTTTTGTTGCCCAGGCTGGAGTGCAATGGCACGATCTCAGCTCACTGCAACATCCATCTCCTGGGTTGAAGCGATTCTCCTGCCACAGCCTCCCTGGTAGTTGGGATTACAGGCATGCTTCATTACACCTGGCTAATTTTTTCTTTTTAGTAGAGTTGGAGTTTCTCCATGTTGGTCAGACTGGTCTTGAACTCCCAATCTCAGGTGATCCACCCACCTCAGCCTCCCAAAGTGCTGGGATTACAGGCATGAGACACTGCACCCAGCACTTTTTAATTGAAATATCGGACAGAGAGTTTCCACTGCTGTAATATTTTGCTTAATTATTATCCTTATAGCAGGGATGATAGCTGCCAACAAAAGGGAAGCATGGAAGTTTTACTTTCACTGAGTTTGCTAGAACTTCTTATTGGGTTTGGTAATGTGTCACATCCTGGTTAAGCAAAGAAGGTTATAAAGGAGAGAGATTTTCTGTGGAAGTCATGAAAGGATTGATAATTGAAGGAAAAATGTAGCCAAGGTTAACACTAAAGTTATTCTAGCCACACAATCCAATGCCACTTTTCCTAAAAGGAATGTTACTTTTATATGAATGTTTCTGATCATGTACAGCGACGTCTAGTGGAGGCAAACTGGTATTACAATCCATTGGTGTAACTAACAGGTAACTCTACTGTCATAGTTATGATCTATGGGACCTCCATTAACAGAGGTAACTCAATACTCATATTCTAACCCTATATTTTAAACCTTCTTGTAAAATTTATCCCTTTTCACCTAGAAGCAATCAAACCCCAAATGGTGCTGCAGACAGAGCCATACATGGACAAACCATTCTTTTGAGAACACTTAGATTGACCTCAAGAGGAGGCCCAAATGCTGTCCCCCAACAAGATGTCTCTTTTTAACAGGAAGTAGCCAGAAAGAATCGTCATCCAACACCCCCAACAGCAGTTAAGTTTATGTCTTTTCAAGGGTATTCAATTAGGAATAGAGGAAGTCAAATTGTCCCTGTTTGCAGATGACATGATTATGTATTTAGAAAACACCATCATCTCAGCTCAAAATCTCTTTAAGCTGATAAGCAACTTCAGCCAAGTTTCGGGATACAAAATCAATGTGCAAAATTACAAACATTCCTATACACCAATAACAGACAAACAGAGAGCCAAATCACAAGTGAACTCCCATTCACAATTGCTTCAAAGAGAATAAAATACCTAGGAATCCAACTTACAAGGGATGTGAAGGACCTCTTCAAGGAGAACTACAAACCACTGCTCAACGAAATAAAAGAGGACACAAACAAATGGAAGAACATTCCATGCACAAGGATAGGAAGAATCAATATTGTGAAAATGGCCATACTGCCCAAGGTAATTTATAGATCCTATGCCATCCCCATTAAGCTACCAATGACTTTCTTCACAGAATTGGAAAAAACTACTTTAAAGTTCATATGGAACTGAAAAAGACCCTGCATTGCCAAGACAATCCTAAGCCAAAAGAACAAAGCTGGAGGCATCATGCTACCTGACTTCAAACTATACTACAAGGCTACAGTAACCCAAACAGCATGATACTGGTACCCAAATAGAGATATAGACCAATGGAACAGAACAGAGCCCTCAGAAATGATACCACACATCTACAACCAGGTTTTTGACAAACTTGACAAAAACAAGAAATGGGGAAAGGATTCCCTATTTAATAAATAGTGCTGGGAAAACTGGCTAGTCATATGTAGAAAGCTGAAACTGGATCCCTTCCTTACACTTTATACAAAAATTAATTCAAGATGGATTAAAGACTTAAATGTTAGGCCTAAAACCATAAAAACCCTAGAAGAAAACTTAGGCAATATCATTCAGGACATAGGCATGGGCAAGGGGTTCATGACTAAAACACCAAAAGCAACAGCAACAAAAGCCAAAATTGACAAATGGAATCTAATTAAACTAAAGAGCTTCTGCACAGCAAAAGAAACTGCCATTAGAGTGAACGGGCAACCTACAGAATGGGAGAAAATTTTTACAATCTACCCATCTGACAAAAGGCTAATATCCAGAATCTGCAAAGAACTTAAACACATTTACAAGAAAAAAATCAAACAACCCCATCAAAAAGTGGGCAAAGGATGTGAACAGACACTCCTCAACAGAAGACATTTATGCAGCCAACAGACACATGAAAAAATGCTCATCATCACTCGCCATCAGAGAACTGCAAATCAAACCACAATGAGATACCATCTCACACCAGTTAGAATGGTGATCAGTAGAAAGTCAGAAAACAACAGGTGCCCGGAGAGGACATGGAGAAATAGGAAATTTTACACTCTTGGTGGGACTATAATCTAGTTCAACCATTGTGGAAGACCGTGTGGTGATGCCTCAAGGATCTAGAACTAGAAATACCATTCGAACCAGCCATCCCATTACTGGGTATATACCCAAAGGATTATAAATCATGCTGCTATAAAGACACATTCACATGTATGTTTATTGCAGCACTGTTCACAATAGCAAAGACTTGGAATCAACCCAAATGTCCATCAGTGACAGACTGGATTAAGAAAACGTGGCACATATACACCATGGAATACTATGCAGCCTTAAGAAAGGATGAGTTCATATCCTTTGTAGGGACGTGGATGAAGCTGGAAACCATTATTCTGAGCAAACTATCCCAAGGACAGAAAACCAAACACCACATGTTCTCACTCATAGATGGGAATTGAACAATAAGAATACTTGGACACAGGGTGGGGAACATCACACACCGGGCCTGTCATGGGGTAGGGGGCAGGGGGAGGGATAGCATTAGGAGAAATACGTAATGTAAATGACGAGTTAATGGGTGCAGCACAGCAACATGGCACATGTATACATATGTTACAAAGCTGCACATTGTGCACATGTACCCGAGAACTTAAAGTATAATAAAAATAAAATAAAATAATAAAAAGAAATTATTTTTAGGCAGCTAGACAGGGTGAACGTTCTTGGAATTTTCCTTTAATAAAAAGCAACCCCTAAAACATTTCTAACAAAAAGTGGCTTGAAAAATCAGACCTACAAGCATTGATATGCCAATGCCTGAGGCTAAAAGCCAGGTGCACCCAATATGGCATCTCCCACCCTCTTTTCTCTGTCACCATGTGTGCCAGGTGTCATGGCAGCCTCCAGATAAAACCACATGTACAACCATCATGGCTGCCACCAGATGGAGACCGCATTTGCACAATCAAAGACTAGGGTGGGTGGGCCAGTCTTTTCCTGAGCTAAGTAAATGGCACACCTGGTCAACCCAATCCCCTGAGGCCTATGTAAATCAGTCACTGCCTCTTCAGCCCTCTGTACAAAACCGATTGCGTTCTGCCACAAGAGACCCTCTTCAACCTGCTTTCTCAACATGAGGAAGCATTTTCTCTCTCTTTTTCTATTAAACTTTCCGCTCCTGAACCCACTCCTCATGTGTGTCCATGTCCTAAATTTTTTCTCAACTGAGACCAAGAGCCAGGGTATATTCCCCAGACAATGGAGCCATTTCAATATTGCCAGCATTGTGCACTAAAACATGTGGACTTAGGACCAAAGGAGAACTAAAAAGGGAAAATGAAGTAGGTAGGAAGAACAATTTCATTTTTGTAGCTGTCTGTAAAGCAGAATCCTTTATCCGTTCATTAAGAATGTTAATGCTCGTAAGAGTTATCAAACTTTAGAGGCAGACTTAAAGCCTAATTCCTCTGTTTTCTTTGTATTTTATGTAATCTGAGTGCAGTGTAAGCCATGAGAGGGTTTTAAACAGAAGAGATATGTGATTTTGACTTATACTTGAGGGAATATGTGTGGAAAGGGAACTGGCCTTAGGAGCAGGTGATTGAGAAGAGGTGAACCTAGAGGGGTGTGCAGGGTCAGATTGCACAGGGCTTTTTGGCTTTTTCTCTTTGGAATTTTATATGATCTCAATTTTATATTCTCCATATTCTGATTATGGTGATATGTGTTGGCGTAGGTCTATTTTCATCCTTTGTGCAAAGTACTCAGTAGCCTCTTAGCCTGGAAATTTAGATCTTTCAGTTTTGGGAAATTTTCTTGAAATTTTTTCTTCCTTCCATTTCCTCTTTATTATCTTTCCAGAATGTCCACTTTTTAGATGTTGAACTTCTTACGTTGCTACTGTAATGTTTTCCTATTTTGATTTGCTTGCTCTATTTTCTGAGATTGCTTCAACTTTATCTTGTGTATTTTTATTGCAATGTGTGTAATATTTTCTTTTTTAAATTTCTTCTTATTTTAACTTTGCAGAAAAAGTCATTTCCTTTCTTTAAAAGAGGTAAACACCAAGAAAACACATCCTTCTCTGCCAGAGTTGCATCGGGACTAGACTATCAGAACATGGAGATGAACACAGTGTCTTATCCTTTATAATGTTGAGTATAGTGCATATTGATGGAAAACACATGAGTTTACGATGCTGAATAAATGAGCAATAGAGACTGAGTGCATTGAAAGAGGGTCTTGGGTATTCTTTTCTTTTTTTTTTTTTTTTGAGACGGAGTGTCGCTCTGTCGCCCAGGCTGGAGTGCAGTGGCCGGATCTCAGCTCACTGCAAGCTCCGCCTCCCAGGTTCACGCCATTCTCCTGCCTCAGCCTCCCAAGTAGCTAGGACTACAGGCGCCCGCCACCTCGCCCAGCTAGTTTTTTGTATTTTTTTAGTAGAGACGGGGTTTCACCGGGTTAGCCAGGATGGTCTCGATCTCCTGACCTCGTGATCCGCCCGTCTCGGCCTCCCAAAGTGCTGGGATTACAGGCTTGAGCCACCGCGCCCGGCCGGGTATTCTTATCATGCTGGAGAAAGCCTCAGGTGTGACCCAGTTGTAGCTAGGTAAGTTCTAAGGTCTCTGACACTGAGAAAGGGAAGAAATGCATGAGTGTGTTGGGTCTTCTCTGGAGAGGGCTCCCTTGTGCATGCACAAGTCACTCATATGTTCGGAACATTGTACTCTAAAGCAGCACCTCTTTCTCACCCAGATATTCCTCCATCCTGTGTATAGCACCACACTGGTGGCCAGAGCCATTTTGCAGAGGCAAAGATAACCTTTTGATTTCAATCTTTCCTTTGTATTCCGCCTGCCATGATTCAGGCCTTTATTTTTACTTACCTCTTTTGGAAGCCCTCTTATTTTCTAATTAGTTTCTAAATGCGTCTGTTCTCTCAATTCTAGTGTTTTTTTTGGGGGGGGGGCGGGGATGGAGTCTTGCTCTGTTGCCCAGGCTGGAGTGCAGTGGCATGACCTCGGCTCACTGCAGCCTCTGCATCCCAGGTTCAAGCGTTTCTTCAGCCTCCTGAGTAGCTGGGATTACAGGTGCACGCCACCACACCTGGCTAATTTTTGTATTTTTAGTAGAGACGGGATTTCATCATGTTGGTCAGGATGGTTTCGAACTCCTGACATCGTGATCTGCCTGCCTTGGCCTCCCAAGTGCTGGTATTACAGGCGTGAACCACTGCACCCAGCCTATTTTTACTTATCTCCTTTGGAAGCCTTCTTATTTTCTAATTAGTCTCTAAATGCCTCTATTCTCTAAATTCTAGCATGTTCTATATGAATCTTTGTGTAGCTATCCTTTTTTTTTTTTTTAAGAAAAAAACTGCCACTAGCTGCTTATTCTCTATTAAATTATTAAAAAGTATCAATTTAGCATTCAAGGACTCATTCTCATGCACCACAAAATACCAACAAACCTGACTACACGTGGCTCCTGAGTGTTTCCTTCCACCTAATGCCTTTCTTCTTATTGTTCTCTCTTTCTGGATGGTCACCCCTCATTTCTGCCCAGGGAATTTCTGCTCATTCTTTAAGATGCATCCCAGGGGTCACTTCCTTCATGAACCTTTCAGATTCTCCCAACCAGGTGTCGTTTCATCCTCTGCAGAGCCTTGGTATGATTTTGTAACACTCTTGGCACTCATCACATTCCACTTCGTATTGTAGTAATTTGTGTACATGTTTTCTCTCAACCTCAAGGGCAAAGGCAAAATCTCGTTCACTCTTGCTCCTTAGTAAGCTCTGGGTCTTGCACATTATGGTTTTCATCTCTGACTTCATTTACTTAGAAAACCCAGGTTGAGTACTGCAGAAATGGATCACATTAAAATTCATATTCTTTCAACTAATATTTATCTGGTGTCTGGTTTCTTTGTTAACATTTTGTTATAGAAACAGATAATTAATGTCATGATTTATTAATCCATTGAATTTACGGTAAAGAAACTAATGAAAAATGTCTGCACAGGCTGCACCAGAATGTTGATTTCTAGAGATAACAATCAGAAAAAGTTATTCTAACTAGTACAAAAGTGGGGAAGAAAAGATCCAAAAATATAATTCTGATGTAAGTAAATTTTACATGAAGGAATACAGGAAGACATTTTAGTGTCAGAATAATGTCAAGTTAGCAACGAAGGTTATGGTACATGATATGTAATTATAGTACTTTTATGTCTGCAAAAATGTATAGTCTTTCTGAGGAGATTTTTTGGTTGGTTCCAGTTCAGATGATAGTAGATTTTTACCTCCATCATGTGCACATAGAATATTGACATCCCTCTTAAGATTGAAAAAGTAAATCCAATAGCTCTCCAAATTGTGTTAATATTGGCTATATTCTCAAAAAGAAATTCGCATCAATTTTCATTTAGATTGAAAAGTATTTTCAAAGGATGGCTTATGAGCAGTGGTGGTAATGATGCCTGAAATAATTAGGGTGTTTAACAACCAGGCAGAAATAAGCCACTAATTATTCTCATTTTCTTCTCTCCTCCAGGCCACTCCCTGCCCAAGGATGGGGGAGCCTAGAAACCATTTGAATCATATACAGATTGAGGCATTAAAAAAAAATCACTGTATCAGATGTCTTTGGAAAAATGGTTTCTTAAGTCCTTTGGGTTTAAGAGGTTGGTGTCTTGGATTGTAGATGATGTATCCTTGGAAAATGAAAGTCAACTGGTTTCTGAAGAGGCTTCAGTTCCTGAAAAATATTTTATGACTTTCTTTAAATTTTTAGTTATAATGTCATCCTGTTTTTGACATATTGACTCTAATGATTTCTGATGACTCAGTTTTTGTACATATATATATAAAATACATATATGCAAACTACATATATAGTATGTGTGTACATATATATTTTTTGTAGTGAAGCCAGGTATTTTATTTTTTCTTTTTTTAGACAGAATCTCACTCTGTCACCCAGGCTGGAGTGCAGTGGCACAATCTCGGCTCACTGCAACCTCTGCCTCCCAGGTTCAAGTGATTCTCCTGACTCAGCCTCCCTAGTAGCTGGGATTACAGGTGCTCGCCACCATGCCTGGCTAATTTTTGCATTTTTAGTAGAGACGGGGTTTCATCATGTTGGTCAGGCTGGTCTTGAACTCCTGACCTCAGGTGATCCACCTGCTTCAGCCTCCCAAAGTGTTGGGATTACAGGCGTGACCCACCGTGCCTGGCTGTGAAGACAGCTATTTCCGAATGTCAATAAGTTCCACAGATTAGTCTGGGTTGCCTTTTTGTTTTTCTAAAGTTGAGTTTGCTGACCTTTCTCAGGGGAAAAACATACAGAATTTGTCTTAACTCCACTGTTTATTCCTTTTTATCGTTCTGGCCTGTAGGCTTTGCCTATAGCACCTGCTTCTGCTTTCCCCATTTACTGATCCACTAAGTGTAAGTGTAACATATAGAGGTCTGTGTTGGTTGTTGTTTTGTGTTCAAACAGCTGAACATCTGGTCTCTCATGTGCAGGTGCACAGAGCTCAGGAGCAGGGAGTTTAATTTAAGATAAAAAAAAAATAAGGATATGTGCTAGTTGCAGATGAAGGTTTGGGTGCTGGACTTAAGATGCTTCTGTGTTCAAAAACAAGTAAGGACATGTGAGTCCCTTATATGTCAGGGACAATGTGCAGTGCTGGTCATAATGTTTGTTTTCTGAAAATGTCTTCACTGACATAATGACTCCTGAACAAGTCTATTATATCTTATTTAGCTATTGTCCTCAATTTGCAAGGTTCATAAAGAGTTTCACACAGATGGCACCCAAAGTGCTTACTTCTCATTGTGCTGAAATTAAGCTTGAATATCCTCTATATCAAATAAATAATCCGTTCAATGCCTTTATAAGAGTTTAGAATGAGAGATGAAATAAATTTTGCAAAAAGTGTGCCCACATGTTCATTTTCTCCAAATAGCATAGTCATTACATTTAAAAACAATCATTGGTCAAAATAGAAAGCATCAAGAAAATACAAAGTATCAATTGAGGTCTACCACATGTTCAGCAACAACTTAGGTGAGATGCGGGTGCAGGAAAAAGGAATACTTTATAACATCATGGAGAGGCAGATTTTGGCACAAGGAAGAGAAGTCAACGCAATACCTCAAGGAACTCAGTGGTGATCCAAGAAAACACTAGTTTGACCCATTGCCTCAATTAAGTATTTACCTTTTATAGCTAAGAGAAGTAAATAGCCTTTGTTTATACTTTCTAGGTGAGCTCAATGTTCTTTTGGAGAGAGCAGGTTCATCTCCATTATGTAGTGCCAATGACAAACACCTGTATGTGTCTGTCTGGCTCACCTTTTAGACACCTTGCTACACAGCAGATGGCACGTGCTTATCTTGTGGCCGTGAAGAGTTGACATCAAAGGCCAAGAAAACCTTGAAACCCATCCCTTTCAGCCCACAAGAGCAGCTTCTCTCTACCACAGGCGATGAAAGCTGGAGATAACAGGGGCATTCCCACCGCTGCACTCTCTCTTGTGGCCAGCTGACAGTTAACACAGGTGGGCGTGAGGTGCTGCCCACCTTTTGAAGGTTGTCTGTTGAAGGGGAACACCACCTCTCTGGGCTCAGTCCTCTGCTTTGGCCCCTGGAGCTGCTTCTGAGAAGTAACCAGGTGGTGAATACCTGCCCCCTTTTCAGAACATCCGAGGTGGCTGTCAAAAGACCCACTGTTATTCAAAGGCTGTCAGGCAAGGTGGCCGTTTAAGGGGCCACTTTGGTTCCTGGTTTTTTTCAGAAGTCGAACTGGATTGCCAAACAGCTTGCTCAACTGCCTCTTCCCGTAAGCTAGATGGTAGGAAGGCTGGGTCTCTGTAACTTGGGGTGTGCACAATAAAGTGCATAAAAAGAGAAGCAAGTGTTAAATGAGTCTGCCATTCCCCAAGCAAACATCCTTTCATTGAAATTACACTGTGCTATTTTATCTTGACCCACAACCAAATGGAACTTGTAATACATTATCACATACGAGATAGCTAGCTCATTAATAAAACCCCTGGCAGGGGATGTAAACAATGAAAACTCCCACACGTTACCACTATAATGCACTACGACATTTTTCCTTCTTTTCATCAAAATTCTCCATGTAATTAAATCCCAAGTAAGTCAGCAAAAAAATCCTCAGCTTCATTTAATGCACTCTTTTTTTTTGAAGTGAATTCGTTATTTTTCATACTGCTAAGCAGAAAATAAGCACAAACTCAGGGTCAGTGCTGGAAGTTTTCCTTACACACAATAAATACCTATCGAGAGCTCTTGCTTTGCCACTGGCACTCGAGAATTATCAGTGAATGAGACTTAATACATATTAGTAATCAATGCTACAATGAACATCAATCTGATTGAAGTGAGAGCGAGCATTTGGGTGCTAAGAGAAAGCCTCACTAAGGAAGTTACTGGTAAACTGAGTCTAGGATGCAAGATGGCGCTGGGCCTGCCATGACCTGGGGAAAGAGTGCTCCTGACTGAGTCAATAGCTGGATTAAAGACCAAGTTCGGTGTTCAGAGGAACACGAGGAAGGCCTGTGTGGCTGAAGTGCAGTGAGGAAAGGCAAAGGTTGCTAGAGATGAGGTCAGGCAGGTGAGGGCTCTGGAGACTGTGACATTGCCGGCTGTGATAGTGTATTGAGTTCTAATCTCAGTGCCATGAGGAGCCATTAAATTGTTTAAGCATTTACTGTGCTTTATACTTTAAGAGATCAACTCTGCTTGAGGGGGTGGAGAGCTCACCCCAGTCAAGAGAATAAGCAGGGAGACCAGCTCACAGGTAGCCCTGCAGCAGTCCGGGTGTGGGGTGATGGTAGCTTGGCTTGGATGTTATTGGTGGAGGTGCAGAGGAGTGGATGGATTGAGGACTTGTTCTGGTGGTAGAGTTGATCAACATATAGTATGGGATTATATGGAAAGAGTGAGTACATGAGAGGAGTTGAGGGTGAATCCTAGGTTTTTGCTTCATAGGCTTCTCTTCCACCTCCAAGGGATAAAAAAAAAAAAAAAAAAAAGGTATTGATTAGGGGTTGGGATTTGTCCAGAACTTTAAAAAATAACCCTGTATGATATTGTATGAGGTTTCATTCTCTATTATACCTCGTGTTCTCTGACTCTGATATAATAACTCTCTGACTTGGATAGCCAGGCACTATCTTCCCTCTTTTCAAGTTAAAACCTATGCATTATTTAATAATACAATCACTTTGCAATATCCCAGCCTCATTCTCATTTATCTCAGCATCTAAAAGAGGTTTTAGGCCAGTCACATAAATATCATCAGTGCCTATAGCACCTAATGTAGACATAGAAATTGCCTAATAAATACCTGAAATAAAATTGAATAGGGATTTAGGGCAATAGTACTCAGTGTGGTCTGCAGTCCTGGGTGGTTCTGTGAACTGTTTGTTATGAACCATTTGTTACTGCTCAATGGGAAGATAAGTTTAGAAATGAAGAGACAACATTTAGAAACTTTTATAACAATTTGAAATTGCTGTGACATCCAAGCAGCGTTTACTTGTATTATATTTAATAAAATATCACTGTGAGATGGATTGGGAATTTAACATAAGACAACAGAAAACTGACCTGTCACCCCGGATAGTTTGAGAAGCACTGGTTGAGGAATACACAATGTCATTGCCTTTCCAGTTGGGAAAGATCTATGTGATGGCATCCCATGACAGGTCAATGGCATTGAGGGGAAACAGAGCTAGTTCCTGCTTTCTTTGGCTTTTTCCAATCACAAGTGAGTCCTGGAGAGTCCAGGACTCTCCTGATGTGTGTAACATCTGTGAGTTTCTGAAAAGTGGAAAAAGGGAAGGAATTCCAGGAGTCCACACTGTGGGAAAGAATACAACTGAACTTGACTAGGCAATAAAAAACTTATGTGTGGAGAGGGCCAATCTTTTCCTTGTTTCCTTCTAAGGAATGTTCTGTAAGCTGCTCCCAACAGGCAGTTTGAAATTGCATTGTCATTTTGGAAAGCTGTCAAATTTGGAGTTGGAAGGCACTTTTGAGACTGTTTACTTCAATTCCCTCATCTTACAGACGAAGGGACTGATGTCCTAAGGATACCTTTTGAGAAGAACAATTCCCTTTGGGTCCAGAATCCCGGTATAGAGGGTACCTGCTGATCTTTTTCCCCATAAACCGAGCTGAGGTTGCGGGTTTGTTTTTTACACTGCTCATTTTTCAGGGTTGTGATTTTGATCAGTTTCACAAATCTACATCCCTGTGGAGCTCATGAACCCAATTGAGTATCTTGTTTTGACGTAAACTGAAGTCCTGTTCGGTTGTAAATTTGGGCTGGGAAAAATACAATCTCCTGCTACAGCAGCCTTCCTCAGTTTGTACATCTGTCATTGGAAATATTTGCCAAGAAAACTTCCTGCAGTGTTTTTCATGAGGAAACCAAGCAACAAGTGTGATTGGTCTATACCCCCTCTCCCTCCTCTTCCAGTAGGATTTTATGAGCATTTAATTGCTTTATTGAGGGTTTTCAGTTAGTGAATGAGAGCACAGGTTCTGGGTCAGAAAAGGTAGGGTTTGATTTCAGCATGTATTAGTTGGGTGATTGTATAGATAATGGATCTGCTATGGGCTTGCTTTACTCTTCTTCAAAGTGGAGGTAATATTACTTATTTCGCAGTGTTGTGACAGTTAAAAGGAATGATATGTGCATACACCTAGCATGCTGCCTGCCATAAAATAAGTACTACTTAATAATAGGTTGTTGTAAGCAGATGTATCCGTTAAGGGGAAATGAATAATGAAAGCAGGGGACCAAGTGACCAGGTCGGCCGCCCAGTCAGGTCTGGCGTGAGGAGCATCTGTTGCTGAGATTTGGCAAGAGACAGCAGACTTTACTAGGTACCGAATGGGGTAAAGGGAGCTCCCAAGTGGGAGCTGCTAGTCTCTCAATGCCTTTATTTGCTGGATGGGCTTTTTCCCAAGCAGAGAAGTAGAAGTGGTGATAATACAACCTATCTGGGCAATCTAAGAGTGAGCCCAAGTCTTACTGCTGTGAGTCTCCATCCCAGGGGTTCATTTGTAAAAAGAGGAAGGTGGAAGTCCCCGTGAAAGTTGAAGCTGGGCGTGGTAGCTCACGCCTGTAATCCCAGCACTTTGGGAGGCCGAGGCGGGTGGATCACGAGGTCAGGAGATCGAGACCATCCTGGCTAACATGGTGAAACCCCGTCTCTACTAAAAATACAAAAAATTAGCCAGGCGTGGTGGAGGGCGCCTGTAGTCCCAGCTACTTGGGAGGCTGAGGCAGGAGAATGGCGTGAACCCAGGAGGTGGAGCTTGCAGTGAGCCGAGATCGCACCACTGCACTCCAGTCTGGGAGACACAGCGAGACTCCATCTCCAAAAAAAAAAAAGAAAAAAGAAAAAAGAAAGTTGGCCACAGCAGAGGACACTGTGCGAAGCAGAAATGTCAAGGGCAAGCAGATGAGGATAGAGATGTGGGTTAGAAATCAAGACAGAGGCCAGGTGGTTTACTAGCACAGAGGAAGTCAGGTCTCAGGGAGAGCAGATGTCTGTAGCCAGGATTGGGATCTAGTGTGAGGCTCTCAGTTTCATACCCCTGTGCCACAGAAGGCAATGCTACAGCAAATCCAGCTGGGTTGATTGAGCACATCAAGCGTCACCGAGATGCGTGGTTTTGAGCAAATTTCTCATCCCCTCCATGTCTCATTTTTCTCAGATGTAAATAGGGTAATCCCTCCCTTGCAGGACTATAATAAGGACAAGAGAAAATGCATATTGAATTTCTATCACAGTGTCAGGTATGTCCCAGATGGTAAAAACGTTGATCCATTATTATCCCCCACTCCTCAAAGTGTTTGGCTTACATTAGATAAAAGCTTGTATCTTGAGTTTCCAAATTAAATCAGGGAAATGGAAACAATATACACTTCCTAGTGACACTTTATGAATGAAGAAATAGTCATTTAAAAAAATCTAGGGTTTACGTGATCAGCACTACTGTTACTAGAATAGCAGCTATTCTTACTTATTAGTGCCTCTTCTGGTTCCTAAGGGATATAAAGTCCCTTGAGGTTGAAGAGTCCAGAAAGATGTGTGTATGACAGTCCTTTTAAACTCCAGTAAATAGAACGGTTTACTCAGACTAGCATGTCCAAAAGTGAGTTTAGAATATTAAGGCCTTGAGATGCTGAAGAATAAAAAGTTTCTATGGCCAAATATTTGAAATTTCTCCTTTTGGAATTTCCAGTTGTACTCTAGAACAGTAAAGGCTCTGAGAAGTTCTGTAGTACAGATATTTTTGCTTAACCTGGTATGGAGCATTTCCCAAACTCACTGTCTCTTTTCTTTTTTTCTTCATTCCTTCTTTCCTCCCTTCCTTCCTGTCTCCTAGAATACTCTTTAGATTTTGCTAGCTTTGAATAAGGAACACTAAGGCCTACTTTGAATGTCTGAATAATCCATCCCTGAGTCTCTGCTAATGAAATCCCCACAGTTCTGCCATGTAAGGAAAAAGTATTGCCTGGAGAATGTTCTGTCTTATTCTTTGTCAATACTTCTGAAAAACAGCTTTGTCTTCTGTGGATTTGCTCAAAGTTGATTGGATTTTCTAGAATAGCGCTGCTCAAATCTTAATGTGCATGCAAGTCCTCTAGGGAGCTTGTTAAAATACAGATTCTGGTCCTGCAGGTCTAAGGTGGGGCCTGAGATACTCTAACAAGCTCCCTGGTGACGTTTGTTAGAGAAGCAGACTCTCAGGTCTTACCCTGGATCTACTGAGTCAAAATATGCACCTTAACGTGACTCCCCCAGGTGATTTTTATGCACATAAAAACTTCAGAAGCACTGGTCAGATCAGGGTTCCTCAGCTCAGCTCTACTGACACTTTGGGCTTGATAATTCTTTGTAGTGGGGGCCGTCCTCTGGCTTCTGCTCCACATGTCGGTAGCAACCTTCTTCCAATTGTGGCGACCAAAAATTTCTCCAGGAATTGACAAGTGTGTCTTGGGGAGGAAAACTGCCCCAGTTGAGAACCACCAGTCTAGATCCATCGAACTGTCTCCCCTTTCTGTTCCTGAGCCATTCAGAGAGATTTTAAATAAGATAATCAAGTGACTATTGCCTATCCATGGTTCTCAGAGCTGCTGCATATCACAGTCATCCGGGGAGATTTGCAGATTCTGGCTCACTAGGTTTGAAGAAAAGCTTAGAAACTTGTATTTTTTTTTTTTTTTAAGTAAGAGTAACATTTAGTTTGTATCAGGTACTGCTCTAGAAGCTTTACATACATTAACTCATTTAATTATCATAAAACTCCCTAAGTAGGTATCAGTATTATTTCCATTTTACGGGTTAGGAAATTGAGCCACAGAGTAACTTCTTAAGCTTACAGAGCCAGTACTAGACCCTGGCTTGGGAGAAGAGGTGTCTGTCTTTTTTTTTTTTTTGGCTACAATTAGCTTTCTCAAAAGATGATTGTAGTAGTGAAAAAGGTTGAAGGTTGTCTGCCTGGAGTCAGTCAGCACTTGGGAACAGTGTCACAATTCTGGTGGCCCTGATGGTGGCTGGTATGAAGACTATATAGGCTGACTCTCTCAGCCTCTTGATAGTTATCTATTTCAGTGCTTGGAAAGACTGGGCTACTGCCATTTTCAGAGTAGTGTCCTTAGGCCAAGATTATTGCATTGTTTATTTCACATGGACATAGTAATATACTTTGCCATTCAGGGCATTTTGACCCATTTCCCTCAGAAAATTTGATAGAATTAATTGACTTTTCTTGATCCATTATCATCCTCCGCTCCCCAAAATGTTTGGCTTACATCAGATAACAGCTTATATCTTGAGTTTCCAAATTAAATCAGGGAAATGGAAACAATATACACTTCCTAGTGACAGTTTATGAATGAAGAAATAGTCGCTTTGAAAAATCTGGGGTTTACGTGATCGGCACTAGTGTTACTGACATCTTTAGTCTATTATGAATGATTGTCATTTATTTTCACCTCACTTGATACAGAATGATAGTGTTAAAGCTATAATTAATTACACTGGTGACAGCTGAATTGTGAACCACATGAAAACAAGATAAAACTTTTAAAAGACCTTAATGCAAGGTTCTTCACTTAGGTCCAAACATCCAGGCACACAAGTTGCTAAGAATATTTCCTGGAATTACTTCTAGGATTAAAGTTGTTAAAAATAATAAGAGCTAGAATGAATAAATAAATACTCTATTTCAGACATTGTTATAAGTTCTTTAAATATATATTAACTCATTTAGTCTCTTTCACAACACTTTAGGGTAGGTGTTATTATTACTAGCGTCTTACAAATGAGAACATTAAGGAACAGAAAGGTTTTCTAATTTTCTCAAAGTCACACAGCTGGCAAGTGGCTGAGCTGGTATTCCAAACCAGGTGCTCTGCTTCTAGCAACTGGGCTCTGCATCACTCTTACTGGCTTTTGATGGGGATTATATCAATTCACTGTGGTGATGCTGGTGGCCCTGTGCTGAACTGGACACTTCCTATGTCCTATATTAATTTTAAAAATGAGGAACAAAGGAGTGTTTTTATAATTTTGTTTTATTGGCAAAATCTTTCAAAACATAGATTCCATGGAAGTGTGGGGAAGCGCATGATAAAAGGGACACTTAACCATTGAAGATAGTGGGCCAACATGGGTGGTGACTATTCATGGTACCGTAATGTTACTCCCCTGCAATATTTCCATGTCAGAGGAGAATGCCCTGGAGTTACTCAGGAGGATGTTGAAGGGGTCATAGAAATGCTGGAGTAGAGATTTGGGACCAGGGAAATCTATTAAGGGTTCTCATTTGTCATGGAGGCTGCCATGTCTATTGTCTAAATAAGGCATTTCTTTGGCTTTCAGCAGAGGTTACCAGTCCCCTTTATGGTGATGAATATTGCAAGTAAACACTTTTTTCAAGAGAACAGAGATGAACAAACAAGACTAGAAGTTCTTTCTCTCCACTGCTCTCCCATTCTAAGAACTACTAATGATCTTGTCCCTATCTGGACTGTTAAAATACATAGCTCTGAGTTTTACTGAAAGAAAGAACATGTTTCCATCATTCTTTTTGCCCTCTTCTGATTATTCTGAAGGAGCTCTGGTCAAGGGTTCCAGGAGCTCTGAATGTAGCTACTGGCAACCCCATAATAAATTTACGACCTGAGTGTCCCTTAGTTCCCCATAGCCTGGGAGTTATTTCACTGGAAAGTGTGATCTTCACTGAAGAAGTATTGCAGAACTCTGCTGAGTTGAGATATTTTGGAAAATCTATTCTTTTAGAATTCTCACTTAAAACCTAAAAGAAAGATATGAAAATCAATTAACTTCACACATGAAAAAATTCCTCATATGTTTAATCTTCCTTTATGTAATGTCTTGATTATGTTTGGAAGTAAATTGCCTTGATTATACCTTGGATGGAAAGGAATGCCTTTTAATTAATTTGAAACATGCTGTAGAGATGCTGATTTGTACCATAGAATGATAAATTGGGTTGAAAGCAATAAGTCTCTCTGATAGGAATGAGCTGCAGTTGGATTTTTACGTTATTTTTGGCTGAGTGATGGACTCATAGCTTTGCTTTCTTAATGGGACAAACCAAAGAATTTGGGCCTTATTTGAAGGTCAGGCTGGGTTTTATTGGCTTTTGGTTATCTGATAATTTGTGAAATTATTTTGTCAACCTTACCTTTTTTTTTTTTTTTTTTTAATAGACATAGTTTGACTAGGCTGGAGTGTAGTGATGTGATCATAGCTCAGTGCAGCCTCAAACTCCTGGATTCAAGTGATCCTCTCACATCAGTGTTTTGAGTACCTGGGACTAAAAACGCACATCACCATGCCTGGCTAAATTTTGTTTACTTTTTGTGGAAATGGGGTCTCACTATGTTGCCCAGGCTGGCCTCAAACTCCTGGCCTCAAGAGATCTTCCCACAATCCTGTGGTTACAGGCATGAGCCACCACTCCTAGCCCTCTTGTTCCTTTTTTTAAAGACAAATTACCAAAGTCATAAACTGAGACACTGGCATATACAAAGCTAAGAACTCTGATACATATTTGAATGACAGAGCTGGATAAAACAATTCTAGAACAATATCTAGTGGCTATGAGTATATTATCTCATCTAACTTTTTAACTCACTTTTCAGCTGAGGAAACTTTGCAGCAAGATTAAAGAACCTGACCAAGGTCACATGGTTAGTTAGTGGTTTTGCCTGATTTCAGAGTCAGATCTATTTGATTCCAAACCTATGCTCTTAACTGTTCAGCTCTGCTGCCTCCTGTGTGGCTCTCAGGAATTTGGAGACTTCTTGTGTTATTCGTGGCAAAATCCAAGTTAGTAAAGATGCTTAGTCTAACACTTCTGGTGCAAAAGTAATTGTGGGTTTTGCTATTAAAAGTAATGCCAAAACCCACAATAACTTTTGCGCCAACCTAATAGGAGGCCTACTTGTGAGTTTTAATGTAGGGATTTAGGTACCAGAGAGCCTCCTGTGTCTTTTATTCTTTAGTTATCTTACACGACCCTATTTAAACTTAGGGTTGATAAAAGATTTAATGCAATAAAAAGCATTATTAGTCTTTGTTATGATGCCATTATTTATTGCCAAGTGTAGGGTAAATGCATCTGATAGCAATAATATATACATACCCTTAAAATGACCTGGTATGGCAGACACACCCGAATGTGTGTTCTGAGACAGGGACTCTGGGAGCAGCTGACCTGAAGTTTTCATTCCTTGTCTATGAGGAACCTCTGAGCCCCTGGCCCATCCCACAGAACATGGGCCATATAGGGGATGGGGCCTTGAGTTTTGGGTTAAATGAACCCACCCAGGTAGAGACCATTAAAGGGAGGGAAGACAAATGACCAAATTCTGACTTTGAAACCGGGCAAAACCACTAACCATTAAGGGAAAATGCTATATAAATGGCCTGCTGTTTGCAAGCCATTGCAGTTTTCCTGACCAGCTTGCTGCCACTGAGCTGTATGCAAGGTGGTTCTTCTGGCCAGGTGGTGCCCCTGGCCCATGCAGTTATCCTGTCCAGTCCAGCCACGACCAGACTCTCTCCCTTGTATGTAAGCCCCTGATAAAACCCTATGTCTCCTTCGCTGGCTCTAGGTCACTTCTTTGGCCTCTTGAAACTAGTACCATCCCCATTGGAGATGATAGGGGTTTGCTATAACACCAAGAAATTCTTCAAGTGTAAGTAAATGTATGGAAACTGTTTATTTCTAGGGTTTAAAGTATGTTCAATTAAAACAATGAACAACACTTTCAATGAGTAAATCTCTGAATATTTTGCTGACAGAATTTTTATAATAGATTGTGGGGGTAACATAGGGTGGTAGATTTATATACCAATGTCAAAGAGACCCCTTTCTTTACTTTTTATATCCTGACTTCTTGAAAATCACTGAACTTTTGGTTTCTCCCTTTCTTAACAGAAGGGTCATCATTTCAAAAGAAGTCTCTCTTCATCAGAGAAAGCTTATAAAATTCAGGAGGGCCTGGAGAATTGTGCTTAAGCCAGATGCTTACTGTACTTTGAGATATATTAGAAGATGTCAAACAGCTTCCAAAAACCTGTAATTGATGAATATGAGTTATATAATCCTCATTTCTCAGCTGGAGAAATCAGGCCTATAATAGTTAATGTTAGAGGTTATCCAGGATAGTATAGAATTATTCTTCCTGATATTTAATTTCTATTTGGTTTTATTTTAACCCAAGGCAACTAAACATTCAGCAATACATTTAATTATTTTAATTCTATGGCATAATGTTAAAATATCTTAAAATCACATACGTAATAAGTATGCAATATGGAAAATCTGGAACACATACGCAAAGCACAAAGGAAGAAAAACTTCTTGCCAATCCATTAAACTTCTCTAACAAACATAGGAGAAAAAAGTGTTATTATTGAATAAGCATTGAACCAGAATGTGACACACATCCCAGGCAATCCATTAAGTGATTTTGGCAAAGACAGAAAGAAGTCTCACGCTTTTACATAGCCAAGCAGATGCAACCCATTACATACATGTTCTCAAGATAAACAAGAACTGATCCTCGAGAGGATTTGCCAGCACAATTTGTTACAGTCAGTTCATTCTAAAATCACTTGGAATTTGGAGGTGACCATCCGCATTTGGTAATAGCCTTTATCTAAAGGAAAAATAACATTCCCACCTCTTTATGATAGGAGGTAGACTTGCAATTTGGATCCAGGCATCAATTGAAGTTAGGTTCCTACCCTGCCCAGGAAACTGAGAGATAGGAGCCTTATCTTCCTTGATGATTATATTTCTAAGAGATGGTTCCCAGGTCCTTGTGGAAACATTCCTGGGTTGTAAAATTGGTAAGAGGCTTATTTAGCTTTTAAAAAGATTTATATACATTTCAAAGCAGCAGAGAAAGAGCTTATGCTTACTAGTTTTCTAAGGTAAATGCCCAAAGAAAAGGGCATGGGGGAAGGTCTCTTTCCTGTTTCTTTGCAACAAAAAGAATTGGCTTTTTTTTTTTTTTTTGTCTGATTTGTATTTGCCGTTCCACCCATAGTATCAGCATCTCCATGATCCCAGCAGGGCCTGGAGCCTGCCACGGGCCTCAAAGAGGAGAGCTGCAGAGATCGAGCAGATATTCTAGGCACAGGGAATGAGGTAAATTATTTGTAGTAGTTTGCAACTTTTCTGTTGAAGAAGTCTGTCCTGGGAAAAGAGTTTTCCTCCCTTAATTTTGACCTTTCCTAGAAGACAGCCCTAAGAAACTGAGTCCTATGGCTAATGAGACCAACAGCATTCGTGATGCACACAGCCTTGCTCTGGAAGTCTGTCTAAAACAAAGCCAGTGGGATTTGATGTCTTAGCTCTAATTGTTCCTGTGGGGGACCATTTCTGACCTGTTGGGGGCCATGAGCTTATCTCTGCTCATTGTCCCGCCCCAACAAGGACAAGGCTGCAGGACACACACAAGGACCCGGTGTGGTTAAAGCCTCCTAAAGGGAGAGCCTGGAATAGAAAAGCAAGTAGGAGGGGCTCCCAGTGCAATGTCTGGAGATGGGTAAAATCATGGCTGGGTTTGAAGGGATCATAATCCAGATGACTGGGGAGGCTCAGGAACAGAAGGAGCTTGATAGAGCTGAGGCCGGCAATACCTGGAGGGCCTTCTGAAAGGAAAAGGTCAGCTTGGTACAGACTTGCACTCCGTGGACAAATCCGTCTCTGATCTTTTCAAGGAATTTGAGAAACAGAAGGTGACTAAAGGCCATGGAGAGCTTGAAGAATCACTGAGGCTGTGTGTTGAGGATTACAGAGTGAGAATCAGAAAGGCAGGCCGGAGATGCTGTGGGAAACCAGACTATGCCGCCCCCAGATACACTTCTTTGGCATATTTTGAGCTGGTTATTCAGAAAAACTGCAGACACAGAAATAGCGCTGAAAAGCTATCATCTTGTAGAGGAAATTTGCATCTAACCACATTGGTAAAGCAAACAGGGGATGCTGGCAGAGGTTTTCTCTGAGGTCTCCTATTCTAGGTCTAGGAAAGATGATCTCACAGGCAAAGCAGACTGAAGGCCCGTCACTTTTGAAGGTCTGGCAGAGGAACTTAATCACAAGCTCCCATCTCTTCTTTCTGAGGGCTGCTCCCTGAGATAATTCAGCATAATAAGACAGGTTTTGCTTATCCATGGCTTCCTCCCATTATCCCCCTAGAATGTGTCACCACCTTCCTCCAGGAGCCCCAGCCTCTAGCTTTTTGTACAGTATAAAATCTTCAGTCATCAGTCCTTCTTCGGATCTTCTATTTCGTGTGGCTTCCATGTGCATGTACACATAATACATTTGCATACCTTTTCTCCTGTTAATCTACTGTCAGTTTATTTTATAGCCTCAAATGATCAAACCTTGGTGGAGAAAGAGAATTATCTTTGTCCCTGTGGTATTAAGTACTGAAGGTTTGTACAGGAGAGAAATTCGATTTAGCATGTGAGTTAATCATACAGGCCTAGAGGGAAGGCCCACAGGGAGGCCATGGCTTTTCAGGCCAGTCTGATGGAGCAGATGTGGATCCACTCACTGGGGAAGGCCGTGGAGCAGGAGGCTAAAGAAAACAGAGAATCTGTGATCTGATTTCAGAGGTGGAAAAACGTGTCAGTGACAGGTGACTTTCTCTCCTCCTGTCTGTGCATCTGTCTGCCTGACCCTGTCCACAGGCAGGTCTCCTGGACCCTATTCTTGTGTTTTCCTTTTGGCAGAAATCTAAGTGATTCTCAAATGAGACATCTACAGAAAACTAAGTGTAAGAAATTTTCACTTCTGGATGTTACACTTCATGCTCTATTTGGCTTATTAAATGTTGATGCTAATCTTTTTTTAAAAGCAAAGAAAAACACACAATCCAGAGTAACATTGGAAACATTTAGTTCTACATCCTCTAAGTCTCTGTGTAAATGGACTCTTTCTTTTTGAAATTTATTTTATGTTTTTATTTTACTTTAAGTTCTGGGATACGTGTGCAGAACATGCAGGTCTGTTACATGTGTATACATGTAACATGGTGGTTTGCTGCACCCATCAACCCGTCATCTAGGTTTTCCCCTTCTCCCCCTTCTCCCCAACCTCCGACAGGCCCTGGTGTGTGATGTTCCCCTCCCTGTGTCCATGTGTTCTCATTGTTCAACTCCCACTTATCAGTGAGAACATGTGGTGTTTGGTTTTCTGCTCCTGTTTTAGTTTGCTGAGAATGATGGCTTCCAGCTTCGTCCATGCCCCTGTAAAGGACATAAACTCATTTTTTTTTTTTTTTTTTTTTTTTTTTTTATGGCTATGAAGACTTGGAACCAACCCAATGCCCATCAGTGTTAGACTGGATAAAGAAAATGTGGCACATACACAAAATGGACTTTCTTAAATTACATCTACCACTCTCTTTAAGGATGTTAATGAAACCAATGCAGACATGTCTGCTTTGATATTTTTTAGTAGCATGTACTTCACATATAGAAACCTGCACAGGAGCAACACATTTTGCATCATATTTAATTAGTGGATGTTTGCTTCGAAAAGCCTTATGTGACCTGTGAAGCAATCAAAATAATTATGGGCACAAATTGCATATGCAAAATCGAGACCCTGTAGGTGTCCTCATCCACTCTGCTTATACCTCAGAGAATTGCTGGATCCTGGCAATAGGGCTGTCGGCAGCCATGAGCGTGCAGTGGTGGCTTGCTTTCTCTTTGCTTCAGTGCTTTCCTTTCAAGCAGCAGGGAGATTAAAAAAAAAAAAAAAAAAAGAACTTCACAATAGCCGTGGAGGAAGAGGAACGAGAACTCTGCAGAGTGCCTTTTGAACTACCAGCTCTAGCATTTTTTGCCTTCACCGCTCATTTGTGCAAGTCTGATCTTGTCCTTTATTATTCAAGAGTAGAGTCCTTCTTCCTGTTAGATTGAGGTTCCTCGAAGCCACAAACCATGTCGTATCCTTTCTGTGCTGCCTGTAGT
Organism: Chlorocebus sabaeus; assembly: GCF_047675955.1. NCBI lineage: Eukaryota > Metazoa > Chordata > Mammalia > Primates > Cercopithecidae > Chlorocebus > Chlorocebus sabaeus. The sequence continues at coordinate 28,158,147 of NC_132904.1, read as the reverse complement.
ACTCTAATGGTGAAGATGTAGTGGATACTCAGTAAGGATCTGGAGAATCGAACTGAAGAGCCATGGCAGAGTACAATAGGATGGTATTTTTGAGATTTCTTTTTCTTTTGCACTTCCCTACACAAAATCTCTGAAGTTCACTTGAGCGTCCTCCTACCTCTTAGAATGGTTACAAGAGGGATACGAAAAGTTAGTATTCCAATTTTGATATTTAAAGTAGTATTTTCTGGTTCTGCAGTAAAACAAAATTTTAGATGTTTTAAACTCCTTTTACTTCTTCCCCTGGCTTTCTGTTTGTTTGTTTTTACCAGATCAAGAAGTAAGCCGCAGGTGATTAAAGCATTAAGATTTTTCCAAGTGTAGAGGCTACTCTCCTTGCCTGACAGCAGGTAGGGCACAAGATGTAATACTCCAAAGGAGAACAATTTTTAGAAGAAGCAAAAACTCAAGTCTACCTTTTCTTACATGGCATTGTGAAAAGAGGGGGTGCAGGGAATGAGGAAGGGGTGAACACACAGGTTTTGATATTTTTTTTTTGCTGGGCCTGAACCCAGAAGATGGGAAGCCCATGCATGTGTGTGTATACCACCAGCATGCTTGTTATTCTAGGAGTGGATTTGTTTCACAGGTTGCCCCCGTAGCATTCTGTGGGCAGCTTCATTAAAGGACACTGGTCAACATAGCCTGGTTAGGCTGAGGAGAACCCGGGTTTGGCTTTCCTGAATCTCTCTTAACTTTCAAATGACTGAAAGGGACCTAGGTGTTCCTCATGCCCTGAGGGCTGCTGGCTGAATTTTGCAGACTCTGACTGGGGAATACGGCAGGAAGGGGTTGCTTTCATGGACAAAGGAGCCATATTGCTGAGGACAGCAGGGCAGGGCTTCCTGGCCAGGCCTTGGATGTGTCCACCCTGTAAGCAAGAGCTGAGTCCGGCATCCTGAGGTACAACAGCCATAGACTTTACAGAGAGGCCCCCAGCAGAATGCCCAGTGCACAGGGTCATGCCTTGGTAGTCTCCAGGGGCCAGCCCAGCCTGGGCCCTCTGCAGCAGATACCAACCTGCCTGTCTAGGACTCCAGCCGGCTCCCTCCCCTCTGCCTCCTCAAGGCTACATGAGCCACATCCTTTCTCCCGTACTCCAAGATGCATTGCAGGAGAAGCAGGGGAAGGGGGCTCAGTCTCTAAAACACTGAGCATTTACCCAGGTCATTCAAGCAGAGATGTGATGATGCCCAGGAAGCCTAAATTACTAGGTCAGATAAACATCTATTTCTCTTGCCATCAACCAGGCGAAAGCCTGTGAAAAAGACCAGATCAATTACAGAAGAATAAAAAGGCTATTTATTTTTGTACTTCGGAGTGCAGTATAAGTGAATATTGATCCTGCTACAGTGTGTGGGTTTTTTCATGTTTCTTAAAATTCTTTTAGAAATGAACATTTCCTAGTCTTCTCTGTAAACTCCAAAGTTAGACTCCAGTTTATAAAGGCATCAGCAGGAAGCAGTGCCTCCCAAGGTGGAGGAAATATGGAAAAAAGATCTTTCCTGGCCGATTCAGAAGAGCTGAGAGTGAGCATGAGAGAATTAGCATGACAGTTTGACCAGAGCTGCTAGCAAGCAGATTCGAGCAAACAGATATACATATTCTTTTAAAATCTCCTACCGTGCCTTCAAATGGTCATCCCAAATGTTTCATTTTACATTAAGTGCCAGCTTGCCTCTAGGGATGAGGATAAAAGACATTTTGAATTTAACTTCTTAATTAGGAAACACCAAAGCTGTCATTCATACTAGGAGAAAGAAGGAGCCTTCATCACCCACTGCAGATGAGACTTTCCAGATATTAATTGTATGTGTGTTTAGCTTTGAAATGTAGTATTTAAAGTTTAGAGAATTAGAAATAGCATAGATATCACAGGCCCTGTGATGCAGTAGGGTCATTAATAAATGGGGATAACCCTTAAAAAATAGACTAACCAGATTTTTTTTTTTGGCGGGGGGTGGATAATAAATTCACTCTTCAGTCTTTAAGTACTGCACACCAGCTCTAAGGTGAAGTTGTGAAGAAGTTACCAAGTGACTTATCAGAAGCATCCTGGTTGAAAGGAGAGGGAAAGTTACTACCATTTATTCTGTGCCAGGAACTTGAACATCTTTTTGATGTGGATTAAACCACATTTAATCCTCTTGCTATTCTCATGAAGTAGAGAAATATGTATTGATTCTGGTTATAAGAAAACTGAGGCTTCAAGAGTTAAACTGACCTGTCCACATTACCAGCTGATGTGTGTGAAGGTTGGAATACAAACCTAGATCTAAGACCCATGCTTTTTGTGTGACACCACCCTGCTGCCTTATGGGAAAGGTGAGAAAATCTCGCAGAGGGATTCCACAATTGTACTTTGTACTTCTCCTCCTTGGTAAAACTGATATCCCTGATAGATTTTTAAAAATGAAATATATCCTCCCTCTTAGATGGCCAGCAACATGTTTGCTGGGGTCAGGTCTGTTTTATTATCTTATCCAAAACACATGGCCCAATGCTTGGTACATTGTACGTGGTCAAGTTTTTCACTGGCTGATTATAAGTAAGCATATGCTATTGGGATCGAGAAAGTAAATTAATGCAAATTTGGGGGAGATTGTTTTTTTGCAGATACATAAGATGACTGATACGTCTTTGATTCATTTAGAAAATTCTTTCCCTAAGGGTATCGATGGATTGTCAGACTCCTTGATATTTACACTTATCATAACTCCTACATGATTAATAAAGAAGTAAAAAATGTTGAGAACAGCTGGAGTGATCATTGTTAGAGTTTCTGAGTTTCTATTCTTTTTCTCTTAGAGACCAGAATAAGATTTGGTTCCTAATGGATGGGCGTGGGCTCTGAAACCTGGAGAATCAGAAAGGGAATAGAACATGTGATTTAGATTTCTGAGCCACACTTAAATGGCTGGCAGCTGAGATTCAGGAATGACAGAGGCTGATCAAGCTGGAGTCATACAGTAGCTTCTATTAATAACAAGACGAGCAGAGTGGGGAGAGAGCTCAATGAATCGAACGAGAGGGGACAATGGGAGCTCAGGAGGGTAAACCTGATTGCCCAGTTTCTACTGTGTCTCGTGTCCATCTGGAAATAGGCCTTGTCTCTTCCCTACCAGCCAAATTCTCAGCTGAAAATGCAAAGGTCAGACACTTAGAGAAGCCTGTTTTAATGGGGGTGGATATTATTTCTGCCTCAGTCATTTTCAGCTCAAAACCACAAGATGGCAATGTTGCATCATTCCTTGCAAGACCTTTGCCCATGGCTGTCCTGACTCCAGGTGAATTCAATTGCTAAGCAATAAATTGGGAGATGCAGGATCGTGTTGGTTTAACCAGTGAACATTATACTTGTATTTGGTACTACTGATTGTGCTTTCCATGATAAAATGTAGCATACTCCAGGAAAAGTAATACATTTCACCCCTTGTTAGAACACTCATGTAATTCAAGTAAATAACACAGACATAGTCTGAATTTCAGTCTTCTAGACCCGGTTTTCCCCAAATCAGACTAATTAGTTTTATTCCATCTAGCCAACACCTGCTTGAGAAGAACATTTAGTGTCATAAAACAAACCACCCACCAAGGAATAAGGAAACTGAGAAAAGCCCACACACCGACGTCATGTTGCCAAGCTCAGCTCTAAAACAAAGCCTTACAACCCACCCTGGTGGATTCTCTTGGAGGAAACTCCATTTTCTAATATAAGTTTCTGCATGAAAAATCTCTGTTCAGAGTCATGAAATGCTCTTATGCAAACGATATTGTTGGAATCTTCTTTTCTTTCGGAGTCAATTTCTGAGGACATATTCAGGCTTAATTTTTTCACAGACCCTTGAGTCCTCTGTTTTTCAATTGTGTTTGAGGAAGAGACTAAAATGAAATTTGGTGGTATGATCAAACCCCAAGGGATTTGGTGCCTTCCCGAGTATGATGGGCATAGATCAAATACTGAGTACCTTTCGACGGTTATTAAGGTGAGGTTACAAGTGTTACGGTCGTTCGCCCTAGAAAAGGTTCAGGTGTGAATGTGTTGCTTTCATGGAGGAGATTAAGGGAAAGGCTGCCGCTAGATCAGTGGCTCTCAAATTTTAGCAGGTATCAGGAACACCTGGATGACTTACCAAACCACAGCTCACTGGATTTCACCTCTAGAGTTTCCGATTCTGTAGGTCTACGGTGGGGCCCGGGGATTTGTGTTTCTGACAAGTTCACAGGTAATGGGGGTGCAGCTGGTCCAGAAGTCATGCTTTTAGAACCCTGACGCTGGACCTGTTTTCTCTAAAGGACGGGTAACTGGGTAATTTTCATTTAGGTGCTTTGCAGAGAATGTTGAGAAATACTGACTCAATAGAATGAATGCTTGCTTTAGGATCTAGAGATGGGAATTCAAATATAGGCCCTATCACTTAGTTGCTAGATACATGAGGCCAATGACTTAACTTCCCATAACCTCCATCTGTTGTCTAGAAAATAGGATTGTACTCAGATATCAGGATTTGAATCCTGGCTTTGCTAATTGCTATGTGACTTTGTTCAAATTACTTAGCCACTCTGAGTCTGATTCCTTATGGGTAAAAATAGTACTTCTGAGTTGTTTTGGAAGTAAAATATTTAATATAAAGGCACTGCTCATAGGATTTGTTGCTTCTTTCCTTTTCTTTGCTAGATTGATATATGCATGCATCTGAAATCACTTTATAAAATACAAAACACCATAGAAATGTTGGTTACTGTTTCACAGAGAAATTGCTTTAGGAAAAAAACCTTCCTAGATCCTTTAGATTGTCTGTTTTCCTTGATCAGCTTAGTCTGTTTGGATAAATCGGCTATTTTTAGCCAATTGTGAGTTTCTTCTTATAATTGTTTGAAATCACTGGACAAACCTGAAGTTTGCCTAATATATTCCATGATGCAGGAGGAAGCACTGATAACGCCTGGAATTTTTTCCAGATTGGGTTGGTCAATTCTGCTTTCCCATTTTTAAAGACAAAAATAAAGAGCCAAAAGTTGAATGGCAAAATGCAGTTTGGCTTAGAGAATGGGGGTCAGCAGGGTCATGAGATACTTCTGGATCCCTTTTCATGTCCCAGGAGAGGCTGGTACCCAAGCAGAATTGGCCAACTGGTTTTCACATTATGGTGTCTACATGATGTCAGTATGATTTGTTATATAGTGAAAAAGTGATTGGTCATATAACTGTTGGTTTGAAGACATTAAAGATCTAATTCTCTTTCTGCTATTGAAAGGTATTCGATATTTCACCTAAACCCATTGTTCTTGGGAAGGCACCAAACCCAAGTTGTGCAACCTTGGGTTAGTCATTTCCCTTCACTGAGCCTCAGTTTCCCCATTACAACATGAGGGATTTGCATGAGATCAGGCTTCTTATATAGCAGTCTGTAGATGGGATCCATGGATCATTCAAAACGCCAAATCTTTTGATTGTGCAATTTTATGTCAAGAGGATCTATAGCTTTCATCAGATTCTGAAAGGGGTCTGTTGCACTGAAAAAATTTAACCTCAGATGTTATTAAAGATCATAGTCAAATCTAGGCTTGCATCTCTGCCAGTGATGCTAAATAATTTCAACGGAGCTTTCACTGACCAGGTAAAATAGATCTCGTAGCTCATTTGGTATTGTATAGATACTGCTTTTTAAGTAATACCATCAAAGGAAATCAAATTTTAAACAGTGGTGAAAAGTTTGGAGAAAGATCAATGTCCACGGAAAGGATAAAGCCATAGAACAGCTTACTGGCATCACACAGCAGCAGTTTTGTGAATGTGCCACTGTCCATGGGGTACAGATAATGGGCCTTATCAGCATACTCACACTTGATCAGGTTCAAGGTGACAGATACTCACTAATGCAGTTTGCACGAGACTGATGAATAAACTGGAATGCCAATGTGATTATTTACAGTGAGGGATGACTTCTGTCTGTGCCTGGATAGCTCCTTTTGCAGGACTTGAGCTACATTATTAATCAGTAGATTGTTAAGGATTTAGAGCAAAAGGATACATATAGTTTTGAAAAATGTTTTTTTTTTTGGGTCAGGGTGAGGTCCCAACATCACTGATTATGTTTCAGTAAAGAATCCAGTAGGTTTTCTGTTTTTTCCTATTCAGTGTTGATTTACCTGTCAGTGGGGCTCTTTGTTTCCAAGTTCTTTGGCGACATGATTCACTTGGTCCCCAGATACCACCTAAAAAAGCCATTTTTTTTTTTTTTTTAGACAGAGTCTCGCTCTGTCACCCAGGCTGGAGTGCAGTGGCGCAATCATGGCTCACTGCAAGCTCCGCCTCCCGGGTTCACGCCATTCTCCTGCCTCGGCCTCCCGAGTAGCTGGGACTACAGGTACCCACCACCACGCCCGGCTAATTTTTTGTATTTTTAGTAGAGATGGGGTTTCACCATGTTAACCAGGATGGTCTCCATCTCCTGACCTCGTGATCTGCCCGCCTCGGCCTCCCAAAGTGCTGGGATTACAGGTGTGAGCCACTGGGCCCAACCCAGAGAGAATATTCTTAACCATCATTGTGTGTAAGCCAAGTGAAGTTGATGAGATACAAGACATGCTTTTCTAGTCACAACACCCGTTAGATTGTTAATCCATGTTGAAAGCAACTTGAGTGGCTAACTTCATATGACACAATGATCATACCATCATGATTCTTAACTTTCTTTAAATAATATTGGTGAAACTGAGGCTTTTGTTCAAATATATTTTTATCAGTTGTTCTCACTCTGAAAGCCAAGTCTCTTTTCTAGTTCGTGGGGTCTCTTCTATTTTCCATGAGAGGAGATTGATTTCTTGTTCCTCTACTACCTTGTCAGACAAACAAATCTCTTACTGGTTTGGGGATGATAATGTTTACTCTGTGTATCTCATGTAGGCATAATGAAATCATCAGCACATTCCTGCAGAAACTTGCTCACCTGAGCAGGCATTTTCTAAGTTAAATCGGTAGTGTTATAGAGTTCTAAATGTTCAGAGAGAGAGAGAGAGAGAGAGAGAGAGAGAGAGAGAGAGAGAGAGAGAGACAGAGAACATACAATGTAAGTGTGCCTCTTGGCAAGCAAGCCTGATTTACAATAGCATGCATTTATACAAAAGAGTCAAGACGTTTTTACTATTCAAGAGGATCTCCTCCCAAATTCTCACTTGGCAAACCTATATTATGATTTGATTTATAAAAATTATTTACCCCTAACTTGTCAGAAATATGCACACTGTATAAAGTGAAACTCTGAGTTGGAATTCATGCTGCCTCATTCTTGGGATGCTAGTGATGCAGAAGAAGAAAATTTCAGTAACTCAATCCTGCAAAATAGGATGCTAGATAAAGACTCCTCAACCTTTTTAGTTCCATGCAATTGTCCGCAATTTTATCAAAGTCAAGCAGGAAGTACAGACGTAAAGCAGGTGAGGTTTCCTTTCTCAGACCCACATTCCTCTTTTGCCCCTTTGACTTCTACCCTTGACAGTGCACTACTTCTACCCTTGAGTCCAACCACTCAGGTTATTGCCTCCGGTAGTCTTTCAATTTCCTGTAAACACCAGGGCCCTGGAAAAATGGCTAAATTTGCCCAATCTAAGGCATACTCATTGACCATGGTTTAATATGTGATCCATCCTATAAGTTATTTGCATTTTAACAGAAAAAGACCAAAGGAATACATTTCTGGTTCTAGAATTTCAGACCATGGTAAAATGGTGGGTCAAATTTTGAGGGAGAGGTATTGGGGGTGGGTGGGAGGATATGCTGCTTCTGTCCTATTAAGTCAGATGTTATTTCACATTTCAGGGCCTGAAATCTCTGCATTTGATTCTAACCGTGCAATTGATATAAATAACAAAATGGTTACTGCCACTACTTTGAGATTAGGCATGCATTAACCTGTGGGGTTATTTTATAGTAATTAAGTGACAAAATCTCTCTGACGTTGGTGTGTATATTGAAGGCTTTTGTAGTTGGTTAGTAGAGGAGTGAAGTTGAGTAGCTTAATCAACCACTTAATTGTTAGTTTCAACTTTATTCCTGTACCATGTTTGCTATCTGTATTAGGGGAAGGCAGGAGGGGAAACTTCATCCATTGACATGTTGCACATGTGCTCTCAGTCTCACTGAAGGTTGAAGATTGCTCTTACATTTCTCACTCCCAAGCTATGCCAAGCTATGCTACATGCTGATCTTATGGTAAGGCCAAGGATCAGCTGGGGAGTGAGTGATACTGATGAGGAGGTCAAGGTCAGTTGGGTACAGCCTGTTGGTTTTGTCCCTGCACAGAGTCTGTTTAATGCCTTCAGCCCTGCTGGAGTCATTGATCCCAGGGTGAAAAGGATGATGGAATGCGAATGTATCCATGTAAACCATCCCAGTGTTGGAAAACATATCCAAAGTTATAATGTATTGATGGGATAGTAGTGGTATCACCTTTGTATATAAAGAATAGCACCTTCTCCCTCCCTCCCTCCCTCCTTCCCTCATCAAATATTTATTACAGCTCATACTCTATTCTGGATACTGGGTTTCATGCTGGAGAAATGCTAAGATTCACAAAAAGAAGTCTCCTGACCTCAAAGAGATTATAGTAAAGTGAGGGATAGTCTGGCAAATATTTACAGTACTTTGTCATATATATTGTGCTAAGTGAATAGAGATGGTGTAATTGATTATTTCAGAAGGGAATCATAGAAGGTTTCTGAAGGAATTGTCTTTTGAGTTGGGTCTTGAAAAATGCATGGAAGTTAACCAGGTTAACTGGTTAAGGGGTGGATGATAGAGATGTTTCACTTAAAAGAAATGACTCACTACACAGAAACCTTGCACCAGTAAACCAATGACCTGTGGTTTTCTGTGGCTAGAGTGCGGTCTGATGGGTAAGTGAAGTGGTAGGAGATGAAACTGTAAAAGAGGTAGGGGCCAAAGGGGGTTCCTGGGACATGTGAGAATTTTAAAAATATACCCGTTGGGCAATAGGGATCCTTCAAATATTGTATCTGGAAGAGAGTGTGGTTTGTGATCTAATTAAATTTTTAGAGCTGGCCGTGGTGGCTCACGCCTGTAATCCCAGCACTTTGAGAGGCTGAGGTGGGCGGATCACAAGGTCAGGAGTTCGAGAGCAGCCTGGCCAACATGGTGAAACCATGTCTCTACTAAAAATACAAAAATTAGCTGGGCATGGTGGCGGGCGACTGTAATCCCAGCTACTCTAGAGGCTGAGGCAGGGGAATCGCTTAAGGCTGAGGCAGGAGAATCGCTTAAACCTGAGAGGTGGAGGTTGTAGTGAGCCGAGATTGTGCCACAGAGCTCCAGTCTGGGTGACAGAGCAAGACTCTTGTCTTGGGGAAGAAAAATAATTTTTTTTTAGAAAGAGTTGGGTTAATGAATTGGAGGAAGAATTTGTGGTGTGACCAAAAAAGGAGGCTGATGTCAATGTCCAGGTGAGAGTAAGGGGACCCAAACTGAGATAATTGTAGTGAGTCTAGAAGGTAAAGGACAGCTTTAGGAGATACTCAGTATAATTGGCATGACCAACTGTATAGATGGCTGTGGATGGGGGTGGGCGGGAGTGTTATGGCACAAAAAGTAGAAAAAACTCATAAGACAGTGAACAGAAGATATTGGGGATATTTTTCTCGGAGAGAAATTCATGTAAATAAGGGCTTGTATTAAATGTTCTAGACTGTTTTCTCATCTCTGAACTCCTATGATATTTTGATAATTTGATTAGGAACCATGCCACTTACCATTGAACTATAATTTCTACTCTCCTGGATAGCGGGAATACAAAGATGAATAGACAGAATCCTTCATCTCCAGAAGCTCATAATCTATTGGGGGGGGGGGCGGTGGCGATAAGTAAACAAATAATTGCAAATGAGTATGGTATGTTGTCATCCAGGTATGTGTGAAGGACAGGCATGGCAGTATGTATTTAGGACGTTGCATTTAGGGTCTGGTGACATGATTAGATTCTGAGTTTTAGAAAGATTATGGAAGTCTTAAAGGTGGATTAAAGTGAGGCCAATCAAGAGCTGGAAGACCTATGAGGAGGCAGATGCTCAGTTGAAAAAGCAGCTACTTTGAGCTGCAAGGCTGGCCCTATGGCACTGTGAAAAGGAACTGTGCCTTCTGAGTTCTGGAGCTCTCACTAAGTTCTAGCATTGCCTCAGGGATCAATCTCATTATTTAACCTTGGCTTTGCCTTTGGTCATTTAGGGATCCTGAGGAGTTCTGTCTTCTTTTTTACTCCTACTGGTGATGACAGCATACATTGGTGGTAAGGACTGGACATTGACCTTGCAATGAGAAGACAGAATGGGGAATGAGGGTAAGGGAAGTTGGTAAAAGACAAGATCCAGAGAGTGCTGTTACCATAAGAGTGAGATCTGGGCGTGCACTGGTAGGGGAAATTTGCATGAGGCTCCCAAATGCTTGAATGGTAGGAGAATGCAATAAAATGAGGCAGGATGGCCCTGAATGGTAAGAGGAGAAGAACATCCCTACATTTTGCCATAGTCCAACCCTTGGTGGTTCTTCAGGTAAGATTTTATATTATAGCTGTAGCAATAAAAATAACAATAAATTGGCTGCACTGGCTCACGCCTGTAATCCCAGAACTTTGGGAGGCTGAGGCGAGCAGATCACTTGAGGTCAGGGGTTTGAGATTGGCCTGGTCAACATGGTGAAACCCTGTCTCTACAAAAAATACCAAAATTGGCCGAGCATCGTGGTGTACACCTGTAATGCCAGTTACTCAGGAGGCTGAGGCATGAGAATTGCTTGAACCTGGGAGGTGGAGGTTGCAGTGAGCTGGGATCATGCCACTGCATTCCAGCTTGGGCAACAGGGTGAGACTCTGTCTCAAAAATAAAATGAAGAAAAAAAAATAACGCAAAGTAACAATAAATTACATAGTTCTAAGCATTTTACGTATATTATCTCATTTAATCATTATAGCCACTCTATGAGAAAACTGTAGCACGGAGAGGTTAATAACATGCTGAAGGTAGAGCTAGAAAGTGACAGAGCTGGACTTTCAGCCTAGGTAGCCTAGCTCCTGGATCCATGTGCTTAATCACTGAGCTGTCTCCCAAACTCTATTGGCAAGGGAAGATGTCAGCCCGTAAGTCCCTGGATGATGTCTGTTTCTTTATCTTAGCCATTCTAAAGTAAGTCACTCCAGTGCTATGTTTGGTTTAAAATAGAGGATGAGAGGAAAGGATATTTTCCTTGTGTCTGTGAATTCCAGGTGACAGTGAATAGACAAGGAGGGAAATCAACAGGAACTGAAGGATTCCAGGATGCCTGTGATGCTGGCTGGACCTTTGGGGATGAGCTAACTGTATTTGAGGGAATACTGTCTTATTAGATCTAAAGGTGATGTTATTGAACCTGTGTCTTTCCTCATTAGCCTGCCCCTGGAAATGCTGGACAGCTGAAGCCACGATGACAAAGGAGAAGATTAGAGGCAACTGAGACCTGACCAAGTCACGGGCCTGGCAGATGAAAAGGTGAGTCTTGTTTGAAATTACACCTCCTGGGCCCACTTCAATGCCCGAGCTTTCAGGCAGAATTGTGGTGCACACACTTTTCTTTATTTTTAAAGGTAAAACATTGATCGTTCTGGAGACAAGAAAGTCACCTTAGCTGTGAACTAATGCCTCAGTTGAATGTAGGGATCAGTGTCTCCATGGCTTTCTAACCCCTGGGCAATGTTTTATAGCAATTACCTGTAAAACCAGTTGCTATAGTTACCTATTGTCTATGCTTCAAGAAGAGAAATATCTAGCTAAGCTAGTTCGCAGAAGAAATAGTTGTTGAGGTCTGACAAGAAAGAATGGGACATGCAGAAAAAGTATTTTTACCCACATAGTGACAAGTTTAGAGCATCTAGCCTACTTACAGGCCAGTGATCATGGATCTGTATCTCCTTTTCCAAGTGAATCATCCCAATTCACAAAGATGAGCCCAAAACAGCCATGTTTAAAATAGGTGGCCACGTTGCCGCCTAGTTGTAACTGATTGGATCAAGGTGAACACCTAACCCAGGCTGGGGCAATCTGATTCTGTCCCCTGGAAATCAGGACTGAAGTCTTTCCAGTCTGTCTGGATAAATGGCAGGACCTGTTCTATGTAAGCTTGAAGGAGTGGGGACCATTTTCTATCTTATGGAATGAGGAAAAGAGAAGGCATACTTGTGGAGGGAGAATAAGCGTATTTGCAGAGGAAGCAGTGGGGAGAGGAACCGTAGCTTAAGAGTTTTTTTTTAGTTCCTGTACCTTTCTGAAGCAGGATTGCATTTCTGCCTTAGAGCATTTTCTTTCTTTCTTGTATTCATTATTATTATTACTCATTTTTTGTTCTTACTGGTATGAATTAGTTTCTGTCACTTCTCACTAAAACTTACACGATGCTCCAATATAAGCTATGCTCAAGGCCCCCGTGATGGATTGAATTGTGTCCTCTTAAAATTATATGTTGAAGTCCTAACTCCCAGTGTCTCTGAATGTTACCGTATCTACGGACAGGGTCTTTAAAGAGGTGACTAAATTAAAGTGAGGTTTTTAGGGTGGGCCTTAATCTACAATGACTGTTAATTTATAAGAAGAGATTAGGACACAGGCATGCATGGAGGAAGACCTTGTGAAGATACTCATCTACACGCCAGGGACAGAGGCCTCAGAAGAAATCAACCCAGCCCACACCTTAATCTCAGACTTCCAGCCTCCAGCATTGTGAGAAAATGAGCTTCTGTTATTCAAGCTATCCAGTCTGTGGGACTTTGTTAGGTCAGCCCAAGCAAACCAATGCAACTGCTATGCACGGCATGAGACTATAATTCCTCATCCCTCTGCCCCCACCAAAGGAAACTTGATAATCGACTAACTGCTGGTTCTTTTCTTAATAGTGATCCATAAAAACAATAGCAGAACGATCCTTTACTTTGGCTACAAAGCCAATAACTGGCATTCAAGGCCCCTGATGGAGTATAGCTCTAAAGGAATACATCTTCTTAATGCTCTTGTTTGGTTTAAATTAAAAGTGTTCAGCTTCATGCCTTCTCAAGGAAAGGTGCTTGCTAAAGCTTTAATTTTACATGGGAAAATGATTGCTTTTTCACTAATTGGAATGAATAGGAACCCTTTCTTCAATTCATTAAAACTCAGGTGAAAACAAAGCGAGTCACTTTGCAGAAAGAAGTACAGAAACTTGCAGATTCCTCCCTACTGCCTTTGAGTTCTGAGGTCAGTGTGTGAAAAGTCATTTTCATCAGTTATCATCACATTAGAGAATTAGGCAAAGAAAAGCATCCAGGGTTTTCTTACTTTTAATCAGGACAAGGTATAGGAGAATGCTGTTGACATTTCAAAAAAAATATCAGAGAAGTGAAGGCCAAGAGTGAATAGAAAAAGATGTTGATTTAACTGAACTACAGTGGCATTTAAGAGGTCGCTGAGCAGAGACAAGGTGCAAAGGAAATAGGAATAGTTTATAGACTCATAACACAATATGTGCCAATAGAAGCAGCCACTGAAAGGATTCTGTCATTTGTGTGTGTGCCCGAAGGCAGTTTTGGTTTTTGTGAAAGGAGGAAAGGAGGATTTTATTTGGAAAATTTTGTGGTTTTCACATGTTCCTGCAAAGCAGACCAGACATGGCAAATAAGTTTCAACTCATATGCAGCTCTGAATATGTGGATTATTATCTCCCTGGAGGATTGTGTTGGGATGGGTAATTTTTGTATTTTTTAGTAGAGATGGGATTTCTCCATGTTGGTCAGGCTAGTCTTGAACTCCCAACCTCAGGTGATCCTCCTGCCTTGGTTTCCCAAAGTGCTGGGATTACAGGTGTGAGCAAGTGCACCCGGCCTGTTATTCCTATTTTACTAGTATGAAAACATGGGTTTAAGGAGGCTTAAGGAGGTTGAGTAATGTTCTCAAGGCCATATTTTCGCATATGGAGGAGCTGGGGCAGGAACCCTCACCATTCTGATGCCAAAGTCAGATCCTTAACTCCAACCGACTCCTTCTAAGACATGACTATATCCAGCGATGTCAATGTGTTAGCAAGTAAGATAATGTCTGTGGGAGTGGTTTAGAAATTATGTCAAGGTAGGATTATGATTGTCATCAACAAGAAGGACTACGTTAATTGAATTTTTCTCTGATTTATAACACCAGCAGTTTTTTTCCCCCAAATAAGTAAATTTGCTTTCTCTAGCTCCTTAAAAAGGGAGGTTTTCGTGCCTATGACTTTGATCAGAGCTGCTGGAGAGTTTCCAAATTAGATTAAAATAACATATTCAGGGATTAGTCCTGAAGAACAGAAACCTAGCCTTCATCGAAGTGAAGGTACCAATTAGCATTTCAGAATACTAAACATCCTAGGTACTGGTTGGCAATTATTCTCAACAAAGATTTATGGATGTTGATGTGTCAGAAACTGAATTGGGTAACAGGTGTATAAAAATAATTTAGACATGGTTCCTACCTTAAAGGGCACAGAATTTGGTGGAGGAAGAGAATATATAAGCAATGTTTTCTAAGTTGGCTGGGGAATTTGTGTTCATAGAAGAAATGACATTTAATCTAGGTCTTGATAGATGGCCTGAGAAAAGTAGAAAATGCTCTAAATGGAAAGAGAAAGAACAAATCACAGGGACCTAATGAGTTAAGTTATTTATTGATTAAATAAAGTTGTTTGAGAGGGTTAGAGCTTAGAACACACAGGGACAAGTTTCTGGAGATAAACTTGGGCAGGAAGGCTCTGCTGAGAATCATGCTAAGAAATTTGGACCCTATTCCAGACATTAGGGAGCTATGGAAGGTTTTAGACAAAAGGGTAACTGTTTAGAAAGATAACTTGGCATATCTTTATGGAGGATTAATATGGAGGAGGGTTGAGCCTGAAGGCAGAACGGTTGATCAAATATTCCAGATAGTCCAAGTGAGGTCTGAATGTTGAGGGAGAGGATGGATTCAAGAGACATTTTAGATAAAAAATTGGCAGTGTTTGGTGACTCAAAATAAAGAGGTAGGATAAAGGAAGAAGTTCAAATTCTGTTATTTAGTCCTTACGATGTGCCCGTGCTGTGCTAAGCACTAGAGATACAAAAACAATTAAGGAATGGCTCTGTGTTTAAGTAGCTAGAAAGAAATAAAAGTATAATAAGTACATACAATATAATATTATGCTTGCAAAGATAGATAATGTGTAAAGAATCAACACACAGGAGTCTGCCAAGAATGATTCTACGTTTTCTAGCTCTAGGGACTGGTTGATTGTTGTTGTCTTTGAAAGAGAGAGAGAGAGAGGAAAAAAAAAAAAAAGGAATAGGGGTAGGTTTCTGGAGGTTTCTAAAGCATTGGTTTTGGTGTACACAAGGCAGTTGGAACTTAAGATATTCTTGCCGTAGTCAGACACAATCTAGCTCATTCTGGATTTGCAAGAGTTACAGAAAAATGAAAACAGTAATTGTCTTTTTTTAAAAAAAACCCTGCTGGTATGATGTCTTTCCTTTTAAATGGCTTTGTTATGAATATAAAGAAAGAGAAAGACTATTAAATGCCTCTTTACCTCCCACAGTACTGATCTGGGTTCTAAAAATTCTTCCTGCACTAATTATGAGGGTTCTGCCTATTCACCCTGAAAACTTCTGGTTCAATTATTATTATTATTTTTGTAGAATTAGCACTGAATGCTAAGCTTGTTTTTATTTTGCAGGCAAGAGACAATCTTAAGATATTTAGAGGGTCTCATAATCAGCATTGCTTTCTAAAGTCCAGGTAACCTGTACCTTTTCAGTGACCTGTACTTTATATGGATTAGACGGTAATTTATAGGTAAGTGAAGATTTTTGCAAACTATTTCATAATCTGCAAAGATTAATAAAAGAGCCATGTACAAATATGTGAACTTAAACAACTGTCGGGAAAGCAAGTTTAACAAAAGCCAAAAATGAGTACAGTATCAAAATCAGCTAAGAAATTATTCTAAACTCTGTAACATTTTTCTTTTGCAAATAGAAAATTTCTTCTAGGGAGGTCAAGGAACTCGGATAATACTGCCCCACTTTCAGCACTCATTTGGAGCCTCAAATATGTGAGTTCACTAGAGAATAATTATAACCCTGATGTTAGGAATCATGGATGACATATGATTATAGGTTTTCCATATAATAATGGGAGGGAAGCTTTATGCCTCACTGTGTTCAGAAGAAAAGAGATTATAACTTGGAAATGAGCATGAACAGATCTGGGCCATCACTTATGTGAGCACAAAGAAGGCATCTGAGGCCAGCTGTATTAGGGTGGAATGTTCTCAGCCTTTTGGTTTTCATGGACCCACTGAGTGGTAAGGTTTCGGTGGGGAAAGTAACCTTTTATTTTGCCAACACAAAACCTCACCATCTACTATCACTGTGCTTTAGGAATGGACAGTTTAACACCCAAGTACAGGAAGGACATTGTGTGGCAGTGATTGAGGCACGTTCAACAGAAGCCACAGCCAGACTACAGTTCCCAGCCTCCCTCGTAGTGAGATGAGCCATTGGCATGTGGCACAAATGAGGTTCATCACTTGCTGTCCCAGCCTCGAAAAACCTCCTACACAATTCTCCTCTCTTTAGCTTCCCATCTGTAGGACAGACACTAAGCATCCTGCATAGGACCCAAGGGCCTAGTGGTGACTGAATCACAGGGAGCCCAAGTACCCAAACGACCCTGTGGAAGGCCACCTGTTGACCCAGAACATTCTTACTGGATTACAAGTGAGTAATGCAGAGTTGACTCACACCTCTGAGGAGGTGACATTGACCAGTAGTGCTGATATCTCTGGAAGCTCCATGAGGCTTATTCTGGGAATAGGGAAAAAACTGGAAACTGGAACCAACTGCTTTTAGAACCAGTGACTGTCACCAGGTAAAGAAGTAGTGCCCAAGTGACATTTACAGGTATAGCAACACAAAACAACCTCCCTTGGAACCATTAACAAACAACAAACCAAAACTAAAACCCAGCCCAGGAAGGAACATGTCCCTTATCTCTCCTCCATTCTTGCAGTCTCCTTCCAGAACCTGCTACTGGCAGAACCTTCAGGAAGAAGTTGGCAAAGCCGAATATGCTCTGCAGAATTCCAGGCCCACTGTCACAAAACTGAATATAGAAAAATGGCTTTCCAGAAAAGAGGCAATAACTTAATTACCAGCACAGCAAGACATATACTTTCATTGTATTAAACCACTAAGATATTTGGTATTCGTTACAGCAGCTAATAAAAACAGATATTTAAATGGGATGCATTTAGTTTTATGAAAACTCACTATAGTTTTCTTATTCTTTCTTTCTTATTTCATTAAGGACTTGGTGAAAATTCACCTCCTGGCACTGTTCACAGGGAGGGGTGTGGAAACTATTGGTGTAGATATCTCCACTCTCTTCCAAGTGTGTGTGCGTATTCTCAGATGTTCATAGAATCCTGTGTGTGTGGGTGAGTCTATAAAAGGAAGAAAAAAAAGTCTTTGGGGGCAGAAGCCAGGGGAGATTGGAAGATGAAGTAGATGAGAGAAACTTTAGATTCAAGAGCTGCTTTGGGGCCCAGGTGACAAGGTGTGGCATATAGATGGGAAAGAGTTTATATTCTCTATACATTTTTCTCCCTCTTTTTTAGAGATAGGGTCTTGCCGTGTTTCCCAGGCTAGAATGCAGTGGTTCAATCACAGCTCACTGCAGCCTCCATCTCCTGGGCTCAAACAATCCTGCTTCAGCCTCCTGAGTAGCTGGGACTATGGGAGTGCCCCACCACACCTGGCTAATTTTGTATTTGTCTCACTATGTTTCCCAGGCTGGTCTCAAACTCCTGGGCTTAAGTGATCCTCTCACCTCAGTCTCTCAAAGTGTTGGGATTACAGGCATGAGCCACCATGCCCAGCCTCAAAACTTCTTTTCCTTCTTTTTAAAAATTAATTTTGTTGCTCAAGGTATTCCAGAAATAGCCGTTGTAGTTGGCTCCATGCCCCTTTGACATAATGCCTCCATCATTGTGGGTCTTCTACTTCTTCTTCTTTTTAGTACTTTTAAAATTTCTGACATTCTAACATGTTCCAGGCTCAGTTGTGTATTTTCTGCCCTGTTCCTAGCATTTCTACATTTCTTTATGGGCCTTGGTAATTCTGGCAGCCCAAGAACTGAGGGCTTTGAATGCATTCCAAGAAGGCACCTGAGCTGGACTTCCTGGCCTCAGCTCTTCCCCTTATCCCCCTTCTCTCGCTGCTCTCACCATACTGGTATCCTAGCTATTCCTGGACAGGCTTACTCCTACCCCAGGACCTTTGCACTTGCTACTCCCTCAGCCTAGGATGCTCTGTTCTCAGATTCCACTAGCTCATTTCTCATTTCCTTTGGGTCTCTGTTCAAATGTCACTTTATTAGCAAGGCCTTCTCTTGTCACTCTGCATTATCCTCCATCCCCTGCCCACCCACGCTCATTCTGGACTGGAATTGCCATCTGAACACATTATATACAATATATTTTTTCTTGATTATGATCTGTATCCCAATGATAGAAGATAGGTTTTATGATAATTGTTTTTTTTTTTTTTTTTTGGTCTGTTTTGTTTACTTCTATATTCCTGGTACGTAGGAGAGCTCCTGGCCCATACTAGATACTTATAACATATTTGTTGAATTATTATAATATTGTTTTTGCTGATTCCTGACATGGACATGCCACTCACATCCTATGATCTTTCTTTATAATGTACCTCCTATTTTGTCAGTCCTGTATTGTATTTAAAACTCTTCAGGTGGTTTTTCTTTGCTGTCAAAATAGATTCCAGATTCCTTCATATGGCCTGCAAGGCCTTCTCAATCTGTCCCTGTCAAGATCTCTAGCCACACCTCTTGTCACTCATCTCTTTCCACTCTACTCTCCCACCATATTGAAATACTCGCAGTATCCAGTGGATCCATGGTCCCTTTTACTCTCTACGTTTTGTGCATGGCCTCTCCTCCTTTAAAGATACTTTCCACCCCTTTTATACTTTATGGTTTAACTTTAGACATCATCTCTTCTGGGAAGACATAGTGCCCTCAAGACAGGGTTAGTCCAATAGTACTAGATGTTTATCTCCATCATAGCACCCACCATGGTATATTTTGATGGCCTAGTTTATTGTAATTTAGAACAAGTCTGTCTTAGTCTGCTCAGACTGTCATAATAAAATACCCTAGACTGAATGGCTTAAACAACAGAAATTTATTTTCTCACAGTTCTGCAGGCTGGAAGTCTGAAATCAAGAGACCAGCATGGTCAGGTTCTGGTGAGGGCTCTCTTCCTGGCTTGTGTCCTCATGTGACCATTCCTCAGTATGTATGTGTGGAGAAAGAAAGACAGAAAGTTCTTCTTCTTACAAGGCCACCAATCCTACCAGATAAGGGCCCTATCCTTATGACCCCACCCTTATGACCTTAACCTTATTACTTCCTAAAAGCCCTATTTCTGAATGCAGTCACATTGCAGGTTAAGGCTTCAATACGTGAAATTCAGGGACAGAATTCAGTCCATAGCAGAAATCCTACTTTGAATTTTATTAGTTAAAACATTAAACACCCATCAAACTAAGACTCACATAACTATTTCCAACAGAAGACGTATAAGAATGAAATGGGAAAGAACGAAGGATGAAGCTGAGCTATGAGGAACCCAGTGGGGAATGAGGAGGTTGTGGCTGGCGTATCTACTACTGAAATGTTGGAATCTTACAGGAACTTTCTACCAAGATCACACTGAGTGAGGATAATGCTCCGTCTGTGAAGACTGTGTCCCTCTTCGGCATGTTTCAGACAGTGTCTGATGTTGGCAAGATGAGTCTAGGACAATGGTGTTGTAGGATGCCTTCAATTAAAAAACAAATGAACAAGACCAGGGGTCAATCAGCATTGGAGATCCGTAAGGAGGGGCAAGCTCCCACTCGCAGAAGCTGGAGCTGGGTGGGGCTCAGGACTGTGTAACAAACCTTGTACTGAGGATGTCTGGCAGAGTAACAGGGAATAATCTGGGGTTCTCGTACTAAGTCCTTTGTTTCAGGGGTACTGGAATGGTAATGGGAAATCTGAGGAGCAGCTCAGTCAGGAAGGCCAGGGAGTGCTGCGTGTCTGGGTGATGGGCACACCCCGAGAATTCAGCAGTGCAGAGCCTCCCATGGCTTCACAGAAGCCTCGCTAGGACTGGATCACGGGATCCCAGGATTGGAAACCTTCTTAACCCCTGTGATTATTCCTCTAGTCCCACGAGCCTTTTACCTCACAGTTATAGCCTCCTGGAGTTTCCAGAGTAACCTACAAAATACAAAGAAAAAGCCATTTCACTGTAACTGGTAACTTTATATTATTATCAGGATGTCAAAGGCCTCCAGGGGAGAGAGGAGTATAAAGTTTTAAGCTTTGGACCCAGGTTCATAGAGATCACAGAAGTCTCTTCTCCCCAGGTGGAACCCTCTCCTCTATTAGAAGGGGAGACTTCTGATGTTAAAACTTATGACAACCATGGTAAGTAGTGCCTCCAGACTCCTACTGCCTCAGGCTTTTTATGGTCAAGACCTTCATCAGGCTTCTGAATATCCAAATTGCCTACCTTTTACATACCAGAGGGGAACAGGGAGGATTATCAGGATATCTTAACAGAGTTATCTTTATTAACAGAAAGAATAGAGCATTTATTTGCAGATTTATAGAGCAATGAAATAATTCTGCTTCATAACTACCAAATCCCAGGCCACGGGAAGGATGTGGATAAGATTTCAGAATGGCTTTGAAATCACTTTAAGATTTAAATGGTTCCTACTCTGTGGTTTCTACTCCTCTGATGCACTTTTCAGTCCTCTCATCCAAAGTGTCCATACACCATGAACAGCTTGCACTATTTTGCAGACAGTGGGATGACAGACAGATGAGTCCAAGGTGACATTTAGGATCATATTCTTTAAGCCTCAATTTTTTTACCTGGAAAATGAGTATAATAAGATGCTGCTTTCTCTAGGGTTGTTAGTGAAACAATGCATATAAACTGCTATGTAGTAAGCATCTAATAAACAGGAGCTGTTATTATCACATTCACATCTCCCATACTACAGTATCCACGCCACAGGAGGACAAGAGACGACCTTACTCGCCTCCAGATGATCACATGGTCTGTAGCACATAACGATTGGTCAGTGATTGCTTAGTGAATAAGGAAATGGACTGAACTACTCTTTTGAATGGTATCAAAAGTTTTTAAATCTTAGTAATAATCTAATTGTTTTAACTTGTATATGTATAAGTCACCTGACATGCTCGTTAAAATGCAGAATCCTGGGTCCCATCCCTAGAGACAGGCTGCTGTCTTCTCTTGTGCTTCTAGGTAAGAACCACAACCCTATCTTCATCCCCAAGGCATATGATGGAGAATGAGGCGAGGTTCTGTACTGTTTGGGGATATAACTCTCTGTCTCGTGGGACCTTGTGGTTAGCTAGGGCTGCCATCACAAAGTCCCACAAACTGGATGGCTTAAACAATAGAAATTTATTTTCTCACAACTCCTGAGGCTAGAAGTTTGAGATCAAGGTGTTTGCAAGGTTGGTTTCTTCTTGAGGCCTCTTTCTTTGGCTCGTAGGTGGCTGTCTTCTCCTTGTGTCTTCACATGGTCTTCTCTCTGTGTCTGTCTGTGTCCTAATTTTCTCTTATAAGGACATTAGTCATATTGGATTAGGGCCCATGCTAATGGCTTCACTTTAACTTAATACCCTATCTCCAAATATAATCACATTCTGATCTACTGGAGCTTAGGACTACAACATATGAATTTTTTTTGAGGGGTTGAGGAGCACAATTAATCCCATAACAGATCTGAATTTCTTATACTGAGGCAATTCTCGTGACAGGCTTACATGGTAAGCACTATGTAAATAACGAGTTATTCAATTGTAGCATTATTATTTCTGTTCTTTCATACAGCTACAAAACTACCACATTTGTATATACATAATGTATCTATCATAAATGTATACATATATACACATTTCTATGGTACCTCTCTTAGTAAATCATTTTAGTGATTCCATTTAGGTAATATATCTGGGTGACTTCTTTCTGTTTCCCAGAAGCCTTGGGGATTTCTACAATATAAGGCAAACATTCTTAATTTTCATTCATTTACCCACTGAACAAATACTCCTCAAGGGTGCTGTGCTGGCCTATGGAGGTCACAATGTTGACTGAGACTGGGCAGTTTACAATTCAGTTTAAATGTCACGAGGAGGCAAGTACAGTGTGCCAGTGGAGGCTGTTGGAAGGGCCCTGTGATAGAATAAGCTTGTCCACAATTTGACATTCTTCTCCAGTGAGAGGAGGTCCATATATTCCCTTTCTTTGAAACTGGGCTGATTTTGACTGTGTTGACCCATAGAATATGGCAGAATTGGTGCTTTTCCAAGGCTTTAAAGAAGCAGCAGCATCCTCACTTAGAATGTTTGTTTTAGGGGAAGCCAGTGCCGTGTCACACGTCTGACTATCCTGACAGCCATCTCTAACAATTCAAGCCGTCTCATAACCATCTCAGCTCTGGTGGGATGTCCTAACATGCCAAATTATGGGCTGTATAAAATGGTGTTTTTTAAAAATACTACTAAGTTTTGGAGTTATTTGTTACCTAGGAATAGGTAACTGAAGCAAGACCCTCATTCAGACCTGGAAGATAAGAAATCCTGTATATCACATATCCAACATTAAAGCACTGAGTGCATGTAGACACAGAAATCTTGGACAATGCCTGTCTGCAAAATCCACTCCCTGCTTTCACATGTGAAGGCAAAAGGCAAGTGCATCTCCAGATAGTAGGTCTTATGGTTCTTGCTCTGTTGATGAACTCCATGGAAAGTGCTGGTTTTGAACATTATATAAACTACTACCTGTGGAGCCCATTGGTCTCCTGGGGGCTGGTGCTGCAGTTTGCTACAGTGACTCCTCTCCAATGGCTCCATGGGTCATTGCTACAGGCTGCTTATTCAGCCTTTCCTCAACCCGTGCGCCACAGAATCTAATTCTGCTACTGAATGTGCTTTGCCAAGGGTCCCGCCGTTCTCTCTTCCTGCTAATTATTTTTCTCGGTCCAAAGTTGCTTTTTTTCGCATCATTGGGTCCAAACATCCTGGAAACATTATCCCTCCAGCTCTCATGATACATTGCAGAAAAGCAGCATCAGACAGAGATTCAGGGTGTGGACCCTAGAGGCAGACTGTCTGAGTTTGAAGCCTGATTCTGCCCGTTACACCCACCATGATGTTAGGGCCTCTGGGCTTCAGTTTCCACAACGACAAAGTGAGAAAAATGGTAGGGTCTGCAGTGTAGGGTCTATGTGATGATAAAAAAAGAGATCATTGGGTTTATGTGATGATAAAAATAGATCATTCATGTAAAATGCACAGAATAATGCAAGTGTCCAACAAATATCAATTTTTATAATTCATAATATGCATCTTGTTGTATGGTAATTATCTGCTTATTTATGTGTCTAAATTCCTTGAGGATAGATAGCATCTTGAGCACTATCACCTCCTTAACGCTCTGCACAATGGGCAGCATACATTAGGTGCTCAATAACTACTTTTGGAATGAGTGAAGGCTAGAAAAACTACTTAAAAACTGTGTCTGTCAGTGGAAGGTCAATAATATCTTCATAAAAGAAAGGTAGCAAAGTTGTATAGAAGCTTGATTTTGTAGAATACACTCTATATCATTCCAAGAATCAAAAACAAATTTAATTAAGGGGTTAAGTAAAACAACTGCATTCATAAATATGGTTCTTACACATGATTTTTTGTTATTAATGTGTGCTTAAGGTGCTTGATGATGTAAAGCTGTAATGATCAGGTTCCTAAAGAAGCTGGAGTGTAGGAATCCAGAACTTGAAACCCCTTGATTACTCATGGAGGGGGCACATAAATAAAAAAGAACTATTTATTTATACATAGGATCCACCTGTTTAAGAAATAATTTAAAGTGGCATACAGCTACTCATATAATAATTTATTATGAGAAGATACATTAAAATGAAGTAATGTAGTTGAGTCCTAACAGAAAGATAAGTTAAAAAGTTAGATGAAGCTGGAAATGAATTGTTCCCAAAATGCTTGCTATGCAATCCTATACATTTTCCAGAGGTGGGTTACAAATTTGAACTTTCTACTAGTTTTTATGTGAAAATCATAAAATAAACCAATTACGTGAGTCACACTTTGGAATAATAATTCTAACAGCTAGCATTTATCACATGTTTACCCAGTGCCAGATGAGGCTCTTAGTGCTTTGCTTGCATTAACTCTTAATCCTTATAGTGATCATAGGAGGTAGATACTTGGCCCAGGCCTTGCAGCTGGTACACAGTTTTTAAACCAGGCATACCAACATTTGAAACCAGGCACCTTGGCTCCATGCCTACCACTGTTTAAAACAAGAACAGCTAGATTTCATGTTAAGAACTTGGAATAAATTTCTTTCATTGATTCTTCAATTTTTCTGGGAACCTTTTTGTAAAATATAGGAGACCCTCCAGTCAGAAACAGAAATTGGGTGTATTTTCATCTAAGGCAGTTCTCAAAGTGGATCCCAGACTAGCAGCATCAGCCTTACCTGGGCATTGTTTAGAAATACAAATTCTTGGTCTTCTTCCCAGGTCTGTTACATCAGAAGCTTTGGGGCTGTGGTCCAACAGTCAGCATTTTAACAAGTCCTCCAGGTGATTCTAAAATGGGCTTAGGTTTGAGAAATGTTCTAAAGGGAAAGAAGCTTCTGGGGCAGAAGATGTCTGACTTCTCATGACTTTGGTAGGAACTTCAGAAGGTAGAACAACTCATGAAATTATGATGCCAGTATCAGAGACCAGAGGGACAGGGCTCATATACTTAATACCCTAGAAAACCAGGAGATGCTATAAAAAGCAGTGAGTATGTTACTGACCAATCTGTCAAGTAACAGGTAAATGTAATAATAGAACTTGCAGCTCCCACTTGGATGAACAGTGCAGCATGTGGAGACCCACATCGTGAACTTTTGCTCTAGGAACTACCACAGGAACACACCAGGAAAGCTGAGAAAATCCATCTGAAGGGGGTGTATTGCCACTGCAGGCTCCCTGGGACAGCTGAGGAATTGTGAGTCTGCTTGCTTTCTCAACTGGGAGGCTTATAGCGTGGGGCAAGTTCTCAGCCCTGCTCACTGGCTGCCTGGAAATAAACTCGGTGCTGCTGTGGGGCCATGGCGGGAGTGAGACGAGGCTGTGGGCTGCATGGGAGCTGCGTGAGGCTTGTGACTGCCAGCTTCCCCCCACTTCCCTGGTAACCTGTTTGATGCAGCAGACAGCCATAGTCCACCTGAGAACATGACTTTTTTGGCCTGGGAACTACCCCGCCACCCATCACAGATCTGCCGCAAGACCCGCCCAAGGAGAGACAGAGCTCAGACATGCCTAACCCTGCCTCCACCTGATGGTCTTTCTCTACCCACCCTGGTAGCCAAAGACAAAGGACATAATGTCATGGGAGCTCTATTGCCCTACCCACCATCTGATCCTCCCTATACAACCACAGCTGATGGGCTCTTGAAAGTGCCTCCTCCTGGCTGAAGGTCAACCAACACAAAACCAGTGCATTTAACAAAAATACAACCAAGGACCCTCACAGAGTCTACTTCACTCCCCTACTACCGCCACTGGAATAGATGCTGGCATCTATGACTGAGAGACCCGAAGACAGATCGTATCATAGAACTCTTTGCAGATACTCCCCAGTACTAGCCTGGAGCCTAGCAGCTCCACTGGGCGGTTAGCTCTAGAAGAGAAGTAACAATCACAGCAGTTTGGACCTCAGGAAGCTCCATCCCTAGGGGTAAGGGGAGAGTACCACATCAAGGGAGCACCCTGTGGGACAAAAGAATCTGAACAGCATCCCTTGGGTCCCAGATCTTCCCTCTGACATAGTCTACCTAAGTGAGAAGAAGCCAGAAAAACAACTCTGTTAATATGACAAAACAAGCTCCTTCATCACCTGCAAAAGATCACACTAGCTTGCCAGCAGTGGATCCAACCAAGACAAAATCTCTGAATTGCCAGAAAAAGAATTCAGAAGGTTGGTTATTAATCCAATTAAGGAGACACCAGAAAAGGTGGGGTCCAACTTAAATAAATTAAATAAAAATTGATATAGGATATAAATGGAAAAATCTCCAGTGAAATAGATAGCATAAATAAAGAACAATCACAACTTCTGGAAATCAAGGACACACTTAAAGAAATGCAAATTGCACTGGAAAGTCTCAGCAATAGAATTGAACAAGTAGAAGAAAGAACTTCAGAGTTCTAAGATAAGACTTTCAAATTAACCCAAATCTGGCAAAGATGAAGAAAAAAGAATTTAAAAAAAGAACAAAGCCTCAAGAAGTTTGGGATTATGTTAAATGACCAAACCTAAGAATAACTGGTTTTCCCCAGGAAGAAGAGAAATCTAAAAGTTTGGAAAACATATTTGAGGGAATAATCAAGGAAAACCTCCTCAGCCTTGTTAGAGATCTAGACACTCAGATACAAGAAGCTCAAAGAACACCTGGGAAATTCATCGCAAAAAACTCATTGCCCAGGCACATAGTTATCAGGTTATCGAAAGTCAAGATGAAGGAGAGAATCTTGAGATGTGAGGCAAAAGCATCAGATAACCTATAAAGGAAAACCTATCAGATTAACAGAGCATATTTCTCAGCAGAAACCCTACAAGCTAGAAAGGATTGGGATCCTATCTTTAGCCTCCTTAAACAACACAATTATCAGCCAAGAATCTTGTATCCAGTGAAACTAAGCTTCATAAATGAAGGAAAGATAAAGTCTTTTTCAGACAAATGCCAAGAGAATTTGCCAGTACCAAGCCAGCACTATAGGAACTGCTAAAAGGAGCTCTAAATCTTGAAACAAATCCTTGAAATATACCAAAATAGAATCTTCTTAAAGCATAACTCTCTCAAGAACTCTAAAACAATAACAATTAAAAAAACAAGGTGCTCAGGCAACAAATAGCATGATGTATAGGATAGTACCTTATATCTCAATACTAACGTTGAATGTAAATGGCATAAGTGTTCCACTTAAAAGATACAGAATGGCAGAATGGATATGAATTCACCAACCTAGTATCTGTCGTCTTTGAGGGACTCACCTGACACACAAGGACGCATATAAACTTAAAGTAAAGGGATGGAAAAGATATTCCATGCAAATGGACACCAAAAGCGAGCAGGAGTAGCTATTCTTATATCAGACAAAACAAACTTTAAAGCAATGGCAGTTAAAAAAGACAAAGAGGGACACTATGTAATGATAGAAGGACTGGTCCAACAGGAAAATATCACAATCCTAAATATATATGCACCTAACACTGGAGCTCCCAAATTTACAAAACAGTTACTACTAGACCTAAAAAATGAGATAGCTAGCAACACAATAATAGTGGGGGACTACACTCCACTGACAGCACTAGACAGGTCATCAAGACAGGAAGTCAATAAAGAAACAATGGACTTAGGCCAGGTGTGGTGGCTTATGCCTGTAATCCCAGCACTTTCGGAGGCCAAGGCAGGTGGATCACTTGAGGTCAGGAGTTTGAGAACACACTGGTCAACATGGTGAAACCCCATCTCTACTAAAAATACAAAAATTAGCTGGGAGTGGTGGTGGGTGCCTGTAATCCCAGCTACTTTGGAGGCTGAGGTAGGAGAATCTCTTGACCCTGGGAGGCAGAGGTTACAGTGAGCTACGATCGTACTCCAGCCTGGGTAACAGAGTGAGGCTCCATCTAAAAACAAAAAAACCAAAAAACCAAAAAAAAAAAAAAAAAAAACAAAGAAACCAAAAAGAAACAATGAGCTTAAACTCTACCCTCGAATAGATGAAATTAACAGATATTTACCTAACATTCTATCCAGCAATTGCAGAATATTCATTCTATTCATTAGCACATGGAACATTCTCCAAGATAGACCATGTGATAGGGCACAAAACAAACCTCAGTAAATTTAAGAAAATTGAAATTATATCAAGTACTCCCTCAGACCACAGTGGAATAAAATTGGAAATCAAAAGGAACTCTCAAAGCCGGGTGCAGTGGCTCATGCCTGTAATCCCAGCACTTTGGGAGGCTGAGGCAGGTGGATCACCTGTCAGGAGTTCAAGACCAACCTGACTGTCTGGGTGTGATGGCTCATGCCTGTAACCCCAGCACTTTGGGAGGCCAAGGCAGGTGGATCGCCTGAGCTCAGGAGTTTGATACCAGCCTGGGCAACTTGGCGAAACCCTCTTTCTACAAAAAAATAAAAAAAATTAGCTGGGCATGATGGCAGGTACCTGTAATCCCAGCTACTCTGGAGGCTGAGGTGGGAGAATCACTTGAATCTGTAAGGCAGAAGTTGCAGTGAGTTGAGATCATGCCATTGTACTCCAGCATGGGTGACAGAGCGACACTCCATCTAAAAAAAAAAAAAAAAAAAAAAGGAATCCTCAAAATCATGCAAATACATGGAAATTAATTAACCTGCTCCTGAATGATCATTGGGTCAACAATGAAATCAAGATGGAAATTAAAAATTTCTTTGTACTAAACAATAACAGTGACACAACCTATCCTAACCTCTGGGATACAGCAAAGGCAGTGCTAAGAAGAAAGTTCATAGCATTAAATGCCTACATCAAAAAGTCTGAAGAAGCCCAAACAGACAATTTAAGGTCATACCTCATGGAATTGGAGGAATAAGAACAATTCAAACCCAAACCCAGTGGAAGAAAATAAATAACAAAGATCAGAGCAGAAATATTAATAAATGAATTTGAAACAAATACAAATACAAAAGATAAATGAAACAGAAAGCTTGCTCTTTAAAAAGATAAATAAAATTGATAGACCATCAACAAGATTAACCAAGAAAAGGGAGATGATCCAAAGAAGCTCAATTAGAAATGAAACGGGAGATATTACATCCAATACCACAGAAATACAAAAGCTCATTCAAGGCTATTATGAATACCTTCATGCACACAAACTAGAAAACCTAGAGGGGATGGATACATTTCTGGAAATAAACAACCCTCCTAAATTAAACCAGGAAGAAATAGAAACTCTGAACAGACCAGTAACAAGCAGTGAGATTGAAGTAGTAATTAAAAAGTTACCAACCAAAAAACGTCCAGGACCAGATGGATTCACAGATGAATTCTATCAGACATTCGAAGAAGAATTGGTGCAAATCATATTGACACTATTCTTAAAGATAAAAGAGGGAATCCTCCCTAAATCATTCTATGAAGCCAGAGTAACCCTAATACCAAAACCAGGAAAGGACATAACAAACAAAGAAAACTACAGACCAATATCCCTGATGAACATAGAAGCAAAAATCCTAAACAAAATGCCAGCTAACAGAATCCAACAGTATATTAAAAAGATAATCTACCACGATCAAGTGGGTTTCATACTAGGGATGCAGGGATGGTTTAACATCAACAAGTCAACAAATGTGATACACTACATAAACAGAATTTTAAAAAACCACATGATTATCTCAATAGATGCAGATAAAGCATTTGACAAAATCCAGCATTCCTTTATAATTAAAACCCTCAGCAAAACCGACATAGAAGGGACATGCCTTAAGGTAATAAGAGCCTTCTATGACAAACCCACAGACAACATTACACTGAATGCGGAAAAGTTGAAAGCATTCCCCCTGTGAACTGGAACAAGAAAGACAAGGATGCCCACTTTCACCACTTCTATTCTATGTGGTACTGGAAGTCCTAGCCAGAGCAATCAGACAAGAGAAAGAAATAAAGGGCATCTGAACCAGTAAGGAGGAAGTCAAACTGTTGCTGTTTGCTGATAACATGATTGTATACCTAGAAAACTCTAAAGACTCCTCCAAAAAGTTCCTAGAACTAGTAAATGGATTCACAAAGTTTCAGGATACAAAACTAACGTACACAAATCAGTAGCTCTGCTATACACCAACAGCGACCAAGCTGAGAATCAAATCAAGAACTCAATCCCTTTTACAACAGCTGCCAAAAAATAAAGTACTTAACAAAGCTATAGATCTGATATCACAAAGCTGGCATAGCTGCAACAGGTATCCTCTTACGATTTTAATATAGATCCTACTGCTTTTATATTCAAAATTGTTAAGAGCCTTCCATTGTAATTAGAACACAATTTACACGCCTTAGCATGGCTGACAAGGCCTTCCCTGATCTGGTCCCTGTTTTTCTCACCAATCTGATTTTTGCCTCTCCCCCTTATTCTACATGCTCCAGCCATATTAGTTGATTCTCAGCTCCTTGATAGTGGTGAATTGTCTCTGCTTTTGTTTGTTTGGGAAAGACTTTCTTTCTCCTTCATTATTGAAGGATAATTTTTCTGGGCACAGTATTCTCATATGACAGTTTTTTTTTTTCTTTGAGAACTTTGAAAATGTTGTTCTACTCTCTCATAGCCTGTATGATTTCTGTTGAGCAACCTGTTGCCAGATGAATTAGAGCTCCATTATATGCTATTTACTTCCTTTCTTTTGCTGCTTTTAGGATGCTTTCTTTGTCTGACCATTGAGAGTCTGATTCTTATATGCTTTGGGAAAGTCTTATTTGGGTTCAGTCTGTTTCATGTTTTCAGACCTTCTTGTACTTGGATATTTATATCTGTTTCAAGTTTTGGAAAATTTTCTATTATTCTTTGAATAAGCTTTCTACCCATTGCTGTTGCTCAGCTTTCTTTCGAACACCAATAATTCTTAGATTTGGTCTTTTGAGGTAATTTTCTATTTTTGTGGGAGGTCTTCATTCTTTTTCATGATTTCTTCTTTTATCTCCTCTGTGTATTTTCAAATAGCCAGTCTTCAAGCTCACTGATTTTTTTTCCTCTGCTCTGTCCATTCTGCTGCTAAGAGCTTCCAATGAGTTTTTCAGTTCAGAAAATGTATTTCTCAGTTCCAAGATTTCCATTGATTTAAAAAAAATTTCAATCTCTGTTAAATTTCCCTGATACATTTCTGAATTGCTTTTCTGTGTTATCTGGGAGATCACTGAGTTTTCTCAAGACTGCTATTATGAATTCTTGGTCAGAGAGCTCACGAATTGCCATCTTGTTAGGGTCAGTCACTGAATTTTTGTTTTGTCCTTTTAGGGGAGGTCATAGTTCCCAGTTTGCTGTTGTTTCTTGTGGATGTATGACAATGTCTTTGCATTAAAGGATTGTTTATTCTAGTTTTCTCTGGTTTGTTTTGTTTCTTTGGATATATTTGCTTAGCAAATACTGTTAGATCACTGCCTCATTTTTGGTTCTAAGCCTTGTGCCTTAAGCCCAGGTTTGCTTTGGCTCTAGTTAATGATTGGAGCACTGCCTGTCCTGGATGGGGTTAAATTTCCCAGCAGCGTGGGAAGGCTGGCTGGGGGTTCATACCCAATGGACCTGTGAAATGTACCTCCTACAGGGTGCTGATGCTTAACAGCCACCTGATTTGGCATCTCCTTTGGCCAAGTTACAGAACAGACTTTCCAGGGCTCAGGATGTTAGTCCCACCTCCTCCCTTTATCTCTGCCTGTACTTAGGGATATTTCTTCTTTCAGGCAATCACAATGCTTCCTATGGGTTAAGGCAAGGACAGGTCTCCTTTCAGGCAACCTAAGATAGTGGGAAAGCTGGATGACCACATCAATTTCACTTTTTCCAGTGTAGGAACTGTGAATTGGGTAAAATTAGCTGCGCATTTGTTGCCAGGAAGAATGTGGGTTGGGGGAAGGGCATCCCCATAGCCTAGATGGTAGGTAAATTCTCCTACCCTCTGCTCAGAGGTTTTTCACTTCTCCATGACCTCAAGATCTATCTCATCCTCATATTTGAGTTCTGGGTTGTTGCTAGTGAAAACTTTGGTACTGTGTATTTATTTTTGGTTTTCTGTGGGGGAGGATGATAATGAAGCCAGCTCACCTCTACATCACCATTTTGAAACCTACTCTCAGTTCCTTGAACACTCCAAGAACTTTGCCAACTCTGGATCTTTGAATAATCCCACTCCACTGCCTGTAATAATCCTCCACTTGGTCCTTGTATGTCAAAATCCCTCTCATCCTTTGGGTCTCAGACTAAATGCTATCTCTTCATGGAGGCCTTTCAATCCAACATAAAATATCCAAGATAGCTGTTTTACTCATATGTTTGCACCCCACTGGAATGGCTGGAATAGCTGGAATAGCTAAAGCTTGCTTGACCTCTTTCCCCATATCCTTTTCCAAGTTAGCAGCTTGGGGTTCCTCACAACATGGCACTCTAGGATGTATCTATTCACATGGGAGCTAGCTTCCCCTAGAACAAGTGTTCTAAGAGAGGATATTGCTACTTCTTTAAAGTCTGGGTGAAACATCACTTCTGTCATATTTTACTGGTAAGTACAGTGTCAGAACCAGCCTAGATTCAAGGGGAGGGGACATAGACATTTTCCCTCAATGGCGAGGAGTGTCAAAGAATTTGTGGACAAGTTATGCTATCACAGGGCCCTTCCTACAGCCTCCACTGGCACATAGTACGTGCCTCCCCATGACATTTAAACTGAATTGTAACTGCTTCATCTTAGTGAACATTGTGACCTCCAGAGGCCATCACAGCACCATTGATAAATGTGTGTTCAATGAGTAAATGAATGAATGAAAATTTGAAAAGTTTGCTTTATATTTTAGATATTCTTAAGGGTTCTGACAAACAGGAAACCCTGAAGCCATGAAGCTTCATGAGGAATCAACTCTTTTGTTTTCACTGTTACTTCCTCTGTATTGGCACAGTACCTGGCAGGTATATTACATCCTCAATAGCTGTTTGTTGAATGAATAAGTGAAAGAATGCATGTCTATCAAAGCTAGTTCCACTGCCCTTTCAATGGCACCAAAGTTGACTACTTGTATGTAAACCTCAAGCAGTTTTTGCTGTACCAGCTGCAGAGCCAGGTCCATTTCTGTACTTCCTATTCTTCTTATATCTCTAGCCCAGAGAACTCTGGGGAGCCATATCCCCCAGGACTTGACATTATACTTCACACATGTATTCTCAGATACTTGAAGCAGGGGTAGAAGTGGGACACTGTTTTGAAATTCATTGAGCTCAGAAAAAAATGCCTTCAGAGCTAAGAGGTCTGTCAGTTGTAAGGTACAGACTTTTGGAGCTTATTTAGCCTTTTCTTGTAGGGGCACATTGGAAAATAGGAAATTGGAGGACTCGGAGAAGGATGTGGTAAATGTGATAAGTACATGAAACTCTTTACTCTGTGCCCAAAGAGGATGCAAATAAGGACTACATGAACATTGCTAGGGGTCCTGAGGGGCTCAGAATTAGAGTCAATTCCTGTAATGGTATTTTGCTTTTCAGCTCTATATGATGGTTTCTTCATGGGGCTTTTAACTTTAGTGAGTTTACTTTTGAGTACTTTGGATTCAGAGTTTGCTTACAAGGGATCAGGACAATTGCTTGTAAAGGGAGGGATTCCTCTGAATCTTGATCTTTGGTTTAAATTTCCCTTTTGAGCTTTAGACCCTTATATCAGACTGTATACCACAGATCTCACCTGGATATCCCACAGCTGTTTCAAACTGCACTTGCCCAAAATAGAATTCATTCTGTGTTCCCACAATTGAGTTCTTATTCCTGTAGTTCCTATTGAGATCAAAGGCAGCAGCACCTTCCACACAGTCATCTGAGCAGAAGCACAGACATCATCATTCAAGCTTCCCTAAATGTTAGTGGTAGTAGACAATGTTTATTGATAGCATCCTATGTGCCAGGTCCTGTGCTAAGTACTTTATGTACATCAACCCCCTTAGTCATCACTATAGCCTGTGACTAAAATTATGTTATTATCTGCATTGTAAAGCTGAAGAAACTGAGGTGACTGCAAAAGTATCCCAACAGGTCCTTTTGCCTGAAGCTCTTCTCAGATTTATCTACTGCACAGCAAGCTGACTTCTCTTTTAAATATGCAGACCTGCATATACTACTCCCTTCCTTACAAGCTTTACTGGCTCCCTGTTGTCCTCAGAATGTAGCCCAAACTCTTAGCCAGGAGTACAGCGTCCTTTGTGACTTGGTCACTGAGCACCCATCCAACATCATTTCTAGTGGCTCTTACCTTGGCCCCGCCATCCCCTCACTCCCATGTTGTAGCCATGTTGGACACTTGCAACCACGTGAAATATGCATATTTTCCAGACTCACTTAATTCTTCAACCTAAAAATATTTTGGGGGAGCCCACCATATGCTAGGCACTGTCTTAGGCACTAGTGCTATAGTTGTGAACAAAACAGATCAAGGCCTGCCCTCATGGCACTTGCATTCTAGTGGGGAAGTCAGACAATGCACAGGCAAATAGCTATATAGACAATGTACTGTCAGAGTCCTGAGTGCTGTGCAGGGAGATAAAGCAGAGAAAGGGGGCAGAAAGTGACAGCAGGGTTCTATTTTATTTGAGATGGCCTGAGAAGGTACTTTGCAATAGCCCTGAGATGAGAACTTGCCTGGAATGTTTGAAGAACATCAAGGAGGCCAGTGTGGCTGGGAGAACGTGGAACCAAGGGAGGTCTCTAATATACCAAAGAACCCATCATGTAAGGCCTTGAGGCCATGGCCAACACTTTGGATTTTATTGCAGATGGGAGATGAAATTATTGCAAGTTTGAGATGAGGGAGTGATGGAATCTGACTGGCATTTCATGAGGATCATGATGATAGCTGTGTGACAAGAGTGGAAGGAGGGAGACCAGGTAGGAGGCACCTGTGCAGCTCTTGTTCCCATTTCAGGAATGTCCATTCCCCATGCCCCTCCTCACCTTTGCCTGGTGACCGCCACTCAGCTTTCTACAGCCATCTCAGGGGTATCTCCATTCAAAAATCTTCCTCAGTTGTCTTCCTCTCTATGATGCAGAATTTTATGTATTTTTAATAGTATGTAATCTCACTATTTTGTAGTTACGTATATATCTGACTTTCATAATTGACTGTGAGGTCAATGAATCCTTCAGGGTGGGATCTATTTCTGTTTCTTGCTTTTCTTTGTGTTTCTAGCTCCCTGGCATGGCACCTGATAGTGTTGATAGGACTCAATGAGGATTTGAGAAATTCATGAGTGAATGAACAAAGAAACAGCTCATCCGGCTGATACTAAACATTCAAATGCTTATTTGATTGAACAAAGGAGGGTTCAAATAATTCCATTCAGTCAAAATGCTCTAGGTATTTATAGGCCAACTTTAAAATATAACTTGCATATATAAAGGCGTCAAATTTCAGAAACCGTTGTGGAAACTAGATTTGTGGAGTCGTGGAGAAGTCCTTTTGAATACAGTACTATCTGTTGAAAAGAGCTCCAGGCTGTCAGCTTATTGACTAACCTGTTTTATTGTTGTCATTTTTTTTTTGTTGATACATATGATTGTACATATTTCTGGGGTACATGTGAGATTTTGATATGTGCATACAATGTGTAGTGATCAATAGAATATTATTCAGCCATAAAAAGAAAGAAATCCTGTCATTTACAGCTATGTGAATGGAACCAGAGGATATTATGTTAAGTGAAATAAGGCAAACTTTGGTCATGATTTCCATCACTCACAGCAGCCCTGGAGTACCAGTACACTTAAACAATGCAACTAGAATCAGACAAACAGAACCAGAACCATTTTGTTTTATGTTGTTAAAGATTTCTGCAGAACTCCCTTTAGACTCCCGTGGGTGCAGTGTGACTTATGGCTTCTCAGATTATTCATTTGTTGAATGGACTTCAATTGGTTTTCTGTAAGCCCCTGCCTTGCTTAAAATAAATCTGATATAAGCAAATCTTTTTTTTTTTTTAAGCACAACAAATGACTGAAAGGTGATTTATTTGATGAATGGGTTAAGAGATTATAGGATTCCTTTAACAAGCCTCTTGAATGCATTTAAAATGATGTAATTTCTTAAAGAAAAACATTTACCTTAAAGAAAACATGGACCTTCTAAGGGCCCAGAAGTTAGTAATTAGATTTGAGCAATTCTAACTTGGACAGTTTCCATCAACTATATTCTGTGGGTGTCTGTACTAGACAGTGCTCTACTGGTATTGAGGGTAGTCTTAAAGGAGTAGAAGAGACCAGATTCTGGCTCTCGATCTAGACGTGCTGTGTCCAAAATGTAGCCCCTAGTCATATGTGGCTATCGAGCCCCTGAAATGTGGCTAAGGCTACGAGGAACTAAATTTTTAACTTAATTATAATTAATTTTAATTTAAAACTGATATTTGATTCCATTATTAGAAAACTTTTAAGTATGTTTAGAACAACTTTAGGTCTGTGGATCTTTTTTAGTTATACATTTTGTAAACTTTAAATATAGATCAACTATTTCTGATGTTTCTGATAAAAATTTAGTGTACCAATTAAGATACACTGTAAACATAAAATGCATACTGATTTTGAAGACTTTAGCACAAAAGGATGTAAAATATCTCAATAATGCTTTTTATACTGATTACATGTTGAATTAACATTTTGGATATGTTGGGTGAAAACATTTTAACAAAATTAATTTCACTTGTTTATTTTGACATTTTAAATGTGATTATTAAAATTTTAAAATTACATACATGCTTATTACATTTCTACTAAAAAGTGCTGGGAGTCTGTGCTAGGTGTGCCTATTACCTCTGCACTACCCATATCCTATTCTAGGTGAAACCACACAGCACAATGCACTCAGAACCCTGGCTTGGTGATCCCATCTAATTAGACCAGCATTGGGCAACCAGGATTGATAACCAGTGTTATGATATTTGCTTACTCACTTGGTCCCTGATGCAGGCTTTGTCTCTATGGATATAAATAAGACATCAGAAGAGCTCTACCATCCCCCCCACCCCCCCGCCAAGAACTTCTTAAGTAGAGCCAACCAAATTTTCTCACCTAAGGTTTTGGACACAAGTCTTGCTGGTAAGAAGCTGTTGGACATGGGACTCCAAGGCGATAAATTAGAGATAGCTTGCCGGGAACCTGAAGCCTTGCTTGGGGAGTAAGAGCCTTAGAGGATGCCAGTGTGCAATGTGGAGAGGAGCCCCACATGCAGAGTCCTGAAGCTTAGGGAGAAACACAGTGGAGACTTGGCTGTACCTCCCACTTGGGGTTTTGTGAGATTCTCTTCTGTCTTTCCCATAAATCCCCCTTTGTTTAGCCTAGCTTGAGTGGGTTTCTGTTTCTTAAAGCTAATGATTTTCACACATGCAAACATGATTAGGGAAACAAGTCAACTATTTGGAACAGTAAAAAAGCATCAAAATTTACAAACACTGAAATTAGAGGAATGAGTATGTATGTGCTGGCAAAGATAATGTGGTATGAGGAATCGTCTAGAACAGTGGTCCTTGAAGTGTGGTCTGGGGGACCCTGAGACCCTTTCAGTGGGATCTCCATAAAGTCAAAATTGTTTTCTAATTATACCAAGCCTTTATTTGCATTTCTTACTCTCATTCTGTCATGAGTGAATAGGGGAATTCTCCAGAAACAACATGATGAGTGATATAGCAAAAGCTTAGATGCAAAAGTAGCTATGAGAACCCAGCTGTCCTCTATTAAACCATACATTAAAGAGATTTATAAAAATCAAATACAATGCCATTCTTCTCACTATTTTTTTTATTCTTGAAAATATAGTTAATTTTCATAAAACTATGTTAGCATGTAAAGGGTTTATTAAATATGTTAAAGTTTCTCCATTTTAATCACTAATGTGGTAAACATTGATGGATAGAACCCACAAAAACAACAGCTCTTTGGGTTCTCTATAATTTTTAAGAGTGTAAATGGTCCTGAGTAGAAAATAGCAAGACAAATCAGTGAAGAGTTTATGGAGGGAGAACTGGTTTAGAGTTGCCCTGAGGTCTTCTTTTCTGTTTATAATGACTGTGTCTAAATAGGGGCCAAGCAAGAGTGTGATTACAGTGGTTCTCTACCCTGACGTCAAAATCACCATGGGGGACTAGAAAAATACAGATCTTCAGGCTTCTGTCTCCAGATATTCATATCTTAAGGTCTGGGAGGAGATCTAGGAATCGGTATTCTTAAAAAGTGCCTCAGTGGTTTCTTTGCACAACATGCAAAGAGGAACAAAGAAAAGGCATCATTTAATTTCAGAGAGATGGGCTGTGTATGATGAAAAGCAAATGAGGGTGCTTGCTCCCACCTGGCTGCTGGCCTTTTTCTGGCAGCTCTGTGGGTGAGCTGGGAGGCATGAGACTGGCTGTTGAGGTCAGAGGGGACTGCATGTACCAGGTGGCCCAGACTCACCTGGCTGCCTCTCTGGTGGCCTCCCTGAGCTGATGCTGTGGATTCATTTGCAGGTGCTCAAGGGCACACCCTGAAACCCATGAACCCACCAGAGTTGAGAATGGGAAAAGATGAGATACTGCAAACACAAGTTAGTCCCTGTGCCTTGTTTCTAAGCTTTAGCTCTTTAAAAAATGTTCTCGGGACTGGAAGTGGATTCTGAAGCAGAGGCTTGCTATAGTTCAGGAGGTAGGCTGGAATTTGTCATTTGTACAGTAACGTAGCAGAAAGTTTTCTTGCGAGAGATTGAGAGAGAGAGAGAGGTTCTTTTTTCCTTAAAAGAAAGGAGGTCTCCCACCCCTTCCCTACCTCAATATCTTGCAGATACGTATTGATTTCTTCTGAGGGCTTAAAAGGTGCTGTGTTGACCTCCCCTCTCCTCTCACCTCCATTCACAGGAAGTCACAGGGAGGGTTGGTGTGGAATTTTCTTCTTACTGTGCAGTGATACATTGAGATGGATTATGGGCTCATTTTGGCTCCCTAGAATGTTTTCCTTTCATTTTGTTTCTTCTGCAAGCAAATCCTGCTTTCCTGGGCACAGGGGTACTATGTGATTCAGGACTGGCCATTCATAATATCCTATCCTTGGGAACAGGGGCACCACGTGACACAACTCTAGTAACTCCAAATGCTTTCACTGATATGCACGTCTATGTGAATGGCGCCCCCTGTTGTGGCATGACAGGACAGCCTTGCCTTGGAAATGGAGTGGTGGGAGTACCTCGCAGGAAATGGAGCCGAACAACCATACTCTATTTCTAGAATTAACTTAGGAAGGTTGGGAGACAAAAATCTCTTTCCACTAGGGTTGCTAAACAGGGATTCAGGGATTACAGGCATGTGCCACCACGCCTGGCTAACTTTTTGTACTTTTAGTAGAGACACGGTTTCACCGTGTTGGCCAGGCTGGTCTCAAACTCCTGACCTCAGGTGATCCACCCGCCTCAGCCTCCCAAAATGCTGGGATTACAGGCATGAGCCACCGCGCCTGGCCTAATAGACAAGTGGGTATTTGTATGTAACTTGGTGGGATGCGGACATTCAGGGAATTAAAAAACCTCAACAACTCAACAGCACATTCATACATGCCAACTATCCCACAGATAAGACACTTCTCATTTTATCATGAGCAGACTGTTCATTTAGATTTTGTTGGATGCAGAGAAGAGATTTAATATAAGCATGATACTCATCATAAATAAAGTGAAATGTTACCACTATTTGAAAGTATGATGTCAATTAATAATAATATAAGAAAATCTGCATAATATTTTAAGTCTTTGTTTTCAGAAAAAGATTTCCGTTTCTAAATTTATCTCACATTTTACATGCATGATCATGTATAAATATGTATTATTTGGCAAAAGTGTCATTACCTGATTAAACAGGTTCTGTAACTTTCTGGCCCCATTTAATTTATCTCATGGCTTATATTTTCTTTTTTTAAATGATTGATGTGTTGAGAATCAGTTCATGCATTTTGTTGTCATTTTAATTTCTTTTCCTTGAATTATCTGTCATGCTTTGTCCACCACTTTTAGATTAACTTATAAAGCATGTTAACAATCTTCCCTTAATCTATTTCATAAATATTTTCTTCTAAAATTTCACTTACCTTTATATAAACTTCATTTTGCCATCAAGAATGCCATTCTTATTTTCCACTGACTTTTCTAATTGCAACATGGTATAGCTCATTATAAAGCAATCGAATGATGTAGTGGCACGTTCTCCAGTTCTGATGGTCTAGACCAGTGTTACAATAGAACATGTAAGTGTCCTATATCTGTGCTGTTCTTTTTTTTTTCTTTTGAGATGGAATCCCACTCTGTCACCCAGGCTGGAGTGCAGTGGCTTGATCTTGGCTCACCGCTACCTCCGCCTCCCGGGTTCAAATGATTCTCCTGCCTCAGTCTCCTGAGTAGCTGGGATTACAGGCACATGGAACCACAGCCGGCTAATTTTTTGTATTTTTAGTAGAGACGGGGTTTCACCATTGTGGTCAGGCTGGTCTTGAACTTCTGACCTCGTGATCTGCCCGCGTTGGCCTCCCAAAGTGCTGGGATTACAGGTGTGAGACACCATGCCCGGCCTCTGTTCTGTTCAATAATTAACCACAGGTCACTATTGAGCTAGTGCAACTGAGAAAGTAAATGTTTAGTTTTATTTGATTTAAATTAGATTTGAGTAGCTTCTTGGGGTTAGTGGCCACAGCATTTTTCTGTTACTCTATTTTGCCCTCAGCTTACCACTGGAAACCAGTTTCATATTAAGCTTGAGAGAGAGGAGATAAGACAGAGGAAAATGGTCGAATGGCTGGTCTGCTTGTCTGGACCTGGAATGAGAGTCAGGAAACTCTGGATCTCAGGACCAGACTCCTTACTAACTATGGGATTTAGTAAATCATCATACCCTTCATCTTGGAAACAGAACTGACATCCTAATGCAGAGTCTGGGGTATGCATTTGGTGTTAGAAGAGCGGAGCTTGAGATAGGGTTTCACTGCCAAGTGACAGCATGAGGTCACAAATTTCCCTTCCATGGCTCCACTGTCCAGTGACTTTTACTTGTTGCTGTTTTACTTTTCTATGGTTTAATATTCTACTTCCCAGTTCAGATATTGAGAGAGAGTGTTAAATGGCTTTTGCTTGGTCTGGTCCTTTCCCTTTGATGCTGTAATGCAAACAACTTTATGGGCTCTCTGCTGGGTGCTGGGGAATGCTCTGGGCTGCCATCTGGAGGGCAACCGTTGAGATGCACCTGGTCCCTCTGACTTGGGTGAGGGGGTGGAAGGTGACATACTGCCACCTAGTGTCCGAGTGTCCATAATGCTTAGGGACTTTACAAGTCTTGATTGGTAACATACTATCCTGTAGTCTCAGAATCTAACTATGTGAGCTAGGCAGTGGTTACCGTGATATGAATTTCGTGACTCTTATTTTACAGACGAGTGAATGTGTCCTAAAAGCCACATAGTCAGTGGAGGAGCTGAGCCTGGAACCTGGCCCCACTGACTTCATCATATCATGGTTTAGGTTGTGGCTGCCTGCTGTGCAGATGCATCAAATGCATACCCAGCTACCTATCTCATTGTTGAGGTGCCTCAAGTTGTGTGTGTGTGTGTGTGGAGGAGGGGGATAACGGGAAACAGTGGATGACTGAAGGCTGAATCTGCAGTTATAAAATGAAAGAAAATAATGAATATAATAAACGAAATTGGGATTGTGGTATATAAACATCTCATCAATCAAGCAGCAAATGATCAGCCTAGATCAGTAGAATTCCTGGATGCTTCAGTGAGATAGGTATTCAAGACCAGGTCAGTGCGAATAGTCTAAACAATAATGCCAGTGGCTTCCAAATGTCTACAGTGGTAGTTGCTGCTTTGGGTCTCATTTCCCCGTTAGCACTGGACTGTGAAACAAACAATGGCTTACATCTGTGAAGGGATCAATGCGTCTATTCAGACATCACAGGAGCTCAACGCAGGAATAAAAAGTGATCTTTCTTCCCAAGTGTCAACTCTAATTGATTGGCAGTGGCTTTGTGGAGACCTGGACTGCACTGAGAAGGACTTGAAGGGGTTTGGAGGCTTAGTACGGAAATATGCCGTTAACTGGTTAGTGATGTTTGCCAGAAGGACTAGATTATGGAGTTTATTAGGGCAGGGACTGGCTTATGCCTGTTGTATTCCCTGGTCTGTTCCAGTACCTAGAATGGTGCCCTGCACATGGCACATAAATATTTGGGAAAAGAATGAGCATTTGAGGAGAGGAAATGATGTCATGAAAGCTAAGTGTTTGCCATCCCTGGTAGAGATCAGGGAAGAATGAGAAATCCTAGGAAGCCCTGTAGAATAGTCTTTTTAGGTGTTGGGTCTACTTTTTATCTCTAGCAAGTTGCTCCTAGATCCCCACCTTGTCCTTCCAAGCCAAGGGAGGAGCAGCAGCTGGAGGTGATACTGCAAAGTACTTTAATGTACTCCTCACATAAATCTGGTGCTTTGAATATTGATGCTGCAATTGTTTTGCTACTCCTTGCTTGCAAGCTTCCTGGTTGCTTGTTCTCTTTGCATTTTGGATTCCTCCAATCTCTCTGGCTCCTTAATATGATGCTCCCTTTACTCTTACCTGATTACCCTGTTCCAGCCCACAGTGAAGCCTGACCACACTACTAGAAATAATAATAGCCATTTATTCAACAAATGTTTACTATGATCCAGGCGTTATACTCTATATATAATATGTCATTTAATCCTCACAAATGCCTAATGGGTTAATGACTTATTATTTGCGGATGAAGAAGCTGAAGCACTTAGATGCTAACTTGCTTAAGGCCACACAGTGAGTAAATGGCAGAATTCAGGACTTTCTGACTTCAGAGCCCATATGCTTGACCATTATATGATACTGTTTATGAGCTCGCACTGAACTGCTTGGTCTTGATCCATGGCTAGACTCTGATCTCTGAGAAAGTTATGAATGACCCTCCAAGCGATGCTACAGTCCCCCTTGTCCTGGTAAGTAATAC
Organism: Chlorocebus sabaeus; assembly: GCF_047675955.1. NCBI lineage: Eukaryota > Metazoa > Chordata > Mammalia > Primates > Cercopithecidae > Chlorocebus > Chlorocebus sabaeus. Next base: position 28,115,095 of record NC_132904.1, on the reverse strand, counting down.
ATCTACTCAGAGCTGACACATCTCCTTTTGTCTGCATGCAGAAGCCACTCTAGACAGCTCACAAATTCTAAGCCCCTAGACTGTGCCTGTGCTAGAAACACATCTGCTCAGACAACAGGCATCCCAGGCTCCCCAGCCCTCCTAAACAGAAATTCAGTACTTACAGCCTCTTCTAATCATACAGTGTGTCCAAGGACATCCTAAGTCATTATTATTGTGCTTTCCAGCAAATCTAATTAAATTCTTGTCTAATTGTTGCCTGCCAGTGTTCTCCTTCAGGAAGCCCATCAAGGGATTTCTGTACAGTCACCTTTGGAAGTGAATTTCAGTTCTTATCAACTTTGGTAGCAAATTCCTCCTTATATCTAATTTAGGTTACTCTGGACTTTTAGGCCCAGTTTTTCCTCATGTTACTTTGCTACAAAAATGAATGCTACTGATCTTCACCTCCTTTTCATCCTTTATGGAGATAAAGATCTCAGCTTGCTTTCCTTTACCAAATTTGTAAAATAAGAAATCTTTTTTTTCTTTATTTTTGCTTAATCTTTTCTTTTAGAGTTGTGTATTGATTTTCTATGACTGCCATAACAAATTACTACAAACTCAGTGGCTCAAAATTTAGGCCAGGCATAGTGGCTCATGCCTGTAATACTAGTACTTTGGGAGGCTAAGGTGGGAGGATGGCTTGAGCCCAGGAGCTTGGGTATCAAAGTGAGACCCTATCTCTACAAAAAAAAAAAAAAAAAAAAAAAAAAAAAAAAAAAAAAAAAAGCCAGGCACCACAGGGGTGTAGTTTCAGCTGCTTGGTAGGCTGAGGTGGGAGGATCACCTGAGCCCAAGAGTTTGAGGCTGCAGTGAGCAATGATCGCACCACTGTACTCCAGCCTAGGTGACAAAGCGAGACCATTTCAATTGGGGTTTGAGATGATGATTCTAAATCTACTCCTGAAATAATAAAAGGTTGCATTTTATGAAATGTTCTCATTTTCAAGGTATTTCCAGTTTTCACTACCTATAGTAGCAAAATATAGTGCTTAAGAAGCTTGGGTTTTTAACCCAGTTGGACCTCGTTTCAAATGATGTTTCTGCTACAAACTTACTGTGTAACTTAGGGCTAGTGGATTAGCTCCACTGAGTCTCAGTTTCATAATCTATAAAATGGTATTGATAATAACACTTGCCTACATTGATAAGGCATGTTTTGGTTTTGCACAAAACCAAAAAATCCAAATCAAATTATTTGAGCAATAAAGTCCAGGAGCCATGGTAGCTTAAGGCAGTGCTTGGTCTAGGATCTTCAGTCCGTTTTCTCATTCTTTACTTCTGTGCTCTATGTCCTTATTAATGGCTCTCAACTTGGAAGGTTATCCTCTGATGTGCCCAAAGTGTCTGCTGGCACATAATGGGGCCATGTGCTCCATGTTCAAGCTCCCCAGGAATGAAGGAGATGATCCCAACATTCGTGATGAATTACTGAGGTTTCTTCTGACTTACTGCTGAGGTCTTGTCGGCCCAATCAGAGAACCAACCAATCACTGGTGATGAACAGAGGGCGTGTACTAATTGATTAAGCCAATCAAGATCCACCCTGGAGCTGAGGTTGAGGTCAATGCCACAAAAACATATAAGGGCAAATGGCAATGGGGGGTTGCTTTTCATGGGGAAATGTAGAGCATTATCAGGAGAGAGAGGGAATGGATGCTGGGTAGTAAACAGCAGCTGTGTCCAGTTGGCTCCTTCTCATGAGATAATGAAAATAAAGTATTTATCACAGTCCTTGGCATGTGAGCAATGTCCAGTAAATATTAGCTTACTTACTTATGATTTTTCTACCTCTTAAGTGTGTGTGTACTCTAAGAGTTGTGTTTTGGTTTTCCATGACTGCCATAGCAAATGACTACAAACACACACACTATATTGTGTGTGTGTGTGTACACATACACTTAAGAGGTAGAAAAATAAAGAAGCTAATTTTTTCTGCCTCTGAAGTGTGTGTAGAAATAAATAAAATAAATAAATTATTAAATAAAATAAGTAAATAAGCTAATAATAGTGTTTTACCTCTTAAGTGTGTATATACATACACATACACTTAAAAGGTAGAAAATACACATTCCCACAAATGATATGTGTATATGTAGAAAAAGTAGAAAGTACAGAAATATAGAGCAAGCACCTATTATTGCTTTTATTGACAACATTCCTCTTGTGGAAAGAAGGGCTCAGGACAGCCTTTTTGCTGATAGGAAACTGAGATCCTTGGTGGAAGGACAACTTGCCAAAGTTCACGTGGTGGCAGGATGAGAGCCAGACCCTAGGCCCCTTGGCCCCCAGCCCAGCTGTCTTTTTCTCTTGATTGCCTCGCTTTCATTAGCTGTCCTGCCTTTTCCAGGTGCCTCTCTGGAGCCGGACTTGGCAGCTAAACTGACAATGATATATGTCCCTAGGAGTCCCCAGGAAGGGGACTTTGGAGCCACTATAAACACGCGGGTTAAGGACAGCAGCTACATCTGGAAGCCTGCAGAAGCTTCCATTCCAGGAAGCGCTGTCTGCTACATTGTCCCTGTATGTACCCCTTTTGCTGTCATAGTCTGCTTCAAACCTGTCATAACACGAGAAACTGTCAATTAGGGAGGCCACTTCCAGCTGTTCTGTTCTATGCTCACTGGATAGCAATTTCCTCCAAATGTTTCCATTAGGGAGGGAAGGGTCCCCAACATAAGATTGCTCCCTGATGTTAGCAGGACACAAAATAGCCAAATGTATGTCAGAAAGCTGAAATCAGTTATTGCTGACAACAGTAATAATGGTGTCTGGAACATGACCTAGTTTATTGCTCAGTACCTGGCCTTAGGTGATAAATTTTTGGGGGGAGACTGACTGGTCATGTAGGCATCCAAAGCAAAAAATAGCAGTGTGGTTATGGTAGGAACAAGCTGAGAGAGAGAGAGAGAGAGAGAGAGAGAGAGAGAGAGAGAGGAAGACAGAGAGAGAGAGAGGGAGAAGGTGACAGGAGAGACCACAGATATGCTGATTTATTGCCAGTAACAATTGCTACCATTCATTAAGTGTCAGACACTGGGATAGGTGTTTTAAACACATTTTCTCGAATTTGACAACAACCATACAAAATAAATATCTTTATCTCCGTTCCAGTGATTAGAAAACCAGGGCCCAGAGAGGCTAAGCAACTCACCCAAGGTCACACAGCTACTAAATGAAGAAGCCCAATTCAGACCCAATTCTGTCTGACTCTAGAGCTCTTTATACATTATGCTACTTCTTGTTTATCATATTCAGCTGGTGTCTTGTGGGTCACTTTCCCATGAAAGTGCTACTAAAATGATTTCACACACAAACTAACCAGTCGTAGGCCTTGCTTCTCATTTGGATTAGTTTTGAGTAATGGAGGGTTCCTGTAATGGGAGTCTGGAGATGCTGAGGGGAAGGGCACGCATGCATGCTTGTGTGTGAATATTAATTGTGTCTTTTGTAGTTGCGGCCTATATCTGTAATAATGTTTTATTAACTGTGGTCCTATGTCTCCGCTGGCAACCCACTGTAATCCCGAGGCAACAGACTAGAAAGTGACTAATGAGAATAATTTCTTGATTGATGGGGCTGTTCTTTCTGGATTTAAAAGGACCTTGTTAAAATGACAGAGTCTCATTTTCACACTGTATCTTCAACGTCTAGACATAAAAACCCTAAAAAAATGAAACGTTCAAGATCCTTGGAGGATGGCCTCTAGAGTCCGTTTCTTTTCTGCCCCAGCACTCTAAGCCAGGCTGAGCCAGCAAAGCTCCAAATCTCAGCAGCTCACAAAATCCACTAGTGCCCGATGTAGTTCTGGGCAGTTGTTCTGAAATGCCTCACCTTTCCTAGCCCTTTCCTTTTGCTGTCATGCATTGCTTGCAAATGTCTCCATCTGTGCTAAATAACCATTTAGTAATTAAACTCCTGGCATGTACCTAGCATTGTCTCTCTCTCCTCTTTGCTAATAGCTACACTCAGTGTTGGGCCCTCTAGGGAAGTGGACAGTGTAGCAATGCTTGTGGAAGTGAGGACCCAACTTTGAAATTAATTTGAGGCACTGATCAAGATTTTGTGCCTTAACATTTGTTTTTCTTTTCATCAGGCGTCATGCCCAAATTTTTATTCTTAGCCATTTATTTATTTTAACTTTGAACAGCTTTAATATTTGGAGAACTTTACAATATTTACATAATCCTGAGAGGGCTGACACCTAAGAGACTCAGCACGATGCTTTTGAGAACTCCCTAAGCACACAGCTTCTTGGGAATTGGATGTAGATCAGGTGTCTGGGACTGGGAAAAGGCACAAACAGGCATCAGGAGAGGAAGTAGAGGAAAAAGACAACAAAAGAGACAAATATACATTTCTCAATTTTGCAGTGAGGTAACCCTTTCCCCTGCCAACAGTTAGAGGAAAGTTCCTGAAAGGGCTAAGGACCCTGTGACACAGATCCTGAGGGACTATACGGCAAATACTCCTTTTGACAGGCGAGGGCAATGCTTCTTCACAAAGAAGTTGCACAGTTCCATCCCTGTCAGAATAGCATCTGGAAAAATGCCAACGATGGCATCCTATACATCCCCCTCCTTCTAGCTGGATGGATCCCAGAGCTAGGTGCTCACACAGGCTGGACTAGCAACCTGGTGCAACAGGAAGGAAATAATCTTTTTGATGGAGTGTGAGAGGATCAAATGAAGTGAGGAATGAGACACGTTGCTCAGTCCTGGTAGAGTGGGCTCCTTTGTGAGTAACTAAGGCTCCTTACTGCCGCAAGAAGTCAGACTCTGGGTGGCCCTCCAAACCCTGCTAAGGACTTTGATCTTTATCCTAAGGAAAACAGGAAGCCATAGAAGTGTCTGATTAGAAGGTTTTGGGCAGAGTGACATACATTCAAATCCACTCAGAATATCTTACAGGTATGGTGAGGCCTCAGTGCTGCCCGCATTTTCTATACCCCATTGTTTAGTTTTGGTTGATGCGCGTATTGGTTCTGATAGGAGAGAAGAACAGATGCAGTTTTTAGGAGGCAGAAATCAGAGACAGAGAAGTAATGGTTTATATCAGTGCTTCCCAACACTTTTAACATCATTTAACATAGCACACATAATGATGATTACATTCTTATAGCATATTGAGGAAATGAAGAAGATTGCTCAGAGCCTGAGTGAGGGGCTCAACATCTGGGACACCTGGAAGCCCTCTGTAGCACACAAGGTGCCCTGATGCTCTGGTTTAGAGGGCAGCAGGTAGATTTTAACCTTTTCACTGCTGCTCCTTTCTTTGGACTGCACCTCTCTTACCTGCCTTCATGGTCTCAATCCATCTCTCCACAGTCGCCTTGCTGCCTGCCCGAGTGTGTCTATTCTAAACACAACGTGCTTTTGATTTTCCAAGTGTCTGATGGACTGTTGATGGAACAGACAGGCTGAACCCAGCCTTTCATCAATGTCAGTTGTGGAAGCTGAATTAGGTCTCTGCCACATCTTTGACACCTCTCTGTTCTGCAAATCCTATTGGTGAGGAATTCCCTGTTTATGGGAGACCCAAGGTTCAGCCACCTTTCAATTAAACTGAATAAGAAAACAGAACTTTGCATTCCACTTGAGGGAAAGGGCATCTGAATCTGGAGAGGCATTCGAGGCACGGGGAAACAGTTGGTTTGAATAAGGTCACAGATTAATTAGAATTGGGCTTAATTAAAGCTGCATGCGCATCTGGACAACTTTGCCAACACAGAGGACCATCTGGGTATCTTTGAACAGTCCCTTTCTCATCTGGGCACTCATTGTCTGGTTTGGGCCTTGATTCCAGCTGCTGTGAGAGACTCCTGTGCCCGAAAGTGTTTCCAAGTCAATTATGCAGGCTTCTTTGAGACTGCTTAGTTCGGTTACAGCGCTATTCCAATGAAGTCAAGGTCTGAGGTTTGCTTTCTGCGTGGGCCTTAGTTTCAGTGTGCTCTGCAGTCCTGATTATGTGTTTCCGAATATGGGGAGAGAACACACTGCTTGGGGATGGAGTGGGTATAGGAATTCGGAGCATCTTGTCCCAGCCTTCTCACATTTCTTCCTGTTGAGGCAGGCATGGCTCCAGGCACCATTTAAATTACGGAGGTGTTCAGTTAGTGCATCCCTCCAGGGTGCTGGGGGCTAGAACCTTGTGAATGAATTCGACTCTGATGAAAGTGCAAACACGGCATGCTATGAACTGGCCAAGCTTTTCTTTCTCTTCATCAAATCCCCTTTTCCACTTGCCTCCACTTGGAAAGTTAGCTGATAAACTAATTTATACTAATCTGCAGTAACCGATAGTAACTTAACATGTGCCCTGTATTGATGGGGCAATGCATTGTTTCTAAATAAGTGATTTCCAGACCATTAAGGACGTTTGTTGAGGGTTATGTGTGGGTGACTGACCATCCCAGTGTACGTGGAACTGGGGTTTTCCAGAGTATAGGACACATGGTGCTAAATCCTGGAAAGTCCTGGGCAGACCAGCATGAGGCGGTCAATCTAGGGATTTTAGGAGGGATGACTCTGTGTGTGTGTGTGTGCACGTGTGTGTGTGGCAGGGGGAATTAGATGAGGATGGCAGTACCCAGTGGTGGCTGAGAATGGGGTGCCTGCCTCTACTTCAGCCACAGAGGCAACACGTTTTACATATTTTACATTTTAAAGTTGGATGAGATTTTCGTTGAAAAGCATTGGAAAAGCTGTTCTCTCAAGGAATGAAAGTCAAAAGGAATCTATGAGGAACCAGAGCAAGGGAGATGTCCAGGTATAGAGAATTCCTGAAGTCCGCTTTTCATCAAGAAGACACCTGCTACTCTGCCAACATGAAAAGCAGGGTTTAGCTGTTGTCACAGCAGGGAAAGGAGAGATTATCCTTGTATGGAGACTAAGAGGGAAGGGACTGTTTTGAGAGCACAGGAATATTTGATACTATAATTTGTGCTTTTCCCTGTATTTTCTTCTTTCATTTCCCCATTGAAGCAAGAGTCCAGGCACGAAGTTTCCTTCCCTCAGCAGAGGTTGCGTCAAGGTGGAAAGCAGAGGTTGCCTACAAAACACTTTTCTTCCTGGCTTATAGAAGTGTCATCTAATCAGTGCAATTATGTTAAATGCCTTGAGCTCAATGGTAGGAAGTAGAGGGAAGGTTTTTGTTAATTTTAGGGGATGAAAGACTGAAGTTGTTGTAACAGCTAAAGAGATGTTGTTGTAAACCTAAAGAGATGACAGGATCTCAGAAGACAATAGTATTTGTGCACATGAGAACTTGTCCAAATCACATATCTATGTATGTATGTATGTATGTATGTATGTATGTATGTATCTATCTATCTATCTATCTATCTATCTATCTATCCGTCTGTCTGTCTGTCTTCTATCTATCTAATCATATGTCTAATCTATTGTTATCTCAAATGTAGTATAAAAGAATGAACCTGCCTTCCTCTGGAGGCTATTGGGACATCTGTCTGTTTTACTCATTCACTACAAAAGCCCAGTCTCCCAGGTGACCCATTGTTTTCATGGCCGTTAATGACTATGTAATTCTGAGCTAGCCTGCATACTTCCATGACTTTTCAAACCTTTCCTTCGATTATGCTTTTGAAACTCTCAGGTTACCAGGAGCTAATGCTCCTATAATCCTCAACATTTTTGAGTGCTGTATTTTTACTCTAAAGGAAACAAGCTGTCCCCTGATGATATCACTTGCTCTGCAGACTTCTTATGTGATGCTTACATCTCCCATAAATCAGAGCCTGGAAGTAGAGAAAGAATGTGTCGGTCATATTTCCATGTGCAGTTTCCAAACTATTTCTTCTCTATTCTTAAAAAAAAACCAAACCCTCCTTCTTCCAGTCTTAAAATAGTAGAATAAGGAAGTGTTTCTACTATTTACTTTTAGATTTAAGTAAAAAGAAGAAAAAAATAGAAAATGCAAGTTCCATCTTAAAAGAACATTGGGAGACATACGTAACTCGGAACCATACTATTTGCGGAAGGGGTGTCAAAAACAATAGAAGTGAAATCATTGTTCTGCTCTCAAGTGAATGTGCCAATGGCTGCTGATCTCAGACAAGACTTATGGAACAGTTCTTCAAAGTTCGGAACATGCCCTTAGGGGTGAAGCTTTGTTGTTTTAGTTGGAATTAAGTTCAAGTGCATCTAACAGAACATCTAAAATAACAGAAGTTTGTCAGAAGACTAGAGGTCTGTAGTCCACAGCTGGTGAGTGGCTCCACTGTTATCAAGAGATCAAGTTTTTTGCTTTTTGGCCTCATTATTTCTGCTCTTTGGCTCCACCAAGAGATCAGATTTTCTGCTTTTTGGCCTCACTATCCTGGTGTGTGGCTTCCATCTTTAGAGTAACCTCCTGATCTAAGAGTTTGCTGGAGCATCAACCATCAAATCCATATTCTAGGCAGTAGTACAGGAAACAAGATCTTTCTCTGGCTTTCTGTACTCTTTTAATAGAGATGTTCCAGAATTCCCCCCACAATGTTATTCACTAAGAACCTGACTACATGGTCACATAGAGCTGCAAAATAATACAGGAAATGTAATTTTTGACGCTATTTATATTGCTACATCCCATTATATGGCAGTTCTGATAGAAGAAGAAAAGATAATGAATATTAGTGGCAATTAGTGATCTTGGTCTTATTCTTGTTTGGAGCAGGGGGAATATGTGAGGACTAGTTACAGAAACTTTGTTAGGCCTCACTGGTAAAGAGAATGGCAGGCAGGCTTGAATGAGAAATTACACATATTGTCAGGAAGCAAACTGTGGATGAGGCAGAGTGGAAGAGAGGATGTATATTGTGAAAAGACCAGATGGCTACTGGTTACTGTTGACTGTCAAAAAGAAAAGTAAAAAAAAAATTAATTCTACTTACAGTTTTACGCAAAAAAGAGAACTCTTTCTAGTTTGACACGTGGTTCTTGGTGTGCACCCTAGGTATTTCCGACAAATATTTAGTCTAAAGACTCACCTCACTCAAGAATAACAATGAAAATGGAATGACTACAGGATTCGTACGAAGATTCTAGAAGAAAAAAAGGAAGAAAGAGAATTTAAAGAAAATCCAGTGGCATCTAAAGAATACTCATCAGAAAAATGTGGCCATGGAGAAATAAAAATTATGATTAAACATATTACCAGTAGTGAAAAATAACATAATAAAGTAATTGCCACTAGAAAACAAGAATCAACAGGTGAAATATCAGAAGGAGAAGCTGCATGAGCAGCTTCAGCACAGTCAGAGCTCAGGGCACATTTAGGGAAGAAAAATCAGTTCAACAAAGGAATGAACGCAACACTGAAAATGATAGACACAGTTGAAAATAAGATAAGGGCAAGCAAAATGTAAATTCACATGAGCATTTTTAAAAAGAATAGAACAAAAATAGCATACCAAAGACAGACACAGGAAGTCCAAAATACCCATAATTGGTGTTAATGACGAAGGTAATCTAAATAAGAAAATGGAATCAATATTTAAAGATACGGTTTAAGAAGTCTTTTCAGAAATAAAAGAAAATTGCATCTATAGATAGAAAGGTCATATTACACCCCAGGAAAAATTGCCTTGTTAAGTAAAAAGAAAGCAATGCATTGATTAGTATGAATGACAGATATGCTATAATAAATGCAAAATATTTATTTTTGTATGTATTAAATATCTCTGAAATAAACTCCAAGAACTGGCTACAGTGCTTGTGTCTAGGGAGGAGTATTTTTTTTTCTTAATTGAGACTGCTACTTGCTTACCAAATATCTATTCTCTTGTATATCAAAATACAGAATTCTCACTTTGCTGTGTGATATCACCATCCTGATATTTACCATGTCTCTTCTAGCTTAAGTTATTGGTTCCCAACTAGCAGATATCCCTCCCTTACCCCTTGGCACATCTGGCAATGTCTGGACATAGTTTAAGGTGTCACAACTAGTGGTGGGGTGTTTTGTTCTACTGGTATTGGGTGGAATGCTAGCAGAGATTATGCTAAACATCCTATGGTTCAAAGGCCAGCTCATCACAGCATAGAATTATCCAATCTAAAATGTCCATAATTCTAACATTGAGAAACCCTGGCTTATGTTTGGATGTAAACATAAATAATATGTGGTACTTTCGGGAATCTCTTTAGAAAAAAGAGGGCATGCCTTCTTCCTACTTCTTCAGTCCTGCTGCTTAGGAAGTGGGTGTAATGTCTAGGTTTGAACAGCCATTTTGGACTGTTGCAGGAAGTCAGGGACCCTGAATGGAGGGACCGGCTGAAGCCACGACAGAAGACCATAAATTGTGAAGATTTCATGTACATTTATTAGTTCCCCACATTAATACTTTTATAATTTCTTACACCTGACTTTACTGCAGTCTCTGAACATAAATTGTGAAGATTTCATGGACATTTATTACTTCCCTAATCAATACTCTTATAATTTCCTATGCCTGTCTTTACTTTAGTCTCTTAATCCCTTCATGTTCATAAGCTGAGGATGTATGTTGCCTCAGGACTCTGTGATGATTGCATTATCTGTACAAATTGTTTGTAAAACACGTGTGTTTGAACAATATGAAATTTGAGCATCTTAAAAGAACAGGATAACAGTGATTTTCAGGAAACAAGGGAGATAACCATAAGGTCTGACTGCCTGCAGGGCCAGGCAGAACAGAGTCGTATTTCTCTTCTTGCAAAAGCAAATAGGAGAAATAGCACTGAATTCTTTTTCTCAGTAACGAATGGCCCTGGGAAAAGAATGCATTTCCAGGGGGAGGCCTCTAAAATGGCCGCTCTGGGAGTGTCTGTGTTATGCAGTTGAAGATAAGGGATAAAATATGCCTTGGTCTCCTGCAGTGCCCTCAGGCTTGCTAGGATTAGGAAATTCCAGCCTGGCGAATTGTAGTCAGACCGGTTGTCTGCTCTCCAACCCTGTTTCCTGTTAAGATGTTTATCAATGAAAATGCGTGTACAGTGGGACATGAAACTTCATCAACAATTCTAATTTTGCCCTGGCCTTGTGATCTTGCTCTGCCCCCATTTGCCTTGTGATATTTTATTGCCTTTTGAAGCATGTGATCTCTGTGACCCACACCCTGTTTGTACACTCCCTTCCCTTTGAAAATTCTAATAAAAACTTGCTGGTTTTGCAGCTCAAGGGGCATCACGGAACCTGCCGACATGTGATGTCACCCCTGGAGACCCACCTCTAAAATTTCTCTTTTTTGTACTCTTTCTCTTTATTTCTCAGACCAGCCGACACTTGGGGAAAATAGAAAAGAACCTACATTGAAATACTTGAGACTGGCTCCCCCAATATTGGACCCTAAGGACAAGGGTCTTACCTGAAGGATGGTGCAGTAGGGAGCTGGAAGAGCCCAGGTCTTTGATGTATTACTTTCTTCTTTGCTTTATTCATTAATTTACCAAATATTTATTGCATATGACAAGTGACATAGGCCTTTGCAGGCAATTGTAGGACTTTGGCTTTTACTCTTTGTGAGATGGGAAACCAATGGAAAATTTTAAGCAGAAGAGAGACACAATCTGATTTAGCATTTTATAGGATCTCTCTGGCTTCTGGGAGGAACTAAATTGGGGGCTGAGGAAAGAGGAAGCACATGGACAGAATAACTGCAAAAAGTCTTACAATCAATGATGGTGGCTTAGACTGAGGTAATAACAAGAAGGTGGTGAGAAGTTGTCTTATTCGGGATATATTTAGCAGGTAGCCAGACAGGATTGATTTGTTAATGGATTAGATATATAATCTAAGAGAGGAAGGAGTCAATGATTACTCCAAGGTTTTTTGTCTAGAGTGAAAGAAGGATGGGATTGCCAGGTATTGAGACGGGAAGACACAATAGAACCAATTTGGTTTTGGATAAGTTGTGTTAGAGATGCTCAACTAGGCAATTGACTTATGAGTTGAACTATATGAAGTCACTCACTTTTGACCTATGAAAATGGCAGTTTTGGATAGTTCAACTTATATAAGTCTGAAGTGTAGGAGAGAGTTCTGAGCTGGGTTTATACATTTTGGAGTCATTGGCATTTAGATGTCCCTTGAAACCAGGACACTGGATGATGTCATCAAGGGCAGGCATGTAGATAGGCCTTACTAAACCAAAGCCAGCATGTTAGTAGGATTGGCAACTCTATCAGACTGGGAAAACATTTTCCCGTATTTCCTCAAACCCTGAGAGAAAATGATGAAATTTTGTATCCATAGGCACCATCACACTGGGTGCTGATGGTGAAATTGCCTTAGGTTGGGACTACTCCCTGCTTAGCATGTCACATGAAGTGGTGTTCAATTGACAGAAACAAGTGACCAACATTGAACTTGTTTCAATTCATTTATTTTCTGAGCATTTGCAAACATTTCTCTCTTTTTGTTTGATATGGTTTGGACCTGTGTCCCCACCCAAATCTCATGTTCAATTGTAATCCTCAGTGTTGGAGGTGGGGCATCGTGGGAGATGATTGGATCATGGGAGCACATTTCTCATGAATGGTTTAGCGCCATCCTCATTGGTACTGTTCTCAAGATAGTGAGTGAGTTCTCATGAGATCTGGTCATTTAAAAGTGTGTAGCTCCTCCTCCTCTCTCTCTCTCTCTCTCTCTCTCTGTCTCACTCCTGCTCTGGCCACGTGACATGCCTGTTTACCCTTCACCTTCCACTGTGATTGTAAGTTTCCTGAGGACTCCCTGGAAGCTGAGCAGATGCCAGCATCATGCTTCCTGTACAGCCTGCAGAACCATGATCCAGTGAAACCTTTTTTTCCATATAAACTGCCCAGTCTCAGGTATTTCTTTACAGTGGTGTGAGAATGGACTAATACAGGGATCCCCATCTCAGGGCCATGGACAGCTACTGGCCTATGGCCTGTCAGGAACTGGGTCATACAGCAGGAGGTGAGTGGCAGGTGAGTGAGTAAAGCTGAGCTCTGTCTCCATCAGATCAGCAGTGGCATTAGCTTCTCATGGGAGACTGAATGCTCTTATGAACTGTGCATGCAAGGGATCTAAGTTGCATGCTTTTTTTGAAAATCGAATAATAAATGTAATGAGCTTAAATCATCCTGAAACCATCCCCCTTAACCCATCCATGGAAAAATTGTCTTCCATGAAACCAGTCCCTGGTGCTAAAAAAGGTTGGGGATCACTGGACTAGTACAGTGTTCCTTCCCTCTTTTATCTACAGCATCAAAACCTCTTTAATGAAGTATAACATATACATGGAAAAGTGTACAGATCATAAATGAATATATGGTGAATTTTCACCAAAGTGAACATATGTGTCCATAGCATTCATATCAAAAACATATTTTTTTCACTAGCATTTCAAAAACTTCCATTATGCACCCTCTCATTCATCACTGTCCCTGCAAACATAATTGCCATCCTAACAATTAACACTGTAATAGTTTTCCTTTGTATAAGTTCTGCTAGTTATGGATATTTGGGGACATTTCTAGTTTTTGGCAGTTATGAATAATGCTCTTATAATTATTCTTGTTAATGTCTTTGGATTAGTATATTCATTTTTGTTGGCTATCTACCTAGGGGTGGAATTTCTACATCAGAGGATATGCATGTGTTCAGATTTGGTAGATAAAGTCAGTCTTCTCAAGGTGGTTGTATCAATGTATCCTTCCGCTAGCCATGTATGAGAGTTGTGAATACTCAACAACCTCACCAACACTTGGCATTTCCTGTGTTTTCCATTTTGGTTTTGATATGCATTTTAATGACTCATAAAATTGAGCATTGTTTCATATGTATATTGGCCATTTTGATATCCTCTTTTGAGAAGTGCCTGTTCAATTATTTTGCCCATTTTTCTACTGGGCTATCTGTCTCTTTCCTTATGTATTCTGGATATGAGTCTTTTGTAAGATATATACATCTCAAATTTTTTCCCTATTCTGTCTTTTTATGAGAAAACTTCTTAATAGCATCCAGTTTATTAATTATTTTTATATTTAGTGTGTTTTTTGTTCTATTTAAGACACATTTTCTTACCTCAAGTTTGTGAGACATTGTCCTTTGTTTTATTTTGAAAAACGTATAATTTTACCTTTCACATCATCACCTACAACCTATCTGCAATTAATTTTTGTGCATGGTGTGAGCTATAATTCAAGCTTCATGATTTTTTCTTTATGGATACTCAATTGACCCAGCATCATTTATTAAAAATACTACTCTTTCCCTATGGCACCGTGATGTCATCTTTGCCACAAACTGTGTGAATGTAGCTATGGAATCTATTTCTATATCGTTTCATTGTTCTGTTTTTTTCTATCCTTGTACTTGTATTACACTGTTAGTGATTGTAGTCTTAGAATGTATTGGTATGATGTCTCAATGTCTTGTAGTATAAAGTATTCCAATTTTGTTCTTCTTTTTCATCATTCTAATGGCAATTCTTGGTCCTTTTTCATGTAAATTAAAAAAATTAGGTGGTACTTAAAAAAGCTTCTGGGATTTAGATTTTGATATACATTGCATTGAATCTAGATACCAATTGATTTGTGAAGAAATTGCCATATTTACGTTTTTGAGTAATGCAATCCATGAGACTAGTATATTTTTAAGTTTATTTAGGTTTTATTTTTTTTTTCAATATTTGGTAGTTTTCTTTGTAAAAGTCTTACATATATTTTGTTGCATACTGTTTTTGGCATTTGATTCCTTTTGTACTATTATAAAGTGTCTATTTGAGAATTTTAAACTCCTTGGCTTAATCTCTAGTACAGATTCTAAAACCTCAGAAGGTAGGGATCTATTCGTTCTTTTTCTTTTCTTTTTTTTTTTTTGATAGTGGCAGGAAGAAAAGGTGGAGGAGAGGGGGAGAGACAGAGAGAGGAGAGACAGAAAGCAATTTACCCAGCAGGATAAAATCTAGAGTCATTTGGAAAATGGACTGAAATAATGCAGGCTCATGTGAAGGCACTTGAAACATCTCCATGGTGACCAGGCTGCAAAGTTCCACTCAATGGATGTCTGTGTATTGCCATTGTGTAATTTAATATGGAGCTAGTTAGTTCTTCTAAGAGGGACAAAGCAACTTCTCAGAACAATCTTCTAAGTGATAACCAGCTTTGAATGGTTTTTTTTTTTTTTTTTTTTTGGTTGTTATTTGAGTTTTACTGCTTTTGGTTTCCCTTTCTGTTTGAGTTTTCCCACAAAACTCCCCATGATCAGGCTGTCTCCCTGTTGGTAAAATCATTCCAGCTTCAGAGGCAAATGCTTTTAACCCTCAGCAGAAGCCAGGGCCCTTCTCTCCTTCACACTGAAAACCTTTAAGAAGCAGGAAGGTTTCATACTTTCTTCTCATTGCCTTCTTCACCCAGTTAATTTTTCTTAATCTGTCAGGTAAAAATGGCAATATATATACTAGTCTGATTCTTTGAATACAAATGTAACCTCAAACGTATTGTTCCTTGGCCAGATTCCCTGTGCAAATGTTGAACAACAGGGAATAATCAAGATGGATAATACAGTTTCCTAAAGGACCTGAGAAAAGAACATACTATTAATATTTAGGTGGTGATACAATAGATAGTTTCTCATGATATAGAATAAGTTCTTGTTTTGCTCATGAGTGTGGTAGATATATTAATTTTTGACTCCCAGCATCTAATCACCCTTTTCTTTAAATATCCTTCTCTGTTTCTCTTCTAGGAAACCACTTGCTGCTCACTCTTAATCTATTTGCTTTGAATGGAGTTCACTTCAGCCCTGGCTCAATAGGTAGGCATTAAACTGGCTTGTCTGACCAGAGATCTATATTCTCTTCATAGTGATTCCTTGAGGGATGGGTGTCAGTCCATTTTTCGCTGCTATAACAAAATACCTGAGACTAAGTAATTTACAGTGAACAAAAATTTATTTGGCGCATAGTTCTGGAGGCTGGAAAGTCCAATATCAAGGTGCTGACATCTTTCAAGGGCCTTCTTACTGCATCACCCTGTGGAGGAAGGTGAGAATGTGAGAGAGGGTGAGAGAATGCAGGAAAGACTGAACTCATCCTTTCATAAGGAACCCATTCCTTCAATAAAAATCTCACTTCTGTAATAACAAACCCACTCCTGCAATAACGACATTAATTCATTGATGAGGACAAAGCCCTCATGGCCCGGCCACCTCTAACTAGATCCCACTTCCCAACACTGTTGCCCTGGAGATTCAGTTTCCAACAGATAACTTTTTGGAGGGCACATTCAAACTGTAGTATTGGGCATGTTGCCCTGTCAGAGACCATGGGACACAATGAGGCATTTCTGGGAGTATTGGTAGAGAAGCACACTCCCCTTTGTGTTAAACTTAAGACTCAGAGGTTTTATTCTGGAAATGAAGGCAGCTGCCATGTTACAAAGTAGAACCTTAGAATGAAGCCCATGTGTAGGAGGGCAGAGCTGCAGGATGAAGAAATACCAATAACTGATGTCCTTCTTTGAGCCCCTGAAGTTGAGATATCTCTAGACTTTTAAACTTTGTGAACAAATGCATTTTCTCCTTCCTTCCTTCCTTCCTTCCTGCCTTCCTTCCTCTCTCCCTTTCTTTCTTTCTTTCTTTCTTTCTTTCTTTCTTTCTTTCTTTCTTTCTTTCTTTCTTTCTTTCTTTCTTTCTTTCTCTTTCTTTCTTTCTTTCTCTCTTTCTTTCTTTCTTTCTTTCTTTCTTTCTTTCTTTCTTTCTTTCTTTCTTTCTTTCTTTCTTTCTCTTTCTCCTTCCTTCCTTCCTTCCTTCCTTCTTTTTGTTTAAATCAGTTCAGAGTTCATTTTGTGTTTTGTGTGTCATTTATGTATGTGTATGTATGACTATATTTACAATAAAAATGATTCTAACCTGTATAATGGCAGTGGATGAAAAAAGACCTAGCTGTAAAACTTTGTGCAGGATTCCTTTGCATGAGAAATGGAGCTAAATTAATTATTGACCACATTATTTGGGGATGTTAAGGTTGCTAAAAATGTAACACAATGATTTTTAATTCAAATGTAGCTGCAGTTTTAAAAAGCATGCCCAACCCCATGGTGAGGCCTGAATTTACATATGGGCCAGAAGTTACATATAGGCCCTTGTGCTGGTAGAAAAATATGCATAAAAATTGTCCACTCCATACAGCAAGAAGGTGTGAAAAAAGGAAATAGATTCTTGTTCTATTTTCCATTGTGATTGAATATGATCTTGGACAGGTCTCCTTATCAAGGTGGGTCTCTGTTTCCTTGTCAGAAAAATGAGGTTAATAATTCCTGCCCTTTCTTTAGGTTATTGTGAAACACAAATGAAATTAATGTAAAATGTTTTAAGTAAGACTGTATTCAAATGTAATGTGTCATCATTATTATTTTTCATCATTATTATTATTGAAAAGAAAGATTCAAGAATGACTTTAAACATGTTGATGTTTCAAAGTCTCAGAAAAAAAGTAAAACCCATGTATATAAAACTATTGAAATGTTTACCTGTATTTCTAATCCAAGTATATGTTTCCAAAGGAGATGTAAGTTATCAGGTTATGCAAACAAACTACAGTGGTTTTACAATCTTTTAGACACATTAAGGGCAGATTTCTCATCAAATTAATGGCTCACTTGAAGAAGAAATTAAGTAACCAATAATAGATTTTAGTAGGTCTTGTTGCCTACCTAAAATTCCTCAACTCCTTTTAAATCTCATTTTTGTTTAGATTTCCATCCCATCCTTAGCTCCAGGAGCAACCCTGATCTCTAAACTGATAAGCACATGCCATTCTCATGACGAGAGTTACTAGTCCAGGGATGCAGTCATGCTTTGAACTGGCTCAATCAGACTAGAGGGAGAGGCTTCTGTTCTTTCCTACTGAACCTAGTCAGGGAAGTGTGCAGCTCTGGGTGTCACTTGGAGTCACGCTTGCTGTAACGAAGGGAAGCAGCTCTCAGAGGGAGCTGCCACTAAGGAGGGCAGAAGGGAGTAGTCGAGACAACCTAGGATTTTATGGCATCATTACCTTTCTGGGCTTCCAGTTACAGGTGTTCCTGCATTTCTTTGTTATTTAAGCCAGTTTGAATCTACATTTTCTGTTACTTGCAGCCAAAGTTATTCTCAACGACTCTATATATTTTTGGAGGCTTTCTAGAAATACCTGAAATGAAATTACAGTAAAAACTATGTATTGCAGTACTGTTTTCTCATCTTCGTTAATCTGGTTTCCATCTTCCTTTTCTTTCTTAAAAAGGCTAGAAAGAAGATGTTATTGATTATTTGAACTCAGAAGTGAGCAGAGGTCAATCATCAGCATATTACTATGCAAATCTATTATTGCCATTTCAAAACATAATGCATGGCTGGGTGTGGTGGCTGACGCCTGTAATCCCAGCACTTTGGGAGGCTGAGGCGGGCAGATCACCTGAGGTCAGGAATTCAAGACCAGCCTGGCCAACATGGTGAAACTCCATCTTTACTAAAAATACAAAAATTAGCTGGGCATGGTGGCAGGCGCCTGTAATCCCAGCTACTCGGGTGGCTGAGGCAGGAGAATTGCTTGAATCCGGGAGGCAGAGGTTGCAGTGAGCCGAGATCACGCCATTGCACTCCAGCCTGGGGGACAAGAGTGAGACTTCATCTCAAAACAAGCAAACAAACAAACAAAACATCCCCCCAAAACAAAACAAAACAAACAAACAAAAACGTAATGCATTTTAGAAGATGTTCATTTTTTCTGAGAGCTGCTTATGGGTAGTCAGGTTGGTAGCTCCAGCAAATAAAGTTGCCTGATCAAGCAATCAAGATACAGAATTCCCAGCTAAATTTGAATTTTAGATTAACAATATATATTTTTAGTATAAGTATGTTCCATGCAATATTTGAGACATACTTAAACTAAAAGTTATCTATTATTTATCTAAAATTCAGAATTCTGCAGCTAAATCAACAACTGAAGTTCTTTCAAATTTATGTATGCCAATTGTGAAAACAAAATTGTAGATTAAAAGTGGCACAACTTGTTCCTCTCGGCCTTGCACTTGAATGTATTTCTGGCTAAATACACATCATGATTACCCAGTTTAAAACAAGGCGATGCTTGAGGTCAGGAGTTCAATACCAACCTGGCCAACATGGTGAAACCCTTTCTCTCCTAGAAATACAAAAATTAACAGGGCATGGTGGTGTGTGCCTGTAATCTCAATTACTAGGAAGGCTGAGGCAGGGGACTCACTTGAATCCAGGAGGCGGAGGTTGCAGTGAGTGAAGATCACGTCACTGCACTCCAGCCTGGGTGACAGAGTGAGACTCTGTCTCAAAAAAAAAAAAAAAAAGGTGATGCTTAAGACAAACTTATAAAACAATTTTTTCATATAAGCCTTTTAGCTACCAGGTGAAAGAAATACTTTCACAGGATCTGAGAAATCACATTACATAAACAACCTCTTACTGTTTCTTTGGATAAAGTTGGCCCAGAGCTGGGAGCAATTATTCTATTATTTCCAGACAAATGTGAGTCTGAACTAAAATGCTTGTTGCATGTTGAAAGGATAACTCAGGGAATTCAAGACCAGTCAACAAGTGCAAAGGAGTGACAGAATCAAGAGTCAGGACATAGAAAGTTGGACAGAAATATTTAGGGAGTTAAGTAGGAAGGTCCTGGGTCATTGCTGAAAATCTGGCCATGCATCCAGGTATCTGAATCACCCTTTGGGTTATTCACATAGAATATGGATTATTCAGGTTGCCACTCAGGCAACCTGAACAATGCCAACTGTGAAAACAAAATTGTAGATTAAAAGTGGCATAACTTGTTCCTCTCGACCTTGCACTTGAATGCATTTCTGGCTAAATACACATCATGATTACCCATTTTAAAACAAGTTGATGCTTGAGGTTAGGAGTTCAAGACCGACCTGGCCAACATGGTGAAACCCTGTGTTCCCAAAAGGGAAGAAGAGAATTATACTCAGAATTCCCAAGTTGGCCCTAGTCTTTCTTAAAATAAGAGATCTTTATGTGCATCTCTTCCTGTTGTCTCAGAGTTTTGGCAGAGGCCCTAACAGGTGAAAAAAACACACTCAGATTCCAAGTGAAATGCCAACCTAAAATGAAGTGTAAGTCTATTGATGCAGGGCATGCCAGTAAGACTGTGAATGGGTTTTGCAGTCATCTGCCTCTAGTTCACGTAAGAGGCTGAGAGAGAATTATCAATAACTGTGCATTTTGCTTCCCCTCAGTTGGTGTATTAATCTGTTTTCATACTGCTATGAAGAAATATGTGAGAGTGGGTAATTTATAAAGAAAAAGAGTTTTAATGGAATCACAGTTCCACATGGCTGTGGAGGCCTCATAATCATGGCAGAAGGTGAAGAAGGAGCAAAGGCACATCTTACATGGTGGCAGGCAAGAGAGTGTGTGCAGGGGAACTGCCCTTTATAAAACCGTCAGATTTTGTGAGACTTTTTCACTATCACAAGAACAGCATGGGAAAAAGTCACCCCCATGATTCAATTACTTCCCACTGGGTCCCTTCCACAACCCATGGGGATTATGGGAGCTACAATTCAAGATAAGATTTGGGTGGGGACACAGCCAAACCATATCACTTCAGAGGGCAGCAGTGTTGCTTCCCATCACCTTACTCCCAGGGAGAGGGGCATCCGGGGAACCTTCAGAAAGTTTGACACGTGGTTCTTGAAATATAGGAAATGTGAAACTCCTGTTGGATACTCCCCTGGGTGAAGATCAGAGGAAAAATTCTCTGGCTACAGCTGCTGGCTTGGCTGTATTAGGAATGATCTGCATGGGGCAAAAGTGCCTGTTTTCTGGGGGTCAGCCTGTATCTCAGTATCTCTTTGTTTTTTAAATCTCTCTCTTTCTCTCTCTCTCTGTATTAGGCTATTCTTGCATTGCTATAAAGAAATACCTGAGACTGGGTAATTTATGAAGACAAGAGGTTTAATGGGCTCGAAGTTCTGCAGGCTTTATGGGAAGCATGGTGCTGGCATCTGTTCTGCTTACAGGGAGGCCTCAGGAAGCTTAAAATCATGGCAGAAGGTGAAGGCGAAGAAGGGATGTCACCTGGCAAAAGCAGGAGCAAGAGGAGAGAGAGTAGGGGGAGGGTGCCACATGCTTTTAAATCACCAGATGTCACTAGAACTTACTGTCATGAAGACAGCACCAAGCCATGATCCAAACACCTCCCACCACGACCTACCTCCAGCACTGATGATTACAATTCAGCATGAGGTTTTTGTGGGTACAAATATCCAAACTTTCTCTCTCTCTCTCTCTCTCTGTGTGTGTGTGTGTGTGTGCATGTGTGTAACAAAGGCTTCCTTTCAAAAGGACTGCTTGGACAGGCAGAAAGTATTGGTAGGAGTCTATGTAGGGAAGAGGCATCCTCCTCCTCAAAGCAGTGCAGAGGTTTCCAGCAGAGCGATTTTTGAAGAACCTGCCAAACTGCCCCACGGAAGAACCAGCTCCACACCCTGAAGGACCCAGCACCAAATTAC
This sequence comes from Chlorocebus sabaeus, assembly GCF_047675955.1. Classification (NCBI taxonomy): domain Eukaryota; kingdom Metazoa; phylum Chordata; class Mammalia; order Primates; family Cercopithecidae; genus Chlorocebus; species Chlorocebus sabaeus. Next base: position 28,093,556 of record NC_132904.1, on the reverse strand, counting down.
AATGGTCACTGCCACAGAGACTGTGCCAACTCTTCCTTTTTACCCTCATCCTTTATTCCTCTGAGCCCAAGGATGAAGAGCTTTGAAACCATTTCTAGAATCATGCTGTGTGGGGAGGAGTAGATGGTGTGGGGCACAGCTGATGGACACATCCCTGTCCCTACTGCAGGCTCCAAGACTGAGGAATGCCTGGGGAGCAGGGGAGGGAGAAATCTTACATTGTGTGAGGTTTTGAATTTTGATGATTACACTGGATGAGGTATTTTGATTACTGAAGTGAGACTATTCTTGACCTGAAGGGACCAGAAAGTCATGGGCCTGCCTGACAGTCATCAGGGCTGAGGATAAAGGGATTCACAGAATGAGCTTAACTGGGGATATGAGAAAGACTAAAGATGCATTATAATTGCACCCTATCCCACACAGACCATTCTTCCTGGTGAGTTTGTTAGTAAATTAACTAATATCCCTCTTTATAGCAATGTTCCAGGGGCTAAACATTTGCTGGAATTCTTAAAAAAGGATTTTGGTCAATCTCATCAGTCTGTGGGCCTCTATGGGACCTTGTAATTCTTCCTATTCACTCTCTATTAATTATAAAATGGGCAATATTTATAACCCTGACTACTAGAACTCTGAAAAGACTGAAGGCTTTTTGTTTCTGAACTTGACTGTTGTAAAAAAAGCAACAATTTATGATATTCCTTATAAAGGTTTGATCAACCAGGACATATAAAGAGTGTAATGTGGGTTTAATACAGGTACAATCCAGTAACCCAAAATTTCTAGATTGCGTTATAAATAGTAAGAATTGATGTTTACAATAACATCCATAAGGTACACAGGATCCTGAATCTTATACATGAATAGTTTTCAAATGTCTTTCATCTCCACCAGTATTACTCTAGTTTAAGCTAAACCACCATGATTTTTCACTTTGATACTAGGGAAGCCTCCTGATTGATTTTTCTTCTAATTTTTCTTCTAATTTTGTCTTTCTGTAAACCATTCTTGACATGGCAGCAGAGTGGCTACACACTTATTCATGTTAGATTGTGAGTGTTAACTAAGAAATTGCTTATCATAGAGTCCGGCTTATTATAGATGCTCAATAGTAGATACTTGCTATTGCTGCAGCCTCCTCTACCACCAGCTCTTTTCCCCATCATAACAAATGGCCACCCCACAGCCTATTATTTTTTTCATCATTATCTTCATCATTTCCTTCTACATCATCCAAGTCTTGTTAGGACCAAATCCAAATGTGCTAATGGCTTCATGATCTTCCTCTGCTTACCTTTCAGGACTCATCTCTTGCCATTTGCCTCCTTGTATCTAACACTGCAAACAAATTGAACATTTTAGTTCTTCAGAAATTCCTTGTTCTCTTTCAATTCCACGTCTCTGCACATGCTATGTCTTCTGCATTGAGTACTCTTGGTCCATGTTCAGATATCACTTCTCAGAAACTTTCCCTGCTCCCTAAACCCTGGGTTGAGTGACATTCCTATGTGTTCCCATGAACCCTCCACTTCTCTTGTCATAATGTATGTCCTACTATACTGTGATTGCTCCTTTACTTGTCCATATTCCCTTTCTACCATAAACTTTGTGAAGGCAAGGACTGTAAAGAAATCTGTGTAGGTCAGTTTCACAGCTCCACAGTAGCTTATAGTGGATCCTCAATGAATGAATGAATAAATGAATAAAAGAATGAATCTACAATATAACAAAGTAAGAGTCATTATTTATTGTGATTCAATATAGAGAAAAATCTTAGCTATATTTCTGCTAAGTTGAAAAAGAAAAAAATTGGAGAAAAAAGTATTAAATATTGAAATAAAAAGTAATTCTCTTTGGCACTCAGTTGAACATAAGGTTCAAGTATATTGAACTCCCCATGCCATCCTTGAGCATGTCTGCTAATCAGAGTTTATTGGTTTTTTTTTTTTCTCTACATGGATATGATTTGTCCTCTGTGGTTACCCATCAATCCTGAGAGATTTTACCACTGAATTTGAATCTTTGCATGCCCTTTCTCCTGCCTGTCTAATACAACTTTTTCAGTTTTCACAAGATGGATGGCATGGTATAGAATCAGGGGATTTGAGATTGCATGAGATTCTCAAATATACTTGGAAAAGTCGTTCTGCACCACAGATTCAGAACTTGAAGGGAAATCTCTGAGCTGAGCACTTTATGTGCATTTTCACATTTCATCATAACCAATGGCTGCCTTTGGTGAAAGTCTGATATCACACTGATAAACATCTGCTGGTGTCTTGTTATGTGTTTGTAGCCTCTGCTAAAATCATCAGCTAGTTGGAGACAGCACTAGGTCTTACTCATTTTTCTATGTCCAGACTTCAGTGTGATTTTATTTCCTGGAGCTAAATTCTCCCACAATCAAGATAAAGAAGCAGGACTGGAGAACCTCTGAGAAAAAACATCTAGCTTCAGAAATTTAATCTCATTTTTAGGTCAGGCATGTGATAACTGCCATATTATCTTTTAGGTAATATTGGGAATTTATACTAATGGCAATCACTATTGTGGATATTATAAAACAACAACATCAGAGACCCTTTCTCTTTTTTTTATTGCTGTTTCAGCAGCCCTTAGAATATTGTCTGGAATATAATAGGCACCTGATTGGCATTTATTGATTGCAATAATGAACTACCCATTTTTGAGCATCTTTGGTGTCATCCTGTATAAGGGTTTCACATAAGTTATTTCATTTTATCCTCAAAAAAATTCTAAAAGACAGACATTAGTCTACCTACTTTAGAGATCACGAAACTGAGACTAGGCGAGGTTTTGAAAACTGGCCACGTTTTCCCAGCTAATAACTAGCAGAACAGGACCAGGGTTTGGAGTCAATTTGGACTAACTCTGAAGCTTGTGCTCTTTTCAGAGTGTCATGCCACTTATTTGTAGCATTCTAACTCCCTGATGATCTTAGCAGGCTTCCTCCTGAGAGTTCAGATCTGGTGCATTTTTGTACAGGAAATGGTACTGCGGAGAAGCCTTGGGAGAAGAAACTAAGAAAGAATAATAATCCTCATTGTAAAGATCCCCATCTCAATGTAAAAAGATCTGCTTCTTCTTCTTCTTCTTCAAAAAAAAGTGGACCCTAAAAAAGATAATAAAGATTTAACCCAGCTATGCAACTATAAAATCTCCCCAAGGTTATTAACTTGCAAGGAATAACTCAGATTCTCCCTGAAAAAAAAAAATGAATCCCATATTTCTTCTTCATAGAAGAGGACAAGCAGGCAGTTGTTGATGTTCCTTATTAGCAAGCTTACAGCATTGATAGTCTTCCTTTCCCCTTTTTATCTTCTCTCCTGTTATCAGCTAGTCTGATCAGAACCAGAGCACTGGGGATATTCTTTTATTTCTTTTCATTTTATGATACTGTTATCCCATAGTTTATGGTTCCCCTTGTATGTGCCATGCAAGTTGCCATAATTCAACCACTACATCACATTCATTAATCTAAAGCCTTTTGAATTTTGCTGTGAGTTCTCTAATGATTTATCCATAGTGGAATGTTTTTGAAAGAAAAGAAATTAATTTAAAAAGTTTTTTTTTAATGTGACAACTGGAAAATTTAAAATTATACATGTTGGCTGGCTTGGTGACTCATATCTGTAATCCTAGCACTTTGGGAGGCTGAGGTGGGTGGATTGTTTGAGCCTAGGACTTCAAGACCAGCCTGAAGTACGTGGCAAAACCTTGTCTCTACAAAAAATACTGAGGTGGGAGGATCACTTGAGCCTGGGAGGCAGAGGTTGCAGTGAGCAGAGATTGTGCCACCACGTTCCAGCCTGGGTGACAAAGCAAGACCCTGTCTCAAAATAAAAAAAAATATTCATGTGGCTCACATTGTGTTTCCACTGGACATCAATGGCCTGGACCCTGGGTCAGCATCAACTCTTGAACTCACCACCCACAATAGTCCATGCTTTCTTTCTTAAAGTTGCAAAAGCCCCAATTTCTCTGCCTCTGTGCTTTTATTTACACTATTCAATTTCAGCTGCCAGGTTGCCCCTCTAAATCCACACACTGAAATTTTGTCCCTCTTTCAGGCCTAGCTAAAATACAATTACCTTTGAAAATATTTTCTAATGCCCTTCCTCAGGTTTTCCATGGTACTTTATTGATATTTCCAGTTTGGAACATGTATTTTAGGACTAACAAACCCCTGGCATCCATGCTGATACTGTCCTCTACTTTGTCCATAGCAGACATTGCTAATCTATCATAGCGCTGCCATAGTGAACCTGATCCTTTTATGAGAATCCCTAGTACAGCACTCCAGGCAGCTACTTTCAAAGGATCAGAGGAGAGGCATGGTTTGAAACGTTGAAGTGCATGAATAGCCTGGATGCCCCAGAGGTCTAATATTAACTGTGTGAAGATTTCCTGTTCAGGTAGAACTCTCAGGGAGGGATCCAACATCATTGCTTTCAAGAGAGAATAGGTGTGAGGGACCATATTTTTGCATAGTATCTTTCTTTTCCTTTCTTCTGATACACCAATGAATTGTTTTACAATCGTTTTGCCGTTTTCTGCATCTTTCTTTCTATATATTTGTGTATATATGTATATATAGAATCTAGCTATATCTATATATTTATATCTATCTATCTATCTATCTATCTATCTATCTATCTATCTATCTATCTATCTATAACTTAGGCAATGTGACTCTTTCAAAGCAGATTGGTTGCTATTTTGGGATGTTGTAAGCAAAGGAATACCTCCATGATGAGACAAAGCTCTTCGACGGTACAAACATAGGTAGCCTCTCTTTTTATTTGTTATAAAGGTTGTCTTGGTGATGAGAAAGGTTAGAGTTGGAAGAAAACTGGAGAAGAGAAAACAGTTTTATAAAAGTTTCTTTTTCTCAACCGGGTCTCTTCCTTCCGGTCTTTTTCTCAACCAGGAAGGAAGAAGTATTACTTCCAGAAGCTAATCATTCACTGCTGGTCTTGAACTCCTGGTTTCAAGCAATCCTCCTGCCTTGGTCTCCCAAAGCACTGAGATTACAGGTATGAGCCACCACACCTGGCCTTGTTTTATTTTTCTTTCATATGTGTGTGACTGATCAGGAGAGGAAGAAATGCCAGGTGCTCTGGCTAAACATCATCACCAAAACCTCTAATACAGATAACAAGACAACAGCATTACATGATTTGCTTTCAAGGAATCTGAAATCCAGCTGATGAAGTGAGATAAGCAGAAGACAAATTACAGAAGAGTGAAATAACACGGTGACAGAGCAATAGAGCAGATGGATTAGGAAATAATGTTGCCCAACACATGATGCAGAAACTAAGGGCTATGGCTCATCAGAAAGGAATATCCCCGTTGGGAGGGGATTCCCTTCTTCAGGAACTCATGCCAAAAGACACATCATAGGTGACATGGCATTGTGGTAATAAAGCACAGCTCTTGGCCAGACCCACTGAATTCCCAGTGTATTGATGCCTTAAAATCCAGTGAGAGGATGCTGGCTCTGGACTTACAGGGCTGTTGGAGAATAATAGGAAGAGAGAATGTTTCTTCTGATCAGTGAAGAAAAGTGTTTTTTGGCAGATGGAGAAAAGAGGGAAAACCGTGTTGGCTACAGGAATCAGATACAGGACTGTTTCTCCTTCAGCTTTCTGGCTTAGCTCTGGCCTCATCAGAACACAGGCCCTTTTCCCTTCTTACTTCCCAAACAATTCTGGTCAAAGAGAAGAGTTTCTATTAGATTACATCTGGGACGAAGCAGAGCAGAGGCACTTATTCCTGAATGGAATAAGATTTATGATGCCAGGGGTGGGAAGGAACCTGATGTCTTTGGAGATATGACATGGCCTCATAGGAACGTTTCTGTAACTACTATAGCTGAACTGACAGGGACAATGCCAAGACACGCATAAGAAAACCCAGTAATTAATCTATAGAGACACCTTTGCAACAGATCAAATTCAAGATATGGTATCTCATGGCATTTCAATTCTGTTTAAAACTGGTATAAAATTGGCATCAGAAAATGCCCTCTTTGATGCCAGGGAAGGTCCATAATGCTACTGTGAGCTGCCCCCCCCATCAGTCTGCCTTAGTCTGTTTTTTCTTTTTAAAAATTTTACTGAATTTTAATTTTTTGCAGCACTAGACTTGAACTGGGGCACAGGAGAAGTTATGAACACTCCCAATGATAGGTGAGGATATCTAGAAACCCAGCCAATGTTATTCTTCTATGTTTTCTAAATCATATGGAAACCATGAAATTCTACATGGACTCCTAAAGAAAGAATTAGATCTGAGTTCAGGTTTTTTTTTTTTTTTTTTTTTTTTTTTTTTTTTTTTTGTATAAACCACTTCTTTTCTCTGCACATCATAAAACAATTAGCCCCATAAAACAATGATATCTATCATTTATTAAGCGTTTTTAAAGTACTAACCACAGCATTTAAGTACTTTATGCTCATTACCTTGGTCCATCTCCAAAATAACCCCACGAGGTAGGTGCAATTATCATTGCAATTTTAAAGGCAAAGAATGGAGATTTAAATAAGATTAGGTAATTTGCTCAAGGTAGTTAGTAGCAGAGCCAGATTCAAACCCTGGTAGTCTTACTACAAAACCCACACTCTTCCACATCTGTTACACTGTTTCAACTAAAGACTTCCCCAGCTCCCTTTCAACAATAAATGTCAATGATCCTGTGAGTATTTATTTCATTGGGTATTGATAGCAGCTACTTTCAGAGACATGAGGTTTGGGGGATGGTTTTTCTGACTTGGTCCTCACATTTTACAGTTGTTTGAGTTATTCTAATTTGGTGTAGCGTAAGAAGACCTTCAGCCTACTAATATTCATTAATATTTACTTTGTGTTTCAAAGTTAAGAAAAAAAAACCTCTTGTCCATAGAATTTTTCATTTCATCTTTACAGCAGGCTGTTGGATTAGGAAGTAGGCAAGGTAAATGTTACTATCCTCATTTTGTAAGGACTTAGAGAGTTAAAACATTTAGCTAAGGTTGCTCAGCTAGTCAATAGTGGGGCCAGGAGTGGAATCCTGGTTTTTCTGGCATATTGTATTATGTTGTTTTGGGGTTCTAGGAAAATCCATTTTGTCCTCATAGATGATGTCCTGGAACACAAGGTAAGAACCTGGAGAAAACCCCTGCCATGATTTCTTCTGAATACTGTGAAAATTCCTCTTCTGGCAGTATCTCAAATGTATTTGAGAGCTTTTGTGCACTCTTCTAGGACAGAATTCCGTGAAGCTTAACTGGTATTTGCCAGGTGGCTGAGCCCTGGATGAGAAGCATACAGCACTGGGAAAACGAACTAGAGTAAAACAGCTACATCACAAAGGAGTCCTGATGCAGATTTTGCCTGGGCAGATGTTCCATTGTTTTGTAATGTCCCTTGTTTGGGGGGCAGGCATTGACCATTTAGCCAGACAGCTTAAGCATGGCAGTGGGGGTGGGGGGGTGGGGGGGTGCAGGCATCCAGACACAGCCTAGTTACCTTTCTTTAATCACAAGGAGAAGCAAGGGTACCAAATACCAGAATAGCTGATCTCTGGACAGCATCTCACTGATGGGTTTGCTGACCCAGGCAGCCTCATTATCATTATCATTTTTGAGACACATTTTGTGCTTTCCTCCCACTGAGGGGACTGGAGGCTAAGCATGCATTTCCACCAGACCCTCACTCTGTGGTTTTGGAGATGGACGCTTATTCCCCCTGGATCATCTGCAAACACTCCAGGGTGGCTGGTGTTCATCCCGGATGTCTCATCTCCTGGAAAGTGGTCATTTCATCCATCAAAAATAGCAGAGACAGCAGTGCACCCTGAGGATTTGCCCCAGCGATGTCTGTGCTAAGGATTTGCCAGGACTCACACTGTAGTTTCACTGAGCAGATTAGTGAGAATGATTCAAACCCAAATCTGATAGTACCCAAGAGGACAGTGATGGATCTTTCCTAAATCGTGAGGTCATTCCTACCACTGGCCCCACCCTGCAAGTCCTGGAAGCCTCGGAGTCAGAGGGTCTGATTTATTCTTGGCAGCAGCCAAGAGGGTCCTTGTGTAGATGCAGCTGGTGAATACAATTTGGTCTTGAGCTCTGACATCTCTGGTTTCCATCATTATTCTTCTCTACTCTGGACCCAGGAGGCAGCTTCTGGTTGACTAAATTCAGGCCAGAGGCAGGGACCAGGTGACATTTCCCTTTCAGGGTGGAAAAACCTTGTCTTATGTTTGACAAAGTACCTGTGTTGGTCAAAGCCTTAGACATTAAAATTAGTGCGAATTTACTCTCACAGGCTCCAAAGTGAAGGACAGCCTCTCTCATCCAAGAAGTTGCCATGATGCTGGCATTTCCACCCACATTTTTCCTTAAATACAATCATTAGTGGCATCTTATAGAATGATGATGACTACTAATGAGTCCCGTATTTATACATAATACTTTATACTTTCCAAAGCATTGTCACATATATCATCGCACTTGATTCTCAAACGTTTTTAAAAATATATAGAGTTGTTAAATATTCTATTCTCACCCCCAAAGCCAAAACACTTTCACACACATAACATATCAATGTCTCAAAATTTTAAAGTTTTCATCACTTGCTTTTTGCGTTTTCCATTTTCCTCTCATCTACAATGTACTCGACCTTTTTGCTGACTGTTTCCTTATGAATTATACATTACCTAGTACCCCAAGTGATTTAAGTATCCTAACGTTTTAATGCATGTGAAACAAGGCAAAAATAAACGCCAAAAAGTCCCCTGCCTCAGCCAGCTGGAAAGAACTAGGTAGGACTATCGTACCTTGGGTGAGTGATTGTCCCACACTCAGTAGAGAAGGAAAGGGAGCCACTTAAGAGACAAGATAAGCTGTTAAAAATGCAGCCACATCTTCTTAAAGCAATAGGGAAATAAAAGAGGCAAGTAGAACACCAGAGGCATATCTCGTGGCTGCAAGAAAAGAAAAGATGTCTGTGCTAAGGATTTGCCAGGGCTCATGCTATAGTTTGAGCAGATTAGTGAGGATGATTCAAACCCAAATCTGATAGTACCCAAGAGGACGTGATGGATCTGAATATATGAACATATTGATGGATCTGAAAATATAGAAATATTTCTGTAGCCACTGAAAATATTTCTCTGGCCACTGAAGTGGTCATTAAGGCATTTTCATTCGGAAAATGCCAAGCAAACACAAGGAGTTTGAAAGGCGTGATGGCAGAGATTTGGTTCTCACTGGGCTTTTAGGAGCACAGGCTTCTAGAAGTATCTAGAGCAGCTTTAGTTCAGGAGTCTGTTGAATGTAATTCTCCAGCAGAAAAATAAAGTGGGTATGAGGAGGCAAGTTTCATAGATGTAAACAAATCCGTAGCTTTTGTCACAGGACTAAAAACCTTTGCTCTTTAGGTCAACTCAGGTGATGGAACTCACTACTATTTCAGCACTGAGGTGCCAGGAGATGGAGCTCAAATAGGACATAGAAACTGAGAGGATGTAAATCAATTGACTAGAATAGAAAAGCACCTCTAATAAAATAATCTGGTGATTGGGGCTGACATAGTTGCAAATTCTCAAACTTTTCGAGAAGACATGAACATCTCTGAAATGCTATTTTGTGAGAACCCCATCCCTCGTGTGTCATGACCATAGGATTATGATCTACATTTTATGATTAACATCTTAATGAGCAGTTTCTCACACTTGAGTGTAGAATCAAATGTAATGAAATCTAAACAGCTGGGATAGATGATCTGGCATCCTAATGAGGTTGAATCCAGGAGAATCTTTTCTGTTTTGCCTTTCTCCTTAGATTCTATTCTGGTCTTTGTCAACAGTTAATATGAGGCTAGATTTCTCCAAGTACTGGCTTTGGGAATATTATTTTGCAACTGCACAAGGAGCTGGGATTGACTTGTTTTCTATATAATGTGGGAGTGTAATTTGGATTTATGAGAATTTGAGATTGAATGACTCCAACTTCAGAACTTCTTACAGAGGTGTATATTACAGTGGAAGATGACTTAGGCTGCATTTGATGAAGGAGTTTCAAATATATTGACATACTTCATGATGACATTAAGCAGATTACTTGGAGAGTAAGGATTTTGGACTATAAAGCATGTGGCCTTTGGAGTTGCTATGGGCTTTAATTTATAGGAAATGAAGAATTTGAGTTTTCAATTTCAATTTCAATTTCTGCAGATTGAATAATGAGTAGAGGTCATATTTGACCTTGTGTGTGTTGATATTGGAGGGTCTTTATGTTGCTTTTTCACTTCTATAAGACATTTGGGGAGCAGTATTGACTAAAGTAGGTATGCATAATTTGGGATGGGAATTAGAGTCATGGTAAAATTTAGCTTAGGATACAAGGTGGCCTTCGATTTAGTTTTTAATCAGCTATTGCTGCAATAATGCTGTCTAACAGACGACTTCAAAACTTAGTGAACTATGGCAGCAAGCATTTATTTTCCTCATTTATTTAGCCTGCAGGTCAGCTAGAGAATTTCCACTTCAGGCTGCTGGTTGGCTAGGTGTCACTGCAGGTTGGGTTTAAGTGTGCTTCATATATCTCTGTATTCTTCCTGAATGAAGCAGCTGCCATATTCTTTTCATGATCAACAGCAGGTGCTCAAGAGAGCAAAAACACATGACCTCTTAAGGCATTGGCTCAGAACTGGACACTGTCATTTCATTCACATTCTGTTGGCCAGACCCAACATCATTTGACCAGGAAAGTACACTCTGCCCACTCTTGTGCACTGCAAGATCTTACAATAGGACATGAATGATTGAAAACAATGTCTAATCAATGACAAGTAATATGCTTCTTGTCTTGTTGCATCTGTTAATTCACCTTTTATTCATTTAGAAGTGTGGTCAAACATCATCCTTTAAGTCTTCTATAGTTCCTACAAATTTAGGCTCATTGACTGCTTTCTGTAGGGCTTACCCCAAAATTATAGAATTAAAATCTTCCTGGATGGGTTTCAGGAATTTCTATGTTTAACAATCTTGGTAGATGATTTCAGTGAACTGTTAGCTTTCAGTAGTGGTCTGTTTAGCTCAGGAACTCAGCTTCTATTCAACAGGGAGTTGATTTATCACCTAGTGGTTTATTTGTTGAAAAATTGTGTGTGTGTCTGTAACTAGTTCAAGCTACATTAGACTTCTCACAATCTTTTTGACCCATCATGCAATTTTCAGCTTTGTCCATGTTACTCTTTATATCCAGAATGCCTTTGACCCATGTGTTCCTATCTAAATTCTACTCTACCCCAAAGAAGCAATATTTTAAGGTCCAATTCAAGGGCTTTTTAAAAATTAATAATTTCAATTATTAATTCAGTTAATAATTTTTCAATTTATCTTTTCTTATTTTGTGTTTCTGTATTACTTGTCAGGTCCTGCATTTTAGTAAAACTAATTGAATATATACTTCCATCCCCCAGTTAAAAGTATCTTGATGGCAACAACATGCCCAATTCATTTTTGTGCCCTCCTCAGCTCCTTGTAACTGTACCTTTTCTAATTTTCAAAACTTAACTATGGTTCTCCCTGGATGCAGTTTCCACCTGTGTCTTTGTTCCAGGTCCCCATCTACCCTTTCTCCCTTCAATCTTGCAGATTTTAAGACACCATAGGCAGTGTCTTTAGGTTTTTGAGCCTTCCTTCTTCTTATATCACTGTATCTATACAAACCTCTCACTTTCTCTTTGATTTTTCCTATTCTGGCTTCAATTTTGCCATTTTTGTCTCTTCTAGTTCTTCACTTCACTAAGTATATTGCAGTAGGGGATATAGATTTTTTCTTTTAAGCCTCTGGCTTTACTCTTCCCTTGAGAGCTTTCTCTATATTATTTTGAAAAATGTCCCACTGATCCCTACCCCTTGAAAGAGGAGGCGGCTTTCTTGTTCCAGTTTTGATCATAGATTTTAATCATGTTTCAAATATTTTTCCTAATCTAACTGGAGAATTTTCTCATTGTGTATATATTTATGCCAAATCCTTCAGCTCTTAAACAATTAATTCTTGCTATTTCCTTAATGTGACTGGACAGGATGTTCTTTTTTACTTGAAATTTTACTGCTACTTTATTGTACATAAATCTTAATGATTTCTAAAGGGCCACATTCTTCTTTTGGTAAGTACACTCAGGACTTTTAGGAATGTGTCACTGACTCTATGGAGCTATCAATGCATTCTACACATTTGGCTTTCCAAGATCACTTTAGTATCCTCCTTGCCTTGTCATTTTGTGTGGTTAAAATCTCTTCCTACCACCACAGTTATTGCTGTCAATGGGGAAAGTACTATTCCCTTTAATGTATTTCTTTTCCTTTCCCATTTTGCAGAAAAAAATTATGAAGGAGTGTATAGGCTTTCCCAGATTTTATGTAGCTGCTGTTTTGAACAATACAAATGACAATGTAACACAATTACAATTTTATTTTTCATTTTTTTTTTTGTATTCCATGGTACTTTTAAAATTCATTCAGGGCTAGGCATGGTGGCTCACACCTGTAATCCCAGCACTTTGGGAGGCTCAAGTGGGAGGATCACTTGAGGCCAGGAGTCCAAGACCAGCCTGGACAACAGAGCAAGCCCCCATATCTGAAAATATGCAACAATTAGCTGGATGTGGTGATGTGTTCCTGTATTCCCAGCTATTCAGGAGGCTGAGATGGGAGGATTGCTTGAGCCCAGGAGTTTCAGGCTGCAGTGAGCTGTGATCACACCACTGTACTCCAGTCTGGGTGACAGTGGAGTCCTGTCTCTTAAAAAAATAAATAAAATTTATTCAGTAGGGGAAATCTCCTGCCCCGGCTTCCTTATGCTTATGATTTTTCTGACTCCTCTTAGGTAATATAACAGAAAGTTCTCAGATGACTTAAGTTGCAAATAAGAGTTGAACACAGAAATTAGAATGTCAAGGCCATGATATTGAACGATGAAGGTTTAACATCAAATTCTCTCTTTCTTTTTTAGTTGGGGCTTGCAGCTCAAGGCTGGCAGCTGGCAGGAGGGCAGGGGCATGGTTGACTGCTTTCTGTGTTTCTATCTCCTACCTTCCTTCCCTTCTTCCCAGCTTGCTAGCTAATTGCCGACTTTTCCAAGTTCAGAGTGGTGAGACAGAAGAGGGGGAAGATGATAGGAAAAGTCTACCTTGAACTAGCACTAGATGAAACTGGTTTCTAACTCTTTGGCACAACAGCTATTTACAGGTGATTCTTTCTCTCCAGGGCAATATTGAAGTTTATTTTAGAGATTCTCATTCTGGAGACCTTGCTCCATAGTTCTTTTGAGTGAGGAAAATGCGTTTCCTACCCCCAATTGTAGGTCCTTCTACAGTCTCTAGACATCTAACATTTACTTCCAGCTTTCTTGTGGGTCTTTCTGCCCTGTTAGACAGCCCCAGGGAATGATACCTGTGTACCCTCTAAGTTGGTGCCCTTTCATGTGTGGCCCCATCTGCTAATGTCAGCCAGTCCTGTCAGCTACCCCTATCCCTGCAGGCTGATTAGTTTTGTCAGGCCTGTCAGGAATCAATCCTCTGCTCCCAGCTACAGTGAGTACATTTCAAGCCACTAGCTTTTTATTCATTGGTCAATTTAAGTAGGTGATAAAATTGCTCTTCCCTCGAGGATTATCTTGGATAAAAGACCAATACAGGGTTCTGTTAAAAAGGAGGGAGAGGCAAACAAACAAAATCAAGGCTCAGGAAATCCAAGCTTCTGTGACTCAGCTTTTGTTGTTGTTGTTGTTACTCATTGAAGGTTTTCTTGCTCTCCCAGGTTGGGGTGAGGCTTGTCACCTCCTTACCATTGGTGCAGAAGCACCTACAGCAGCATTCCCCAAAACTTCCTGCTTCTCTTTGCCTTCTCTATTGGCCAAGACAGGTTAATCCCAGTAGGCATCTCATTTCTAAGTGAGATTCATTTGACTTCCCACAACTGCCCTGTGAAATCGTAGACATGGGAAAAGTGACCCAAAAATGTTCACTGACATGTTTTCTATCTGAGAACATGTCTCACTTTCTCTTTGATTTCCCTAATCCAAACCTTGCCACATGGTTCCAAGCTCTTTATACCAAGCTGCCATCTGATACTGACCAGGTCCTCACAGACACTGGCCTGCATCTCTGGCTCTCAGCGTCTCTGTGTCTCCTGTGAACAGATTTATGGAGAACCCAGGAATTATCAAAGCCATACATACAGTATTTTCTTCTTGGCATAGGAAGGAACAGGAGCCACTTCCTTTCTGGCTAGGAGATGACTTAGTTTTAAATTTCATATCTTCTATTCAAAGGACATCCTTGTTACTTCTGGCCAGTCTCCTTCCGAACCTTTAAAACCTTACCATTATAAACCAAACTCCTCTAGCTGCATGGACATGTTTTCTCTTTACACGAGTTATGCTGCAGATATACCCAGTGCGCACCTAGAGGCAGCCTTATGCATCTTGTGTGTGTGCTTGTCTGGCTTTACTTACAACATGCATATGTAACCCGAAGTTTTCATCTTTCTGGAGCTGCCTTCTCCTCTACCATCTAGGTAAAAACACCCTCTTCCATGTGACTGCAAAAAGTCTAGGTCCTTTCACAGCTGTTTCTGAGGATACTTGGGAGGTGCATACCTCTCCTTGCTATTTACAGTCTCTGTTTCTGGATGCTTTCCTTGAGCTGGTCTCTGATCACCCTGTTTATTTCCCAATACTTCGGGGTTGCTGTCTTCTTCCCAGGCTGCTGGTATGGCCATGCAGTTTGTATACTGCACAGCTCCAAGGGATGCTTATCGTGCCAACACAAATGTGAAGGGCCTCCTCCAGAGCTGACAAACATGGCACACCCACTGATCCCTGTCTTTATCACAAGGGTAATGGATCTGTCTCTCTGGTACCCAAACAGCCCCAACACAAAGCTAGTTTGTGCAAAAACAGAACAGGAAAACTTAGAGTTAGTTGTAGGTGTCATTTCATAGGCTGGTTCTTGGTTTCTGTAGTTTGGTGGTATGTCTCTAACCAGTCATATTTCTCTTGAAGCCACCTGTCTACTCCTATATTGCTAAAGACAGTTTCTTTATTAGGTCAGAATCCCCTTTTCCTCCACTGTCTAGAAAAATCAATAAATCAATTAACAATTTAATATCCTCCCAAGGATGCTAGCTATACCAAATGAAGACAGCCTGTTTCTCCCTTCCTTCCCCACTTCCTTCATTCCTACTCCTTCGCTCCCTCCTATCTCTTTTCCTTCCCTCCCTCACTCTCTTTCTCCCTTCCATCCTTCCTTGCTCTCTCCCTCCATTATTTTCTCCCTCTCTTCCTCCCTTCTTTCCTCCTCTATTCCCCCATTCCTCTCCCCTCCTTCTCTGCCTTCCTTTCCCCCCTTTTCTCTTACTTCTTCTCTCCCTCCTTTTCTTCTTTCTTCTCTTCTTCCCCCACCTTCCTCCCTTCCTTATCTCTTCTTTCTTCCTTCTCCCCCCTTCCTCCCTCTGTTCCTTTCTTCTTCAAATACTTATATATTTACTCCTATGTGTCAGGCATGATTGTAGGTTGAAGGGATTCAGTGTTGAACAATCAGACAATGCCCCTGTCCCCATGCAACCTACATTCGACTAGTAAGAGAGTAATACCTAAGTATATCATTTCAGAGAGTGGTGCTTATTATGAAGACCAAGCTGGGGAAGGGGATAGAGCAGGGACTCTCAATCTTGGCTTCATGTTAGAATCACCTAAGGGCTTTAAACATCCCCATGTCTACTACCACCCACAGAGCTTCTGATCTGATTGCCCTAGAGTGAGGCATCACTAGACTTTAAAGCTCCCCAGGTGATTTTAATGTGCACTGGGCCATTAGAAACCACTGGGATGAGAAGAACAGCATGTGTACCACTTTAGATAGGGTAACTAAGGAAGGTTTCCTGAGGTGACACCTAGGTAAAGCAGGGATGCGGCCAAAGGGAGATTTCTGGCATAACAAAGGTGTTTTGGCTAATGTTTGAGCACTGATTTGTAGGGGTTACAGATTTCCATGCTGTAAATAGTCTCATTACAACTGATTTCAAACCACCAGTGTGATAGCACTGAACGTGGTGCTGGGAAGATGGTAGCAGTTGGCCCCTCTGAGCCTCTATGAGCTGGCTTCAGCCTACCACTGGCTAAGTAGTCTAGGCAAAAAGAACAGGCTGTGCAAAGGCCCTGCCACTTCCATTGTTTTGCAGGGCAGTTCAGCAACTACTAGGCTCAACCTTTCCCTATGGGACCAGGCTTTGAACATTTCCTTTACATAATCAAACCATCCATGGAAATATTTCTCCTTCCCCTACAAAGCCCTGCAAACAAACAGAATAAGCTAGTCTTTTTTGTACAAATGGTTTCTGTGTCCCCTCCAGAGTTTTAGCAATGGCTTTATATTTCAAAGCGGCACTCTTTGTTTCTCCTTTCCCTTTCTGATTCTGTCACACAGCATTCTGCGTATTTTATCTTCCACTTACCTAGACCAGGCTTGCTTTTTATCTCTGCTTCTCCAGTTCCTACAAATTCTTTACACTTTGAATAATGACTTTGTGTTAGTTCTCCCTGAGTCTACTCTGTGATGGTAGCAAACAAATAAACAACAGAACAATCACAAAGTCCAAAAGAGATGAGAGACTTGAAGCCCTCCTTAAAAAATATCTTCAGGAAAGAAGTAAACAAAAACCCTTTATTTCCTGCACTAAACAAAATTTCTCTTGTTTTTGGACATCTTATTGAAATAATATTAAATCAAACAAGCAGGCTGAACAATAAATGGAGAGTCATGAACACTATAAGACCTAATCAGAAGCATAGGGAATTATAGTGAGTGGATCTTCGGTTGCATAATAACGACAATTTTTACTCTCAGGAAAGTATGCTTTTTTTCCCCTAAAAGCAGACAGAATGTCAAACAGAAGTTGTAATTGGATGATGTGATTTACATACAGATTAATCCATTATTAGTCTAAGTGAGAATCTTGATTCAGCAAGATACTTATCATCCAATTGCTTTGCTCACATAAATCCAAATGACTTTGTAACTTTAATTGTATTGCATGTTCTAGAAATATTGTCCATGATTACACCCTGTTTGCAATAATTAGGTGGTAATTAGCATTACAAGTGTCTTTTAAAAAATACTATCATTAGAGAGATGGCTAAATGAATTACCTGGCACGGGGCACTTGGTTTTCTTGGCATAGGTACCTTTCTCCACAGAAGGGGCAGTGGTGTTCAAAGGCATTCTCAGAGAAAGCCTGTATTAGTCTGAAATCACTGCTGTAACAAATCACCGCAAACTTAGTGGCTTAAAACAACACAAATTTATTACCTTGTAGTTTCTGTAGGACAGAAGTCTGGTAGACTTTGGTCTGTTTGGACACCCAAAAGGCCAAAAGCAAAGCGTCAGCAGGCTGCATTCCTTTCTGGAGCCTCTAGGAGAGAATCTGTTTTCTTGCTCATTCAAGTTGTTGGCAGAATTCAGTTCCTTCCTGCTATAGGACTGAGCTCCCTGTCTCCTTGCTGGCTGTCAGCTGTGGTTCATTCCCAGCTTTTCAAGGCTGTCTGCATGTCTTGGTTTGTGGCCCCCTCCATCTCCAAAGTCAGCACTGGCAGGCTGAGTCTCATGCTTTGAATTGCTCCTGCCTTTTCTTCATAGCATCTCTCTGACTTCAGCTGAGATGAGTTCTGTTTAAAGGGCTCATGTTATTATATTGGACTCTTCTGGATAATCCAGGCTACTCTCCCCATTTAAAGTTTCTTAACCATAATGACATCTTCAAAGTCCCTTTTGCCATGTGAGGAGACATATGCATGGACTCCAGAGTTTAGGGCCTGGACATCTAAGGGAATGGGGAGGGGTGCATTATCAGCCTACTACAGAGCCTGAGCCACATATGTGTTTCATTAGGCATGCTGTATCTTCTCAAAAATAATAGCAGGATACTAGTTATTTCTGTCCTTCTTGGAGTATTGACTGACTCAATTCGAGAAAGACAAAAGGACAACGGAATGCTTTGATGCTTACACTACATTGAGATGCAACAATAGGCAGAGAAAAGAGAATTTCTGTTAAGTAACTGGTTGATATTTTTGAGAGTGTCTCATAAAGAGCTACTGATTTTGAAAACATTGGCTTGTAGGATGCTAAACATTTATTTATTTATTTGAGACAGTCTTGCTCTTTTTGTCCAGGCTGGAGTACAATGGTGTGATCTCGGCTCACTGCAACCTCCACCTCCCAGGTTCAAGTGATTCTCCTGCCTCAGCCTCCCCAGTAGCTGGAATTACAGGTGCCTGCCACCACACCTGGCTAAATTTCGTAGTTTTGGTAGAGACGGGGTTTCACCATGTTGGCCAGGCTGATCTTGAACTCCTTACTGTAGGCAACCTGCCCACCTCAGCCTCCCAAAGTGCTGTGATTACAGGTGTGAGCCACTGCGCCCGGCCTAAACATTTATTTATTAAAGAAGCGTTTGTTTAGTTGTGTGTTTTTTAAATTTTTTCTATCACATATGAGTCCATGAAGACAGAGGTAATGTCTATCGTGTTCACTACTGTGTCCATAGAGCTAGGAAGAGGACCTGGCATGGAATTGCTCAATAACTATTTTCAATAATACATATTTATTGAATGGACTATTTAGCAACAACTATGACAGCAGTTCCAGGAAATCTAGCAGTGAAAAAGGCAGACATGGTCCCTGCCCACTTGATCTTAAACAGACATTAAACACATGATGACATGACTAATTATAATGAGGATTGATATGGTTTAGATCTGGGTCCCTGCCTAAATCTCATGTCAAAGTGTAATCCCCGATACTGGAGGTGGGGCTGGTAGGAGTTGATTGGATCATGGAGGTGGTTTCTAATGGTTTAGTACCATCTATCTAGTGCTATCTTGTTGTAGAGTCCTTAGGAAATCTGGGTGTTTACAAGAGTGTAGCACCTCCCCCACCTCTCTCTTCCTCCTTCTCTAGCCATGTAAGATGTGCCTGCTTCCCCTTCATCTTCTGCCATGATTAAAAGTTTCCTGAGGCCTCCCCAGAAGCTGTCATGATTCCTGTATGGCCTGCAGAACTGTGAGCCAATTAAACCTCTTTTCTTTACAAGTTACCCAGTCTCCAATATTTCTTTCTTTTTTTTTTTTTTTAATTTATTTATTATTATTAAACTTCAAGTTGTAGGGTACATGTGCACAACGTGCAGGTTTGCTACATATGTATACTTGTGCCATGTTGGTGTGCTGCACCCATCAACTCGTCATTTACATCAGGTATAACTCCCAATGCAATCCCTCCCCCCTCCCCCCTCCCCATGATAGGCCCCGGTGTGTGATGTTCCCCTTCCCGAGTCCAAGTGATCTCATTGTTCAGTTCCCACCTACGAGTGAGAACATGCGGTGTTTGGTTTTCTGTTCTTGTGATAGTTTGCTAAGAATGATGGTTTCCAGCTGCATCCATGTCCCTACAAAGGACACAAACTCATCCTTTTTTATGGCTGCATAGTATTCCATGGTGTATATGTGCCACATTTTCTTAATCCAATCTGTCACTGATGGACATTTGGGTTGATTCCAAGTCTTTGCTATTGTGAATAGTGCTGCAATAAACATACGTGTGCATGTGTCCTTATAGCAGCATAATTTGTAATCCTTTGGGTATATACCCAGTAATGGGATGGCTGGGTCATATGGTACATCTAGTTCTAGATCCTTGAGGAATCGCCATACTGTTTTCCATAATGGTTGAACTAGTTTACAATCCCACCAACAGTGTAAAAGTGTTCCTATTTCTCCACATCCTCTCCAGCACCTGTTGTTTCCTGACTTTTTAATGATCGCCATTCTAACTGGTGTGAGATGGTATCTCATTGTGGTTTTGATTTGCATTTCTCTGATGGCCAGTGATGATGAGCATTTTTTCATGTGTCTGTTGGCTGTATGAATGTCTTCTTTTGAGAAATGTCTGTTCATATCCTTTGCCCACTTTTGGATGGGGTTGTTTGTTTTTTTCTTGTAAATTTGTTTGAGTTCTTTGTAGGTTCTGGATATTAGCCCTTTGTCAGATGAGTAGATTGCAAAAATTTTCTCCCATTCTGTAGGTTGCCTGCTCACTCTGATGGTAGTTTCTTTTGCTGTGCAGAAGCTCTTTAGTTTGATGAGATCCCATTTGTCAATTTTGGCTTTTGCTGCCGTTGCTTTTGGTGTTTTAGACATGAAGTCTTTGCCCATGCCTATGTCCTGAATGGTACTACCTAGGTTTTCCTCTAGGATTTTTATGGTATTAGGTCTAACATTTAAGTCTCTAATCCATCTTGAATTAATTTTCATATAAGGAGTAAGGAAAGGATCCAGTTTCAGCTTTCTACTTATGGCTAGCCAGTTTTCCCAGCACCATTTATTAAATAGGGAATCCTTTCCCCATTTCTTGTTTCTCTCAGGTTTGTCAAAGATCAGATGGCTGTAGATGTGTGGTATTATTTCTGAGGACTCTGTTCTGTTCCATTGGTCTATATCTCTGTTTTGGTACCAGTACCATGCTGTTTTGGTTACTGTAGCCTTGTAGTATAGTTTGAAGTCAGGTAGCGTGATGCCTCCAGCTTTGTTCTTTTGACTTAGGATTGTCTTGGAGATGCGGGCTCTTTTTTGCTTCCATATGAACTTTAAAGCAGTTTTTTCCAATTCTGTGAAGAAGCTCATTGGTAGCTTGATGGGGATGGCATTGAATCTATAAATTACCTTGGGCAGTATGGCCATTTTCACGATATTGATTCTTCCTATCCATGAGCACGGTATGTTCTTCCATTTGTTTGTGTCCTCTTTGATTTCACTGAGCAGTGGTTTGTAGTTCTCCTTGAAGAGGTCCTTTACATCCCTTGTAAGTTGGATTCCTAGGTATTTTATTCTCTTTGAAGCAATTGTGAATGGAAGTTCATTCCTGATTTGGCTCTCTGTTTGACTGTCACTGGTGTATAAGAATGCTTGCGATTTTTGCACATTAATTTTGTATCCTGAGACTTTGCTGAAGTTGCTGATCAGCTTAAGGAGATTTTGGGCTGAGACAATGGGGTTTTCTAAATATACAATCATGTCGTCTGCAAACAGGGACAATTTGACTTCTTCTTTTCCTAACTGAATCCCCTTGATTTCTTTCTCTTGCCTGATTGCCCTAGCCAGAACTTCCAACACTATGTTGAATAGGAGTGGTGAGAGAGGGCATCCCTGTCTTGTGCCAGTTTTCAAAGGGAATTTTTCCAGTTTTTGCCCATTCAGTATGATATTGGCTGTGGGTTTGTCATAAATAGCTCTTATTATTTTGAGGTACGTTCCATCAATACTGAATTTATTGAGCGTTTTTAGCATGAAGGGCTGTTGAATTTTGTCAAAAGCCTTTTCTGCATCTATTGAGATAATGATGTGGTTCTTGTCTTTGGTTCTGTTTATATGCTGGATTATGTTTATTGATTTGCGAATGTTGAACCAGCCTTGCATCCCAGGGATGAAGCCCACTTGATCATGGTGGATAAGCTTTTTGATGTGCTGCTGAATCCGGTTTGCCAGTATTTTATTGAGGATTTTTGCATCGATGTTCATCAGGGATATTGGTCTAAAATTCTCTTTTTTTGTTGTGTCTCTGCCAGGCTTTGGTATCAGGATGATGTTGGCCTCATAAAATGAGTTAGGGAGGATTCCCTCTTTTTCTATTGATTGGAATAGTTTCAGAAGGAATGGTACCAGCTCCTCCTTGTACCTCTGGTAGAATTCAGCTGTGAATCCATCTGGTCCTGGACTTTTTTTGGTTGGTAGGCTATTAATTATTGCCTCAATTTCAGAGCCTACTATTGGTCTATTCAGGGATTCAACTTCTTCCTGGTTTAGTCTTGGAAGAGTGTAAGTGTCCAGGAAATGATCCATTTCTTCTAGATTTTCCAGTTTATTTGCATAGAGGTGTTTATAGTATTCTCTGATGGTAGTTTGTATTTCTGTGGGGTCGGTGGTGATATCCCCTTTATCATTTTGAATTGCGTCGATTTGATTCTTCTCTCTTTTCTTCTTTATTAGTCTTGCTAGTGGTCTGTCAATTTTGTTGATCTTTTCAAAAAACCAACTCCTGGATTCATTGATTTTTTGGAGGGTTTTTTGTGTCTCTATCTCCTTCAGTTCTGCTCTGATCTTAGTTATTTCTTGCCTTCTGCTAGCTTTCGAATGTGTTTGCTCTTGCTTCTCTAGTTCTTTTAATTGCGATGTTAGAGTGTCAATTTTAGATCTTTCCTGCTTTCTCTTGTGGGCATTTAGTGCTATAAATTTCCCTCTACACACTGCTTTAAATGTGTCCCAGAGATTCTGGTATGTTGTATCTTTGTTCTCATTGGTTTCAAAGAACATCTTTATTTCTGCCTTCATTTCGTTATGTACCCAGTAGTCATTCAGGAGCAGGTTGTTCAGTTTCCATATAGTTGAGCGGTTTTGATTGAGTTTCTTAGTCCTGAGTTCTAATTTGATTGCACTGTGGTCTGAGAGACAGTTTGTTATAATTTCTGTTCTTGTACATTTGCTGAGGAGTGCTTTACTTCCAATTACGTGGTCAATTTTGGAATAAGTACGATGTGGTGCTGAGAAGAATGTATATTCTGTTGATTTGGGGTGGAGAGTTCTATAGATGTCTATTAGGTCTGCTTGCTGCAGAGATGAGTTCAATTCCTGGATATCCTTGTTAACTTTCTGTCTCGTTGATCTGTCTAATGTTGACAGTGGAGTGTTGAAGTCTCCCATTATTATTGTATGGGAGCCTAAGTCTCTTTGTAAGTCTCTAAGGACTTGCTTTATGAATCTGGGTGCTCCTGTATTGGGTGCATATATATTTAGGATAGTTAGCTCTTCCTGTTGAATTGATCCCTTTACCATTATGTAATGGCCTTCTTTGTCTCTTTTGATCTTTGATGGTTTAAAGTCTGTTTTATCAGAGACTAGTATTGCAACCCCCGCTTTTTTGTGTTCTCCATTTGCTTGGTAAATCTTCCTCCATCCCTTTATTTTGAGCCTATGTATGTCTCTGCATGTGAGATGGGTCTCCTGAATACAGCAGACTGATGGGTCTTGACTCTTTATCCAGTTTGCCAGTCTGTGTCTTTTAATTGGAGCATTTAGTCCATTTACATTTAAGGTTAAGATTGTTATGTGTGAACTTGATCCTGCCATTATGATATTAACTGGTTATTTTGCTCGTTAGTTGATGCAGTTTCTTCCTAGCCTTGATGGTCTTTACATTTTGGCATGTTTTTGCAATGGCTGGTACCGGTTGTTCCTTTCCATGTTTAGTGCTTCCTTCAGGGTCTCTTGTAAGGCAGGCCTAGTGGTGACAAAATCTCTAAGCATTTGCTTATCTGTAAAGGATTTTATTTCTCCTTCACTTATGAAACTTAGTTTGGCTGGATATAAAATTCTGGGTTTAAAATTCCTTTCTTTAAGAATGTTGAATATTGGCCCCCACTCTCTTCTGGCTTGAAGAGTTTCTGCCGAGAGATCTGCTGTTAGTCTGATGGGCTTCCCTTTGTGGGTAACCCGACCTTTCTCTCTGGCTGCCCTTAAGATTTTTTCCTTCATTTCAACTTTGGTGAATCTGGCAATTATGTGTCTTGGAGTTGCTCTTCTCGAGGAGTATCTTTGTGGCGTTCTCTGTATTTCCTGGATTTGAATGTTGGCCTGCCCTACTAGGTTGGGGAAGTTCTCCTGGATGATATCCTGAAGAGTGTTTTCCAACTTGGTTCCATTTTCCCCCTCACTTTCAGGCACCCCAATCAGACGTAGATTTGGTCTTTTTACATAATCCCATACTTCTTGCAGGCTTTGTTCATTTCTTTTTCTTCTTTTTTCTTTTGGTTTCTCTTCTCGCTTCATTTCATTCATTTGATCCTCCATCGCTGACATTCTTTCTTCCAGTTGATCGAGACGGTTACTGAAGCTTGTGCATTTGTCACGTATTTCTCGTGCCATGGTTTTCGTCTCTTTCATTTCGTTTGTGAGCTTCTCTGCATTAATTACTCTAGCCATCAATTCTTCCACTTTTTTTTCAAGATTTTTAGTTTCTTTGCGCTGGGTACGTAATTCCTCCTTTAGCTCTGAGAAATTTGATGGACTGAAGCCTTCTTCTCTCATCTCGTCGAAGTCATTCTCCGTCCAGCTTTGATCCGTTGCTGGCGATGAGCTGCGCTCCTTTGCCGGGGAAGATGCGCTCTTATTTTTTGAATTTCCAGCTTTTCTGCCCTGCTTTTTCCCCATCTTTGTGGTTTTATCTGCCTCTGGTCTTTGATGATGGTGATGTACTGATGGGGTTTTGGTGTAGGTGTCCTTCCTGTTTGATAGCTTTCCTTCTAACAGTCAGGATCCTCAGCTGTAGGTTGTAGCTGTAGGAGATTGCTTGAGGTCCACTCCAGACCCTGTTTGCCTGGGTATCAGCAGCAGAGGCTCAGTTGAAAATGCAGAAATCGCCGCTCTTCTGTGTCGCTCGCACTGGGAGTTGGAGACTGGAGCTGTTCCTATTCGGCCATCTTGCTCCGCCCCTCCAATATTTCTTTATAGCAGTGTGAGAACGAACTAATACAACGATAAAACTGAAAATCTTAAAAGTGGTAGAAATGTATTTTACTATTTGAACTTAAAATGTACAATTGTCCACCAATATTTTGATGTAACATCAAGATATTTTGTTTGAATAGATTTTGGTTGCATGAAGTTCTATGTTTTCCTACTTACATAAATCATACCCCAAATTCATATCTATGATTGTCAGTTTCTGCTTCTCTTCAGTGGTGTGAGGACTCAAGATCAGGGTTTGGCAAACTATGGCTCCCCATCTGTTTCTGTATGACCTAGAGCTAAGAATGGGTGGTTTTACATTTTTTAAATGGTTGGAAAAAATGAAAAGAATAATATTTTGTGACATGTAAAAATTATATGAAATTCAAATTTCAGTCTTTGTAAATAGACTTCATTGGATCATAGTCATACCCAGTCATTTACATATGATCTATGGCTGCTTTTATGTTACAGCAGTAGAGTTTAGTTGCCACTATACAGCCCGCAAAGACTCATTATGGCCCCACAAAGCCTAAAATATTTACTATGTGACCCTTTAGAGAAACTGTTTGCTGACCACTGTTCGAGATGCTTGAATAGTAAATTGAGGGAATAAATCTTGTAGATTCCTACCCTAATAATTTTCTTGGTAGTATGTGTATATTGAAAAGGGGCTTCAAGGGGAGGCCAGTAGGCTACTTTCTAAGGCATTACATCTTATATCAATAATTGTTGGTGGCTCCACTCTATTCAATATTTCCAAAACATTGAAATCTTAACTAAGAAAGGAAACAGCTCTCCTTCTTAGTTGATTCATATTTTATCAATTTACACTAGCCTCAATTAAATTATACAATGATGCCAACAGATACGTATTACCATAAATTAGTTTCAGGATGAACACAGCTGACTCCTGGTAAGCAGATATCTCCAAGAGTGAGGCAGAAGTATATACTGTTCCCGAGAGGAGCCCACTAGCTGTAGACGTAGTGAGGTCATCTGTCCCTATATTGTATGAAGGAATGGAAAGGTCTGGTTAATGCTGCAAGTTGGTCAAGTGAGAGCTTCTGCAGCAGATAAGAAAATTTAGTACAAATTAAACATAAATTTGTATAGAATAATTAGAACCATGCTTTTCTAGATGCCACTTATCCATCATGCAAGGTAATGTGCATCTAGAATTTTGAATTTCAGCATTATTAATGTGGGGAACTAGTTTATGTTACAGAACTTTAAACCTCTAATATAGGAGACTTTCTTGCCAGAGCTCTTAAAACTCTGATTTTACTTTTGTAGAAACCTTATCTTCCCTTCAAATATCAAAGTGAAATCCCTTATCCCACTCTGTTTAGAATTCAGTCAATAATTGCAGTGATTTTCTATGCTTTCCTCCAAGATAATTTTTTCCTGCAATCTCTTAATTCAGGAGAGAGTTATCCATAAAGTCTGCTTTATTTTTTTTTAATGCCCAGTCATATGACTCTGTGCCTCATTAAATGAATATTCTATCTTCTGAATAGTAATTTCAATTTATTCTAATGAGGGTAATCATTGCAAAGTATAACAGATAATTAAAAAGTAACCTCTTAGCCTGATGCAGGTGTTAAAAATAGAGTTGACGCAGATTTGGTATCATTTTCAGTTTAGAAACTTTGTCTTTTCATATTTCAGTGGTTCCTTTAGTCCTGAAACGTCACCTCTTCAATGAGCAACTAGCTTGTTTTTATGTTATAAGGACTTGGGATTACAAAGTCAAAAGGAACCTCTATGCATCTTTCCTTATTTGCCTCAGTAGATGCAATATGAAAAAAGCATAGCGTTAAGGAAGAATCTTTCCTTTCTTTTTAGTTTCTCCCTCTGGAGCTGAGTTAAACTGAAGAACAGTCATTAAAAGGTTACCTAGAGTGACAAGCTCTCTGCCAAAAGCAGAGCAGAAGGATCTATTCCTCTGTGAGTTGTTTTATGAAGTAGCTCATGGCTGACAATCAGTGAACTAAATCCTCGGACAAGGAAAGATTTACAAGGACTTGTCTACAGAGACGAAGCGTTTCTACAGACTTGAGAAGAACTGGGACCAGGGATTAGCAGCCTTGCACATAAATACAGCTTGTGGCTTCAGAATTCCATAGCTGGGAGCTTTCAATAACCACTCTGTGTAAATATGCCTATGGAATTGAGTTCTAAATATCGATCGTGCTGCATACAGGATTCATATGGCTTCCAGGGTTTACAGATGGGCTAACCAGGTGTTCTCCAGACACATATCTCAACCATGGAGCTCTTTTTTCTGATTTCTTGGGAAGCTATAGTGCTTAAACTCTCTCCTCCTGCCCCGCATCCCAGCACTAAAGAAAAGGCTAACCAAATTAAGTTTTCACCCCAATCTCCTTTCTTCTGGCTCACAACTGTGTATTGTCCATTGTGACTGGTGCTTCCTGGCAAGTCTGTTAGGTATTAGGAGTGGTGAGGTTATTGCAATTTGCCCATGGACATTTAATTCATGACTTTGTTTGGATGTGACTCCTAATATTCAAGGGTTAATTTTGTTAGGCCCAGATAAAAGAAGTAATAATCAGAGATAAATTCCATAGGGACTTACGTGCATAGAATAACACAGCTGGAAGAGACATTAAAACTTACCTAGGACATCTCTACCATTTTTTTAAATATGAGAAAATTAAGGCCTACAGAGGTAAGAGACTTATATATGGCCACAAAGATGGCCTAGTTCAATATGATGATTACAGCCTGCAGGATTATAATAAGCCACATTGCTTGTGCACTATCAAGATATCGTCATTACAAGTATCCGCTGTGAAGCCAAATTTCCTGGGTTTGAATCCTATCTCTGTAATTCACTAACTGTACAACCATGGAATATATGTTTTACTTTCTGTGTCTCAGAGTATTCATTGACAAATGGAGATAATAAGGGCACTACCTCATGGGGTTGTTTGTTTATCAAATTAGTAAATACACATGAACCACTCAGAGTAATACGTATGAAGAGGAAATGCTCATGTTGGCGCTGGTGCTATCACTACTATCCTATTACTACTACTCCCTACTACTACTACTACTAGTTCTTGACTGATTTCTCCCAATTCAATGTGATCTGGGAACCAATAAAAAATTAAAAAGAAGAAATATACCATGTTTTGCATTTTCATTGGAACAATACATATAAGTGTTTGCGTATGTATGTGTACTATGTAGGTGTTTAAATCTATTTTATGTGTGTATCCTTTGTGTAAAACTATTAATAAGATCAGCCAGTTTTCCCCTGAACTAAATAGGAACTGACTCAACATTTCATCAGTCTCAAATTGCTGATTTGCAAGTATTAACACTCCATTTTGAATTTACATGTGTCCTTGTGGGACATATATCATGATATATATTACCGGGGTGTGCCTGGGGTTGGTACTTCCTCATTTTTTTCAATAAGTTGAGTCGTAAAGCAGACTGAATTTTTATTTTGCCTCGGTGCTTGAAATGTAGCCCATGTGTAGGAGGTAGGAAACATGAATTTGCATGTTCTAGTTACTCTTGGAATGCTTTTTCTTGGGAGGAGTATAAAATTGGTGGAGTAAATCCTCTACCAATACAAAGAGAAGGCCTGATGGCTTATACTAGTCTCACTTTGTTCTGAAGAGCCTTCACTCATGGTCTTGCAGAAGGTACTTATTTGAAGACTGTTTATAGTAGCTCTGTAATTACAAAAAAGTGGAAGCAATTTAATGACCATTGAGAAGAAAATGGAAAACCAAATTGCAGTTTATATAAGATATTACATAGCAGTAAAAATGAATAATCTATAGCAATATAAAATAACCTAAATGAGTGTCGATAACATAATGATGAATAAAACCACAAATTCCAGAAGATAGTGTGTAATGTGGCATGATTCTTATAATGTCCTAAAACAAACTACAAAACAATATGTTATTTAAGAATACATATGTATGTGGCAAAACTCTCACATACATATGTATTTACATATTAATTTCTAAGTAATAAATAAATGAATCAATAAAAATAAAATAAAACCGTGCATTGCCCAATGACAACATTGTATTATGAATAATCCAAGTCTATGCACCTGAGGTGCATAGGAAGAAAAAATAATTTCAAAAAGAATCATCACATAAGCCATGGTTTTGCGAGAAATAAAACTTCAGCATGTAGTGCATACAGAATAAAAACCACAGAGTGTGACTTGGGAATAAGAAACTGTTATTTAAAGGTCCTAAATTTTTTAAAAAATCGTATGTGATAACATCTGTCCTCTGTAGCTTTTTCACTCTGTGATTGCTGGCCAAGACATTGCTATTTGTATTTGAGTCCATGAGGTAAGGTTATGAGATCGCCTTCATAGGACTTTAAAAGAAATAAAATCTGGGCACATTTCCATTCCCTCTAGTCCTGCTGAAGCCCAGAGTAGAAAAAAGGCAACAGATTCCGAGGACTCATCGTTCAAATACATGGAAAAAAGCCAGACAAATCCTTTTTTCTGCTACTGGCTTCTCTTTCATCTCTGCTGTTTGTTTCCTTACTCTGGTGTGTAAAGAGCGGGTGAGTCCCAAAGCAAGAACAGGCCAAGAGAAGATGCATGACTCAGCTGGTGAGCCAGTGAGCCACCTGAGAGCAGCACGACAGGTTTGAAACATGTGTCTGGGTTTCTCTTCTCCCTACACGCCCGACCTTTGTTGACTTTCGAGTAGCACGGCTGCTGCTGAATAATAACAAAGAACAAACTTGCAAATCATAAAGTGCAAGGATAGGCTTATAGGAGAGGGCTGGGATTCACAGGCTGTTTTCCTGATTTTCCCTTTATCTCTTGTGATGCCAATAAAGATGTACTTGTGAGAAGAGCTTAGAGTTTTGAGCCTTTTCTGATGATACTTTGACTTGTAACTTTCCAACTTGGAAAACTTTCTTCCTCAGGTCGGATGTGGAGAAAATCGGAATAAATTTCCCCTATTTCACTGCAATGCTGAGAGAAAACTACTACCCTCGGAAGGGCACAGAGAAAATTAAACCAGTGCAGCCCCTTAGAAGTAAAGGACAGTGAACAGACCGAAGTGGCCTGCTGCTAGTCCCATAGTTTTTGGAAGCATTACGTTTTATATTAACTAATGCAAAGTGTGCTTTCCACTTAACAATATGCCTGAGCTTGTTTTAATAAAAAGATTATCTATCTATCTATCTATCTATCTATCTATCTATCTATCTATTTGCTTGCCAAATTGTCTAAAGAAAACAATGTTTCTGGAATATGTTTATGCTGTGACTTCTGGTATCCCTGGGGTACATTACTATATATTGTTAGAAGTGTTCATACCTTAGTTAGAAAAGTACAGAGTTAGACATTATTGGAAAGTAACAGTATTGTCTTTCTTCGTATGCCAGGTTGTTTCAATCACACACAAGTTAAAAATTTCAAATTAAATTGATTCTATCAAATTGATTGTCTCAGTAATTATTTGGCTAACCTTAAGCTCAAATCACAGATGAATAACCAGTATTGAGGCTAATTATTACTTTGTCATATGGATGAGAGAGAAAACAGACTAAATGCTATTGCAATATGTAGAAAAATCTAGCATATGATATGTTATTGTCAAAGCAGCCTTAAAAAATTTTTTTTTGAACTAGGAGACAGATAAATGAAAACACACACAAACATTAAGTGACTAGATATTTACAAAGGTAAGATGTGACTAAGATATGTTTGAATGAACTGATGATCTAAGAGTTGCACTAAAATTGAGGCTCTGCCTTTCCCTCCCACATTTCTTGTCATTTGTTCTCTTTGTCATTAAAATCACATAGGAAGGTAGTTTTACCACTTTTTATGTGTATAGAACTCCTAAATTTGTATAATCAATTACTGCCTTTCTCCTGAGCCCCAGAATAGCATATTCCACTAAAATATCTTTAAGATATTTAAGAAGTATCTTTAACTTAACATGGCTAAAGTAGAACTCTCCTCCCCATTTCAGTAAGTGGCACCACAAACTACCAGTGACCAAAACTTCAAACAAGATATTGTTTTTGATTTTTTCCTTTTCCTCCTTATCCTACCCCATATTCAAACCATCAACAACATACTTAGCTTTTTCAATAATACATGGAAAGACACTGTCTATGTCCCTCTATCTCACTGCTATTACTTGGGTCTAAGACACCCTTATTTCTTTCCTGAACTTGGCTTTCACTTTTGGCTGCTCAACCCCTCCCATTCTCCCAGCAGCCAGAGTGACTTTTTGAGAGTGTACATCAAGTTGTGTTGCATGCTTGCTCAAAGCTCTCCACTGGTGTCCATTACAGTTGGGTATAATACTTTCCCTGTGCACAAAGCAATGGGAAATCAGTTGCAAGCCTCTCTCTCTAATCTCCACTTCCCACCCTGTCCCCCTGTTTATTGTGCTCTGGCCCAGTAGCTTCATTTCTGTTTCTGAGAATCTGGTTTCCATTCTGGGGACTTTGCTTTTACTGCTTGCTTTGCCTAGACTGGCTACTTCTGGATCTTTCCATGGCCAACTCCCTTCCATCATTCAGGATTCAGCTCAAATGTCACTTCCTCAGTGAGTCCTTTCCTGACAAATCTATTTAAAGCCATCCTCTCCCCTTTGTCACTCTTACAGTGTTACCCAGTTTTAGTTTTATTCTCTTAGTAGTAATAAACTTCTAATATTGTTCTGTATTCATGTATTTGGAGACTAAAGTTTAAGCTTTGTTGTTCATTGTTGTATTAATATCTCTAGCACCTGGCTCAGTGAATATCAAGCATTTCTGAATGACTGGACAACCTTTCCTTAATCTCATTTGAGTCTTATAACAACCTTCTGGGTAGACACTGTTATCGCCTCTTTCTAGTGGTTGGCATCTTAATTTTGGTGTTTTGGGATTTTTTTTTGGCAAGTCCATAACTCATATTTCTAAAAAGAATGCATAGTTCTCATTTCACAGGTGAAGAAATCTCAGGGTTCAGAGAAGCCAAGTTACCTTTCCTAATGTTATACATTATGTAAATGGCACAGTTGCATCTAAAATATATGTCTTAAAAATTAATTTATTAATTAACTTTCCCTAGCTTTATTGATGTATAACTGGCAAATATAAATTATATGTATTCAAGTTGTACAACATGATGTTGTGATGTATGTCATTGTGAAGTGATTTAGTCCCGGCTCCTAGCTATTTGCTATTTCCCTGCTAACTTGTTACTTTCTGAATGGCAATTTCCCTAGTAAGAAACTCTGGAAGAAAAATATTGAATGGTAAAGAGTACATTTAGTTAGGTGCTCAGGAATTGAATCAAGTTTTTTGTTTTTTGTTTTTTTTTTCCAAACCTGTAATCGGTATATTCTTCAATGAACCTCTTTACTTTCTTGTTGTTCAGACAATTCTAGTATGGGCTCCGTTCATGTCCTAGTGGAAAATGTTGGTATAATAAAGTTGGAAATGTCATTTTGAAACACTTACTGTTGTTTTTTCCTGCTATTCTCTTCCTTGGTTTTCTCTTCCTAGACAAATCCTGCTTATCCTGCACTCAGTAAGTAGCAAGCTTTCTGAGTGCAAGACCTTGTCTTGGAGGTGATATTGAAGAGTGTTATACAGTTAGTCTTTGGCTTAATGTTCTTCAAGCTCAAATCCAGGCTGTTGCTTTCTAATTTTGTGACCCTGGAAAAGTCTGTTTCCTTATCTGCTAAAGATATATAATAATAATAATACATACTTCCTAGGATTGTTAGAAGAATTAAACAATAATAACTTGCTAATCTATTATTATACTCAGTGTTGAGTATATACTGAGTATTAAAAAATAGTTAACTATTATTATTTTCCATCTTTGTACTTCTAATACCTAAGCACAGAAGCTAGCATATAGTAAACATATAAAAATGTTAATTAAATGAATCCAGGGGCCATGTTATCAACTGGATCTTTGACAGACTTTAGTAGGCTTGTCCCTCTCGTCAATTTCCTTAAAGTTAAACAGGAATTGAGAATTGTACCTGTTGTTTCCCTCTAACATTTGTTGTACCTTGCCTGACCAAACCTACTTCCTACCCTAGAGTTATTTGACAGATTTTTCAAATATATAGATTCTTTCAGCATAAATTATTGTTAATAAGAAAATGTGTTTTGTTGAGACAACCTCTGCTTTCTGCTTAGATTTTGAATTGCCAAATTCTAATTTATAGAATTTGATGACACTCCTCCTAAAAGCTGGTCTTTCCTTCTCAGGTCAAATTACCCACCATTAGTCTCTCTCCAGAGCACCTATCTTTTAGTCTGGAATGTTCTGTTATCTTGTTTCTCTTGTTGATGGAAACATGTCATTTTTCAATATTGCCTTTAAACTGAGAAATTCAAAGGTACACATGGGTTTTAGGAACCAGGAGAATACGTGCCATGTGCTGCCTTCTTCTGAGTTTGTTGCTGCTGAAGGTGAAGCGCAGCATGTTTTGTTTTTGCTGATTATAAATACCCAGTCACCAAAACTTCAAACCAGATATTGTTTGGGAACAAGGGAAGTGACTGGGGAGCCTTTCATAAGTAATGAACTTACCATATCACAGACCTATGCTGTTCACCCAGATAAAGACACTGCATTTTTCAAGTTATCAGTTGTAGTGTTGTGCTTGAATAAAACAGAGACATTGATATGTATCTAATCTTGTTTGGATAAAGTTTGACTTTACTATCTAAGATGTTCATCTAAAAAATACAAAAAGAATAGGAAACTTAAATGAATCAATAGTGAATACTTTGTAATACAAATCCCATTTTTTTTTTAAACCTCCTTCTGTTTATCAGTCAATGTTGGGTCAATATTATGTGTAGAATTCTTTTTCTTTATATTCATAGCCCATGTGGAAAGATAGCTTCTCTTTTCAGTTGAATGATACAAGGAGAGTTGCATCAAACATCAGAATAATTATATTGGAGAATCAAGTTTTTAAGATGTGAACAGTGACATCAGGTAAACAAGAAAACACTCACCCCTGATCTTTCCAGAATCACAACTCAAAATATTGAATGCATCTATCAAAATAAATTCATCAGAAGCTCTCTTAACTGATCTTTGTTTATCCTACTTAGCACATCAACTCAATCCTCTCTCTCTAAAACATAGATGACCATGTGCTGCCCACTACTAGGTTCTGGGCCATTACCTGGTCCTCTCTCACACCTCTCCTCTCAGAAATTGAGTGACGTGCTTACCAAGACACAGTTGTGCTTAGTTCCAAACATTTCTATGTCACTGTATTCATTATACTATATTCTGTAATTTAAGATAATGATTTTTTCAGAAAGGGAATATAATTTCTTTAAAAAATAAGTTGAATGATTTAAAAATCATTGAAAAAGATGAGTTGATAAAAATAAAATTGCTTTTGAATTAGAGGTAAGACCACTTTAGAGGATTAGAAAAAAAAATTGGAAGGATGCTTGCTTTACTTTCATTGCAACTATCTTCAACCTCTTGCTTTACTTTAAGCCAAAATTGTAAATGTTACATGATGTGTTATGGTTATGTTTTGTTGTAGAAAGAAGATAGAGTACTCTACCTGTGTATCTACTGTGTATCTATCTATTCAAAGGAACGCCTTCAATCTGCATAGAAAGATTGGAGGGTGAATGTAACTCATACATTTTAAGTTAAAATATCAAGGTGTATATCTGTATTTTGGAGGGTCTACTTTATTATTTTCAAATAATTGATTGTCTGAAGGTATCAACTAAGCCAGACAAGAGGGCTTTTACTCTGATCACAAACCTCATGAAACTGAAGGTTGAACGTGATGAAAAGAGAGGTAAGTTGTTGAGGACCAAGTGACTTCTCTTCTCAAGGTCTCGGTTTCCTTTTCTCTGAAATGAAAGGGTTGGACATAATCAACCTGAAAGTTCTTTCTAATTCTAATATTTTGTATTTCTTGATACCAATTTGGCCAAAGTAAAGACCTTTCCTATTATGTTACCTGTTAGATGGCTTTTCAGTCCCCTGTACTTCTCTCAGGTATACTTTTTTGAACATTGTATTGGCCCTGGAATATTTATTTGAGTTCATCCTGGTCTCTTGTTAATCATTCAAGAGACACTTGTCTGGAAGAGAGACCCAGGTTGAGTTGCGTTTGGTTTAGATCTATATGAGAGCATGTTACTCCCTTGCTTAAGGTCTTTCAAGAGCTCAGCCTTCGGTACAGGGCATCATGCACCTTCCTTAATATGCATCTAAGTTTTTACATAATCCAGCATCTACAGAGTATTTCAGCCTGACTCTATAAACCTCTATTACTGAACTGACTAGATTATCCTTATTCCAAGGTGCTGTTTATACTTCTGAGACTTCATGCATGCTGCTTGCTCTGTCTAGAAAGTTGTTCTTCATCTGTTTTTTGCTGGTTAACATATATATACACACACACATACACACACACACACACACACACACACACACACACATATATATATTTTTGGAGATGGAGTCTCGCTCTGTCACTCAGGCTGGAGTGCAGTGATGTGATGTCGGCTCACTGCAAGCTCCGCCTGTCAGGTTCATGCCATTCTCCTGCCTCACCCTCCTGAGTAGCTGGGACTACAGGTGCCTGCCACCATGCCTGGCTAATTTTTTCTATTTTTAGTAGAGATTGGGTTTCACTGTGTTAGCCAGGATGGCCTTGATCTTCTGACCTTGTTATCGGCTTGCCTCGGCCTCCCAAAGTGCTGGGATTACAGGCATGAGCCACCGCTCCTGGCCAACTTCGATATGTTTTTAAAGAGTTAGTTTTGTTGCTCCTTTCTTGAGGGAGCTTTACCTGATTACCCCAGGCCAACCCAGTTACTTCTTCTATGACTTTCTTAGAAATCTAAGTTTACTACCAACATTTTAATATCCCACAATATATCTCTTCCACTAACCTGTAACCTCCTAGAAGAAAAAGACTGAATCTATGTTTGTTCCAGAACCTGTACATTTTGCAGCATGGGGAAGTAGTTCAAAATGTTTGGTCAAATGCACTGTTGTAAACATGGGGGTTTGCAACTGGATTTGAAAAAAGTATCTAGACTGCCTGGCTTAAAACTTCCATTTTATACGTGAAGAAACTAAGTCCCAGATGATTTTATGACTTTGCCCAGTGTCTATTACTAACCCTGGAAACTATAATTCACCCCACTGTGTCTTGTCCTTAGCTTCCCTCCCTGGGATACCCAAATTCAAGAGCATCTGACTCACAAATTCATAGGAGAATATAGCTATTGAACAAGAGATAAAAATTAACATAATGAAAATGCGTACCGGAATGTTTCCACCCCAGCTCAGATTCTAAAAATGAACATAGGCTAAGGCCTAGTGAATAAGCCTTTCCCTAACTTATCAAGTAAGCATCCTTCTGTCTATACCCCACAATAGCCATCACAGGTCTTAACTGAGGCTATATCTTGATGTTTCTCTTTAATGTCTCATCCAGTGCTCATCTTCTCTTGTTATGGGGGCTTGAATCCTTGTGATATGTAGCCAATTAGCACTTAAATGTTTTGATCTGGATAAAAATTCTGCTGATATTAACTACTAGGTAACCTTGAGGTTACTTCAAGTTGAAAGATTCTAACTCTGACTATCCAACTACACCCCACTCCTAAATGGAAAGTTGTAAAATATTTTAGTAGAAGAGAATGAAAGATGTTATTGAGTACAGAATTAATCATTAAAAAGGGACTGTTCAAAAGGAAATTAAAGGGCAAAGATGATGAGTAAGGAAAGTTTAAAAAAAACCAATCCTTAAAGGTGTATGTTGCTTAAGCTTGTTATTCAGAAAAGTTAGAGATAATTTATTTTTCCAAACTGAGACATTTTTGAGAATGGAAAAGAGGACTACTAATAAAAGCACAAGCACAAACCAGGACTGCCTTTGCAAAATCAGGACATATGGTTACCCAAAAAAAGCTCACCTCTGTCCAGTGTAGTTTCATTGCTTCCAGAATGTTCTCCTAGATAAGCCATGTGCCCAACAGTTGGGCTGAGAGTGTCAGACATGCTTCTGATCTGGTTTTCTATCTCTTCCCATTCCATTCTGGTCCTGATGCTTCATTTCACCAAATTCCACTCTCACAGCTTCCCATTTGCCTAGCCTTTCCCATTGGAAAGACATATCTGACTTTCTTAAATCTCTACTTTTTGGCTGCATGTGACTTAACTCTTCCATTTGTTGTATGATTTGTGACTCCAGTGATTTTCACACTATTTTTGGTGACATTCTAGGTTTCAGAGATTCAATAAATGTTTGATTTCCTTTAAGTTTTTGAAGATATATTGTTTACCCATAATTATTTTGGCTGACACAGGGGATGAGAAAAACTGTGTAGGAAGATAGCTTGCTCCCATCTTCCATTAGAGCAGCTCTCCCTTCTTCCTCTGGCAGTGATTCATATCAGGCCATTGCGGGCACCCATTTCCAATGCTGCCAGCCTGTGCCCAAGCCCCTGGGTGTCAGGAGGCAAGGAACCCAGCCTTGGGCCTATGCTGCAACTGCATTATGATGAGTGTCCATCATGCCCAGAGCCTTACTCAATGCTTTAGGGAGGATAACCCTGCTTTTACCTGTTTTAAATATTTTGTTCGAAAAGACTTTAACCATTAAATTTGCTTAAAAACCCATGACTCTAGCTTTTCCTACAGTAACTGACTTTCCTTTGTTTTAGCTCCCAGGTTACTGTGTCTATACCTGTGGTGGGCAGCTTCTGAAATAACTTCCAATGATCCCTGCTTCTGGTATTTACAATCTTGTGTATTCCCTCTCTGTGAGTGTGGGATGGACCTAGTTGTTTGATTTTAACAGATAGAATACTATAGCAAAGGTGATAGGGTGTTACTTCCAAGATTAAGGTGCAAAAGCTTGAGTTACTTGAGTCTTGCTAGCACTCTCTTTTCCTCTCCCTTGCTCTGATGAAGCCAGTTCCTATATTGTGAGCTTCCCTACAAAGGAAACCTCATGGAAAGGAAGAAAGAGAAGCCTCAGACCAACAACTCATGAGGAATTGAGACCCTCAGTCCAACAGCCCTTGAAGAACTGAATCCTGCCAACAAGCTGAGTGAGCTCAGCAGTGAACCTATCCCCAGGTAAGCCTTGAGATGACTTCAGCCTTGTAAGAAGCCCAGAACCAGAGGATCCACCTATGCTGTTCCCACAGTCTTGACCCAAAGAGACTATGAGATAATAAATGTTTTAAGCCACTAAGTTTTGGAGAAATTTGTGATACAGCAACAGATATCTAATACAGTGTCTCATTTGAAAGGTCAATTTCAACCTCAGCCTTACTCCATTTTCCTTTGGCCTCAGGGGAATGAACAAGTCACAAACATCACACAGACTTCAGAGAACGAAGACTATAACTTGTTCTTTTAAATCCTAGATCCAGACCTGGTTATGTATCCTGTTATTTACATACAGAACTCCAGTAGTTCCATCAAACCCTTGTTCAAGTATTCAAATGAATTCAAAACTACTGCTTGGGAAGATGACAACAACAACAAGAAGAACAGCAACAACACTTTCTCCTTTTGCAGTGTACTGCCTGTATACAAGTCAGACAACAACTTACCATTTTTAATTTCCTTAGTAAAATACTAGTGATGGTGTCTTCATTTAAGAACTTAAGCATCTCCTTGCAATCACAGCACCTACTTGCATGGAAGGACTTCAGTCTGAATTTGACTGTTATACATCATTCATTAAAAGTCCTGCTGAGAAAATTGGTATGTCAGTATCAGAGAAGTTGAACCCTTTATTTTTATCAGATTTTTAAGGCTTTATCATGATATCGAAGCACACCATGAGCTAGCCACCTACTGGAATTTATTACTCTGATTCTCTATATAAGTGCCTTGAGAAAACTGCAATTTAAATTTACTCCTTAAACTTTGAAATAATGCCCATAAATAGAGCTATAGTGATAAGCTTTTGTAAAATCATTTTCAAAGACACCATCAGTTTGTTGTTCACTGTACGTACATTATGATAAATTTTTTTTTTTCAGTTCAACACTATGAAATAGGCGTATTTCTCTGGTAAACCGGTACATGTTCTTTTACTGAACAATGTGAATGATGTAACATACTAACTTTCTCATCTTGCTTTGGCTGCCGGGAAATATGTTTATTTTCTGAGCAATTATAGTAGCTACTCTCAGCCTAAGTTTGTTACTATATCTCTTTTTGGCTCCATATTTTAGTACTTGTTTAATTAATTTTCTTTTTATTTATTTGGCTTTTATATTGTTTTGGTGCCTTTATAGTTCAAACTATCACATTTTAGGGAGTTAGGTAGTGAAATGCTGCCCCTTTAACATTTGAAAAAAGATCTCACTAAGTTAAACAAGAAATCTTCCTTCTTTTTTTTTTTTTTTTGCTTTAATAGTAAAAATCTTTTCACAGAGGATTGAAAACATTTCTTTTAGAATTTTATAACTTAATAGGTAGATACATCTTATTTTTAAAATCCACATTATTAAGTAAAATCTCACAGTGGAAGGCATGAGATCCTGGCTTTGCCAAGCAAAACTGAACCTGGAAGTAAGCCAAGTGAGGCTGCAGCAGGAGGTGGTCAACCTTCTGCACAGAGCAGCGGTGGGAGTGGCCATCTTTGGAGGAAAACATGACGGAGCCTGCTGTGTCTAGTTCTGATTCTGTGGTGAGTATTGTTCTTGCTTGGGTAGCTCCTTAGTTTGTACCTCTGGCCCTCTCAGTGATTCTATGAGTCACCTAGTATCCTGTAACAAAAGCTTTTTATCTGCTTAGATTTTATTGTATGCAACTAAGAAACCTGAGAAACACAGGCTTACAAACACATGCACCTTCAGGGGCTAGTCAAATAACAAAAAAGACTGATGTGGGTCAGTATAAGAGCCAGGGAACAGTGAGTCAGAGGGGAGGAGGGATGTATATGCCCCTCTAATGGCATTCAAATTCAACTTTTCTAAAACATTCTTTTCATCACAACTAACTTGGTAACATCTGCATTCTAACTTTAGCTTATGGGGCTCCCAGTTTGTGACATTTGACACTGACATTTATTTAATAGAGTTTTTTTTTTTTTTTAATTTGAATTTAGGGAATTTCTTGCTTGCCTTTTTTAAAAATGAAGTTGGCGTTTTCCACCTAAACATTTTGCCATTTTAGCAACATGGTTGTGACTCTGTGGATGCCCTGGGGTTCCTAAGAAATTCTCTTGTACTGATTTACCTTATGGTGAGGGCAATCATGATCCCAAGTAAAGAGAAAGGAATAATCCTGGATTATGGATGCTGGATGCTGCTGGCTGATAGCAGCAACACTCTTTTTCAGCAAATCCTCATTCCTTTATCACAGAGAATAGACTCCCAGGAAAACCCTGTGTTCTAAGTATCTTTTAATGTCCCAAACAGTTCCTGACTTGTAACAGCTTTTAAAGCAGCCATAAAACTGGAAGCCCAGCTAACATTTTTCAGTCCTGGGATATAGTAGAAATGAAAGTTCTGTGGCAAGTGATGTGTCTGAAAATTGCATTGGAAGAGTGATCATTAGGAGGACTGTTGGCCCATTTCCAGAGTGGCAGGTGTCTGGGATAATGTTCAGGGGAAACTCACCTATTTCATCCTTCCCCTCAAGAGCTGGTTAGCTTTAGTCCTTGAAGCAGTGAGATTCAGCACCTAATTCTCTGTGTTTCATGCAGAGAGATGCAGTGCTTTAAGCCAACATTTCATTTGTGGTTTTAAAACTGTATTTGGATTGCATTCTGTTTTGTGATTCATGTGTATGTTGCCTCATTCCTTTTCATTGGAATACCACATCTACGGGCCTCATTATCTCTAATAGACCTTTTAGCTCTCTCAGGGTTATGTGGTTTCAAAGTATTACAAACTCATTCATGTCATTCTAATTTAAACACGATGTTGTTATTCCTGTATCTATTTTATGAACTACCCTTCTGCTTCCTTTTCTACTTACTGGGTGTTATGGGAAGTGGAAGATAGCATTCCAATCAACTGTGGAGCTAAAACGTCTGGGTAATTGCATTTGACAAATGTTGAAACCCTATCCCCCAAATACTTGCAACACTTTCCTTCCTGACACCAGCAATAATGAAAATGTCATGGTGCTAATGAAGGATTTCTACTGCGGTCCCTTGAACATGGCCCAAATAATCATTGTCAGGCATACACCATTCAGATTTCTTGGTATAGTCTTACCCATCAACTGAAGTTAGGCCTCCATTTATTTCAGGATGACAAAGATATATTTTTTTCTAGACACTTATCCTGGAAGCTTTGAGAAAAGGCAAAAAAAAAAAAAAAAAAAAAGGTTGACTGTGAAAATAAAATGATAATGGTTGTGTGTATAAGAAAGTCACCTTAATCTTACGTGTTTGCTTCTTAAAGCTCCCATAAACACAAGAAGAGAATGACCATTTAGGTTATTGTTTTTCAACAGAGAAAGTGTTGCACCAGAATTGTAGATTAGCATAGTTGGGAGAAAGGTTTAGAAACGATCTTGTCCCATGCCCTTTATTTGCAGGCAAGGCAATGTGGTTTAGAAAGTGGTAGTGAGTTGCCTCAGTAGGATATGAGGGTGAGTAAAGAGGAAGTTGATGGACAAGCAGATTCTCCATTAGAATATAGCTTCTATCTTTCTGGAAGGGAGTGACAAACAGGTGAGATTAAGTGACCTTAGTGGAAAATATGAATCCCAGTG
This sequence comes from Chlorocebus sabaeus, assembly GCF_047675955.1. Classification (NCBI taxonomy): domain Eukaryota; kingdom Metazoa; phylum Chordata; class Mammalia; order Primates; family Cercopithecidae; genus Chlorocebus; species Chlorocebus sabaeus. The sequence continues at coordinate 28,052,174 of NC_132904.1, read as the reverse complement.
GCAGAATATTGTTTGAAATACATCTTGATTTATTTTCCTTCCTCCTTTCTTCTCTCCCTACCTCTTTTCCTTCTTTCCTTACCTTCTTTTGTTACTCTTGTATTTACCCCTTGAGCTCTTCTTCTATTAATTCTACCTTGTGATTTTAAACCGGAAGTAATTTTTGTCCGGCAGGGCACATTTAGTGATATCTGGAGACATTTTCAGTTGTATCTAGTGGATAGAGACCAGGGATACTGCCAAATATACTACAAGCATAGAATATCCCTGCCTGTGCCCACAACAAAGGATTTTCTGGTCCAAAATGTCAACAGTGCTCAGTGTGAAAAATCCTGTCTGGGCTGATTCTTTCCAGTAAAGAGAAGAGAGAGAAGAGACCAGAGAATATTTGGAAGAGAAAAGGAGATATGATAAGTTACCTCTCAATTGTAGAGAAGGACAATGGGAAACTACTTTAGTAATGAGAGGAGAAATCTTGGGAAAGAGTCTGAGAAGGGTGAGAGGTGAGAGTTGACGTTACCCTGTGAGATCTCCACCTCCATTGGGCCATACCTTGGAAGGAACAGGAATGTAACAGATAGCAAACTACCCACATCAGTTTGGAGTTTGGTAAAATCCTAGAGCCGGATCTGCATGTTTTGACCTCTTGGCCTTTGGCCTAGTTTAGAAGACTTCTTGCTCCTCAGAGAGAATCCAGATTCAGCTGGTGTCTTAGGTACTATGGACCCAAACCCAAGTCGTTAGTAGAAGTGGTGGAGGAAGATGCTCAGGCCAGGAAGACTGAGATAGCGCCCTTGGCTCTCCAGAGTCCACACTAGCATGGAGGAGGTCAGGAGATTACTGTGTGCCACAGAGGGCTGCTGTAGGTACTGGTTGAAGAGTTCCTCAGGGGTGTCTCTGAGTCAAGGAGTGAAAAGACTCTGAAGCGGAGAGCTGCAGGGCAGACCGCCCTTGCTGAGTGCTCAGATCCAGACACCAGCCATCCCTGTAGGCAGACCAATGGACCTTGATTACATAGGAGTGACACCAGCTCACACATTCTGCAGCAGCTGTTATGAGCCCTGAAGCCCATTACAAGAAGTAGAGCACCACAACCGCCTACACCATCTCACCCCACCCCATGACATAACACAAGCATCACCTTCTATCCAATGTCTGGAGAAGAGAAAGAGAACCGAAAGAGAAAGGAATCCAGAAAGGCCAATTACCTGAAAGAGATTATGTGTTAAACTAGAAGAGACCAGAAGCTTGTAATTAGCAAGTACATTTTACTGTCAGCAGTAATGAATGCTGAAGGGAAAATGAGAAATATAGTTAACTTCCCCCCATTTACATTCAACCTCACTACATTCTTATTCTGTGGTCATACAACCCCAGTATCTAGTACTAGTTTCTTTTTCGGCACCCTTGTCCACATTCATCATTTCTTCAGCCACATTCTCTCTATGATAAAGCATCTCACCTTTGAACAAACAACGGTTGCCAGGTTGGCTGCTCACCTGCCTTTGCTCTGTTTTTTCTTCTCCCATCTCTGTGGATATCCCCTGTGACAAAGTAGCTGTCTGTGTATTAAGATCACCTTGTCTTAGTGGAGAAATTTATCTGTGTCTTGTAGGTCCATGAGACCCAGGTCCTCTCTAATGGAGTATATGTCACTGCATAGCAGATCCAGCTACATTTCTGAATACACCAGGGCCCCAGAAGGAAACATATGACACTCTTAAATGGGGAATTTGAGGCATGCTTAATAAAGGGCCTAGTTGAAAAACTGTGGACAGGGTTAAGGGACATGAACAATAGATGAAGAAGTGTCTCAAAACCGGTAATGGTAGTCTGAAGGGGAAAGAGGAAGTGTTGTTATTGGAACCCAGAGACATCTTTAGCTGTAGAAATAACCTTTGGTAGAGGAAAAGAGTCACTGCCAATCTGTGGCCCAGCAGGGAAAAATAATCAGTCAGGAAATATCTCGATCTCAGTCTCTTTATACCCTTTGATCTCTTGCTGGTAGCTCTTTTTGGTCAACTGAACTGGAAACTAGGAGACAAGCGAGCTCTGTGGATGGAATTCATAGAAATCAGCATCTGGGATGCAGGAGAAGCCTGCAGAGGGTGTCTTTAGGGATGAAATGAGAATATCCAAAACAACAATGTTTTTAGATGTTCTTTGGGTCTCCTAACTTAGAGTTTGGGCTCTGCCATGCATTCGAGCTTGAACAGCTTTTAATTTTTCTGTAAATTAGTTTCCTCTTCTGAATTATGGCAATATAAAAAACAGTACCTACCTCATTTAGTTGCTTTGGGGATTATGGGTAATAATACATGTAGCACACTCATAGCAGTACCAGGTGCACAGTAAGTGCTCAGAAAATGTTAGTGGCTTTGATTTTCCTAGTTCTTTGGTCTTTAGCAGGACAGGTAGCAGGGGTTCTGATTTCAGGATGCTGTGCAGTCATTTGCTCCTCATGTGCAGGATGATGCCCTGCCAGGGAAATCCTGAATTTGAAGTGGAGAATTAGGCAAACTCTACCCTATAGCACTGCTGATTTCACATTTAGTTTATTTTGCTTAGATTATGAGTCTGCTTCTTCCTCCTTTAGAGGATGATTTTGAGAAACTGTTCTACAGGAAAAAAGAATTAGTCACAATTACAGCAAAACTTTTACTGCTCTGTTGTAAATTAGGTGACTTATTTTAGGTTCTCATAGCTCCTGTAGTGTTAGACTGGGTGACGTAAAAATCACTAGACCCTCCACTTGATTCAGAAACAAAAGGTGGCCTGCACTCTTATTTGATGTAGTTCATGCTGTGGTGTGGCACCCAGATCATCCTGCCTGCTTCCAAGGTGGACATGCCTATTTCCCAATTATTGGAAATATTGGTAATTGACAGATTCCTTTGACTTTCTCTTTCAATTTTTCCACTGGCTGAAGAGAGTCACCTTGTCCATACCCAGTGGCTGGTCAATATGGTTTATAAAGACCTGGCTGCTTTGCCTCAATTTGAGAAACTTTAAGGGGGTCAAACCATCACCTTTGCCCTCTGTGGGATTGTCTGAAGCCTTTGTTGTGACTACATTGCTGTTTAACTTTCCCCCCTGCATAGTCTTGCTTTCCTCACTCCCTCTTGTGTATCAATCCCAGTTTGTATACTTTAACAAACTTCCTGCATGCAAATCTCTGTCTTGTAGTCTGTTTCCAAAGAAATCTCACCTGCAACATTTGGGGTCAAGAGTTATTTTTTATAAACCTTTCTACATACTGTTGTATTATCCGGAATGCTCAATAAGTGTTTATTGAGATGAACTATTGCACTTGAAAAGCTGACTCAATGGGACCCAGATTTAGGGTGATGTGGTTCTCACAGAGGTCACTATTTTAATCTTTAGGATTGATTTGGATAACTAGATTGGTTACAGATAGTCTTCTTTCCTCCCTCACTGTTCCATGTGTGTTCTACAAATGCCACATTTTCCACCAGAGAGGACCCCTTCTTCAGAGAGAGGAGAGCTATACTTTAGTTTCATAGTGGTTGGGTTTCCACAAAAGAATTGCCATTCCGAAGACCAATTTGACTTGGCATTTTAATTATGGAATTATATATTCCAATTAATCAGCCCATAGACAGTAAAGTTCCATTTTGTACCCTTCACAGTGAATCTTTGAGTCTGTGCCAGATTTTATAGTGTTAATGTATGCTCAGAGCTCCTGAGGCAGAAATGTCCGTCAGAATGATGCTGAAGACAGTAGTGCTGTTGCCTCATGATCTGATGTGACTCGTTAAGACTCTTACTCTATTTTAATAGTGCTATGGGAGAGTCGTGTTTGAAATATACTATTATGATTATGAGAAAATGTAGATCCATTAGCAAAATCTTCCTTAATAAACATCAATGTTTTGGTAGCTTTCAGATGTCTGGGGGCACTGGGTTGACTTTGCTAAGTCAAAAGACATACTTCAGTTTTGCCAGCTGGTTGGAGCAGGTGTACCAGTAATGGCATTGCCCACAGTGCATGCTTTGGAGTACAAGCCATGGGCTCTGCTTTTAATGGTGCTAACTTGATTGTACTCCTGGCTTTTATGAAGATTTGCCAGGTTTTCAGGGCAGATTCTGTCCATGCATAAGTAGCTCAATAATGTTTTCTCATATTGCTAGAAGTTAGTTGCACTCTGATATTTTCATCATGGCACCTGTGCCTGAATTCAAGTTCCTGCATCATAATCAAATTATATCATCCAGATTTTTAATTTAAGATCCACAGCTGTAACTAAGTTAGGAGGCAGTGTAGGGTTTATTGTGACAAAGTTTTATTTACAGTGGGATTTGCTTAGGAGTCCAGACTTCAAAAGACAATTATTCTATGGACCCCTACCAGAATGTAATTAATGAAGGTATTGAAAACACTGATTAATCTGTAAAACGTCAAGAATAGTGTTAAAAGTCAGATGGAAATAACTTCATCTGGTGAATGATGAGCTCTGTGTGGTAGGCTGAAGTATGTGACGGAGGAAGCAAATGTGTAACTACAATTATAGATTAAGTCATCCTTAACAAAAAGGAGGGATTTGTGTAATATCTCGTAAACACTTAGGGCTTTCTTTTCTTTCCAATTTTGCTCTAAATTGAAATGTTGCCTACTTTAAATTTTTGGTGAAACAGATGCACAGAGACACAAATCAGTACATTTTAGAGAGGATATAGAACATGGTTTTTTTGAAATAGTTAACTTTGGACCTAACTGGGATCAGGTTTGAGAGAAATATTTACAAGAGAGGTTTGTGAAGAGAAAAGAATACAGTCAACGTCCAAGTGTAGAAGACCTGAGCAAACTTGAATTATCCCCACATCTCTCAGAGGGAGACATGCTCAATATCCATAGGGAGTTTGAAAACTCCATTCAAATCTATACACTGTGACTAATACAGCCTATTAGGCAGGAGCACAGATGGATATTTCAGTTGTAGGAAAGACACATTCTCATTGAGAGTGAAAAGACTCACAAGAGAACTGTATATTATTTAAAAAGTTAAATGTTCATCTAGAAACTGAACATGATACAATTTGCACAAAAAGATGAAGAAGTACATCATAGACATACCTGAAATGAAATGCAAGTGTTCGGTTATAAAACCCCTAAGAGTCACGTTTAAGGAATCTGTGGTCATAGTTGACCAAAGGAGACAGGGAAGGGTGTGAACTGTCGCTGGAACTGAGTCTCAGGCAGAATAAGGGCTTGAGGAACTGGCCTGGTTGCAGCTGCTAACTGCAGAGGTTCCAGCTGGGGACAAAGTGACATGTCCAAAGGAAGCACAATAACTAAAGTTTACAGTCTAGGCAACTAGTAAACACTGGCATGAGGAGATTACAGGGGGTCTAAGGAAAATTACTGAGGCATTAAATTGAGGGTGGGTCTCAGAGATGGTGAATTTAAGGTTAGGTGTTACTAGAAAGGCAGTTATGCCATAGAAAGCTATTCAGGGCCCCTGTCACAGGGCTAGGCCTCACAGACAGACTCCAGTATGTCAGAGAGGACAAGCAAGAGCAACACAGAGCTCCAATTTTAGTAGATATCTCGGAGAACCATGCAAGATTTAGACATAAGGACGCTACTCTAGAATACAAGTCTGAATTCGGTTAGGAAACTGTGGTTGAACATTGGAGATATAATCACTTCCAAGATCAAATGGGAGTCCACTTCTTCCATCCTCAGACACTCTTTGAACTAAATTTCTGTAGGTATGCTTGCTATTAATGGATGATTGCAGGATGTCCTAACAATCAGCTGGTTCCGATGGAATGGTTCATCTAATGGTTATCAAGTCACCAACTCAGTAATATAAGCAGATATAATCTGATTCTCACTACACCACTCACTCTTTAATCTTTTCCATTGTTCCTTGGGATGCCTGGAGACTAATTTAGTTTGCATCTGTTTTCATTATTCTTGCCAGTAGTGAATCACTTTGCTCCATCAGCAGCAGATTCTCTTTTAAAAGCAAATCAATGTATCTAATGGGTTTTCAGAATGGGTACTTATGATCAATGTGCATTATTTATCACAGAATTGCCTGTGTGCATATTTTTTTTCTTAAAAGACTTTTAAGAAGGCAACACTTTAGGTATGCATATGGATAATATGCATAATAATCAGAAACTTAATAATTTATATATAAAATATTAAATTAGCCTTGAAATTAAAAGAAACTCTCATCTTTCTCATCATTTGGGATGCTCTCTTATTGTTCTGGATAATTTCTAATAGATCAGTGATAAGATAAATGAAGACATGTATATATACATCTATAGTATTATTTAATGATAGGTAATAATTGCAGCACAAATGTAAACACACATACATGGAAAAGATTATAGAAATAAAAAAGAAGTTAGAAACCATGTCAAAATAAGCCAGAGTTAATGACACTGTGCAATAATTTGTGCATGAATTTCCTGGCTGTCCAGTCAAAAAGGGAGAAAGTTATCTTTCTCTGCAATAAAAGCATGCAGGTAAACGTTTCCTGGCACTGAAATCAAGGGTGTGTAGTGGTAGTTAAAACTGTGAGCTTAGGACTCAGTAGAAGTGGCTTTGAGTTCTAGCTCCCTCACTTATACGTGTGGATCCTTGGGTTAATGATTTCAACTCCTTGAGTCTCAGTGTCTACATCAGAAAAATGCAAACAGCAATACCTCATCCTAAAGGTAGCCGAGAAGTTTAAATTAGAAAACGCATTTAAAGTACCTAAGGCAGTGCATGCTACAGAGTACCTGCTCAATAACTGCTAGTCAAAACCCCACAGCACACAGGGGTCATCCGAACCAGAAAATTCCCCTGCAGGTGAGATACCAATTTAGGAGAACATAGGAAAAGCCTAAGTATTTATTTAAAATAATAGTGAAAAGTTTATAGACCCAAAAAGTTTAATTCTTTTCCTCTTTGAATTTTTATAAAGGTAAGATGAATCCAAAGTGAGTACTTGAGGCTCATAATAATTAATATCTGTTGCTAGCTTTGCTTTGCACTCATTTCAGCACAGTATGGGAATAAAAATATTTGCTTGATCTGAACTACTGCTGAATTGTCATAGTCTGAGAATAACATTTGGGCTTATTCATTACTTAAGAGGGTTAAACTGAGAGATGTTTATAGTTAAGTGGCGTAAATATTTTTAAATGTGTATCAGCTCCAGGTTAGAGGTTAGAGGCATGCTTAATGTTTGAGAAGCTGTAAGACATCTTTTGTCTACTCTGCATAGACTGGAGTCTTGAATGGTGTGCTCATTGTACATGTGGATATAAATACTGTGCTGGGTGGCTTGATGCCAGTTCAGCATCTCTGCTACCTCCTTCTACAATCTGCTGCATTTTGGAGAATCCAAGAGCGACATTTCCAGGCACCTTTTCCCATATAACTCTGCCAATAGAACCAGTGTACTAGCTAGTGAGTGGCACACCATGTCAGATCTGGAAGGCACAAGGAGGAAGGCTAGTATTCTCCTGAGGCAGTTGCAGCCACGACAGATGGTCACATGTGAGGTTTGAAGCAGCTTTCACCACACTGGTGCCCAAGCTGAGTCCATCAGTGGTACTGCTCGACCCTCACACTCCAAGCTCTTTCAGCAACTGGGTAAGCCTCTGAATCCCATATGTAAAACCTCTCATTGAATAAGAGCCTCAGTTTTCCTGACACGATGTTGATTATTTACACATACTCACACTCATTTACTGAGCACCTACTATATAACTTATTGTAATCATTTTACAAAAATTATTTCATTTAAACCTTTCAACAGCCCTACTAATGCTGCCATTTTACAAACGAGGAAATAGAAAGTCAGATAATTACAACCTCATTTAGCCCCTAACAGCATTTTCCCATATATTCTACCTTCATACTATTACTGTTAATTGAATATCTATGTTTCTTTCTAAAACACATTCTTTTATGTGTATAGTAATGTCCTATTCTCTTTTGCCCACTCAGGGACACCAATATAGCAATTCCCATTTCTCTTGTACATTATTAAATATCTCCTCCTTACTGGGTTATTCCTGTGGGTATAAAGACATACTTTATTTCTTCCATCTTAATCCCACTGTTCTTTCCAGCTGTTACCCAGTTTCTCAGTTTCCTTGAATGTTAAATCAAAATTTTTCTTTGTCTCCAATACCTCTTCTCTCATTCTCTCTTAAACTTTATTTAACTTCTTGTCAAAGTTATCAATGACTTCTGTGTTAAACCCAAAGTTCAATTCACAGCCCTCATCTCACTGAACTATCAGAGGCCTTAGATTCAGTTGATTTCCCCCTCCTTGGCACACTTTTCTTCACCTGCTTCTCAGAGGCAGGATAGATTATCTCCTGCTTCACAGATTGCTCCAACTCAGTCTCCTTTGCTGGTCTTGCCTCTTCTCTCAGGCCTATAAAGATTGGAATGTCTTAAGGATTGGTCCTGTTTTGTTTTCTTTCTTTCTGTACTCTCACTCCCTTGGTAGCCTTATCTAGCCTCATGATTGATAATACCAGGTATATGTCAGTGTCTAATCAATGTTTATCTCCTGTGCAGACTTCTCTCTTGAGCTCCAGCTGCTGGCATCTAGTAGATGTACCAAGCTCAGTCTGTGCAAAATTACACTGCTATCTTCCCTTTCAAGCTTGCTTTTCTCAGCCTTCCCCATCTCAGTGGAAGGCAACTTTGTTTTTCCTGCTGTTCAGTCAAGAGACATTGGAGGGATCTTGAACTCCACTCTTTCTCTCTCACCCATTATTTAATCTGTCAGAAAATCTAGTTATAATACCCTTAACGTATACTAAGGATCGGATTGTTTTTCAACATGCCTTCTACTGCCTTCACTATGGTCTTAGCCACCATCCTGTGTCACTTATTGCTACAGTGGAGTTTGACTGGTTTCCCTGTTTCCATTTTTTTCCTGTGGTTGATTCTCAGTAGTCAGGTTAACCTGTTTGACATAAGTTGTATCATGCCATTTCTCCACACGAGACCTTAGAAGCATTCTTTATTGTCCTCACAATGGCCTACAAGGCCCTGCATGATATGGCCTCTTGTCCTTATTTAACGTCTTTTCGTCTTTTTTCTTATACTCTACTTTAGCTACATCAGCCTCCTTGCTGCTAGAAATGCACCTTAGGGTTTTGCACTGGCTGTTCCTTCTGCATATAATGCCATCTCCGTGGATAACTGCATGGCTCACTTCTTTATCTCCTTCAGGTCTTAGCTTAAATATCACCTCCTCAATAAGGCCCACTCTGACTACTATATTTTTGTTCCTATGTTGTTATTATTTTTCTATTTTTATTTCAATAGTTTTTGGGGAGCAGGTGGTTTTTGGTTACAGGGGTAAGTTCTTTAGTGGTGATTTCTGAGATTTCGGTGCACCTATCACCAGAACAGTGTACACGGTACCCAATGTGCAGTCTTTTATCCCTCACCCTCCTCCCACCCTCCCCCTGACTCCCCAAAGTCCACTATATCATTCTTTTGCCTTTGCGTCCTCATAGCTTAGCTCCCACTTACAAGCGAGAATATGTAATATTTGGTTTCCATTCCTGAGTTACTTCATTTAGAATAATGGTCTCCAACTCCATCCAGGTTGTTGCAAATGCAATTATTTTTTTCCTTTTTATGGCTGGGTAGTTTCCCATAGTGTATATATACCACATTTTCTTTATCCACTTGTTGGTTGATGGGCATTTAGGCTGGTTTCATATTTTTGCAATTGCAAATTGCACTGCTATAAACATGTGTGCAAGTGTCTTTTTTCATATAAAGGCTTCTTTTCTTTTGGGTAGATACTCAGGAGTGGGATTGCTGTATCAAATGGTAGTTCTACTTTTAGTTCTGTAAGGAATCTCCATACTATTTTCATAGTGGTTGTACTAGTTTACGTTCTCACCAGCAGTGTAAAAGTGTTCCTTTTTCACCACCTCCATGCCAACATCTATTATTATTATTATTATTATTATTATTTATTTACGGCCATTCTTGCAGGAGTAAGGTGGTATCTCATTGTGGTTTTAATCTTAATATAAAATGATATATAACTTATTATCTATTCCTTCATTCCCTTCCCTCCTTCCAAATGTAAGCTACATGAGAGTAGGAATTTTTTTTTTCCTTGCCGGTTTCATTCACAAGTATCCCAAGCTCTCCTAAAAGAGTACCTCGTGTATGGTGAACCATTAATAATTTTTTGTTGAATGAGTGATGGAAATTATTTGCCTAAGGTCAAAGGATACACCCTCAGTAGAGCTGACTTTAAAGACTGGGCTCTTTTCTGTATGTCAAATTACCTCTCAATGATCTATGTCTTTACAATATGTTTTGTGATCTCCTCACTCAATCTTTAAAAGTGATTTTGCTGTTAGGGAGTTTGGTATCTGGTCCATATGGAGCTCTTGGTTGCCTCTTCCTAAAGTTACTTATAATTTTGAATGTCAGAAAGGAACTGACTAATTTTTTATTTCTCTTATTGGAGTGTCTACCCTGTGTAAACCAGTAACACTCTAATCATGGCTCAAGCAGGCGGAGTTGGAGAAGGTGACCCCAGTCTCATGAAGGTAGACTTGGACAAGACAATCCCAATCACTAGCTAAAGGAGAGGTCACTTCTATTTTGATTATTCTCAATTATGTTTTTATCCATGTTGGCAAAGTTATTAGGTATAATTTGAGAAAATATCAAAATGGATGGGTGTTTCTGGGCACAGATGATTTCTTCTGTGAAGACTCTCCTATGTTAAGTGTGTCTGAGCTTTGTAGTATGATGACATTACATGGGGTATATTCGTTTACAGTTTGTTTCCCCCACGAAACCAAAGCGAGCACCTTGAAGGCCAGGACTACTTCTCATCTGCTGTTTAATTTCCTTCTCATTTTATACCTCTGCAAGGTGTTTGCAAAATAACAGTCAATCCATGATATGTATGTGTGATATGGAGGTAGAAGAGGCAACTCCTTCATAGGCTAGATAACAGGGAGAATTCAGACAGAAGTGGCATAGAGCTGATGGTCCAGAGTGTGAACTCTGGACTCAGGAGGGCCTAGTCCCAGGACTGCCTCAGATATTTACCAGCCTGATCTTCGGCCTCAGTTTATGCATCTGAATGCTGTATATATATATATATTTAGGACTAAATATAAAGTTTTACCATCAACCCTGAGTTATGTGCCTTATAAAATTAATTCATTATTCTCATATTTCTACAAGAAAAATCTGATTGCCTCTCTCCCTTGCTAATAGCCCTACTGTGGTGGGTTGAATTGTCCCCACCACCAAGAAAAGTTATCCAACTTCAAATCCCTGATACCTGTGAATGTGACATATTTGAAAATAGGGTCTTTGCAGAGTAATTAAGGATCTTGAGATGAAATCATCCTGGATTTGGAGTGGTCCATAAATCCAATGTCCAGTGTCCTTATAAGAAGACAGAGAAGGGAGATAAGGCTCAGAGACACAGCTCATGTGAAGGTGAACAGCAGTTAGAATGATGCCGCCAGAAGTCAAGGAACACTGGGAGTCCCCAGAAGCTGGAAAAAGCAAGGAAGGAGTCTCTCCTGGAGCCTTCAGAGGGAGCATGGCCTTGCCAACTATTGGATTTTAGACTTCTGGCCTCCAGAACTGTGAGATAATAAATTTCTATTGTTTTAAGCCATCAAGTTTGTGGTGATTTGTTATGGCAGACCTAGAAAACTAATACATCTTCCCATAACCACTACAGAATAAATTCGAACTCCTTAACTCAGCATACAAAGCACCGTTTAGCTCCTCTTATCCTTACCTGTATCTCCAGTCTGTTCGTTTGCCACGTTCATTTTTCTATTAACTCTTAATCTTCGTCTCCCCCTACACTGATCCTTCTGCTTGGAATGCCATTCCCACCCTTCCTTGCATTGATAACTCTTGGTCCTTCTTGGAAACCCAACTCGAGTGTCATTTTCTCTAGATCCACCCTGTCTATGTGGTAGCCACTAGTCACAGGTGACTGTTGAATACTCGAAATGTGGCTTGTACATGAAGGAGCTGACTTTAAAATTGCATTCACTTTTCGTTTAAATTTAAAAGCTGAAGCACTATAAATTTTTAAAAATCTTGAGTTCATGTAGAAATGATACTATGTTAGATATTAATTTAGAAGATAACATTATTGAAATTAATGTTGCTTGTTTCTTTTTCTCTTTCTTAACATGGCTGCTAGAATATTTACAATTCCGTATGTGGCTGATACCTATCGGACTGCATTGAGCTTATTGAGCCTATTCTCTGTTACTACAGCACCAGCACACATATACCACGTTATATGGAAATAGTATTTCTTTTTTAGACAGAGTCTTATTCTGTCACCTAGGCTGGAGTGCAGTGGTGCAATTTCCACTCACTGCAACCTCTGCCTTCCAGTTTCAAGCAATTCTCCCTGCCTCAGCCTTCCGAGTAGCTGGGATTACAGGCACCCACCACCACGCCCAGCTAATTTTTGTATTTTTAGTAGAGACACGGTTTTTCCATGTTGGCCAGGCGGGTCTCAAACTCCTGACCTCAGATGATCCACCCGCCTTGGCTTCCCAAAGTTCTGGGATTACAGGAGTGAGCCACCTCACCCGGCCAGGAAGTTTTAGATGGTGGGACTGTAACTCATTTTCTTTTTGTACCCCTGTGCCTAGCCCAGTACTTCATACAGAGGAAGTGCTCAGTAAAGCTTGGCAGAAAAGCATAGATGAGATGCCCATTCTTGGCACCCCTGTAGCCGGCTTTTAGTAAATTAACCATCGCCCTGAATCATAGTTGTTGGTTTGGTGGTCTGTCTGATGAGACTGGGACACAGGAGTGGAGAGGGCATGTCTTCTCTGCCTTTGCTTCCCTGTTGTCTGGTACATAGAACGGCTCAATACCAATCTGGATGCTATGAGTTTCTTTTGGGTGAGTATTGTGACGAAAATATCTTTCCTCTGACTTCAACCTACTCAGCTACAATTTAAGCAGACTGTCTTTGAGGCTGGCCTCTGGCGATGAAGAGCAGCTCTTCAATAATGACCATCTCCCCACTGATTCCCTTGGGCTCCCTCTTTCCCTTCACATCTTCTCAATTGCTCCCTTGTGGATTTTGCAGTGGTACCCAGTGCTCTGGGATGAGTCCTGCTAGTGCTGATGCATCCTACTGTTTGCCACTTGTGTAAAATGTCTATTTCCTGACTCCTTTCCAGTCTTGGATTGATTAGGTGGCAAGAGTAGAGTCTGTGTGGTGATAAAGGAGCTTTCGTGGGTGAGCTGGTTGAAGCCAGCCATCCAACCTTCAGTTTCACATGCCCCCTTCTTGGATGTTATGCCTTAAACATAAAGGGATTATCTTGATTTATCAGCCAAACCAACACTTGAGAGTAAAGACTTTCATTCATTTAGTAAACATTTATCAGTGAGGTGATGGGTCATGAAAGCTGCTAGGCACTAGGGTTGAGATGGGAGTCACAGGTTGAATAAGTCATATTTGCTGATCTCAGTTTGTCTGAATTCTAGGGGAGGTGATAGTTCGGCAGTCATTGCAATGGGTGCTGTGATAGAGGGAAACACAGAGGGTCAGAGAGGCCCGCAGGCAGGGCAGCTCGTCCATTCTCCACTAAGCATCAGAATCAGAGAGACCTGAGTTTGAATTCTGATTCTGTCCCTTACTAATGGTGTGATCTTTTTTAAAAAAACATTTGAACTTTAGTTTTCTTATCCACAGTAATGGGAGATGAGATTGTTATCTGTAAGATTGTACTGAGAATTACATGGAATGATTTGCACAGTATGTTTATAATCGTGACCACTTCCAGTATTCAACAAATGGCTATTATTATTATTTCCTTAGATTTGTCATGCCTGTGATGTCTGGCTTCTGAGACGATGGCCCTCTCTTTCCTTCTTGGCATATATTAACAACTATGGGTTTTGCATTCAAAACGATAGTGTCCAAGACTCAATGATACTCAGGACACCAACCCCTTTTTGCAGTCACATTGGTTGACTTGCTTTTCCCAGTATGTTTGATAAAATCATACCAAGATCCATATCTCACACATTCCTTTGCTTGAAATTCCTATCCCTGTCTTCTCCATCTACTGTACTAAAATCTGATGTGGCCATGAGGCTGTCTCAGGAAGCCTGTTCCTCCCACCACGGTCCACAGCAGCTTGTCCCTTCTGGGAGTTTCTGCAGCAGCCCTGGTCAGCATATTCAGGGGGTGCCCCCATGTAGCAGCCTCCTTATCACAACTTCTCATTTTCCTCCAATCCTGTGAAGGAATTTGGCTTTATATATATTCTGTATTCTCACCACCATTTTCAATGAATAGGTCATTAATAAACAGTTGTTCCTTAAGGGAGAATCTTATACATACTCTGCAATGTTTTTCCCTGTGTCTGTTGGGAATAATTTTGGCTGCAAGTAAAAGAAAATGTGACTTAACCCAAAGGGTTAAAAAACCAACCCTCCCCCTCCCACCCTCACACAAAGAGTTAAAAAACCAAAGGGTTCCTATTTAACCAAGAACAGGCCTGGAGGGAGGCAGTGCTCGTGTTCATTTCTTAGCTCTGTGATGTTAAGGTGTTTTGTTGGGTTGGCATCTCTGTAATTCTCCTGGCTTATATTTCTCATGCTTACCAGATTTCTTCTGCAGCCCCAAAACCCTATTCTTTATCCAGTTGTGTTCAGAGGAGAAGGGAGGAAAATACAGAAAAGAGAGAGAGAGAGAAAGTGAAAGACAGAGAGGTGTCATTGAGGGTCATTTTCCTCTCCTTCTCAGTGAGGGAAAAGCCATCTCAGAAATCTCCTTATTTCTATTAGCAGGAACTGAGCTCTATGGAACCGTTAACTGTAAGGAAGTTAGAAAATGTACATAAGTGCCTGCCTTTTAAAATTTCTACAGTAGGAGAAGGGCCAGGGTCAAGGGTGCTGGCAATGGGTGTTAGGGGGCTAAACCAGCGTGTCTTCCATGTGTCCTCAGTATGAAGTTGACAAGAATTAGTACCACAGACATCATGACACATTGAGGAAGAGCTCATAGAAAGAAGCACCAGGCAGTGGAAACTAGCAGGCTTCTGGGAGTAGAATGTGGAGGCCAATTGCATCTGTTCAGAGGAAGCCTTAGACTTACTTTTTTTTTTTTTTTTTTTTTTTGAGACGGAGTCTCACTCTGTTGCCTAGGCTGGAGTGCAGTGGTGCGATCTTGGCTCACTGCAACCTCTGCCACCCAGGTTCAAGCGATTCTCCTACCTCAGCCTCCTGAGTAGCTGGGATTACAGGCACCCGCCACTGTGCCCGGCTAATTTTTGTATTTTTAGTAGAGTCAGAGTTTCACCACCTTGGCCAGGCTGATCTTGAACTCCTGACTTCGTGATCCACCTGCCTTGGCCTCCCAAAGTGCTAGGATTACAGGCTTGAGCCACCACACTTGGCTGGTTTAGACATTTTAAGACTAAGTGAGAATGGATGCCACTTGGATAACCCAAGTTAGAGAATGCATGGTTTGGGGAGAGGGAATGGTTTTGGGAGAATGATGAAGAGATAGGTTTGGTATGAGTTTTGGAGCTTGGATCCAAGCAAGATGTAGGAGCAAGAGTAGTTGCTGCTGGAGTAGAGCTGGGTTGGTGAAGCAGATTGGGGGATGTTGGATGAAATGTTCCCTTGAGTATTACCTTTGGTTTGTTTTCATAAAAGCTGACCCAGAGACAAGGATTTGGGTGTAAATACTTTCTTTGGGAGATGATTGGGAGCCTGTGGCAGAAGTGAGGAAAGGCAATAGGGAAGGGAAAAAGCTAATAAATGATGAATTCATGAGCATATCACCACCATGGGCAATTGAAACTTTATCCTACTGTGGATCCCTGAAAGATTATTGTAAAATATACTCCAGAATTGTCGTTCCAATGAGATGAAGAAATGGAAATATCTGTCTACCATTTTACATCTCTCATTGGTGGGGTCAATTCTGTAAGCACTGCCTCCTTGAAACTTTTGACCTATCTTACCCTATGGGGCTGAGCATGGCTCCACAACCAGAAGATGATATAGGGTGCCATTGGAAAGTATGTGAATTGTGTGCAGGTAGCATCTCAGAGGGGCTGAGATGCTATGGGGAGGGCACCCACCATTTCTGATACTGGTAACATCTCTTGGTGATCTGAAAGGGAATAAGAGAGGAGGTACAATAGCTCATCTATTGTAGGCACAGAGAAAATAGTTCAGCACCCACCCTGAGGATGGAAGGAAGTATAACCAGCTACTGTCTTTTCAGTGACACTCTGAATAAATGGTTCTCTATGCAGACACCTATAGGCACATCTGGAATAGCTATGTGTACTTGGAACGAAACAAGAGTTGCAAAATTTTCTTTGAAGTTTAGGTATCTATAATTTTCTCTTAGGAGCAATGCTGGATACTTTTACAGTCCCCTCTTAGTAAAACCAGCCAGCCCAGAGTCCTGCTCAAGACATGATTTCCAAGACTAGGGGTAGGTGAGAACACATAGTTGGGCCAGCCGCCTATGGTATGAGCTGGTGTGAAAAAACAAGAGGGGAGATCAGATAACTCTCCTGAGAATTTAAGTTTGAAACTTGGAAAATCTGTTAGTTTAAGTCAGTTTCTGCCATCATTGAAGCTGAAGTGGAAGGACAGTCCTAATAATCCATGTATATTTATCTTCCAATAAATAAACACCCTCCATTTTTAAGTTAACTTGAGAGGGTCTCTGATACTTGTAACTAAAATAACCTAAAAGGAAACATGAATGGGGATTCATTTCCATTTAGATAGTTGATCATGGGGATATATTGATATCTTTACCTTGAAAGATTCTCTCTCTCTCTCTCTCCCCCCCCCCCCTTCACACACACACACACACACACACACACACACACACACACCCCAGAGAGATAAAATGAATCAACTGAGTTGGGTTAATGGTATTACAAAGTAAAAAGATATATATTTTTTCTATCTTTCATTTTGTACTTAAAGGCATCCAAGATTCAAATATTCATTGGCTTTCTCCCTAAACTTTTGGAAACTGCTCTATCCACACACCTGCCCTCTGTTTTTAACCTTCACAGATCTTAAGGCTTTGTCTTTTGTGCAAATTCTTTTAGATTGATATTTCTTGGTTTTCCAGGGCAGTCTTGATTTCAACTATTGTCCCGTTGTCTCCATATACTATCAATGTCCCAGAACTGCCAATATTTTGGCATTTAAACTATATCTCTCTCAGACAGCCTAATTCCCAGAAGTGAAGAAAAGTTATTTGTTAGATTTTGTGTCCTGATTTTTGGTTTGGAAGATAAGGTCATCATAGCCTTATTCTACTATTCTTTCAGGTCTTGAAATTTGTAAGTTGTCACTTGCTTCTCCTTGAGCAGGTATAACCTATGCAGCCTTCATCATTGAAGCACTGCGTTATATGAAATGAGACACGTATCAGAAGTTATTATTTTCATGCTTCCTTGGAACACCTATTACTGAGGATCAGCACATCCTATGGAATATTCAGTGGAGAAGAAGATAAAATGTGGACATCAGTCCTCTGGAGCTGAGTGAGCTCCCTGCCCCACACCAGGGGGATTGGATGGGAGGATGAAGCTGAGTTAAGAGTACTATGCCATTCTAAAGACATGCAAATCTAATTCTTCTTCTCTCAAAAACATTTTGTATTTGCTTTCTATGGCTCTTAGGGATAGAGCAATTATTCTTATTAACTGAATGGTCAGAAAAAAAGATGTATTTCAGTATGACTGCTATGCCCCTATGGTACTCATTGCCCTTGTTGACCTATCTTGTCCTAATTGACTTTATCCCTCGCTAGACTCTGAGGTTCATGAGCGTGATGGAGTTTGGTCCTTCTACATGCTTAGCTTGGTCCTGGTTCGTAGTGGGTGATAAATATAAATGTAAAATACATGCAGAAGTGTGTTCTCAGAGGCAGCACTCTCAGGAGTGTGCTGGATTAGTGTAATTGTTATTGAATTGTACATAGTAGATTCTTAAATTTTATTGGTCACTGCTACTTCTGAAGAGTTGCAGACATATGATGCTTGATTAATTTAAACAAAATTTATGATCAGGACCATCTTGTTGTCATAATTATTCTCTTTTTAAATGTCTACGCTGATAATGAGGATGAAAGCTTATTTACTTATTGGTTGAAGTTGGCAGTTGAAAAAAATAAGTAAATTAGTTTATTAATTTATTAATTAGACTTCTATAGTCATTTTAAGCAATTGCTCATTTGGCTCTTTTCTTATTAATTAGTATCCTGATTGTTTGTTAAATAACAATGTATATGTAAGTTCAACATTTCTTTCATTTTACCCTTGTTTCTGAAATTCATGAAATCCAGTCTTAAAAATGGGAATGGTAATAACTCAACTTTTGCTAGATAGCTAATAGAATATTGAAATAATAAATGAGAAATTAATCATCCAAGGAGATTCAGCATACTGAAAATGATGATAATAACTGCAAAAATGATAGCCATTTTATTGAGAGATAAATATATGTTGAATATTATCATAAACTTTTTGCATGTAAGACTAATATAGCCCTTGCATAACTGATGTTACAGAGGAGGAGAAGGCACAGAGTGATTTACTTGCCCAAGGTCATATATAGAGCTAGTAGACTGAGGAGTAGAGATTGAGATACTACAAAACTGTAAGTGTATATTGTGAATCATAAGGAGAATCACTTGGGTTTCAGTTCCAGGAAAGGGAACCAATGGTTTGGAGATGGAGAAATTTTATTTTAAAAAATTTGCTTGTTATAAGATGAAAGACTCTATAAGTTGTCTGAACTTCAAGATGGCAATCTACTAGGTTATGGATTTTTCAAGACTTATTTTTGAAATTAGATTGATAGTGAGAGGCTGAGTGCCTAAAAGGGGCAGGTAGGTTTGTTCGTGACGTTGAGACCACTGATTAGTGCAACCTTAGTATTTATGTGACTTGCACCTCCACCAGTGAGTCCACATTGTTATCTATCTTAGCTTTTCCAAATTATGCTTGTGAACATTACTTACAAGATATATGAATGGGCGTTAGGTTCAAAATAAGGTTCCTTTGATCAAATAAATTTGGAAAGATTGTATCTAACAAAATGAAATTAGTTTCAAGACACAGTGTTCAGGGTTCTAAACTACATTGTGAATGTCCAAGAGGGACATAAAGTAGGTAGCATTTCTCAAACTTATTGATGGCCTTTTTCAATTTTTTTCCTGGAGAAGCTTATGAGACTCAATGGCTCACAGAACAAACACATTTTTGGAAATGCTCTTATTTCTACATTACGGAAATGAATATTTGTACCTATTTATATAAAGAAATACCATCTAGACACGTTTCATGTATAAGGGGGAAGAGAAATCAAAGACTGTGTAAGGCAATGTGCTCCAGTGGAAAGAGACAGAAGCTCATAAATTTCACTATTTCCTTCTAGTTGTCTTTAATTTGCTGTGCAATGCTGGATGGAAACATGGCAATTGTGTATCTTTGTTTCCCCATTTAAAAATTAATGATTAAACAGGATGATAATGATGGGGAGAATGGGGAACAGGGGTGGGAAGAAAACAAGAAAAGGTACTTGATGATTAGAAAAGGAAACATAGTATCAAGTAGTCATGCAGAAGCAATAAATTCAGATCTATTGCACAGCATGGTAACTACAGTTAATGACAATGTATTGTATACATGCTAAGAGTAGATTTTTAAAGGTTTTTACCACAAAATAACGATGAGAAGTAATGGACATTTTAATTAGCTTGATTTTTGCCCTTCCACAGTGTACGCATATATCAAAACATCATGTTGTACATCGTAAATATATACAATTTTTGTCAATAAAGATTAAAAACTTCACTGACAAAACAAAAGTAGCTAATTGTCATCATATGTCCAATATGTTCGTTCACTTGTCATTCATTCATGCATTCAACAGCTGTTTTATTCCGTTTACTGTGTGCTAAGAATAGAAGGATGAATAAAACAAACACGTTTTCTGCCCTTTTCGATCTGTTAATCTGAGGATGAGGGGAAATAGACAATAAAGAAGGAAACAAATAAACAAAAATAACACAACCAGCTGTGAAATCGAAAAGAAATAAACTTGAGTGAAGTGATGGAGCATAATGGAATTAATTTCAGCTTCATAAGATATAAGGACGTGTTCTCTGAAGACCCAGAGGGGAGCAGGCCTCCCATTGGCCTCTTTGATGGGGGAGGATGATTGGTTTCTTCCCCCCCCACATAAACCTTCATGGGGCTTCCCATGACAGCCTTAAAATAATCTAGCATTTCATTGGTGAGTCATAAAATGTAAGTGAAAAACTATGTTTATAATATATTTATGATAACTTCCTGCCCAGATGTGCCTTGAAATGTTTCCAATTCTAATAAATGTCCTGATACTCCATTATGATTTTCCTGTAGGTGGAGCAGAGGAGAGACCCAGTGCTGGATGCCAAAAAATTTGTCTCAGCTCTGCCATGAATGGACTGAGCCATCTGGTCAATTCACCTGAACTTTCTCAGCTTTATTATTTTCTCTTTTGAAAAACGAGGGCATAGAATATGTTGTCCCCAATGTTTTCTAGCACTTAAATATCCATTCCAGGTTCCTTAGACCCTTGGTCTTACTCCACTCTTGTCTTTAGCATTTCAGTTCTGATGTTGATGCTGCATCCTACTCTCTTGAACTGTCACTTGTGATTTAGCTCATTCCAGCAAGTTTATGAGCTTAAAGGAACCAGCAGGTCTCAGGCTTCTATATCACACAAATAGAAACGTTAAGAAGCCATCCCCCATGCCAGCCGTTTGACGCTTGTGAAAGGCTAATTTAATACAGGAAAGTTTAGGTAACTTCAGATGGAGGTGCCCATTTACTCACTGCCATGGGTCAGGCAGCTCAAGTTAATGTCTACACTAATTGAATACATGAATCAGAGAAAATGATGATTTGTCACGAGTATGTGTATGCTTAAAAATGGGAATAATGAAAAACTAACAGAAGACAAATTGTGCTGTAAGAATTTTGTAAATGGAAATTTCTGCCCAAAAAAAAAGAGCACAAAATATATTGAGGAGCCTTGGAGACTCCTAGCCGAGCTTCTCATTTTTTCCTGGCTGGCCTGTTTTCTTTTTAGGTATCGTTCAGTGTCATAAATAAAATTGTCTCTGTTGGAAAGGCTCTGAAGACCTAGGGAGAAAGGGGAAACTGCTGGCTATGCCTAATCAGAATAAACGGATAGGGCTTACTCCTAGGATTTCTTTATTTTTAGACACTGGGGTGTGTGTGTGTGTGTGTGTGTGTGTGTGTGTGTGCGCGCGCGCGCGCTTGTGTGTGGTATATGCACTCAAGTGCATGTTGCATTACCTGGCATGGCACCTGAAGACTCCAGCTCAGTTTTCTGGTAGGTTATTGTCATTGTTTGTCATTAATAGGAAAAATGTAGTGAACCTGGAGATGTTCTGCCCAGATTCCTCCTTTGATGAAGGACTTATTGTCCCAGCTGTTGGAATAGCCTCAGCTACAGAGGACCAGGACCTCCCTCAATGTCAATCACTTTACCCAGGGTGGTCCACATCCAGTGAATGATTGATGGAGGGGATAGTGTTCTCGCCTTCTTACCCCAGCTTAAGATAACTCTGAAGGGCTCCTGATGACTCCTCGGTCAGCCATGCATTGTAGGGATGGCATTGCCACCGACTTCTCCCTCTGCCCAATCCTGTTTGTTTCCTCCGTCTTTCCCAGAGGTTGGTCCCATGGGCACTTTTTAATAAACATCCTGCAAAGCCAATCTCCAGCTTAAAGTTGCTTCTGGGAAACCTGTGACAGAAGACAATAATATATTTGTGAAATGTACATCGGATCATGTTATTTTCTTGCTTAAAGTGTCTCCAGGTGGAAGTTCAAACTCCTTAGCAGGGTTTAAAGGTTCTTCAGGAACTGAGCCTTCCTCATCTTTTCACCTCCATCTCTCATTGCTGACAACTTGCACCCTGAGCTCCACTTTGGCATCCTTCAAATGTCCCAAGCATTCCTATGCTCTGAGACTTTATATATAAATAATATCTTTTTTTGTTTGTTTGTTTTGGCCTTGCTCTTGCCTTCCTTGGTTTCTTGACAAACTTCTATCTTTCCTTCAAGACACATCTTACATCACAATGACAGTTCACATTTATTGGGCCCTTCTGCTGTGCTAGGGACTGTGACTGTAGCAACGTGCTTTTTTAATCCCTAGGGGTTTATGAGGTAGCTATTATCATCATTTCCATTTTGCTGATGAGAAAATAGGGTACAGAGAGTTTTAAAAACTTGCTTAAAGTCACAAAATTGGTACAGAGTGGAGCCCAGACTCATGGAGGTAAATTGTACCGTTATTCATTATATGAAACCACCCTGTATATTTCTTGAGAGAAAGAACTTTTTACATTTCTTTTTAAAAGGTCTTTTAAAAAGACCTTTTCATATTTACTTTAATTTCAACCATTTCTAGAGACCTTACCTTCTTTTCAGCTTTATTGAGGTATAATTGATAAATAAAAATTATATATATTTAACTTATACTGCTTGATGTTTTGATATATGTATACCTGTGAAAGAATCACCACAATCAAGCTAATTTATATCCAGCATCTCACTTAGTTACCATCTTCTTTTTCTGTTTTTTTTTTTTTTTCCTGGTGAGAGCATTTAAGGTTTACCTGCTTAGCAAATTTCCAGTATACAATGTAGTATTGTTAACTATAGTTACATTGATGTACATGAAATCTTCAGAACATGTTCATCTTGTAAAACCGAAAGTTTATATCCTTTACCAGCATCTCCCCATATTCCCTCCCTTCAGTCTCTGATAGCCACTATTCTACTCCAGCTTCTGTGAGTTCGACTATTTTAGATTCCACATAGAAGTTGAGATCATGCAGTATGTGTCTTTCTGTGTCTAGCTTATTTCAATTAGCATAATGTCCTCCAGGTTAATCATGTTTTTTCAAATGGCAAACATTTTTTCCTTTTTTGAGTCTGAATAATATCTCATTTTACATATATATGCATGTATATCAATCTATATACCTATTTATGTCTGTACTGATCTATATATCACTATATAGAATATATCAGTATATCACTGTGTAGAATATATCAATATTTTTATATGTAAGTATACACCAGTGTATTTATATAGATATATAAATATGGTATATATATGTTATATATTAATATGTAGATCTATATCTATGTTAAATATAGTTATATCTATATACTGAATATATCATATGTAGATATATGTATATGTATATTGATATACAAATATACATGTAATCGATATACATGTGGAGACTGATATAGACATATGTAGACATAGGTATATCTATATATTGATATATAAATATATAGATATATTAATATATGTAGACATAAATATATCTATATATAGTATTGATATTATATAATATAAATATATAGATGTACCTCTATAGATGTACCTATGCCTACATATACATTTATCAATCTACATATATTTATCAATTTGTATATAGATATATCTATATATCATATATTGATAGATCTATGTGTTTATATATCAATATATCTGTATCTTATATATTATATATATCTACATATAAATATCTAATATATCTCTATATCTCTCTATATAGATATATCAATGTATAGATATACCTATGTCTATATATATGTCTATATCTGTATCAGTATCTATATGTGTATCACATTTTTGTTTAATGATACTTTAAGTTCTGGGATCCATGTGCAGAACATGCAGGTTTGTTACATAGGTATACATGTGTCATGGTGGTTTGCTGCACCCATCAACCCATCATCTATATTAGGTATTTCTCCTAATGTCATCCCTCCCCTAGCC
This sequence comes from Chlorocebus sabaeus, assembly GCF_047675955.1. Classification (NCBI taxonomy): domain Eukaryota; kingdom Metazoa; phylum Chordata; class Mammalia; order Primates; family Cercopithecidae; genus Chlorocebus; species Chlorocebus sabaeus. The sequence continues at coordinate 28,028,263 of NC_132904.1, read as the reverse complement.
CCCCACCCCCCAACAGGCCCTGGTGTGTGATGTTCCCCTCCCTGTGTTCATGTGTTCTCATTGTTCAACTTCCACTTATGAGTGAGAACATGTGGTGTTTGGTTTTCTGTTCCCGTGTTAGTTTGCTGAGAATGATGGTTTCCAGCTTCATCCATGTCCCTGCAAAGGACATGAACTCATTCTTTTTTATGGCTGCATAGTATTCCATGGTGTATATGTGCCACATTTTCTTTATCCAGTCTAACATTGATGGACATTTGGGTTGGTTCCAAGTCTTTGCTGTTGTGAATAGTGCTGCAATAAACATACATGTGCATGTATCTTTATAGTAGAATGAGCTATAATCCTTTGGGTATATACCCAGTAATGGGATTGCTGGGTTAAATGGTATTTCTTGTTCTAGATCCTTGAGGAATCACCACACTCTCTTCCACAGTAGTTGAACTACTTTACACTCTCACCAACAGTGTAAAAGTGTTCCTATTTCTCCACATCCTCTCCAGCATCTGTTGTTTCCTGACTTTTTAATGATCACCATTCTAACTGGTGTGAGATGGAATCTCATTGTTGTTTTGATTTGCATTTCTTTTATGACCAGTGATGATAAGCTTTTTTTTCCATTCATCCATTGACAGACATTTAGGTTGTTTCCATATCTTAGCTATTGTGAATAATGCTGCAATGAACATGAAAGTAGAGCTATCTTTTTTAGATACTGATATCATATTCTTTGTATATATATCCAGAAGTGGTATCAATGAATTTTTATTTTTTTGAGGAACCTCCATACTGTTTTCCATACAAGTGTTCCCTTTTGTTTAATCATAGGCTAGGGCTGGAACATAGTAGAATTTCAAGGAGTGTTTGCTGAATAAGTGAACAAATGCAATAATGGCTTCCCTCAGTCCCAGCCCCATCATGCTGAGTGAAGGAGGATGGACCCTTCTTGCCTTAAAAGGATGTCTCTTGATGAGTAGGCAGTGGTCTTCTCTGAAGTTTCTACTCCTGTCCAGAGCTCCCAGCTGCCCATACTTGGAAGTTTTCTATTAGTCTGTTTTGGTTAAGGATCCAGCTGTGACTTTTTCCTCCTCTGATGCCCTCCACTGCATCTGGGATCAGAATCAGAACCTTCCGGAGCCATCTCTATACAGCAGCTCATCCGTGTCTTCTTTGCTGAGTTTCCTAGTGGGATTCTAGAGCTGGGAGCACAAGTTTACTTTCTGCTTTGCCATGTTCTGATTTGATGCTTTCAAACTCAGTTTTTTAAATTGCAAGACAGGTGCAATCATAATTCACAGACTCTTGGTGAGGATAGAATGAGATAGTGTACGTATCAAAGTTCTAAATACCAACAAATATTATTTATTGTTAAAATGATTTGTTCTAGTCTTTCAATTCAAAAGTTGTCCCAGTCAAAACCCTCAGTCCCATCCCATGCCCCACTCCTCCTCCCTATTCACAAGTCCCTTCTTATATTGTTCCAGTTTTCTTCTCTCATCAACTACCAAAGTAATCCATCCTCAACACATATGTTTCCTATGGTAAGAATCAATCCTCTCATCTAATTTCTATTCTGGACTTTGACTAACTGGATTCTTATGTCTTCCAGAAATGATAAAATATCAGAATCTGAAAACACAAACAAGAAAAAGAAATTGAAACTCTGAGAAGCAGAGTGACTTGCCTAGAGGTCACAGAATAAGCTGAGGGTCCAAAATCCACTTCCAGGATTAGGACCCTGTTCCTTTGGAGTCTTACCTTCAGACTTACTTTTGTATTGAAAGGGTTACAGAAGTGCTTCAGTGCTTTCTTGGGTGGCTTTCTCTGATTCTACAGGATGCTTAGGTGGTCTTTTTACATGTTCCTAGGGCACTCTACACATCCATGTAATGGCACTTCCACAGTTGTAAGGAACTGCTGGATGGCTGTTTTCTCTAATAGACTTTAAGCTCCAAGAGTGCAGAGTCTGGGTCTGTCCTGTTTGCTATCCTGTGTGCTTGATAGGGTGCTTGTCATATAGAAACTGGTCGCTAATATCTATGGGAACGTGGTAAGTGGCCAATAAATACCTGAGACTGACTGATCAACTGCAGAATACGTACTGCATTGAGAATCCTCATTCTTCTCTAGTTGGACCCATCAGGAAAACAACAACACGAGGCTGAGTGTTTACATTCTCCGGCCCCATCTGTTGCCCTCTCCCCTTCCCCCTGGGCATGAAGATCTAAATTTCCTCAAGTACTTTCCCAGTTAGATTCCTGAATTATTTCCCTGTCACCCACTTTGTCTGTTACCATTATCAAAGCCAGTAAATGAAAGAAAAGAGATTGAGTCATCAGGTGACTTGGTAGTTTCCTTTCAGTCTTGAGATTCTATTATTCTCATCATTCATTCACTGTCATCATTCACACACTCAACAAATGTTTATCGAGCACCTACCATGTTCCAGTATGTTCCAGGCACTTAGGCGCTAGGAATACATTGGTGAATAAAACAAATACAAACCCCTGCCCCACTGAGCTTACATTCTAGTAGAGGGACATGGACACTGCAGATTCACATAAATTAAATAATAGTACTGCTGTGGAAGTAAATAAAGTGTAGTAGGGAATAGGAATTCTGGGAGAATTGGGTGTTTTCATTTAAATATAACTATTTGTAATTTCAACTTTTACTATAGATTAAGGGGCACATGTGCAGGTTTGTTATATGTTACATATTGCATGATGTTGAGGTTTATGGTACAACTGATCTCATTACACAGGTGATGAGCATGGTAACCAATATATGGTTTTTTAGCCCATGCCTGCCTCCCTCCTTCCCTCTCCTGTCTAGTAGTCCCCAGTGTTCCCCATCTTTATGTCTATGGGTATTCAATGTTTAGCTCCCACTTATATGTGAGAATATGTGGCATTTGTTTTTCTGTTTTTGCATTAATTCTCTTAGGATAATGGCCTCAAGCTCCATCCATGTTGCTGCAAAGTATATAATTTCATTCTTTTTGATTATTGCACAGTATTCCATGGTATATATATAACACATTTTCTTTATCCAAGTCACTGTTGAAGGGTACCTACCTATGTTGATTCCATGTCTTTGCTATTATGACTAGCACTACAATGAACACACAGGTGCATGTTTCTTTTTGATATAATAAATTATTTTCCTTTGGGCATATACCCAGTAGTGGGATTGCTAAGTTGAATGGTAGTTCTGTTTTCTGTTCTTTGAGAAATCTCCAAACTGCTTTCCACAGTGGCTGACCTAGTTTGCATTCCTACCAGCAATATATAAGTGCTCCCTTTTCTCTGCAACCTGGCCAGCATCTGTTATTTTTTTACTTTTTAATAATAGCCACTCTGACTGATGTGAGATTGTACCTCGTTGTTGTTTGGTTTGCATTTCTGTGATGATTAATGATGTCAATCATTTTTTCATGTTTCTTGGCCACTTGTACATCTTCTTTTGAGAACTGTCTGTTCATTTCATTTGCCTACTTTTTAATTAGTTAGTTTGTTTTGTGCTTGTTGATTTAAATTCCTTATAGATGCTGGATATTAGACTTTTGTCAGATGTATAGTTTGTGAATATTTTCTCCCATTCTGTGGCTGTTTACTTTGTTGGTAATTTCTTTTGCTGTGCAGAAGTTCTTTAGTTTAATTAGGTCCTTTTTGTTTTTGTTGTAATTGCTCCTAGAGACATAGCCTTAAATTCTTTGCCAAAGCCCATGTTGAGAAGGGAAATTCCTATGTTATCTTCTAGGATTTTTATAGTTTAAGGTTTTATATTTAAGTCTTTAATCTATCTTGAGTTAATTTTTGTACATGTTGAGAGGTAGGAGTTCCAGTTTCATTATTCTGCATATGGCTAGCTAGTCATCCCAATATCATTCATTGAATAGGTAGTCCTTTCTCCATTGCTTATTTTGGTCAGTTTTCTCAAAGATCTAATGGTTACAGGTATGTGACTTTATTTCCATGCTCTTTATTCTGTTCTATTTTTCTATGTGTCTGTTTTTGTACCAGTACCATGCTGGCTTGGCTTCTTAGCCTTAGAGTATAGTTTTAAATCTAGTTATATGATGCTTTTGGCTTGTTCTTTTTGTTTAGGATTGCTTTGACTATTTGGATTCTTTTTTGGTTCCATATGAATTTCAGAGTAGATTTTTCTAATTCTGTGAAAAACGACATTGGTATTTTGATAGGGATAGCAATGAATCTGTAAATTGCTTTGGGCAGTATGACCATTTTAACAATAGTGATTTTTCAAATCAGTGAGCATAGGATATTTTTCCATAGATTTGTGTCATCTCTGATTTATTTTAGCAGTGTTTTGTCATTCTCCTTGTAGAGATCTTTCACATCCTTGGTTACATACGTTCCTAGATGCTTCATTTTTTGTGGCTATTGTATATGGGATTGTGTTCTTGACTTGGTTCTCAGCTAGAATGTCACTGATGTATAGAAATGCTACTAATTTTTATACAATTATTTTGTATCCTGAAACTTTACTGAATATGTTTACAGTTCCAGGAGCCTTTTGGGAGAATCTTTAGGGTTTTCTATGCATAGACATATATCATCAGCAAAGAGAGACAGTTTGGCTTTTTATTTTCCTATTTGGATGACTTTATTTCTTTCTCTGACTGATTGCTCTGGCTAGGCCTCCCTCTACTATGTTGAATAGGAGTGGTGGGAGTAGGCATTCTTGTCTTGTTCCAGTTCTCCCGGGAAATGGTACCAGCTTTTGCCTGTTCAGTATAATGTTGGTTGTGGATTTGTCATAGATGGCGCTTCCTATTTTGAAGTGTGTTCCTTTGCTGCCTAGTCTGTTGAGGATTTTTATCATGATGAAATGTTGGATTTTATTGAAATATTTTTCTGCATCTCTGAGATAATCATATGATTTTTGTTTTTGATTCTACTTGTGTGGTGAATCACAGTTATTGATTTGTGTGTGTTGAATTAACCTTGCATCCCAGGAATAAAGCCTACTTGATCATGGTGAATTAACTTTTTGATGTGCTACTGGATTTGGTATGCTAGTATTTTGCTGAGGATTTTTGTGTTTATCTTCATCATGGATATTGGCCTAAAGTTTTCTTTTGTTTGTGTGTCTCTGACAGATTTTGATATCAGGATGATGCTGACTTCATAGAATGAGTTAGGGAGAAGCCCTCTTTCCTAAATGTTTTGAAATAGTTTCAGTAGGATTCATATCAATTCTTTGTATGACTGGTAGAATTTGGTTGTGAATCTGTATTAGTCTGTTCTCATGCTTCTATAAAGAAATACCTGAGATTGGGTAATTAATACAGCAAAAGGGTTTAATTGCAGTTCCACATGGCTGGGGAGGCCTCAGGAAGGTTACAATCACGGCAGAAGGGAGAGCAACAGATCCTTCTTCACATGGTGACAAGAGAGAGAAGAATGGATGAAGGGGGGAAAGCCCCTTATACAATCATCAGATCTCATGAGAACTCTCTATCATGAGAACAGCATAGGGGGACCGTCACAATAATCTAATCACCTCCTATGAGGTCTGTCCCCCAACACCTGGGGATTACAATTCAGATTACAATTCAAGATGAGATTTGGGTGGGCACACAGAGCCAGATCATGTCAGAATTCGTCTATTCTTGGGCTCTTTTAGGTTGGTAGGTTTTTTTTTTTTTTTTTTCCCACTTTGGAATATTTATTATATTCCTTAATGCATTTCTTAGCAAGTATAGCACTCTTTAATCAAGAATATAAAGTCATCTACTTAGAATCACAATATCTTAAAGATGCATACTGGAATGATAAGCAAGTTTGAAGATGTAACTATCAACAATTCTTTTCAAAGTCATATCAATATATTACTCTCATGAAACTTGCACATTCTAAGAAAGGTCATGTTTTTTCCCGCAGTACTGGGAAGGTATGCATTTAACCATGTGGCCAGCCAGAAAGGCTATTTTATATATGGTGTGTGTTACTTATTAAAAGCCTGTCCTTTCTCTAATATTGTACATTACACAATTGTAGCTACACCTGAAGAGAAGTGAGTTTCAATGACCACCATCACCTAAAAACATGAATAAGTTCCTATATTTAGGACCAGAGGAATGATATATTGTACTGTACTATGCCTACCTCTGTCCAGAGGCCAGCTGTCTCACCTGTTCTTCAGGGTGTCTAGACTTCTTACCCATCTATTATCGGGGATGCTTCTGAAGTCATTCCCATGGGCCCCTGTCTAGTATTGAGAATACCTCTAAGGAAGTTTCTTTCAAATCTGATCTACCCACCATGTTTATTCCCTGACACTAAAAGTTCACTGACTTCAAATCCTAGACTTGTCCATCATTATTTTCCCTAGTTGGACAAGGCTGAATTAAAGAGACTTTGTTAAAGGAAGTAGCCTTGGCAGAAGAAAAATCGTTGTTCTGTAGAAGTGTCATTCAATATTTAAAATCTTTTCTGAACCAAAACGAGAGCCTGAAAGTAAAGCACCTTTTATTTTTTTTAACTCTGCTGTCATTGCTACTAAGGATTTATGGTAAATTATCCTGCAGCCCTTCTTGGCTTGAGAGGAGGTACAGCACAAGTAGCCCACAGGGTCTCAATAACAGAAATATTCTCAAGGACCCTTGAGAATACAAAGGAATACTGGGCTGTTTTAAAATGAGAAAACAGAAGAATCAGTTTCTTCTGTTCCTATTCCTATAATATGCCTTAGTCTTTGAAAAGCACAGATAGATAGTTGGTTTGAACTAATTATTTCTCCCTGCTCTCCCCCACAAGAGACATTCCTGCTTGCCTTCTTGGGCATCTGTTTAAAAGCAGTATGGGAAGAAGGGGGATGCTCTAGGGGGACAAGATGTAATCATAAAATCTGAAGCCCCAAAAGAAAAGTCAGAGGAGGTTGAAAAAAAAAAAAAATGAAAGCAACTCTCCTAACCAGAAAATCAAATATGTTATCTTTCTTTCAGGATTAATAATTAATAGTTAAGAGGAAAGCCACATCAATTTATAGGGCCCTTCTTTGGGAAAGATTCATATAATTTAGCATACATACCATATTCAGTGAAAATGCATTCAATATAATTACCTATTATAAAGACAACCTTCTTGGCACTTAACAAATGAGATAATTATAAATGCTCCTTTTGCTTTTTATTAAAATGTCACAGCATGCCTAGAGAACAGTTTATATGGATGCATAAAGTCTGAAACCCTAGAAGAAAACTAATCAAAAACCACCTGTTAAATACACAATTATGATTATTGGTGTCCTTTCAATTAAATCCTATGTGTTTAAAATGAAAAACATGCAGCCTGGTACAAATACTCATGTTTCGATTTGCGATCTGCTGCATTGGCATGAGTTTTGGTGAAACTGCAAAATCACACCCAGTACTCTTCTGTATGTCATCCACTGTCAGGCCTTCCCAGAGCTCAATCAGAGTCAGCCCTTTTTTCTTGTCCACATCAAACACAGCCTTTTCAGTAATAATGTGGTTGACACATTGCTTTCCAGTCAATGGTAATGTACATTTCTCCATGATTTTATGTGCATTTCCCTTTGCAGAATGCTCCATGGTGACCACCACTTTGGTTTTGGCACTGGACACTAAATCCATAGCACCTCCCATTCCTTTCACCATCTTCCCAGGTATCATCCAGTTAGCCAGGTCACCATATTTGGAAACCTGCATCGCTCCTAGCATTGTCAGATCCACATGTCTCCCTCTAATCATTGCAAATGATTCATCGCTGGAGAAAAAAGAGGCTCCTGGAAGAATAATAACCGTTTCCTTGCCTGCATTGATGAGATCTGCATTAGCTTCATGTTGTCATGGGTATGGACCCAAACCCAGGACTCCATTTTCACTTTGAAGACGAACAGTCATATTTGGGCTGATAAAGTTGCTGGCCAGGAGAGGGATTCCTATGCCCAAATTAGCATACATGCCATCCTCAAACTCAAGAGCGGCCCTCTTGATGATTCGTTCCCTTACGTCATCTCCAGGGTTAGCAGATTCGGCTTCCTCATCTCCCTCTTTCCGGATTGATAAATGCTCAATTCTTTTCTCATATTTCTCTCCCTTTATAAGGCGATGTACATAAATCTGAGGAATATGGATGTCTTCTGGAGCAAATGCTCCAATATCCACAATTTCTTCAACCTCTACCACTGTGGTTTCTGCAGCTTTGCACGTTGGCAAGTTGAAATTCCTTGCACTTTTCCTGAAAATCGCGTTTCCTGCTCGGTCCGCCTTCCAGGTTTTCACCAAAGCAAAAGCCCCTGTAATTGCTTCCTCCAAAATAAAGTGCTGACCATTGAACTCACTCGCCTCTCTTGGCTTACTGGTAATGGCAACACTGCCATCTTTGTTGTATTTCATGGGCGACCCTCCTCGAAAGGCCGGGAGGACGTCATAGCCGCGCTGTGGAGGCTCCAGCCCGCCCCTCTTTCCTTCGCAGTGAATCGGCGGCGCCCAGGACAGCGCGCACTGATACTCAAACGCGCGCTCCACCCGGTAGCCTCCTCCTGCCTCACGGCCCGAAGATGGCGGCTCTCAAACTCCTCTCCTCTGGGCTTCGGCTTTGCGCCTCTGCCCGCGGATCTAGGGGAGCCTGGTACAAGGGATGTGTTTGTTCCTTTTCCACCAGTGCTCATCGCCATACCAAGTTTTATACAGGTCCAGTAGAAGCTGTAAAAGACATTCCTGATGGTGCAACGGTTTTGGTTGGTGGTTTTGGGCTATGTGGAATTCCAGAGAATCTTATAGGTGCTTTACTGAAAACTGGAGAAAAAGGACTAACTGCAGTCAGCAACAACGCAGGGGTTGACAATTTTGGTTTGGGGCTTTTGCTTCGGTCCAAGCAGATAAAACGCATGATCTCTTCATATGTGGGAGAAAATGCAGAGTTTGAACGACAGTACTTATCTGGTGAGTTAGAAGTGGAGCTGACACCACAGGGCACACTTGCCGAGAGGATCCGTGCAGGCGGGGCTGGAGTTCCTGCATTTTACACCCCCACAGGGTATGGGACCCTGGTACAAGAAGGTGGGTAGGTTTTTAAAATTGCTGATTCAGTTTTGGAACATGTTATTTGTCTGTTCAGGTTTTTACTTTCTTCCTGGTTAAATCTTTGGAGGTTGTGTGTTTCCAGAAATGTATGTTTCTTCTAGATTGTCTAATTTGTGTACATAGAGGTGTTCATGGTAGACTCTGAGGGTGTTTTGTATGTCTGTGGGATCATTTGTAATGTCATCTTTGTTATTTCTGATTGAGCTTATTTGGATCCTTTTTCTTTTCTTTGTTAATCTAGCTAGTGATCTATCAGTCTTGTTTATTCCTTTGAAGAAACAATTATTGGTTTCATTAATCTTTTGTATGGACTTTTTGGTCTCTATTTCATTCAATTCTCTGATTTTAGTTATTTCTTTTCTTCTGCTATCTTTGGGGTTGGATCATTCTTTTTTTTTCCCCTAGATCTTCAAGGTGCAATGTTATATCATTAATTTGAGCTCTTTCTAACCTCTTCATGAAGGCATTTAGCACTATAAACTTTCCTCTTAACACTGTTTTAGCTGCATTCCAAAGATTTTGGTGAGTTGTATCTCTATTTTCATTGATTTCAAGGAACTTTTTAATTTCTGCCCTAATTTTGTTGTTTACCCAATAGTTATTTAGAAGCAAATTGTTTGTTTTCCATGTTCTTATATACTTTTGAGAGATATTATTGGTATTTTTTTTTTTTTTTTTGCACTGTGGTCCAAGAGTGTGCTTAGTATGTCTTAATTTTTTTTGAATTTATTGCGACTTGCCTTATGACCAAGCATATGGTCAATCTTAGAATGTGTTCCATGTGTAGATGAAAAGAATATATTCTCTATGGTTGTTGGATGGAATATTCTGTAGATGTCTATTAGGCCCAATTGGGCAAGTGTCAAGTTTAAGTTCAGAATATCTTTGTTAGTTTTCTGCCTCAATGATCTGTTTGGCACTGTCAGTTGGGTGATGAAGTCCCCTATGTTATTTTGTGGCTGTCTGAATCTTTTTGTAGGTCAAAAACTTGTTATTATAAATCTGGGTGCTCCAGTGTCAGGTGCATATATATTAGGATAGTAAAGTTTTCTTGTTGAAATAAACCCTTTACCATTATGTAATGCCCTTCTTTGTTTTTCTTGGTTATTGTTGGCTTAAACTCTGTTTATCTGATATTAGAATCGTGACTCTTGCTTTTTTGTTGTTGTTTATTTGCATGTTAGATCTTTCTCCATTCCTTTATTTCTAGCCCGTGGGTGTCATTACATGTGAGATGTGTCTCTTGAAGACATCAGACAGTTGGCTCTTGTCTTTTTATACAGCTTGCCACTCTATGCCTTTTAAGATGGGTGTTTAGATAATTTACATTCAGAGTTAGTGTTAATATACAAGATTTTGATTCTGTTGTCATATTGCTGGCTGTTTGTTTTGTAGACTTGCTTGTAAAATTGCTTCATATTGCCTGTGAGTGATGCATTTGAGTGTGGTTTTTTTTTTTTTTTTTTTGTGGTAGCAGGTTTCAATCTTTTGTGTCCATGTTTACCATTCCTTTTAGGGCCTTTTGTATGGCTGATCTGGTGGTAACAAATTCCCTTAGTGCTTGCTTGTTTGAGAAGGATTTTATGTCTCCTTTGCTCAAGAAACTTAGCTTAGTGGGATGTGAGATTCTTGGTTGGAATTTCATTTTTCTAAGAATGCTTAAACATGCCCCCAATCTCTCCTAGTTTGTAAGGTTTCTGTTGAGAGGTCTGCTGCTTGCCTGATGAGATTCCCTTTTTAGTTGACCTGACCTTTTCCTCTAGCTGCCTTCAATATTTTTTCTTTTGTATTCACCGTGGTGAATCTAATAATTATATTCCTTGGGAGTGGTTGGCTTGTATAATATTTTGCAGCAGTTCTCTGTATTTCTTGAATTTGTATGCCCTTCTCTCTAGCTGGATTAGGGAAATTTTCATGCACTATATTCTCAGATGTGTTTTCCAAGTTACTCTCTCTCTTTTTCTTTCAGAAATATTCATGAGTCATAGATTTGGTCTCATTACACAATCTTATATTTCTCAGAGGTTTTGTTCATTTTTTAAAATTATTTTTTCTTTGTTTTTGTTGGATCGAGTTGCTTCAAAGAACCAATCTTCAAGCTCTGAGATTTTTCCCTCAGCTTGGTCAATTCTGCTGTTTATGCTTCTGATTATGTTATAAAAGTTTTGAAGTAAATTCTTCAGTTCTAGAAGTTTATTCTGGTTTTTCTTAAAATTATTATTTCATTTTTCAGCTCCCAGGTTGTTTAACTGCTTTCCTTTTATTCCTTGGATTGGGTTTCAACTTTCTCCTTGATCTTGATGAACTTCCTTGCCACTCATATTCTGAATTCTGTTGCTGTCATTTCAGTTATCTCAATCTGGTTAAGAACCATTTCTGGGGTACTAGTGTGTTCATTTGTAGGTAAGGGCACACAGTGGCATTTTGAGTTGCCAGAGCTCTTGCACTGATTCTTTCTCATGTGCAAGTGCTAGTGTTTCTTTAACTGTTATGTAAGTTGAGTACAGTCAGTTAGCTTTGTTTCTGGAGGCTTTCAGAAGGCCAAGACTCTGTGCAGATCTTTTTTTTGTGGTTGATTTTTTCCTTTAGCTTTATTTTTTATTTTTATTATTATTATACTTTTAAGTTCTAGGGTACATGTGCACAACATGCAGGTTTGTTGCATATGTATACATGTGCCATGTTGGTGTGCTGCACCCCTTAACTCGTCATTTACATTAGGTATATCTCCTAATGCTATCCCTCCCTCCTTCCCCCACTCCACAACAGGCCCCACTGTGTGATGTTCCCCTTCCTGTGTCCAAGTGTTCTCATTGTTCAGTTCCCACCTATGAGTGAGAACATGCGGTGTTTGGTTTTCTGTTCTTGCGATAGTTTGCTGAGAATGATGGTTTCCAGCTTCATCCATATCCCTACAAAGGACATGAACTCATCCTTTTTATGGCTGCATAGTATTCCATGGTGTATATGTGCCACATTTTCTTAATACAGTCTATTATTGGTGGACATTTGGGTTGGTTCCAAATCTTTGCTGTTGTGAATGGTGCTGCAATAAACATATGTGTGCATGTGTCTTGATAATAGCATGATTTATAATCCTTTGGGTTTATACCCAGTAATGGGATGGTTGGGTCAAATGGTATTTCTAGTGCTAGATCCTTGAGGAATTGCCACACTGTCTTCCACAATGGTTGAACTAGTTTACAGTCCCACCAACAGTGTAAAAGTGTTCCTATTTCTCCACATCCTTTCCAACACCTGTTGTTTCCTGACTTTTTAATGATTGCCATTCTAACTGGTGTGAGATGGTATCTCATGGTGGTTTTGATTTGCATTTCTCTGATGTCCAGTGATGATGAGCGTTTTTTCATGTGTCTGTTTGCTGCATAAATGTCTTCTTTTGAGAAGTGCCTGTTCATATCCTTTGCCCACTTTTTGATGGGGTTGTTTTTTTCTTGTAAATTTGTTTGAGTTCTTTGTAGATTCTGGATATTAGCCCTTTGTCAGATGAGTAGATTGCAAAAATTTTCTCGCATTCTGTAGGTTGCATGTTCACTCTGGTGGTAGTTTCTTTTGGTGTGCAGAAGCTCTTTAGTTTAATTAGATCTCATTTGTCAATTTTGACTTTTGTTGCCATTGCTTTTGGTGTTTTAGACATGAAGTCCTTGCCCATGCCTATGTCCTGAATGGTATTGCCTAGGTGTTCTTCTAGGGTTTTTATGGTTTTAGGTCTAACATTTAAGTCTTTAATCCATCTTGAATTAATTTTTATATAGGGTGTAAGGAAGGGATCCATTTTCAGCTTTCTACACATGGCTAGTGAGTTTTCCCAGCACCATTTATTAAATAGGGAATCCTTTCCCCATTTCTTGTTTTTGTCATATTTGTCAAAGATCAGATGGTTGTAGATGTGTGGTATTATTTCTGAGGGCTCTGTTCTGTTCCATTGGTCTATATCTCGTTTTTGGTACCAGTACCATGCTGTTATGGTTACTGTAGCCTTGTAGTATAGTTTGAAGTAAGGTAGCATGATTCCTTCAGCTTTGTTCTTTTGACTTAGGATTGACTTGGCAATGCAGGCTCTTTTTTGCTTCCATATGAACTTTAAAGTAGTTTTTTCCAATTCTTGATGAAAGTCGTTGGTAGCTTGATGGGGATGGCATTGAATCTATAAATTACCTTGGGCAGTATGGTCATTTTTACGATATTGATTCTTCCTATCCATGAGCATGGAATCTTCTCCATTTGTTTGTGTCCTCTTTTATTTCATTGAGTAGTGGTTTGTAGTTCTCCTTGAAGAGGTCCTTCACATCCCTTGTAAGTTGGATTCCTAGGTATTTTATTCTCTTTGAAGCAATTGTGAATGGGAGTTCACTCATGATTTGGCTCTCTGTTTGTCTGTTATTGGTGTATAAGAATGCTTGTGATTTTTGCATGTTGATTTTGTATCCTGAGACTTCGCTGAAGTTGCTTATCAGCTTAAAGAGATTTTGGGCTGAGATGATGGGGTTTTCTAAATGTAAAATCATGTCATCTGCTAACAGGGACAATTTGGCTTCCTCTTTTCCTAATTGAATACCCTTTATTTCTTTCTCCTGCCTGATTGCCCTGGCCAGAAATTCCAACTCTATGTTTAATATGAGTGGTGAGAGAGGGCATCCCTGTCTTGTGCCAGTCCTCAAAGAGAATGCTTCTAGTTTTTGCCCATTCAGTATGATATTGGCTGTGGGTTTGTCATAGATAGCTCTTATTATATTGAGATACATCCCATCAATACCTAATTTATTGAGAGTTTTTAGCATGAAGGGTTGTTGAATTTTGTCAAAGGCCTTTTCTGCATCTATTGAGACAATTATGTGATTTTTGTCTTTGGTTCTGTTTATATGCTGGATTATGTTTATTGATTTGCATATGTTGAACCAGCCTTGCATCCCAGGGATGAAGCCCACTTGATCATGGTGGATAAGCTTTTTGATGTGCTGCTGGATTCAGTTTGCCAGTATTTTATTGAGGATTTTTGCATCGATGTTCATCAGGGATATTGGTCTAAAATTCTCTTTTTTTGTTGTATCTCTGCCAGGCTTTGGTATCAGGATGATGCTGGCCTCATAAAATGAGTTAGGGAGCATTCCCTCTTTTTCTATTGACTGAAATAGTTTCAGAAGGAAGGGTTCCGGCTCCTCCTTGTACCTCTGGTAGAATTCGGCTGTGAATCTGTCTGGTCGTGGACTTTTTTTGGTTGGTAGGCTATTAATTATTGCCTCAATTTCAGAGCCTGTTATTGGTCTATTCAGGGATTCAACTTCTTCCTGGTTTAGTCTTGGGAGGGTGTATGTGTCCAGGAATTTATCCATTTCTTCTAGATTTTCTAGTTTATTTGCACAGAGGTATTTATAGCATTCTCTCATGGTAGTTTGTATTTCTCTGGGATCAGTGGTGATATCCCCTTTATCATTTTTTATTGTGTCTATTTGATTCTTCTCTCTTTTCTTCTGTATTAGTCTTGCTAGTGGTCTATTAATTTTGTTGATCTTTTTGGAAAACCAGCTCCCGGATTCATTGATTTTTTGAAGGGATTTTTGTGTCTCTATCTCCTTCAGTTCTGCTCTGATCTTAGTTATTTCTTGCCTTCTGCTAGCTTTTGAATGTGTTTGCTCTTGCTTCTCTAGTTCTTTTAATTGTGATGTTAGGGTGTCAATTTTAGGTCTTTCTTTCTTTCTCTTGTGGACATTTAGTGCCATAAATTTCCCTCTACACCCTGCTTTAAATGTGTGCCAGAGATTCTGGTATGTTATGTCTTTGTTCCCATTGGTTTCAAAGAACAATTGAAACCAATTTCTGCCTTCATTTCGTTATGTACCCAGTAGTCATTGAGGAGCAGGTTGTTCTGTTTCCAGGTAGTTGAGCAGTATTGAGTGAGTTTCTTAATCCTGAGTTCTAGTTTGAATGCACTGTGGTCTGAGAGACAGTTTGTTATAATTTCTGTTCTTTTATATTTGCTGAGGAGTGCTTTACTTCCAAATATGTGGTCAATTTTGGAATAAGTGCAATGTGGTGCTGAGAAGAATGTATGTTCTGTTGACTTGGAGTGGAGAGCTCTGTAGATGTCTATTAGGTCCACTTGGTGCAGTGGTGATTTCAATTCCTGGATATCCTTGTTAACTTTCCCTCTCATAGATCTGTCTAATGTTGACAGTGGGGTGTTAAAGTCTCCCATTATTATTGTATGGGAGTCTAAGTCTCTTTGTAGGTCTCTAAGACTTGCTTTATGAATCTGGGTGCTCCTGTATTGGGTGCATATATATTTAGGATCGTTAACTCTTCTTGTTGAATTGATCCCTTTACCATTATGTAATGGCCTTCTTTGTCTCTTTTGATCTTTGTTGGTTTAAAGTCTGTTTTATCAGAGACTAGGATTGCAACTACTGCATTTTTTTGTTTTCCGTTTGCTTGGTAGATCTTCCTCCATCCCTTTATTTTGAGCCTATGTGTGTCTCTGCACCTAAGATGGGTCTCCTGAATACAGCACACTAATACGTCTTGACTCTTTATCCACTTTGCCAGTCTGTGTCTTTTAATTGGAGAATTTAGCCCATTTACATTTAAGTTTAATATTGTTTTGTGTGAATTTGATCTTGTCATTATGATGTTAGCTGGTTATTTTGCTCGTTAGTTGAGGCAGTTTCTTCCTAGCATTGATGGTCTTTACAATTTGGCATGTTTTTGCAGTGGCTTGTACCGGTTGTTCCTTTCCATGTTTAGTGCTTCCTTCAGGAGCTCTTGTAAGGCAGGTCTGGTGGTGACAAAAGCTCTCAGCATTTGCTTGTCTGTAAAGGATTTTATTTCTCCTTCACTTATGAAGCTTAGTTTGGCTGGATATGAAATTCTGGGTTGAAAATTCTTTTCTTTAAGAATATTGATTTTTGGCCCCCCTCTCTTCTGGCTTATAGAGTTTCTGCTGAGAGATCTGCTGTTAGTCTAATGGGCTTCCCTTTATGGGAAACCTGACCTTTCTCTCTGGCTGCCGTTAACATTTTTTCCTTCATTTCAACTTTGGTGAATCTGACAATTATGTGTCTTGGAGTTGCTCTTCTCGAGGAGTATCTTTGTGGCATTCCCTGTATTTCCTGAATTTGAATGTTGGCCTGCCTTGCTAGGTTGGGGAAGTTCTCCTGGATAATATCCTGAAGAGTGTTTTCCAACTTGGTTCCATTTTCCCCATCACTTTCAGGCAGACCAATCAGACATAGATTTGGTCTTTTCACATAGTCCCATATTTCTTCATTTGTTTTTACTCTTTTTTCTCTGAACTTCTCTTCCCGCTTCATTTCATTCATTTGATCTTCAATCACTGATACCCTTTCTTCCACTTGATTGAATCGGCTACTGAAGCTTGTGCATTCATCATGTAGTTCTCGTGCCATGGTTTTCAGCTCCATCAGGTCATTTAAGTACTTCTCTACACTGGTTATTCTAGTTAGCCATTCGTCTAATCTTTTTTCAAGGTTTTTATCTTCTTTGTGATGGTTTCGAACTTCCTTCTTTAGCTCGGAGAAGTTTGATTGTCTGAAGCCTTCTTCTCTCAACTTGTCAAAGTCATTCTCCATCCAGCTTTGTTCCATTGCTGGCGAGGAGCTGCGCTCCTTTTGAGGGGGAGAGGTGCTCTGATTTTTAGAATTTTCAGCTTTTCTACTCTGTTTTTTTCCCCATCTTTGTGGTTTTATCTACCTTTGGTCTTTGATCATGGTGACATACAGATGAGGTTTTGGTGTAGATGTCCTTTCTGTTTGTTAGTTTTCCTTCTAAAAGTCAGGACCCTCAGCTGCAGGTCTGTTGGAGTTTGCTGGAGGTCCACTCCAGACTCTGTTTGCCTGGGTATCAGCAGCAGAGGCTGCAGAACAGCGAATATTGCTGAACAGCAAATGTTGCTGCCTGATCGTTCCTCTGGAAGCTTCATCTCAGAAGGGTACCTAACTGTGTGAGGTGTCAGTCTGCCCCTACTAGGGGGGTGCCTCCCAGTTAGGCTACTCGGGAGTCAGGGACCCACTTGAGGAGGCGGTCTGTCCTTTCTCAGATCTCAAACTCCGTGCTGGGAGAACCACTACTCTCTTCAAAGCTGTCAGACTGGGACAATTAAGTCTACAGAGGTTTCTGCTGCCTTTTGGTTGGCTATGCCCTGCCCCCAGAGGTGGAGTCTACAGAGGCAGGCAGGCCTCCTTGAGCTGCAGTGGGCTCCCCAGTTCGAGCTTCCTTGTGCTTTGTTTACCTACTCAAACCTCAGCAATGGCAGGCACCCCTCCCCTAGCCTCACTGCTGCCTTGCAGTTTGATCTCAGACTGCTATGCTCGCAATGAGTGAGACTCTGTGGGCATGGGACCCCCTGAGCCAGGCGCGGGATATAATCTCCTGGTGTGCCATTTGCTAAGACCATTGGAAAAGCACAGTATTAGGGTGGGAGTGACCCGATTTTCCAGGTGCCGTCTGTCACAGCTTTTCTCATCTAGGAAAGGGAATTCCCTGACCCCTTGTGCTTCCCAGGTGAGGCGATGCCTCACCCTGCTTCAGCTCATGCTTGGTGGGCTGCACCCACTGTCCTGCCCCCACTGTCTGACAAGCTCCAGTGAGATGAACCCGGTACCTCAGTTGGAAATGCAGAAATCACCTGTCTTTTGCATCGCTCATGCTGGGAGCTGTAGACTGGAGGTGTTCCTATTTGACCGTCTTGGAACCGCCCCTCCTTTAGTTTTCACAGGTGCTGTATATTGGCAAAGTATTTTGGTGTTGTGGTTTGGGCTGTTATTGAGTAGGTTGAAGTTAAGAGTTGTGGCCAGCAGATAGACTCTTAGCCCATGGATCTTTTACATTTTGATGCATTTTAGTGGTAGTGCTCTATGGGTATGGGGGAGAGAGTTGACTCCCTTACCTGTGCTGCTCCTGGGCCTTGGAGGCCTTGGAGGAACCCCCTCCAATTACTGTTTTCATGCCAGCATTTTCTTTGTTAGGTGTTCTGGGTCACAGTGCTCCCTCAGGAAGGGGATGTGGTTGGCAGACAGGCCATACCTTTCCCAGACATACCCGGTGCAGGGAGGCATGTCCTAGTCCCCTGCTGGCCTGTGAGAACTCAGGCATCTCAGCCCTCACAGTATTCTAAGAGTGAAGGGTCCCCCACCTGCTTGGGCACCAACCAAGCCAGCAAGTCCCACTCAGCTAGGAGTAGCAGGAGTGGGTGGAGTCATCTGATCCACTCTCTGAGTGCTTCCCAGGGGAACATGGGACTGTGCCCACCCACAGAATTTTCGTAGAGGCAAGGCTTTGTGCTGGAAACCCCAGCTGGTGTGTCCCACCAAGCTAAGAGCAACAAGGATGGGTGAGGTCTCCGGTTCCACCATTCAGGTGCTTCCTGGGGGAACATGGAGCTGTGTCCCCTGGCAGAGTTCAGGCTGAAGCTGAGCTGTTGTGCTGGAAGCTGGCATTGAGCCTTGTCTGACAGGGGGAATGGTCCAGTCTTCCTGCTTCCAGACACCATGACTGTGGCCTCTATCATGGCTATGGCAGCTAGCACTGAGCTGGTCCAGGGTCCAAGGCCTGTGGGAGGTCCCCTATGGACTTGAGTGTTGCCTTTATAAAAACTCCAGGTGGCTCTTTGGATTAATCAAGAGACCCAGGAGGCCGAGGTGATTCTCTCATTTCCAGGATTGTACAGGTCCCTGTGGGAAGTGTGAATCCCCCAGGGGCTCTCACTCATTCACCTTTTCTCCATGAAAAGGAGCCAGCTCCTTCTGGCTCCATGTTGATCCCAGAGGTGCTGCTGCCAAGCTTCACTGTTCTCTGTTCTTAGTGTCCCCTCACTTCCTTGATGGATCCCTATGAGGCTTTTTAGACAATTGACTTGTAGCATCAGTGATTACTCACCACTCTGTCTGTGAGAGCGGCACACACCAGCTACTTCTAGTCTGCCATCTTGACCCTCTCTTGTTTTAATTTTATAGTATTAGATATCTGCAAGTCTTAGAAAATCTCAAGGGGGCGGCCCAGATTCTGCCTTGGGCACATGCAAGACAAGGAAAAGAAGAAAAATCCTGCTTATGACACATTCCTCCCATCCCCATGTGACCTTTGCTGCTCCCTTGAAAGGTGCTCGGTTCTACTTAGGCTGATTTAGCCTTGCTGGGGCTGAGACTCTGCAGCTGAAGATAACTGAGGATAAGGTATTAGTTTCTAAGGAAAAAATCCCCATAGGCTAATCTGGCATCAAGATGATTAATACTTTTTACTAACAAATAAAAGTTCAGGAGTCCCAGGGAGTTCAGTCACCTTAATGCCATTAAAGCTATAAATACTCTTTGAAGACATAGACCATTGGTGTTGAAATATCAGCCAAATGATCTCTAGTGGCTGTGGAAATTTACCACTTCCCTTGAGAAGTGACTCTGCTCATAGCCTGTGGAGCCTTCTGAATCTGCTTCTCCTATTCAAATTGTACACTATCTTCCAAAGTTCTTAGCAGTACCATTGGTCATCTTTGAGGGGAGGATAGGAGGAGGTGGAGGACTTTGCCTAGGGTGCCTTCATTAATTTCTATTTTTTGCTCCTGAATTCATTTTCTTCTACAAAAAAAGCTATTAACATGGTATCAAGATCCATTTGTTTCAGCCATTTTCCTTATTGTATTCATTCTGCATGCTATTAGGATCAATTTCTTCCTATGGGATCCTGGATCTTATGACAGGACATTAGCTCTTGTTCCAGGGAAATCTCACAAAAGTAGCCACATTGATCAGGGTAGCATAACATCCTAGCTCCTGGGCTTGTTATACCTTCATAGGACCTATACTGCACTTTGGAGAGACAAATCTCAGATGAAGAAAAATTCAATCCAAGGAAATGCACTAATGCTGCATGTCTTTCATTTTGGAATTCCCAGAGTCTAGAACTATGCTCCAACCTTGAAATGAATCACTTAAAAATAATATATAAGTATGAAAATGCAGTGGAACTTATGGTCTGCACATTTTTGGATTTGGGTATGCCTGGAGATCTGGGATCTTGGGTGGGTAAGGTAGGGGTGAGTGAATGGAACATGATAGCAGTTTGTGGAGGTCTATTTGTGTGGGGAGCCACTTTGGGTAGGAAAGTATCTTAAAGGGAGAAATATGTGTGCATGAAGGGCTCGGACTATTTACGTGGCTTTGGTGATGGAGGTGGGGCAAGAGCAGGTATGATTCTGCATGTAATGTGGTACCATTCCCTCTGATCTATGCCCAGCCCAATTCCATGGAATTGTAGCTGAGCTGTAGAAGAGACGACATCCTGCAATCTATTTCATTACTACTGTCTCCACTTTATATTATACTCAATTGAAGGGGTCTGGCAGTGCTGTGCTGGTTATCCCACCCCTTGGTGCCACAGACCACTTTGCAGTTTTGGCTGTTCCAGAGAGTGAGTAATGGCATCAGGTAGGAAACTATAGTAGCCTGAGAGAAGACAGCAGAGGCAGTGTGGTAGCAGTGTGCCCAGAAAAGACACATAGTTCTTGACTAGATTTGCATGTGTACATATACATAAACTCCCATAAATGCTTATGGGGGTTGGGGTCTTCGTCAGAGGCTGAAGTTTTACATCAGATGGTGTCAAGGGTAGAGATATTTTTATGGTTGTTGTTAATGTTATGTCACCTGGACCTTTAGGCTGTGGAAGTGTGTGTGTATGTGCATGTGGATGTGGATGTGTGTGTGTGTTTCTCAAATTCAGGGATACTCAGTTGAATCTCTAGGGATCCTTAGAGATTGGAGGCTCCTTCACAGCTTCTCTGGCGCTAATTTGAAATGTGGCTGGGTCAGCATGTCTGGATGACTTTCCAGTTGGTTTCCCAGGAGAAAGAAAACGGCTCAGAGCACTTGTTAGTCCAAAGGTTTAAATGCAGTAGAGTCAAGATAATTAAGGATCTCCAGGAGAGCACAGAGAAGAGTAATTGAGAGAAACCAAGTGAAAAATAATGTGGGGAGAAAGGGAGATGAAGGGCATTAACACACAATAAGTTGGCAGGTCCTTGTTTAGATGATAGAAGGGCTGAGATGATAACAAGAAAGGTTGGGACAAGTTGTAGCCAAAGGAAATTTAATTTGAACATTTATCAGCATGTCCAAAATGAGGGATCCATTGAACGAAGGGCGCAGAAAGGGAGTCATCTGACTCACTAAAAATGAGCATTCCCCTAGCTGAACAAAGATCAGCAGACTGAGGGGGTGGCTAAGAAAATACCATTACAGCCTGTGCTGCTTCTAACCCTGACAGAGTTGGAACAAAGCTGAGTTTTGAAGGCAGAATTGACACCATGATGATGGAACTTGTGTCTTGCTGTGCCAATGCCATCCAGAGATGTGAGCAGTTAAAGGACTAAAATGAAATGGAGCCAGAAGATCGATATTATTTGGCTGGGCAAGCAGTTGGGAGCCTGCAGTTCACAGGGGGCTCCATCTAAGTGCTTGATTTCTTTTCTGTTTTTTAAGAGAGACCAGTAGTTCAGAGGAGTCCAGTGCTCCTGCTCCTTCCTTCAACTTGGAGACATCGATGGGCAGAACTGAAGTGCAGTTTGCTAGAAACAGAACACTGTTCTGGATGAATGATGCTGCTGTACAGGATAATGCCTTTCTGAGGCTGGAGCACTGGCTTTGAGACTTCCCTATTCAGTGCAAGCTGGACCAAGCAGGCCTGTGTCAGACAAGGACAATGAATCTAAGGCAAATCATATGATGACTCCCTGTTGTTAAAAGAGCATTCATGTACTACCCAGCACTGTCTGTGCTCCGGTGAACATGATACTTCACTGTTATCCTTCCTGTGGGGTTATGCCAACCATCCCAGTATCTCAGGATGTAGGGCTCTCAGTACTAAAACCAAGAGAGCCCCTGGCAAACTGGGACAGTAGTAACACTAGCATAGGAGAGCCTTATTAGATATGCCCTGTGCTTAGTGCTTTACCTGATTTATCTCAAGCATTTCCTCTATCACTTCTGAGGAAGACTGTTATTTGTTCCCATTTTATGGATGAAGATAGGCAGACAAAAACATGTTAGTTCACTTGCCTAACAAAATGTTAATGTCTGTTCTCTTTGGGTAGTGAGAGTCCAAGTGAACTTTACTGTTTTTCCATGTTCTATACATTGTTTAAATTTATTAAGTGAACATGTATTATGCCATAATATAAAAAAAAAAAAGACACCCAAGGTACCTATTTTCCTTGTGGGAAGGTAAGTAATTTACCAACATCATGTATTTAATGAGTTGAATCTGGAATCCTGCATTGATGAATTGCCAACCACCATAGCAGCAGGACAGGCTTAAAGAAGTTCCCTCATTTTAAGGTCTTTCTGATTCTTTGGGAGGTTTCCATCCTCACCTCTGACTGCCTTAGAACCAACCTATGCTGAATTCTCTATAATAAGAATGTTTGAATGAGTTGTCTTTGTGTAATAGCTTCTCAACTAAGCGGAGTACTCTCTTTTGCAGTGAGCAGATTTCTTTTTAGCTACAAGATGCCAGATATGAGAATCTTACTCTTAGCATATTTAATTAGCACCCTGGGACAAATGCTGATAAAGTCCTATTTCTCATGATTATGGGAGAGTATGTGAAAACCCAGTGGAGGGCTCCTAAATTTCTCGATTTTATCACCAGGGCTGTCCATCCCCTGCTGTCTTGCACATCTGTGCAGTTCCAGTTGCTGCCTCAGAGAGAAAGGGCAGCAAGGAAGGTCATCCAAGTGACCCTACTAGTGGAGGAGGGGCAGAGGAGGCTTTGAGCTCAGCTTGGCTGAAGTCCTCAAACTTACATGGGAAACAACTCTTTTCTATACCTTCCAGGTTTGCCTTGAATGTTCCAAATTTATGGGACTCATGCTCATCCTAAAGCAAATTCCTCTGTGTTTCCCCTTAATAAGCTTGAAACATTTAAGTGGATTGGAAGTCTCCTTGCAATGATTCTCCCACTCTGACTTGTACACACTTTTGGCACTAGTTTGTTGGGAAGCACTTTGGTATAGTGATTAAGGTTCTGGAATCAGACTGCCTGAGTTTGAATGCCAATGAGTTAGCTATGTGACTTTGTGTAATTCAGTTCATCCCTCTAAGTGTAAATGTTTTTATGTATAAAATGGGATTATAATCATACCTAACTCATAAGATTGATGTCAGGATTAAATAATAAAATGTACATATATTAGCTGCTGCAGAGTAAATGCTCAGTACCTGTGTTTCCACCTGGATTTAACAGGGGCAGGCAGGGTCATGAAGAAGCTTGAACTCATAGGCATGAGCTGAAGCTATTGTCCATGAGTTTTCTGGAAGGGAAGGACATAAGGAGGCTGGAACTACATGGTTATGTTCATGATGTTTGGGAAAGCCTCATTCCTGCTTTTAAAGTCTTCCAACTGATAAAGTTAGAATCACCCAGGATCATCTCTCTTACTTAAAGTCAACTGATTAGGGACTTCAATTACATCTGCCAAATCCCTTTACCCAAGTACCTAGATTAGTGTGTTTTGCTGAATAACCAGACCCTGTAACTAGCCAAGGAGATGCCCCCAAAAGCCATACCCAGCTTTTAGCTGTGATCATTTCTTTTAGTTTCCTGTGTCTGCTGTGACAAATTACTACAACCTCGGTAGCTTAACAGAAATGTGTTCTTTCACAGTTCTTGATGCCAGAAGTCTGAAACTAGAATCACTGGGCTGAAATCAGTGTGTCAGGAGAGTGGCATCTCCTCTGGAAGCTCGAAGGGAGAATCAGTTTCTTGCCTTTTCCAGATTTTGGTGACAGCCAGCATTCCTTGGCTTGTGGCTACATTGTTTCAATCTCTGCCTCTCTGGTCACATTGCTTTCTCCTTCACTATGTATGTCAAATCTCCCTCTTCCTCTTTCGTATAAGGATACTTGTGATTACATTTAGGACCTATCCAAATAATCTTGCATCTCAAGACCTTTAATGTAATCATGTTAGAAAAGACATTTTCCATATCAGGTAACATTTCCAATTTCCAAAGATGAAAACCTAATATTTTTGGGGACCATTATTCAGATTGCTACATCACCTCTTCATATATTTTTGAAAGCTTGCTTTATGCCGGGGACTTTACCAAGCTGTTGGGAATATGGAGATGAAATAGTTACAGTCTCTTCCTTTAAGGAGCTGACTGGTAACAAACAGAGATTCTTCAGGTACATGAGGAGCCTAGCAGTAATACCAAGAGCTGAGTCAGAGTGCCTCTGGATGGTTATTTGTGATGTGGTGAAGGCTTTTAGAGGAGAAAAGAGATCACTGTCAATTGTGAAGATCTGGGAAATTTTCATGGAGAAGAGAGGATATGATTGTCCAGAGCAATCCATTTCAAATTTGAGCATGTATAAAATTACCTATGAAACTTCTAACAACACAGATTGCTAGGCCTTACCTCCAGAGTTTCAGATTTAACAGATCTAAAGTAGGGCCTAAGAATGTGCATTTTAAGTAAGTTCAGGGGTGATGAAGATGCTGCTGGTCTGGAGACCACACTTGGAGGAACACTGTTCTATACACATGAAGATGATGGTGGAAGGGGAGGTAGCTCTTTCCTTTCTTGAATTAATTTAGGTCACAATTTAGAGGTCACTTTCTCAGACAGCACTCCTCCTTTAAGACAGAAGAAAACCTTGTCACATTAATTTACCCTGCTATGTTTCTTCATATTATTTATCATCACTATCGAGGGGGTAGTGTCTGTCTCTCCTGCCAGGAGGTAAGCTTCATGAGGATGCAAACTCTGGCTCTTTTGTTCACAGCACTTAGAAAAGTGGTTAGCACATGGTAGGTGCTCAATAAATATTTGTTAAGTGAAAGAGTGAATGATCTTAGATTTCATGTAACTTAAAGTTCGTTAACTCTTCTGACCTTGTTCCTTCAACACTAAACCAGTTTCTTCATCCTGAGAGCAATGATTTAAATAGAATTAAATCAGTTAAGTTGGCTGTTTGAGAGGACTTTTTCATTTTTTTCAATATGTTCTAGTTGACACAGTCTATGCAGAGCTGAAGATAATTTGGAGTTTCCTTAAGCAGTGAAGAAATGCCCATAAAGTAATTAGGTTGGTTTAAACTCATTTACTTCTTAATATTTCCATTTTTGAGTAAATATTTCATGCATTGCTCTTCTGGGAGGCAAAGAGACAGGAAATTTCAGCAATAATGTGTGTATAGAATTTCTTTTTTCCTCACAGTAGCACATTTTGAAAGATATCTCAACAGGTTATGACAAGTAGAACAGGAAAATATTATTTTAATTTCCCTGGGTCAATTATTAGAATTACTGAAAAATACACTTAAATCACAGTTTATCAGTATGATCCAATCTGAGGAGGAGGGTAAGTAAAAAAGGACTGGACTGGTTTATCATGATTAAGTTTGTGCCCAAAATGCCAAAACAAATCAAGCCCACTGGATGCGTCTGTCTTCCAGCTATTGAATATAACCGTGAAAAGGGGGATTCAGCCTGTCTAAATGTGGCATGCTGCTATAAAGCAGGTGGTAAAATCTAAAGAAAATTTAAAGCAAAGTACATCTTATGAGCTATGTTCCTAAATTTTCCCTTAAGAAACAGATGTCACATAATAAACTGTAATAAAAACTTTGAACACGTAGAAGGACATTTTGAATAATTAGAAATTTATTTTAGTCATCGAGTTTGATGATAACTACAGGGCTCTTCCCTAATTCATCTCCTTCCAAGCAGAACAAGAGAGGTAGAAATGGGGTCAGGTTAGGGGCAACATGCTCTATGTGGAAAGGTGGGGTGATCAACTCATCCCAGTTTGTCTAGGACTTTCCCAGTTTTAGCACTTCTTATCTTGTATCCCAGAAAACCTCTGTGTTCTGGGAAAACTTGGACAACTGGTTGCCCTAGGCACAGGCTGGCTCTCTTATTAGGTAGTGACTTCCTACTACTAAGGATAGTACATAGAGGTTGAATGGCCATTTCCCTGCATGAAGTGGTTCAATCTCTAATGAATTTTATGGGTTGACTGGCTGCAATTCTCTTATTCTCCAAACAAATAAATCCTCATCTCAAAGAAGCTAAATACCTAATTATAGTCATATAAACCAGCATGTACTTGTGCAGATTCCTGTTTTATCTTAACTATAAAACAAAGGTGGATGAATTTTTGAATTCTTAACAGTTGATCGTTGCTTTTAAAGGTCTATTCGACAAATAATTCACTCCCCTTCCAATTATATACAGTTATTTGGTGTTTAAGTGTCCTAATCTTGTACCAAGACTTTTTTTGCTTTTGTTGGTAAAAGGACTATTTTAAATATGTGTGTGTGTGTGTGTGTGTGTGACAGAGAGAGAGAGAAAAGAAAGAAAGAAAGAAAGAAAGAAAGAAAGAAAGAAAGAAAGAAAGAAAGAAAGAAAGAAAGAGAAAGAAAGAAAGAAAGAGAAAGAAAGGGGGCAGGGAGAACAAATACTATGTAGTAGGATTTTCTTTTCTTTCAACTTTTATCATTTATTAGCTCTTCTATTGATACTTTTCACTTGAAACAAAAGCTACACACCATTTGTTTTGGAGGACAACTTCTTACACTGTCATTTACTTGTCTATTCTCCCTTTGGGATACGAGTGATGTGTGGACATCAAGGAATCTCAGACTGTAACCTTGAACCCATAGCCTCAGAGTGATAGGAATAGGTGGGTTTGAGCGGGTAAGTGGGAGGCAGTGCAGCCTAACTAGAAGAGTGAGGTTTTCTTCCTCATTTCCCTACCATCCCAAGTCATCAAAAATAAACACCTGACTTTTTAGATTAAATTGTGTGTCTGCTCTAGAAAGGATGAAACAGTTCCTTGGACAATCAGTATGTGTGAAAGATTGTTAAAAGGCCACGCAGTACTAATTCTCTTCTTATTTCCATCTGACAGATTCCTCATTTTGTTTGAGGCAGCAGTGTGAGCAGTTTAAAACACTCAATTTCCCAACTTCATTTGCAGGTTGGGTGGCCGTGTAGTATAGTTCTGACTAATGAAGTACAGGCATAAATGCCCTTTGCTTTTCCTTTACTGGAGAAGCAGTGACCATATTGTGACCACAAGGCAACAATCATGAAGAAAAGGGAAAAGAAATCTCACAACATCAGTTTTGACATTGTTAAGTCGGTGAATGAACACCTACTTCTAGAATTTTTGTTAAATGAGATAACTGGTTAAACTTCTGTTAGTAGCTACAGTTGTAGGATTTTCTGTTTCTTCCAAATAATTGCTTTCTAACTGATCCAGGATATATGATACAGTGGAGAGTGTGCCACAGGAGGAAGCCGGAAAACTGTTCTTGGTTTATTTTTTTTCTGCTTTTACAGATGATATTTTGAGGTCCATTTTAGGTCTAAGAGGTCGAATTCCAATTCCAAGTCATTTTTGAAATAGAAGTTGTTATTTCTTCTAGTGTGTGTGGGTGCAGGAGTATCTATGATACTTAATAGTAATAATGAAGATTATTTAGTCTAAACCGGAGCCTATTTTCTTGCTGCTCCCTACTAAATTTCTCTGGCAAAGATGTGTGTCTTCTCAGGGTTACATTTGGTTCAGCTATGGCAATTCTATTATGTATCCTGTCCTTCTACCCAAAGTTTGTGTTGAAGTTGATTAATGTTGATGAATTGCCTTGAGCTTCATGAAGATCTGAAATTATTACAACCTGAGGAAGGAAGGGCCATGCTTATGTGACTAAGACAGAAAAATCTATATCAGAATCTGTGCAATTTCTGTTTTCCTTAAGCTGCACTTGTGAATGGACCCCTGTTCCTCCTTGTTCACCCTTTGTAGCACCATGGAGTTAAAATGCAATAAGTTGAAATGGCTGTGCTCTGAGTCTATCTGATGTCACTGTTGTTACCTTGACACAGA
Source organism: Chlorocebus sabaeus (assembly GCF_047675955.1). Lineage (NCBI taxonomy): Eukaryota > Metazoa > Chordata > Mammalia > Primates > Cercopithecidae > Chlorocebus > Chlorocebus sabaeus. Next base: position 28,000,259 of record NC_132904.1, on the reverse strand, counting down.
AGCAGGCAAGTTTTCATGACTTGTTGGAGGTTATGAAATCCACCCACTTCAGGGATGACCTTGATGTCTTCTAGGAATTCAGGCTCTGATAAATATAATTAACTCTAACCAGTGGGAAATCTCAAAAGGAATAGCTTCTTCCTCAACATTGAACTAACAAAGAAAGCGAGCTGCCATTTAAGATAAATATCAACATGCTGCCAATAACTGAGTGAAGGTTTGGAGATATTTATCAGTGTAGTTTTTCACAGAAGAAGTTGTTTCACAGAAGAAAACAAAATGTTGATTGCCTTGGTTCCTCAAACTGAGAAACAAAATGTCAGGGATTATTTCAATCTTGTGCTCCTACTAAGCTTCCTTTTTGACCAGTGCCTCCCCTTCCAACTCTCTCATGCCCATTTAATGTTAATAATTTTCTGGAGCAGCTGACTACTTTCCTCTTGTGTTCCCCTTCATAAGCTGGCTACAAAGCTTGTTCCTTAGTTACCTCTGATACCCCTTTAGAGGTCTATGTGAATTTTTTCTCTTGCAGCCTGTGTCTGAAGGTAAGGTAGTGGGAACAGTTACGACAGTTACTTGAGGGGCAATTTTGCCCTTTTGGTGAGATGAGAGGGAAGAAAATGTGAGCAAAGACGAATCTGCAAAATATTTCCTTATATTTCTGTACTTCTAGTTGGGGACTTAGAAGGGAACTTAAATTCAAGTCATTGTGCCCATGTGGTTAGTGACATGTGACTATTGATTATTTGAAATGTGATTAGAGTGACTGAGGAACGGGATTTTTAGTCTTTTAAAATTTTATATCATTTAGATTTAAATTTGAATAAGCATATTGGCTTATTCTTGCCATATTGGACAGTGAAGATATATAGTATATAGGAATGTTCTCAGAGTTCATGTGTGGGTTCAAGGGTTATTTTAAGGAATCCTAGATTCAGGAAGTAAATTGATCTCATTATCCCTAACCATTATTGAGATATGATGAGTGTATTAGAACTCAAGCTTTATCAAAGTTTTTCTTTATTTTTATTTTTGTATTTTATGTAATTCTACTAAGCATATTTCAAGAATGCCGGGCCTGGGCCCTTGTGAATCAAATATGTTATATTAGACAGGAAGGGAATATTGACTACAAGATAAAAGCACAGGCTTAAAAATGTGGCACATATACACCATGGAATATTATGCAGCCATAAAAAGGATGAGTTCATGTTCTTTGCAGAGAGATGGATGAAGCTGGAAACCATCGTTCTCAGCAAACTAACACAGGAACAGAAAACCAAACACTGCATCTTCTCACTCGTAAGTGGAAGTTGAACAATGAGAACACATGGACACAGGGAGGGGAACATCACAGACTGGGGCCTGTTTGGGGGTGAGGGGCTACGGGAGGGATAGCATTAGGAGAAATACCTAATGTAGATGACCAGTTGATTGGTGGAGCAAACCACCATGGCACATGTATACCTATGTAACAAACCTGCGTGTTCTGCAAATGGATCCCAGAACTTAAAGTACAATTTAAAAAATCATAAATGTCTGACTTCAATGTCTGATTCTACCTTTTCCTGGTTGTCTGTTTTTGGGTAAGATAAACAACCTATGTGGGCCATAATTTTCTAATTTTAAAATAGGGAAAGTAGCTCCTATATGCTGAGGTACTTGCTAAGTGTTAAAATGAGATAAAATAGCAATAGTAGTTAACACAGCCCTTGACATAGAGTAAGCATTTAATCAGTGTGTCTGTGTATGTGTGTGTGTTTGTACGTTCATGTGTGTGTGGAAGTCTGGGTTACATACCCATACACCCCTACAGCTTCACTAGCATTTTACAGTTATATTTATTTTTTGATAATCTATACATATGTTTATATGTATATTTATAGAAGTGTGAATATGTGTATAGGAACATTACTTCTATTTGGCATCTGGTAGTAAGTTGCCATGTGGTATAAATGTCCAACATTTTAAAAAATTATCCTATATGTATTTGATCATTTTTATTTTGTCAACAAACATTTCCTTTTTTTCAAAGCATAAATGTGCAATATGCCAAAACCTTCACCAATTCCCTGGGCCCTGCAGAGTAAGCCCCACCCCCATAGGATGGCATGCTTTCAGTTTGGCTCCCACTCATGATTCTAATTTCAGCTCCCTCCATCTATCCTTCCCCCAGTAATTTCATGCCACGATTTAGTTTCATTTAGTCCCCAGACACATCTCACTCTTTGATATCTCTATGCATTCACATGAGCTGTCTTTTTCATCTGGAACACCTCTATCCTGTCCTTTCTGGTTTTGGGAAGCACTAATTCTACTTGAGACCTAGTTAAACTGTCACTCCTTCTCATGAACTCCCATCCCCCAGGGGTTCTTATTTCTGTAACTTTATTATAACTCCTATTTCATTGGATTTTAATTATTTGTTCCTGGAATTTCCCCTCCGCTAGTGCCTTAGTTACCTCTGATGTCCTCTTTAGAGGTCATCTATGTGAATTCTTTCTCTTGCAGCCTGTATCTGAAGGTAAGGTAATGAGAACAGTTATGACAGTTACTTGAGCAATTTTGCCCTTTTGGTGAGATGGGAGGGAAGGAAATATGAGCAAAGACGAATCTGCAAAACATTGTCTTGTATTATTGTACTTCTAGTTAGGGCCTTAGGAGGTTACTTACAATTCAGGCCATTACGCCCATGTCATTAGTCACATGTGGCTATTGACTATTTGAAATGTGATTAGAGTGTCTGAGGAACTGGATTTTTAATCTTTTAAAATTTTACTTCATTTAGATTTAAATTTGAGTAAGCATATTGGCTTATTCTTGCCATATTGGACAGTGAAGGTATTTTGTACTTAGGAAAGTATTCAGAGTTCATGCGTGGGTTCAAGGGTTATTTTAAGGAATCCTAGATTCAGGAAATAAATTGATCTCATTATCCTATGGCACCCGAAACACACAAAAAAAATCCATTTGAGTTTACCAATTAATATTTTAATGTACATAAAATGTTAACTCACTTCTAGAAAATAATCTACTATGCTTGGATTCACAAAATATAAAGTAAGGACCAAACTAGGGAAGAAATGTTTGTTCATTCTAATAGAATTCATGTCTCTTTCTTTTCTCTTTCAGGATTGGTTAAAAATTGTTTGTTTTCTAAGCTCATGGTAGTAGATAATTACCTTTAGTTCCATGGAGAGTAACAACAAACAGGTAAATTCCAGTACCTGAAGAGTACTACCCAATAGTACAGGACTCCTATACTACAGGACTCCAAGGTGCAATTTAATAAAGCAGAGACTTAGTTGTAATCTTTAATTCCATTGGGGTACTACTACTATAGTTGAGCCTATGAAGCAATAATTTTCTAAATTGCACCCTAGTGGCCTAAATGTTAATTCAGCTTCCTGAGATTTCTAGCTTAAAGTGGAGGAGTTTGTTCTACACTATTAAATCTTGGTCTACAAATTTTATTTCCTTTAAACCTCTAGATTAAGAAATCACAGCTTTCAAAATGAAACTGCAAATTAATAGATGGAGGAGGAATCATCCATGAATTGACTGACTGAACTGCATACTTTTTTTTTTCAGATGCTAAGAATTCATTTTGATTCAGTTTCTAGCAAGCTCGAAGCAAAGTTTTGTGATCAATTTTGGTAATTAACTATCTCAGGAGTCTAGTTATATGTACTTTTTATTCATTTTAATTTCATTGGTCTATTTTAACTTTTATTGCTCTGTTTTATAATGTGTTTGGTTTTGTAAGCTATATCTAGTAGTTGCAAATTTCCTTGTTCCACACTCGGATATACAGAGAAAATGTATTTCTTTCTATCTTTATTGACTAATAATATCCCATAGGAGTCATACATTTTGGGTGGGCTAAAGCAAACTTATTTATCCCAATCCAGAAAATAGAATACTTCCTTAAGGTAAAACTAGATTCTGAGGTTCTTATATTTACAAGTTTCATATCTCCTCCATTTTCATCTTTTCCCAGAGGCTACTGGGTATACAGTGAGTGTGATTTATATGGCCCCCAAGGGGAGGTGATAGTTGTGAAGCCCTGGGATCCAGCTATATCTGCCCCTTTCATAGGATGATGGCTGTGGAGGGACTAATAGAATTACTCTCTGGGTTGCAAATGTGCTGAGGTGTGACAGGTCGCATCTGGTAGAGATGGCCCTTCTCTCTCCTTGATTTTTACAAAGAGTGATTTTTTCCAAATCATACTCTTGTGGCCTCTTGCCTTACTCCTCAGTCTCCTCCTGAGAGAGGGGGAGTGTGTACCTGGTTAGAAGGCAACAGGTTTCTTGATTGTTTGCGGAGAATCTTATTCAAGGTCCTGAGTGTGGTTCCTATTCTTCTCAGTGAGACGCAATGGCTGGTCAGCCTTAAGGACTGACACTCCTCTTGGGTGTTCTGTCTCAAGTGTGGCCATGGGTTTGGATAGGGAATGACTTGGCACATTTGGCTCTCACACAAACTGCCTCCTTTGATCCATATACACCACTAATGAATGATATTTTGACTTTCATCTTTACTCTTGTATTTATAAAATTCTAGATCCTTGATTGGTGAAGGGTTTATATATTATTAATGTATCTAGGTACCCCCAGATACTCCTAGCATATGAGTGTCTTTAAGAACATAACAACATAAAAAAACTGGACTTTTACATTCTTGGAAAGACTTTTGGGGAGCCAGAAAGATTAATTCTTTCATTTTAATACTTTCTTCCCTTCTTTTTTCTGTTTTTCAGTTTTGGTTAAGATCCCATTTAGACTATTTGCCCAAACTTTGGCCAATTAAAAGACTGTACCACCTCTGTTGCATTTCTTCACAGTAACTTTCAGTAATTGGCCAAAGTTACTGAAGTTACTTTACGGAAGCTAAAGTAAGCAGGGGATGAAAAGCATCCATCTTTGTCAGGGGCCTGACCTGGAACTGTGGGACTTGTTCCCTTGGCATTCTTCCATGTACCTCTCTGCCACTTTCTTGCTACCACCACATGCCAATTTTGTTTGTGAATTTTAGAGAATCAGATGGCAGTTTTACAGAAATAGAGGGAATTTTGTTAATGAACAAAATAAAATGAAGCACCTCCTATGAGGCAATCAATCTCAGTGTGGGTAGAGGAGAAAAGAGCCTGGTAAATTATTACAGATCCAAAGGCCAACAAAAGACAACATTATTAAACAAAACTTGTGTCTGAGATGCTTTACTCTTGGGGAATCAGACTGGCACTGAAACAGAGCAGGCAGCCTCAGGAATGCTCAAATTTATGAAAGCCAATAAAGCATAAACTTTGCATGTTTTTCTCGAAAGTCTGTAAAGTGGGGATGCTATAATGCCTACCTGACAGAGTTGTTTCTGACATTGAATGAAATCAGGCAGTAAATAAGAATCACTTCGGCATGTATGAGTCAGATGTGTATCTCAACAACATGACAAATTACTGCACATTATTTGTGTTTGATTGTTAATGCAGTGATTGAGACAATGATTATTATATCCAAAATGCCAAGAATTTGATGTATTTATAAAATCCTGCAGCATATTCTTTTGTAAGGCAAGTGATCCTTCCGTAATTTTAATAGACAATCCCCAACTTTTAATTTTTTTGTGGCTTAGGTAGTTTACTGCATTTCAGTTTTTTTTTTTTTTTTAAATGACATCTGTTTTCTTTTTTCTCTTTCCTGGGTGCAGTGAGTGTGGATGTGATACATCCTTCAAGGTTTGAAGAAGCATAGGTGTTTTTAGAGAAATTTTACTATTACCAGGCTTTTTTTCACTGAGAAGCAATCTCAGCTTAGCAAATCCTTGTTTGTTTTGCAATAGATGAAGAGAATGGTAGTGAAAAAATGGACTGTCAGATTTGTACTGATTTGATGTGTCTTCCCAGCTAGCTGTGCTGAGCATTAACGAGCAGGGTGCAAAAATAGTTATTTTGAGGTACAATGTATGTTTGCTTTAGAATAATATTATCATTTACATTCAGTCTCAGGCAAACTAAATCCTTGAGCTAAAACTGCATCCTGATTTTCTGAACAACCATATGTAATACCAAGAGTCACTATGGTTAGAATTCTGCAATGTAACATAGTAGAAGAAATGATGAATTACCCGTTTCAAATCTGCTATCCCATTGCCATTTCATCAGACACATGGATGAATAATTAGTCATCATAAATTCACTTCAGAGTATTTATTGAGCACCTATTTGGTGCTTGGGTCTGTGAAGGATATGAAAACTTTCAACAAGGTTTTTGCCAAATGCAATGTGATTGATAGGAAAGGATACTCACAAGAAGAGTTAAGGAATTATATGAAAGTTTAAAGTGCCTAAGAAATTGGTAGACACAATAATTTCATTAGGAGTTTAAAGGAAGTGGAGATTCCTGTGGGCCTGGGCAGTGAAAGAACACTGATTGCTAAGGATGGGTAAGGGAGGAGGGGTCAAGAGATGAGGATTAACTTCAGAGCAGGGCCACATCACAAAAGATAGGCAGCAGACATGGGGCTACTGCTCCATGAACTAATGAGCTTGGCTGGTGAAGAGAGTCTGTGAGGCAGAGTCCTGACTGTGAGTTAATACTGAGCTGGAGAGTGGGTGACAACTTTACCAAGGTCTTGATAGCCATATGGAGGGATTTGGCTTCCTTCTGGAGGCAGGTGTGAACTACTGGAGAATACCAATAGCTATCCAGATAGTGACTGTGGTTTTGGAACATGTCTGATTATGGGTGTTTGTGGGCAGTGCTGTTCCAGGTCTTCACTCAGGACAAGGGGTGGAATGCTTCATTGTAGAGAACAATTCTGGAAAAAGTTCCTAGGAAACGCTCCTTCAGGCCTGGGAGTGAGGATGCTAGTGTCTGGCAAAAGAGAGCGAGTAAAATGGTTACCCACTAGGGAGGGACTGCCTAAGGTAAAGGGATTCCTCCCTAGATGACATTGTTTCTTTGCCAAGGAACAGGATATGCAGGCTCAATGGTGTGAGGAGTTTTTGTAGTTGAAACCTAACTTCTGTGGCCAGTTTCTCCACTGGCTCTTTCCCCTGAATTGCAATCATTTTGAGATTGCCTATCTTTAGGCTAAGTGAGAAAAAAGACACAGGATAAAAAGGGAGTCCTTCGGCCGGGCGCGGTGGCTCAAGCCTGTAATCCCAGCACTTTGGGAGGCCGAGATGGGCGGATCACGAGGTCAGGAGATCGAGACCATCCTGGCTAACACGGTGAAACCCCGTCTCTACTAAAAAAAATACAAAAAACTAGCCGGGCGAGGTGGCGGCCGCCTGTAGTCCCAGCTACTCAGAGGCTGAGGCAGGAGAATGGTGTAAACCCGGGAGGCGGAGCTTGCAGTGAGCTAAGATCCGGCCACTGCACCACTCCAGCCTGGGCGACAGAGTGAGACTCCGTCTCAAAAAAAAAAAAAAAAAAAAAAAAAAAGGAGCCTTTCTTGGAAATTCTTCTTGCAAATGGTTGCCAAGCCAATATGTTTTAAAAATACTCCTTTTATTATGTCACTTTTTGCTTATAAACTAAAAATAGATCATTAATTCCAACTTATGTGTCGTAAGTCTCTTTTAAGGTCAGAACCCACTTTGTCTGTCTATGTATCTATGTATCTATCTATGTATCTATGTATCTATCTATCTATCTACCATCTATCCATCTATCTATCTATCTATCTATCTATCTATCTATCTATCCATCTATCTATCTATCATCACCTACCTTCCTCCACCTCATCATATCCTTAGGTTCCCATCATTATAGATTTCTAGTCTTCATTTTAGTTAGGTTAGTTCCACACTAACCATAACTATGTCTATTCCCATAGACTTAATTGTTTCTCTAGCTTGGAAAGTGCCACACTTTCTTTGGCTTTGATCCAAATCCTACCCATTCTTCAAAATCTATCTTAAGTCCCTCCTGTTTCATAGATTTTCCTGTCTCGACTTGAACCCTGAATGATCTCTGTATTCTTTGGACCATTAAAAGACTGAAAAACATAGAGCATAGAATTTTAGAGGACCAACATATTATAATATTGAAGACTCTAGAACAAAATGAGTTACAGTCTCTATAATTGTGTGTCTACTTCGATTTTTAAAAGATCAAGAACATTAACCTGCAGAGGTTTAGCCTCTTTTTAATGTATTTCTAGCGGCAGGAAGATGCCAGCCCATTCCTTTGTGTTTCTGCAAGATTTTTCTTGTCTTCCTGTTTGACTATACAGGTGGGGTAGAGAACAGGCTAGGTGCCTTTACATTTAGTGATGCATCACAAATTTATTGAGCAGCAATTATTTTTTAGGTATGGTACTGAACACTAGAAATGCTAAGATTTAGAAAATGTCTTTTATTTCAAGGTGCTTATAATGTATTGTGAATGTGAGCTTGATCCATAATAGTTGATCAATAGATGTTTGTGGATGAAAGAAAGAGAGGCAAGAAAACCAACTATTATCACGGATTTTTAAGAATATGATCTCTTGGATTAGATTGCCTGACTTTGAATCTTGGTTCTGATACTAGGTATTTACTGAACATTACAACATAGGTTATTAGATTTGAATGAGAAAATGCAAATAAGATGCTTAGCATAGTGTTTGACACGTAGGTTCTCCATACATGTAATGATAATGACAAAAATAAGTCTGATTCATTGGATAAAGGCATGGGCAGAATGCTATGGGAACACGGAAGAGGGTCATTCTGCTCAGACCTATGTGCAGGGAGGTTGGGAGGGACCAGCCAGTGAAGCGACATGTGAAGGATGGCTCAGAGCAGTCGGAGCTGTGTGCTCTTACAGGAAAATGTGAATAGTGATTGAGCAAAACCAGTTGACCTTTAAAAAATTGGAAGATGGCACAAGTGTTCTTAAGCTTCGTTAGACATGTCATCAGGAAAGTGGCATTATTCTATGAATTTCAAGGCGAGTACTACCTTCTGAGACAATAATTGACTGAAATACTTTACCATGTACTAGCTCTGTGTTCAGTGTGGTTTTTTTTTTTTTTTTTTTTTTGTGAAGAATGTCTGAAAATATCTATAAATAAGAAGGATACAGAACCAAGGAAAACACCGGGTAACATGTCAATTGCTCACCAGCACCTGTACTTCTAAGAGAGCATTAAATGCAGAGTCTGGTGGCTTGTGTCTATAGCGAGATCCTAGGCTTATTGGTAAAAAATATACTCACGAGATTAATGATAGAGGGCCAGATGGATGGTGTTCTGCTTTTTAGTAATCACATGTAAAGTTTTGCTGTTGCTTTTCCTTTCAGTCACTGGGAAAGAAGTTGTTATTTCTACATATTTCTGGGTAGTGTTTAATACTCTTTTTTCTGTATATCTCATTTGCTGAGTTTCAAGCAAAGTGCTTTTTTAAAAGACTGAAGAGCTTTATAGGTTTATCGCATGGCTTTTGTTGGCCCCAAATGTGTAATTATTATTTAGTCAAGGCATAGAGTGCTAGCTAGCCACATTAATGTACATCATATAAAATTGATACTCAAACTCTTTAAAAGTATCTCAGAATAATGTCCATAGTGTGATCTCAATTGTAATTATGTATGCATACATACAAGTGAAGAAAAATCTTAGAGGATTACACAATGGTGTTAGAAGTCAATCACTCCAAGGACTATAATTAGGTAAAGACATGGGCTTTCATTTTCATAATTTATGTGCATTTTAATTATATTACTAGGGTAGGCTATCTGCTGTAACAAGTATACCCAAATAGAGCTGATGGCTCAAAGAGCATAGAGGTTTAGTTTTTCTTTGTGTAACAAACCCAAAGCAGTTCCTAGACACTGAGGAAGGGTACAAAGAAGCTCTACCTCACACACAGTCATTCAGAGATCAATCTTCAACATGCACCTTACAAGGTTGCCCTGGATACTGATGCCACATTCAGTCCCTGGGCGTTGACACCAAGGTGGAAGAAGAAAAATGAGCATAGAAGATTATTCACTGGAGGTATGTGGTATGGTGTATGTGGTACATGGTGAAAGTGTGTCTCTGTGTGTGGGGGTGTGTGTCCGTATGTGTGTGTCTAAAGGGCAGGCTTGAAAATGGCACTTCTGCTCATATTCAATTTGCTAGAACTCAGTTATGTGACCACATCTAATTGTAAGAGAGGCTGGGAAATGGAATCTAGCTGTATTCCCAGGAAGAAGAGGAGAGCAAAAGTTTTGGTGAACAGCTAAAAGTTTCTACCAGAGTCAGGTTTTGTAGTGCTCCCTTCTATCTACATAGGGAGCACACTTGCCTTCTTTCTTAAGGAAGATAACAAAAAGTTTCTTCTAAACTCCATAGAAAATTCAAAGGCAAGGGTCCCTGGGTGATGCACAGTCTTCTTAACCATATCCAGATGTGGTCTCTAGTGGTTTGGTGACCTGCATATTAAAAAGATGCATTCTCTCTCCCCTTTCATCCCTCCACTGGCAACACACACACACACACACACACGCATACACACACACACACACACACTATGGTGGTGGACCTGCAGCAAGATAACCACAGTAAAACTCCCATTCAGGAATGAGAAGAGTCACTGGTTCATGGCAATGATGGAACCAGCTGGTCGAGCTTTGTGAAGTCCCCCTTTCCTGATGGTAGGGAAAGTTCCTGAAATAAATCCTGATTCTGCCATCCTGGAGGAAATCCCTTGTCTACTGAATGAGCCTGGTTCCCTGCTGTAGGTGCATCTTCCTTGTCCATTACCCTCCATGACCCTGCGTGAACTGAGAACCAGGAATGTACCCTCCTCAGGGGTTGCACGGTACTCTCATCTTGCTTTCTGCTGTGCCAATAACAGGGCCTGCCTAAGAATTCTTTAAAGGCTTGAATAGTTAAAGCCTTTTCAGTTTAGGCACAGGATTATTTGGCAATATCAGTTCCTCAAATATTTGGTTGCCTGGTAATCTATTTGCTTTCAGTGAGTTCCATATGAGTATAACCATACCTAAATTCTTTCCTAAGACACAACACTTAAACCTTTTCTCTTTCCTCATTTCTCAACCCAGTGCCTCTCTCCCTCAACTTACTGCTGGCTCTTTGTCAGCCATTTGAAACTATGGGCTTAGGTGGAAAGGAGACATATTTAATATGGTGCTTGCCATACTGTTAAATACCTCTGTTTAACTAACAGAAATTGATGGAGGCTTCAAGGCATATTTTCAGTCTCATTTCCTATGATTTGTTGTTCAGTAGTGGTTAAATTTTTCAGTTCTGCAGAGCCTGATTTTCTGGACATTCTCCATTATCTTTCATTTCTGCTTGCAAATCAACCAATTATTTCTTGAACTCATTTATTTCTTGTAAATCCTTCCTAAATGCAACAAGTAATAGTCAATATACTCTCCTAACATCTCTTTTCTGATCACTTACCCCATAGCTACAAGCATGGGAGGCACCTGGCTTGCCTTCCAAGACAGGTTTTGCCAAATTCTTTGTCACCATGTATCATGGGTCTCCAACTGTTGAGCCTCTGTTAAGAGTTTCCCCACCCCATGGTACTTGGCCACCAAGCCATTGCCCCATATGTCAGAGTTTTGTTATGGCACTATGCCACTTGAAGGCATATATTTCTGTATAATTAAAGAGGGTGAATTTCTATGACAAAAATACACTAGTCCATCAACAAATATTGGATAAAGAGAATGGGGATACATATATACACAATGGAATACTATGCAGCCATAAAAAGAAATTATTACAGGAGTTATTAAGAAATTATTTTAGGCAGATAGAGAGCAAAAGAGGCCCTTGGGAAGTTTTTGTTTTCTTTTAAAGCAGCTCCAGAAATGTTTCTTGTCTAGCAGGAAAGCCCCAGCTCTTAGAGCTGGGCAGGCAAGCTTTGATATGCAGATGCTGGGCCATTAGAAACTGGGTCCACCCAAACCTGACGATTCCTGCTGTCTTCTTCTTGCCCTTGCCCCTAAGTGTGCCTGGCAACGTGGCTGCCCCCACATATCCCCACGTGTGTAGAACATCATGGCACCCTGTATTTGCATATAAACAGGTCACAGTGGGAGGGCCCATTGCATATAAACAGGTTACAGTGGGAGGGACATTTCACGTGTCATTTCTTGGCTACGTAAATGACACACCTGGTCAAACCAATCCTCTGGGCCCTGTGGAAACCAGACACCGCCTCCTCCAGCATCCCAATATAAGCAGCCACTTTTCTACCGCACATGGGGTTTTATTTTGTTGGAATCCCCCCTCCCTCTGTCTGTGTACAGGGGACCTGTTTTCTTCTTCCTTCCTTCTTTCTTGCCTGTTAAACTTTTCCCTCCTTAAAACCACTTCACGTGTGCCCATGTCGTTAATCCTGTCAGCCAGACCCTGGTGTTCCTCCAGTCATCAGTGCCGTGTCAGAATGAAGTCATGTCTTTTGAAGCAACATGGATGGAACTGAAGGTCATTATCTTAAGTGAAGCAAACCAGACAGAGTCAAATATTGCATGTTCTCGTAACTGGGTACTAAAACAAGTGCACACATGGATGTAGAGAGTGGAGCTATAGACAGTGGAGACTCAGAAGGGTGAGATGGAGATGGATGATGAGAAATTACGTAATGTGTACAATGTTCATTACTTGGGTGAGAAGTACCCTAAAATCCCTGACCTGACCACTATCCAATCTATGCATGTAACAAAATTGCATTTGTACTCCATAAATGTTTATAAATAAAAAGTTATTTATTGTGTTATATACGAACACAACAGAATCTTCTTTCTTGCTTAGGTAAATAATCTAGGCTTGCTCCAGTTTAGCATGGGATGGGCTGTGCTTGTCACGGTCATTCAGGAATCCAGGCTGATGGAGTCTCTGCCATCTTCAACATAGAGCTTTCAAAATGATCCTTGGCATTGTCATCCAACAACAAAGGAGGTCAGTGAGACCAAAAAAATTGCCTGAGAAGAAGAACAGGCTGATGCATGGCTTCCACCACTTTTGCTAACATCCCATTGGCTAAAACTTAGTCCCATGGCCTCAACCAAACTCAAGAGAGGCTGCAGAATTTGTTTAGGCCCTGTGCCCAGGTAGAGGAGAACATGTATTTATTTTTATATATATATATATATATATATAAAATATTTATATTTTTATGTAAAAATTTTACATTTTTAGATTTTTAAATTTAATTTTTTAAAATAAAATTATTTAAAATAAAATTTTTAAATTTAAAATTTAAAATTTTATAAAAAATTATTTTATATTTTTATATATAAAATATATATTTTATTATATAAATATATATATTTGTATTATTATATATCCAGTTGAAGCTGGAGTGCATGATCTCAGCTCACTGTAACCTCTGCATCCTAGCTTCAGGTGATTCTCATGCTCAGCCTCCAGAGCAGCAGGGAATACAGGCGTGCACCACCACACCTGGCTAATTTTTTGTATTTTTACTAGGGACCGGGTTTTGCCATTTTGCTCAGGCTGGTCTTAAACCCTTGGGTTCAAGTGATCCACCCACCTCGGCCTCGCAAAGTGCTGGGATTACAGGCGTAAGTCACTGCATCTAGCCATGGGAATGTAGATTTTAATCATCAAGTGGCAGATACTGTTTGAATTTTTTAAAATCCTGTATTTCTGTAATAAAACCAAATAATTGTATTTGTTTTTCTTATCTTCTGTCTGAGCAACTTTGCTACATGTAATTTATTCTAGAAAAACAATTTGACAAGTGAGCATTGATATGTGTGCAAGGATGTACTGCAGAATTGTTTGTAAGAGAGGGAAAATTGGAAATAGCCTAAGTGGTAAATCCTCAGGAACTGGCTACTAATGTACCCATTAGGACAATGAAGTGAAGAACTGTATTCATTGATATTCAAATATGTTTATATTATATCAAGTGAGCAAAGGAGATCATAGAACAATATGTCTGGTGTGACTTTTATCTTACATATTTGTGTTATGCATTAAAGTTTTGGAAAATATCAATAATGGTGATTCATAGATGGCTATATTATGGGTAATTTTAGTTTCTTTTCTATTTTTCTTTACAGTATTATTTATGTTTTGTATAGTAAATGTAGATACCTTGGTGATTAAAAAGTCAATATTGTTAATACCACAAGTATTGACAATGTATTTGCACGATTCTGCATCCTGTGTCCCAGTGTGGAGACCCTTTCCCTGTGTAGTCATAGCTGTTAGTTAGGAAAGTAGCTATTTAATTGGAATTTCCTGGGTTGCTCTATGTTTTGCTTATTCAGGTGTTCTCCAAAATTTTCCTCTGCACCCAACAGTAATATAGCTCTTTATAAAACACTTTCACATAACTTCATTTAATTCCTATAATAACCCAAATAAATAAGCAGTTACTCCTATTCAGAAAAATGAAGTGACTTTGCTATTGTCATATCTAGTGAGAGCTGGGGCCAGGCCTTGGTAGAGCCCAGTTTTTCTTTGTGTGGACCTACCTTACTCCACCCTGGTTGTTCTCAACTCTGGCAACATCTTCGTATCACTTGGGAAATTTACCAATTCTTTGGTCTGTCCCCTGAATAAGTAAAGAAAAAATTTATCTCTCTTACTCTATCTATCTATCTATCTATCTATCTATCTATCTATCTATCTACCTACCTACCTGTCTGTCTGTCTGTCTGTCTGTCTATCTATCTATCTTCTCTATCTGTCTATCTATCATCTATCTATAGTTTATGTATTGTTGTCATTATTGTTACTATTTTATTACTAGTTGTCTTTTTGATAGTTTTAAATGGTTTTCATATATTATCTCATATATATATGTATACTCCTTAAGTGATTCTAATACATAGTCAGCTTAAGGACATGTGTCCTATGCTAGGCTGACAAAGGGACTGAACTCACAAGGGCCTGTGTCATGGGAGACGGGGACTTGTTCTTCTGCATCATTGCCAATCATTGGTGGAGGAGAAACACTGAGAGGTAAGGTAGGTGTGGTAGCCTGGCAGGGAAAAGGAGAGAATATTAAGTCTTGTGACTTGCAGCTAAGCAAAAGAGTAAAGAAAAAGAAAAAGAAAAAGAAAAAGAAAAAGTCAGGGTGCTCACTTAGGCCTGAGAGGAGGCACCAGCAGCTTAAGATTTCTTTCTGAAGATTCTGGACCAGCCCAAGGCAAATCTGTAGGAAAGAGATTCCTTTCTCCTTCCAGTATCCTCCTTCCCTCTGCTGGTGCTTACACTTCCCTCCTCCACCGCTCCCCACACTCCCAATATCAGGTCATTGACATCAGGTCAGTCCCTTAATACTTCTGTCTTCCTTAGTCATCTTTTTTACTTCTATCTGAACTTGCTCTCAGGTAACTCACAAGGTGAAGATTCACACCAATTTATACTAAAGTACTATTGATTGATGATACCTTATTATTGTCTTCTTTCTCAAGAGTATTTGTAGATTAATAAGGCTTAATCAGAGAAATGACTTTAAGATCAGACATGAGGAAAGATACACACTTTTAAGGGAGACTTTGGACAAGAAAGACATCATGGTGACTCATTGTATTATATGTGGCTTGTTACCTTTTGTCCTTCAGCTCCCAGTGGGTGGGGGGAGCTGTTCATTTATTTATTCATCACATGTATAGTGAACTTTGTCTATAGATAGACAGAGGGGCATATGGGGACACAGCAATGAGCAAAATAGAAAAAAGTCCCCACCCCTATGGAGCTTACATTTTAGTGGAGAAAACAGGTAGTAAAGAAAACAAGCAAAATACATGGTATGTTATGTAGTGATAAAAGTGATGGAGAAAAATAAAGCAAATGAGGGGTATAGAATCAGAGGAGGCTAGCTGCACAGGCCTCAGTGAGCAGAGACAAGGAAGTAAAAGAGGATGCTATGTCAATATGTGGCAGGACAGCATTCAAGAAAGAGGGAACAGTAAGTGTAAAGACCCTGAGGTGGCAGTGTTTCAGATGTGTTTCATAAAGAGCAGGTGTCATCATGGCTGGACTAGAGTAAGTGAAAGGGGATGGAGTAGGAGGCTAGGTCAGAGATGATAGTGGGGTCAGATCATTAAGGGCCTGGAGGACACTGTATAAGTGTTGACTTTTACCCTGGCTGGGACTAAGAGACATTGGAGGATATTGAGAAGTTGAGTATTGAATGAAGGGGCTCAAGTCAGATTTGGAGGGACCTATCAAGAGGTAATCACAGGGATCCTGCAATAGATGGTGACTTGGGCCAGGGTGATATAGAGGACATAGTGATAAGTGGTTGATTTCTGGATGTATTTTGAAGGTAGTAGCAACACTTCTAATGGAGTAGGTGTATAGTTTGAGGGTAAGTGAGGCGTGAAGAATGACCAATAGCTTCTGGAAGGATGGAACTGACATAAGCCGAGATGGAGAAGACCGTGGCTAGTGTGGGTTTCAGAGCAAGGATGAAGAACTCATTTAACACTGTATTGAGTTTGTACTTGTGAAATTTGAGAGTCTGTTAGATATTGAGGGGAAAGCAATGAGGAAGCATTTGGATATAGGATATGTGAGCTTGGATTTCAGGGTGATATCTGGGCTGGAGATCTAAATTTGGGAAGGGTGCCTATGTCAAGAAATCCAGATAGATGCCAAATAGCAGAGTATGTAAGCACAGGCTCTGAAGCCAGATTGCCTGGGCTGTACTCTTGGCACATAATCTAAACTTTGCGTACTCAGTTGCCTCATCTGTAAAATGGAGAAAATAATTACAGTATCTAATTTAGGAGTTGCTGTGATGAATACGTTAGTAAATATATTTAAGTTATATAGGTAAAGGTCTGGCAACTGGGGAGTGCTGAAAATGTTAACTGTTTTCATTGTTGTTGCTATTTTGTTACTAGTTGTCTTTTTGATAGTTTTAAATGCTTTTCATATATTATCTCATTTGATCCTCATTAGAAACCCATAAGGTAGATATTACTTCTCTTATCACAAATGAGGAAACTAAGGCACAGAGAGGATAAATCACTTGCCCAAGAAGATCCAGTTAGGAAGTGGATCAAGGAATATTTGAGCCTACATCTATTTGCCCCCTAAGACTGGGCAATTAATCATTTTTATAAATAGTAAAATTTGGTCTTGTGTGCAGGTCAAGACATCAGAAGATTAGAGTTGTAGCTCATATAAATAGCCAAACTAGGAACTCAATGAGTTTAAACTCAATATAATTCTGTGAACAAAGCAACAGGATAATTTGAAATGTCAATGTGACATTCTGTTCCACAGTAAATTAATAAGATGTGACTGGAGGCCTTTCTTGTCAAGGCTGTAACAATCGCAAGCCATACTTTCTCTCCCCTTTAATCTCATGCTATGACAATAGGCAATCAGTGGAAACATCCTTCAAATATCAGCTGAGTCCTTTTCATACTCAAAGGTGGCATATTAGCAGCATCCACTTTTGTTCATTTCCGTTGGAAGATGTAGCTTTAAACACTATGATGTGATGAAGTGAGCAATGTAAAAACAGAGGCAGTTTTCTATAATTAATTTGGTATTGATAGAAAACACTTTGATCCTTTTCTCATTTTTTTCATTGCTGAAATGATGGTCAGTTAGATGATCTGAGTGACTTTGAGGCATGGGTGAAAAGCTGGGAGGTCCCAGCAAGTATTTAAGCCATCTGATAAAGTCCATCAGGTCACCCTGGAGATTACTCCTCATGTTTCAGAATCCTTTAATTTTGGACATTTCTTTAGCTACTGATTCTTGGTTTCCAGTCTTGAACATGGCTTTGGGCACCTTCTCCATTTGATCTTGGTGCTACCTGCTGGATCCCACCTAGATCAGCCCAGTATCCCTGTTCTGTGGATTATGTTCAGAACCAGCTCCATACTAGCAACTTCCTGGTACTCATCTAGCAACTGGCACTTTGAAAATCTAAATTCTATTTCCTTAAGGTGGCTAAGGAGAGAGAACATCCCCATGGGTGAGATTTGTTGCAACTTGTTGCCGTAATTCTTCTATTAAGATAGATGAGAGGCCTCTTAGCCAAAACTACAAGGAAACTGAAACTGCCATTTCCACCTGGCAAGTGTCTTTATTATTTACAGTATGGACCTTTCTATACTCAGGGTGAAGTTTCAGCCTTTTCTTTTCCTGAAAGGTGAGGTTGAGAGGGCACCTTTAGCCCAGGCATGTGTGCAGACGTGTCCTCAGAGCACATGAACACATGAAAGACCAGAACTCATTGAAATGTGGCATGGAAAATGCCCACTGTTCAAACTGGAAGCCTGGACCTGTCTATCTGTAATTCTCTATTTGTTTTATTATTCACATCAAAACCATCAGTGGCCATCGCCACCTCTTTCTCTAAAAATATGTCTTTTATCTGCCCACTTGTCTCCATCTCTTCTGCCTGCTACCCTAGTCTGTGTCTCCATTATCTCTTATCGGCTGTCCTGTAATAACCTCCTAGGTGGTGTTTCTACTTCCACTTGTGTGTTCCCACACATTATTTTCCTCAGGGCAGTTAAAGTAAACTTGCAAATCATAGACCACATCATCTGACTCCTCTGCTTTAAAAGCACTGGCTTCCCAAAAGATCCTATATGATCTGATGCCAGCCTATTCCACTGACATCACCTAGTCCCACTCTCCCCTCGGTCACCAGGCTGAACCACAGGACTTTGTCCATGGAATAGGACAAGCTTGTTTCAACCTCAAGGCCTTTGTAGCTCCTATATTTTCTGCCAAAAAGTTCTTTGCTGGGGTCTTCCTAGCTTGGAAGAACCTTCTTAGTTGAGAGGTTACTGCCTATTTATTCTATCTAAAGTAGTCCTTGTCTGCCCCTTCATCATGTCTGTTTATAGAACAAGTATTTATTGGATGCCTGCTGTGTTTCAGATACTGGGAATAACTCAGCAAACAAGACCAACAGAAATTCCTGCCTTCGTGTGCTTTACATTCTAGTGTCCCATCAGGATGTTTAAATTTCTTCATAGCCCTGACCTCTATTTGAGTTATATATTGGTTTGCTTGTTTTAGTCTTTCTCTCTATAGCCCACCCTTGGACAGACTGGGAAGAATAAATCAGTTTTGATTGTGCTGCATGTCCATGGTAATCTGTCTCAGGAGGCAGACATTGGAAGAATCTGTAGACATAAAGAATCAGAGTGGGAAGAGTTTATTGTCCTTTTTTGTTACTTCCTCCTTTGCTTAGAATAACATTTTGAGCATGAGTATGCTTACACATAGTCTAAGATGATACTTGTCAAATATAGTTCATAGATGGCATCATTAATACAATTTAGAAACAATAGTGCCCCTACCCCATTGTCTACTGACTGTTGAATTTTGCTTCATAGGATACAATTTTCAGATACTGTCTTTCTCTGTATTGTGGTTTGTGTATAACAATTACCTGGTAATTCAGATTTTGAAGCCCTACCTCTAAAGAGTCTGATTATTAGGTCTAAGGTAGAACCCAGGAGCCTGTCTGCATTTTTAAGAAGTACCCCAGGTGACTCCATAGTCGGTTTGTGGACTGTAATCTGTAAAATACTTTGTAGAGCATAGCCTGATATTGTAAACAAGGACTTTCTATGGTCCTGTGTGCCAGAGAATGTGCATTTGTAGGATCTCCTAAATTTAAGTGACTGTGTGACGAGGTTTGCCTGGGATGGTCCTGGTGTCTGTTCGTTTTCCCAGCATAATTATTAATAATGACCATTCTAACTATCAAAAGTATCACAAGTTGAATAGTACATTTAATGGTAACTCTGTATGTATGGAACTCTTACCCAAGAGGCTATTGTAAGAAGCTTCCTTGTTGGTGATAAAAAAGTAGGCTTATCTGAAAGGAATAAAGGGGGAATCTATCCACTTGGTCTAGGTCTTCTATCATGGAATTTTTGAACTATATCCAGACTATGAAAGAGCAGTTCCTTACATTCTAGGGATTCCAGTTCCTGCTTCCTCCTTATCTGATACTCCTCCTTGTCTGATATTCCTCCTTGTCTGATAGTCCCCCTTTTGTGATATTCCTCTGCCAGACTTACCATGGAAAGTCACATTTTTGCCTATGCCTGTGCTGTCCGATACTGTAGCCAACAGGAGTATATGTCTATTTAAATGAAAATTTACATGAATTAACATAAAATGAAATATAAAATTCAGTTTTTTAGTTTTGCCATATTTCAAATGCTCACTAATCACAGGTGGCTAATGGCCGATGTTATGGACAGTGAGTTATAGAAAATCTCATCATCATAGGAAGTTTCTGTTGGACAGCACTAGCCTAATTTGTGTTTCTGTGTTTTTTACCCACTCAGATTTGTATCCAGTATTTTTTGCAGTTATGACTTGGGAGAAATCAGAAAAATAATGCTTTTAGAAGTTACATTACAGATTGTCTAATACAATCTCTTAATATCATTTACATTTAAGTGTATTAAGTAACCCTAGCTAATTGCTTGCTATCAGATTATCCATCTGCAAAATGGGATCACAACAGCTCTTCCTCAGAGTGACACTGAGGCAGCCTTCCAGCACATGCAGATGCCAGCTACTGAGCAAATAGCATCTCATGTCATTAAATGGTACACTAACTTTGACATGATGCTATAAACTCCTTATCATAATTCATTATGAGTGTGTTAAGGAAATTGACTTAAAGCAGCTATATCAAAATAGCCATGAGTATGTTTGAGTCCAAAGATGAATTACACATTCTATTTCGTTATCTCGTTAATAGTAGGTTCCCTTAATGAGATGCTTTCTATTTCAGATGGTGGTGTAACATGGCTAGTACTTGAAAACTTTCAAGAGCCCTTAAGTGATGCTGTTTGCAGCCCTTCAGTCCTGTTCGACACCTCCAAAGGAAATGGTAAACCCTGTTGCTGTCTGTCCATTTGGTTTGATATGACTGATGCTCTGGCCTTCTTCCAAAAAAAGAATTTTTAGTTCAGTACCTCTCCCTTCCATGGAGCACCCTCTCTATAGGATGGTGGATCCATTCCTCTGGGAGAATGCTTTGAGATATGTGTGTTGTGCGTGAAAGACAATGCATGAAACACTTGTTTGATCACTGGTTTGGACTTCACTTTCATTTTGGTGGATGTGTGAAGAGAAGGGTTTGGGCAAATGCCTATAGGCAGGAGAAGAATAATAAATATGTTCTAATTATGAACTCATGTGTTACGTACCTACTATACCCCAGCGGCACATCTGCTTTCAAGAATCCTACAGGAAAATTTTAATTTTCTCCTTGTATGGGTGAAGAAACAGGCTCAGAGAGAGAAAGTAAATATCTCTGGTTGTACAAAAGGGATTCAGGATTCTTACCTGAGTTGTCTGGCTTCAGACCCCCATTCTATCTACTATATTATTCTGCTTTACTTGTACAGTAAAATGCATTTAGATCTATTTTCTTATTTGATACTGCATTCTGTTAGGTGTAATGGCAGGTATCAATATCCCTGTTGCTTAGATAGATCCTCCATCCAAGTGGAGCAGTGAGTTGCCCGAGGTCAAACAGCAAGTATGAATGTCTGAGGCTCCTATATACACTTAGCCTGATAGATAGGGAAACTGTCAAAACACCAAAATAAATAGGAAATATTGCTGGAAGCTGGTAGCATTCTGTCCCTAAGCCATGATGTGGAATGCAGCCGAAACTCTTGTCAAGCCAGCGCACTTTGTGTAATGAATCATTTGTCCTGTATGTTTCAATGGGATCTCAGGAGCTCTTCTACTTCTGTGTCACAGAATGGCATTTCATAGGACTTTCTGGAAAAATAGAAGAGTGTTTAAACACCAAATAGCATCTGAGAGGGATCCAGACACCAGTTTAGATTAAAGACACATGCTAAAGGCCCTGGGAATGCTGATTTCAGGAATTCTGGGATGCAAAATGAGTGTCAAAACTGAGGCATAAATCTTTGCTGGCTCACCGAGAGGAAGTTACTTCTACTCAACTGTGTAAACAACCATATTGGAAATGTCAGGAGAAATGAAATCCTTTTTTGGAGAGGGGCTATTAAAAAGACAGTACTAATAGTAAAATTAGAAATGCATTAGCTTTGTTGTACGAGATCTGTGACAGCATCAATTTTTGGCACCAGAGTAGTCTCTTATGCACATAGGGATAGAACAGTTGACAGGTTTATGATCTTCCCCCATAAAATGGTTATTGCCTCTTGATTCCTCTACCTGTATATCACACAGTTCATAAATTGATTTACAAATCTCATAATATCCAATGTCTGTTCTGATCAGCCCATCAGCCTTTTTAATATTTATATAATTTTCTTTGAAAGATCTTGGTTAAATTATTTCCTGGTTTTGGAGCTGGGGCAGTGATGGTGTAGGGTGACTCAGAGAAGCCTGTGGAGACTGACTGACAGATTTAGTGGCCACTGAGAAAAACAATTGGGTTATACTTGAGAGATGCACTGTGATGAAATGTAACACTGTCACTTCTTTGATCTTGACAGTTTTTGGGAAAGCTATTGAATGCTGTGCCAAAAGTATGACCGTGGTGATATTTGGATTGCAGGGGCCTATGGAGTGGGAACTTGTACTCATCAAAGGCAAAACAATTTAAAAGGGTATTAGCTATGTCTAGTCTCATGTAACCAGCTTGCTGTGTATTTCACATCATGATACAAAAAATCATATAAGGCATATGTAGGAAGTCAGGCCAGAGGAAGTACTCAGGGATGTTTAATGTAGAACATTTTGAAGCCAGAGATTTGGAATTCTGTTTCAGACATGTTTCTTGTACTGTTCATGTGTTCCATCATTCATTCGTTCATTCATAACTTTGTAATGGGAGGGGCTACATTATTAGTTTTTTTTTTTTAGGTGGAGTT
The DNA here is from genome assembly GCF_047675955.1 of Chlorocebus sabaeus. Classification (NCBI taxonomy): domain Eukaryota; kingdom Metazoa; phylum Chordata; class Mammalia; order Primates; family Cercopithecidae; genus Chlorocebus; species Chlorocebus sabaeus. Next base: position 27,977,445 of record NC_132904.1, on the reverse strand, counting down.
TTGCTCTGTCACCCAGGCAGAAGTGCAATGGCACAATCTTAGCTCACTCACTACAACCTCTGCCTCCCAGGTTCAAGTGATTCTCCTGCCTCAGCCTCCCAAGTAATTGGGTTTACAGGCACCCACCAACATGCCCAGCTTACTTTTGTATTTTTAGTAGAGATGGGGTTTCATTATGTAGGTCAGGCTGGTCTCTAATTCCTGAGCTCAGGCAATCCACCTGTCTTGGCCTCCCAAAGTGCTGGGATTACAGGCATGAGCCACCGTGCCCATCCTGCATTATTAGTTTTTTAGGGCAAATAGATGTCATTTGACAGGGATGCATCAATATGAAATATTCAGCATCCTATCTGCTTATAGTAGCAGGAAATGCAGTTCTGCCTCTGAGAATTCCTTCTTATAATAAGTACAAGAACCTCAGGATGCTAAGTTAATCCAGATGGTCAGTCCAGGTTTGGTCTTTCTGACCACAGGCCTGTTCTCTACTGTGCATGCAACTGCTGCCTAGTGCTTCATAGAAAGGCTGACTACTGCAGGGGTCTGTCACAGGGCTTGAGGGAAGACTGAGTTGTGGCAGAATGTGAAAAGGATTGGAAGAAAAATCAGTCCGAAGTAATACTCAGGTACAGGTGCCTAATGCCAGCCTTGACTCAGGAGAACAGTTTCTCTAGCCAGGCTTTTTCAATTAGCTTGACACATTGTCTGAGAGTTATAAGTACATATGTTGCTCAAATATGTGGTTTGGAGATGGTCTGAGCTCAGCCTTTTGGCAAATCCAAAAACAATGTCTTCGCACAGATTTGTGGTGATTTTTATCTCAAGAGTCTTGTTAGATATTTCCTGCTAATAGGCCTCAATCAGGGACACCCTAGGTCTTCCCCCATGTGTTTTGATTCTTGAATACCTTTGCACCTTAGAGGGAAGAGATCAATCTTGATACTACCTCTCAGAGACCCTTTCTGCTCTTATGCACATTTTCATCCCTTCTTGCAAACTTCAGGCTTCACATTTCAGTTAGTATAGGGGAAAGGTGAAATGCTATCCATTAACAGAGCTGGATTTTACCCTCCCTTCAAAATAAAGGGCAGAGGGGTCCTGCTTTGCTAGTCACTCACCTACATCTACTGTGCGCCCGAGGTTCTGTTAGGGCCCAGTTGTTGGCAAACTAAATAGTGTTTTATTGGAACACAGCCAAGCCTATTCCTTTACTGTTGTATATAGCTGCTTTCACCCTACAGTAGGCAGAGGTAAGTAGTTGCTATGAAGCTCGTGTGTGACCTGCAAAGCCTAAAATATTTACTATTTGGCATTTTGCAGAAAAAAGCTTGGATACCTGTGTTAGGGACTGGGCATTCAGAAATGAAAACACATTACTGTGCTCACGGGGGAGCCAGCATCCTGAGAGTTATAATGGAGTGAAGAACCCAGAGCGCTTGTAAGATACAGCATAGAGTGTTACCTCTGCCTCGGGCCTGGGAAAGGTTCCCCAAGGAGGCCACATTTAACCTGGGTCTGGAATTTAGACTTAGCTTTCAACATGTGGAAAAACGTGAGGCATGCAAGAGCATCCAGGAGGTGAGAATACTTTGTGCAATGGCAGGAATCATTATACTGTTCTGGGGAAAGTCGGGGTGGCTGGAATGTAGGTGTGGAGGGTGGTGAAGCTGGAGGTGAGCTGCAGGGTGATCTGCACACTTGGCTAGTACTAGCAGAGAGCCTGGGATGCTGCACATGGGCTTTTGATGGGTTCTGGCAAGTGGAGGAGGAATTTCAGCAAAGTCACATTGGATCCGTCTTTTGGAAGGATTGCCACTTCTGCTGGATTGCAAAGGATCAAGACTAGAGCCAGGGAAACATTAAAAGACCTGCTTAGCCCAGGTATGGTGGCTCATGCCTGTAATCCCAGCACTTTGGGAGGCCGAGGTGGATGGATCACGAGGTCAGGAGTTTGAGACCAGCCTGGCCAACATGGTGAAACCCCATCTCTACTAAAAATACAAAAATGAGCTGGGCATGGTAGAGGGTGCCTGTATTCCCAGCTATCTGGGAGGCTGAGGCAGGAGAATTGCTTGAACCTGGGAGGCGGAGTATGCAGTGAGCCAAGATTGCACCATTGCTCTCCAGCCTGGGTGACAGGAGTGAAACTCAGTCTCAAAAAAAAAAAAAAAAAAAAAAGATCTACTTAAAATGTATGCATTCTCTGTTGTTCAAAGACAGCTCAGTTGTCTGTCTCCTTCAAATAAATTATCTGTTACACTGGTACTGTGTCCTGGTTGTGAATAATTTAATGCCAGGTGTGATGGTTAATTTTATGTGTCAACTTGACTGGGATATAGGGTGTCCAGATTAAATATTATTTCTTGATATGTCTGTGAGAGTGTTTTCAGGTGAGATTAGCATTTGAACCAGTGGGCTAAGGAAAGCAATTGGCCCTCCCCAGTGTAGGTGGGCATGATCCAATCCATTGATGGCCTGAATAGAGCAAAAAGTCGGAGGAATGGGGAATTTACTCTCTCTGCCTGACTACTTGAGCTGGAACATCAGCCTTCTTTAACTGGAACTTACATCATAAGCTCTCTGGTTCTCAGAACTATACCACTGACTTCCTGGGTCTTCAGATAATGGGACTTCTCAGCTTCCATAATCATGTGAGCCAATTCCTTATAATAAATTACATATCTATGTATCTCATTAGTTCTGTTTCTCCGGAGAACCCCAACTAATACACCAGGTTTGTTTGCATTCAATGCAAGGACCCTCAAAAGCACTATTCTAATGGGTCTTTCTATTGAATTAAGTCTTGGCAAAGAGACCTTCTCTATGAAGCTATCTCCTTCCTTTCCAAGCCATATTGCATACATTCCTATTTTCTATTTATCTTATTTTTCTTTGATTATGATTACTTACACCTTTGCTTACCACAATGCCAGGTGCATAGGAGGTACTCAGGTTTATATTTGATGATTGGAAGAATGAGAGAATGTGGCTAAGCACTCTCTTGGTGGTCTGCAGAGCCAAACTGGGTAATTGGAGAGTCTGAACAGACTGTCAAATGTGCCTCAGGGGGTAGCAGCTCTCATTGAACAAGGGTTTAGTGAAGTACAGAAATTATCTCATTCTTAATTCTCTCCTTTGAGTTCCCTTACCCTGTCCCTCAACCACCAGCACCACAAAAAGGTACTGAGGAAAGTCTGCTTGACAACGTGGGACTCATTAAAAGTCATTTGCAATTTGATTGACATACTCTGGTTGGATTCCGTTTCTTTCTCTTTTTATTTTGGAAGATCTGCATCTTATTTTTGTGCTACCCGCAAGTTTCTCATGTTCACTTGCATGGACATCTGTGTGGTAGGCATCTGTTCTGAAGTTGTGGTTGGAGGGATGCAATTGGAAAGTTGTGTGGTTGGAGGGCATGGGTTTCAAGAATTATGCTAAGCTTCAGCTGGTACGCACAAAAGTAGTCCTATGGTAGGGTAGGTAGAACATGAAGTACCTTCATCTTGGTTGGCAAATAACTGCTGCCTCTCTCAAGTGTTTTTGCCATTCAGACTGCCTTTTCCACTCATCCCTGGAATGTCCTCGATACGCCTGCATTCTGTCATCTAAATGGTTAATGATTAGCAGGTTTGTCTGAAGGACATCCCTGAACAACTCTGCTCCAGTGATCTATGTGATTGGTTGGTACCTGAGCCACTCTGCATATCCCCAAAGTCCTGGCTTTGGGACTGTGTTAGTCAGGGATCTTCAGAGAGACAGAACATATAGGATAGATACAGTGTTGGCCCTCCATTTTCATATATTCATGGACTTTGTGGATTCAAACAACCACAGATAAAAATTATTTGGGAAAACAATACAAAATGGTGCAGATAGAAAAGAATACATTATAATAATGATTTCCACAGCATTTACATTGTATTAGGTATTATAAATAATCTAAAGATGATACAAAGAAAGGATCTGCATATATGCAAATGCTACCCCATTTTATATAAGAGACTTGAGCTTGGTATCTGTGTGTGGGGGGAGGTTGTCCTGGAACAAATCCTTTATGGATACTCAGAGATGACTGTATAGATAAATGAGAGGACTTTATTGAGGGAATTGGCCCATGTGAATATGGAGGTTGAGAAGTCCATGAAAGGCTTTCTGCAAGCTGGAGACTCTGGGATGCCAGTAGGTAGCATGACTCAGTGTAAATCTGAAGGCCTGAGAACCTGGGGGCTGCTGGTATAAGTCTTCAAGTCCAAAGGCTGGAGAGCTTATATCCAAGCATGGGAGAAGAGAGATGTAGCTCAGCCTTAGGAGAGGGAGAAATGGGGGCGGGGGGGGGTGGGGGGTGGGGGGAGAGAGAGAAAGAGAGAGAGCGAGAGAGAAATTCATCTTTCCTCTTTGTTTTATCAAGGACCTCTGCTAATGAGTTGGTGCCTGCCCCCACTGAGGGTGGATATTCCCCCAACTTAGTCTACTCAGACTCAAATGCTAGTCTCCTTGGGAAACACCCTCACAGATGCACCCAAACTAATACTTTACCAAATTTCTAGGTGTTTCTAATCCATTCAAGTTGACATTTAAAATTAACCATCAAAGGGCATTTCCATCAATGCCTTCCAGGACCACAGAATTCTTTAACTTGTTTTCAGCCACTACTCAGCCTTAGGCTTAGTTCTGGAGTAGGATGGTACCACTGGGGAACTGCCTTTGTGCCTGCCAGCCAGGCTGCCTGGCTCCTGTCCACTGGCTTCTGTTCATGAATTTCATCTACATCAGAACGAGCTCAGACCTTAGGGGAACTAGAACTCCTAGCAAAGGTGCTGACACTCTGACAAGCAAATGTCACCTGTGCCAGATCCCATGTAGCAGAGGGTGCTCAATTCCGGAGACACCCTTGTGTTTTTGCTCATAGAAACTGCAGCATCTGTGGGCTTTTAAATCTGAGAGGCTTGGAAAGACAGGAAGAATGGAGATGAGGTGAGTAGCAGAAATGGTGGATATTGCAACAACAGGTAGATGCTGCAGGCTTCTTTGCACATTGAGTACTTCTGAAATTTGAAGGAGGCTGTGGGGATGGATGGAGCTATGAAGAATGGGCAGATTTGTCTGTTTAATGAGACACATCTTTGAAAATTTGCACGACCCCCATTCATTATGGACATCAACAATATTCATTTTTATAAAAGAGAGAGCTAGTGCTTACATGTGGCTTCTATGCCAGGCACCATGTATAGTGACTTATTTAAATACTGTTGTAACCATCATAATCTCCATTTTACAGGTGAGGACACTGAAGTTATTTAAAACAAGAATAACATAGGATTCCAAAGCAGATAGCCCTGAGTCTCCAGTGTTGGAAGGCTTATATTTGATCTAATTATCTTTGGCATGTCAACAAATGATTTCTGTGACTTAGTTGATTGTAGAACCATTGAATGTAAAAATATTTAGATATTATTATGTAATTGCTGCTACATCAACAGGAGCTGAGGAGAGCATTCAGCACCATAAAACAACATTGCTGATGGCAAGAGAAGCTCACATTTTAAGACTACAAATGATCATCAATTTAGAAGAGTTTGACTGTGATTGGCTGTCAAATTATGACTCAGACAAGGGCTAATTGTCAGTTACTGGCAGTTTCACAAACAGGAGCTAAAACCCATAGTTTTACTTAGTATTAGTGGAATTTATTTTATAAAAAAACAGTATTTTTTGTTACAACTTATATTACCTGGTAACCAGTTTAAAATATATGCATATATGTATAGATACATTGTTTGGTTTATCTACAGATAAAATAGGAACAGAGGTCTAAATTTTTTCTTTACATATTAATTTATTTTTCTACACAAGTTGTTGAACATTATAAATATACTTTCTGATGATATTAGAGTTACATAGTGAATAAATCACACAGGGAGCCTAGTAGATATGAAAAAATGCATCGTAAACTGTAACATGCTCATTAATTGTAATGGAAAGAATTAATATATTAATTTACACATGCACATGCTTTTTTTAAAAAGGCAAGGACAGCCGAGTATGGTGGCTCATGCCTGTAATCTAGTACTTTAGAAGGCCGAGGTGGGTGGATCACGTGAGATCAGGAGTTTGAGACCCGCCTGGCCAATGTGGTGAAGCTCCGTCTCTACTAAAAATACGAAAATTAGCTGGGCATGGTGGTGGGTGACTGTAATCTTAGCTACTCAGGAGGCCGAGGCAGGAGAATCACTTAAACCCGGGAGATGGAGGTTGCAGTGAGCCGAGATTGTGCCACTGCACTCCAGCCTGGGATACAGAGCAAGATTCTATTTCTAAATAAATAAATAAATAAATAAAATAAAAAAGTAAGGATAAAAATAATTTAGAAATAACTTGATTTATTAATAGCATTGGGGCTGGGAGTCATTACTTCTCTATAAAAAAATTGAATAAATGTGGTAGCTCAATTGTATGTAGAAATGCACTTCAATTAAGGCTGTATAGCACCGTGACAATGACAAACATTTTGAAGTCACAGAGATCTAGGATTTATCTTCCTTGATCCCGATGATCTATACAAACTTAGACAACGTATGTATTTTTCTGAGTCTTGGCTTTCATTCTTGTAACATGTGGATAACACCACATACTTTGAGAGTTAGGAATATAATGCTCCTATCAATGTCCTTAATATATTGATAAATATTTTCTTCTTAACAAATTTTTTGTGGGTACATAGTAGGTATATATATTTGTGGGGTACATAGAGTGTTTAGATACAGGCATGCAATGTGAAATAAGCACATCATGGAGAACAGGGTATCCATCCCCTCAAGCATTTATAATATTACTATTAATTTTCAACATCTCTCATATCTCCTCTACACTCTCAAGAATCTGATCTCTGGTTATTTACTTAGTTTCATTTATTACCTAAGTGTAAGAAATTTATATTTTAAATAAGTTATTTTTATAATTACAAAAGCAATGTATAGTCATGTAGAAAACTTAGCAGAGAGAAGCAAAGACGAACAAGAATAAACATTTCTATCATCCTCAGAGAAAACCATTGTACATTTTCTCAGTCTTTTTATGCATACATATACCTTTTAAAAATTAATTACGCTATACTCACTGTTTTTGTAACCTGCTTTTTTTCACTGAAAATATATGAATATTTTTCCATGTCATTAAGTGTTCTACATCATTTTAAATGGCTATATGCTGTATGAATATAAAAAGCTGGGGATTTTTTGACTTGCAAAACAAATCCTCCTTTTCTTTTGGCTTTGTTTTTTTGGTAGGTGAATGGAAGCAGATAGAGAGTGTTTTTAAGGTATGTTTCACCTATTTGTTTTCCCTAATGATGGTTCGGTAGTTTGAAAGATGCGACTCAATCCGTTCCTTATGCATGACAATGACAGGATTTAGTATGATAACACTCTCAGGGAATTCATTGCCTGCCAAGACCTAGAGCTGGAAGATGTACTGATGTTAGAGGGCTGGCTATCAACAGGAGTCACATGAAAGGCATAGAGTTACTGTCTATATTTCAGTTACTCTCTGCAGGAATGCCTGCCTTCCACTCTGCATCAGCCACCTCTGGTTGTCTGAAATATGCAAACCAGCAAGTGACAAATGCTTTTTAGAAAAAGTACAATTGCATTCAAATTGAAAATGGAGGAAGTTGATCAAAGAATAAAGAAAGAAAGGCATTAAAAATTAATCATCCCAGGGCCATAAAGTCAGCTGTAAACCTTTAGTAATAAAAAATTAAATGAAGAAGAAGTTAATGTTTTAAACAGAGATTTAAATTTTCCAGGGGAGAAGTTGATAGCTGCACCAGATTGGGGAGCTGGCAGAATTTACAGGGGAAGCCCTAGTGTCTGGTCCCACTAGAGGCTGCATAAAGCAGTCATCAAATAAAACATCATTTGTATTATTTAGCATCATTGTGCAAAACCTTGGTTGTAAAAGGAAATGGCACTTTTGACCAACTGAGAATATTGTTCTATTCAGAACAGATTAAAGTGGCAAAAAGTGGAGGAATGCTAAAAAAAAAAAAAAAAAATCACTGCCAAGAGAATCCCAGAGGAAATATTATAGAAATATTTAATACTAGAGAATCGTAGGGCTCAAGTAATAATATTTATCTATCTTTCTTGTTCAAATAACAAACCCTAAATCTGTACCTGGGATTATGTGTTCATTGATAGGTTGTCTCTGGGTGGGCTTAATAATTGATCAGGTATTTGGACCCAAAAAGAAAGTTGAATCATATTTATTATAGTTTCTGAGCAAAGTTAGCAAGTATTTAAGGGTGTTTCTGACACATCCTTAAAAATTGGGATTGAAATGATAAAGGTATTAAGACATGACAGTGTGATGGTAGAACTGGTTTTGGCCGCAAACACATTTCTGCTTGAATCTTGGCTGTGCCACTTACTATCAGACTCTGAAGAAATCACTTCTATTTTTTGAGCTTTGATTTCTTTATCTGTAGAAGAGGATTAGAAATAATAGTATTCCCTTCACGTGGTGGTGATTATGGTGATTGAAATATTAGATGCAACAAATATAACATAGATCTGTGTATACAGTAAGTCTTCAGTAAATGGCAGCTTCTTACTTCATTCTTTTGCTAAAGTAACCACATAGAGGTCAGATAAATGTGTGGAAAATGTTTGAAGGATATAGCCTGGATGATTTGTCATACCACAGCCTTGGAATTCCAGCTTAGTACTACCTTGTGGCCTGTAGGTATTTTGATCACTTCCTGGAGATCCCCCCAAGATTTTTAGGGTCTTTTCATTGGCATTCTAGAGACATTGACTGTGAGTACCTTGGATGTGTAGGATATGACAGCAATATCTTCTGACTTTTCTCTTTAGATCCTGGTCAGTTGGTGGGGATAGGGGAGAGTGGAAATATTCACCAGGATAATCTGAGCAAAGTCTCCTACCAGTTCAACTTCCCTGGATTTACTCACAGATATATTTTATTAATACTTAGCAACCCCAGGAAGAAATGTTCCAGCTGTTGAGAGAAATTAACACTTATTTAGCTATTTTTTAAAGCTCATTAAAGTTTATGGCACTTTCGTTTGTGTACTGATGCTGTTTCAGGGCTGAACTGTCAATCTTCAGTTAAAGGAAGCAGCTGGAATGTTGAAGGATGTTGACTTTCAGATTATTAATGTGTCAAATGAGAATAATACAAATAACTATTTGCAATTGTTATAGTCCTTTTATTCCCAGCATTCTTTCAAATGAGTTATGTCCAATTCCTTCCTTTTACTCTAGGAAGCTGGCCCTTTGTACATTTGTGAGACTTGCCCTCTGAGTACATTCCCCCTTCCATCTTTCTGAGTTTAATGCCACTATCATCCACTTAATCACCAAACCAGTAACCTCAGTGTCATTCTAGATGCCTCCTGAAAACAAGTGGTCAACAAATCCTATCAAATCTAGTTCCTGAAATAAGTCTGTCTTCCATTATCCCTACCACTGCCTTAGTTCAGATCGTCAGCATCTCTTGATATATACTTCAAAAGCCTTTATACTGTGCTCCTTTTCTTTAATCTTTACCTTTTCTAATCAATAATATCCAATAACATTATTTCTAGAAGGAATATATGACTGTGTCACCTTTTTTGCTTACAAACCATTCAGTAAGTCCAGTTTTGCCGCTCTCTATTTGGCCTACTACCTTCCCTCTTCTTGCTTCTTAATTGTCAATGCCTGAATCATACAGAATTACCTGTAGGACTCCAATCGGTCATGCTTTCTCATGCCTTCATTCCCAGCCTGAAATATGTCCCTTCCAGTTTATCCTCTATGGAGAACTGGCAGAGATAGCTCACAGGACACTTTGCTTCCAGGACCCATTCATTATCCTTATCCTTCTACCTTTCCCTCATCATATTCTGTGATTCCAAAACAATTGATATACTCTGAGGTTACAGCACTTATTTATGCACTGTACTGATTCCAAGCTTATTTACTCCCGCTCTCCTGCAGACTCCTTGAATATAGGAATGGCGTCTCTTTTTGTTAATTGCTAGGCATTTAGACATTGTGCATAGTAGATGCTACATAATACATGGTTGAATGATTGGATAGATGGATGATGAATGGGCATGAACTCCTGTTGTTTTCTTATGGTGTCTCTTTCCCTCACCACCAAATCATCATGACTCTTTCTTTCCTCATCTAAATGCTCCTTTTCTCTGCACCAATTTTAATAGCTGTTAGGAACCAAACATTTGAATTTAAGCCACTTCATTCTAAGTTGTGAATGACTCACCACCCCCACACTTTCTATTTTTAAAAAAGAAATTTCTACTTCTAGTTTTAAAAAGAAGGCATAAATTCCTAGGTGAGATTTCAACAAAGATATTAGGCTGGAGAACATGTAGCTTTGAGTTTTCAGATTACTCCCTATATGTACCCTTATTTTGAATATACACAAGACAGCCTGATATCACCAAAGAAAAGCTTCCCTTTCATAAGATCAAGAGATAATATTGTAAGCCAGGTGCAGTGGCTCACACCTGTAATCCCAGCACTTTGGGAGGCTGAGGTGGGCAGATCACCTGAGGTCGGGAGTTTGATACCAGCCTGACCAACATGGAGAGACTCTGTTTCTACTAAAAATACAAAATTAGCCAGGCGTGGTGGCGCATGCCTGTAATCCCAGCTACTTGGGAGGCTGAGGCAGGAGAATTGCTTAAATCTGGGAGGTGGACGTTGTGGTGAGCCGAAGTCGCACTGTTGTGCTCCAGCCTAGGCAACAAGAGTGAAACTCAAACAAAACAAAACAAAACAAAACAAAACAAAACAAAAACCATAATATTGTTACAGTAACAACAGCAACAACTGCTCATTCATGAGTGCTTGTGGTATATCAGTTACTATGCTAAGCCCTTATATACATGATTTCACTTAGTCCTCACTATAGCCCTGAAAGATAGGTCTCAATTTTCCTGTTTTGTGGGTGAGAAAGAAGATATGTGGTCAAGTCAAAGGACTTGTCTCAAGTCACACAATTTAGTGGAGGAACTGGGATTTAAACCTATGCCTTTAGACGCCACTCAACTTATATCCACATTCAGCCACCATGCTAGGCAGGTACCGTGACTTTACAGAGAAACAAATTCAGAGAGCAAATGCAACAACAGGACTCAAGGAGGATATGGGAACAATTTATCAACTGTAAACGGAGTGATCATAATAATGATCAATAATAATTATGGATTCTGGTATATCAGGCACTCTGCTCAGCACTTTCTATCATTTATCCATGCATAGTCAATCTTCACAAAAACTTCAAGTAGAATATAAAGAGGAGAAAACGAACTTAGAAAACTGAACTCAGAGAGTGACTTGCCCAAATCACTCAGTTAGTAAACAAGGAATTTAATAAACGTTCCAGTGATGACCACTCTTATTTTATCAATGCTATTGAAAAGAAATACCCCACAAAAACTCTGAGGCTCAGTGTAGACTTATTTTAATAAAGGCCTTCCTATGTATATATTTTGTTTCTATTATTGGAGCCATCATACTTGGAAGTCTGCAATTTCAAGGGCTTTTCTACTTTGGGTTGTGCAATCCACATTGCTATTCCCCTGAGCTTTCAGATAATGTTTGTATTTCTTTTTAGAAGAGAAATCCTAAGTGCTATTTCAAGAAATTGCCTGTAAGTAAAAGGCACTGAGACCTGTTGATGTGCATTTGTTCCAGTTCTCTAAATATCCCCTTTATTGGTCTTGAAAGACGGCTAATTCCTTACAGGCTCCATTACTTCTAACTTGTACAAATGTCTTTTCTTTCTTTTCAGGATTGTGATAGCTTTAAGGAATGAGGTCAATATTTCAAAGGCATAATTAATTTAGCATGCCTCCTCCTTCATTAGGAGGCTAATTTTCTCTTGAGCCTCTCTCAGTATGTCTGCAGCACACTCTCACTTTTCTTTTTTCTTTTTTTGGGGTTTCTGACCCTGTTTTCATTCTTTAACATCCTCAACCTCACATAGAGCATAAATTCTTCTTAAAATTTTTCTTCTATCTTCAGTTGCAATTTCTTTTTCTATTTCTTCTTTTTTTTTTTTTTTAAGGTGGAGTCTTGCTCTGGTTGCCCAGGCTGGAGCGCAGTGTCATGATCTTGGTTCACTACAAACTCTATCTCCTGGGTTCAAGGGATTCTCCCACGCAGCCTTCTGAGTAGCTTGGACTGTAGGCGTGAGGCACTATGGTCAGCCAATTTTTTTTTTCTTTTTTTTTTTTTTTTGAGACAGAGTCTCGCTCTGTTGCCCAGGCTGGAGTGCAGTGGCTGGATCGCAGCTCACTGCAAGCTCCACTTCCCAGGTTTACGCCATTCTCCTGCCTCAGCCTCCCGAGTAGCTGGGACTACAGGTGCCCACCACCTGGTCAGCCAATTTTTGTCTTTTAGTAGAGACTGGGTTTCACCATATTGACCAGGTTAATCTCAAACTCCTGACCTCAGGTGATCCACCCACCTCAGCCTCCCAAAGTGCTGGGATTACAGGCATGAGCCACTGCGCCCAATCCAGTTTCAAATTAGGTATTGAAAAACTGGGTTCAAAATAAGCTAGTTTGGTAGGAGCCCTGAGTTTCTCAAGCCAAGAAGAGCTTTTCCCCTGATGTGAAAAGGTGGCTTGCTTGAGCTTGTTCTGTTTATGAAAAGCAAAATTCAACACTTCCCTTTTCTCCAGGTGTCACTGACCTACAGATGTGTGGGAAAAGTGAAGCAATGGAAATTTGTTCAGAAAAAGCATATTCCATTTAGAAAAGATAGGCCAAGAGAAGACACTGATATGATGACAAAGAAAAGATCACCCTGGATCACTGAATAGCCAACTCCTTGCTGTGTCTTTCTGAAATGTGTGATTTGGGGTTACCCATGATTTTCTTACTTTTGAGGAGGACTTGACCAGAGAAAATTATAATGTGGTGACATAATTTTTCCTGATGGACGTGATGTGTAGATGAAGGATCTTGTTGCCCTCTCCTTTTGGCACAATTAGCTCCCCAAAGAGGCAAAATACAAATAAATCCCAATTTTAGACCAGCCAGGGATTTCGAGGTAATTTACATGTTAGGTCTCTTAATTTAATCCTCCCAGCTGTACCAAGGTCATCTTATTCCCAGTTTATAAGTAAGGAGTAAGAGGTTCAGAAAGTCTCAATAAATTTATCAAGAATTCACCGATAATAAGTGGTGAGACCAGGATCTGGTCCAAAGGTTATCTGATGCCAAAGCCAGGCTCCTTTTCAGCAAACCATCACTCTTAAGCCAAGCTGCTTAACACTGCATGGCGGATGCACCTGATAGCAGTAGCTTAACTTAAGCATAACTTGAGGATGACCCTGTGTGTCAGATGGACCTGAATGTGTGTTTGGAGTTCTGAGCTAAGGAATCTGGGTGTGGCTATCCTGTAGATTATTCCTTAGCTATGAAGAACTTCTGAATTCCAAGTCTTGTCTGATGGAATGCAAGCTATACAGGGGATTGAGGATCAAAGTCCTTTTATGGGTTAAATGAAATGAATGTTGCCGGGGGGAGGCTGTTAGGGGCAGGGTGCTAGAAGAAAGTGCTATTATAGACTGCATGCTTTTTGCAAGTGGTTGTGGTTCTCCTGCCCAGCTCCCTGCCACTGAATCATATGATTCTTCTGCCCAGCCCATGGTTACTGAGCTGAACTGTTCTCCTGATCAGCCTGCTGTCACTCGACTGTCCCTGTGTGTAAGTTTCCCGTTAATGAAACTCTATGTCTCCTTTTCTTGGCTGCTTGGCCCCAGGTCTTCTTTGGCCTTTTGAACCTGGTGGTGTCTCTATTGAAGTTAATAAGGGTCTAGCATGTCAATTGGCGAGCCAGCCAGGAGGGTGGAGAAAATCCTGTGGGCACTGAGACAATGGAGTCGGGGAAGGGAAATCTGCAGGGGACATCCTGAGCTGGCTGTCCACGTCTATGTGGAGCCCTATAACTGCTCTTTGATGAATGTGACCCACTGAGTATGTGAATTCCCCCAAAATGCTGAAGGGTCTGGAAGAGTTGTTGCAGGGGAGAGATCTGACTGAGGGAGGGTCAGTTGCCTGAGCTGTGGCAGCTGCAGTTGGCTCCTGCTTGTGACTGAGCACTGAGCAGCGGTGGAGGCTGATTTTGCAGCACAGGTGAGGGTTTATCAGTTACAGGACAAACTTCGATTAGAAAGAGATGCTACATTAGTTAGGGCTGAAACCTCTAAGACCTTACTGTCCTGGGACCTGTGGGCATAGAATGACAAAGTGGAGACCCTGGCTTGTCGGGTAGCTCATTTGAAGTGTTGCCAGCATCAGTACTAAACTATTCTGGGACTGTAAGTCCTGGAACCTAATGGAGGGCTGTAGTGGGGAGGAGGGTGAAGATTGGGACAAGCTCAAAGAGGTTCCCATCTTCATCTTCTCTGTGCATCTAATGGTCATCACCAAAATAAAAGTAGATCAACTGCTCCCACAGGGTGTAGCCCTACAAGACTTGTCCCCACCTAAAAGATGGCAGCACACTGCAGTGCAGGACTACACCACTGTACAATTGGTGGAGCTGGAACATAGGCTCAGACAGAAGGGGAGAGGGTCGATCAAGGGGTGGCTCCTCTGTCTATGGGACATAGGGTTGGAGGGTATGAGAGTTTCTGGACTCGCAATGAATAAAATGGCATCCATCACAAACCACCCAGCCCTGAGGCAGCACCTCTGTGGTGCCAGTAATGGGGATCAGGCCATCACCCTCTACTGGCCAAATGAAGGGTAAGTCCCCACATCTCCTTTGCAATGGCAGACTATGAAGGAATTGTGGGACATCCTCTGGGAATTAGGAATGAAGCATGCAGTCTACACCGAGCATTACAAAGGCCCCAATCATGAGCTTTTACAAAGGCCTCAATCATGAGCTGGCACAAAAGAGGCCATCTCACATTCAGCACACAACCCAACCAATTGATACTGCATGTTAATGTCTATCCTGGACCTCTTGGTAGGACAGCTAGTGTTTTAGGTGACCACTGACTTAGGGGAGACAGGCAAACTGTGTAGACGAGGGGTGTGTGTTGCTGGAATGAAAGACAGAGGAGCCAAGGGAAAGGAGACAAGGGTCTTATCAGGGTGGTCTGCCCACAGATATGCCCACAGATGTGGTGTGGCTTGGTGGTGGCAGGAATGCCTACTGCAAGAGTGAATGGATGGCCTGATGCTGTTCTGGTCAGAGTATGGCAGAAGCTTAAGCCAGAATAGCACTTCCCTCAGGAGCCTCATGCCCAGCCCACTGCCCCTCCTGTAGAGGGAGGCACGCACCAGCCCCTTTAGACTAGGAGGAAGGTGGCCCTGGAGTCCTGATAGAAGCAGTGGTGGCTGGGGTGTCCAGGGACTGGAGGCCACATGTAGAACTAACCGTATATTGGTCACCAAAGAATAATCAGACTATGCTTGCCCTAGTGGATACTGGAGCTGAATGTACTCGTATATGGTAAAATTCATTGGTTCCAAAAGGTCTTTAACAGTATAGATGGTTATGGAGGGGGCCATGGAAGTCAGACAGGTTGAATTAGTATTACAAGTTAGGAGACTAACATCAAAACCCTATTTAGTATACATAACTCCCGTCTCAGGGTACATCTTGGGAATTGATATCTTATCATGCTTGACCCTCCAAACAACTGTCGGGGCACTTGGATTGAGAGTTAGGATGGTGAAACATATGATCAGGGGAAATGCGAAGTAGATGCTGGTACTGCTGAAATACTGCCTGCTGGGGTGTGGGTTGGGTTGTGTGTGATGAAATAATGGGGAATGTTAAGGAGTTAGCCTGGGTAAGCATTTTAAGGTCAGTGCACAGCCCATATAACAGCCCTGTATGGCCCTTGTGGAAGCTTGATGGAACATGGAGAATGATAGTAGATTGCCAGGAATTAAGTTGGTCCCCTCAGTGTATGCCACTGTTCCCAATGTTGCCTGTCTTCTGACAAGGGTAGGAGAGGCGCTGGGCAAATGTCGTTTTGTTGTAGATTTAGCCAACCCTCTTTCAGCATCCTCGTTGCCCCAGAGAGTCAAGACCAATTTGCACTCACCTGGGAAGAACAGTGGACCTTTACTGTCTTGCCCCAAGGATACCACCCTGGCGAGGTTTTCCATTAACTTCTGAGTCTTTTTCCAGCTTACAAATTGCAGTCCCCACCTTGCTGTCCCACTTGGCAAGCAGAGGATGGGTGATCAACACAGACAAAGTCCGGGGTCTGGGCTTGTCAGTCAAATACTTGGGTGTCATCTGGTCAGGCAAGACCATAGTCATTCAGTCCGCTGTTATGGATCAGGTGCATGCCCACCCACGTCCTACCACACCAAAGTAGTTGCAAACTTTTTTAGGCCTTCTAGGGTATAGGCATATTTTTTTCACCGTTTGGCCCAGCTCCTTAGGCCTATATACCACTGGGACTGGTCCACAGAGGAAGATGAGGTCTCTGAAAACTTGTGGTGGAATAAACATAAGCCTTGGGAGTTCTAGAGCAGGGACAGCCATGTGAACTGTATGCAGTCAGTTACCCTGAGGAGTTTAGGTGGGGCCTGTGGCAAAGGCAAGGACATAAACATATGCCTTTGAGATTCTGGTCTGAACTATGTAAGGGGGTTGAATTTAGATGTAGTACCATGGACAGCAACTCTGCACTCCATACCATGCCTTACAACAAATGCAGGGCATTGCAAAGGGGATGCTAATATGCACCCAGCACCTCATAGCAGGTTGGCTAAAGGATACCTCCAAAGTCTGGGAATGCCAGACAAAAACTGTGGCCAAATGACATACATATTTGCAACAGAGGAGTACATTAACTAATTACATCTTGAGCGCGGAGCTCCAATTGGTGCTTGGTCCTGTCACTATGTGAGAACTGAAGGACAGTCTTTGATGGAGGCTACTGAACCTCAGGGATTCCCTCCTTTATGCAGGAGGGACAAAGTTCAATTCATGACTAGTCCTGGTACATACATGGCTCGTGGTGAGGCAGTTCTTGCGCTTGGACATCTGTGGCCATCCAGCCGTCCACTGATGGTTCCTGGCTTGATACAGGCAAAGGACATAGTAGCCAATGGGGTGAGCTATGAGCCATCTGGATGGTCTTCCTCCATGAGCTGGACCCAAGAGTCCTGTGCACTGGTAGCTGGGCCATCTTCAAGGGACTCATCATGTGGCTGCTACAACGAGAAGCACAGGAATGCTCCAGGCCCTTGCCACATGATACTGGACCCATCTCCCGGGGTTAGAGCCCATGATAGCAGGTAACTACATAGGACTTTTTTTCTCTATCCGATGGCTGCCACTTTGCCTTGACTTGTGCAGACACCTGCACAGGGCTGCTGCAGGCATATCCCAGCAAAAGTGCTATCCAGAAAACCATCATAAAAGAGCTAGAGCAGCTGTGTGTAGCCTATTGCATCCCTGCTGATATCAACAGTGACCAGGGCTCGCACTTTACTGGACATAAAGTGCAGGGATGGGTGGAGGCCCTGGATATCCACTGGCATTTCTACCTGCCAAACAACCCTACAGCAGCAGGGCTGACTGAACAGTTGAATGAGCCGTTGAAGCAACAACTCTGGCAGGAGCTGCTGCTTACCATCAGCCACCTGCACTCTGAATAATCATGTGCGTTCTCATCGCTTCTGTGCGTACACTGTCCTGATGCAAGGACCTGACACCATCGTCAGGATTCAGGTGGACAGTGCAGTGGACAGTACATCTTTGCCTCAACTGGAGATTCAAGGTAAACTGCTATTGTTCTTGCCACAGGACTTAGCCACAAGGGAACACACCACAATGTGGCCCTGGAAATGGCAAACCAGTCCCCCATGGTTCAGTTGTTTTCCTCCATGGGGGAAGGACCTAGAACAGGATATACAGGTCACACCTATTTTACACACTGCTCCCCCTTGTAATTCTAAAATAATGAATCTTGGTCTTCCCTGTGCGATGGGACTATCATCCTCTCATTATGGACAATTATGTTACCCCCATTGTCTTACTCTGGCTTCCCACAATACACCACTGAGGGTGGCCAATACATTCAGTATTGTAAACCAGGCACCAGACCATTGCCAGAGTGGTGCTTTCTCGGAAGTACACAACTTCCTTTGTCTTGTTAAGTCCCCATGACTTGTCCTTTCTTGTACCTACTAAGTATCTCACCTTCTGCCCATAGATGGTGTGCGGCAAACCCCTTTGACAACTGGGAGCAGATGGTGGCCTCTCTCTGAAACAAAACAGACTGTTGGGACTCTTAAGAACTGTCCCTCTCCTCCTGTGCTACCACGGCCCTTCTGTGGGGCATCCAAGCAGCTAACTTGAGTACCTGGAGCCTTTTCAGTCTTACAAATTATCCTTATTTTATTTTATTTTATTTTTATTTTTTGATGTTATGATTAGTATGTCCATAGCGCTCCTCCATATACCTGGCCACAGGGAAATCATGGAAGAATGGCATGATAAGAATGTGGGGGCCACTCAAAGGTATGCTGGGGTGGAGTGTATGGCAGCCTCACCTGACAGCAATAGCTTAACTAAGCACACCCTGAGAATGACCCTGTATGGCAGGCACGCTCCAATGTGTGTTTGGAGTTCCAAGTTAAGGAATCCAGGAGTAGCCAACCTGGAAATTTGTTCGTTGTCTATGAGGAACATCTGAGCATCCCTGTCCATTCCTGTTGAACACAGGCTGTACAGGGGATTGAGGCCCTGTGTTTGGGGTTAAGTGAAGTTTGCCAGGTAGAAGTTGTCAGGGGGAGTGTGCTAGTGAAACTGCATGCTGTTTGCAAACAGTTACAGTTCTCCTGCCCAGCCTGCTGCCACTGGACTGTCGCTGTGTGTGTTTCCTCCTAATAAAACTCCGTTGCATTTGCTAGCCCCAGGTCTTTTTTTTTTTTTTTTTTTGCTTCTTGAACCTGGTACCATCCCTACTGACATTAAGAGGAGTTTGGTACGACAGGCATATGCAGTGTGCGTGGACTGTGGGTCACATATCTCTTCTTCAGTATGACCTTGACCTTTCTCACTCTACCATGCCTGGTTACTGTCTGCAACTCTCTTGTCCTTGCTTCTATGCAGCATTTTAATAGAATGACTGTCACTCATATCACATAAACAGCCTCTGAGTTATTCACATATTGATTATTGACTCTCTGCCCACATTCCCAGTCTTTGGTGAAATAGCCTTATTAAGATGAACCCGAGGAATACTACCTTCTTATTCTGACTGTAAGACAGGCATTGCCCTATTGTTTTACATATTGTTACCCATTTTAATCCTCCTAACAACCTCCAGGGTCAGGCATTCTAATGGGTCAGGCCCCGTTTTATAGATAAGGCAATAGACACAGAGATTAAGAAATTTGCCCAAGGTTGCTCCACCTGGTGTAACTCCATCACGTGTAACCTGATTCCAGGTGGTGGAATCAGGAAGCAGGGATGCCACTCAGGGCCACATGTTCTAAGCCTCATATCTCTATCTCCGCTTCATCACATTTCTAAGTTGAATGACTGGTTGAGTAGGTTTTTAGTCAGCAATCGCTTTACTTAATCCCCAATTTATAAATGAAGCAATTGAAGATAAGAGCAGTCAAACAGGAAGTGGAAGGTTGGAGTTGGAAGATGAATTTAGGTTTGATTGTCTTCAAAATTCTTCAGGCTGCACCAGTCAGGGAATCTTGGATCTAAAGGATACTCATTCAATAGCTTTAAAAACACATAAATTACTGAATTCTTCCATTTAATATGGGAAGACTGCACAGGTTCTAAATGATGGTCTTTGGCCTAGACACCCTTCCTTTTTTCCTCCGTGAAAGCTCTTGGTTGCAGAGGAAACAAATAAAATTGGGACAGGAATGATTATATGAGGGAGGCATTGATTTTTTTTTTTTCATATCGTTACTGGTGGCAGTATTTAGTGGATATGAGAGATTTTTGACTCAGATCTGGGTTTGAATCCAGCTTTTTAACTTCTTCAACCTCTTTAATCCTAAGTTTTCTTATCTATTAAATTGTCACACAGGATTGCTGTGGGATTTGGATAAGGTAATGCGTGCAGAATAATTAGCACAGAATTTGCAATGAAGAGAGGACTCAACACGCATAGCTATAATGAGAACTAGGCTTTACCTGATTTGGGCTAAGAGGTGTGATTTTCCTGGAATAGGAGAGGCTGCACAGCAGGATTAGGTTCTGTTTGATTCATTACCACGAAGCTGGTATTCTTTGGCCCTAAATGTTTATTAATCCACAAGGGGGCCATGAATTCTCATGGGCTTATCTAAAATATATTGTTGTTGACTCTTCTTAAATGTGTTTCTTTCCTTTGACTTTTTGTTTTCTTCCCCTTCTTATCTTTCCCTCTCTCTCAGGTAAAAGATGCAGAAAATTTTAACTCAGCTCAAAAAGACCAGACATGGGGAAAATGGGAGGGGAGAGAAAAACATATAGCTGGAATGACGAATAAGTGGAAAAGAACAACGAAGAGACATGATTGTTTCTTTTTTGATTTTTTTGAACCATATTTTCAGAAACAGCTCAATAAAAATTCAAAATCTGCAAGCTGAAAATTAGGGGAAAGAAACTATGTACCATAATCCCCCTATTCTAATGTATTGTAGCCAATTACCTTCCCTTATTTTCCCCTAGGCACTTTTAAAAAAATGTAGATGTCAGATGGAGGAGACGCGTTTTTGTATTTCTTCTTTTAACATGTTGCTAAAATAAAAATAGATATACTAAAGCTACAAAAAGATATGAAGGAAACAAATGCATATTGCTAAGTGAAAGAAGCCAGTCTGAAAAGGCTGTATACTGTATGATTCCAGCAATATGATATTCTGGGAAAAGCAAAAATGTTGGAGGCAATAAAGCTATCAGTGACTGCCTGGGGCTCAGGGGTTGGAAAGGGGGGACAAATAGTTGGAGCACAGAGAATTTTCAGGGTGTTGAAAGTATCCTGTGTGATCCTTTAATGGTGGATGCATGACTTTATGCAATTGTCAAAACCCATAGAACTGTATAACCCAAAGAGTGAACCCTAATGTAAATTGTGGACTTTGGTTAGTAATAATGTGTCAGTATTGGTTCATATAACACATGCAGTACACTAAAGCAGATGTTAATAGGGGAAGCTGTATTAGGGAAAAGTTGTATATGAGAATTTTCTGTACCTTCTGCTCAATATTTCTATAAACCTAAAACTCTTCTAAAAGTAAAAACTATAAAAAATAGATATATTAGAATTTAAAATTTTGAACATCTGTTGTACCCTTCAAAATAGTCTCTTCAGAATGTTATGTGCTTGTTTTAGAGATGCTGTCTTTGCTAAAAACATGTTATAAGTCCTCTTTAAAAAATGTCTACAGAGATTACGTGGAGGAACAAGATGGAGATAGCATTTAAAATTACATTTGTATGATCATGGAAAGACTGGGAGGAAATGAGACACATTTTCTCAGGTGACTTGTAAATTGGATTTGAAGTTTTTCTTTAAAGAAGCAAGTATTGAGCAAGCACTTCCTGAGGGGAATATTTATACAGACTCCCAAGAGAGCTCTTTGCAAGAGAGCAATGCTCCTGGAGATGCAAGAGGTCTTTTATAAGAGGAAAAAAAAATGAAAGCACTATATTCATGTCTATTTGTTTTTCTTTCACAAAGCCATGGACACTGGCAACAAGTGACTACTAGGTCACAGCGAAGCACAGACTTTGATCAAATTCTAGTTCTACCATTTACCACCTGTAAAATCTTGGGCAAGTCTGAACCCTAGTTTGTTTCTCCCTGAAATGGGAAGAATACAATATTATCTTGGAGAGTTGACATGGGAATTAATACAGGGAATGTAGATTATGTATCTGGAACATACCACCCAATACAGCTGAAACATAGTAAAAATTACTACTAATTATATATTGTTACAATTAGAAGAGCACGTAATTTTAGTATTATCTTTTGAGGTTAGTATTTAAAAACTAGGGTTAAACTTGTAAAGAGAGCAACACTTTGTAGCAAAAAAATGTGCATATCCGTAAGGTATCACCTTATTGGCATATATAGACATTGGCCTATACATGTTATCCCTATTATTTTAAAAACTGTTTTCTTTTTCGTAACAGTTAAGGTACAAAATTTATGACCTACTTTAAAAAATTTGAGCTTACATAAGATTATCTCTATAGTAATGTCACTTTCACTTACTAGCATTTTGATAGACTTTCTTGAGTGGGAGAAAAACTTGTACATTTTAGCCAGTGCATTGGGAATTGCCCACAGCCTGCAACCTGTCTTTGGAATGCTGAAATCTGTAAGCTGGTACAGCCATGGATGTGCTGCTATGTGAATGTGATTTGTCAGCTGTTTTGAGGTGAAGAAAAAGACTGAGAATTTCTGTCTTGGCTTAGTCTGCATTCCAGCTTGTTACTCTTATTACCCTTCCAAGGAAGACTCTGCTGCTGCTGTAATTCCTAGGGGCAGCAGTTGGACTCCAATTTGTTTTCCCAGAGAGTATAATTTTGCCTTAATATACATCTTTAAGCAAATGTTAATACATCAAAGAGTACTGATGAAATGTTCTGTTAATCGTTGAAACCCTTGATTGGTATTTTAGAAAGAAATAGAAAAAAATACCCAAATAAAACTTAGGGGAAGATAGAATTAATTTTAGTAACAATGTAATGCCAATTCTGGGCCTGGCTCTTAGAACCAACTGTCAAGTTAATTTAATTCCTCAAACCCCATTGCTCCAACAAAATGTTGTTTAAATCAATTCATTCTTTCATTAGGCTGCCTAAGAGCGCCATGGAGTGATGAGAAATTACGGAGATGGCATTCATGTTTCAAAAGCCCCTCAGTTTCACTTCATTTTCCAACCTGACATGGGACTAATGTTCTGCATTTGCATGCTAAAATAGTATTTTTAATTGTAAAAGTGGTGTTGTTAAATTACCTTCAAATGAGTTTATTTTAAATGGTTCATTAAAGTTTTTGAAATCATTCCCTGCATGATTGCATCTCTTCTCTACTTTGATGTATTACATCTCTCACCAAAAACGCTGGCACTGAGAGAAAATTCTTTTCTTGCAAGACTCACATCTCCCAATCTGGCCAGTTTTGAAGTAAAAGCAGCAAAAGCCTCATGCTATTGCAGAATGACCGAGGGCATCTTCTCTGGCACCTCAGCTGAGAGACTGGGGTGAGGGGTGAAGGGAGGTGACTGTGTTGGGCAATAATGAAAGGTCAAAGTCACAGAGGTTTCAAAAGGCTGTGTCAACTCGGAAGATGAAAAGCAGCCTTCCCTAGATAGCTAGTTTGGTTCTGAGATTTAAATACATCTCACAGACTCTGTGTGTTTGCTTTCATTTTAACTTTTCTCCCCTGATACCACCTTTCCTCTTCATTATTTCTCTTCTTTTGGTATCATCCAAACAATTCACCTCCATATTAATTCTCCTACTGGTACCCAAACTTTTTTTTTAATCTTAAGCCTTATCAGTCCCTTTCAGATTTTTTAAGAAACAGATAGCCTAGTTTTTCAGAGATTGCCATATGTATGTTTATGAGAGTTTTAAAATCATATTATTTATTTACAGTAGGTTTAGGGAATATGAAGTTGTAATATACTGATGGAGTCAATTTGATTGTGATTCCTTAGTTATTGTTATGAAAACCTAATTTCCCATCCAGACCCACTATTTTCTCCAGTGGTAGAATCCCCATCAAAAACTACCGAGCAAGAAGGCTTTACCCTATGGGGAAGACAATGAGGAGAGGAAGTGAAGAGAGCCAGCTGTATTATATGCTGTAGTATATAATGTTGGCACTTTGCAGCTTATTGATCAGTGGATGGTTCTGAAAGTATCTATTGTCATCTTTGCTTGTCAAATAAAATCCAAACTTTACTTAATGACTCTAACCATTCTAACCTTGAGTAAAAGCAGAACTTCCATTTTTGTTTGGGCAGAAATCCAGCTTTTCACCCTTAACATCTGCTATTGAAAGTGCTAGCTATCTTTCTGGTGATCTGTAAGGCACCATAATACTATTTGTGTTAATAATTTGTTTTGAAACTTTTTGCATGATGGTAATAACACAATGTACATTTGCTGGAGCCAATGTGAAGAACAGAGCTCTTGTTTCTTCAAGTTAACCACTGATTCCTAGACCTTGGTTTTTAGTCTTTGGTCTACATTAACTTTTTTTCTTCAAACTTTCAGCACTCACAAGGCATCCATGGGCATTTATCGAGCACCCGCTATGTGCAAGGCATTGTAATAGGAGCTACGAGGAATACAAAATAATAAAAATGGAGAGGAAATGAAAGCTAATGACCATTTTCTTTATGTCAGTTACTGTGCTATATGATTTCACGTGCATTATCTTGTGATAGACTTGCAGGATATAATCATCTTTATTTTACAGATAAGGAAGAGATGTGATCATCTTTATTTTAAAAATAAAAAGCCTACAGCTTCAAATTGTAATCCTAAAGGAACTTATAATCCAATGGAGAAATAAAATACATAAAATAAAAATATGAAATGCTACATAATGAATATCAGATGAGTATTTCCACCATAACTACTATAGTTGTTGAGAAGAGAAGGTCATTAATTTGGGTTGAGCTAATTAGGAAAGCTTGACACTATGATGAGGTAGCGGTAAAGAATCCACTTATTCTAGAATCATTTTTGAAGTACCTGCCATAGTATTTTTCTAGGAAAGCATAGTCTGCGTATAAGGACTGACATGTGAATAAGCAAGTACAGTTACTTTAAAATTTGCTTTAATGTAGGCATAGACAAAGAAGTCTGGGAGTACCAAGGAGGGAATAACTATATAACTTGGTTTGAGTTTTAAATGGAAACAGAAATTTTATAAACATAAAGTATTGACATAGCTCTTTGAGGCTCACAACATATTTGGGTAGTTTTTATGTTTCACTTCTGGTAGTAATTTTATTTACTTTATAGAATTGACAAAGAAATACAACAACTTACTTTTTTTTAAATGATTCTCCTCCTATAGGTCTTGCTTTCACTCTCACATTGGGTAGAAACAATCTATTTCATTCCCTGGGACTCAGGGCAGTTGATTTTACAAATTTCTGGCTAATAAGGTCATTATATTCAAGATTTCAAATTCACATCCACATTAATTCTCCTACTTGTTTTTTATGTAGATGTTTTTAACACATACACACACACAATTAAATAAATAAATAATAAATAAATAAATAAAATAAACGCTGAAATTGACAGATATTTCAGTTTTGATTTAGAAGCTGATTTTCTTGGCTGTTGGGTGGTGAAAACTTGGGGTGCTTAATTAAAAGTATAGTACAAAGGGTTCCACTGCTTTATGAGAAGTGAAGTCTTCTGAAATTATTCATTGAATGACATAATAAATCACTGTAATAAATAATCTGTTCCAGACAGTTCAGTATTTTGTTACTGACCAGCGAGTTTATTGAGGAAAGTATTACGTTTTCTATGAAATCAAGGGTTACGAATTTTCTTTGAATATTTCCAATTTTCTGAAAAACTTGATGGCAATACCAAATAGAAGTTTGGCCACATCCTTTAGGCATCTATACATCTTCCCTTGTATATTTTGGAATGACACTATAGCACTGATTTATAAACTAGAAAATCTAGACATTTGCTTAGGACTTGCTAATCTCTTACTCTGATCTTGGGCAGTCACAGACTTAAGGCCTCAGTTTCTTCATTGGCAAAGTGAAGTATTACTGTTAATCCTGCTTGCCTCTTAGGGTATCTCTGAGGCTCAAATGAATTCCTATGTACTTGAAAATTCAAATGCATTTTGCAAATATAAAATATTTTTTGTTGTATACTCATTATCATGGACTTGTCTTGTTCTTTGATTTATTCATCTTTAGGGGTATTTCCTAATATGTAAAAAGAAAAATCCCTTTCTAATAAAAGGAATCAGAACTCCATGGAGAAGTGCTCCAAGCGTTGTTTCTAGGACTGTGCAAGAAACATACAAGATCAACCTAGAGTATCTTGCGGGGCTAGAAAATAAAACAAAAACAAAAACAAAACAAACAAAAGAACTCAAACAAAGAAACAATAAACTGAAAATCAACAGCCACCCCACAATGATGGCAGTATGTCAAAGAGACATGGGAGCCAACTGAATATTGCATTATAAATCAAAGAATAAAAAAAAATCCATCAGTCTACACTGATATAAATAAATGATAAAATAAATTGGGTAGAGAATAGACAAATTTCTCATGTAGAAGAATTTAAAATAACTTATGGAGCTACTTTACCTTTAAGGAGGTGGACAGTAATTCTCCCATCTTTAAGCGTGGGCTGCCCACAATAGCTTTCTTCTGAAGAGTACAGTTTGTAAAGGGGGAAAAGGAGTAACCCTTCAGTGGAGGAACCTGACAAACACTACCTCAACCAGGTAATCCAGGATAACATCATACTGGTAATATGTGGTCTTAATATGATGTGATGAGAATGATACTTTATCTCTGTGGTCTTCCTCCCGAAACACATTAACTCACTCTGATTATGAGAAAAGAATTAGACAAATCCCAGCAGAGGAACAGTCTACAAAGTACTTAACTAGTACTCCTTGAAATTCTCAAAGTCATAAAAAAAATCTGAGAAATTGTCACAGTGAGGAGGAGCCTTGGGAGACATGACAACTTAATGTAATATGATTTCTTATGTGAGATCCTAGAAGAGAAAAACGACATTAGGGAAAAGCTGAAGAAATCTGAAAAACATATGGACTTCATTTCATAATAATGTATCAATATTGGTTCATTGTTTACGATAGTGTACAATACTAGTGTAAGATGTTAATAATATGGAGAACTGAGTATTGGGTATACAGCAACCCTCTTACTATATTTGCAATAATTCTGTAAATCTAAAACATTTCTCAAATAAAAAAGTAAATTCCAAGGACTCTTTGGAAAGTGTTTAAAATATTTGGATGGAGAAACTTGTATAATTTAAAAGGGAGATTTCTTCCACTTTGAAAAAGTTTGTTTTCTTTCAAGCCTAGCGAATTATTTCTTATTGCTGAAATATACATTTTAAATAGTGAATTATTACTGATAAAATGTTCAGTGGAACAACATTTAAATATGAGACATTGATTTTCATCAGGAATTATATCTATTTTAGAAGAAAATGAAGAAAAAATTAATCATTATAAGATACGTGTCTTTTTGGTTATGTATAGCATTGCTATTATTCTTGGATTTAACACTTAAAAATAGATAACTTTTGCCACATTAACAAAAGACAATATAAAAATCACGTATTCCTATATTTTATTTTTCTGGCTTTGCTGGTTCTCACTGTCATCCGAGATTTCCAAGATTTTTGAACATTCCAAAAACCTTTCTATCTAGCCTTCATCTTTTGTACAACAAAGAATCCTAGCCTTTTCAGTTATCTCCTTTGTAGAAGCTCCATCATTTCCTTGTTCATTGTGCAAATTAAAGCCTGCAGTATAAACAATGTTCAGTACCTTCAAAGCAATGAGCCTGTACGAGATTTCTCGTTCTTTTTCCCTTATGCAATCTGATTGCTTTGCCTGAAATTTAACTAACAATGATTCAGAGATGCATTTTGAATCCAGAATCCATTCCCTGCACCAAATCTGCGACACTGGAAAGAGAACCAGCAGAGAAAGTTGTTGAGAAGAGTTGGTTACGTGACCTAGATCTCATGCCAATTTCCACAGAATTGCTGCTGTGAACTTAAGTATCCAACATGAATTGATAAAACAGTCCCCAGGAGATCAGGAGCCTCTCAGTCCTATAAGAATTCAATGCTACTTAGTTATATATCTAATTCACCATAGAAACTCACTAATTATTTTGATGCTTTGAGAAGAAGAAGGTGAATTTTACGTTTGTGTTATCAGTGAACTCTTGGGAGAAGTGAGAATGCCATGAAAACACGAGTAGACACATGATTGATGTACTCATCCAACGGAGATTGGCCAGAGTAAGATGGGTTACAAAATCCTTTGAAATAGAATTTCTTGTCTTGGATTTTGGCTCTGGCAGGGCCAAAAAATGGAAGTGGCTCGGTGTAGAGCTGTCTTGCAAAATACTGAACCTTTCTTGAGAGGCTATTTTCTTACCTGACTCTAGCTATTGACTGTACAAAAATAGTGGTGTAGAACTATGCATTAATCTCAGTGACATGCCTGGGGTTGGATGGAGAACTTGCTTCTAATTTGTCTGAAGAGAAATATTCGAATCCACTTTCACTCAACCAGGTTAATCCCTGGATAAATTTATACAGTGACAATTCATGTCCGTGCTGTTTTAAGGCCAGTCTTCTACAGGGTGGCATGCATTTTAACACAGAAAGAATCGATGCCTGCAATTGATATTTGGGTTCCCAGGTCACTGGGAGAGCAATCACGCATTGGTCTGAGCCAGGAAAATCCTCCACTGGGTCATGCTATTGCAGGCACACCAGACGCAGGCTAACTTCTCATTCTTTTGATTACTCTAAGAAGAAAACAGTTTTACAGGTGGTTGTTTTGGGGGTGGTCAATAATTATTCCTGGTTTGCGCTGGCTATTTTATCTAAGCCTAGCTGCTTAGATAAATTATCCTGAAGTTTCCTGAATATTCCTAGCTTCTGACCTGCCTGCTGGGATTGCTCCTGGTAATTTGGATTGGTTTGAAGGATCTCTGGAGAAAAAGATCCCATGTCTTTTTGTTCACATTTTTGACGATGTTTTACCAAATGAGGAAAGGGTTGGCATCTGTTAGGAGAGGCCTCAAGGACATGCCCAGTGTAGGTCAACTAAGATCAGGGTCTGTTTTCAGTTGAGAGTCTGGAGCCTGTAAAGTGGTTGGTGGGGGATAGAGTCAGAGTATGTTGAATCATGAGTCACTGGGAACAGGATCATGAGAACATGGACACTAAGAGGAACATAGTCTATGGAACAGAAAGCAAAACAATAATTTAACAACAGAAAGCAAGACTAGGCAGGGTTCCAGCCAAATTCTAATCAGGTAACAGAACAGGGGCATGTAGGTATTTCTGCCAAACCAGTTGCAACCAGGGTTAGATTTGCAAGCTCTGAACCAGGGCTCTTTCCTCTACCACTTGTAATTAGTTCTGTGTCTCTCTGTTGAAATATTAATATCTGCTTGATGTTATCATAAATTCTTGTATTTAACCTTCAAAACAACCCTTTGTGTTTGTGCTATAATTATCCTCTTTTTACATAATAGAAATACTTAGGCTCAGATAATTTAAGTAAGCTGCCCAAAGTCACATAGCTAAAAATAGGCTGGGCCAATTTTATGGTTCAAGGGAGAGAGTGGGAAGGAGGAAAGAAATTGCAATTCTGAGATTGCAACTTAAATGGGCAAAACTTTGCTCTCCTTATACCCTTTCCTTGGGAGACAGCAGTAGAGATTTTGTAGTTTGAGGGTGTATCAGAGTTTTCATTAAAGAGTATTATAAATACTCTATATGGCAGGCAGAATTTTTCTGCCCTCTGGTATTATCTCTGTGAATGTTTTGCTACATAGCCCAAGGAACTCTGCAGATGTAGTTAAGATTACTAATCAATTGACCTTAAAATAGGAGTATCGTCTGGGCTATCCAGGTGAGCCAAATGTAATCACAAGCTCTTAAAAGCAGAGCTCTTTCTCAGGAATGCAGCAAAAGGGCAAGTCAGAGCATTGACATATGACACAAATTTGACCTAGTATTGTTCTTGAAGGTGAAAAGAGTCATGTGGCAAGGAAAGGTGGTATCCCATCTTACAAAGGCAAATAACTGGATTCTGTCAAAGATCAGAATGAACGTGGAAGCAGAATCTTCCTAAGAGCTTCCATATGAGAGCCCAGTCTAGCAGGCACCTTGATGTCAAGCTGACGAGGTCTTGAACAGAGGACCCAGCTGAACCAGGCTGCATCCAGACTTCTGATCGAAAGAACTCTGAGATCATAAACAGGTATTGTTTAAAACCATTAAATTTTGGTAATTTGTTAACACAGTAATAGACTAATGAACTCAACAAGGCCCCAAGAGCTTGTGCAATCTGGCTCTTGCCTGCCTCTTCACCTCTATTCACAACCACCTTTCTCACTGCCCAACTCATTATTTTCCAGCAACATGAACTGTAGTGTGTTGAACTGTGTTCTCCAAAAAGATATGACCCCGGACTAGCCACTGGTACTGGAAAATATGATCTTATTTGGGAAAATGGTCTTTATAAATGTAATTAAGGATCTCAAGATGATTATTTTGGAATAACCAGATAGGCCCTGAATCTAATGACAAATATCCTTGTAAGAGGCAGAAGAAGATACGAGAGAAAAGGGGAAGGCACAGAGAAAAGAGGGCTGAATGTGAAGATGGTGGTAAAGATTAGAGTTACACAGCCCCTAGCAGAGAAACACCTGGAACCCATAGAAGCAGGAATAGGTAAAGAAGTATTCCTCCCTCTAGCCTCCCAAGGGAGTGCGGCCCTGCTGCCAGCCTGATTTAGGACTTCTAGCTTTCAGAATGTGAGAATAAATTCAGCTGTTGTAAGCTGTGAAGATTGTGGTGATTCGTTACGGCATTACTGGAAAACTATTATACTGACTTTTTAGGTCCTTAAAAATGTCATGGCCCCTCCATTCTTTGGGTCCTCTCAATGCTTTAGAATTTGGGGGTCTCACTTGATAGTTCTCTCCTCTCTGCTTTCCATTCATTTTGCCTGACTAATTTGTTTTCATTCTTAAGGCCTCAGCATAGTTGAAATTTTCTTAGAAATGTTATTCCTGTCTATCTTCTTTATCACCTTGCTAATAATATAGGCTTCTCTGTTATAGGTCTTCATAGCAAAATGGACTTTTCTATACTTACTTGCATAATTATTTTATGCACTTTTTTCTTTCCATTAGACACTATACTCCAGGAGGGCAGTCCTCATTTCTGTATTGGTCACTCCAGGACAATACCTGACACAGAGTGTGTTGACAATAGATATTTGCTGAATGGGTAATTGAATATTCCTTTTGGCTCATTCTCTGTTTGGAACTATCAAAAGGATCAATCCCATAAAACAGTCAATGGAAAAGATTTTAAAATGTTCCTGTTTCTGACACACAACTTTAATACCGTTTCTCAAAATGCCAACCTTCTATTAATATTCAAACTAACAAGAGGAGTGACGATGGAAACCTAAAATGAAAAATGTTGAAGATAAAAAGAGAATAGCTAGGACTCAGAGCTCCTGTGTCTAACCCCCTCTTTAAATGCTTTTCAGATTTGTTTTCAAAGAGCAGCAGCTGAGAGGAAGAATGTGATGCCTATCTGATGCCCACATAATTGTTTGCTTCTGAGCAGACAGCCTATGCTCTAAACATCAAGTTTTTCCTTTTTATTTGTTTTCCCCTTTTGTTTAACTAAAAGTAATTATGTTTGCATTAGATTAAGCACTGGTTTGTTCTTGTGTAGAACAATAGAGCTTTTTTTTCCCCTCCCCATCTCTTGTTCACTGTGTCATCCTGTCAGTAGCAGTCAGTAGCAAAGCCATAGTCATATTGCAGCTGTGTCCTGTGAGACATTGGCTTATCCTTTGTAGAAAGAAAATGGGGCTGCGCGAGGAAAAACTGAAAGGTTAGACTGGGTAACTTAGACTAGCAAAATAAAAACTACAGTAAGAAGGCTTATGGCTTTGCATTCCTGGGAGGCTTCATGAAGAGTTAAATTCTTTCATTAGTCAATGCAGCAGAAAAGCAATTAAATTGTGATTTTTTTCTGCTCACTCTGTGTTTTGTGACCAGGGGGCCTCCAGGGTTTTCCCCAGATGCACGAGTTCTTTACCTTCTCAAATGTTCCTTGGATAGGCTCTTGGACAAGACTTTTTTCACTGCCATGAGATACTCTACGGAAATGAGAGAAGCCTGAGGAGCTTCTGCAAGTCCACATCAGAGAGGTAAAGTCTGGGGAGAAGGTAGGATTCTGAATCTCCTTGTTTCCCTGAAGCCTTTGAAGAGAAAGAGGAATGACATTCTGAATCAGCAATGACCAAGAGGCAGCCAGTTAGTTTCACAGTCAGGATTCTACTGATAATTGGAACATTCAAATATAATCCCTCCTTTTCCCTATGGATGGCACACATCATATCTTCCTCACAGGGCTCATAGATATTTCCTGAGCTGTTGATCCTTGTCAGAATGACTAGGTTTGTTAGTACAGGAAGATTTTTTTTTTCTTTCTGGAGGCTCTGGGGTCAAGACTTTATCTGAAACTCTGCAAAAATGTCACTGCCTCTATCTAATTCCTTGTCTTCTCTGTATCTGGGAGGCTGTGCGTGGGTTTGCAGAGGCACTAGAACCCCAGAGAAGCTTGAGTTAGAATTCAGGCTCTGCCACTTATCAGTATGGAAACATCAGCACATCATTTACTCCCATCAGGGCTCTCTTTCTTATGCTATTAAGTGGATGGTAAGTGTTCCCTTCTGGGGATGACTGTGGAGAAAATTAGTGAGCTAATGTAGATCAACACAGTTTCTGGTAGGTAATAATCTTTCAAAAAAGAGTGGTCAGAAAATCCTTTAAAGCATATTACTATCTTTGGCAGATTATGCCAGTAGCTGGAATAGCACCACTATTTCCATTTATATAGAACTTTACAGTTTGTTCCATGCAGACTTGTCATGTAAGGTAGGATCATATACATGATTTGTTTTGTTTTTTGATTACCACAGACTGTTATTCCTCAAAATGTCTAGTACAGGAAGATCTGCCTTGAAGAAGCACTGAGAACTAATATTTTTTGAATACCTACAGCTGGCCACCTAGAAATGAAGTAATAACTTTTTTTTGAGATAGAGTCTCGTTCTGTCACCCAGGCTGGAGTACAGTGGCACGACCTCGGCTCACTGCAACCTCTGACTCCCAGGTTCAGGTTTGAGATTATAGGCATGTGCCATTATGCCCAGCTAATTTCTGTATTTTTAGTAGAGACAGGGTTTCACCATGTTGGTCAACCTGGTCTTGAACTCCTGATGTCAAGTGATCCACTTGCCTCAGCCTCCTAAAGTTTTGGGATTACAGGCATGAGCCACGGCGTCCAGCTAGAAATAGGTCTTATTTCATCTTCACAATGACTCTATGGAGAAGGCTATGCTAATCTCCCCACATTACAGCTATAAAAATGGAGGCTGGGAAAATTCAACAATTTACTTAATGCTTGGCAAGAAAGAATCAGGACTGCAGTTAAAGCTAAGGTGTCTAACACAAAAGTATTTGGTCTTTCCATAAAATCAGCTCTCTTCCTCTGTTTTGAGAAAGAAAAAGGTGAATTCTGAAAGTGGAACAGAGGAGAATCTATGCATTGTTAATGCCTGTGATCGCTAGAAAGTTATCCCTTTCCATTCAGAAAAGAGACTTTCTGGAACGTGCAAAGAACTCACCTTCTCTCCCTGAAATGATTTATCAGTAAAACTTGAAGGGATTGGAAAAGGTCTTACAGAGGAAAGAGTAAGTGAAGGCTCTTGTATTGAGTAGCACACCCCCACTGATGTTGGATTCTTTATGACAAGGTACAACACTGTGAGTTGTGGATATTGCTCCTTGATCACCGAAAAAACCCTCCAGTTTTCATTCTTATATAACCTCAGAATGCCCTTTGCTTATTAAGTTATTCTGTCCTTAGCCACATGTTACAGTCAGAAACAAGGGGTTGGTGTGCAGAGTTTGAGTAATGAACTGAAATGAGACAATTTCTCTTTGCTGACAGTAACCCATTAACCACTCAAACCCATGCTCAGCCATTGTTCAGGGCATATTCACACTCCTTCTTACAATTACAGGGTGTAATTGCAAGACATTGAGTTATGAAAGGAATGTGGGTTCACAAAAACCATAGAAGACTGACATACTTGACAAGTTGGTTCTAAAATTACCTTTTGTTCAGTATAATTTGAGATAAGTTAGTTAGGCTTTGTATTGGGTATGTTTTTTGGTCTCCTCTCACTGCATAAAACTACACTCAGTGTTGCTTCATAACATCCTGCTATTATCCTAATAATTTTTTGGATTACCTAGAAAAATCTTTCACTGTGGCATAAGTTCTTTTTTTTCCACAAATTCATTTGTTGTTAAGTTGGTTGGGTGTATGTAAATAAGAACAGAAGTTGCAGTTCTTGGAAGACCTGTGATGTTATGGAATGGGGGAGTGAGACGTTAGAGAACTGTATGCAATAGTGCCTCTCCTAAGGGGACTTCCCTGTAAGAGAAAGCTAATGTGGGCCAGGTGTGCTGGCTCACGCCTATAATCCCAGCACTTTGGGAGGCTGAGGTGGGTGGATCACAAGGTCAACAGATTGAGACCATCCTGGCCAAAATGATGAAACCCCCTCTCTACTAAAAATATAAAAATTAGCTGGGCATAGTGGAGTTCACCTGTAGTCCCAGGTACTTGGGAGGCTGAGGCAGGATAATCACTTGAATCCGGGAGGTGGAGGTTGCAGTGAGCTGAGATCGCACCACTGTACTCCAGCCTGGGCGGCAGAGCGAGACTCCGTCTCAAAAACAAAACAAAACAAAACAGAACAAAACAAAAAAACAAAAACCAACCAAACAAAAAGAAACCTAACGTGATAGGATGGAGTCTGTATGCTCCATAAGGGGTGGTGCTTTGAATGATGTATTCATAGCTGTATCCCCAGTCTGGCACATAGTATATGGGCAAAAAACACACGTTCAGTGAATTAATAAATGAATGGTACAATAAACAAATGAGAGGCATAGCTTGGTAGAAAAGAAAGATCACAGGCTTTAGAGCAAAGGGGGAGAATTTTGGGTTCATTATTTATAGTATGATTTGGGGCTAGTCACCAATTCTGTTTTCTCATATATAAAATGGATATAATAGACATTTTCTTTTTGGCTTCTGATAATTTAATGAGAAAATGTTTGAAAAAATCCAAAATGAATAAATGTTTATGTGTGTACACACACACACACACACACATATATATTTATTTATTTATTTCTTGTTCTAAAAAGGATTTGAAGTGACGTAAAAACAAATCCAAGGATTACTGGATTATATGTAAAAGTAGAGGAGAAAATATTAGTGAAGGGAAAGCAAGCATGGGAAAAACTTATGTATAATCAAGAGTGAAGGTAGTGTATAAATTGCAGGGAATATATATCCCTGGATTGCCTAGAAAAGAACCACAAATTTGACTCTGAGCTTTCTATCAAATAAAATGAAGAGGTTAACATGATACAACACAAAATTGAAATTGTTAGCCAAATAAAAACAAGACAACTCTTCCAAAGACTGGTCCTCAGAAAAAAGAGAGTTTTTTGTTGTGAGCTACATTCTCAGTAACAGACTTCACTGAGCTATTTTTTTCAGAACATGTCAACATGGAATCTAGTAAAATTATGCCTTAATATGGGAAAGAGAGCATAACAACCTGTAATATAAAACAGATTTCTGATGGTCATGCTTATTCCCAGGATAAATTTATGTACATTTATTGCATTTTAGAAAAACTATAAAGAAAACAAGTCAAAGATAAATGACTACCAAATTGATGATCTATCAGAAAAGCATTGGTACAGAATTTATAAATAGGGATATTTTTGAGTAAGACTTTCAGAGAATGAATTCCCTGTGCTTACTTGATCTGAATTATAATTTTCATTTCAAGTTATTTCAAATAACTCACTTTTTATTTGCTATTTTGTCTTATATTTTACTTCTTCTATACAAGCTATAAACTTCACAAAAATGTTGTCGTTGTTGTCTTAAACAGTCAACATCTTTTATATTCCCCTATATTTACCTCTTCTGGTTCTGTTCATTATTTCCTGGGATTTCTTGCTGTCATCTGGAATTATTTTCCCTTACCCAGAGGAGATTCCTTTAGTATTTCCTACAGTAAAGTTCTGTTTTCAATGAATTTTATTATTTTATGTCTGTCTGAGATTATTTTTCTTTTGCCTTCATTATTGAAGGATATTGCCACTGAGTATAGAATTCTAGTGTTAGCAGCTGTTTTTTTTTTTTTTAAAACAGGTTAAAAATGCAATGTATATATATTTTGAAACATCATGTTATAAATAATACATATCATTTTATCTGTCAATTAAAAAATAAAACCCAAAAAACTAAAAATGATAACATAATCGAATATAATTACATTTTTTAATGGCATACATAGTTTCTATTGAGAAATCAGTTGTCTGTCATTTTAGTTGTTTTCTCCTTAAAGAAAATGTTTCTTTGACCCCTCTGGCTGATTTAAAAACAATTTCTCTTCAATTTTGGGGGTTTGTTTTTAGCAGTTAGACTTTTATATGCATAGGTGTGGTTTTCTTTTCTTTTTTTTTTAATATAAATGTCTTTTAATTTGTCTTTAACATGTTTTAATTGAACTATGTCAACACTGAAAATTAAATCTACTCTTACATGAGTGTCCTACTCAGTTTTTTCTTTTCTTTTCTTTCTTTCTTTCTTTATTATACTTTAAGTTCTGGGATACATGAGCAGAATGTGCAGGTTTGTTACATAGGTATACATGTGCCATGGTGGTTTGCTGCACCCATCAACCCATCATCTACATGAGGTATTTCTCCTAATGTTATCCCTCCACTAGCCCCAACCCCCCGACAGGCCCCCGTTTATGATGTTCCCGTCCCTGTGTCCATGTGTTTTC
Organism: Chlorocebus sabaeus; assembly: GCF_047675955.1. Classification (NCBI taxonomy): domain Eukaryota; kingdom Metazoa; phylum Chordata; class Mammalia; order Primates; family Cercopithecidae; genus Chlorocebus; species Chlorocebus sabaeus. Next base: position 27,940,689 of record NC_132904.1, on the reverse strand, counting down.
ATTGTTCAACTCCACCTATGAGTGAGAGCATGCGATATTTGACTTTCTGTTTTTGTGTTAGTTTACTAAGAATGATGGTTTCCAGCTTCATCCGTGTCCCTGCACAGGACACAAACTCTTCCTTTTTTATGGCTGCATAGTATTCCGTGGTGTGTATTTGCCACATTTTCTTTTTTCTTTTTTTTTTTTTTTGAGACAGAGTCTCGCTGTATCGCCCAGGCTGGAGTGCAGTGGCCGGATCTCAGCTCACTGCAAGCTCCGCCTCCCGGGTTTTTACGCCATTCTCCTGCCTCAGCCTCCCGAGTAGCCGGGACTACACGCGCCCGCCACCTCGCCCTTTGCCACATTTTCTTTATCCAGTGTATCATTGATGGTCATTTGGGTTGGTTCCAAGTCTTTGCTATTGTGAACAGTGCCACAGTAAACATACGTGTGCATGTGTCTTTATAGTAGAATGATTTGTAGTCCTTTGGTTATATACCCAGTAATGGAATTGCTGGGTCAAATGGTATTTCTGATTCTAGGTCATTGAGGAATTGCCACACTGTCTTCCACAATGGTTGAACTAATTTACCCTCCCACCAACAGTGTAAAAACATTCCTGGCCGGGCATGGTGGCTCACGCCTGTACTCTCAGCACTTTGGGAGGCCCAGGTGGGTGGATCACGAGGTCAGGAGATCGAGACCATGGTGAAACCCCATCTCTACTAAAAATACAAAAAATTAGTCCAGTGTGGTGATGGGTACCTGTAGTCCCAGCTACTCGGGAGGCTGAGGCAGGAGAATGGCATGAACCTGGGAGGTGGAACTTGTACTGAGATCGTGCCACTGCACTCCAGCCTGGGCAACAGAGCGAGACTCTGTCTCCAAAAAAAAAAAAAAAAAAAAATTCCTATTTCCTCACATCCTCTCCAGCATCTGTTGTTTCCTGACTTTTTAATGATCATCAGTCTAACTGGCGTGAGATGGTATCTTATTGTGGTTTTGATTTGCATTTCTCTAATGACCAGTGATGATGAGCTTTTTTAAATGTTTGTTGGCTGCATAAATGTCTTTTTTGAGAAGTCCCTGTTCATATCCTTCACCCACTTTTTGATGGGGTTGTTTTTTTCTTGTACATTTGTTTAAGTTATTTGTAGATTCTGGATATTAGCCCTCTGTCAGATGGATAGATTGCAAAAATTTTCTCCCATTCTGTAGGTTACCTGTTTACTCTGATAATAGTTTCTTTTGTTATGCAGAAGTCAAGATAGGTCAAAAGCTAGTCCTCTTGCACCAGATAGAGAAGTTGTGAATACAAAAGAAAGCTTCTTGAAGGAAATTAAAAGTGCTACTCCTGTGAAGTGAACATACAAACGCGAAGAAAGTGAAATAGTCTTATTGTTGATAAAGAGAACATTTTAGTGGTATGGACAGAAGATCAAATCAGTCATAACATTCCCTTAAAGCAAAGCCTAATCCAGAGCAAGGGCCTAACAATCTTCAATTCTATGAAGGCCAAGAGAGGTGAGGAAACTGCAAAAGAAACCCTGGAAGCTAGAAAAGGTGGGTTTATGGAGATTTCAGGAAAGAAGGTATCTCTGTAACATAAAAGTGCAAGGTGACACAGCAAGTGCTGATGTGGAAGCTGCAGCAAGTTATCCAGCTTGATGGATCCAGAAAATCTAGCTTAAATAATTGATAAAGATGATTATACTAAACAACAGATTTTCAGTGCAGACAGTACAGCCTTCTGTTGGAAGAAGATGCCATCTAGGACCTTCATAGCTAGGAAGGAGAAACCAATGCCTGGCTTTGAAGCTTCAAAGGACAAGATGACTCTTTTGTTAGGCCCCAGTGCAGCTGGTGACTTTCAGTTGAAGTCCATGCTCCTTTATCATATTGAAAGTCCTAGGTCCCTTGAGTATTATGCTAAATCTATTCTACCTGTGCTCTGTAACTGGAACAACAGAGCCTCGATGAGAGCAGAAAGCCTGGAGGAGAACAAATTTGTTTACAGCATAGTTTACCTACAAATATTTTAATCTCCCTGTTGAAATTTACTACTCAGAAAGAAAAAATTATTTCAAAATATTACTGCTCAGTGACAACACATCTAGTTGTCAAAGAGCTGGAGATGTACAAGGATATTAATACTGTTTTCATGCCTGCTAACACACCATCTATTCTGCAGCCCATGGATCAAGGAGTCATTTTGACTTTTATGTCTTTTTATTTCAGAATTATATTTTGAAAGGCTATAGCTGCCATTGATAGTCATTCCTCTGGTGGATCTGAGCAAAGTAAACAGAAAATCTTCTGGAAAGAATTCACCATTTTAGAAGCCATTGGGAACATTCATGATTTATTGGAGGAAATAAAAATATCAATTTTATAGGAATTTGGAAGAAGTTAATTCCAGCCTTCATGGATGAGTTTGAGGGCTTCAAGACTTCAGTGGATAAAGTCACTGTAGATGTGGTGAAAATAGGAAGAGAACTATAATTAGAAGTAGTACCCTGAGATGTGACTGAATTGTTGCAATCTCCTGATGAAACTTGAACAGATGAGGAGTTGCTTCTTATGGATGAGCAAAGAAAGTGGTTTCTTGAGATGGACTCTTCATCCTGATGAAGATGTTATACATTGTTGAAATGACAAAAAGGACTTAGAATATTCCAGAAATTTAGTTGATTAAGCAACAGCAAATTTCGAGAAGATTGACTCAAAATTCGAAAGAAGTTTTACTGGGGGTAAAATGCTATCCAAAAGCATCACATGGTACACAGAAATCTTTCTTGAAAGGAAGAGTCAATTGATTGGCAAACTTCATTGTTGTCTTACTTCAAGAAATTGCCATAGCCATCCCAGCCTTCAGCAACCACCAATCTGATCAGTCTGGAGCCATCAACCTTGAGTCAAGACCCTCCACCAGCACAAAGGATTATGTGTAACTGAAGGCTCAGATTATGATCAGCATTTTTTACCTATATAGTATTTTCTAGTTAAAGTCTGTACATTAGTTTTTTAGACATAATACTATTGCACACTTAATCACATAGCAGTATAGGATAAACATAAATTTTATATTCACTGGCAAACCAAAATAATTTTATGTGACTTACTTTATTGCAGTGAAAGGGAGAGGAGAAGAGAGAAAAGTGTGTGTGTGTGTGTGTGTGTGTGTGTGAGAGAGAGAGAGAGAGAGAGAGACAGAGAGAGAGGGAGAGAGAGGCTGTTGAGACTGTTTGAACTTCTAGATCCAACTGTAAGTGTAACTCTGAATTTTAACCAATGGTAGTAAAACGATGCAAAAGAAAAAATCCAGATTGAAGAGTAAAAGACTTAAATTCTGGCACAATAAGGATCGATTGATAAAATTAAGTATCAGAGGGGACTCTATGAAATGAGGAGAGGGGATTTGCCTTAGATAAAGTTTGCATCATTATTTTCTCTGAGGCTGAAGGAGAAAAGGATAATAAATATGCAGAGGCATGTTAACATGGAAATAAGCAGAGTTAAAGAAGTTGGTATTTGATGGCTAAGATTACCTTCAGACACTAGGAAGAAAGGTTAGCAATCATTTGACACATAATCAACATGTTTTGTTGACTTTTTTTTCATAAACTGTATATGAGATGTTGCTTTCATACAGATGCTCTGTGCTATATTCTACAGTTTATTCATTATAAATAGTAGAGAGAAATATGGAAAGTAGTAGAAGATATGGAAAACCCTTGAAATATATTACACACACACACACACACACACACACACACACGCACACGCCTTATGGGCATAGGTGCATTGTCTGCTGCAGCACTGCTATTGGTGAATGCAGCAATAAGTAAACCAAAGCACTAGAATTAAATTCCTACCTTGATATTGTTAGCCAGCTAACTTGTGATAGTGCTCAAAATGAACATGGTCATTCTTAGTCTGTTTTTCTCCTTTTTTCCCTTATTCCTTCCTTGTGAATATTTACAATGTGCTAGATACAGGGATTACAGGTTTGAACAGGACTGATACCTCTGCCATCAAAGTGGTGAACAAAATAACAGAGGGATTAAGAAGGGACCGAATATTTCAGGTGTCTGAAGTCTTATATCTATTTTGCCAACTGTAGAAGTTTTTTTTTTTTTTTTTTTTTTTGAGACGGAGTCTCGCTCTGTCGCCCAGGCTGGAGTGCAGTGGCGCAATCTCGGCTCACTGCAAGCTCCGCCTCCCGGGTTCACGCCATTCTCCTGCCTCAGCCTCCCGAGTAGCTGGGACTACAGGCGCCCGCCACTGCGCCCGGCTAATTTTTTGTATTTTTAGTAGAGACGGGGTTTCACCATGGTCTCGATCTCCTGACCTTGTGATCTGCCCGCCTCGGCCTCCCAAAGTGCTGGGATTACAGGCGTGAGCCACCGCGCCCGGCTGTAGAAGTTTTTATAAGAACATTATTTATTGATAAATTGTCAAGACAGAATCAGCTGTGCTTATTTTTATTGAAATTGGAAAGTTGATTATGTCCAACAAGCTTGACAATTTATGTGGATAAGCGTTTGGAGAGAAGTCAGTCTTTTCTGATAGTGTGCTCAGCTAGACTGCATCCAGTTTTCTTTATTTAACTAAAGATCAATAATTATATTTCAACCTATATCTTTTCCCTTTCTACCCTCTCTCCACTTGGTAAGGGTTCATTAATCAAAAACCTTATTTGCTTTGCGTGTGTGTGTGTGTGTGTGTGTATCTGTGTGTGTGTGTGTTTGTGTTTGCAACAGTTGAAGGGCATTAAATTATTTGCAATGATTTCTTTATCTTCCTGAAAGGTTTTAGCACAGGGGAACTATTCACTCTGTGAGGTGAGTTGGAAGGGATATTAGTCCCCGTAGAGGTTACACAAACTATTGCACCAAACTACAAACTAGTGGTGGGAATGTAACAGAATTCCAAAGGAAAATATTTCATGTACATTGCCCTGTCATGTGAAAGAATCTACTGCTCTCTGTAGGGTTTAAATTTCAATAGTGGCTGGCATGACAGGATACATGAGCATTGCCCAATATTTAATTCAGATTTTGCTTATATAACATCTAAAACTGGTCTGCTCAGAACTTTGATGCAGTTGAAGGAAAGCTTCCACTGTCTCCTTATCACCTTTGAACACCAGTTGTTGGTTGGTTGTGTTGTCTATTCGTCTCCCACATGATTTTGGAAGTCATAGTCATACCCAAGGCCTTTATTTATTACCCCTATTTGTTTACTAGTTGGAAAAAAACCACAGTTGACTTGAAGTTACCTGCTCCCTTATTTGCCATTTTATTTATATTTCAGTCTTGAATACAGAGAACAAAGATAGGAAAAAAAGAACTGGTTAAAATATTTTGTACATCATATCAAAACCTTTTCTAAACTCGGCAATTGATGTCTGTGCCCACAGGTTGATGCCTTCTCCAAATAGTCCACTGGCTTTAGTCTGTTAATACAATAGAAAACCAACATTGCTCAATTGAAAGAACACTTGAACTGGGGACCAGAAATTTGGCTTTAGTTTCACTTCTTGCAATCATAATATGCACTGCCTTGAGTTTTCACTTAACTTTTCAGAACCTTGTAATTTTATAAAACAGGAACAATAATATGAATATATTTCCTATAGATCATCTTTAGAATCAAATAAGATAAATTATGTGAAAGTGTTTTGTACATTTGTATAGTACTGTACAAATGAAAATTGTGATCGTGGAGGTGAATTGCCATATTATTGATTTTGTTTACTTGTTGTTTTAGATCTCAGGGGAAATATCTCTAGAGTCACATTGCCCAGAATAAGTAAGCATCAGTATTATTAGAAAGAAAAGTTCCATCTTATCTTTCTCACAAGTATAGTTTTTGATTTTGTTCATCAGTGAAATGACTCTTTTAAGACACACAGTGTTGTCATGCATTGTACATATTCATATGTACTTTCACTGTTAACCAGAGGAAGTCCTAAAATTCAAATAGATTCACAGTGAACAATTCAGAAGAACAGAAGCTTTTATAAAACTTTCAGTTCTTTTCATTATTGTTTCAACCAGAGAGCTGGTACTTAATGCAAAAAGTTCTAATTGGCTCCATGCTTATTTAATAGCACTTTTTAAAATACTTTTTTTTCAGCAAATTTAATTATAATTCTTTCACCACTCCTTGAATTATTTGGTTAAGAGTATTGTATTGCCCTTTGATAGTAATTAAGTTTTAATTTTCTGACATGTAAAATTTAAGTAACATAAGATCTTCAAAAATACATTTTTAGATATAAATTATATGAGCATTGAGAAATAAAGGATAGTTAGAAACTTCTAAAATTTTGTCTTTAAACAGTGACAAGTCTAAGAGAACCTAAGTTCTAGGAAAGTTAACATCAGAATACCCCTCTAAAGCTGCTCACGATAGGATATGGATTGACTTGGTGATAGTCAATCTTGGGAGACCATGTAGTTTATCTCTATGGGGTTTCACTGGGCATCACATGACCATGACAATTTATTAGGTTCCTCTGAGTTTCACCAGTTTCTATTTTTGTTCTGTATTATTTCAATACTTTGAAATGAGGTGCTGGGGATGAATGGAGGAATGGAAAAGTAGAGGGGACTTAAAATGCATTAAAATTCCACTTTTAGGATATAACCCTCACATTTTTATGGTTTTACTAAAATGAATGTGTTGTTATATACAAACAAGCAAAAACCTTATGTGTTGGGTTCAGTTAAAGAAATCTCATTTAAAAAGCTAAATTTAAATATATTAGTTATACTATGTGTGAGCAATGAAGTAAAACACCATGTACTCTCATATATTACTGGTGAGAATGTAAGTTGCTACAAACACTGTTAAAACTGTTTGCCAGTATCTAATAAATGTTAACATTCAAATACTCTATAATCAAGTTTTTCTACATTTAGAGACATACCTAACAGAAATGTATACCTATGTATACCAAAAGGCATGTATAAGAATATTCATATTATTAATAGTACCAAACTAGAGACCCAGATGTCCGAATGACAAAACTATATGTCTACAGTGATAGAAGTCAGAAAGTGATTACTTTGGGGGAAGAAGGAACGGTTAGTGATGACGAGGAGGCATGGGGAGCTTCTGGGATCCTGGTAATATTTTATCTCTTGGTCTAGGTGATAGTTACGCAGGCATGTTAATTTTGTGATAATTCACTGAACTATACATTTGTAACTTGGGGATACCTCTGAATGTATATTATGCTTCAAAAGTTTTAAAATAAAAATGATATTTAGCTAAGAATCAACCAAAGCATCAATCAAATGCGAAAGTAGAATAAAGGCCTTTTGCAAAAGTCCCACACAGCCTTTATAAAGAAAACTAGTTACTGATATATCCTAGCAAATAGAGGGAATAAACCAAGAGTCATGAAGATGTAGGATCTAGAAAGAGATAATCTAGTTTGGGAGATAACAAAGGGAAATTCAACCTTATAACTATAAGCAAGACTGGGGATGAGGGTCCTGTGTAGACAAAAGGACAGAAAACTCCAGGAAGATGCTTAAGAGATTTAATGTTATCCCAGAGAAATGCAAAAATTTATGGATTCAATAAAAGCAAATCATGCAAGAAAATAAAGGTCAATAGAAAAATGATGAATAAAATGCAGAAAGATAGACAAAATAAAGAAAATAAAACCAGAGAATGTTTCTTGGCTCTACCATGTACAGTATTTATACAGTTATAATAATATAATATAAATCCTGTATATTATTATCCAAATACCGAGGTTTAAATTTGGTTTCAAAACAGATTTCAAATGTTGGTAACAACTTTGAAATGTGAAAATAAAATTATGGATGACAGAAAGTTGGAGGCAGGAGTAGTATGAGAGTGAAATACTGGTGGAGACATGGACACTTCCTTTTAAAAAGTGCAATGACAGAGGTGTTGGCTATGGTTGATTGGCCAAGACTGAAATGTTGGAATGTGTTATTTAAAGTTGGAAAATGTAATCAGCAGAAAGACTAAAATCAGCCATCTCTATTGGGAGGGGAATGGGGAAGTGGGCTATGAGTGAGTTAAATCCTCATCTATCCTATCAGGAGTCAAATCATAATGTCAGACAAAATCAAGAAATAATAGAGTGAGAAAATCGTTAAAAGATACAACAGTCTCACTGAGAATTAAAAACAGCAGTTAAGATTAGAAGTTGTTACTTCTGGAAAGTAGGACTGGGGAGGAGGTACAGGTATCAGATAGGGGACTATTTATTTTTTTTCATAAGCCCTTCTGTACTATATTTGATTTTTTAAATGAAGGGCAAATATAACTCAGAAAAACTCAATTAGTAAGTTTTAATGATTCATTGATTCCAATGTTTCTATTTATAAAATTTTTTAAATAACTCTGCATCTACATAAAAGTATGCTTTTGATTATTGGTGTAACTAATTACCACCAATTTCTTGGTTTAAAAAACCACAACTTTATTATCTTGCAGTTTTGTGTGTCAGAAGTCCAACACTAGTCTCAGTGGCTTCAAATCAAGTTGGTGTTCCTTTCTGGAGGCTCTAGGGAAGAACCCATTTCTCTGCTGTTTTCAGCTTTGAGAGGCTTCCCACATTCCTTGCTTCATGTCTCCCTTAATCAGTCTTCAAAACCATCAGGGTCCAGTCTCTCTAACCCTTCTTCTGTCATCACATCTTTCTATCTTACTGATCACAGACAGAAAAATTCTCTGATTCTAGGAACTTGTGTGATTAGATCGGGCCTACCCAGATAATCCAGGATAATCTCTCTATCTCAAGGTCCGTAACCTTAATAACATCTACAAAATACTTCTTGCCATGTAAATTAACATATTCACAATTTCTGAGAATTATAGCATGAACATCTTTGAGGCCATTATTTTTCCCACGAAAAGTTAATGCTCAACCAGTTGTACAAAAAGTTATCCACAACCCTACCATACTGGTATATCCAGAAAAAAATATGTAAACTCCTAATTATAACATTAAAATCATGAAAATAAAGCCAAACTTGTGATGAAAACTCTCCCCATGCTCGCCCACCCCTGAGAAGAGAGGTTTGTATGTGTTTCTCAGGAGTCTTTGGTTTGTGCACACTGAGCATATTTTACCTGGTGGCTCCTGAGGGAATGGGATGAACACACACATTGGATGTGAGGAAGCAGAAAGTGGTGAGATCTTGTGAGAGAGACTAAGAGAGGAGTAGGGTTTGAGGAAGGGTTTCTACCTGTGGAATTAACTTGACCCCACTAGCATGCAGCATCTCAGATGCTATGGGATACCTTGGGCTCTGTATGCATTATGCACCATATACATTACTTTGGAAAGCACTGGCAATGATTCTGATGGACCTCCAAAGGACTCTGAGTTTGAACCACTGTGAGTATCCCCAATCCCCAACAAAAGTGCATGACCAATCAGTCATAGGGCTAGCACCCACCAGCAGCTACAGACTACAAAGACTGGACAGTGGAAAAGTTATGTCCTTGGGCTAAGACTGCCCTGTTGTACTCCACTGTGTGCACCTAGGACTCTTAGATGATCTCATAGAGTGGGAAAGAGTGACACCACAATATTCCAGCCTAATTTCTCACCAGTTAGGTGGAGAGGGAACAAGAAACAGATTAAAAATGATATGAAGAAATAACGGTATGTGATAATTTGTACACCTTCCTATCATGCACTAAAATTTATATCGCACCCATCAGGTTTTTGTTGGTTCAACATAAGTAGGTGCTACTAACTTATAATTCCTGGGCACAACAAATATTTTTATATCTCTGTACCTTTGTTTATGCTGTTCTTGCTTCCTAGAATGTCCTTTCTCTCTCCCAATCAGGCTTCAAATCCCAGCTCAGTAAAGACTTCCCAACCTAACTGGACTTCTTATTACTGAGTTTCTGTAGCATTCCTAACTCTAAACTCTGTTACAGCACTTGCCACATTTCACGAGACATTGTTCCCCGTCTTAGTTTCCTGATTACTAGTGATAAATTAAGGTCTCAAAGGAGACAGGTACGTAAATATATAACTAACTTACTTTGAATCCTTTTGTAAAACCAGGACCACAAAATGTGGTCCCCCAAAAGCAGATTATCCCTTTATACTGATATAATATTCAGGCCATGGGACCCTTCCAAACCTCTGGGTATAGTACTTTATACTGAATTATTGACTGTCTTCCTTCACAAGTTTGGCTAGCACAGTGCCAAGTAGGAGCCCTTGTGGGAGAAACTGCCTTTCTTACTGGATAATATCCAGAGCTTTCACATTGTGGAGGCCTCGAAAAGCATATGAATCTGGAATCTACAAGCAATTCAGAAAGCAAAACAAACATAAATGGCTGCACCAGTCTTGTGGACATCTATAGAAATGCGTCCTTCCCCTCATTAGAGCATAGAAACCCTAAATAAGTTAGTGGAGGACAGGGAGGTGGGCTTTGGATGTCATTTTACATTACTTCTCCAGAATGTACTAGATATACAATATTGGACAATTTATTTCACTATGATTCTCAAACTTCTCTGCAAAATGAGAATTGGCAATGGTATCTCCAAGGCTATTGTGATGTTTACTGAGATAGCATCTGAGATTCCTGTTCTATTGCTTTGCTCATGACAACATGTAAAAATTTGATTTGACCTATCCTGGCTAAGTTATGACTCATATCTAACACAGAGAGCACACATGTCCCTCTGTGCATGAAGGAAACTAATATTTTATTGAGAAGCTATTACATCTTAGGCACTGTGTGATTTATGGATGGAATACAAAATAAACAAGATTCATCACCTTTTTTTTCTCAACTTGCTTGAATCTAAGTTGAAAATACAGGGTATAGTTAAGGCAAATAGTCCAATATTTAAACATCAATGTGGGGCACACTATAAAATAGCCATGTGTGATCTAGTGAGGCATGCATTCTGTAGACTCACTGCTGTTGTCAGTAGCATTAATTAATAATGTCATTGGGACACAGGGGAGAAGAAGATGATCTCAAAATCGACTTTTTGATGATAATAAAGACAATTCTTATTTAATGTGTTTGAATGACTAAATCTTCCAAACGGTTATCTAAGCCAAAAAACAGCTTTTATTTTAAACTATTGATCCTTTAACAATAACAGCTTGATTAGTCCTAAATGTTGAATCAATGAGGTGCTAAAAGGATGATCTGGTCCAGAGGGTTAAATAAAATCCTTTTTACTTCAGCCCTTGCTGAAGTTCCTTTAAAAATTTTCAAATTCATTTTCCTGCCATAAGCAATAGAATGTTGTTAAAAATAATGTACTCTGATGATAAGTTATGGAACATCATGGAATTACAAAAAGCATAGAATATTGAGATAGACAATCAATGACTCTAAAACATTAAAAACAATTTTTTTGGGGGGGAATTCCTAATCTCTCACATAAGATTTCTGGTTTTTGTCTCATCGTGTTAGGGGTATTTTTGTGATGAGTCTTTCTATAAAATTAGAGTAAGCAAAATATTCCAATGCACTGAAAGCCATGGTTACCTGGGTTCCTATAAACCAGAATTTTTCTCCATCTGTTAGGTAAGATATTGATAGAAAAGTCTTTTGCTATATTTGACGCCAAACTGCTAGCTTGGATTTAGAGATGAAGGTTTTTAAAAATGCAATGTACTAGCTACAGGTTTTAGTGCCAACCGCAGAGATCAATATCATTTGTACCACAGTGGGAGCATTTATTTTTCACTCTGCCTCTGAGTCCCAGGGAGAAAATCAAGCTTCACACTTTGTATTTATGTGGCAGTTGTCTCCACAGATCACAGCGAGCCCTTGTGAAGTACAAGTGAGCTGTGTTCTACATAACGTGTGCTGTGCTTATAACTTGAGAGTGTGAGGGTGGTTTCTTCCCATTCCCCTAAGCCCCTTCTTCTAGAATTCACTGATATTAGAATGATTCATTTTGGAGCTAAGAAGCTTTATTGGAAAGTTATTCAAAAAGGGTTGACACCTGGGATACAGACCTACAACGGCATGACTGGCTGACTGAATGGCACCTGCAGGAAGCCAGATTGCCATGGTGGACTGTGGGACAGTGGGAAACTATCAACCCTGAGTGAAGATAAGCTAAACTCAGCCACAGGACCTGAGGGCTGGAGAAATACAGTGATGTTAGGTAAAATATGGTGGCTGTAACTCAATCTTGTGGAAACTCTGGATGAAGGTTGTGTATGTTGAATAGAAATATATATTTTATAAGAAGATAAATATTAACATGCATGTGTTACTAATCTTATACCCCTTATCATTTCCCAAGATTGATGTATAGTCTTTGCTTATTCAACTTCTTTTCCTCCTCTGTATTCTAAAAAGATTTCTACTTTCACCAAAGTTCTTGAGATTTGTGATTTATAATCTTGAGAGTAGTTAGAAATGCATGGTTGGCTAGTATGTCAAGGAGAGTGATGTGTTGAGTTGAGGGTTGTGTTGAAGATGGGAGAACTTTAGATGAGAACTGGGACTGGATGATTTAGCGATAAGGGAAGGTGATGTTAAGGGCAGGAAATGATCCAGATTTTGTGGGGTTGGAAACTTATACAATAATTGAGATCTCCTTTGAGAGACAGAATGCAAAATTACAAAAAATTAGGTGTTTAATTGAGTGTTTATTTAGCAAAAGAAAATAAATCACAATAAGTCCCAGTGTTAAAAGGCAGATAAGTATCACAAAAGTCACTGAATGTGTAATACATTTATTAATTATTATTGTACACTTTTGTTATGGACTGAATGCTTGTATCCCCTGTAAATTTATGTGTCTAAGCCCTAATCCCCAATGTAATAGTTTTTGGAGATGGGGCCTTTGGGAGGTAATTAGGGTTAGATGAGCTCAAGAAGGTGTAACCTCATGATGGGATTCATGTCTTCATAAGAGACATGAGAGAATACTCTCTGTCCTGCACACATGTAAGGAAGCGATCCTGTGAACACATGGTAAGATGGTGGTAGTCTGCAAGCCAAAAGAAGGAGCCTCAGAATGAAAACTATCTTGTTATCACCTTGATTTTGAACTTTCCAGCCTTCAGAACTGCAAGAAATGAATTTCTGTTGTTGAAGCCACTCAATCTATGATATTTTGTTATGGTAGTTCAAGAAGACTAGGATATCTTTATACATATATTTTCACATATATATTATATATATCATATTTTTTCATACATATTTTTGGTTGTATACATTGAGCACTTCTCTGTACAAAAAACATGTGTTCTTCTAAATATTTTCAGTCTTTATATAATTGGTTGATGTGTGTATTTTATTATTAAAATTGTGATGTGACAATATATCAATTATCTCACAGATATAGTAATCATTTATAGAGTTGTGCCTTAAAAACCAAAGAAATTCTGATAAATTCTATTTCCCATCAAAAGATATGGTTCTTTTGTAATTACAAATGCTGCATTATTATTTTCCTAAAAGAAGAGGATTTCTCTGTCTCCTCTACAATTTCACATTTTTGATTATTTGAAGTATTTTCCACATACTAGTTTCTGGCTCTCCAATTTTGAACCTGGTTTCTTCCTGGCTACAAACAGTTCTGGTGCCTGGTGCTGTGGGACAGATTCACTTTGCAGCACAACCTCTGCTTCTGTGCTTTTGTGTTTACGATAGTGGGTGAGTTGGCATGGTGGGCAGGAGGAGTATTCCTGAAAGCCATTCCAACCTGGAAAAGCTAGAGATAACTATAAGCCACATAAATATATTCTATTCAAACTACATGTATCTTAGACTTAACCATGCCTTAGATTTCCAAGATGTTCATAGTTTATTGTCACCCAACACAGCAGCAAGTGTGACAGAGGGGAAGTCAGAGTGGGAAGAGACAACAGTCTTAACTACAGTATTTTCACTTAAAATATTTTTCCAGATTTTACAAAAACATTATCTTGTGAATACATTGCTAGGTCTTCCTTTTCCCTGTTGGTCTTCTGACTCATTGTCTTACCCATTTTTGAAAGTGGAATATTAAACTCTTTTTTTTTTGAATTTTCTATTTGTCTTTTGAATTCTGTCAGTTTTTGCTTGATGTATTTTGGGGTCTCTGTTGTTAGGCACATATATAAGCTTATGTTTTCCTGATGGAATTATACTTTTATCATTATATAATTTTTATCTTTATCTCTAATACATTTTTTGTTTTAAAATCTTTTCTGTCTGATTTACTAGAGTCACTTCTGCTCAGATACTTTCAAGGGAAATTGACAATCATTAGTTTGATATTGTATAAAAGGCAATATTATTTTTATCTCTATATCAAGAATTCACTGATGGGAGGAGGGAGAAAGTTTACACTAGAGAAATAAATATTGTATCATTTGGAATAAGTAACCTTTATTATAGCTTGATTCTTATTTAAATTTTGGTCAGTGAGGGTAGGGTATTTTGATAGCTGTGTGAGGTGTCAGTTGTACAGATTAAATATAAAAAAACACTTCAAAGGTGTACTTTGGAATTCTGCTTCTAGTTTGGGGTGAGGGAGGAAACAATATGGGCTTGGGTTTTTCTTTTTCTGGAGTTCAACTCCAGTGAAATCATGAGAACTTGCTTGTTGATGAGGATGATTTGTCTAAAGCTCCATCACCATCCAGCAAAATACCCAAGCTTGACATCTTGGAATGATCCGCCACTCCTCCTGCTTTCCCATGTCCCACATCAGTACAGATGTGTGTTCAGCTCTGAAGTCTTGCCTGATTTATTGCTGTTTCCCACCTCTACCTTCTTTTCCCTACAGAAGCTATTAGCCTCTGTATGCCCCAAACAGTTTTTATACCCCTGTTATGGCATTTCTCACATTGTATTTTAATTATCTTCTTTTATATCTATGTCTCCCAAGTACATTAGTGAACTTTTTGAGAGGAAAAACCATATATTATTTAATCTTGGTATCTTTTATGTTCATGCTACATGCTTAATAGATGTTTAAACCTTTAAAAAATTTGAACATGACCATCCAATATATTTAGTTAGTTAATGCTAGAGTTTATTTGGAGAGTTAAAAAAAGAAAAAAAAAGGGGTACTTGTCACTACTTGTGTTTGTTATTATGAATGTCACCCTAGAACTTAGGAGAAATAGGTTATATAATTATATATTTAAATATATATTTACTCATTGAGATAATCTATACTCATTAAAATAGTAATTGGCACATGTTCTTTCTGGCTTTTATGTTCTGCTTGGTGAAATTATAGATATTTGACATATAGCCAGGTTTTATTTTAAATGGCTGTACACCAAATATAGTTTACAAAACAAGGACATTCATAGAAACAGCAGTATAAGAACCCATTAGTAACTACAGGTTCTTAACAGATTGGTTGGTTGAAAATAGCTTACACTTAGTCTAGTAGAAGAAAGAATTTCTTCAAACTAAGATTTTCCTCTATCTCCATAGTTATTATGTTTGCCAGGTATTCAGGAATGTTGATAGGTCAAAATAGTTGATTAAAAAACAGCTTGAATTATTTCTACCAAATAGTTGAGATTCTTTTCAGGCCCAAGATAGAGAATCATAGAATCTTGAATTTAAAGGGATCTTTCAATCAACATAACCTGACTTCCATATTTTACGAATAAATAAAACGAAGTCATAAGAATAGAAAGTGATTTTTCAAAGGGCGAGAACCCACACTTTAAAAGTTCTAGCCTAGTGGTCTTTTCCCCACATCTTTCAGCTTCTTACAAAGTATTTAACAAATAGATTCAATACAATCTTTATCAAAATCCCAGCTCTCTGTTTTGCAGTCAACGACAAGCTGAACTTAAAATGATCTAAGGGACCTGGAATAACCAAAACAATCTTGAAAAATAATACAGTGGGAGGACTCACACTTCCTGGTCTCAAGTCTTAGTATAAAGCTATAGTAATTAAGACACTGTGGTACTGACATAAGGATACATATAAGTATCAACAGAATATAATTATAAATCCAGGAATCAGCTCTTACATTTATTCAATTAATCTTCAACAAGAGTACCAAGACCATTCAATGAATTGAGAAATAATAGTCTTTCTAACAATTTGTGCTGGGACAACTGGATATTCACACAAAAAAGCTTAAACTTGGATTCCTTACCTCACATCTTACCCAAAATGAACTCAAAGTGAATAATAGATCTAAATAGAAGAGGTAACTCTGTAAAATCTTAGAAGAAAACATAACTATAGGTATAAACCTTTGTGAGCTTGGTTTAGACAATGGCTTCTCAGGAAGGACACAAAAAACACCAAAAACGAAAGAAAAACTTAGATCAATGGACATTATCAAAATGAAAACCTTTGTGTTTCAAAGTTTACCATCAGAAAAGTGAAATGACAATGTTGCAGGACTTTGCCTTAGTTCAACTAAAGATGGCGTCCTTGTCTGTCCCACTGCCATGAAAAATTAGGCTCACAGACAGTTTGAAGGGTGAGGGAAGCAGGGTTTTATTGGGTGAAAAGGGGAAAAAGTGGGGAAAACAGGGACTCTCGCAAGCCCATAGTCCCTGCTAGAGCACTTCCCACCTGGCAATTTGAATCCTAGTTTCCGCACAGGAAGAGGAGGGGCCAGGCTCCTTCCTGCTGCAAAGGGCATGAACTTCCCGAGGCTCCATCTCAGTGGGCAGGCTGGTTGAAGTTTCTCCAGAGACTTCCTCTCTCCGGGGCTGTCTCATTCCCCCCTCTAAACAAGTGCATCTGATTGCTGTTAGATTAAGGATAAGGACAAAGACCCATCTTAACTGCTTCCTGCTGACAGGGGGGCACTGTTTTGGGGAAATGGCAGTCAGAGCTCCCTCAGAGGTCTATCTAAGGGTTCCCAGCAGAAGGGGACATTGTCAGAGGCTCCGGTTGCAGGACTGTTTGGAGTTTGATGTCCTGAAGGCAAGAACAGACAAACCAGGTCATTAGCCAAGCATGCATCAAAATGAAACAAGGGGAGGGGTAAGGACAGCTCAAAAATTCTGAGGCCTTTTACCAGTTTGCACAGGGAGGCCAGAAAGCTCGACTGGTAGACAAAAAGTTACCCTTTTGCCAGCATGTTGGGCTTCTGGGTTCCCTTCCCTGGAGCGCAATTCTAAGCCAACCAGTTTAAGGTTTGGAAATTAACTCTTTCCAGTTTGAAGGAAGCATCTTAGGAGAGTGTCTCATAGTATGGAGACAAAATTACCTGTTAGTGAAGACAGGACAGAGGAGAAGAAAGGAAAAAAGTGCCTTTTAAAGGAGTCCCAGGGGCTTAAGAATCATTTGAAAGGGGTACAGACCGAAGATGAATGGCTACCCAGCTAGAAAGAGAGGAGCAGGCATCCCTGATTCCCTTCTCTTCCTAGCAGATACCTGGGGTAAGTAAGAGAGAGAGGGAAGAACATTCTCTTTCCCTTTTCCATCCTTGCATACCCGAGTTCCAGTGACCTTGGCAGGCACCGCCATTACTGTCACAGCGACTTGCACCCATGAAGCAGGGAGACCTAGGGAGTGGGAGTCATCTGCTCTTACCCAAATACGCTCTATCTCCCATGCTATCAGTAGGCTTGACTTCCCGAGACCTCATTTATGCCATGGATATTAACGTGGCCTTTATCCATGAAACAGGAAGCTTGGGCTTGGCTTAACCTGGAGGAATCAGCCACGCTCACCTGCGCTGTGCCTTTTAACCACTGTTGTCATTTGCCTCTGGATCCCTCAGATCCAGTTTCTTTCCTAGGGCCTTGACCCTAAGCTTGGAATTGAGTTTGGGACAAAAGTGTGTCTCTTGGGGGTTGCATGGATTCTTTATAAGCCCAATGCTAAGGTGAAGCTGTGGAACTGAGTCTTCCTCCAACAAGGGAGAGGAAAGGATGTCTTCTGACACACCCAGATAACTGGTAGCTATAGTTATGCTTGCTAGGATTTGGGAGCATGGTACTTGACTTTGGTTAGCTTCCTTGGTCTTAGTTTACCGAAAGAAAAACCTCCAAGTGATGGGCATCCTATTTATTCCCATCACCTGGCAGAATTTGCAGGATAATTGCTCAGGACTAGAACATTGATCCAGATTTCTACAACAACACATAGAATAGGAAAATGTATTTTCACACTATGTATCTGATATAGGATTTGTATCCAGAAAATATACATCTATATAATCTTACAACTCAACAATTAAAAGGTGAATCACCCAGTTAAAAGTAGGCAAAGGATTTGAGTCAACATTTCTTAAAAAATATATATGAATAGCTAATAAGCACATGAAAAGATATTCAATACTATTAGTCATTAGGGAAATACAAATGAATACTCTATGCCTCAGAAATTCTACTCATAGATGAGTACTTAAGAAAAATGAAAATTTATGTCTACCCCAAAATTATACTAAAATGTTTAGGCACTGGCCTAATTTTGGCATTTACCTAAAAGTCATATTGATAATGAACAGCAACCCCAGGATTGGAGTCCAGCTGATCCTTCATCCTACTCCAGGCCTTCCTCTTAAACTCAGCTTAATTGTTGATTTATGGGTTATTGTGTGCTATATTATTGCTATGATGGAATCATGTGGTGTTGTGCCCCTAAGATATATATATATAGTGAGTGAGGTAGTGTAATAAACAACCCCAAATCCGTGGCTGAATATCCTTGCTTATGTAGAATCAACAGTGGCTTTCCATGAAACTAGATTTAAAAAGCATAAATCGTTCTTCTTATATAATTATCCCATTTGGAAAATAAAATGTACAAATGAAACTCTGTGGCTTGCTAATGTGTCAAAGCGGAAAGTGCCTTCTGCATAGAAAACCATGTCAAAAAACCCCCAAGCCTCACTCTCATTATGGACCAAATGAGGTTTTTCCAAGGTAGAGGTGATAATGTATTCTCAGGTTTCTGAGTATCAAACATATGAGGGTACTCAGGGACCTCCCAAACATATATTTCAAGGATAAAAATCTTTTCATCTTCAAAGAATCAACTTACTATTCAACAAAGATGGTTACAAAATAAGACAAATGGAGTTATTCTGCCTCACAGGTGCCATATAAAAATACATGTATATATACCAAAGTAGCTGAGAAAGATTAGAAGTTTGTGTAACTGAAAGAAAATACATTACAAAAGTTACAAATGAAGTCTTTGGAGACGGTGCCTGCTACTGTTTCTCATTAACAAGAGGAATGAGCAAAGGGGAGGGAATCAAAGGCACGTATCTACGAAAGAGAGAGCAATGTTGAAAAGCTAAGGTTCTAGACTTTAATCTTCTAGGTTCTAAATCTGTCCCTTAATCTCTGTGTACCATGGTTTCCTAATGGATAAAAATCAAGATAATGACAGTGCTTATATCAAGTGGCTGTAGGAAGGATAAAAACGACAGAAGGAAAGGGGTTCCTGTTAATACTTGGTACATTGTATGTGATTGATATGTATTAGCTGTTATTCTTATAAATATTCATAAATAATACACTAGAAGTGTGTTTTTCAATAAAGTATACTGTAGTCAATAAAGTATACTGTAGTCATGTGTGGCCATTTAAAGTTAAATGTAGATTAATAAAAACAAAATGAAATTATAAACTCAGCTCCTTAGTGGCACTAGCCATGTTCCAAGTGCTCAGTAGTCATGTGGGCTAGTGGCCACCATACTGCAGAAGAATTATATCCATCATCACAGATAGCAAAGTCTCAGTGACAAATAGCAAGCTCTGTAGCCTCTCTAATTTGATTGAAGGTGAAAAAGAGGTCTTTCCCCGTCTTCCACCACTGGGTCTGGAAATGCACAGGGCAGTGACAACTCTTTCCCAAGAAATCCTCTCTCTCAAAGCCATTCCCCATCAACTCTAAAATGCTCTCCAGGAGAATGCTGAGCTTCTGCCAGCTGAATTTGTTTTACGATTACCTAGCCAGTACTCTTAGGTGGTCCCGTACCAGACTTAGGATACAGGACCACTTAGCAACTATTACATTATTGCCAAGATGTAGAACCTCTGCCAGAATTTTCATTTTATCAGCTGTCCCTACTGCATCAATGTGTGTCCTTCTTCTAGTCTTCCTTAAACTTCTAACTTCTGAGTTCTGGATTTATGTGATCTAAAAAACCAAGTAACCAAACTTATTATAATATGTAAGAGTAAGACTCTAGAAAGGGCTGTTAGTCCTTTGCAAGAATTTCAATGCATAAACACTTAAAGACTTTTTCTAAAAAATAAATTTTTTTCCTGTGGAAAAAGCTTTATTTGCAGTATCAGAGATCAATATAGATATATGAAGTGATTCTTTGAAAAAGAGTATAAGAAATAGAAGAATAAGATAAGTGAGATAAAAAATACTTCCAACTAGCAAATCTGCAAAGTATGCAGATTTAGACAAATGGCTAATTCCATTCAGTCATAGGCAAATTATGCCAAATCATTCGTAAGTTGGCAAAAATCCATCCTTCAGCTATAAACCACAAATAATTAACTTTACATAACCCAATGCAGTATGCTTAATCATGTATACATTATAATGTATAGCCAAATACATTTTAGGCTGTCTATACACATATGCCAGCTTGAGGAAAATAGATGAAATTATCTAAATGAACATTTCTCATTTGAACGTAAATGATGTATTTCTTGCAAAGCTGATTTATTGAGAGGTGTGCATGAGAAATCAACTAAGTTAGGCTACATAGGATGGGCCTCTGGTATCTTAGTAGACTTATAAGGAAGATTCGAATCTTTCTCATGGTAGACCTGCTGCACTACCGTTTTGATACTCTAATCTTTCTGTGTATAGAGACATCTACAAGCTTTCTGTTTTTGGAAGGTGAGACACAACCACTCTATAGTCCCTGAAGCCTCTCTGGAGTTTTTCCAAGACTCAGGCTGAAGATTGCAGGGGGTAACAACACTACCCTGCTATTTGAGCTATCACTTCTCCTCTCTGTTTTTTCTCCTTTCTCAGTCATTCAATTCACCTTATTTTGTATGGGAAAACTTGCTTTTAGGTCATTATGAAAGTATCCTGAAACTATGTCTATGAAATAAACTTTGTATGTCTTCTGGGTCTTAGTTCTTAATAGCTAAAGGCAAACTTTTAGAACACAGCAAACCCTTTCTCTTTAAAAAAGCTAGGGTCTCACAAATCAAAAGCACCTTTCTTTTAAGAGTCCATTTATTTCTACATTTCAAAATTCAATTTTGAACCTTGAAGTCAATAATTGCTGTTTTGCCATCCCTCTAAAGCAATGGAAGTCATTGAATAATAAATGGGAAAAGGGTCTCTGGGCAACTAGAATACAATACAGCATTTCAATCTTAGGACATAGCTAACAACCAAAATGCCACACTGGTGATACAGATAATGCATGCTGTAGACATTTAGAAGATGGAGAGGTCTACAGGGGATGAAAGGGTCAGAGGAAACTTCATGGTACTGGAAAAACTGAACTAGGCCAGGGTGGATGGTTTGGGTTTTGGTAGGAAAAAAAGAAGGGATCATATCCAGCACGGGCAGGAGTGTGCAAAGGAAAAAGATCCATTCAGTGTGCCAGAGAGGAGCAATCATATGGGAAAGGCCCAGAGATGTGTAGTAACTGAATGCTTTGAATGGTAGCCTGAAAAGTTAGGGCCACCTTTTCAGTTTCAGACACGTGCTCTGTGACTTGCTACAAACTGTTAGGCACCTGAGTGAGGGATGTGGTTGCAACTTATCCTCCTGAGCCCAGAGTTCATCTGAGATCTCTAAGCTACAGAATAGCACGTTTGTAGAGCAACTTTGTGTCACCAAACCTTTGCCCATATGTCACATATAATTCTCAAGCCAACCCTGTTGATATGGTTTGGCTGTGTCCCCACCCAAATCTCATCTTGAATTGTAGCTCCCATAATTCCTACATGTCATGGGAAGGACCTGGCGGGAGGTAATGGAATCATGGGGGCGAGTTTTCCCATTCTGTTCTTGTGATAATGAGGAAATCTCATGAGATATGATGGTTTTATAAAGGGCAGTTCCCCTGCACATGCTCTCTTGCCTGCCACCACATAAGAAGTGCCTTTGCTTTTCCTTTGCCTTCTGCTATGATTGTGAGGCCTACCCAGCTATGTGGAACTGTGAGTCCATTAAACCTGTTTTTCTTTATAAAGTACCCAGTCTTGGGTATTTCTTCATAGCAGTGTGAAAATGGACTAATACACCTTTGAAGGATCTATTCTCCCACCTCTACCTTACAGAAGGAATGGACTTAGCATATCTTGAAATTTTTTCATAAGTAGTTCACCTTTTGTGTTTACTACTTAGCAATTGGCTCAATTTGAGGATGGATAGAGAATGTATGGATGAGTGCTTGATTAAGTGTGTGTGGTGTGTGTATGTGGTGTATATTTGTGTGGTATTTATGTGATATGTGGTGGTGTGTGGTATATATATACGTCCTATATATACACATATAAGCAGAACACACACACGCATACACATATATGTATGTGTGTGTGTGTATATATGATACATGTCTGTGGTGTGGTCCATTCCTTGAATGAGTGATGTGTGATATGTGTGTGTGTGTGTGTGTGTCTGTGTGTGTGTGTGTGTGAGTTTGTGCTGCAGTATTTAAGAGTACCAGCTCTGGAGGCAAATTGCTGGAACTGATGACTCTCTTCGTTTATGGGCAAGTAACTTCTTTGTACCTTAGTTTCCTTTTTTCTAAAAATAGGGTAATAATAGTGCCTACCCCGAAGATATGTTATAAATTACTATACGTAAGGCATTTGGAACTACGCCTAGTACATAGGTGACACTCAGTAAATATTAGCTGTTTGGTTACATCACTTGTACTTGGGTTTTTGGTGATGTTTCAAGGTCTGTCTGTCCTTTCTGCTAGTTGATAGCACCTTTGAAGCAGCAGACAGTGACAGTTTATTATAGAACTGTCAGATCCAGGCTAACAGAGAAGATTTTTCTTCATGTCCTTGCTGATCTCCAGCATTACTCTATTCATCCTTGAATTCACTGTAGATTCTGACAACACACAAAATCCAGAGCAACTTGGTTTTTCAGATACCTGATTGGGCTGATGAAGAAGAGTCAGCACTCCAGTTTGCACCACTAGTAATAAAAGAAAACCAAATACTTCACAAGGACAGTTAGGTGGATGGCTATCAAATATTAACCACAACCACGACATGCCTGTGAAAACACTCTGGGCTTCCACTTAGAATGAGTGGGGACACATCTGGCTGATGATTGAAAGACTGACATTTCAGTAGGCAGCAAGGAGCCAGAGGTTGAGGAAAACTCATTTCCTCTTATTGCAACCTGACAACCTGATCCAGAGAGGTTTTTAGGGCGTGGACAATGACAGCTCACCTGGAAGACATTGTATACTTGTCAGGATTATTTTGTCCCAGATTATCAACTACAGAGTAGAAAAATTAGTCATAATTTAATAATAAAAAAGACATTCCAATTTCAGTAACTGGACAAATGCACAAAGAAGCATATATAAAATATATTTATCTCCTATCAAACATAGTCATCTCTCTTCTGTCTTTGTCTCTTTATCTTGATTTATTTTATTACTGTCTTCCCCTCCAGATGGTAAGGTTGATGAGGACAGAAATTTTGCCTCTCTTTCTCATGGCTGTATTTTCTCAACCTGAAATATTTCCAGACACATTGCAGGTACTTTATACTTAGCTGTTGAGTAATTAAATGAATCCATGAAAAAAAATGAAAGCAACTTAAATGTCCAGAGAGAAAGTTTGGTAAAATATAACACAGCACTTCCATACAGAGGAAAACAATGAAATCATTAAAAGTGATAACACACATTTAAACCCCTATGTTGATATAGAAAGACACAATTTTATATTTAGTGAAAAAATCATCTTGCAAAGCAGTTAATAGTTATATATATGTATCTATATACATTTGCTTATAAAAATGTATAGACTATTAGTAATGATCTTTGAGTGGAGAGACAATGGGAGACTTATTTCTTACTTACACCTTTCTGTATTGTCTGAAAAATTTAAATATAAGCATGGATTTCTTTAAAATTCAGAAAAGTAATTTTCTTTAAAAAGAGATCTTTTTTTTTTTTGAGCTTACAAACGCTTCCTTGAAAGCCTATCTTTCTGCTCTAATTTGCTGCAGCTGCTGAGGGCAACAGAAACTTGGCACTTGAGATTTTTGAGCAGTATCCAGATAATTTCTTCTGCTTAATTAGCAAGGGGTTGAACTTGTTGGAGCTTCAGAAGAAAAAAACAAAAAAAAAATGCCAGCTCCTGGCATAAAGTAGCCCTCAACACATGCTTGTTAAGTGAAATGAATAAAGTTGGAAACTTACACGTGGCTTGTTCTTTACTGAAGTAGTTCCCACTGGCTCCAGGTTGAAAGACTTGATCAGTGGCATTCTGGAGAAGTGTGACAGTTACCCCAAGTTCAAGGTCTTGCCTATCCCCTCAAATGTATTTTTTCAAAATCTCACCGTTGTAGATTAGATAAGAATGAATGAAAATGGCCTAGTTAGTAATATTAATTTTTCAAATGTGGGAATCAGCTTACGTATTTTATAATAGAATTAGACTGAGTTCCAGATCACACAGTTTTTGAGTGTTGAGCTGATACTAAAACCATTGCTACCATCTTTGCCTTCTGAGATTTTACAAAGTCAGAGAGTTTTAAAATTGAATAAGGACCACAGTCATTTCAGGCCTAGGTCAGTGGGAGACATAGCCTATCAATGAAGTATTAAAATTACCACTGAAGTTACATTGTCTCTTACTATATACCAGTCACTGGGCTAAATTTATTACTTGCCCTTTCTCACTTAATCCTCCTGGTCACCCTCTAGGGTGGATGCCATTATTATCCCTATTTTAGAGATGATGTACCATCGTTAAGGGGTGTTAATACCCTGCTTGAGGTCATACATGTGGACTTAATATGACACATCTGAGACATGCAGCCAGCTCTCACCCACTATAGAGCCTGTCCTCTTAAACCATTCTGTACTGTCTTTCTGCCTGTTACATTTTTAAATTCATCAATAAGGAACAACCTACTTTATGCACATTCCTGATCTCTTCTGGTTCCCAAATGGTCCCATTTGAGATCATTCCAGAAAGAGTTGGAGACTTTGCCAATAGCAGGGCTATTTCACAATAAGAGTACACTAAACCTGCTTTGCTTTGTTGTCAATGTTGCTTTGAGTCTCTAATTTAGCCTGTTCAAGTTAAAACTCATAGATCTTTTTAGATAATATCTGGAAATATAGAACTAGATTTGAAGACTGTGTGACATGTTAGCTTAATTAGCTAATAGAGAAGCAAAAACTATGGAAGGATGCCTTCTTTATTGACCTTACATAAATGGAAAGAAACCTGGTTCATCTGATTTCACTTAATTGATTTCCTATTTAAAGGGAAAATAGGATGTTGTAGTTATAAACATATATCTCATTAGCTAGAACCTTGCACAGTTTCTTCATGAAGTCATTATTATTTAGGATAGCAAGAGGTAAGTTTGTTTGCAATAGCCTACGCATATAATGATACAGAAATAGCACAATTATTTTTTCAACATAAAATATCACAGAGTGAACACAGGTACCCCAATATAAGAGAGAAGTCATTTAAGTATTGAAAAAGGGACATGGAGACCAGTTAATTGCTAGGATCTGAAAGTCAGCAGTCTAATCCGATTAAATATGTAAATGCTGCAGTGGTGTTCATTTTCAGTGTCCTTTAGGGCTAATAATTAAATGATGGATTTAGAAATTAATTGCTAGGTAGTGGAGTGCGTGCACAGAAAACACGGAATCCTTTCACCAGCTGTGCCCACTTGCAAGTTCTATGGCCTTGCTCTTTTCTGACTTGGCCATAAAGGAAGTGAAAAGAAATTTACACCAAGAACAAATAACCTCCTTCCTCTGCCTTCTCTCTGACATGACAGTCAAAATGAGAGAATATTCTCCCTTGAGGACAGTGCTATATTGCTGCTTGACTTATAATTTAAAAGTGTCAGGAGAATAGCACTAGGGAAAGATGGAAACTGAATCTTAGCGCTCTTGCTCCTGCTGTTAGAGAAGAAAATGCCTGTGTAAAGCTGGGTGTCTGGTTCGTAATGGGAAACGTCTCTGCCTGCCTGCATCAGCCTACAGCCATCTCCACCTCCTTCAGCTCCCAGAGGGAACATTGTCTTAACAGTGCACCCAGAGCATCTCTTCCATTGTCATCTTGACTTATTTAGCTTACTGCATACCTAAGCCTGTTTCTTCTAGCTAACTGTATAAGGAGAGCCAGGGATGTTGGGTGATATGTGATTTCTTGCTATTATTTTGGCTCCATATGCTGTAGTCATGTGTTGGCATGCTCTGGGTGGGGTCACTCAGGTGCCAGTCTGCCTCTCGGCTCCATCCTAGACAGATAGGCTGGAAGAGTAGCCTGATTGCATTCTAACTATATATGACCCTTCCTTCTATTGGGTAAACTCGTAACCATTGTTTGTAAATCTGTTATATTATTTATTTGAAATATCCTTGAATGGTACTATGTGCCTAGTATAGGGCCTTACATGGTCCATAAAGATCTCATAAAGAGTTGGAGAATACGGAATTAAATGAATAAATGCATGATGAGGAGAAAATACAAAAAGTTCTGTCTTCTTGGTAGGTATTGGTCAAGGTAAAAGAAAATTAGAAACATTTTGTATTAAAATCAGCATATCAACTGAGAGACATTCAGATTCAATTCAGATTTAGTTCCAATTAACTTGTTTCTTTTACTCTTAATTTTTTAAAAATAGAGCATGCGTGTGGCAACAAGTTCAAATAATAAAAACTAACGTGTGTGTATCACATTTGTAGTGAGTCCTGATAGATGGGGGACATTTTCTTAAGCACTTGTCAATGCTAGCTTTTTTGGGGTGTAATTTACTTGAAAGTACTTTGTACATTTAGACATTGTAAGTGCCAGCTTCCTTCTCTCAATAACTGACAGCTCTGTATTGTAAGGGACCACAGAAGAGTGTCTTATGATTCTTTACATTCCTGGCAAGTTTAATGCTGTCCCTTGTATATAATAGGTGTTTAGTATTTGTTAGTTGAACAGAACAGACAAACACATTGGACCTCACCTATCTGGGATTTCATTTATTATTTCTCGATGAAGAAAGTTAAAAGAGATGTTAGGAATGGTCAAAGCTCAACGTAATGAGTGAATTTGTGATAGGGATTATCGACATGAGTAATAGGAGATATTTTGAGCTGAGTCAATTGTTTTATCATGTCAGGTGAGCAGCTTTCTCTGTGCCTACAGTAAAGGCTGCCTATGACTTCTGTTAAAACCTGTTGTGTGTGCTCCTTGTTTTTAGGGAAAGGCAAAATTGATAGGAGTAGAGAACATAGGGTTTGAATTCAAACCAACCTGGGCTTGAATCCCTTCCCTACTGCTGACTAGCTGCTTTTCACTACTGGACAGCTTTCTAAAGCATCTGGACTCAAAGAATCACAAGAATGAAACACATAGATATGGTGGAAATCAGAGATAATATGACTTACATGGTATATTATAGGCACTCAGTGATGATTACTGTTTTAATAATTGTTTTTATTTCAGAAAGTCATATATTCATGGAATATTTCCTAGTGTTTGTAAGGTACCTAAGGAATTCTAATGAAACAAACACATTTCATTCTTATTAACAACTTATTTAGATTGGTAAATAATAATTATATGTATTGATAGGGTACAATGTGATATTTTGCCCAATTGTACACTATAGAAAGACCAAGTCAAGCCAATTAACATATCCATCACCTCACCAATGTTTTTGTGGTGAGAACATTAAAAATCTAGTATTTATCAATTTTGAAATATGTAACACATTATTATTAACTGCGACCATGTAGTACAATAGATCACTAAAATTTGTAAGTGAAGTAAGCCAGGCACAGGAAGACAAGTACTGTATGATTTCCATATAAAAAAGTATAAAAGTATAAAAAATATACTTTTTTATAGAAATATTAAGAGGTCTATTTCATATAAATAGATAGTAGAAATGTGGTTACCAGAGGCTGATGTGGAGGAGGGATGGGAAAAAGGGAGATTCTGATTAAGGAGTTACAAAGTTTCAGTTAGACTGCAGCAGTACATTTTAGTGACATATTTCAGCCCGTCTTTCGGCATCCCAAATGTCGAGTCTGCTCTCACTGTCGTAACAAAATACCATAGACTATGATGTGGCTTGAAGAACAGGAATGTATTTTCTCACAGTTCTGAAGGCTAGATGGCTGAGATCAGGGTGTGAGCATGGTTGGGTTCTGGTGAAGGCTCTTCTTCTTGACTCGCAGATGGCTGACTTCTCACTTTTGTTGTCATCGCAGAGAGAAAGGGAGAGAAAGAAAGAGTGCGTGCGAGCATGAGCATGCTAGCACTTGGGCTGTTATAACAAAACACTGTAAACTGGGTTGCTTATAAGCAACAGAAACTTACTTTTCACAGTTGTGGGGGCTGGGAAGTCCAAGATCAAGGCACCAGCAGATTTAGTGTCTGGCAAGGGACTGCTTTCTCACAGATGGCACCTTCTTGCTGTGTCCTCACATGGTTGAAGGGGCAAGGCAGCTTTCTGAAGCCTCTTTTATCACTAATCCTATCCATGAGGGCTTCATCCTCGTGACCTAATCATCTCCTAGAAGACTCCATGTCCTAACACCATCATCTTGGGAGGGTAGGATTTCAATATATGAGTTTTGGGGGACACAAACATTCAGACCCTAGCAGGAGCAGTGGGTTTATGCAGAGGGTTTTGAAGCTTAATGGGCCATGGGCTTGTTTGATTGCTATGTCTAAGTACATTAGCAGGTTTGTCATTTGAATTGTAAAATTCCTTAAAGTGAGAAGGCAGTGAGAGTGGCTAATGGCAGGGTACACAAGTTTCATGAAATTCTTGGACTGCCATTAGTGTCAAGGCAGTACTATTCCCTTACTCTAAGATATTTGACCAGAAGTGTGAGAAGTGGAAGTTGGAGGTTAAGTGGTTGTATTTAAATGGAAGATGTCCACATATAGCATGGTAGAACATGAGGGTTCATGACTAGACAGAGATTTAGTGAAGGCAGAACACAGAAATCCACATGCCCCTGCCTCTGGCATTTCTGGCTATTGTGAACATGGTCTAATTTTGGGCCCACCTCCTTAATGATCTGGAAAATTATCATTAGGCGACCTAGCTTTGAAGTCAAACTATGTTTGTTACCAGCTGCATGATCCTTGACCAATCACAAAACCTCACTGAGCCTCAATTTCTTATTCTTAATAATGTGGTTTAAGGATACCTTACTCAGACAAGGACTACAGATCAGATAAAGTAATGAATACAAGAACACAGAGCAAAGGTTCTTACATATAGTAGGCATTCAATTAAGGTTTATTGACTCTGACATTGAATTTGTTTGCTATTCATTACTGAAGAGTAAGTGCCAGATAATATTCATGACTGTACGAGCAGTCAAATGGATATTCTTGACTTCCAATTCTGAAAAGATGACTACTTTATAAAAGGAAAATTAAAAGTTATTTCAATAACCCAGGTCCCAAGTCTCTTCTCTGAAACTCTTGGAGGAAGGTGTATTTAGCAATTTAAAAACATTCAGCTGTTATAAAAGTAATATAATACATATGCTGGGTGATACCATCAGTGGGTCTACAGAAATATCTCATAATCAAACACATTAGTAGTTCTTTAGTGGAATGTGTAAATATTTACAGTGAGTGGTTTATACAAAGACCATGAATAGCCTCACACCAGTCCAGGTCAGGTTTTGCCACAAAAGAATTTCAGTTGAGGTCAGGTTTTACTGCCAAATGAATTATGAAGCAAATTTTGATTTTTGAAACTTCTTGAAGAAGTTTTGGACTTGCAGGAGGGATTGAGCATTTGTATTATTAAATAACTTTTGATATGGCCTTTGTAAAGTAATACTGACTTTTCAGAGTTGAGTTCATTGCTATATAACTTGTCTATAGGTGTTAGATTATAAAAATAAAACTTAAATGCTGGCTTCCCAGTAATAAATGCAAATCCCAGGACATTCAAATACCCGGGTAATTCGAGTTTTGTGGATTCATGACTATCAAATGATGAGTATCCAGGCTCACAGCCTTACCCAGTGTACATCTATGCTGTGGCCTGTGATCTTCTCATGTGTAATTTATGCTACTGAGGTAATAGAAGATCTTGCAATGTAGCTTTCATTGGATAATGCTCACAGCAGGGAATAACAGTTTGAAAAGTAATCAGTTAGCTTTTGTTTACTCTTTGAGGAATCACACTCAGGGTATCATAAAGGAGTACAGTTGATGTACATTCCTGTGCAAATGGGGAAACATTCTGTTTACCTACTCTTTCCAAGCTCAAAAATTTCATAATTGACTAAAAGTAAAAGGCAGACCAAACAGTACCTGTCTGTGATATTGACAGTACAGAAGAGAAACCTTTGTTTTTTTCGTCTGAGCTCTTTCCTGCATCACAACATTTCTCGGGATGATCTTTACCTGCAGTTATTAAATTTACCTGTTCATCAAAATCAACAGGAAAAAAAGTCAGATTTTCAGTATACTATCCTAAGAAATTCAGTAAGGGTAAGGACCTAAAACTCCCCTCATTTGTTTAATTTCTGTGATGTATAGCTAAGTTTGACAATGCGAATTCAACCTTTGGAATGTACCTGGCCTTTCAGGTTACAGCACGAAAAATCCTGTTTGGGAAGAGAAAGTCAAAGTACACAGTAGACAACTGCAGATTCTGGAGGAACCCTACATTTTGAAATTTCCAAAAGAATTTTGATAATTGAACACTAAAGATTTATTGGATGCAAAGGCTCCCTTGTATCTATGTTATAAAATATATTTCCTAATCATGTAAGTTGGGATCCCAGTCAGTGGGAGGAAGATGTCCTCATAGAGGAGTCGCTTTTGAACTTCATTCTTGTCTTTTTCTCTGGCCTCACGGTGCTCATCTGTGAGGTTCTTGGGGGGAAATATGCTAGAGGGGGCTTGAGCACAACAACACTCCACATATACCTGGCTTGGTTTACTGCAAAAGCTACAGCTCAGATGCTTACAGGTGGTGAAAAGGCAACTTAAATGTATGAATTGTGCGCTATATAGAGAATCTGGCAAATTCTTCTAAAATTGGGCAAAGCCCACTTAATATCCAGTCAATCATTGCCAGGTGGAACTGTGAACCTAGTATCCCATGTTTTTTTTCTTGGTTTTTTTTTTTTTTTTTTTTTTTTTTTTTAATTTTAAAGAGAAAAATCTGGGTCTTTATGTGAAATCTTCCAGTTTTTAAATGAAGACAATTCTACAAGTCTATTAGGTACTATTATTATCTCCATTTTGCAGGTAAGGACACATATTCAGGGAATGTGATAATTTGAATTATTCAGCAAATATTCAGCCTGCAAATTCCTTCTCCCCTAACTAGAGACAATATACATTTTCCTGATCCACTGATGCTGGACTTGGCCATTTGACTTGTTATGACCCACAGAATGTGAGCAGAAGTGACAGCATGCCAGTTACCAGCCAAGGCCAAAAGAAGGTCTGGTGGATCTATATTTCTGACATTCTGACTAGTCTGCTGGTCCAAAGAGGATATGAGACACACGAAGATAACATGACCTCCACCTCCTTGCAGCTTGAAGCTGAGCCTAGCCCAACCTGGCCTAGACCAGTCAACCCCTGGCTGACCCTCAGATGCATGAGCAAGAATAAATGACAGTTGTTCACATATCTAATTTTAGATAAGATAACAGATACAGAGATAACAGATACTTGCCTAAGGTTACATACGAGTCATTGGTTTTGTTTAGTCAGGATTTGAACCTGGGTCCGCTAAATCTAAAGCTCATAACTATTAGTGTGCTATGTTAGGTCACTG
Source organism: Chlorocebus sabaeus (assembly GCF_047675955.1). Lineage (NCBI taxonomy): Eukaryota > Metazoa > Chordata > Mammalia > Primates > Cercopithecidae > Chlorocebus > Chlorocebus sabaeus. The sequence continues at coordinate 27,908,782 of NC_132904.1, read as the reverse complement.
ACAATGTACTATTTGATAATTCTTAATCAGAGTCATGATCTTAAGATACTAACCTGCCTTGAAATCACTTAAGAAAGAAAAATGGAAATTGCACTTGGGAAAATTTCATTTTTCTTTTATTTAACGCTGAATTCTTTGAAACTAATTGTGATGATGCTATATAAGCAATTTGATTGATAGAAAAAGACTTTGGACTTGTTGTGATTTGCTTTAGCCTCCTTTCCTAAAAAATAGAATTTATGTTCCGTACATACATAACTATGATACTTATTTCCATCCTCCTAATGTAGTGAGCATACACCGTTCTTCCAGCTAGACATTCCCCTCCTAACCCCTTTCCTTGGCCCAGGCTATTTAGGCTCACCTTACCTTATCTTATTAGTTTGCCAGGGCTGCCATAATGAAGTGCCATTAACTGGGTGGCTTAAAACAATAGACATTTATTGTCTCACTACCCTGCAGGCTAGAAGGGAGGTCGAAATTAATGTGTTCTCAAGGCCATGCTCCATCTGAAACTTACAGGGGAGTCCTGCCTTGCCTCCTCCTACCTTGTGGTGGTTCACTGGCAATCTGCGGAGTTCCTTAGAGTACAGACACATAACTCTCATCTCCACCTTTGTCATCACATGGCATTCTTCCTGTGTGTCTCTGTGTCTTCCCAAGGCCATCTCCTTATAAGGGCACCAGTCACAGTGAATTAGGGGCCCACTTTACTCAAGCATAACCTCATAGTAACTAATAACATCTGCAATGATCCTATTTCCAAGTAAGGTGACGTTCTGGAGCGTGGAGCTTTGGAACCTTAACATGCCCTTTTTTGTGGGGGTGGGTAAGGTACAATTTAACCCATACAACCCAGCCTCGACTTGGTTGTAGGAAGAGGCCTCACAGGCTTGGGAATTCTGCTCATATAACTTAGATGACTGTGCCTATGTCTCTTTCACAGGGCCCCCAGCCCACAGCTCCTCTGGGGCTTTATCCTCTGGGTTTAGTGTCGTTCTAGGAACAAAATTGTCTTCAGTAGTAGGTCCTTTCTCACGGAGCTCTCAATTCATTTTTCTCTGAGCAATATTTTTTTTTTTTCTGCTCACTGAATGAGTATCTTTGCCCCAGGAGGCCAGGCTTTTTCATTACTTGGAAAATCCTTCCAACTCCAAATAAAAAAGAACCACAAGTTAACCATATTTCTATCTATTTTCCCCATATAAGCACAAAAAAAGGCATTAGGGAATAAAACTAAAATGTCATGCAGGGCTGACAGTTTTCCACCCTGATTGCCTGTAATGCTAGTTGATGCAGGAAAGATTGTCAGACTGGAGCTCTGGGTACCAGAGGCCTGGTATCCTCATATCTGGGTCTTCCCTACTGGGCTGTTAAACTTGGTTCCCCTGCCCTATTTGGCTGATTCAGGCTTCAGGTTTTATGTGCCTTTCTGTGAGTCTAAAAGGAAGGTCCTGTGAACTGCGGCTGTTTGGCAAGGGAATTGTGCTGTTGGTTTGCTGGTCCACATCACAAGTAGTTCTAGAAACAGCAAAAGTGGAGAGCAGTATACAACGTTTGATAGCACTTACACCATTTTAAAATATGTTTCTAGATATTATCATATATTCTGTTACTTTTTGTGCACTGGTCTCTGCTGTGTTTATGCTTCCTTTTGTTAACTTGTTTCTGGATATCTCTTCCCCAAGGAACCAGCTTGTTCTCCCTTGTCTCAGGCTATCCACCTTGCTTGACACAGTGGTTTATCTCAACCCTTTATACTGATCACTTTCCCTGGGCTGAAACTATTTTACCTCACTCTGTCTCCCTAGTTCAGAGGGATGGGGAAAAAATGTTGAATTTTAGTGGAAAGCAGTGGTTATCAACTTGTTCCAAATATAATGAACCCTTTTGATTTTTAATAAATTTGGCTACCTTCACAGAAGGGGCCTTATGCACTCATTTATTTACAGATGCTGTTGCACATTATGGTTCCAGTATTTGCATCTTGACTCCTCAGGGTCCTCAACCTAAGGACTGGGAATCACAGATCCAAAGACCTTAGTGTGGCTTTCTCCAGGCTGTCAGCTCCTGTTTGGTCTTCCTCTGAATCCGAGTGTGTTACCTGAAAAGTGAGAATGAAAAGGGTTCACTTCTTCATTCATTTATGCATTAATTTTTTGATCAAACTTTTAATGAGCATTTTACTGTGTTCTATTGAAGTAATTGTTGGGTATGCAAATGAGGATACATTGTGCCTCAAAGAGCTCAGACTCTGATCAGGTAAACAGGTATGTAAACACTTCAAAGTCATTCAAATGTACATCAGTCATTTTAGGGGAGTCAAGTTTTGTGGTAGGTCAAAAAAATGATGTAACATAATGGATCCAAACTTCCTCAGTTTAAATCTTGGCTCCACTTTCAGCTCTGCTACCTTCGGCTACTTTCCTAACCTCTCCATACCTCAATTTCTTAATGTGAGATGTGGACATGGTGTATTCAGGTTTCACAGTGTCTGAAACTTAAGCAATTTTGAAAGTTACCTTAAAGAAAAAATAATACAAAATTATGACTGTAAAATTACTCACAAAATTGTTATTTATTTAGAATGGGAAATGATAACTTATAAATTAAAAAAATTTTTAAAGAGTTGACAAATGCCATCAGCATTATGAAATCCAAAAATATACAATCTCATTACTATTAATTATATGCATCTGCCTGACGCATCTCTCTAATAGGGTTTTTTTTTTTTGTTTTATTTTTGGTTATATTTAATCATTTTTGTTTGACAACAATTTTATAATATTTTCTGTTGTGAGGATAGAAAAATATCACATCTTTCTCACAGCATGGTTTGTCAATTAAAAAAATATTGATAGCTTAGAAAAGTATTTTTAAGTTTCACAATTCATTCTTGCTAACATTGAGTGTCTGCACTCTCTCACATGGTGCTTCTTGTCCTGTGGTAAGCTTGGTAAATCGTACCCTTAGAATTTGCTAGGAATGGCCTTGAAGGCTATGCCCAGCAGCTGTGAAAGATGCATCAGAAGCATGTCTACCTTGCCACGCTTGATTCATGCTGCTATAACTAAGCACCAAAGACTGCATATAAAAACAGATTCTTTTCCCCCGCAGTTCTGGAGGATGGAAGTCTGAGATCAGAATTCCAGTACAGCTGGGTTCTGGTGAGGGTCCCCTTCTGGGTTGCAGACTGCTGACTTCTCATTGTATCCTCATGAGGTGGGAAGAGATCAAGCTAGTCCTCTGGCATGGGATTAGGGTTTTCATGTATGAATTTTGGGGCAACACAAACATCTAGTCCATTGCGCTACATTGATCCATTGTTCTTGGGACAGGCCACAACTTGGACATGGATCCTGGGTCCTACTGCCTCCCAGCAGAAGCAAAGAAGCATTTATTTTCAAAAAACGAAATAAATGTACACAACCTCAAAACAGGAGGTTTGTAGCACAATTTTTCTGAAATGATCCTTCTTCCAGTTTTTCAATTTTTGGTACGGGTGTTAATAGCGAAGTCAGGGATTTATCTGATGTAGAGAAACAGAAACCCATTTAGATGATTAAATTCAAAAGGAGGTTTATTGAAAGTCAACAGTAAAACGTCCCAGAGAAATAAAGTTAGGGAATGCAGAAATGAGATTTGGGAATGAGAAGCAGCAAGGATAAATGGAGACTAACGTGGAAAGCAAAGAGCCTCTCTTCTCTCAGGTACCTGTTTTTCTCAGGGCTGCTTTCTCTGTAGGCACTGGCTTTATTTCCTATTTCTGTCAGTAGGCTGGCTTTTCCCACTATTCTACGTGCTATGTAACTGTTTTTGAGGTGGCTTTGAATTTTCATGGCATGGAGTTGACCCTGATCTCCTGTGATTTTTCAGAGCCATGTGCCCAGCCACATCTATTTTCTTAAGAGAGTAGATCTGATGGATTCCTTCTGTGTCAGAGGTCCATTCCTTGACCAATGAGCTGTGGCTAGAGGGAGCAAGGTTTTGTGGTATGAAACACAGCCATTCAAGCGTGTGCCTTCATCAAGGGCTGGGCATGAGCTGGAATTTTCAAAAAGAGAATATGGGCAGGGCACCTATTAAGTATTGGAAACTGATTCAGAGAAAAATGAGTTAAATTCCTTAAAAAGGGGATGTGAGCATGTACAATTCATGCTCATCTGCGCTTCTCAAGCTGGAGTTTACTGCAGTGTGCAAGAGAGATCTCTAAGCCACAGTGTGGCCATGCTCCCTCTTTCTGGATCAGCAGTTTTACACATGGATAATTGAAAATATCGTTTGCAGAATTATTATGAAAAGCATAACTTCTAGCTGTTTATAGCCATGACTTCTTGGGTGTATATATTTACACCCACTCTGGGTTCTTCAGTGGAAATATTTAAGAAGCACTAGGTTCATATTTAGGTACTATCTCTTTCTAAAAGAGGGAAACAAACTTTGTTTTCAACAATCAAATCAGCAAATTTGTGAAACTGATTTCGTTTCTCTTTGAATTACTCTTTTCACTCATCCAGCATTCATTCGTTTATTCGTTTACTCAATAAATACGTATTCAGTAAGTACTATCTGCCAGTTATAACAAGACTGTATGGTGCTGCCATCGTGGAGCTTACAGAGAGGAGAGGGAGACTGAAAATAAACATGTTAACAAAGAAATATATGATGCTTGGCTGAGGGGGATAAGTTCTATGAAGAAATCGTATTGCTAGGAGTGAGAATAGTAGTGGCTGGAGCAGCAACATCAGAGAGGGTGGCCTAGGAAAACCCCTGAGATGGTGGCCTGTGAGTTAGACGGGGAGATGTATTTCGCCCTGCAAAACCCCAGGGAAGAGCTCTGCAGGCAGGTGAACAGCATGTGTAGAAGCCCAATGCAAAGAACGTGGTGTGTTTGATGAACTGAAAGGCAGGTAGAGTAATGGGAGCTGAGTAAGAGACTGGTGGAGTATGAGGATGAAGAGGTACAGGGGATGTAGAAGTAATGAGTTTGGGTTTTATCCCAAGTATAATGGAAAGTCGTCAATGCAGTATTTTAAGTAAGAGGAAGATTTTATTTGGTTTATATTTTTAAAAGATCCCTCTAGTGAAGTGTAAGAAAAGATTGGGAAAAAAAGCAAGAGAAGAAGCTGGGATTTCAGCTGGAAGACAGAGTGATGAAGGTGAGAAAAAGTGGTCATGTCACAGAATGGGAAAGGAAGCTTACTTGAGAAACAGAATCCACTTTTTATGTGGTGTAACCCGTCAGTCCCGATGTGGGCTCTCAGAAGCAGTCAGAGAGGTTGGGTTGTGAACCGAAAGGCTCACAACCTCTCTGACTGCTTCTGAGATCTGACCTGTGAAAGGGGAGAAGAGTCCTTGCAATGAATGATTTTAATGATAAGGCCTGTATTTAAAGTTGGATAAGAAAGGAAGTGGAAACAGAAAGAGGCTGACTAATTTTGAGAACGCACCAGGATCAACTGCAGAATTGTGCGCTGTGGGCACTTGAGCAAGTGAACTGAAAAGAATAGGAAGCTAAGGCCGATAAGAGGTACGCCTGGAATTGAGATGTATGAGGTTGTGCAGTTTCTGATGATGAAATGTCAGGTATGGCAGTGTGATGGGGTCCTGCAAGAATGTAAGAAAGACCCACTGTTGACGAGGAAGGGAAAGATGGAGGGATGAAAGTTGGATGGACCCTCCACACACCTGTTGAAGTTATTAGGGTTGTTTATGGAGAGAGTGAGTGTAAGCAGGAAAATATCTCAATAACGGAGGGATGTCAGCAGATAACTTCAGGAAGGTTGGATTAGAAGAGTGTCAGATAGCTGAATGAGATGCTTGAAAGGAGCAAAGAAACTTGTAAGTTGAAGGGAAAGCCAGGAGAAATGATCTGTTAGAAACTGTGGGAAAAAGGACACATCCCTTTCTTCTAACCCCAGAAAAGAGGGAAGGATGAAAAAAAAACAACAACAAAAGGATGAAAGGCAAGCAAATTTTATAGGCGACGATACAGTCAAGCAAGGAGATGAAGGGAGCAAGGCAGTGGAAGAGTTTGTAGGTGTAAGGATATCTGCTGATCATAAATGGACTATTCCAGAGGGCACAGTGTGTGTGAAAGGAAGGAGAGGGGTGGAAGGTTGAACCACGCTTGGGGAAGTACAGAAGAGGAAAGGGGAAGAGAGCCTGGCGATATGTAATAAGTGATACTAGCAGTTTATGCTTTTGGGAGGGATTGAGGTAAACAGGTTGCAGGACCTGATGGATTGGTCCTGATGCTCTTGACTCTCATCTGGCGTTCTCTGTCTGGTGGGATGCTGGATTCCAGAGTGCTGCTTGTGAGGACATTGGCTGCAGGGAAGGGGCCTTCCAATTTGCCTTCAAGACACAGGCAAATGAGGGTAGTGAAGACCAGTGAACTTATTCCAGAAGTCTGCTAGCTGCTTCTCTATTATGACTAATCTTCAGGACAATGCTACTAAATAGCTTTTATTATTCCCATTTTACAGAAGCTGAAACAGCTTAGACAAGTTAAGAGACTTGGTCAAGATGAAGAGGTAAGGATGGAGAGAAGGTTTTAAACCCAGGCCTTTCCAAAACCCGAGCCTGAGTTCTTTCCCATAGGAAACTTTAACCAGGCTAAAGAACCAGGGTGAGACACAGGAACTTAGACTCTGGCTGGGAAAAATTCTCTCTTTGCTTGGCTATCTTTCTTATGAGATTTTGAGCTCCTTGAAATTAGAGACTGTCTCCTTGTATCTAGCATGGTGCCTGGCACATAGTAGGTGCTCAATAATATTTGATAAGTGAAGGTAGGAATAAATTACTTTATGTCATTCCTTTCACTTTTCTTCCTTCTCTTCATTTCTTTTTCTTTGTTTATCTTTTTAGAATATCTCCTTGCCTGCTAGCCTCTTTAGGACATGTTAAACTCTGTAGAATAGAGCACATAATTCTTCAGCCTTTGACCCTCCCACTTTTCCAGCTTCCTCTCCCTTCTCTTCCATCAAACTTTGGCTCGGATTATGACTGTATCTTTCAAGTTCCAGGGTCCCATCTTGCTTTCTTTGAGTTATTTTCAGCTACTCTCTGATACAACCCGTGAAGTCCCACATCAGGAGAATTGCAGGCCAATTAGTTCATGGGCATCACCATGAACCCATGGCCATAATTTCCTAGATCTTGTCTCAAAGTTTCTGATTGAGCTGCCTAATGTACTGGAGACAACAATTAGTTATGCAAAAAAAGCTGTGCTTTTACTCTTTGCATTCTTGTGTGGAATACTTAGAATTATTTGAACTCTCATGACTGACCCTGGTGTAAAGGGTGCAGTGTATGCGTATGTGTGTGTGTGTGTTTGAGAGAAAGAGAGAGAGAGAGAGAGAGAGAGAGAGAGAGAGAGAGAGAGAGGTTCATTTGTGGAACTTATGAATGCGTGGTCTATTTTTATTACCTATCCTGAGGCTTTAGAATGAATGACTTCTGCATTAGAAGATGGTTTTCTTTCAAAGTTTTTAGTATAAATATCAGCCAGTCTTGTGTGCTTCTGTTATACTCCAACACCTTTCCCTGTACATTTTCTTTGGGGCAATATTGAATATGTTTTTCTGCACTTGTGTACAGAACCTCTTACATCCTTAAGGTGGCAGCAACAATCAAAACGGTATTTAAAGAAAACTAGTTGAATAGGAAGGGAAGTGGGGAAAAGAAAAAAAAATTCTGAAGTGTTCTATAATCCTCCATTTTCTGCTCAGCAGAATTGTATCTGTAGCTAGATTATTCATTATTAAGAGCTTATTTCAGTCCAGAGTCTGTGTGTCAGTAGATTAGGATGTGGGGGAAGATTAGCTTCTCACAGGAGGTGGCTGGAAATAAGTTTCTTATCTGATCATTAAAATTGGTTGTTCATGGTTTCTTGATCATAATTACTAATTCTGTCAAGGACTTTTGCATGTTGATTAAATTTTGGTTCTTGATATGTAATGTTAGAAGTCAGCTCCATGGTACCAGTGTTACATTAGCAAGGCAGAAATGACTGTGTGTGTGTATGTGTGTGTGTATGTGTGTGTGTGTGTGTGTCTTCAATAGTTCTCAAATGCCTCCAGTCCTCAAAACTTATTTTTGAAAGTATTTAACAATTTTGAGACTTCAGTAATGACAATACTATCAATAAATAAAACACTAGCAGCAACTTTTTATTGTTTACTATGCACCCTATACCTCTGTTGTCTATTTTTATCATCTCCACAAACCTAGGCAATTAATATCATTTTTACTTCCATATTAAACATAAAGAAAGTAAAGAGTCAAAGGATGAAATAACTCCTCCATATTTACAGAGCTGGTAAATAGTGGAGCTGGTGGGAACCCAGGTATTTCTCACTCCAAATCCCTGCTCCACTACCTGTCAATAAAATGGCTTTTTGTGAGCTTGGTCCAGGAATAGGATTCTTAAATTAATATGTTGTCACAGTTTAACAAAATGAACACAGTGATCTGAAGACACAGAGATTTATTGTTTCTGGCAAAGTCAAACCTAAAGAGAAGAAACAACAACTACTTTTTTTTTTTGAAAACGTGTGAGGTGATTTTCTTTAGCTATACAACTATACATCAAACAAGGATTTGAGTGTGAGGCAATGTGTTAGAACATTGAGTAAGACAATCCCCGTTCCTGCAGGAAATGTAAATAGTGATAAATGTGTAAGCAAAGTCTATGGAGACTATGGAAGAAGTGATTTATTTTGCTTCACAGAGGAGGGCCTCTTGCAATAAACTATAGAAGTGTCCAAAATGGCTCTTTCAATAAAAAAATGACATCTTTCCTCAGTTACCTCCACTCCACCCTAATGTAAAAGCATTAACAATAGCTTTTTTGGTAATATGAGAAAAGTTGGTAAGATAGAGTAGGAAGTCTTGTCCTACTGGCCTCACTTTGCAGAGGAATGCTTGTGAATGAATTCTGAAAGGCAGGAACCAACAAAACCTAGGATGGGAGTTGGGGTGGGAAATGATAATGGGAGGTGGTGAGGGGATGGTAAGTTATCATGAAATTGTATAAGGGGGGCATTTTGATTCCAGATAAAGCAGAATCCCAGTCATGATACTTGAGTTTTAAAATCAGAGCACATGTTGGGCATGGTGGTTCACTCCTGTAATCCCAGCATTTTGGGAGGCCGAGGCAGGTGGATCACCTGAGATCAGGAGTCTGAGACCAGCCTGGCCAACATGGTAAAACCCCATCTCTACTAAAGATACAAAAATTATCCGGGCATGATGGTGCATGCCTGTAATCCCAGCTACTAGGGATGCTGAGGCAGGAGAATTGCTTGAACCTGGGAGACAGTGGTTGCAGTGAGCCGAGATCATGCCACAACACTCCAGCCTGGGCAACAGAGTAAGACTACATCTCAAAAAAAAAGAAAGATCAGAGCACATGTTTACCCACTAATTCACGATTTATAGATTACCAATCTGATGTCAGTTTACACTTTATTTTGAAATTAGGGCCATCTGTATGCCTGCCTATTGAGTACGTACTTGTTTCCAGAAACTCTAGGTTTGATTCTTTAGGACAGAATCATGTGGACCCAACCTAAAGTAAAAGACAGGTGTGTGGGGGAATAGAGCGTCTGGCAGATCACTACATACTGAAGCCGTGAATATAATAGCAAGGTTATTCATACTATCACTACATACTCAAGTCATGACACAGAAATACTATCCAAATATGTTTCTTTAGGTAAATCGAAGTGTCCTAATTAGCATAGGAGCTAATAAGCTAGAGAGTGAGAAGAATTGAGGGGTTATAGTGAAGATAGAAATATCCATTTTCTTTAGTTGGAATAAAGAAGAGGCACAGTGAATTCTCTATGTATTCACTTACTCTTTCATTCATTTTATTGAACCCTTAGATGACACTTTCTATATGAAAGTCCTAAATAAGTAATAACTCATTGATTTTAATAAAAATCTGACAAGGTACACGTTATCACATACATTTTGTGGAGAACTGAGTTACACAGGTGTTGAGTAACTTCTACAAGGTAACTGTATTAGTCTGTTCTCACACTGCTAATAAAGACATAGCTGAGACTGGGTAATTTATAAAGGAAGGAAGTTTCATTGACTCACCGTTCAGCATGGCTAAGGAGGCCTCAGGAAACTTACAATCATGGCAGAAGTGGAAGCAAACGTGTCCTTCACATGACGGCAGCAAGGAGAAGTGCAGAGCAAAAGCGGGGAAAGCCCCTTATGAAACCATCAGATCTTATGAAAACTCACTCACTATTAGGGGAACAGCATGAGGGTAACTGCCTCCACGATTCAATTACCTCCTCCAGGTTCCTCCCACAACACATGGATATTATGGGAACTACAATTCAAACTGAGATTTGGGTGGGGACACAGTCAAACTATATCAGTAACATAGCTTCTTTCACCATATTTATTTATTTTTTGACAAGCAAAGTTATCCTGAAATGGAGTGGTGACCTTTTTCTAGTTTCATGCAGACAACTAATTTTTAGATCATCACTCTCAGGAGAGGAAAGATTTCACAGACCTAAGCATCTGTTTCCCCAGCCCAACACTGGCACAGACCAATTGCATGTTTTTTTTTTTTCTTTTTTCCTTTGTGGCATCAGAAAATGTCCCAAGAACACATATAGCTTATGTATCTGAGTTCCCGAAGCTGGAGTGGAATACTGCCAAATCCAAACTGATAACAACGTCTGTCTGCTATCTCTCATGTCACTAGATGCCTTTCACAGTTAAAATCACACCATGCGCCCCATACAGCTAGCTCCAAGCTCACTAAGCCTGTAGACCTTGTATCACTGCACGTACTCCATATAAACGTGATTTCATAGCCAGGGTCCAAACACGAATATGGAAAATGGCCAATAAGGTTATTAAAAAGGAATGGCCTAGAGAAAGCCCAGCTAATCACCATCCTGCTGGGTGAGAGTGAGAGACCAGCAGGGGCTGAGACTTTTCTTCTATTTTTAAATCAGGAGTCTGAGCAGTAAATCCATGTCTCAATCAATTCACAGAGCTGGTCCACAGAGGATACACGTGCTGTGGACCATGGTGGCAGCTGAATGAATTGTTGGGGCTGATTGTCCTTTCCTCTGTCTGTCTCTGCTGCCAGGGTAGAAATGTTTAAAAATACACTGTCATTAGGGGCATTTCAGCTGCAGGACTGGAGTGGCTGGCATAATTGTGAGCTTCCTGAGTCTCTGGGGCTTCCTAAGTCTTTGGCTGGTTCTTTCCTGCTCCTCCACACTCATGGTCCCCGATAGTTTTGAATGAAGTGTTATGTTTCTGTTGTTGATAACCGTTAGCCAGTTCCAGGAGGTAGTTGAAATGATCCTGTATTTGCACTGGAGATTTTGTATTTGTGCAAACTGCTGCTGAATTGCCTTTCACTGAGGATACAGAGTTTGAAAAGAGCTTTTCCAGTTGCCTCTGTGACACTTATGTTTTGACTCTAGTAAAGTATGAATGGACATCTGGAATAAACACATTTGAAGGGGTTTACTACATGGTGGTCTAAGTTTTTTGCACCGACCATTTATAATTTTTCAACTTGATCTTTCTGTCCTTTGGTATTTGGATTTTTGTGTACAGTGAGGGGCTTACCACTGTAAAGGGGCAGGGAAGCTCATATAACAGTCCTCTGCAGCTTTTTGGGGCTTTTGTACACTGTAAGTTTAGAGACAAATAAATAGTTGAGAAAGTATCTAACACATTAGGTGTGACCAAATATTTATGCTATTTGTAGAAGACCCAGTTTATTTTTCTTCCCAAATCTGCTCAGCCCTGTGCTTGACCATTAGACAGAGATCCCTTGCCATTACTCCTGATTTTTCCTCATCTCCTAACACCACAAGCTGTCTTATCTGCTTCCACAGCGAGAACCAGGTTCCAGCACAGCCCCTTCCATGCAAAGACCATGTAGGCTTTGGTGCCTCACTTGAACTAATCAGGCCCATTGGAGATATAGTGCCTTTCACTACTTCTGGACTCATGTAAAGAGAAACAAACTTTGAGGCAAGAGAAATGGCTTTCCTTGAGACTTCCGGGAGTAGTCAGTTTACACAATCTGAGAACATGGGGCAAACTGACCAATGAGAGAAAGGAGACAGACACCACTTAGCAGACAAATTTCACATCCTCTCTTCAGTTTGCACACAGTGGTTCCATAGAGCCTCTCTAGAGATACCTTACATGACTGAGAAAATGGCTTTGTTTTTTTTTTTTTTCGTAAAGGCCAGTGTAACAACTTGGCATCTTGTAACTGATTTGCTACTTTTCTGCTTCACTTCCCTTTTCCTCAGTCTTGCTGCTCTGAGATTGCTCCTCCCAATATAGTATTAGCATGTAGATATGTAGACCTTTTTTTTTTTTTTTTCTAGAGAACCTGGCCAAGACAACATGGGAGAAGGACTCTCCACTAAGATAATCAACTATACAACTATAATGAAGGTACAAGTTAAAGATAAAGGAAAATAAAGAGAATACCTTAGAGTCAATAGAAGGTATACCAAGAAGTGAGTAGGGGAAGGTGGTTCCTTTTGAGAAAATGGGACAGGGTGAGTTGAGAGGAACAAAGCTTTCTCATAGTTTTTCAGGGTCAAAGAGGAGAAGAAGGTTCATCCTAGCCAGTGAAATTAATAATTTTGGATGAAACAGAAACACACACAAATTTCATGGACCTAACAATGTAGATTTATTTTTAACATCCTATATGGTTCTGCCATTCTCCATCTTGTAGGTATGCAATCTGGAATCCTTGGGCTCTAGGGTTTCAGGGGCTGGGGCTGGAGAAGATAGCTAGATCTGGATATAGAACTAAAAGAAGACCAAGAGCAAGAGGGAGAGAGCAAGAGAGGAAGAACATCAGCTCTTCACTACCTTACCCAGAAGTAACACATGCCCCTTCTCCTCAGTCATTGGCTGGAATTAATCCCACTGCCACAGTCTACCTGCTAGGGAGGTTGGGAAATGTAGGGGAACACACAGAGTTCTGTTGAGCACAGATGGCCTCCCAACGAGGCTCAGCAAGAGAAACTAAGGGAGGGAGGGATGCAAGTGGGATAGGGAAAGAGATTCATACCAGAAGAATGAAAAGAAGACCTTCAAGAAATGTAAAAGTGGGAAGAGGGAGAAGTGTGGGACCTGAGACAAATATCTGTTCCGAAGTAGAGGACACAAAGGGGAAAGGAAAACACTTCTGAAGAAATTTTGGAGGATTAGGCAAATTCTTAGATCAAAACTAAGAGAAAGTCCAGGGAGTTGGGAGAGAACCCCTGATAGGTATTAAGGGATGAAACCATAGAGGAAGGATTTCCACAATGAGACAGGGCAGGATGCCCTGGAAGAGATACCTGGTGACCTGGTCACAAAATAAGGCAGAACAAAGAGTAATATAATATTTCTTAACATAAGTAATATTGAAATGACTCACAGACCCACTCCCTGTGTTCAGCCTAAGACAGTGAACAGATGATTATGTCCAACTGCTCACATAGAATGAATCCACATTTCCGTGGAGAGGACTCTCCAGTTTAGTTCTGAAAGGTCATGAATATGAAGAATCACGATTTTCAGGTGTAGATGTCCAAGGTGATGTGAGTTGGGTGAGGCACAGGTGTGCTTCACATCATAAGAAAGAAGCAGCTGATTGCAGATTGCAAAGCAGTCATTCATGGGCTATTTGATAGGCTGTGGTGAGGATTCAGTTAAATGGCTGACACATCCCAAGTAGTCAAAATAGGTTATTTTTGGACTAACCTTCTGAGGCCTCTGTTTCAGAGATGAGGAAATTGAGGCAGGGGAATTGGAAAGACTCATCTGTGAAATCGTAGCTCACAAAAGCACACAGTAGTGGATGCTATCACTTAGTGTAGGGGGTTGGGAGGGTGGTCATTACAGACCTCCTGGATGATATTATACTTAAGCAGAAAGGTGAAGGATAAGGAGTTAGCCAGGCAAGGAAGGTAAAGGTAACAGATGACAATTCTGGTAGAGGGAACAACAGATAAAAACACCTGAATTCAGGAATGAGTTTCATGCAGGGTGAGTGGAGTTTCATCATGGCGAGGAAGAATGGTCTAAGACAAAATTGGAGAGGAAGACAGGCTTAGCAGGGTTTCTTAGGTCATGCTATAGTCAATGAATCCTGTCCCAAAAGGATGCTAGGCCACTAACAGGCTTTAAGTAGAGTAGTGGCATAAGGGACTCGTGTTTTATAAAGATTACTCCCAGTGTAATATGGAGAATGGACTGGGGAGGAGGGCAAGTGAGAATAGGAAGAAGAAGAAGAAGACTAGTATAGTTCTGATGAGGTTATACTAGGGGTACCTTTTCCCTTGATCTTTCTCTCTTCATTTGACAGATAGGTCTACTATAATTTCTTGTGGTAAGACTGTAAATCCTAATAATTCACTTTATTATTGAGGCTGTCTGTAAGACAATCAAAAAACTATGCTATATGCTCAGAAAAATAATGAGGTCTAGTTGCTGGTATTACTTCTACTCATACCCCTAAAAGGTACCCAATGGGAGGAAAGAATGCTCTTGTTCTTTTTTTTTTTTCCTTTCTAATTTTGCTGTCATGTTGCAGTATTAGGCTTAGCATTTGTACAGTGGTTCACAGTTTTTCAGCACCATTTATTAGCTGTACTTTCATGTCTTGTATTCCTTGTAGGAATCTTATAAGTAGGTATCAAAACAGTTTTTAGGCTTGAAGAAAAAAAAAACTAGCAAAAATCACCCATCTTCCCAACTTTGTATGTTCTAAAACAGTGGTTTTCAGTGATATACTGGGTAATCCACAAACATTTCTAAATCTTGATTTTGGTCATTTTTTAAACAGTTTGCCTATGGTTGTAATTTTATATTTTATACTGTTAATGTTCCCAATTTTGTGACACAATTAAATCTATTTGTTAGTATTCTGAATTTTTCTAAGCCCATACCTAAAGATGATAATCTAAATTGCACTGGCTTAAGCCCATAACTGTTCATATTGGCATTTCCTGTCCAAGTCATGGTTTCCATCGTGCTCATATCACCTAGTAGCTGTGATCTCCAGGTGGCATAAAATACTTCTTTTCTTCTGACCTCCAAATGTGATATGTGCTCCCTGAGAAGTCACTTCAACATGACTAATGTTGCCATTTCTAAGGGTGCCAACTGTGAAAATACCAATATCTGTACAAAGAATTTCAGGTTCTAGTGCTCCACATACCACCAAACCCCATCGTTTGTTTCCTGCCCCAGAGCGCGAGAATGTCTTCTTTTCTATCTCTTCCTCTGCCTTCAAACTCAATCCTCTGGAAAATATTCCTACAGTTTTTGTTATAGGGTCCTCAGTCTTGGGTGGCAGCAGAAGAAATACTTTTCCTCTTTTTTCACCTTTATCATCATATCAGCATCTGTTCCACATGAGTCCTTCCTTCCTTAATTTTTTTCCTCCTAGATGGGACAGGTACTACTCGTTAGTCATTAAAGCTGTGGATGCTGGTGCTGAACTTCCTGATTTCAAATTTCTATTCTACCACTTACTTGCATTGTAACTTTAGAAAACGTACTTCACCTCTCTATGCCTCAATTTCCTCTGTTACATGGGAATAAGACTTCCTAGGTTTGTTGAGAGGATGCAGTGAGTTAATACATGCAAAGCACTTTGAGTTGTGCTTGGCATTATAAAGTCTTCAAGAAATATTAATGGCTATTGTAGGTCTAGACCTATCTAATGTCTCCGATGGCTAAGATCAGGCATCATCTGTGAATTTATGGATCATCCTATACACTCTCCTTATTTATACATGTAAGATAAATTATCTTCAGATTAAACATGTTATGGAGCTAAGATAAATAGTTTTAATACTTTAGAAAAAGTTAGCAAAGAACCAAAATGTGGGTGTATTTTGATGCTTATCGCATATCACTTTTATCTCTTCAATTTCCAGGCCATAGACTCTGATACCAGAATTGTTTCGCATAACTAAGGGACATGGCTATTTCTCACTGCCAGGCAGGCCAATAACTAGAAAAAGACACCAAGAAGGAAAAAGACACCAAGAAGGAAAAGGACTTAAAACTTAAAGGACAGGACATAAAGCACACATCTAACTGATAAGAACAGAAACAAAAGGGTGTTTAAACTAAAGATAAAATGAAATGATGAGAGTTTTGGGCTTCAGCCACATGAAGTCATGGAGCTTTAATTCTTGATGGGCAGCCTGACAAGACATTAAATGAAATTCCAGAAATCTGGGCTTTCTGCCAAAAAGGATTTAGAACTGGAGGTTTCTGATTCAGCACTGCCTTCCTGGGGAAGAAGAACACTGAGATCCATGTGTTTACTTCAAGGGGCCATACAAGGTCCTTTGCCTCACTTTGAGGTGAGAAACATGGGAAAACTAGATGCCACATGATGTAGAGGAAAGTGCTTCTGATCTTGGCCAGCCCTGGGTTTAGTGCTTTTCCAAGGTGACATCGGTAAGGATTGCTAACCTGGCAGAGCCTCAGTTTCCTCATCAACAGAACAGAAAATTTAATTTTGGTGATAAAGATATGAGGTGGAAAGAGGGCTGAATTATCCATTAGATATTATAGGCAGAGTGCTTACTGCCTATAATATTTTCAAGGGCCTTTTAAGATGTTTGAGATATAAAATATTTTTTCTCTTAAGTTCGAAATTGAAATGCTAGAAAATTAAAATTGAGAGTGATTTTGAGACCACAGTTATAAAAGTTCTTTCAATCTCTTAAGTGCCACAAATTATACAATGTCGAATGTGGGTCCATTTTAATAAGTATAAAATGATATCATGTGGAGTATCCAGAATTAACAGGCTTAGGAAGAGCTCTGGGTAATAAATAGCAGGGTGTTTGGAATGTGTCCGGTACTGAATTAATGCCAATTCTTTTTCACTCTTTTTTCTGCCTGGAAAGTCTTTTGAAATCTGGAAGGAGGTACAAGGTCACATGACTTAAGTCAAATGTTATACAGGTAGTCAGTATGATAGTGGGCATGGTGTAATTAAAATCTTGTTTTTACTAATTTTTTTCATTTTATTGTATGCTTACTATGTGCCAAGCACTCTTCTAACTCACCTATATTAACACATTCAATTCTCACAATAAGCCAGTGCAATAGATAAAGCTATTATCCCAATTTTATTACAGAGGAGATTCTATGCAATTTGCAAACGTGACACAGCAGTGGAGCCAGGATTTGAACACAAAGATTTTTACTATGGAGCCCAACTTCATCTACTAAATGGTAGTGCATTTGGGACACAGGATATCTGGATAGATTACAAGATTATTCAGTAGATATGCACTACCACAATGCTTTGCTTATGTGTATCCTTCAGTTTTGAATTCAAGGAGAAAGCAAATATCCTGAAATTAAAAAAATTCTCTCTCATTGCCACAGCATTCAGGATATTGGTTACAGGTAGAATTTGAAATCTTACAAACACAGGACACAGGGCTGGGATTAGAACAGTAGTTTCTTATGTTTGCCAATGTGGGGATGCTCATGTAAACTTCCAAAACTTCATATACCCTCCTGTCATCGTGATACTTTTATTAAGTATAATCTGAAAAAAATACATAACAGAATGGAACCAAGTAGCAAACGTGTTTCATTTATGCAGTTGATCATGGACAGTGCTGAGAGCAAATGTAAATTCTTGGGACATTGTAATAATTCTGTGCCCTCTAAGAAGTTATGGTAAAATAATGAACTGTAATATCATACAGATATTCCCATTAGCCAGGTAGGGGAGCATGTAGAATTTTGCTGATTATTTAAAAGCAACAAAATTTCTTTGTTATTGTTTTCTGAATGAATTACAAAAAGTCTCAAAGGTATAAGTGAAATGAGCATATAAGCAAAAACTATACACTTAAAAGAAGATGATTGCTAATGTGAGAAAAAAGTATTCCTGTACAAATGGGATATGCTTTATCTGGAAAATGAAGAAAATCCACTGAACATATTGGAGACTCTTACGAACATTACAATTTGTTGCTTATTTCTTAATGAGTCAGGAGCTAGAGGAGAGGTTCTGTCTCATAACTGACTATATATTCTACATAGTTTCTAAATTTTAACACATTTAACTATAAAAGATTCCTGTTTCAAATTGTATTTTCAGTAATTCCCATCTAATTTATTTGCTTACTCACGAAGTCTGGAATTAAAGAACTTCAATGTAATTTACTAAAAAGTTTCTTTTTCCTTAAAAAGATTCAAGCCATTTTTAAGAAATTCAACATTATGATTTATCCTAAGAAAATAATAGGGGATATGCATAAATATTTTAGTGTAAAGATAGTTATAACAGCATTATTTGTAATAAGCAGTATTTGAAAACACCTGAATGATTATCAATGGGATATTAATTATTGAGCTATAGTATCTTCAGGATATAATACTATGCAAGTGCCTAGCCTGTAGTCCAAAGAAAAGAGATCCTGGCTGGGCACAGTGGCTCATGCCTGTAATACCATCACTTTGGGAGGCCGAGGCAAGTGGATCACTTAAGTCTAGGAATCCGAGACCAACCTGGGCAACATGGTGAAATCCCATCTCTACAAAAAATACAAAAACCTGTAATCCCTGCTTCTTGGGATGCTGAAGGTGGGAGGATCATTTGAGCCTAGAGGGTGGAGGTTGCAGTAAGCTGAGGTTGTCCGAATCCTTATTGGAAGGTAAAATTCCCGGGAAGCAAGCATGAGGCAGAAGGAGTGAGTCAAAGGATGAGAAGCAAGTGCAAGGTGTTATGTTGCTGTAACCACTGTTTTCCTTCAGGCACGTTGTAGTGGGAAACTGCCTTGGAATAGGTCATCTGAAAAAAGACTTGAGAAAGAATTTACCTCTTGGCTCCAATCTGTCTACTGTTTACTTCTCATCAGAGTTCATTCTTCAGGGGGTTAACTCCCTCACACTTCTGGGTTTTATCCCTGGTTCTTTATTCAACCAATAGGGAAGCCAGATTCCATGTACTGGCTGTGCTTCATTCAAGTTTGGAAATGGTGAGAGGAGCCAGAGACTCTGGGTTTTTAGCTGGTTAGTTCCTGTAGAATCATTTACCAATACAGTGGCTGAAGATGAGCAGACAAGTGAGTGTCAGGAGACATTTGTGGCTGAGGGTATTTGGTGAGGCATGTAAGATATGCCCACTAAAAGACATAAAACCAAATTAAAAATAAAGCATTGACACATTCACGATTTAATGGTAAAAAAGAGGCTTAAATGTATATGCAGTTGGATACTGTTTTTTATAACTCTATGCACGCTTATGTGGAGAGAAAGAAAGAAGAGAATATTAAAAACTTGTACAGCAAAACTTAATATGCAATTATGTTTAGAAGATAGATTCAAAACTGAACGTTGGGAGTTTTATTTCAGTGGGATTTTTCTGTGATTTTCAAATGTTCTGTGTTGAACATAAATCACTTTTGCTATAAAAATAAAGTATAGTTGTGAGGAAAGAATCATCTGTAGAGTAGTTCAATGTGTAATGTTGCTTATAATAATAACAAAATGGAATGTATAACATGGATGGAACTGGAGGACATTATGTTAAGTGAAGTAAGCCTGCCACAGAAAGACAAACTTCACATGTTTTCATTTGTTTATGGGAGCTAAATATTGAAACAATTGAATGGATGGAGATAAGGAGTAGAATGATGGTTACCAGAGCCTGGGAAGGGAAGTATGTTGGGAGGGAGGTGGGGATAGTTAATAAGTATATAACATAGTTAGAATGAATAAGATCTAGTATTTGATAGCACAACAGGGTGACTACAATCAACAATAATCTATTGTGAATTTAAAAATAACTAAAAGAGTATAATTGGAATGTTAGCAACACAAAGAAATGATAAATGCTTGAGGTGATATATTTTTTAAAAAGAAAACAGACATGGTAGCCACAATAATAAAGCTGAAAATCTACTGATTCAATAAAAACATTTAGGGTGAAGAGGAGCAAGTTGGCATAATAGCATTATCCGGCACTCATCCCCCCCTGCAGAATCATTAATTTAAACAACTATCCACATGTGAAAATGCCTTCACAAAAGCTGAAGACACCAGGTGAGAGCACCTGGATATAGCAAAGAAAAAAGAAAAGATGCATTGAAGAGAGTAGGAAGGCAGTTTTATATTGTCACCCTTTCCTCAACCCCATAAAACACAACATGGAGAGAAAGACCCTCCATGTGGGGGAAGGAGAGGAAAGTGGGTATTCGACTTTACCTCAGACACTAAAACCAGGCCCACCCCAGTAAAACCCAGTGCCAGGTAGACCCTCATAGCCCTAAACTCCAGGCCAATACCTATGGACTGAACCTCTGTGCTCATCTCATGCCGGGCTAGGTCCTGTAGCCTCAGGCTCCAGGTCTTTGTGGTGGATTCAGTCTCCAGACCATCCCACTGCTAGGTCAACCTCAATGGCTTCATGTTTCAGCTTGTCCTTAGGTCTTGACTGGCTCCAGTGGACTCACATCTAGGCTGCCACCATCAGTAGACCAACTCTAGGCTGTCCCAGGTTCCAGGTTTCAGCCTTGTCCCAGCACCAGGCCAATCCGAGTCATCCTAGTCATGAGGCCAACACACGTGGACCCCAACTTGCTGGAAGCTCCTGTGGATACAGACTCCAGGCCCACCCACTACTGGGACAGCCCCTGTAGGCCCAGCTTTCAATCTCATCTGAGGACCAGGTCAGCCCCCCTTGCCTCAAGGACTAGACATGTACCCATGGATATAGCTTTTTGGATTGCCTAGTGCCAGGCTGGGTTCTGTGGCAGGGTCCAGGCCAATCCCAGGGTCCAGGCCTGTCACAGTAGGACCAGTTGTTAGATCCAGAGTTCAGGCTTGTCACAATAGGACCTATTGTTAGACTGGCAGTCACCACATACACTGCACCAGCTGCCAGGCCTACCTATCTGCCGACCCAGGCACTAGACCAGCCTGCCCAAGGACTTCAGAAGCAAGCCCACCCAAGGACCAGGCCAAGTAGCCTGCTCAGAATCTGTGGACAGGCTGACTAGTGAAGGGCTTTCCCAGAAAAAGCTAGTCTGCAAGTCTCTACTTGTTCAAATGTGCAAACACCAAATAAAGGCAATTAAGAAACATGAAAAACGAAAGAGACATAACAGTACCAAAAGAACACAATAGTCTCCCAGTAACAGACTCCAAAGAAATAGAGATCTATTAACTGCCGGACAAAGAATTCACAATAATGGTTTTAAGGAAGGTCAGCAAACTCCAAGAAAATACAAAGAAACAATACAGTGAAATTAGGAAAACAATAAATGACCAAAAGTAGCAATTTAGCAGAGATATTAAAATAATTAAAAAATGAAACAAATACTAGAGCTAAAGCATACAATGAATGAAATAAAGAATTGTAGTAGACGGCATCAACAACAGAATTGACCAGGCAGAAGAAAGAATATGTGGACTCAAAGACAGGTTATTAAAAAATATATAGTGAGTAGGAAAAAAATGAAAAGAAGTAAAGAGTGTTTGCAGAATTTATAGAACGGCATGAAAAGAGCAAATATTTGAATCATGAGAGTTCAAGAAGAAGAAGGAAAAGAGAGAGTAGAAAGCTTATTTTGAAAAATAGCAGAAACTTTTCAAGTCTGTGGAGTAAAAGAGTAAAGGTTTTGTAATGCACTTAAAGTTAAGTTGTTGTCGACTTAAAACAGCATGTTATAACTATAAGATTTGTTTTTGTAAGCCTCATGGTAACCACAAAGCAAAATGTATGGTAGATACACAAGAGATAAAGAGTAAGAAATCTACACATACCACTTGGAAGAAGTCTTCTGAACACAAAGCAAAACAGCAAGGGAGGAGGAAGGTAACAAAGAGCCTACAAAACCACCCAAACACAATCAGAAAAAAATTAACAAAATGGTAGTAGTGAGGTCATACCTATTAACAATTACCCTGAATGTAAATGTATTAAATTCTCCCATAAAAAGACATAGATTAACTGAATGGATAGAAACATAGGCCCAACTGTATGCTGCCTAGAAAAGATTCACTTCATCTGTAAGGACATACTTAGACTGAAAGTGAAGGGGATGGAAAAAAATATTACATGCAAATGAAACCAAAAGAGAGCAGGAATAGCCACATTTATACCAGATAAAATAGACAAGTCAAAAACTACAAACTGAGACATACAAGATTATTATTTAATGACGAAGGGGTTAGATCAAGAGACTGTAACTATTATAAACGTATGTGCACCCAACATAGAAACACCTAAAGTAAGTATTAATAGAACTTAAGATAAAAAACCTGGAATATAATAATAGAAGGAGACCGAAATGCCACACTTTCAGCAATGGAAAAATCGTACATATAGATAATCACTAAGAAAACATTGAACTTAAACTACCAATAGACCAAATGGACCTAACAAATACAGAGCATTCCATCTAACAACAGCAAAATACACATTCTTCTCAAGTGCACATGAAACATTCTCCAGAGTAGATTATATATCAGGCCACAATACAAGTCTTAAATTAAGGAAGATTGAAATGATATTAAGTGTCTTTCAACCACAATGGTATAAAACTAGAAATGAGCGAAGGAGAAGTTGTGAAAAATTTTCAAAGATGTGGGAATTTAACAACATGTTCTTGAACAACCAATGGGTCAATGAAGAAATTAAAAGGGAAATTAAAACAATTGAGATAAACAAAAATTTAAACACAACATACCATGAGTAGTTCTAAGAGAAAAGCTTATGATAATAACTGCCTATATCATAAAAAAAAGAAAGAATTTGAATAAACAACCTAACATTATACCTCAAGGAGCTAGCAAAACAAGGTTAGCAGATAAAAGGGAATAACAAAGATTAGAGCAGAAATAAATGAAATAGACTAGAAAAATCTTAGAAAAGATTAACAAGATAAAGAGTTGGTTTTTTTGAAAAGATAAATAAAGTTGAAAAAATTGACAAACCTTTAGCTGAACTGAGAAACAAAGACTCAAAGAATTAAAATCAGAAATGAAAAAGAAGACACTAAACTGATACTACAGAGATGCAAAGAATAATAATAAACTACTTTAAAAATTTTATGCCAACAAATTGGATAACCTAGAAGAAATGAGTAAATTTCTAGATGCATACAGCTTACCAAGAGTGAATCATAAAGAAATAGAAAATCATAGCAGATCAATATGAAAAGTAAGGAGATTGAATCCCTTTGGGAGGCCGAGACGGACAGATCACGAGGTCAGGAGTTCGAAACCATCCTGGCTAACATGGTGAAACCCCGTCTCTACTAAAAAATACAAAAAGCTAGCCGGGCGAGGTGGCTGGTGCCTGTAGTCCCAGCTACTCGGGAGGCTGAGGCAGGAGAATGGCGTAAACCCGGGAGGCGGAGCTTGCAGTGAGCTGAGATCTGGCCACTGCACTCCAGCTCGGGCGACAGAGCAAGACTCCGTCTCAAAAAAAAAAAAAAGTCTCTCATCAAGGAAAAGCCCAAGACCTTATGGCTTCACTGTTGAATTTTACCAAACATTTAAAGAATAACTAATACTATTTTTTTCTCAAATTCTTCCAAAATGTTGAAGAAGAGAAAACACCTTTGAACTCATTTTATAAGGCCAGCATTATCCTGACACCAAAACCAGACAAGGGCATTATGAGAAAAGAAAATTATAGGCCAATATCCCTGAACATAGATGCAAAAATTCTTTAAAAAATGCTAGCAAAACTAAATCAACAGTACACTAAAAGGATCATTCACTATGATCAAGTGGAATTTATTTTAGGGACAAAAGGATGTTTCAACACATGCAAACCTATACTACAACATTAACAGAATGATGGAAAACCAGTAGCATTTCTATACACAAATAGCAAATTATCTGAAAAAGAAATAAAAAGAAAAATCTCACTTGCAATAGGCACAAAATGTAAAACACTTAAGAATAAATTTAACTAAGGAGGTAAAAATACTAAGGAGATTTACATTAAAAAGTATAAAACACTGATGAAAAATTGAGGGAAATTCTAATAGATATCCCATGTCTATGGATTAGAAAAATTAATATTGTTAAAATGTTCATACTACTCAAAGCAATCTACGGTTTCAATGTACTCCTTATCAAAATACCAATGGCATTCTCCACATAAATAGAAAAAACAATCCTAACATTTATATGAAACCACAAAAGTCTCCAATTAACACAGCAATCTTGAGCAAAAAGAACAAAGCTAGAGGTATCACATTACCTGATTTTAAACATCCTACAAAACCATCATAACCAAAACTGCATAGCTCTGGCATAAAAATAGTCAGATAGATTAGTGGGGCAAAATAAAGAGCCCAGAAATTAATACATGCATTTGCAATCGACTAATTTTTAACAAAGATACAAAGAACAAACAATGGAGGAAGGGCAGTCTTTTAAATAAATGGTGTTTGGAAAAATGGATACGCACATGTAGAAGAATGAAATTAGATCCTTATCTCACACCATAAACAAAAATCAACTGCAAATGCATTAAGACTTCAGTGTAAGACCCCCAAACTATGAAACTACTAGAAGAAAGGAGGAAGGCTGACATTGGTCTGGCTAACAATTTTTTAGATATGAGCTCAGAAGCACAGAAAACAAAAACAAAACTAAACAATTGAGATTACGTTAAACTAGAAAAGTTTCTGCATGGCAAAGCAAACAATCATAGAGTGAAGAAAGAACCTACAGAATTGGAAAAAAATATTTGCAAACTAAACATTTGATAAGTGGTTAATATCCAAAATATAAGGGATTGAAACAACTCAATAAGTAGATAATTTATTATGAGAAAGAAACATAAGTAATTATAATAATTAAAAAATGATAGGAAATAATTATAAGAAGAAAATAAATAACCCAATTTAAATTAAAGTGGTAGTAATTAAAAATTAATTACTTATTAATTAAAAATGGACAAAAGATGTGAACAAACATTTCTCTAAAGAAGACATACAAATGGCCAACATGTATATTAAATCGTGCTCAACATCACCAACATAGAAATGCAAATCAAAACCATAATGAGATATCACCTCACTCTTGTTAGAATGGCTATTATCAAACAGACCAAACTGTTGGCAAGGATGTAGACTAAATGGAACTCTTCTTTACACATTGTTGGTGTAAATGTAAATTAGTACAGCCATTATATAAGATATAATTGAGGTTCTTCAAAAAATTAGAAATGAAACTACCATATGATCCAGCAATCCCTATGCCATGCATATATTCAAAGGAAATGAAATCACTATGTCAAATGTATTTGTGATATGTGACATTACAAGAGGAGTTTAATTAGAGTGTTCACAGAAACTTATGTGATAAAGAGATTATTGAGCTAAACTTTGTAGGAGAAAAAAGAGTTCTCTAGGTAAAGAGAAAGCTGGACTGGTACAAATGTGCCTGGACTGAAGGATTATTAATGTTGTGACCAGAATGGGAAGGAATTACAATGAATGAGAAAACAAAAATACCTACCATTAAATATCATCAGGGGCTATAACTATAATAGAAAAGAGATTACAAATGCATGCCTGATTTGTACACACACACACACACTCTCTCTCTCTCTCTGTTAATAAATTTGAAAGTCTGTATATATTTCATGAATTTCTAGGCTAATAAAGTGTCTCACACTTGATTCAAGAATTCAAAAAGGGGTAAAAATATGAATAGATTAATAACCTCAAAAGAAATTGAAAGGGATTTTTAAAGCTCCTAAAAGAGATAACAGTCCCAAACAATTTCATGGACAAATTCATTGTCATTAAAGGATAAATATTTAAAATGCTCTAAATTAGAAATATTTTAAAATGTGCTATATGAAAGACACCTAATACTTCAGGTGAAACCTAACAAAAACAGCAAAACAAATAATAATCTCACCTATGATGCTGCAGCAAAGAAAAAGTTCTTAAAGATGTAAATTACATTCAGTTATATTTTAAAAGAATACATTTATTTAAAGAACAACCCACTACAATGAAGCAGGTCATATTCTGGGAATATAAGGAAGGCTAAATATCATGGAATTTATTAATATAATTAATTTTCTTGCAAGGATGAAAAATAATATTATTTCTTTGATCCCTAAATCGTATTCCATTTCACTCTCTTCTCATTCTCTTAGCCTTCCAGGAATATCTCTTACACCATTTGTTTCAAAGATATAGAATTTGCTCTTTTCACCACAGGCTTACTACAATATATCCTTCAGTCTATTTCTTGTCACTATTCACTTCAGGATATAATATTTTCTTCTCTCCTTTTGCGTTCCACAAATTATATTTTAGTATAAAAGTAAAAGAGATATTGATATCAGGAGGCAATTAGTAGTTTCTGCCACAGCACTTGTGATGTGCTATGTAATGCCAAAATGAAGAAGACACAAAAGGAGAATGGGCCTTTGTAACCTGAGTGGCTAAATATGTGATAGGAAAGAGAAGACTTTACAGGGGATGCTTTAACTGGAGCTTTGGCTGAGCACAGTGGCCACATCTGCAATGCCAGTGCTTCCAGACTTTGTTGAGGCAGGAACATCGCTTGAGGCCAGGAGTTCAAGGCCAGCCTGGGCAACATAGCAAGATTTCCATCTCTACAAACACATAAATAAATAAATAAAAATTAGCTGGGTGTGGTGGCGCCTGCCTGTAAATCCAAGCTACTCCAGAGGCTGTGGAGTGAGAATTGCTTGATCTCAGGAGTTCAAGGCTACTGTGAACTATATGGCTGGGAGACAGAGCAAGACTCTGACTGTAAAACAAACAAACAAAAAAGGGAGGACATTTATTGGGAAAAGCATTAGTGAATCAGGGAAGCATGTGCTTGGGCACCTAGGCAGGAAACAGTACAACCATTTGGATTTAGCAGCAAATCACTGAAGTGTGACAATGAACAGGAATGAAGAGGAAAAGAGTAAAGTGTTTTAGTTAAGGGGCATGGTAAATACAAAATCCTATGTAGGTTAGAGTAAGAATGAGCAGAGAAAGAGCTATTGATGCTGGAGAATGGTGACCCAGGATGGCTTGAGTGGCATTCGCAGGTGTTGGGTAAAGGGCTGTCTCTTCTGCAAGAGATTTTTGTTAGATTGAGGTCAAGTGTATGGAAATCGAGGGAATGCCCACCAATTATTTTCATTTTCTTGTTAAACCTTGTAGAGTACTGGTTACCCTTTACATTTTAAAAGACATTGGCATCTTGCAGTGACTTGGAGTTGAGAGCTGTGAGTATCCATGATCATATCTGGTTATGAGATTGCTAGACAATAGACCATTTAAAATATCATACTTTCCTTTTTCTAATGACAATGCTTTAATGAGAAAATCAGTTCTCATGTATATTAGCTGTCTGATGAATCACTATGCAAATGTGCCTACTATTTAAAATATCCAATATATTTGATTCATTAAAAAATGATAAGCAGCAGATATTCATTTTTAATAGTTCCAAGAGCAGTGCAATACACAATCTCTCTTTTAAAGGTAGAAAACATGATGCCGATGTTGTGTCTTCCTCTTCCCAGTAATTTTTGAACTTTTCTACCCTGAGGAGGAAGATAAGGCTCATTTTTTTTCATGAGGACAGCACTGCAATACTAGTGTAGGTAATCCAGCCATTTGAAGCTGGCAATTAAATTATCCTTGAATAAATCTCCTAACACTAATCAACCCTGGATAGATGCAAAATCAACCAGTTTAATGCTTGAGGGGTAAACATGAGTATTTGTATCTAACTATAGCACTTTACATGTATTCGTACTTTATCTAGAATGAGTTCTCAGCAACTCCTATCTCCTTCCTCTGTCACTTATCTGCAGGGTTTACTTATATTGAAAAAGCATCAGCAAGAGGTAAGCTATGTAAAGAGGCCTAAAACCATATATGTACCACCTTGTGCCCCATGAATTGAGAAGGATTAACCTAAGTAAGAACACGTTGCATATATGATAAGGATTTTTGTAAAAAGGAGCTGATAATCTACTAATTCATTTTTAGGAACCACTATATAATTCATGTGGCTTTTGTGTATTGTTAATTGAATTACCAGGTAAGGAATATCTATATATCAGATACACGCAGACGCCAGGGAGGGGTAAAAATGAGTTTTTCAGTTCTTATTCCAAGACTACCAGTTATATTTGAATTATGAATAGCAGATAAAATTCATTTTCCAAAAAGCTTAAAATAAATATAGCTGGAAATATAAAACCACAGAGATCTCAGTTTGGAGATAAACTGGGCAGCGATGTCAAGCATATGGAGAACAAATCATCTGGTATTTCTTTGAGATGGTAATATTTTCCAATAACAAAATAGCTATAGTATTCAGCATTGATTAAGGGCATGGTTGTTTTATGGTGGTAATGAATCATTCAAGCTAAGGAGAATTCAGGTATGTAAGTCACATCTGCTGTTACTTGGACTTCATCAACCTAGCTCAGATGCTTCCTGCTTTCCTGGAAAGGCCTCTTTGGCCAAGGATGGTTTTTGCTTCTTTTCACTTGTCCCTGGGTAGACAATCCACATAACAAGTA
This sequence comes from Chlorocebus sabaeus, assembly GCF_047675955.1. Taxonomy (NCBI): domain Eukaryota; kingdom Metazoa; phylum Chordata; class Mammalia; order Primates; family Cercopithecidae; genus Chlorocebus; species Chlorocebus sabaeus. The sequence goes on along the minus strand of NC_132904.1, from coordinate 27,880,182 downwards.
GTGGGAGAAATATCCACCTACCAGTATGATTTGGGGAAGGGAAGCTTGGAAATTCCTCTCTTCCATTGCAAAATAAAGATGTGAATTTCTCTCTCATCCAATTGCTGAGGCTGAAGTTCAATCACTAGACTTCATGCTGTGGCTTGGGCTCTGCTTATGAGTTAAAAGGAAATCTTTAAGGAGAAGTCATCAGTCACGTAAACACTGTTGCGCAAATGCTCATTAAATTATATCCCCAAATTAAATGTTAATAGGAGGAAAGAATAGAAAGAAATGGAGGATTTGGGCAGGCTGGGACAAAGGGGACTTTATAAAAAAAGGAAGATAGGATAAAGCAACCACAATAATAATGTCTGTTTATTATTCACCAGACATTGTTCCAGTTTCTTTATACATTTTATCTCATTTAATCCTTAATGAACCCTGACTATAAGCAATTCCTTATATCCATATTATATATGATGCAACCAGAGCTCATAAAAGTTAACTTAACATGCCTAAATTTAGTCAATAAATGAGTAGTGGAATTGAAATATGAACTAGCATTTGCCCCTCCTGGATATGGACACTGAACCACTGTGCTGCCTGGAAACCTTGACGAGGTCCATCTCTGTTGGGATCTGCCATACTTCTCAACCATCCTTTCTATATTGTCACCAGAAGCTCTGCCCAGGTCACCAAGAACAGCAACAAGGACATTACTTCCAGTTGCAGTTTTATCCCTAGCTATGTGTGTGCTCTTGAGCACATCACTCCACTTCTTTTGTCCCATTTCTTCAACTACAAAAATCACAGAGTGGGATGTGATTAGTGGTTCTCCTTTTTGAGCGTCAAAACCCTCCAATCGTGTACCGTCTCTCCTCACCTAAATGAACCATCAGATAAAATTTTGCCTACTATTTCACATTCTTGTTGACTTCCTAAAATTTGGGTCAGCCTAGGCATCTCGTTAGATAAAATGTGAAATAATAGAAAAGTGTGGATTTTATGAGATTAAGGGATGCTGAGTGTCTATATGTTTGTAAGATAGTATTTGTAAACTATTTTTATCAAGGAGAGTATTAATTATTTATCATTGAGGGATACTTATAAGTGGGTAAAAACCAATGTTATGTAATGCTCAGTCTTCTCCAATAATTATTCTTTTGTAATAATGATGGTTAGTAGTAACAATAATAGTAATAATTAAGGCTATCTTACTGAACATTTTAAACACTGCGCTAAATGATTTGCATGTATCATCTTATCTAATCTTTGTAAAATTTATATTATAGAAGTACTGTTGTTATCACCATTTTGCTCAGAGAAGCAAATAGGGGGTTCAGAGAAGTTAGAAACATACAAACATATTTTCTTAAAACTAAGTCTCTTCAGTTCTATTGCAGTTTAGTTTTTATAATTATGTTTCTAAATAAGCATATCATAGAATTAAAATTCATTGCCGTCAAGTGAAAAGGATATTATACATCACTTGGAATTATGTTTAACTTCAGTTATCAGCAAATTCAACTTAGAGCAGCTTAACCAAATAGATATAAAATAAGCCTAGTACTCCTAAATGTACCATAAAAACTTCATAGGAATGACAAATGCTATATTTAAGGGAAAAATAATCTGCAAAATTAAATCAAGTGTTTCCTCTACACCCAAAGTTTTTCATTTGGAAGCTTACCGTTTCTGGCTAAATTCTTTTAACTATCGTTTCACGAGATAGGAATTAATCATTTTGAGATTGTCCTTACTACTTTATTGGTGCTAAAATGACCTTTCTTTTTTAAGATGATGGCAATGATAATTTCATTTTTTAATGTATGTATGTCCTTACTTGGCAACATGGTTTGGTGACTTTTTGATCTCTTTCTCTGTCACATTTAAAATTCTGAGAACTTGTATAATTCTATGAGAATTTCTAAGATTTAAAATGTAGCAGAGTTGAGTTTGAATGGTAATATCTGTGGTAAGAGTTTATACAATTTTCCTCTAAGTCTGACGCAGGTCATTCCACTGGAATAGTGGATTCTATAGTAATATCAACTGCTTAACCCTCTTGATCAGACTTGGAGCTTGCTTTGTCTCATAAATGAGAGAGTGAACTTAGAAAAATGTTTAAATGCCCTTGTACCTTGGCAAGTTTCAAACTTAGAATATCTATTGGCACAGTTTTCTGAAAAACAACCAAATTATAACAGGGAGTTAGAATTCCATAAGTGTTTTAGTTTAGGACAAAGTTGACCACTTTATTACTACCCATAAGATTGTCAACACAAAATGTGTCTATATCTATGTGTATGAAATACGTAAACAAAAAGCAATTATTTGGGTAGTTTAGTAGCTCCTTCTGTCTCACCTTTCTTGTTGAATTAATCTGAAAAATACACTACATTTCAGTATAAACAATCTATGTTAATTACCATCAAATAAATCAAATGGGATTACTCTCTTGAATAAAAACTAAATAAAAAGATAATGAGTAACCCCCAGATATTTATCAAACTTGTAAAACTAAACATTTGCCTACATATCATACCAACCATCTTAATTATGACACGATATAATTTAATCAGCTATGTGGTCCCAAATATCCAGGTGTTAAAAATGTGTAGACCCTAATGACTTCTAACTGCTTGTGTCTATTAATACATTTAAACAAAAATAGAATATTTCAGTTTTCTGAAAATACATTAGAATTTTAAACCATGGAAGAGAGAACCACTACATTTATTATTTCCTTTTCTTCTTTATTTTCTTCTGCTCAGTTTTAATTTTTTAACAGGGGACCACATAAAATAGGTGGAACCTTTTAACCCTTAAAATCCTTCCTTGTGAACTGTTGTATCATTAAGGGTATTGAGCATTTGTTCTAGGTAATGATTATCTTTTTTTCTTTTTTAATGAATCCCTGTGGGTGGATGCTCATTAGGATATGACAAAGGGAGTTGAAAATAAAAAGGTAAACTCTTAGCCTGTGGACATTCACAAGCCAGAATCTGTTGGAAATTAATGTCCCTAGGAGTGGCCTTCAACCCATGATGAAAGAAAGTTGGTGAATAAATATTCCAGCTTCTTTACCCCTATAAAGGGAATCACCCAGATATGTGTTCTCTGGGTTCATATAATACTTATTTAATGGACACACATATTATTAACTTATCTTGGAGTGTGACAGGCACATTTTCTGGGGAAAAAATCAATTTCCCTATTTCAGTATTTCTTTTAACAAAGTTTGAAATCATATCTTCACACAGAATGTTCCAAAGTTCTGTGATTAACATGCAAAGCTGTTAATCTCCTCGGGCTCCCCAGTAAGACGGACCCCCAGTTGCACAAAATGCTAACTTATTTACTTTCACTCTCCTTCCTAGATAATTATTTTTCTCGAAATGCTTATACTAGAAATGATCTACTTAAATAACAGAACATTGAAAAACTGTATGGAAAAGTTTGTGGCTTTGCTTTTAAAAGGGATTATCATATGGTCTTGTCTTGGTTTTCTTCTCTTCATCCTCTTACTTTTCCTTGCTGTTGCTTTCTAGGAATTACTTTTGGGTCAGTTTCTGGGGAAAACACACCTAAAACAGTTTACCTAGACTCTGAGTTAGTTATTTTTTTCAAAGGAAATCTTATGATCATCTCAGTACAGAAAACACATAAAAACAGAGCTGTTGTAATTGATAGGGTGAGAGATATGTGTAGAGCTGGAAGAGGTGTCTACTCAGCCTTTCTTTCCATCTTTCCCCATCCCGAAACATCTCAGTAGGAGAAAGACATTTTTGGAAACAGTTTGAGAACCTCTATACTAAATGTTTTCTGTCACTTAAAAGAGTATCTCACTCTCTCACTGATTTCCTCTACCAAATATCATGTGCTAATATAGCCGACATTTAGCGTACATAACAGTGGTACATTTATTTACTCTTTTCATGAATATATTATTTCCAAGAATCCGTGTCTATTGTGACCAATACAATTTCCCAAAAGCAGCTATAACTTGTGCCTACTCCATACGCTATCTATTCCATAACTGGTTGAATTACACGTGAAAGAGAATCAACTCAGTTAACCTTGAATCCTTGAATTAAGAGATTGTATAAATCCTAGATGAAGTCAATTCTGTCTGAACTTTTTTTTTCTAGACTGTGACTTTTCATATAATATACTTATTTAATGGACACACATAACAGTAACTTATCTTGGAGTGTGATAGGCAAAGTTTCTGGGAAAAAAAAATCAATTTCCCTATTTCAATATTTCTTTTAACAAGGTTTGAAATCATATATCTTAACACAGAATGTTCCCAAGTTCTGTGATTAACATGCAAAGCTGTTTCTTAACAGCTCTCTCTCACTTTTAAAATGACATTGAGAGCTTAGAGGCGCTTGTTCTTAATTTTTAAATCTACCGATTTCATTGTGCCTGACACAAAGCAGAACATCTTTGCCGTAATTACTATAAAACAGTTATTTTTCACAAAGTTGTAATTTTCCTAAAATTAACTGAACTGCCTCAATTATGTAAATTGAATTCCGAGACTTTAATGAGTGTATTTGCAGGAGCACAATAGACTTTTATAGAGAAATATCATGGAAAAAAATATCCAAATAATTTTCGCCTCATTTTTCATGAGACCAGGAAAAATACTTCCACTGTTAGTGAACACATCCTCTTGTGGACAGCTGGTTGGTTGGATTCTTTGTCCACCTTGTGCAATAAAGGAAATTGACCCAAAGCATCTAAGACTAGAATCCCACAGTTGTGAGAAGCTCAAAGAGAGTTATGGGCCCCAGATGACCTCCATGCGACCTTTAGGCAAGGTTAGGCTGCATCTTCACATTGTGTTTCCCCTCAACAAAATATCCTCTTTCTCCTCTCCACAAACAGATGCTCCTCAACTCATTGGAATTATGTCTTGATAAACCCACTGTAAGTTGAAAATATCATAAGTTAGTCATTTAATACAACTAACCTACTGAACTTTATGGCTTAGCCTAGACTACCTTAACTCAGAATACTTACTTTAGCCCACAGTTGGGCAAAATTATCTAACGCAAATTTAATACCATACTGAAAGTGAAAAACAGAATGGTTGCATGGGCATTCAAAATAAGGTTTCTACTGAATTGCTTATATAGCTTTAACACCACTGTCAAGTCAAAAAATTGTAAGTAAAACCATTGCAAGTCTGTACTTTGCTCTGTTTATCTATTGCTGTGTGAGAAACTATGCTCAAAAATTTAGAGTTTTAAAGAATAATTTATCATTTTTCATGGTTCTGTGGTTGGATGGACTAAGTTGAATGACTCTTGCTTATGATCTCTCATGGAATATGGTCAGAGAAGAGCTGGGGCTGGAATCATCTTTACAGCTTGTCCAAGCTGGACATCCAAGATGGCCTTTTCACCCACATATCGAACGCCTTGGTGATTCTCCTCATAGCCTCTGTCTCCAGCAAAGTAGCTTGGACTTTTTTCCCGGCACTTGGAGCTCCAAGAGGAAGAAAGGAGAAACTCCAAGTTCTTGCAAAAAATAGGCCCAGAACTGGCAAAGCACCACAGCCACCATATGCAGTTGTTCAAAGCACTTGCTTGCCAGCCTGGATTCAAGGGAAGGGGCATGGACACCCCCTCCCTCACTGAGGGAGGAAGGTCAAAGAATTTGAAGCCCTCTTTAATCTGACACACCCCTCACTGAGCTGTTTGTTCTCTAGGTTTTGCTTATTGCTTGCTTTGTTTCTTTTGCTTATTCTTTCTTCCTCTTTGCTGGAAGATTAACTTAAGTTGGCTTATTTCACTGCTTGCAATTTTATATTAGGTTGGTGCAAAAGTGTGCACCAATTTGTACACAACCGATATATTTCAAACTCTCAGAGAAATTTTTCAGTTGGTTGCCTTCTGTAGAGGTGGTTACACACATCTCTTTTCCGAGCATACCCACTTTTGATTGCTTGGCCTCTCCTCCATGAGAAAAGCTACTGCCTCATCTTCCTGCTTCCCTATTGCCCTGGGCTCTGCTTCTCTAGTCTCCAACACAACAACGTTTCTCCTTTCATTTAGGTGTGGTTACAGTTTCAGAAAGCTATGGCTTTCACTCTAGCATTCATGGTTTTAAAATTATACTACACTAAAGAGATGCATGCCTATTCAATAATATTAATAACAGCACCAATTAACATTTATTGAGGGCTTATATGTATCATAAGAGTTATAACAATTCACATGTATATCTCATTTAAATCTTTAAAACCACCCTGTGAGGTAAATATTATTAGCTCCATTTTCAGATGAGGAAAACAAGGAATGGAGAACTCAAGGATTAGCATCTTTAAGTGTATTGACAAATTATTTGTGTTCTCACTAGGTATGTGTGAAAGCTTTTGTTGTCCCACATTCTTCACAAAATTGGTATTGGGCTGATCAATATTTGCCAATCTTGAGAGTATGAAATTGCATATTATTGTGTCTTTATTTTCTATTTTTCCAATTGCTGATGAGGTTACATGTCTTTTCATACAATTGATTGGCCATACTTGATTTCTCATCTAGAAAATGGCTGTTTATGTCTTTGCCCCTTTTCCTATTAAAGTTGTTTTCTTATTAATTGGAGTTCTTTATATATTCTTGATACTAATCCTTTTTTAAAAATGTAGTTATTATATATGTTGCAAATATTTTCTTTCAAAGTGTAACTTTTCTTTCCACTCTCTGTTTGGTGTTTTCTGTTGAACAGATTCTTAGAATATATTTCTAATTGATTCCTAGGTAATTTTTGTGTTTTTTTCTTGCTGTTAAATTTAGTGTTTCTTTATTAGTAGATTGTCTACTTGTTTTTGTTTTGCAGATATGTGGAAATTCAATTGAATTTTAACTTTTAATCTTATGCCAAGAAATCTTCCTAGTCTCTGTATACACATATGCATTCACACACGCATTCACACACATTGAAGATGCTTGATATATTTGTGTGAATATTTCACCTGGGAATAATGGAGATTTGCTTATTTTAAAATCTTTACATCTTTTCCCCTGATTGCATTACATGGCACACAGGAAGGGCACATAAGAGAGGTGATAGTGAATATTCTTGTATTTTCACAGTACAAGATAATGTTTTATTACATTTCATCATTATGTTGCTTTCTACAGAATCAATTTTAAGTTCCTTAATGATTTTTCTTTATATGAATGGAGTTTTTAGTTTTATTTAATGATTTTTCTACACATGTATTGAGAACATTACATGATTTTTCTCCCTAAATTTTCTATTGTGGTAAAGCATGTGAAAATATTTCCAGCATTGTATCCACCTTACATTTCTGGAATAAAATCAAGTTGGTCATGACGCTTTACTTTTTAATTTACATCGCTCAATTTGGCTTGTTAATATTTTCATATTTATTGCATCTACATTTATGAGTGAGATTGTCTAAATTTTTCATTTCTTCTAATGTATTATTGTTTGGTGTCAAGACTATATGTAGTTTATCAAATGATTCAAGCATTGTTAATTTTATTTTCTGGAAGAGTTTATATAAAATTAGAATCATCCTTGAATATTTGGTAGAACTATCATGTAAAAATCTCTGAGTCTGGAGTTGCCTTTGTGAAAAGATTCTTTTATAGGAAACTAAATTTCTTTAATATATATGGAACTATTTAAATATTTTATTTATTCTTGAATTAATTTTAGTATGTAGTATTTTTTTCTAAGAATTTACCATTTTGTATATGTTTTCAGGGTTTTTGCATAAAGTTGTATGTAATATAATTTAATCTCAATATCTGTTGTATGTATAGTTAGGTTCCCTGTTAATTTTCACTGTTGCTTAGTTTTCTTTTAGTCTTAATTAGTCTTGTCAGTTTGGTTTTTCTCTATTATGTATGGTTTTTTAAATTTAAATTATTTCTGGTTTTATTACTTTTTCTACTTCATTCTTTGGAGATTTCTTAACTTCTTAATATGGAAATTTAACTCATGAATGTTTAACTTTTTCTCTTCTCTAGAATAATTATTGAAGGTCGTACATTTCTGTTTAACTTTGTTGTACTAGTGGCATCTTAGAATTTTTGATATGAGTCATTTTTTTATTCAGTTCAAATTTAATTACTAAATTAAAAAGAATTGAGTTACTTATAATGCACTTTAAAAAGTAAAACTGTATAATTTTTCAATGATTTATTATCCCTTTTATTGTAAAATAACAATGATTTAAAAAGTCATATTAAAAAATATGTAACTTAATAAAATAAAAGGCCAACACACTTTAAATCACCAACCAGATCAAGAAATGGCACTCTGTCAGTCACCCTAGAACTCCCTTCATGTGCCCTTCCTCTTCCCCAAATGACCATTACGTTTTTAGTAGTTATTTCCTTGTATTTCTTTATAGTTCAAGCAACCCAGTTTGCAATACTAGACCATAATCTCCCCCATTTTATTAATTTACAGCTTCCTCATCCTTCCATTTCTTTTTGTTACATTTTGTCTGTTTTAAAACCATGACCCATTTATCACAGTTAGAATTTTAGAATTTTCTCGATACATATATATATATATATTTTTTTTTTTTTTGGAGACAGACTCTTGCTCTGTTGCCAGCCTGGAGTGCATTAGTGCAATCTCGGCTCACTGCAACCTCTGCCTTCTGGGTTCAAGCAATTCCCCTGCTTCAGCCTCCCAAGTAGCTGGGACTACAGGTGCAGGCCACTACACCCAGCTAATTTTTGTGCTTTTAGTAGAGATGTGGTTTCACCATGTTGGCCAGGATGGTCTCAACCTCTTGACCTCATGATCCGCCCACCTTGGACTGCCAAAGTGTTGGGATTACTGCTTTTTAAATAAAATAAGCTGCAAAATGTTACAAGTTTTCCTCTTCTTGGCTGTTAGTTGGTATAATTGCCAGTAGATACATTTTAAAATTCTTCTGTATAAAAAAGTTACATCAATAATAAATGAGAAAAAAAGGTCTGTGACTTTTAACTTCTAACAATTTCAGGGAGTGAAAGACGTGTGAAATGTCTCTCAGATGACTTTAGATCTCCTAGACAGGTCTTGTTGATTTCACCCTTGGAAAAATGCTTCCTTTCTTCCATTAAAAAGCTGTCACTGAACAGACTCTTCCTCTAGAAACTGCAAAAGCTACACATGGCAAAAAGTCTTGTGTTCTTTGACTTGGTAAAGTTAAAGAATAAGAAGCCATATTCTTTTCTTTCCATATCAGAAGAGAACTTTAAGATAAGGATCTCCCCTTTAATATCTCACATATTTATTAAAAGAAAACCCAATAGATCTTTGACTATGTATAAACTTTATAAACCATATACATTTACTAGCAAAACAGATAGATGGTATTAGCAGCCCAGGGTATCAACCTAACCCTGTTGTGAGGGCATAACATATTCCTTCTAATGCTGCTTGTATCTGGTGAAAATTTTTGGTAATTCTGCAGTAGTTAATTGAAATTGTAAGAAAACAAGAGTTCAGAGAATCTTTTAATTACCTGGTTCAGTCTCTTCAATTTAGGCAATTAAAATGGCACCTTCAATTTTGGGGCTTCATTTTTCTTTTTACTTTTCTCTAATATTTTGGAAAAAACTATAAATGAATAGAAAAATATTATGCAGATGAGAAATGAAATCATTCTGGTTAAAGTTCTTCATAGAACAATTTATAAATTGGAAATCAGGCAATAAATATTTTGGTAATGGTAGAAAATCTGTTTTATAGTGATGTCTGATGAGATCCTGGAACTTTTAATTTTTCTTAGTTCTGGGTTCTTCCATGAATTCGTCACTATCCTTCAGGTTGAAAATTATTTAGGAATAGAACTTAGGAATAGACATGTATATTTTGATACTGTTCTTAAACTTTCCAGGAAAACAAGCTGGAATATGATTATGATTTCTGCTTTCCTCTATGATTCATATTTTACTCTTTATACAGTTTTACTCTTTAGGACATTGAATCTTTAGAAGAAACTCAATCAATAGTATCTACAGTGGATTAACAAGGAGCACAGACTTTTGCTTATCCTACTGTTGAAAGATGGTGTTTCTCTTTCCCTTGAATCTAAGTTCACCTTGGAGATTTGCTTGATTATAAAATGCTGCAGAGGAATATTCTGGAACTTCTAAGACTGGTTCTTAAGAACTCTTACAGCCTCCATCTGGGTCTTTTGGAACACTTGGCTCTTGAAACCCAGCCATAATACTGTAAGGAAGCCCAACCAGCCCCAGGGAGTGGACCCTGGCCAACAGCTCCACATGAACTCCCAGCCGACAACTCCCACCAACTTGACAGCCATGTAAGTGAGCCATCTTGGAAATGTATTCTCCAGACCAGCTGGGCTGCTGATGCCTCATGGGATTGAGATGAGCCCACCCTGCTCAACTCTGCCCAGAGTATAAAGTTGTGAGACAAAAACATGGTTGTTTTTTATTTTAAGCCACCAAATTCTGGGTGATTTGTTATATAGCAATAGGTTACAAAACAGTGTGCATATCCTGGCCTGATTTCTGAGTAAATATAAAAATAAAATAAGTAAGTCAGAGCAATAGAAACCCAAAATATTATTGTGATTTTCAGTAGTAGTTAAGTGGAAGTTTGTCTCAGTTTGAGAGCCGGTGTTAGTTTGCTGAGACCATTGTGTTCTAAGAATTTGGTACTGTAGTATTTAGGGACAAGACCTCCTTATGAAAACTGGAGAGGCATATTAAAGGCAGTGCCCACTCATAATGAGTAGCAGTTATGAGCAGCTGTTGAGTTCAGACAAGATTTGTTCTGAAGCCTGGCTCTGCAACTTCGTAGGAATGTGTACTTGATCCAGTAACTTAACCTCTCTAAGCTTCAGTTTCCTTATCTATAAAATGGGGATAATAATGGTACCTAGTTTATTGGGTCTAACACATAGTTAGGACTCAAAAGAGTGTTTCTATTATTTGCTACTATAGGTGCTAGTAAAGATATTGTGCTTAAAATATTAAGTATGTAGAATTCTGAAAGGAAAATTGAGAGTAAAATACCATAGACCTAGCCTGGTTATTATTATTTATTGGATTCTTGTGAGGATACTTTCAATATGAAAGGTTGTGATCAGAATATAGTCCAGGCTGTCTTTCAGGAGATAGGAGTGTGGTGAGGAAATGATGGATTTATATACATACTAGTCTGCTCTTGCCTTGCTATAAAGAAATACCTGAGTCTAGGTAATTTATAAAGAAAAGAGGTTTAATTGGCTAATGGTTCCACAGGCTGTACAGGAAGCATTATGGCTTATAGGTAGGCCTTAGGAAATGTTCAATCATGGTAGAAGACTAAGGGGAAGCAGGCACATCTTACTTGGCCCAATCAGGAGGAGGAGAAGAGTTGTGGGAGGTGCTACACATTTTCAGACAATCAGATCTCATGAGAATTCTATCATAAGAAGAGCACCCAGAGGGAAATTTGCCCCCAAGATCTAATGACCTACTACCAGGCCCCATCTCCAACAATGGGGATTACAATTTGACATGAGATTTAGGCTGGAACACAGATCCAAACCATATAATTCTGCCCCAGTGCCTCAAAATTCTCACGCCCTTCTCACAATTGCAAAATTCAATCATGCCTTCCCAATAGTCCTGAAAAGACTTAAGTTATTCCAGCATTAACTCAAAAGTCCACAGTCCAAAGTCCTGTCTGAGACAAGACTAGTGCCTCCTGCCTATAAGCCTGTAAAATAAAAAGCAAGTTAGTTACTCCCAAGATACAATAAGGGTACAGGTGCTGTGTAAATATTTCCATTTCAAAAGACAGCAATCAGCCAAAAGAAAGGGATTACGGGCCCCATGCAAGTCTAAAACCCAGCAAGGTAGTCATTAAACCTTAAAACTCCAAAAATAATTTCCTTTGACTTCATGGTCCCACATCCAGGGCACAGTGATGCAATGGGTGGGCTCCAAGGCCTTGGGCAGCTCCATCCCTGTGGTTCTGCAGGGCTTGGTCTCCAAGGCTGCTTTCAAACGCTGGCATTGAGTACTTGTGGCTTTTTGCAGGCACATGGTGCAAACTGTTGGTGGATCTACTGTTCTGGAGTCTGGAGGACAGTGACCCTCTTCTCAAAGCTCCACTAGGGAGTGTCCCAGTGGGGACAATCTGTGGGGGTTCAAACCCCATGTTTCTCCTCTGTATTGCCCTAGTAGAGTTTATCTGTGAGGGCTCCACTCCTGCAGCAGGTTTGTGCCTAGATATCTAGGCTTTTTCATACGTTCTCTGAAATCTAGGCAAAGGCTCCCAAGCCTCAGTCCTTGCACTCTGCACACTCTCAGGCTTAATACCAAGTGGAAGCCACCAAGACCTATGGCTTTCACCCTCTAAAGCAGCAGACTGAGCAGTATCTGGGACCCTTTTAGCCACTGCTGGAGCTGGAACAGCTAGGATGCAGGGAGCAGTGTTCTGACTGAGGTGCAGGACAGTGGGACCCTGAGCCTTTTTCCAGGAAACCATTCTTTCCTCCTAGGCCCTGAGGCTTGTGATTGGAGGGGCTGTCTCAAAGGTCTCTGACATACCTTCAAGGCATTTTTCCAATTGTCTTGGCTATTAGCAGTTGCCTTCCATTCAGTTATGCAAGCTTCTGCAGCCTGCTTGAATGCCTCCCCTGAGAATGGGTTTTTCTTTTTACCACATTGCTAGACTGCAAATTTTTCTGTTCCCCTTTTAAATATAAGTTCCAGTTTCAGATTATTTCTTTCCTCACACATATAAAGTAGGTTATCAGAAACAGCCAGGATAGCTAATTTTTTTTTTTTTTTTTTTTTTTTTTTTTTTTTTTTTTTTTTTTTTTGAGACTGAGTCTCGCTGTGTTGCCCAGACTGGAGTGCAGTGGTGCCATCTTGGCTCACTGCAAGCTCTGCCTTCCTGGTTCACCCCATTCTCCTGGCTCAGCTTCCCGAGTAGCTGGGACTAGAGGCGCCCACCACCACACCTGGCTAATTTGTTTGTATTTTTAGTAGAGACGGGATTTCACTGTGTTAGCCAGGATGGTCTCAATCTCCCGACCTTGTGATCTACCCGCCTCGACCTCCCAAACTGCTGGAATTACAGGCATGAGACACTGTGCCCGGCCCAGTCAGGCTAAATCTTGAATGCTTTGCTGCTTAGATATTTATTTTGCTAGATACTCTAAGTCATCATTCTCGAGTTCAAAGTTCTATAGACCTTTATAGGAGGGGCACCGTGCTGCCAGTTGCTTTGCTAAGGAACAAAAGTGACATTTGCTCCAGTTCTCAATAAGTTTCTCATTTCTATATGAGACCTCCTCTATCTGGACTTCATTGTTCATATCACTATCATCATTTTGGTCACAATAATTTAACAAGTCTCTGGGAAGTTCCAAATTTTCCTTCATCTTTCTCTCTTCTGAGCCACCACACACTTCCAACCTTTGCCCACTGCCGAGTTCCAAAGTTACTTCCACATTTTCAGGTATCTTTATAGCAATGTCCTACTTCTTGGTACCAGTTTTCTGTATTATTTCATTATTGCATTGCTATAAATAAATACCTTAGACTAGGTAGTTTATAAAGAAAAGAGGTTCAATTGGCTCATGGCTCTGCAGGATATACAGGAAGCATGATGGCTTCTAGGAACGCCTCAGGAAATTTTCAATCATGGTGGAAGGTGAAGGGGAAGCAGGGACATCTTACATGGCCAGAGCAGGAGAAAGAAGGGAGGAGGGAGGTGCTATACACTTTTCAACAGCCAGATCTCATGAGAACTCTATCATGAGAATAGCATCCAGAGGGAAATACACCCCCATGATCAAGTCACCTTCTACCAGGCCCCACTTTCAACATTGAGGATTACAATTTGACATGAGATTTAAGTGAGGGCACAGGTCCAAACCATATCAGGTATGCATCTCCATGCAAACAAAAGTAGTATAATAAATATACGTTTACTCTAATTCTCCCAGACCACCAGACTTATGAGGAACATTATGATATTTTAATACATTGGATTATCAAAAATCAGAAATGCAATTAAGGAAGCATGTGATATAAGGTTTATTGAGATACAGTTGTGTGTGTGTGTGTGTGTGCGCGCGCGCGCGCACATTGCTTGGGGAGCCTTAGGATACTTACAATCATGGTAGAAGGCATAGCAGGCACCTTCTTCACAAGACAGTAGGATGGAGTGAATGAGTGCAAGCAGGGGAAATGCCAGATGCTTATAAAACCATCAGTCTCATGAGACTCATTCATTATCACAAAAACAGTATGGGAGAAACCACTGCCATGATCCAATGACTTCCCACTGGGTGCCTCCCATGACACATAGGGATTATGGGAAGTATAATTCAACATGAGATTTGGAAGGGCACACAGACAATCCATATCATTCTACTCCTGACCCCTCCCAAATTTCATGTCCTCACATTTCAAAATCGATAATGCCTTCCCAGCAGTCCCTGAAAGTATTAACTCATTCCAGCATTAACCCTCAAGTTCACATCCAAAGTCTCATCTCAGACAAGGCAAGTCGCTTCTGCCTATGAGTCTGTAAAAATAAAAAGCAAGTTACTTTCTGGATACAATGGGGGTACAAGCATTGGGTAAATACACTAATTCTAAATCAGAGAAATTGGCCAAAACAAAGGGGCTACAGGCTGCATACAAGTCTGAAATCCAATAGAGCGGTCAAATCTTAAAGCTTTGAAATGAACTCCTTTGACTCCATGTCACACATCCAGGTCACACTGATGCAAGAAGTGGGCTCCCATGGCCTTGGGCAGCTCTACCCCTGTGGGTTTGCAGGATACAGCTCCTCTCCTGGCTGCTTTCACTGGCTGACATTTAGTATGTGCAGCTTTTCTAGGTGCACAGTACAAGCTATTGGTGGATCTACCATTCTGGGGTCTAGAGGATGGTGGCCTTCTTCTCACAGCTCCACTAGGCAGTGCACCAGTATGGGCACTGTGTGGGGACCCTGACCCCACATTTACCTTCTGCACTGCCTTAGCAGAGGTTTTCATTAGGGCTCTGCTCCTGCAGCAAACTTCTGCCTGGACATCTAGGCATTTCCATGCATCCTCTGAAATCTAGGCAGAGGTTCCTAAACCTCAGTTCTTGACTTCTGTCCACCTGCAGGCCCAACACCACAGTAAAGCTGCCAAGGCTTAGGGCTTGCACCCTCTGAAGAAATGGCCTGAGCTGCATGTTGGCCCCTTTTAGCCATAGCTAGAGCTGGAGCAGCAGTGGCTGGGACACAAGGCACTAAGTCTGGAGGCTGTACAGAGCAGCAGGGGGACCCTGGGACTGGCCCACTAAACAATTTTTCCCTCCTAGGTCTCTGGGCCTATAATGGGAGGGGCTGCTGTGAAGGTCTCTGACAATCCCTGGAGACATTTTCCCCATTGTCTTGGTGATTAACATTTGTCTTCTCATTACTTATACAAATTTGTGCAGCTGGCTTGAATTTCTCCCTAGAAAATGGGTTTTTCTTTTCTGCTGCATCATCAAGCTACAAATTTTCCAAATCTTTATGCTCTGCTTCCTCTTGAACACTTTGCCGCTTAGAAATTTCTTCTGCCAGATACCCTAACTTATCTCTCTCAAAGTTCCATGAATCTCTAGGGCAGGAGCAAAATGCTGCCAGTCTCTTTGCTAAAGCATAGCAAGAGTCACTATTATTCCAGTTCCCAAGAAGTTCCTCATCTCCATCTGAGTCCACCTCAGCCTGGACTTCATTGTCCATGTCACTATGAGCATCTTGGTCAAAGCCATTTGACAAGTCTCTAGGAAATTCCAAACTTTTTCCATATCTTCCTGGAAGATCTGGACTTCATTGTTCATATCTTTATCTGTTCCAAACTCTGCCTGTTACCCAGTTCCAAAGTTGCTTCTACATTTTGGGTATCTTTACAGCAGTGCCCAATATTTCTGGTATCAATTTACTGTATTAGTCCGTTCTCACACTGCTATAAAGAAATACCTGAGACTGGGTAATTTTAAAGGAAAGTGGTTTAAATTGACTCATGGTTCTGCATTTCCAGGGAGGCCTCAGGAAACTTACAATCATGGCAGAAGGCAAAACAGGCACCTTTTTCACAGGGCAGCAGGATGAAGTGAGTGAGTGCAAGCAGGGAAATGCCAGATGCTTATAAAACCATCAGATCTCATGAGACTCACTCATTATTGTGAGAACAGCATGGGAGAAACCACTGCCATTATCCAGTTACTTCCCTCAGGTCCCTTTCATGATATCTGAAGATTATGGGAAAGACAATTTAAGATGAAATTTAGGTGGGGACACAGCCAAACCATATCAGACTTAGGTGTTTTCTTGTAGGCCTGAGTGGTGAAGATATAATATATGACTTGTAATACTGAAATCCACTCTTTTTTTGTTTTGATGGGATTTTGCTTTTATTGCTCAGGCTGGAGTGCAATGGTGCGATCTTGGCTCATTGCAACCTCCCACCTCCCAGGTTAAAGCGATTCTCCTACCTCAGCCTCCCAAGTAGCTGGGATTACAGGCATGTGCCACCATGCCTGGCTAATTTTTGTATTTTTAGTAGAGATGGGGTTTCACTGTATTGGTTAGACTGGTGTCGAACTCCTAAACTCCAGGGATCCACCTGCCTTGGCCTCCCAAAATGCTGGGATTACAGGCATGAGCCACCTCACCTGGCCCTAAAATCCACCCTTTAAAATGGAAGGTAATTCAGAAACTTGCGAAATCTTCTTATTGTCCAAATAAGTATCATTATTGTTTTATTATTTAAAAATTACTTTTAAAATTAATTTTAATTTAAAAAAGTTTAATTGACAATTCATAAGTGTCATTATTCTTGATTGTAGAGTTTCAAAAATAACCAAATCATTCTGAAGGATAAACTATTATATTTCTTGCTCTACCTTTCAAATAACCTCAAATTTGCTGCCTCAAGGCCATGTCAAATTGATTAGTAGGAGGTCAAATTATTTCTAGGAAATACATCCCCTAAATATCCCTAAGGAGTCTAAGGGGTCTTAAATATGTAACCCGAACATACTACTAATGCCAATAGCAGTTTACGCCTTTAAACATAATTCCACAATAGGTCGGAGAACATAGTGTTCCTATGTGTAAATTCAGAGTGATTGCTGCAACTAATATCAAACATTTATTGAATGCTTGCAATGTACCTGGCACTATCACGTACACATTTTCAAATTAATTCATTTCATCCTCCCAAAACCCTATGAAGTAGGTATAGTTATTGTTTGTAATTAACAGACAGGAAGATTAAGGCATGGGAAAGTGAAGTAACTTGCCTAGGATCACACATTTTGGAAGGGGCTGAATCAATTCAAACCTAGACTGTCTGGGACCAACGTTTGTGTTACTAACTTTTCATTGTGTAACACATTGTATCTGCTGTGATTTTTTTATGCTGCTGATTTCTTTCTGCTGAATTGTTAATTGGTGTTCAGCTAATCATGGTCCAGGGTCCACACTCTCATTTGAATTTCTATTCTCTAGAATTACTCATCTCTGAGTTGTTTCAAGGTTTTAGTTCATATTGCTGCTATCGCCCTCTTTACTGTAGGAAAACCCTTAACTTTTTCCTCTTAGACTGAGCTCTTTTGTGCTGGCATCTCACAGCAGAGCTACTTGTGGCCCGGGGATTTAGCAATTTTACTGTTGCATTGTCTCCCAGGTTAAGAGGAGAGGAGGAGGGCTGGCAGAGAGGACTACACAGGAAGAGTTCACAAGCACAGTCTTGATTTGAATTCATAAGTCCTACCTTCAACCCTAATATTCATACCTTGTTGCTGAATCTAGCTAATGCAAGCAGACTTCTTAATTCTTCATAGAGATTTCTTCTCAGGGGACCACACCTTTGTCTATTCCCCAGTTGTGGATATATTTTAAAGTGTTCTCTCTGGCTCCTGGAGCT
Organism: Chlorocebus sabaeus; assembly: GCF_047675955.1. Lineage (NCBI taxonomy): Eukaryota > Metazoa > Chordata > Mammalia > Primates > Cercopithecidae > Chlorocebus > Chlorocebus sabaeus. Next base: position 27,862,268 of record NC_132904.1, on the reverse strand, counting down.
CCTGGGCCCCTTCTAAAGCAGAGGGGTAACTAGACCCAGAAGTGTTCTTAGGTATCCTGTATCATAGGATACCATTGCCTATTCAAAGCCTGCGATAAAACAAATTATGTACAGTCACTAAGGAAACCAATGACCAAATATTTTACAAAATGAAATAGCAATATATGTGCCTTTTTATGAAGACATTAATTAATATCTAGGAGCATGTCTGATAAGTATATAATTTCAAAATTATTATGAACAGAAATGATGTTTCAAAATGTATGCAAATTGTAGAGGATATAAAATGTCTGTTTTATATAGTGACAAACCACAGGAACTACTAATACAAGTGTGGTTTGTTGCCTCCATTTGTAATTGGTACAAATGCTCAGTCTCACCTATAAGTTAGTGAAGATAAGAGGGACATATTTTTCCATTGAAGTTCACATACCCTGAATTCTCTCATATACCTCCTTAGGTAACACCCATGTACTTTACATATCATCTTTCTGTTAGAGGGTGGAATTTAGCCCATCTATGGTAGCTTAGCAGAAGAGATATAAGTTCATAGACAGATAGAGGCAGACTTTGGTGAAAGAATGTTTGAGTCTAGTAAAATTGATTAGGAAGGATGCTAAATAGGGATTTTTAAGTTTTGGCTCCAGCTTCAATTCTGCTACTAACCATCTGGGTTACATTGGACAATAAAATGTACTTCTCCAGGTGTCAGATCTCATCAGGGAAATAAGAAAGTTGGACCAGCTGATCTCTGAGGAACTATTTTGATTTCACAACCTATTATTCTACCTTACTTATCATTTTACTTGGTTCCATGTCTTCCATATTTATTCCTCTGTGATATCACACAAGAACAGGAAAATGTCATATCATTTGCCAAACTATTTCCCCAGGATATCCTTCACTTCAGAATTTACCTTTCTTTTCCCTCCAGGAATAAGAACATTACCTGAAACAAATGCTGCTTTCCTTGAATGAAGATATTTGTCAGCTAAAGTAGGCTTTGCACAAACTTAAGAAAAAAGCAGACTTAGATATAAAAATAACTATTTTCTTGGCTAGTTGGGTTTTGCATCTCCTCCATTGGTTACTTTTTTTATTATTTGAGTTTCAAGAGGTTGTTTTCTCGTAGCCTTACTTGTCTTTTGAAAAATTCTTCCTTCATTAAAACCACAACTAATAATATTAAAGAGTAAAATGGAAATAAATAAAAGAAAATTGTCTTTCTACCCTATTTATCATTTTAATCAAGGCTGAGGAAATACTTCTGAGTGATGCCCAAGCAATGGATGGTCCAAGTTGAGGTAGCCAAAGCCATAGGAATACTGGAGGGTTTAGCCATATTTAAACTCTTAGATCAGTTAGTATGGTGGTTTTGGAGGCTGTCTCCGGTCTCATTGTGGCTTTGTGTTTCTCAGGTGGCTGTCTGAACACTACAGCTTTCTGTTCTTAACAAAGGCTGTCCCCAAGAAAAGGTATTTAACTAGAAATCTAACCTATTAAGATTTCATTAGAGCCTAACTGACCTGGGTGGGGGAGAAAAATACTTAATCCCAGACCCCTCTAGCTATCCTACCCTACCTAAACAGGCAGTGTCAGTGGAATTAGAGAACACTTATGAAGTTCACAGCCCAAAGGCACATACTTACTAACAGACTGATGTCTAATCACAGAACTGTGGAATATTTCCCAACCACATACATCTTACCACCACATCACTAAAGGCCTTGGACTATTTACTGGACTTCTTTTTATACAGTCTCTCATGTCCAGCTTTCAACAAAAAATTACAAGGCATACTAAAAGGCAAAATACACAGTTTGAAGAGACAGGGCAAGTATCAGAACCACACTCATAATAGCACAGGGATGTTCGAATTATCAAACTGAGAAACAACTGTGATTAATATGCTGAGGACTCTAATGAAAAATGTGGACAATATGAAAGAACAGAAGGGTAACAAAACAACAATGAGATATCATCTCATACCAGTTACAATGGCTACTATCAAAAAGAAAAAAATAACAAATGCTGTTTAGGATGCAGATGCAGAGTAAAAGGAACTATTATACTATTGGTAAGAATGTGAACTAGTACAACCACTATGGAAAACAGTATGGAGATTTCTCAAAAAACTACAACTAGAACTACATTTCTCAAAAAATTACAACTAGAACTACCATATGATTCAGCACCCCACTACTGTATGTGTGTGTATATCTATCCAAAGGAAATAAAATCAAGATATTGAAGATATATCTATATCCCCATGTTTATTACAGCACTTTTCATAATAGCCAAGAAATGGAATCAACCTAAGTGTCCATCAACAGATGAATGAATAAAGAAAATGTGGTATTAGCTGGGCATGGTGGTGCACCTCTGTAGTCCCAGCTATTCTGGACTCTGATGTGGGAGAATAGCATGAACCCAGGTGTTTGAGGCTGCAGTGAGCTATGATTATGCTACTGCATTCCAGCCTGGGTGACAGAATGAGACCCCATCTCTAAAAAATAAAAAAATGTGATATATAGTGAAATACTACTCAGCCATATAAAAGAACGAAATCCTGTCATTTGAATGTTGTGTTACTGGAGGATATTGTGTTAAGTGAAAAATGTGTTCTCACTCATACGTGGAAGCTAAAAAAAAGTTTATCTGATAGAAGTAGAGAGTAGAATAGTGGTTACTAGAAGCTGGGGAGGTAAGGGAAGGTAGGATAGGGAGCGATTAAAGAATGCAAAATTACAGCTTGATAGGAGGAGTACCTTCTAGTGTTCTCTAGCACTGTAGAGTGACTATAGTTAACACTAGTTTGTTATATACTTTTGAATAGCTAGAAAAGAAGATTTTGAATGTTCCCAAAACAAAAAAACATGATAAATATTTGATGTAATAGATAGGCTAATTACCCTGATTTGACTACTATATGTTATATGTATAGAAATGTCACTATGTACCCCATAACTCTCTATAATGACTATGTGTCAAATTAAAAAAAAGAACAGATGGGTCATGTCAGTAGATAGATGGAAATTCTAAGAAAGAATAAAAAAGAAATGCTAGAGATAAAAGAACACTGTAATGATTATCTTTGATGGGCTCATTAGTGGATTGGACATGGCTTAGAAAAGAATCTCTCAGCGTGAAGATGTGTTAATGGAAACTTTGCAGACTGAAAATCAAGAAGAAAAATGACTATAAAAAAAGAACAGGATATCCAAGAACTGAGGGACAACTACAGAAGGCATAACATACTTATAATAGGAATAAGAATGAGAAGAAAGAAGAGAGAAATATTTTAAGCAATAATGACTAAGAATTTTCCCAAATTAATGTCAGACATCAAACTGCAGATCCAGGAAGCTCAGAGAACACCAAGCAGGATAAACATCAAAAAAGCTACATCTAGGGATATCATATTCAAGCTGCAGAAAATGAAAGAGAAAAAAAAATCCTGAATGAAGCCAGAGGAAAAAATACCTTACTTTATAGAGAAGCAAAACAAGAATCATATCCAAATTCTCAGAAATCAAGAAAGAAAGAAGAAAGTGGAGTGAAATATTTAAAAATGTTGAGGGAATGGATATATAAATGTACTTCCTGAATGTACTATTTAAGGGCATGCAAACTTGAATTTTGTATTGGAGATATATGTTTTTCATAGCGATAAGGACTCTGGAGTTAGTCAGAAATTGATTCTGTTTTTGTGGTAGCTGACTACAAAAATGGCCACAATTATCCATGCCTTTGTGGAAATGTACCCTTTACAGTATGATTTTGCAGCTCTTCCCATCTATTTTCAACCCTCAAATCTGAGCTGGCATTATGACTTGCTTTGACTCACAGAAAGTGGCAAAGTCATGGTGTGCCAATTCTAAGAAGAGCCCTCAAGAGGTTTTGCATGTATCTAAACACTCTCTAGGGATCCTGTGTCTGCCATGGAAAAAACAGAGCTGATTCAGCTCACTTGTTCTCGTTGAGCCCCAGAAATGAGACAGCCCAGTGAAGATCAACAAAACTGCATACTGGACCCCCAGCTAACCTCAGATGCACAAGAACTCCTAGGAAGAAAAGAGGAATTGCCCAATCAAACCAAGCCAAAGTAGTGATCTGACTATTGCGATCTAAATAGATGGTAGTTGTTTTAAGCTAGTAAGTTTTAGTTGTTTTAGTGTGACTTGTGATGCAGAATTACTGTGGCAGTAGATATGTGATACAGTCTTTGTCGTTTACCAACTGTGTTCTTAGGCAACATACCTGTATTGACACCTGAGTTTCCTCCTCTTTTAATTGGAGTTAGTATTAAGACGCATCTCACAGGATTACTGTAAGATTATGTGACAAGATGTACATAAATGGCACAGATGAGGAACTCAGTATGGTCTAGTTATTACTATTATTTTCCTTTTCACCATGAATAAACAAGGCTTATACAAGAGGCCTTTTGCTTTTCTTGATGCTTTGGGTATTGGCTCCTTTTCATGGTACAAATAAATGGTAGCAAATAAAACCCGTCTTCCCAACCAGAACATGGTGCAGGTAACAGTAAGGAACTCTGAAATCAGATTATCAAGACTCAAATTCCCTGCTCTATTATTTTCCAGCTGTGTGGACTTGGGTAACTTAATTTCTCTGTGCTTTAGAGTATTCACTTGTAAAATGGGGCAAATAATAATGCCTGCTCCTACAGTTGTTATGAACATTAAATGATGAACATTTAAAATGCTTGGAGTGGTGCTGAGCACATGCTTGGAGCTCTTGGTATATGTTTTACATTATTGCTATTATATATTATTATTATTATTAAGATGTTTGCATCACCTAGAGATCAGCTGAATCTCAGGCTTGTACCATGTGAAATTCTTCGGGAGCCTCTGAGTTAAGCAGGGGGATATTTGGCCACTCCTCTGTAGTCCATAGGGCAGTGGCCATTTACTAGATTTCAACCATCTGGCAGACAGCTGGCAGATGCTGAGATCTTTCCATATTGTCATAATGAACAACTGGTCCAGAATTAACACAGTAAAGAGATTCTGAAGAGAGCCAGAAAATGGGAAATGGGAATAATCCATTGCTCTGAGCAAGTGACACTGGCTCATGTGAGTATGGATTTGGGGTTAGCCTCCAAACAAAGAACTAAAAGCAAAACAACAACGACAACAAAAATAAAACAGTTGCCAATGAGTCAGGGCTAGTTTTGAGGGAGCTGGACCAACAGTCCGGCTAAGCTGAAGGGGATTAAACCTTTAAGATGAAGTAACACTGAAAAATACTCTTGATGTATCTTTAAAAGGAGACACATTACACTTAGAGGTAGGAAAAAGAAGAAAGGAATTGTGTATGTTATTAAGAAAAATGGGCCTTTGAGTATGACAGAAATGGTTTTGATTTCTCTCCTTCTCATTTAAGACCTGCATAACCTTGAAGAAGTTTCTTTATCTATCTCGTTTCACTTTCCTTCTTAAAGTTAGAATAACAATTCTCTCACAGAGCTAATGAAGGGATTAAATCATTTAACTGCTTAAAATGCCTAACAGTGTCTGACACTTCATAGGCACTTAATAAATGGTATATGTTCCTGTTATTATTGTTATTAATTATACCTCGTTTGCCAAATTTTTTGTATTGCCAAAATCTCCACCTTGAGTCACCATTTTCTGTGCTTCATTTGCTCTGGTTTAGCCTTCCATTTTTCTATGCATTCCACAGAACTTTTGACATCCACCCTTTAGATACCCAACTACTGACTTTGATATTACACACCTGATTGATTACCTCCTGGGCTGACTTTGACATCAGGCATCTGCATCATTTTTACTCGCTTGTTCAAGGTTCTAATTTCCCTATACCTATCTTTGTCAGTGGATAAGAGATCACAGAAAGCAAATGAGACTTAAGGAATTGTCTAATGTTGGAGGAAAATATCAGGAAGGCAGGGAACAGGGTCTACAAGGTCAGGGAGTCAGAAAATGAGGTACCAATTGTCAATGTGGTTTTAAGCTCTTCTCGAGAAAGAATAAGAAATATGTGCTCTGAGTGATTTCTACTCTGAAATAGGTTAAACCTGGACATAGGCTCTTAAATTGGGAACAGAATTTAGAGATTCCCCAGATCATTTTCTCTACTGCTTTCTTCAAGTTGATTATGAAAAATTTGAAAACAATAAAAAATAAGGGTAAGTTAGGATAAAAGTTATAATAATACACTTCTTTGTCTATGCAGCTGATTAGATTTCTCTCTGTTCCTTCTTTCACTCTATAACATTTATCACTTTTAAACTGGATCATCAGAGCTTGGGCGAATTAAACCATGTTTACAGGTTGGATCCCATTAGCTCCAGTTTTCTTCACCTAGTTGTAGGTACCATCCAGTCCCTGAAGAACTGTTTAAGAGTGTTGATAGATCAAACAAAAGTCCTTTTTACAACCAAGCAAACAAAGTTCAGCAGAGATTTACTGTGGGCCAACAGTCACTTTCCTGTGAAAATGTAGGATTCCTTCAGTCAGGCCCACCCACCACACCTCTTAGCAAGAACATACTGCTTGGTAGCAAAGATGATCACTTTAACATTTTGGAACTTCAATTGGTACAAACTCAGATATACTGAAGCTCATAAATATTCAAATAGATGGGCTAGATATAAAGTATAATTTTCTTCCCATTTCAAGTACATCCATTGTCTAAATAGTCCTGCCTCCACTGAAAGATCTGGGGATTTGTGCATTTCTATACTATATTTCTCTCTGGTTTATTTCTCTTGTGACCTTCCTTGGAATTTTGGAAATTTTAAAATTTGGTTCTTTATCATTGATAGGTTCATAGATGATAACTAATTAATGTGCCAATGCTTTATACTAAAACACATCATTTCTTTGCTTCTGATAGTTGTTTCTGATAGAATATGCAAATCCCAACATAGAGCATAATGATGAAATAATACCAAATAATGCAGCTGAGGGAGTTTCTACAAAATAAATAAGGTGGTCACCAGCCATTGTTGTTCATGCCCCTTAAATCCTTCTTCTCAGACCCGTTTATAGCAGATGACTTGGGCTACATCATCCACATGCTGTTGTCTGTGGGACAAATGAAATAACCTCTTTGTGTTTCAGTTTCTTCATCTAGGAAATGTGGCTGTCAGTACTTTTCTTTTAGAGGGGAATTTTGAAGAACAAATGAGATAATTCATGTTGAGTTATGGATGTACATGTAATATTTACCTAGTAAGTGATATTATTATTAATAATAATTAACCTTATGGTTGATTGATATATAGTTGCAAGGTGATTAGCTTTGGTTAAGAATGCAGTGTGGCCGTGCACAGTGGCTCAAGCCTGTAATCCCAGCACTTTGGGAGGCCGAGGCGGGCGGATCACGAGGTCAGGAGATCGAGACCATCCTGGCTAACACGGTGAAACCCCATCTCTACTAAAAATGCAAAAAATTAGCCAAGCGTGGTGGCGGGCGCCTGTAGTCCCAGCTACTCAGAGGCTGAGGCAGGAGAATGGCGGGAACCTGGGAGGCGGAGCTTGCAGTGAGCCTAGATCATGCCACTGCACTCCAGCCTGGGTGACAGAGCGAGACTCTGTCTCAAAAAAAAAAAAAAAAAAAAAAAAAAAGAATGCAGTGTGAAATCTGCATTGGAGCTATAGAGTGGAGTTAGAGATTGAGTTATTACTCATCAGTGGAACCAGTAAACAAAACTGCAAAAAATTATCTTGGAAGGAAAGACTAGATTGAATATTTCTAATTCATATGAACTGTTTCATTGTAAACACATTATGAATCCCTGCTTATATAAACAATAATTTTTATCTTCCTACAAGCATAATTTTAATCCTTAGAGCTTTATTTGATAGTAATGACTAAGTCAGTAACAATTCTCACCCTAATATTTTTAGTCTGGAGCTGCCCTTTTCCCAAGATGATTTAGCTTGAAAAGGAAACTAGGATTTAAATTGCCACATTTTCAATGTCACCATGTATTGGTTCATAGCATCCATTCTTGCAATAATAATTGCTTTATTGAATACCTATTTTATTCCAGGAAGTAGGTTAAGTCCTAGACAAATAAAAATCCTATCTCTGCCCTCAAGGAATTTAGCCTTGTGGATGAACAGAAGTACAAATAAAGATTATCATGTAACAGAAGATATATTATGATCAAGTCTTATGCAAGATCTTAACAGGAAGAAGAATAAGACTTTTGACTTAGTTATAGGAATATAATTTATAGGATTTTGACACAGAAAGGATTTTTTAGAAAATATTGAATCCAAGTAGAAAGGCATCATTTAAAACCATGGTTAAACCTTGAGAATAGGCTTCAGAAGCGGTGCCTCACGCCTGTAATCCCAGCATTTTGGGAGGCCAAGGCAGGCAGAACACGAGGTCATCCTGGCCAACTTGGTGAAACCTCGTCTCTACTAAAAATACAAAAATTAGCTGGGTATGGTGGCGCTAGACTATAATCCCAGCTACTCGGGAGGCTGAGGCAGGAGAATCACTTGAACCTGGGAGGCAGAGCTTGCAGTGAGCCGAGATCGCGCCACTGCACTCCAGCCTGGCATCTCGGCTCAAAAACAAAACAAAACAAAAAATCTTCAGAATCTTAGCAGGAACTCTCTGTGAGAATAGAAATATTCTTATGGTGCCTCTTTGCTCTTCCTAAATTCAAGCTTCTATTTTCAAGAAAAGAAGAAAGACTATACTGCTACCACTAGGACCAGGGTGAGCTTTCAGGAATCAGAGTGGTCAGGACTCATTGATAACATCTTGGGAGAGAGATAGAACATCTGTGGCTTCAGATGCAGCCAGTCTCCTTCAGCGGGAGCCACCCTGTGAGCAGTGAATAAAATAATCCGGACTTCCCTTCCTCTCTGTGAACTGTGGTTGGTTTATTTGTTTTTGTTTTTACTAATTGATTTGTGGTCTGTGGCTCACATTTCTGGCTTATCTCTCAGCCTTCAGATTGATGTCACCTTCCTGTATTGGCTTGTGTGGAATCATCATCACCATGATGAATGATTAAGGACTTATTCCACATCCGTCTCTAATCTTTACCCTCTTCATCCAGGCAAGGCACTGTTATCAGTTCGTAAGACAGAAAAGTTAAGTGACTTGCCCAAAGTCTCACAGCAAGTAAGTGGTGGAGTGGATGTTTGAACCGAGGTGTATCTGACTCTAAGGTTTCTTCCCTACATCTGCAAAAATGACTGTTGGCGCTGCCTCTGTCTGTCCCAGACTGCTGTGTCTGAAACCTAACTACAGGCTCTTCATAATGACTTCTTATACTTCCAGGTCTGTTTAGGCCAGTCCTGTCATGTAACAATGCACCATATGCCCTGAGAAATGCAAAGGAAGTTGGGTATACAAGGCCCTGAATGCATATGAAAACAACTTAGACAAAATCAGAATCCTTCTCTTTATTTTAGGCCTAAGTTGTGATAATATGACTGTGTCAACCTGTTATTTGGAAATAAAACAAATTACTTTGCAAGAGCCTCCGTGGGCAGAGGCTGTCACCTTCCTCTGAGGGTCCTCTTCACCTAATATAGGACAAGGCCATTTCTGCTTCATTTGCTCAATAGGAAGGAAGTCTCATTCTTGCTGTAGCCTCAACTCATGCAGCCACAATACTTGTTGTCACTATTGATCACTGCATACACATAAGGAATTGGTCATATGATTAGTACAACGTGCTGGAGGTAATAATGAAAGAGTGTTGGGCTTGAGTCAGCTTAATTTATGTCTAGCCTGAACGTGTAAACTGTCTCCTTTTGTCAGATATGGTGATTTCATTACGAGTGTAGCACTGAATGGTGTGTGCCATGCATCAAGCTAATGAATATATAAATCCAAACAGTAATTGAATTTCTGCATTGATGATAAACGTTCCTTGTAAAGAAAAAAAAAAAAACCACATTCAGTAGGGACAAAGAAAATAGTCTGGGGAAGGTAGCATGCTGGCATGATTTGTATTATCAGAAGGCAACTTGGTGGCAATATAGAGAAGGATTGGATCAAGGAAAATGCCCCCAGCCTGTCTATTCCATAGAGGAAGCAAGGAACAAGGAGAACAGGTATTTTCTGAGTAAGATTCTTATCCCACCTTCTCAATGTAATTTTTCACCTGCTTGGAATCTTCTTTGCCTGAGAGAACAGAATGTGGTGAATATGAAACAGGTGCTGGAGACATGGAGACTTGGATTTGCCCAGCTCTGTCATTTCCTAGCTATATACCCTTGAGTAGGTTAGTTTCCCATCATTATAATTGGGATAATCATCTCATTCCAGCTGTCAGAAGGACTAAATTCTTTTGTCATTGTGTTTGTTTACTCCTGGCCAACACCATACAATGGAAAATATTGGGGTTGCATTTTGGAGACATGTGTAGCTAGCTAATTCAACCCCCAGGGCTCTGGGACTCCAGTTCTTTCTGATCTTCCTCCATTCCCTCTGGAGAGCATTGAGAGGATAATTAAGAGCTTTTCAATGTAACCATTTCCTTTGGTATTTGTAAACAAAAGCTGACATACTTGTTTGTCTCTGTAGTAACTCACATCATGGTTGGAGGCATATAGGGCTACCTTTGCCAATAAGAACTGTTTTCTGACCATTCTTCAGGCTACTTCTTTTACAGACTGTTCTAAAACTTTTCTCCTCTTTGGTCAGCAGGTCATTTTTGAGTCTCTCCTTTTTTTCTGAAGGGTGCTGGCCAATACCCCCTGAATTCATCTACTCTATACAATCATTGCCCCCCACATACTAAAAATTTTGGGGCTGCTGACTTTTCTCATGTGTCTACATACTTTCAGGTAACTGGGCTGTTCTCAACGTTTTTGAGAGAAGCTTACAGGACAGTTTTGTTCCTGCTCAATTCCCTATCTTAGAGATCTTAGAACATGAATAGGCATCAGAGAATTTATGTAAATTTTTGTGTGTACATACAAGTATTTGCATGTGCATTTTAAAAATTAGAAGTGACATATTGTTTACCAATTCTCCAGTTGTCGTTTGTCCTCCAAAACATTAAGAATCATTCTTAGTAGTCGGTTTCTGTATTCTATAGCAATCATGTAGGAATAGGTCTTTGAAGAGTGAGGGGCTCTTGATTCTCTTCCAATGTGGGCTTGGGAAAGCACATCTTTATAAAACCTGACTTCTCTTACTTTTCCTTTCCTTCCTTATCAATCTCTTTCTCTATTCCCTCAGAACAAATTCTCATCTCTATAGTGAGACCTCCGATGGGGTGCAGCAGTGCCTGGATGGCCCTTCATCCTCCTCACTCCTCTCTACCAAACACGGTCCCCCTTCTTCCTCAAACACTTTAAAAATCACCCCCTTTGTAATTCCCCAGTGTAAAGCCCATGTCACCGTCTTCCATGGTGTCTCCAGCATATCTAGTACAGAGCCTGCCACATGATAAACATTGATCACAAATGTTTATAGGTTGTCAGTAGTTATCCTCCTTCGATTTAGAATTTCTGAATCTGTGATGCCATGTCTTCCCTCTCCTTCTTATTTTCACAGACTTTGTGCAGAGAAGAGGGTCTATTTTACCTTCCCTTCATCCCGGGCAGATGACGGCATGTTTTTAATCTCAGGGATGCCTTTAGAGGATGAAGTGAAACTACCTAAATAGAGTGCTTAGCGTGATGCCTAGCACATAGTGGTGATAAATAACTAATGGCTAATATTAACAGTAGCCGTCTATAATTCATACCTGGTGAAGGTTAGTGCTCATAAGCCTGTTATATCTGGCAGTAGTACTATTCCTATGCTCTATTGTAGATAGAACTTTTGCCACCATGTTTAGCAGCAAGAGGGCAGGTAATAGCTCCTGGCTCAGGCCCTGAAATTCACAGACATGCACACAGAAATGAAGCGAATCATTATCAGAAGATGGGACCTTCAGGCTCTTTGCTGTCCGGCTCAAGCAACAGCTGCTTCTGATGCTTCCAGTAATTATGATGGAAGATTATGCAATTCCATGTAGTATCCAGGACCCGAAGGGAACAATCTGGGCTAAGTCAGCATGTGCCTAATGAAATCGTTTAGCTTGGGCTACTGTCTTACCTACCACAAGCTGTGATCTACTGTGTGCTAACAAAGCAGCCCTGGGAGATGATGCTGCTTGGGAAAGGGAAATGCTTGTAAAAATTCACTCCTTTTATCCGGCCTTCAAATTTCTACTTTGATCCAAGTGGCTTGAAGGCTGGCTTGGAAAATAACTTGTTCCCCGTGGCCAGAATGGGAGTTTCTATCTTTCAATGGAGGCACCTTACTTCCCCAACTTGCCTTCCCCAAATCAGGCGGCACTTTCTGCTATGCCCGCTGGGGTCAGCACTTTGATGACTTCCCGTCTCTCTGTACTGCTTCTGGCAGCCACCCACAGAAAATGAGTCAGGTAGATTCACACATGGGTTTCAATTAGATGCTCAATTTATTAATATGCTGCTGTGTGGTTGTCGGTGACGTGAATCTTATACAGTATCTAAGCAACTGATCCTGAGTCTCAGAGCCTGTTTATGTGTCTCCTGCAACATGACACCCTGCCTCTTCCCTACAAACAGGAAGTGGGTTGAGGCAATATGTCGCTGGACAGCAGATGATGGCTCACGTAATTATTATAAGATTGCCTTTATTAACCTTTCCCTATGTTTTACAAGAGGAGGAATGCTGGAAGTTTGTAGGAATATGACATGGAGGCATTTTGGATTTTGTGAGAGTACGCATGTCAGAATGAGAGGCAAGCACAGTCATTATGCCTAATGAGTCTAGCTACCTCCATTAAAGGCTCCTTCCTAGAATGTGTGTCTATTCGATGCATTTTGTGCATCCATTTGCTTTGGCTTTCTGGTCCATGCTATGTGGTATCCCTACACAGATGTCTTAGCAATATGGAATATCTCCTCACATACTTGATGAAGATAAGTACGGGAATCAACATTGACTGACTAATAACCCAAGTTTTTACCTGGATTTCTTTTTTCTTTCATTGCTACATGATTTGCATTGGCTGACATGGAGAGAACGGGGTTAAAGATGACTGATTTGCTTATTAATTTAATGCAATGATAGTCTAAAATAATAAAACAAACAAGCAAACAAAATTAACTAATTTCTCTTTCAAAGTAAATTGTCTGCTTGTTGGGCTGAATTTGATTAAATCATCTGGTTGTTCTGGCATCATGTAGACAGCACACCATAATCTTATGTGTCAAGCTAATGAACATTGAAATGAATCGATGAAACATCTGTTTCCAATGAAGGAAACACTAACGTGTCATGTAAATGGCAACTCCTACACAACACCAGATGATTTTTTTCTCTTGTCCTTAGCAGAGGCTAAGGAGTGGGATTATAGGAAGTAATCGTTACCCGTGATTTGACGAGACTCTATTGCAAGTATCCTCCATGGAGCCACACGGTAAGTTTGTTTAGCAATATCAACTGAACACCTAGAGTGTGCTCATAGCAGCATTTTTGCTTCATGTAGGAGAAAAAAGGTTAAGAAATGACCTGGGCCAGGCTTGCCCTTCACATTTGTAGGACTCAGGGAAAGAGTGCAAATGTAAGTCTAGAAGACATAGGTATTTACTTATTTACATATTTATTTATTCTTTTGAGACAAAGTCTTGCTCCGTCACCCAGGCTGCAGTGCAATGGCACAATCTTGCTCACCACAACCTCCGCCTCCTGGGTTCAAATGATTCTGTTGCCTGAGTCTCCCAAGTAGCTGGGATTACAGGCATGTGCCGCCATATCCAACTAATTTTTGAATGTTTAGTAGAGTTGGGGTTTCACCATGTTAGCCAGGCAGGTCTTGAACTCCTGACCTCAAGTGACCTGCCTGCCTTGGTCTCTCAAAGTGCTGGAATTACTGGCATGAACCTCCGCACCCAACCTAGGGGACATAGGTCTTTAGAAGTTACAAATCATACCCACAAATGTTTACATAAAGTATACATAAAATATGAGCCATCTTTGTTGACAAATATAACTTTATATTATCCTGGAATGCCAGACTCAAATTTAGCATTCTTGGGTGAATCATAATTCTGTATTGAAACCTGGTGATGTAGGGAAAGCCATCTTTCAGCCCCCACCTCCTAGCCCATGGCCTTGCATCTTTATCTTTCCATTTCCATCTCCTTTTCACACAAAAACAGATACCCAAGTCTGCGTATCCAAGCTCCTCCGATATCACTTAAGCCACTGCCCCTGCCAGCCTTCGGCTATATACACTAATGGTGCAGCTGATTCTGGGGAGTTTCCCAGGATCCAGGGCTCTGGACCATTTGGGCCAGAAATTCTGGAGTCCTAGATAAACAAAACACGATCAAAAAGAGGGGCCACCAGCTTCTGGTGGTCAGGTCCTCTTGGAGCATAAAGTGGGACATGACTGGAAAACGGTCTTGCTTGTATCTGAGTGGTACTAAATTTTTCTCAACTATAACATTTCTTAATTTATATCTCTGCTTCCGCTTTTCTTCCCTCTGATTAGTTTACACTGAGTCCATTGATTGATTAGCTCTTAGCCAATTTGAACTTTACCCAGAATCTCTTGATTTTCTTATAACTCCAAGTTGACTACAGAATATGGCACTCCTCATACCCACATAAAATACTGCAAGACAGTGGTTTAAAGGCAGAGCTTCGACTTATGCCCTCCCATTTCCAGGCTTGGTGTACCTCTCAGAGGTTTAGTTAACCTCTCCAAATCTGTATAATGGGAGTACTAACCCTTAGTCCATAAAGAGAAAATGAAGAGTAAATGAGAAAAAAATGTAACGCAGTGTCTAGTAAGTAGACACTTAGTACTGTCAGTAATGATTAATAGCAGTACTAATGATTATTCATGTTATTCTTGTTAGTGGTTAAGAATGAGGACTATTCAGAAGTAGGACTGACTTAACTTGAATTATTCATTTTTGTGTTACCTTTACAGGCAATTTACTGAAGCTGTATGTACTTAATCTATAAATTGGAGTTAATAATTGATCTTATTTCATAAACTTGATGTTAAGATTAAATGAGCTAATATGTGAAAATTGCTTAGATATATGCACACAGTATATACTCAATAGTAATTATTACACCACTCCCTTTCAACCTTTGAAGGTGATTTTGAGCTTTGGCTTTGGTGGGAGGAACCTGCAGCTCTTTTATAGGTTAAATCAGAAGACTTTAAGCATCTTTCCTACATGAGCCGCCCCCCTGCCCTTTTTTTTTTTTTTTTAAATGGAATCTTGCAGTGGTCAGGCATGGTGGCTCATGCCTATAATCCCAGCACTTTGGGAGGCCACAGTGGGCAGATCACTTTGGCTCAGGAGTTCGAGGCCAGCCTGGCCGACATGGTGAAACCCTGTTTCTATGAAAAATAGAAAAACAGCTGGGCATGGTGGTGTGCGTCTGTGGCCTCAGCTACTCTGGAGACTGAAATAGGAGAATCGCATGAGCCTGGGGAACAGAGGTTGCAGTGAGCCGAGATGGCGCGTCTGCATTCCAACCTGGGTGACAGAGTGAGACTCCGTCTTAAAAAAATCACATAAAAGAATAAAATAAATGGAATCTTGCTAAGTCAGAAACTTTTTTCTATACTTATGAAGAAAAACAGCTAAGTGTAGGAAAAAGACACAAAAACGGTGAGCATTTTTTTTTTGAGACGGAATCTCACTCTGTCGCCCAGGCTGGAGTGCAGTGGCCGGATCTCAGCTCACTGCAAGCTCCGCCTCCCGGGTTCCCGCCATTCTCCTGCCTCAGCCTCCCGAGTAGCTGGGACTACAGGCGCCCGCCAAGTCGCCCGGCTAGTTTTTTGTATTTTTTAGTAGAGACGGAGTTTCACCGTGTTAGCCAGGATGGTCTCAATCTCCTGACCTCGTGATCCGCCTGTCTCGGCCAACGGTGAGCATTTTATAAAGCTGGAGCATTTTATATAGCAGTTACATCTATTTTGATGAACTTGTCTCTTCATTTTATTCAAACTTCTATCTGCTTTTATCAGAGAATCAGTTTATTTTTCCCTTTGGCATTCAGAAACATTTTATATGGATACAGAAGCGGTGTTGGAGAAGGGGTGTGTGTGTGCGTGTGTGTGTATGTGTGTGTGTGTGTATGTGTGTGTGTGTGTATATTCCTCTTCTGTATTTCTATATCTGAAATTCTACATTTGGCTAAATTAGGACAATCTATGGGTTGTCCCTTATGAGAAAATTTGTTTTTTTACCATAGTAGTGGGAACAGTTAGAAATCAATTTGTGGCCGGGCGCGGTGGCTCAAGCCTGTAATCCCAGCACTTTGGGAGGCTGAGACGGGCGGATCACGAGGTTATGAGATCAAGACCATCCTGGCTAACACGGTGAAACCCCGTCTCTACTAAAAAAATACAAAAAACTAGGCGGGCGCCTGTAGTCCCAGCTACTCTGGAGGCTGAGGCAGCGTAAACCTGGGAGGCGGAGCTTGCAGTGAGCTGAGATCCGGCCACTGCACTCCAGCCCGGGCGACAGAGCGAGTCTCCGTCTCAAAAAAAAAAAAAAAAAAAAAAAAAAAAGAAATCAATTTGTACAACATACCATACTCACTCAGTACGTCTTCGGAAGTGAGGGCAGGGCGTTTTGCTTGGTCTTAGGAGATTTGGTCTGAATTCATTGAAGGGAGTCCAGCTATTAATATATATCCCAGCCAGAGTGGGAAACATCCATTAAGCCTAGCCTTCTTTTTTCAAAACGGTAATCCAACAATCTAAGTCAAATGACAATGGACTGATTTGACACACCAGTGAAAGATTTTTTCCTTGACTTTTATTTTAAATTTCAAATGTTTTTTCTATATCTGGAGCCATAGAAGAACACATGAGTTAAATGAGTGAGTTGACCATAGAAAAATTTTTTAAAACTGAGATATAATTATGCTACTTATTTTTCAAAAGCACTCTTTGTTCGATTTCCTACTTTGCCAGCTAAACGTGAAATTCTTTAATTTTATTTAAATATAAGAACCGTCTGGTAATTTTGAGGTGGATAAGCTAAGCCAGAAGAAAGCATGTCATGTTAAAATCATACAACTTATTGATGATAGAAGGGAAGTGAAAATCAAGGTTAACTGATCGATGTTAATATCAATCAGTGTTTTGTATATTTTGTGAAGCATTAAATTAATGTGAGATTTTTAGTGAAGTAACTCAGAAATGAGTGATTCCTTATTAAATAAACACATAGAGTTAACACTTTGGATAGTGGCTTCCACCTATACCTTGGGGTTCAAGGATAGAAATAAATAATCAGACATGAAAAGTCTTACATGGACTTTATCCATATTTTCTAAGAATGACCATTTTGCACCATTTAAGGAAAGCCAACCTAAACCATAACTTCTGAGCCTTAGAAACAATTTGGGGAGCTAATATACATCTGGTCAGTGGAACTCTCCATTATCTTTTTTTTTTTTTTTGAAACTGAGTTTTGCTCTTGATGCCCAGGCTAGAATGCAATGGCACAATGTTGGCTCGCTGCAAACTCCACCTCCCGGGTTCAAGTGATTCTCCTGCCTCAACTTCCCATGTAGCTGGGATTACAGGCATGCACCACCATGTCCGTCTATTTTTTTTGTATTTTCTGTAGAGACGGGGTTTTTCCATGTTGGTCAGGCTGGTCTCAAACTCCTGACTGTAGGTGGTCTGCCCGCCTTAGCCTCACAAAGTGATGTGATTACAGACGTGAGCCACTGCGCCTGGCCTTCTATTTTCTTTTTAATTAAAAAATGATCTAATAACTGATGCATTAAATAACTCATTAGTAGGTCTAGTCAACTATTTAAAAGATTTCTGGGGCTTAACATTAAGTTAAAAAATACTGGCATGTGTACAATCTTCTAATTGTCAGTGGAAAATGTCTCATTTTTAGGCAATGCTGAACCGTTTTTTAAACTGTGCTCATGATCCAGGGAACACATTGCCCAGAGGTGACCCTGTGGTTTGGTATCTTTCTGATTTTCCTGAGCCTGAGGGTACTGAGGGAAATGCTGGGAAATGTCTAACCTCTTGAAAATAGTTTTGGGATTAGAGTAGTTAAAAAAGTAAAAAGGCGGGAGCAGTGCCAAAGAAGTAAAGATATTTCTCCATTGGAAGATGTGTGAGCATATCTGACAACATTCTGAAATAATTTTTTAATTAGCAGCACAGTAAGATATTAAACTACACTATAACCAAGACATTCTTACATCAGTGATCCAAAACATCTGCTACTGGGGGGTCAGTGTGTGCAGTTTTGTTGTTTCTTTCTGTAATTCCAGTATATATACTGAGACAACTAAAAAAGAAAGAGGTGTAAAATAGTCTCCACTGTTTTGGATAACATGAAAAGAAAGCAGATGGGTTTTAATAATAGATTCTAAAAAGGATTAGGCATTTTGGACGATCAGAACAAAAAAAAAATGGTAGAATTTAAATTATGGCCATACATGTTTTCAGATTGTTTAAGGGAAGAGCCGATCAAATTTGTCTCTAATTAATGATGTTCTGTGTGGTCACAGTGTCTGGATCTGGATAACAAAACCATATAGAATCATGATAAAGAATCACAATTACGGAGACCTTAGAAATGACACCTCTTGGCACCTACTTGTTGCATAGAATCTTACGGATTCTCCTACCGATATTACCATACCTCCATTGCATTCTTCCAGGGAAAGGGAATTTATGAAAATTCAAGCCTCACAATTCCACTTGTGCTCAAACACTGGTTTTTGAATTTTTTTTTCTTGATCTGAGTATGACATCTCTGTAGCAACTCACCTTGTAAAATATGTAAGTATGGAGCCACTTTGGTAAGACGGTGTTCAGAGTCCTGCCAATTGAATATCTCTTTTGGAAATTCCTTTGGAATCTAGATTCCAGAGCAGTGGTTTTCAATTGGGATGATGTTGTCCCCCAGGGTCCATTTAGCAATGTCTATAGGCATTTTTGGATTTCACAACTGGGTGCCACTGCATTAAGTGGGTGAAATTCAGGGACACTGGCTGTATAATAAATATAATCCTAAAATGTATAGGAAATCTCCTATAATGAAGAATTATCCAGCTCAAAATGTTAATAGTGCCAAGGCCAAAAATTCCTGCTATAAACAATAAAAAACAAGTCTAAGCTCTTCTTTGCACGAGACACCTTTTGATATGTGAAGACAGTTATAATCTCAGCTTCTTCTTGTTCAGGCTAAATATTTGTAATTATATTAAATACGGTAATTAATTTGTAATTACATTTGTAATTACTTCAATTGTTGTTCTCAATGTGCAGCCAGCCTCCAGAGTCCCTCCTTGGGACATACTTTAATTTCTCAAAGTCCTGTTCATAATTACATGTTCAAACATGCAACATTTCCCATATGTGTTCTTACTGAGTTTAGCATAGTTTGCTCAGAAAACACTTGCAAAAGGATAAATGGACCAATGAGGCAGTAAATCAAAGAAAAGAAGTAGAATAAGAAAATGTAGAGCATTGACATTCCCTAATGAGGTCCTTTGTTTATGAAGATTAAAAAGAAAAATCAAAGACTTTATTTACGAGCATTGGTAGAAGTGACAGAGGAGCCATACAATGCCTCAAAGCTCCAGTAGGGGGCGCCCAGTCACTAACTGAAAGACTGCACGGAAGTGTTAAGATTTAACTACAAATTTCTTGAAAACTTCCAGAGGGAAATGAAAATATTTTATCTTTTTGATTTGTTGTCGTGCTTTATCTATGGAGGATGTACAACAATTCCACTTTGATCTTTTAGTTTGAGAAAAAGGTCCAGAATGAGAATTGTGACTTAATTGTTCAACCTAAGCCCAGGCATGGTTTCTTTTTCATGGCTATTCCATTGGGAAACTCAAACCCGTCCACTTTCATGGCGGCAGATACCATTTAATGAGAGTGCACCTATTTAAAAGCAGTTTTTAGCCTTCTGAGAAGTAGGACATGCAAAGTTTAGATTTCAGAATGGAGCAGAAAGAGTTTGTGGGGTCGTTGGAGAGAAAAACTGCCCCCTTATTCATTGAATTCTGTCCTGTGTGAGATGGTCACCTATTTTAGGTGAATTCATGAACTTTCGGATGTCAGGGGGGGATGTGTGCAGTGTGTGAGCCACCCTATTCCACTCCTCACTGTGCCTCCTTCAACATGGGCATCCCTCCTCAGTCTTACTGATGTCATGGAGTTAGGTCAAAAAATATAATTTCTTCAGATTCTAAGGATCATTTCCTGTCTTAAAGAGCAAAGTTTACTTTATATTCAGATTCATTCCCAGCGAATGGAGGAAGCAAGTAGGAAATTCCAGACACAGCAGGACCATGTCTCTCTTAAGGATAATCCCCAGGGGTGGGAGGCATGGCCAGTTTCAGTTCTTCCCTACAAACTTCCATTGCCAGGAATGACTTGCTTTGGAACCTTCTCTCCAATCATTTTCTACCCATCTGTGATGCCTGTTCATCCCTTTCCTATCTGACCCCAACAAGTTCCCAAGGCACTTCGCTGTTGTTCTGTCTTTGTCAATGGCAAAAGTTTGTTTAATCTTGACCTCCATATATTGTTGCTTGTTATGTTCCTAATCAGAAGCAGGAAGCCAGTATGACTGGGTTGCTCACTCCCCCAAAACCAGAAGTTCACACATGAATTTATTCAGCTTCTATGAATTCCGATTCTCTGGCAACAGAAGGGCCAAGTCTAGCATTTTTTTCTGAAGAAGTTTTGACATAGTGGGAAGAACGTGGAATTTTGAATTAGAGACCTAAATTCCAGGCACTGCTCTTCAACTTTGCGTTCAATAGGTACTTAATTTTCTCACCTCTACATGCTATATTTTTCAAATAAAGTAATAAATATACCTATATATTTTGAAGACCAGAAAAAAAACACAAAAAATCATTTGTTACATTGAAAATGGCATGCATATATTTATATGTTATGCTGCAAGTAGATTATGTTTAAGATATATCAGTTGAATACTAGTATGACACAATTAGAAATTAAAGTTGTTACATCATTCTGAATACTTCTTAGGGAAATATCCTAGAAATTAATTAGAAGGAGATGGGGTAATGGAATGACCTCATATGGAGCTGCGATAAAATACAAGTGAGAACTAGAGTTAAAGGAGGTAGAATACCAGGGGGAATGTTACCCTAAAGAAGAGAACAGAGATAAAGAAAGATTGTTTTGCAAAAGAAAAGTCTCACCAAATAAACTCAAAAGAACCCGATATTAGGTATTAGCTTTACGTAGCAAGCTAGGGTTAACAATCTATTCAAAGATTACAAACTGATTATCTAGCTGAGAATAAAGCAAGATACAGAGAAACAAAGCCAAGTTTTGGAAACTCAGTTAATAAGTGACAGAGAGGAATAGATTCTTGGATTTGTCTCATTTCCACCACTGGACCTTAGGGAAATTGATTGTCCTCTCTAAATTTCAGTTTCCTAATGTATAAAGTGAGGTGACTGGTCCATGAGATGATGTGTAATAATCTGACCCTTTGTACATAATTTTTTGAAACCTATATGACCTTTACTATTCAAAATTTCTCCTTCTTTGTCCATAGTTTTGTTTAAATTATTTACTTGTTTAAAAGAAAACTATTTTCACTGCTCTTATATTACAATTTTACATAAAACATGCTACAGTTGTAGATCTTCAGGAATCGTTCATTTGTAGACTTGGAGATGTCCATGTCCAAATAACATTGTGATGTGGGTGGATTTCACCTCGTCCTGGTTTGGAGTTCGGAAGAATCTCAAACTAATTCTGGTTAGTTCCAACCTCTAGGTGATGAGTGCTTTCTTTTTTACTCTGCTGCTTCAGGGCATTTAGGGTTTCTACATCTGTTTTAGAGACTTAAGCATGGAAGAGAGTATTATAAATATAGGGTAGTTTGCATGGGCCAAGCAATGTCTTACATCATGATTGGCCACCACGTCTGCTGGGTTATTAATGTGCAATGTGCAGGTAACTGTTGATGAGATGCTCCCACCCTGTGGCAAACAGAAGGAAAACTAATAATGTATCTCAGCCCAGGCTACTTGTGTCAGAGGCACTCAAACTAGAGCATATCCATCTTGAATACTGGTTGGGTAAAATAAGGCTGAGACCTAGTGGGCTGTGTTCGCAGGAGGTTAAGGCATATTCTTAGTCACAAGATGAGAGAGGAGGTCGGTACAAGATACAGGTCATAAAGACCTGTCTGGTAAAACAGCATGCGATAAAGAAGCCGGCCAAATACCACTAAAACCAAGATGGTGATGAACGTGACCTCTGGACATCCTCACTGCTCATGATACACCAATTATAATGCATTAACACCAGTGCCATGACAGTTCACAAATGCCATGACAACATCAGGAAGTTACCCTGTGTGGTTGAAAAAGAGAGGGAACCCTCAGTTTCAGGAATTGCCCACCCCCTTTCCAAGAACTCGTGAATAATCCACATCTTGTTTAGCATTATAATCAAGAAGTAACAGTAACTGTAAGCAGTTGAGCAGCCGTTGCCATTGCTCTGCCTAAGGAGTAGCCGTTCTTTTGTCTCTTTACTTCTCCAGCAAACTCACTTTCACTTACTCTACCGATTTGTCTCAAATTCTTTTTTTCTTTTTTTTTTTTTTTTAGACGGAGTCTCGCTCTGTCGCCCAGGCTGGAGTGGAGTGGCGCAATCGGCTCACTGCAAGCTCCGCCTTCCGGGTTCAGGCCATTCTCCTGTCTCAGCCTCCCCAGGAGTAGCTGGGACTACAGGCGCCTGCCACCACGCCCAGCTAATTTTTTTGTATTTTGAGTAGAGATGAGCTATCACCTTGTTAGCCAGGATGGTCTCGACCTCATGATCCGCCCACCTCTGCCTCCCAAAGTGCTGGGATTCCAGGCGTGAGCCACTGCACCTGGCTCAAATTCTTTCTTGTGTGAGATCCAAGAACCCCCTCTTGGGGTCTGGATTGGGACTCCTTTCCATTAACACTTGGGCTCTCATTTAAATGACAAGGGGAGTCTGTGGGGGGTTACCTGGGTTTCCTGATGGCTCAGGCAGAAATGGGAGGTCCTACATTTTGCCCCTTCATGTGTTCCATCTCATGGTTCTCGTTGTCCTCCTCAAGTGTCCTTTTTTAGCTCTACCCTCCTGGATAGAGCAACCTTAATTTTCCATTTTGGGTTAAGTTATTTAACTGTTCATCTACATTTCTCCTAATTTCTTTCTTGTGAATGAATTTTATGTTCTGCTTCTTTAGGCCTTTCCTCTGTGACACAAAATCTTTTCTCATTTTTTTTTTTTTTTTTTTTTTGAAAACTTCTTTAACATTTCAGTTCTCACTTAAACACTTTGGCTTTCAAGAGTACTGTCTTTGAAACAAGCTTCAAGTGACTATTTTGGAAGTCAAATACAGAATAGTGATGCTTTCTTTCTCTATGCTTTCCACCTCTAACAACCCTAATTCTTCCGCAGGCAATGGACGTCTCTGCTGAATAGCAGGTAGTACAAAAAAAGGCAAAGCACAGGGACAGATTTTAAAGCATTTTCTCACAACAGAACTACAAGGCTACTCATGCAAATACACAATTCACTGATTCTGACAGGTAGACTTTTTTATTTTCTTTCTGAGTATATATATTTAAGGTATATAACATGCTGTTTTGATATATATTAATTTTATTTTCTTTCTGAGTATATATATTTAAGGTATATAACATGCTGTTTTGATATATATTAAACAGTGAAAGGATTACTTCAGTTAAGCAAATCAACTTACCCATCACCTTTCATAGTTATCACGCTTGTGTGTATGGTAAGAACACCTAAAATTGTAACTGCTCAATGCGTTCTTCTTGCCTGCTGCCCACATAAAGCCGATTTATCAAGACTGAGGAATTGCAACAGAGAAAGGGTTTAATACAGACAGAGCTGACTAAATGAGAGACTGGAATTTTACTATTCCTCTAACCAGCTTTCCAGAAAATTTAGAGGCTAGGATTTTTCAAAGATAGTTTGGCAAACAGTGGGTAAGGTATGGGTGCTGCTGATTTTTGGGGATGCAGTTTATAGGGGTGTGGAAAAGTGCTCTGATTTTGCTTCTGATTAGTTCCAATCTCTAGGTGCTTAGTGCTTTCTTTTTTACACTGCTCCTTCAGGGAATTTAGAGTTCCTCCATCTGTTTTAGAGACTTAAGCATGGGAGAGGGCATTATAAATATAGGGTAGTTTGCATGGGTCGAGCAAGAGTTACAAGTGGAGAATTCCACGACTGGTTAGATCCAGAGATGAGGGTCTGAGTGGGGCTGTCCTGTCCTTAGAAATGAGAAAGCCTGAAAGACATCTCAAAAGGGAATATTAGGTTCTGTAGTAGTGATGTTAATTACAGGAGTGATTGGGGAGGTTGCAAATCTTGTGACCTCCAGAATAATGGCTGGTAATCCATTAACTAGGCCTACATCTTGGTAGAATTCAGGCCCAGTCTCCTCCTAACCTGGTGGCCTTTCATTAGTTTTACAAAGAAGATTTAGTTTTTGTGAAGGGCTGTTACCATTTAACTTATAAACTAAATTTCACCCAAAGTTAGCTTGGCCCATGCCCAGGAATGACCAAGGGAAGTTTGGAGATTAAAGACAAAATGAAGTTGGTTAGATGAGGTCTCTTTCACTGTCCTAATATTCTCACTGTTAGAATTTTCACATAGATGGTTTCAAAATCTACTGTCTTAGCAAATTCTCAGTATACATGCTACATCATTAACTATAGTCCTCATGGGTACGTAACATAGCTAGAGTTACTTACCTTACATAGCTGCAAGTTTATACCCTTTGGCCTACTTATTTCTCTTCATTTCCTCTCCTCTGTTCCTGCTTATCACCATTCTACTGTTTCTATCTACTTGACTTTTTTTTTTTTTTTTTGTAGGTTTCACACATAAGGGAGGTATATATAAGTGAGATGTTTGTGTATGTATATATACATACATACACGTAGGTATATACAACCCACAATTTCTTTATCCATTCATCTATCCATGGACACTTAGGTTGTTTCTATGTCTTAGCTATTGTGAGTAATGCTGCAATGAAGATGGGAGTGCAGAGATTTCTAAGAGGTGTTAATTGCCTTTCAATACATACTGAGTGGTAGATTGCTGGGTCTTACGGTAGTACTATTTTGAATTTTTTCAGGAACCCCTATGGTGTTTCCCAGAGTGACTGCATTAATATACCTTCCTACCAACTGTACATAAAGGTCCTTCTCCACACCCTTGACAACATTTGTCGTCTTTTGTCTTTTTGATAATAGCCATCCTAACATGTATGAGGTGATGTCTTATTGTGGTTTTGATTTGCCTTTCCCCAGTGATTAGTGATGTTAAGCACCTTTCACAAACCTGTTGGCCATTTGTATGTCCTCTTTAGGAAAATGTCTATTTGGGTCCTTTGAGTATTTTTTAATTGGGTTATTCAGCTTTTTAGCTGTTGAGTTGTGTGAGTTTCTTATAGATGTTGGATATTGACCCTTTATTAGATATGTGGCTTGCAAATATGACAGATAACTTATTTTTTAACTCCTTTTTTAGAGATGGGATTGTCCAGGCTTGTCTTGAACTCCTAGGCTCAAGCAGTCCTCCTGCCTCAGCCTCCAGAATAGCTGAGCCTGTAGGTATGTACCATTTCACCTGTCTCAGGTAATTTTTAAGGTCTTATTGTATGTCAAGCATGTGAAAAGCTTGTAAGTTAATGAGACATGGAACTTCCCCTCAAGGGGCTACATACTGATAATTGAATCCAAGAATCTTAGGGAAATTGCTGTTTTTATCGTTCTCCGGACAGGAATCCTATCTTTGAAAATAGTCCTGTTGTACTTCTATACCTGTAGTGATGGAAGAATGTTTGTAGAAAGCTGACTCTGAAGCAAATAAGAGTCATATTTAAATGACCTGGGATTTCCTCTTACTGAAATGGACCCTATAGTAAATCTTAGAAATATAAATCATTAACCACTAACTTGTTTTATAAATGAATACTTTTTCATACACTGGCTTTGCTTAAAGCAAACATATTTGTATATCTGGATATACATACACACACAAATATATGTATTTTTGCGAAATATGTATGTTATATATGGAATCACATTTTATTGTAGTTTTTCCTTAGAAAAAGTTGTGCTATAATATTCCTATTAGGAATAAATATTAAGTTCATATATTCATTTCAAAATTAATTCAGTCACTGCATTACTTCTCCTTACAGTGATGGCAAAATATCTCAATAAAGATATATATTAGCCATGTTCACAAGACAGGGATGCCGTCTCTCACCACTCCTATTCAACATAGTGTTAGAAGTTCTGGCTAGGGCAATCAGGCAAGAGAAAGAAATAAAGGGTTTTCAGTTAGGAAAAGAAGAAGTCAAATTGTTCCTCTTTGCAGATGACATGATTGTATATTTAGAAAACCCCATTGTCTCAGACCAAAATCTCCTTAAGCTGATAAGCAACTTCAGCAAAGTCTCAGGATACAAAATCAATGTGCAAAAATCACAAGCATTCTTATACACCAGTAACAGACAGAGAGCCAAATCATGAATGAACTCCCATTCACAATTGCTTCAAAGAGAATAAAATACCCAGAAATCCAACTTACAAGGGTTGTAAAGGACCTCTTCAAGGAGAACTACAAACCACTGCTCAGTGAAATAAAAGAGGACACAAACAAATGGAAGAACATACCATGTTCATGGATAGGAAGGATCAATATTGTGAAAATGGCCATACTGCCCAAGGTAATTTATAGATTCAATGCCATCCCCATTAAGCTACCAATGACTTTCTTCACAGAATTGGAAAAAAAACTGCTTTAGAGTTCATATGGAACCAAAAAAGACCCCACATTGCCAAGACAATCCTAAGCCAAAAGAACAAAGCTGGAGGCATCACGCTACCTGACTTCAAACTATACTACAAGGCTACAGTAACCAAAACAGCATTGTAGTGGTACCAAAACAGAGATATAGACCAATGGAACAGAACAGAGCCCTCAGAAATAATACCACACATACACAGCCATCTGATCTTTGACAAACCTGACAAAAACAAGAAATGGGGAAAGGATTCCCTATTTAATAAATGGTGCTGGGAAAATTGGCTAGCCATACATAGAAAGCTGAAACTGGATCCTTTCCTTATTCCTTATACAAAAATTAATTCAAGATGGATTGGAGACTTAAATGTTAGACCTAAAACCATAAAAACCCTAGAAGAAAACCTAGGGAATACTATTCAGGACATAGACATGGGCAAGGACTTCATGTCTAGAACACCAAAAGCAATGGCAACAAAAGCCAAAATTGACAAATGGGATCTAATTAAACTAAAGAGCTTCTGCACAGCAAAAGAAACTACCACTAGAGTGAACAGGCAACCTACAGAATGGGAGAAAATTTTTGCAATCTACTCATCTGACAAAGGGCTAATATCCAGAACCTATAAAGAACTCAATCACATTTACAAGAAAAAAACAAAGAACCCCATCAAAAAGTGGGCAAAGGATATGAACAGACACTTCTCAAAAGAAGACATTCATACAGCCAACAGACACATGAAAAAATGCTCATCATCACTTGCCATCAGAGAAATGCAAATCAAAACCACCATGAGATACCATCTCACACCAGTTAGAATGGCAATCATTAAAAAATCAGGAAACAACAGGTGCTGGAGAGATAGGAACACTTTTACACTGTTGGTGGGACTGTAAACTAGTTCTACCATTGTGGAAAACAGTGTGGCGATTCCTCAAGGATCTAGAAATAGAAATACCATTTGACCCAACCATCCATTACTGGGGATATACCCAAAGGATTATTAGTCATGCTACTATAAAGACACACGCACACGTATGTTTATTGTGGCACTATTCACAATAGCAAAGACTTGGAATCAACCCAAATGTCCATCAGTGACAGACTGGATTAAGAAAATGTGGCACATATACACCATGGAATACTATGCAGCCATAAAAAAGGATGAGTTTGTGTCCTTTGTAGGGACATGGATGTAGCTGGAAACCATCATTCTCAGCAAACTATCGCAAGAACAGAAAACCAAATAGCGCATGTTCTCACTCATAGGTTGGAATTGAACAATGAGATCACTTGGACACAGGAAGGGGAACATCACACACTGGGTCCTATTGTGGGGAGGGGGGAGGGATAGCATTAGGAGATATACCTAATGTAAATGAGGAGTTAATGGGTGCAGCACACCAACATGGCACATGTATACGTATGTAACAAACCTGCACATTGTGCACATGTACCCTAGAACTTCAAGTGTAATAAAAAAAAGAAGACATATATTAGCCATGTAATCTTTGAAATTTTATAAAAAATAAGTTTATCCAAATTGATTTCTAGTTTCATTTCAAAATCTCAATGCCTGCATGAATTCTATATATTTATATTATAGTATTGCTAAAACTATTGAACCATGAAGTTGGACATAGTTCCAGAATATAGTCTCAGTTTAATTCTCAGATAATTTAATCATTTTACAGATTCAGGAATTTCTGAGGTACTGTTAGATGAATGCATATTTATAATTGCATGTAGAAATAAGAATTATGCAAAAACATGACTTAAAATATTTAAATCTGTAACTTGCACAGTGAATCATTATCATGAATCTAATAATGCTCATTTCAATGTTAGAAATTAAGATAATACTATAGATACACAAAACATTTATTTATTGAATAAATATTTGTTAAATTCTAATGCGGCACTACGGGCTATAATAGACAGTAAGGATACAGTGGTGAGTAAGAGTTTCTGTCTTTATAAAGACAGGGTAAATGATGAAGAAATAAAAAAGAATGGACATTATTCTTACCCTCAATAAACATTTATTGACCATATATTATGTTTGAGAGATATAACAAATTAATATTTTTGTGACATTATCTGTTTTAAGTTTTGACTTCTTTGTTTCCAGTTCAGTTTCTTATAGCCACCAAACTGCAAGTGAGTAATTCCTGATGCATATTTCTTGGCTCATTCAAACTTAAAATGTGAGCTTAGGTGTGATTTTGCAAACCATTTTTTTTTTCTTTTCCGGGCTGGCAGTCTTTAAGATTCTTATATGTAATGCAGTAATTGACATATTTTGGTTTCTATGTTAATATTTAATATTTGTTTTCCATTTGTCTCAAGGTTTTATGGTTTTTTTTACATACTTATCTTCTTGTGGATTAATCAGATATTTTTAATTTCATATTTTCTTTTTATTAATGTATTAGTTATAAATTATTTTACTAATTTTATTGACTTTATTATAACTTGAATATTGACATATTACAGTCAAATGTAAGTCAGTACTCTTTCCTTTTCCCAGTCAGTGGTGGAAACTTAATTCAGTTTAATTGTGTTTTCCATCATGCATTTTCATGTTAACTATAATTGAATTTTAAGTAATTGCTATGTACTAAGTTACATCTCCCTCACACCATACTTAGTATAAGTGATTAATCCCAAGCACAAAATATAATATTTATTCCTGGTAAACTTCATCTTTTTGGAGCTTTCATAATGTAGATTCTACATAGGTTCTTTACTATTCCCATAGATGTTAATGGTTGATAAGATTGGGATGTGTCCCCACCCAAATCTCATCTTGAATTGTAGTTCCCATACTCCCCACATGCTGTGGGAAGGACTTAGTGGAAGGTCATTTAATCATGGGACCAGTTACCCTCATGCTGTTCTTGTGATAGCAATTGAGTTCTCACAAGATCTGATGGTTTTATAAGGGGTTTTCCCTTATTTTGCTGGACACTTCTGTCTCCTGACACCATGTAAAGAAGAACATGTGTGTCCACCGTCCACCATGATTGTAAGTTTCCTGAGGCCTCCCCAGCCATGCTGAACTGTGAGTCAATTAAATATCTTTCCTTTATAAATTACTCAGTCTTGGGTATGTCTTTATTAGCAGCATGAGAATGGACTAATGTAATCGTGCAATAGTGGCATCATACTTTTAGAATGTCTGTTAGCACTGTTGTTCTAAACATCTCTCCATTGCCTGTGCTTGAGCAAATCTAACTTCAAACAGGTGACCAGATGTATTGCTTTTAGTTTTAAGAAAAACCAACTTGGAAGAGGAAAAATTATTAAAATAACTTTATCAGTCTAACAGGAGTAATAGTCTTTTTCTCCATACACTCATCACAGAAGCTTGGAACTGGCCAAAATACTATGATGAGTAGGGTTTTAACTTTACTTTTACAAGTAGATTAATTGCATTTCATGACAAAGGTATTTCTTTGTAAAAATTATTTATTTAGAAAGAAAAATGATGTTTATTAATTTATTGCCTTTTCCAATACACGTTGTCGCTTTTTGAGAAGTAAAAATAATGATACTTGTGAAGGTGTTTGTTACTTTAGGGTATAGTTGTAGTGTCAGTCATCCACTGCCTCAATAATGCTGTGTAACTAATCACCCCAAAGCTCTGTGGCTTAAAACAACCCACTGTTTTGCTTACAAATCTGAGTCTGCAAGTTGACAATATAGGTTACAATTAGTCTGGCAGTTCTTTGAGTCTGGTGTGTGCTCACTACCAGGGCATCATCTGTCTTTGGGCTCATCTGGGATAGCCTTAGCTGGGATTACTGGAACTCTTCAGCTCTACTCCAGCAAGTTAGCTGAAACATATATTTGTGGCAATCACAGTCAAGCAACAGAGCAAGTCAAGATATACAAATACTTTATGAAGCCATTGTTTTTTTCACATTTGCTTGTTGACATGACTGAATCAGAGTCAAGGAGTAGGGCAGAATATTCAGTTAGAACAGGAGAACACTGAAAAGTTATACAGTGAAGTGTGTGATGACATGAATGGGTGAAGAATGGGAACTCTTAATTTACTATAGTTGCCAACTGATAAGTGCTATAGTTAAGAAAATAACAAGTTTTGGGTAACAAACTATATATATTTTTCATTCTTGGGAAGAATACAATATAGAAAATTACCAAGAGCTAAATGTTTTCATTTCCAAAGTGGTCAGTTTTGAGAGGAATATGGTATGACTGAGAATGGTTTGATTGAAATGCTTTACTTTTTTTAAAGTTAGAGTTACAGACTATTCATGCTTATTAATTTTCCTTTTCTCTAAATATTGTGACATTTGTTTTGAATTAAAAACCAGTCTTGATTAGGTAAGGGAATAAGTACATGATAATCAGCTTAGGTACTGCATCCCATAAATATATTTGGTTCATGTATTTTACTACGGGGCATAGGCAGGTTATGTTTAATTATTTATAGCAAGACTTTATAATATTCTAAGTGTCTGGCCATATATTTGGAAGAAGGAACAGCATCTTTCTTTGGATTTAAATCAAAGACTTCCTGTAACATTACTGGTTTTGTGAAAATGTCATGAAAACTACTGATTTTACTTTCTGAATTTTAGGGGAGAATGTAGTACATAAGAACAAATTCTGATTATCATTTATGTTCCTAGAAAAATGAGAGTTAGTTACAGGTGTTCTCAGTTCATTTATCCTACTATTCTTCGAGGTATCCATAAGAACATAAAAATTGCTATAGTTAGCCCATTTTGTGAATAATATACATATATATGTATTAGAAAAAAAACTTGAGGTAGGTGAACCAAAATCTTAAGGGTACTTATGTTTGGAAAGTATGATCAGGGATAATTTTAACTTTCTTTTAGTGATATTTTTCAAACCTTCAAACCTTGTGTAAATAAACTTCTATTACACTTTATTTGATCAATTTTAAAAAGTGAGGCTAGTCACGTTCATTTCAATCCGATACTCTTAAATTTCATGATTGGCCCAGTGTCATGTGGCATTAACTTCCAAGTTTAGGGTTACTGTTGAATAATTCCTTCTACATAAACATATATTCATTTAGCTTATTAAGTATTTTGTCTATCAAATTATCTACATTTCTGTTGGCCATTCTATCTGCCTCATGTATATACTTTGTGCCCCAGCAGAACAGAATTATTTTTCTCTTAATTTCTGTTTCTCCCTTGTCTCTTTGAGGCTTTGCTCAGGCTCACTTATCTTTCAGATCTTAGCATAAATGTTGCTTATCCAAGGAAACCTTTTCTGACTTCCTAGACTCCTTACCCCCTCTAGAACTCATCAACACTATAATTAAATATTAAATAATTGTTTATATAATAAATAACTATTTATATTAGTTTATTTCACCATCTAGATTGTAAAATACCTAATGTCAGAGGCCCAGTTAATTTTATTTCCTGCTGCATTCCTTGGTCAATAGTACAGTGCCTCAAAGAAGTCTTCTGAGTAAATGGATCAGTGGTAGAAAGATGGATAGAAAGATAGCTGGCTGGATAGAAGAATGAATGAAATCTCCTCTGACTTGTGAACTTAGCCAACTACCCTCAATCTTGGGTGCTCTCTCCTCTGTTTCCACAAGTAGACCTGGATGGGTGCCCCTTTGTTTAGACTTGCATTGCATCTTTATTCATTTGTTCAATAATTATATCTTGAACACCTAGTAGTAAGCGTCAAGCATTGTATTAGTAGCTGTGTATTCAATGGTGAAGATGTATAAGGTTTCTGTTCTTAAGGGGCTTATGTTCTGGTAGCGATGATAAAAAAAAAAAATGGGTCCGTAAGATAATGTCAGATAATAATAAATGCTAAGGAAAAACTTACGTGAATGTGGATGTGCAAATATCTCTTCAAGATCTTGATTTCAATTCCTTAGAATAAATACCCAGAAGTGGAATTGCCAAATCAGATTGTAGTTCTATTTTTAACTTTTTGAAGAATCAACATATTATTTTCTATAGTGGCTGTTCATTGCAGCATTATTCACAATAGCTAAGAGGTGAAAACTATCTAAGTGTCCATTGATGATTGAATAAAGCAAATGTGTACATATGTATAGACAATAAAATATTATTCAACCTTAAAAAAGAAGGACATCTGTTTCTTTGTGAAAACATGGATAAACCTTAAGGACATTAAGTGAAATAAGCCAGTTACAGAAAGGCAAATACTATATGATTTCACTTATATATCTTAAGCCATCAAATCATAAGAGTAGAAAGTATAGTGGTGGTTGCCAGGGGCTGAGGGAAAGGGCCAGGGAAAGAGGGAAATAGGAAGTGGCTGTACAATGGGTATAAAGTTTTAGCTATGCAAGATAAAATAGTTCTAGTGATCTGCCATACTACAATGTACATATAGTTAACAACACTGTACTATACATTTAACATTTTTTCTCAAGTGTATTTCATGTTATTATTTTTTAACAAATGCACAAGAAAGGGTAATATGAGAGTGACTAGGTGGGTGAGGCTGATGTGTCTTCTTTAGAATGGTGGTCAGAAAAAGCTTCTTTGAAGAGAGGACAATAAACGGACACTGGAACGCGAAGACACAAGCATGAATAGGTTGGAATTTTCTAGACCAGATCTATCATTGAAATCAAATACGAAACACTATGTAATTTAAACTTTTTAGTAGTTACACTAAAAAAAAGGTAAAATTAATTTTAATAATGTATTTTATAGAGCCCAATATTTACAAAATGTTATTTATTCATGTAATAATATTAGCACATTATTAGCAGTCTCTTTTACATGATTTTTTTGTGCAAAATCTTTAAAATCTAATGAGTATTTTACACTTACAGCACATTTCAATTCAGGGAAACTGCATTTCAAGGACTCAATAGCCACATTATTAGTCACTACTATATTGGACAGTACAAATATAAACAGAGAAGACAGCAGAGGTAAACAGCCTACCTAGGGATAAATTTGGAAAGCTGAGAAAATGAAAATGGTCTAGAGTTGGCTGACAGAAGGGAAGATTGGTAGGAACGGACTTGGAAAGAGAGGGACAGGGACAACTTTTTATATCTTTCTTGCAACACACTTCCCAAATTATTGTAAATACCTTCTTGAGTTTATCTCTTTATCCCAATAGTTTAGAATAAAAAGTAGGTTACATATATTCCATGAATAAATTGATAAAATACATGAACAAATATAGAGGAAAGAGCTTGTTCAGCAAAAGAATTTTTTTTTCACTTGTGTTTACCTTCCTAAATGCCTTCAAACCTTAGACTCTGGTACAAGCGTAGGTTCCTTTCAACATATCTATTCATGGTTGTTTTTGCAAACTCCTTCTGAATGTGTATCATCATCGTTAAAGAAATAATTGCCAGTTTGGAGTAAATATTTATTGAATAGACTTGAATAATTATCCTGTGAGGTATGTTTCTGAATTATTGCCCATGTTGCATGCAATGTTTTATGAAATAATTGGTAGCTGGTACAATGCCTCATTGAAATAACTGCCTGTTTAGTGCAGTATTTTCACCTAGCAATTGTTTATGTTTTTGCAGAGTTTTCATTTGCTCTGAATCTTCTTTAGTGTAATATTTCATTAAAGATTTTCTCTTCTGCATAATGGGAAGATGAGCTGCTGGAGCTTTTAACTACTGGGCACAGCTGCATCACTAATTAAGTAATGGGAACAAAAAAGAATTGTATTAAACACACAAGTTACTCTTTGTTTTATTGAATGGCAAATATAGGCTCAGTGTTATTAATACCGTTAAGTGTTGTTAAGTAAATATCCATTCCTAGTATTAGTGTTATCAAAGTAAAAATTAGAGAAGCATAGACTCCATTTTTCTACTGTGTTGCAGATTAAATTTTCTGCAAGCACAGTGCTTGTGGTGCAAGATGTTTATTTGGGATCAATATCTGTGAAAGAAAGGGGAAGAAGACAGGGGTGGGAAGAAGAAGGAGATGAACTATGATGCAGACCAATTGTAGCTCAGCCACCCTGGCAGGGATCCCTTGGCAAGCTCTGATGGTTAGAGCTGTTCCATATCAAGCTGAATGGTGGGCCTTTATACCCCTTCTCACCAGATGCAGCCTGCTCCAGGAAAGGCATGACCTTGAGTCAGGAGGGTACAGCTGAGGCAGACCTTGAAGAAGGTGACAGCTGGAACCTGCTTGCTGACTACGCTCTTCACAGCTAGTCAGTAATTCCTTTCTTGAAAGGTGACCTGGATGGTGCAGCTTAATGTTTACCACATGCTGTTAAACCCAAAATTGATGATCCAGGATCAAATTTTTACTTTAGTTAAAACAAAATTTTATTTTTTATTTTACATTCAATTTAGCTTAATGAGTTAATGCCTCCTAGATTTATTTTATGTTTGCATACATTTACATGACATTATAATTAACATTATATAGGTCAAGACTGGTGAGGGAGTCAAAGAGAATTTCTTTTAAAAGAGCTCTTTTATTATCCAAGTATGAACAACATTATTTTTTATGCAAGAAATATATGTGCATTGTAAAAATTAGAAATATGTAAACTGAAACACAAAAGAATCCCTGAGCATTCCTGTAACCAATTCCATTCTCTCATGCACGTGCTATTAACAGTTTTAGACTATAATTGCAGGTCTCCCTTTAGATACGTTTATAAATATACATATATATGGGTACATATGCCTGCAGAATTTTTATTTTGTAATAAAAGAACACCATTGTAGATAGCAGTCTTCAACTTTTTATTTTGACAACTAAAATGTCTTTTCATAAAAGCGCATGTAAATTTACCTAATTTTTAACTTTTTAATACATCATGAGTGTTTATATTTTTCCAACATTTTACCATTATTAGCAGAACTGCAAAAAACATTCTTTACAAATGTTTGTGCATGTGCACAGGTATTATTGTAGAATAAATTCCTAGAAATATATTTGTAAGATTGAAGGGTACACACTTCAAAGATAGTGAAAGATACTATTGTCCTCCAAAATGGTTGCCCTAATTTGAATATCAATAAAAAAATCTGTGTGACAGTTTCTCATCATTGTCTTCTTTAGATATAAACATGACTTTCAATTTTTTCTCAACCTGAAATATGAAAAATTGTGCACACTGTATTTCATACCTATGTTTTTCTATTTTGTTACAATTAGTAATATAATTTACTTAGGTTCGCTTCAGTAATTTTAAGCTATACAATTTTGTCTTTTTCCTTCATAGTGTGAGCTAATTCTAGGTAACATGAAATGTATCAATTTTATTTTGAATAATAAACTACCAATGAAGCAATTTTATTGAGGTTAAACTTATCGGTGATATGACTTGTGGCAATTAGGAATTTCTGGTGGCAAGCAACAGAAATGGACTCTAAGAAGGAAATCGTTACTAAGAAGGAAAGACATTTATTGGAAGAAAGTTGAACAGCTCACAGAATAGTGATGGTATTGGTGCTGTCAAAGGTATAAAGGCCAGTGTAATGAGCTGATTACTGTTCCCTCAAAATTCATATGTTGAAGTCATAACCTCCAGTACCTCAGAAGGTGATTTTACTTGGAAATAGAGTAATTGCAGATTAATTAGTTAAATTAAGGTGAGGTCATACCGGGCAGGGTGGGTTCCTAATCCCATATGACTGGTGTCCTTAGAAAAGAATGCCATGTGAAGAAACACACATAGGAAGAATGCTGCATGGGTACCAAGCACAGGCTGAACTGTGACATCTACAAGCTAAGGAATGCCAAATGTTGCTGGCAACCATCAGAAGCTAGGAAAGAGGGGAACAGAAGAGATTTTTCCCTCAGAAGGAAACAGTTATGTCAATTCTGTGACCTTGGACTTCTAGCCCCCAGAATTGTGAAATGATACGTTTCTGTTGTTTAAGCTATGCACTTTGTAATACTTTGTTATAGCAGCCATGGCAACCTAATGCAGCCAGGTACCAGGATGGCTTCTAAAGTTTAGATAGCAGGAATTATTTACTTTCCAGTCTCCTCATGTAGTTGTTACTGTAACAAATAGATTCTATAATTCTTTTGTTTGTTTTTGGTGTTTACATCTTTCATTTCAAGATTCAGAGTCCCTGGAAGAAAAGTTCATGCATTAAAGTTGGATCCAACATCCCCCACCCTGAGATTGTAAGAGAACAGGACACCATTATATACAGTTCCATAACAATTGTGCACCATATAAATGAGCCAATCCCTGCAAAATAACTTGGTTTATTGCTGAAGAAGTTGAGTTGAATTGAGTTGAGTTGATTTGTAGATTCTGAAACACACATTTGAAATATGCAAGAAACATATAGTGTGTTGAGGTGGCTTATCTATCTCCAAGGAAATTCTTTACATGGAAAAATGTACAAAAATGAAGAAGGAAAAGGAAGAGGAGGCGGAGGAGGAGGAGAAGGAGGAGAGGCAGGGGGCAAGGAGGAGAAAGAAAGAAAGAAGGAGAAACAGAAGAAAAAAATGATAGAGAGAAAGAAAGATAAGGACGAAAGTTAGTTATTGGGCAGTTGCTCCATGTCAGGCACTGTTCTAAATGCTTCATGTATATAAACACTGTTTACCCTCTCAACAATCCTATGAGATGGTTATACTACTCACTTTACAGTTAAGTAAATGAATGTACATATGTAGATGTTAAGGTATTTGCCCAAAGAAATACAGTTAATAAGTTGAAGAGTCGGGTTTCAAATCTAGGGCATCTGTTTTTGAAATCCACCTTCTACATGTTCTGTGTTCTAAATGCGCAGGAAATCTGGCTGATTTGGGGTTTAACAAGGAATGGTTTGTTTTAGTCATGACTTAAGCCATTTCCTTGGCATCTTTAAGCTACCTGTAAGGGAATTGCTAATTGACACATTATCCTATAATTGTACTGTATTATTAGGCCAACTCTTTTAAAAGCCAGTAGCTATCTTTTTCTTAATGACACTTGCTTGCTTTTGTTAGCTGAAGTTGAGTGGTTTATTAAGTTCTGATAGCCCAAAGGTAAAACTTCTCCTCTTTGGAAGTACTAAAGAGATCATGTAACATCCACTCCATAGCTAAGAGATTATTGCCAAGTGCCTAAATGTTACAAATCAATAAGGGCTTTGTGAAAAACCTCCAAAGCTGGATCACTTCTTATCGTTTACATTTGGCAAGCCTCTTAACTCCTCTGAGAATCAGCGTCTTCTTTGTAAAAATCAGGTTAATTTATGCTCTACTTGCTTAGCTGCCTTGTTGGATCATGCACAATAATGATTTTAAAGTGCTTTGTAAACTGTGAACATTTTAACTAGACAATCTAAAAACATTTTATTAACAATGAAAATGGTGTGGTCTTGTTTGTGTTTCCTTCATTTGTGTATAATTAGTAACTTCATTTATTCACTCAGCCAGCCAGTCATTGCATTTTTATCATCTACCTAATGCATACAAGGAACACAGGAAACATAATGAAAAACAAAGCATGTTCTTGTTGTACAGGAGCAGGAACCATATAAAGCTAATACAGTATGATAAGTGCTACCATGGGTTAAATTGAAGTTTTTCGATAGCAGCCCTACTGACATTTGGGACAGATAATTAATTCTTTGTTGGGATGGCTGCCCTGTGCATTGTAAGATATTTAGCAGTGCCCCTGGCCTCTACCCACCAGTTGCCAGTAGTACTCTCCTCCCACATTTTGACAAACAAAAATGTCTCTACACATTTCCAAATGTCCCCTGGGGAAAGGAGCAAAATTGCATACAGGTGGGAACTATTGTGTTAAATGAAGGTGCCTTTGCAGGCTTCTGGCAAGAAGTGATGTTTAAGCTGAGACCTGCTTGATCAACAGCAGTCAATTTGCAATCTACTGTATTTGGATATTCACCTCATCTTTTCGTACTAAAAAGGAACAACCTTTTTTTCAAAGAGAAATAGGTCCATGTGAACCTGATATGGAATGAAAAATGTTCAAATATGGTTCTTCCTACTCAGTATACTTACTGTAAACCAGAAATAACATTCAAAGTCCCCCCCTACCCACAACTATCTGAATGGACTCCCTCCTCCTGGAAATGCCTCCAGGGCACTCCAAAGTTAACCTGAAAGACTGGTTCAGGTCATGATGGGAAGAGGGGATTGGACATGCCTCCTTATGCCGTCCTCCCTTCTGGAATTCAGGAAAAGCCAACCAGCATTCAACATCAGCACAGACCTGAAGTCTGCTATGAAGCATTTACAATCTATTCTTCTTGAAGCCTGGCAACTGGAGACTTCATCTGCATGATAAAACTTTGGTTTCCACAACCTCTTATCATAACCCAGATACTCCTTTCTATTGATAATAACTTTTTCAACCAATTGCCAATTAGAAAATTTGAAAAATCTACCTATAACCAGGAAGGCACTACAGTCCCCCCATGCCAAGTTGTCTTGATTTTCTGGACTGAACCAATGTATAGCTTAAATGTATTTGATTGATGTCTCATGTCTCCTTAAAATGTATGAAATCACGCTGCAGCCAATACCTTGGGCACGTGTTCTTAGAGTCTCTTGAGGGCTGTGTCATGAGCCGTGGTCACTCCTCTCTCACTCACAATAAATCCCTTCAAATATTTTAGAGTTTAACTCTTTTCATTGATAATACAAAAGAAGATTTTACAGAATTGAGAAATGCCATGTATGTAGGGGAGATAACTGTGATTCCCCAACAATTAAAATGATTAGAGTTTGCTCACAAGCCAGAATAAATGCTAATTTTATGTGTATGAATGAAATGAGTGTTTATCATGATGAAAGAGGTCTGACCATTTTAAAGCTTAAAGGTTCTTATGAAATAAATTATAAATATTGGAAGCATTGTTTCTCTTCTGGTGCTAAAAATAGGGCAGAATTCTCGATTGAGCAGCCTAATAATTTAGGACTGTTTATAATTGGGCATTTTTTCAAGAACTGACAGCTTAGGTATAGATTTCTGCAATTACATTATATCACAAGACTTACCTGAAGCTGTACTTAGAAACACAGAATATTAAAACTTATAGAGAAGCTGGAGATCATATTGTCCAAATCCCGAGAGGTAAGATGTTTGTGTAAGTTCAAATCACTACACAGTGGCAGTGTCTGGACTTTGTTTCTTGACTTCCTGTTCATTTCCACTACCCACCTAGGTGTCTTTTCCATTTTCCAGGAACCTTCTTTCACTCTATTCAATGAGAAGTGTTTGTTTTTCATGGGGCAGATCAAACCCTGGACAGAGCTGTTAGGAAATGTTTCTGGTTTCTTAGACAATCCAGTGTGATAACTCTTTTATTTTATTTTTTTATTGTGAGACAAGGTCTCGCTCTGTCACTTGGGCTGGAGTGCTGTGGTGGCGTGATTACGGCTCACTGCAGCCTCGAACTTTTGGGCTCAAGCGATCCTCCCACCTCAGCCTCCCAAGTTGCTGGGACTATAGGCTCATGTCACTGTGCTCAGCTAATTTTTTTTTAAATGTTTGTGTTTTGGAGAGGGCCTCACTCTGTTGTTTAGGCGCTCTCGAACTCCTGGGCTCAAGCAATCCCAATGTGTTGGGATTACAGGCTTGAGCCACTACAAGTGGCCTGCGTTGTAAGATTAATGTTTGCATTTCTTTGATAGTTTATTTATGTTATATCTTATAAATCTTATGTATTTATCTTACATAGATCTGATTATACTTTTTATCTCAAAATGGCAAGGTTTCCGAGTTGGCAGTTGAAAGACATCTAAGTACAAAATTGAACTAACTTAAATCTTTTTTGCTTTAACTTCATTTTACGATGAGTTCTTCTTGTATATTTCTGGTTTGGGAAAAACTAGATATAGAACATAAATGTCATATTCATTTTCCTTCCATCTACCTAGATTTCCTTAGCTTTGCACATGAAGTTAAACGAAGTAGTAATTCTTAAAGTCTTGGACTTATGGGTTAGAAGTGTTTTAAGTGGGTTTTCTTCTCTCCTGAGATACATTAACATAAGAGAATAAGAAACTCATATCTTCTCGTGTCAATTTATTTCAAATTTTATAAACCTTTGTATGGAATCTACTTCCTGTGTCTTCAACTTCATGGTTTTATTTCTGCCTCTAGGGAAGTAAACAGAGCAGTGCTAATTCCCCCTTCCTGTGAAAATGTATAGTAAAGTCATAGAAGTTTAATAATGAAAGTCATAGAGGCAAAAAGATACACTTCTTATTTTTATCTCATCTTCATTTCATTCCTAGAAATTTAATATATAATGAAAATAATATTTTGAAAATACTGAATGTCTTTTGTGTTTTTCATCCCTTCTGCTCATTTTAACTATGAATAGATGGCATCATAACCAGGGACTCTGACCCCGCAGAGATAAAAATCTGGGTCATTGCACCTGTCAAGCAACCTAAACCAGTGTAAGTGTTCACCAACTATGAAAATAATCTCAAATGGATGGTAGAGGAGGTAGATGATAAATATCAGTTAAGGTTACAGAGCTAAATGCAGTAGTAGAGACTGTAGTTCATATTACTACCCTCCTATTGCTAGTTTTCTCTAGAAATTATGACAACTGCCATCTTGAAGAAACCACGACAGGATGATAAAATGTGAGTTCACTGAGTGGTGCAAAGGGTGTACTGAAAGTGGTTGCTGTTGGTGCTCCACCCAGATCTCTCAGATTTCCTTTTCCATTTCTGTGTCCCCTTCCCTCAGCATTGGTGCACTTTTGCCTCCAATAACTCATATCTGACATTCCTCCTTGAAGGATTCACATTGAGCAATAGAAATTGCTTATTGCAACACCTGGAGCAGAATTATTCGATACATGTTAGCCATCATTATTACTATTCTCCTTCCCAAGTAATTTTTGTCTCACTACAAAGAATAATTGGAATAGATCTCATGCTTTTGTATCTTCTTGCATGAGAAAAAAAAGATATCTTTATATGTTAGTGTTCCCTTCTCTGGAAGAGGCTGGACAAACAGAGAACATTAAAATAGGAGTCTGGAGGCCTGGGTCCTATCTGTCCCCACCATAGTGTGGGCCACATATTCTGTATCTATAAAACAAGACCTTGACTCTAAAACAGAGTCAAGGTCTCAGCTAAAATATTATCTCCTCTAAAACCTCTAAGTATCCCTTCTACCAGGAAGCTCTCTAACACTTTAGTCTGCTACTTCCTGTATTGTACTTACACAGTTTGTAATTACCTTTTTGTGTTCGTCTGTCTCCCCCAGTTGGCCTGTAATTTTGACAAGAGCATACATCACATCTGTCTTTTCTGTCTTCTTCACCTCCAGTGCCTAGCATGGTGCCTGGTCCATGGTAGTTATTTAATATGTCTTTATAGAAAAAAATTTAAAAAGTGAGCTTAATATTTAAAATTACTCTACTTATCTATTGCTGCATAATAGACCACTTTACCCCAAAGTTAGTAAGGAATCAAATCATTTTGTTATACTTACAGATCCTTTGGGTCAGAGATTTAGATAGGGAACAGCAATGAGAGGTTATCTTTCCTCAATGAAAGTAGGAGGATTCAAGACTGGGATCCAGAATTATCTGGAAACATTTTTTTTTTTTTAAATTATTATACTTTAAGTTCTGGGATACATGTGTGGAATGTGCAAGTATGATACATAGGTATACATGTGCCATGGTGGTTTGCTGCACCCATCAACCCATCATCTACATTAGGTATTTCTCCTAATGCTATACCTCCCCTAGCCCCCCAACCCCCGACAGGCTCCAGTGTGTGATGTTCCCCTCCCTGTGTCCATGTGTTCTCATTGTTCAACTCCCACTTATGAGTGAGAACATGCAGTGCTTGGTTTTCTGTTCCTGTGTTAGTTTGCTGAGAATGATGGTTTCCAGCTTCATCCATGTTCCTGCAAAGGACATGAACTCATTTTTTTTGGCTGCATACTATTCCATAATGTATATGTATCACATTTTCTCTATCCAGGCTGTCATTGATGGACATTTGAGTTGGTTCCAAGTCTTTGCTATTGTGAATAATGCTGCGATATACATATGTGTGCATGTGTCTTTATAGTAGAATGACTTATAATCCTTTGGATTTAAACACAGTAATGTGATTGCTGGGTCAAATGATATATCTGGTTCTAGATCCTTGAGGAATCGCCACACTGTCTTCCTCCACAATGGTTGAACTAATTTACACAACCACTAACAGTGTAAAAGCGTTTCTATTTCTCCATATCCTCTCCAGCATGTTGTTGTTTCCTGACTTTTTAATGACTGCCATTCTAACTAGTGTGAGATATATCTCATTGTGGTTTTGATTTGCATTTCTCTAATGACCAGTAATGATTAGCTTTTTTTCATATGTTTGTTGGTTGCATAAATGTTTCTTTTGAGAAGTGTCTGTTCACATCCTTCACGCACTTTTTGATGGGGTTGTTTTTTTCTTGTAAATTTGTTTAAATTCTTTGTAGATTCTGGATATTTGCCCTTTGTCAGATGGATAGATTGCAAAAATTTTCTCCCATTCTGTAGGTTGCTTGTTCACTCTGATGACAGTTTCTTTTGCTGTGCAGAATGTCTTTAGTTTAATTAGATCCCATTTGTCAATTTTGGCTTTTGTTGCCATTGCTTTTGGTGTTTTAGTCATGAAGTATTTGCCCATGCCTATGTCCTGAATGGTATTGCCTAGGTTTTCTTCTAGAGATTTTATGGTTTTAGGTCTTACATTTAAGTCTTTAATCCATCTCAAGTTATTTTTTGTACAAGGTATAAGGGAGAGGTCCAGTTTCAGTTTTCTGCATATGGCTAGCCAGTTTTCCCAACACCATTTATTAAATAGCAAATCCTTTCCCCATTACTTGTTTTTATTAGGTTTGTCAAAGATCAGATGGTTGTGGATGTGTGGTGTTATTTCTGAGGCCTGTATTCTGTTCCATTGGTCTGTATCTCTGTTTTGGTACCAGTACCATGCTGTTTTGGTTACTGTAGCCTTGCAGTATAGTTTGAAATCAGGTAGCTTGATGCCTCCAGCTTTGTTCTCTTTGCTTAGGATTGTCTTGACTCTACAGGCTCTTTTT
Organism: Chlorocebus sabaeus; assembly: GCF_047675955.1. Classification (NCBI taxonomy): domain Eukaryota; kingdom Metazoa; phylum Chordata; class Mammalia; order Primates; family Cercopithecidae; genus Chlorocebus; species Chlorocebus sabaeus. The sequence continues at coordinate 27,818,364 of NC_132904.1, read as the reverse complement.
TGGTTCCATATGAAATTTGAAGTAGTTTTTTCCAATTTCGTGAAGAAAGTCAGTGGTAGCTTGATGGGAATAGTATTGAATCTGTATATTACTATGGGCAGTATGTCCATTTTCATGATATTGATTCTTCCTATCCATGAGCATGGAATGATTTTCCATTTGTTTGTGTCCTCTCTTATTTCCTTGAACAGTGGTTTGTAGTTTTGAAGAGGTCCTTCACATCCCTTGTAAGTTGTGTTCCTAGCTATTTTATTCTCTTTGTAGCAATTGCGAATGGGAGTTCACTCATGATTTGACTCTCTGTTTGTCTGTTATTGGTGTATAAGAATGCTTGTGATTTTTGCACATTGATTTTGTATCCTGAGCCTGCAGAAGTTGCTTATCAGCTTAAGGAGTTTTTGGGCTTAGACATTGGGGTTTTCTAAATATACAATCATGTCATCTGCAAACACAGACAATTTGACTTCCTCTCTTCCTATTTGAATACCCTTTATTTCTTTCTCTTGCCGGATTGCTCTGGCCAGAACTTCCAATCCTATGTTGAATATGAGTGGTGAGAGAGGACATTCTTGTCTTGTGCTGGTTTTCAAAGAGAATGCTTCCATTATTTGCCCATTCAGTATGATATTGGCTGTGGGTTTGTTATACATATACATAGCTCTTATTATTTTGAGAAATGTTCCATCAATACCTAGTTTATTGAGTATTTTTAGCATGAGGAGGTGTTGAATTTCATTGAAGGCCTTTTCTGCATCTATAGTCATGTGGTTTTTGTCATTGGTTCTGTTTATGTGATGGATTACATTTATTGATTTGCGTATGTTGAACCACCCTTGCATCCCAGGGATGAAGCCAATTTGATTGTGTTGGATGAGCTGCTGGATTCGGTTTGCCAGTACTTTATTGAGGAGTTTTGCATTGATGTTCATCAGGGATACTGGCCTGAAATTTTCTTTTTTTGTTGTGTCTCTGACACATTTTGGTATCAGGATGATGCTGGTCTCATAAAATGAATTAGGGAGGAGTCCCTCTTTTTCTATTGTTTGGAATAGTTTCAGAAAAAAATGATACCAGCTCCTTTTTGTACCTCTGGTAGAATTTCGGTGTGAACTCACTCAAAACCGCACAATTACATGGAAACTGATCAACCTGCTCCTGAATGACTACTGAGTAAATAACAAAATTAAGGTAGAAATAAATAAGTTATTTGAAACCAATGAGTCAAAGACACAACATATCAGAATTTCTGGGACATAGCTAAAGCAGTGTTTAGAGGGACATTTATAGCACTAAATACCCACAGGAGAAAGCAGGAGAGATCTAAAATTGACACCTTAATATCGCAATTAAAAGAACTGTAAGAGAAAACAAATTCAAAAGGTAGCAGAAGACAAGAAATAACTAAGATCAGAGCAGAACTGAAGGAGATAGAGACATGAAAAACCCTTCAAAAAAATCAATGACACCAGGAGCTGGCTTTTTGAAAAGATTAACAAAAGAGATAGACTGCTAGCCAGACTAATAAAGAAGAATAGAAGAATCAAATAGACACAATAAAAAATTATGAAGGGGATATCACCACTGATCCCACAGAAATACAAACTACCATCAGAGAATACTATAAACACCTCTATTCAAATAAACTAGAAAATCTAGAAGAAATGGAAACGTTCCTGGACACATACACCCTCCCAAGACTAAACCAGAAAGAAGACAAATACCTGAATAGACCAATAACAAGTTCTGAAATTGAGGCAGTAATTAATAGCCTACCAACCAAAAAAATATTTTTACTTACAGGTACGGTGGTGTGGACTGTTGGCCGGGACTTTAGGCCATCTATTTGCCAGAACACCTAAATATTGCCTCTCCATGAGGCCTTTCTGTGTAGTGTCTCCACGGAAGATAGTTTGGGCTACTTCACAGCATGGAAGCTGGTTTTCAAAAGAAAAAAGTCCTATGAGAAAAATTATTCAGGGCATGTTATTTTGTAACCTTGAAAGTCACAGAGCTTCATTTCTGTTACAGCCTCTTGATTGAGCAGGTACAAAGCTTTGCTTGGGTCCAAGGGGAGGGGATATAGATCTTGTCACTGGATGGGAGAGTCAAAGTTGTATTATAAGAGGAGACTGTGAGATGGGAGAGGATATTTGAGCCAACTATGGAAAATACAACAAAACCTCATCTTGAATTAGAATCCCCATAACCCCCACGTGTCAAAGGCAGCACCAGATAGAGGTAATTCGATCATGTGAGCGGTTTCCCCCATGCTGTTCTCATGATAATGAATGAGTTCTCATGAGATCTGATGGTTGTATGAGCATCTGGCATTTCTCCTGCTTGCACTTCTCCTTCCTGGCACCTTGTGGAGAAGGTGCCTTGCTGCTTCTTCACCATCTGCCATGATGGTAAGTTTCCTGAGGCCTCTTCAGCCATGCTGAACTGTGAGTCAGTTAAACCTCTTTCCTTTGAAAATTACCCGGTCTCGAGCAGTTCTTTATAGTAATATGAACTGCACAATCTTCCACAGGTACATATATAACTTAATACAATTGTCCCGGATTTTAATCTTTTATGAGAGAGTAAAAAACAGAAGTCTAAGTATGAAAGATTCCTTATTTCTGCCCCAGAATTCTGTGAACCTCAAACTAATACATAAATTTTTAAAAGTCTCATTTGAAATAGAACATTAACTTTGTAATATATACATCCTAAAATAGATAGATGACTCTGTGTTATTGCAAGTATATACATTTCTATGTGGTTTGAAAGTGTGTTAAAACAAAGTCAAATGTTAAATATTTCCATATAAATATTAGTGAACATGCCATCTAGGGGAAGTGGTTGTATTTCCTTCTGAAATAAAACCCTATAAATCTCCATTCCCCTTTAGTTGTGCTATTTATTTATTTATTTATTTCACTTTTTTTGAGATGGAGTCTCACTCTGTCACCAGGCTGGGGTGCAGTGGTGTGATCTTGGCTCACTGTAACCTCCACCTCCTGGGTTCAAGCGATTCTCCTGCCTCAGCCTCCCAAGTAGCTGGGACTACAGCTGTGCACCACCACACCCAGCTAACTTTTGTATTTTTAGTAGGGACGGGGTTTCATCATGTTGGCCAGAATGGTCTCGATCTCTTGACCTCATGATCCACCTGCCTCAGCCTCCCAATAGTTGTGCTTTTTGTAGAAGCCACACTGGGTTGGTTGTTGGGGTTTGCTTGGTGAATTGCGTGATCCCATCATGTTCCCCTTTTTCTTTCCTCTTTATAAAGTTTAATGTTAAGCAACTGAATAGTATCTAACACAAGCCATTAATGCATGTGCTTGATTCTAAATGATGTCATTTAAGCACACCTGTTAGTGTGTTTTTTACTAGAAGCAAGGCAGACTGTAAAGTTTCATCTCTATTTTTTGTAAGTATAATCATGGGAAATGGTATTTATTCTTCAGAGCATCATTCTACACTGTATTAATGAAACCTTCACTCACCACCAGCAAAACATGAATGTATTTTCTCTAGACATCAGAAAAATAGTACTGATTTGACAAATGAGGTAACTGAGTGTTTTATACTCTAATGACGCTTACAATACTTTTCGAAATGGTTGAAATGAAAGAAGCCTTCTGATTACCTAGGTAATCTGAAAATGTTATTTACCCTAATCCTCCATTTTTTAGCCCTTGAATTAATGTTTTACTGAAATGCATCATTTATTAATGTATAGATGTCAAGTGATATATGGATCATGTTTTCAAGGCTTTGCAAATCATAAGATGGACTTGCAGCCAGCTGAGAATATACTCGCTTTTCTGGCAGTAGTGATGGATTTGTTCTATTCTGATCCATCCTGATCTTTTGTGATTGGCTTCTCTCTTTCTCTCTCTCTCTCTCTCCCCCCGCCCCCCCATTCAGCAAATGTTTAACTTTCTCTTTTTCTTATTTGTCTTTGAGAGTTTCACTAACCCTGGGGGAAAAAGAAAACATTGCCAACCAATTACATTACCAAACTTTGAAAGGTCAGTGATGTACAGGCTATCTGAGGGAGAGCATAAAACCCATTATCAGCCCGACATCTCATTTGGTGGCTAGCAATCTGAGAGGAATACTAAATGGCCTCCCCCCACATTAATCCCCTACAAGTAAAGGATCTTAACGAGAAAGGAATAATGTTATCAATTTCCTCCATTCTCATTAAACTCCAAAGGCTGTAATCTAGAGGCCTTTTTGGTTTTCATGCACAGCCAGTGTGAAAGAATTGCAGCATACAAAAAGGAACATAGTAGAAAAATAAATTAAAGAGCATTGGCATGGCTTATTCATGCAAATATATGTTTATTTTCCAATTTTAAAGGCTCAACATCCTAAACACTACTCTAACTTATCTTCCCATTACATGTCACTAGTGTCTCACAAGAACCCCACAGGAAGAATGGCAACAATTCTACTCTCAAAACACTTTCCACCTTTCTACTTCTCCTTTCTATTTTGCTCTGACTTTCTCTCTTCTGCTTTCCTGCCCTTCCTACTTCTGTCTACATATATGAGAGCCGACTTACTTTTCAAGACATACTTGAAGTCTTAAACCTTACATGGCAGTGACCCATAGCCACCTTCCCTTCATGTGGCCATACTGCTTCTCCGTATTACTGGCCACATTGCTTATTCGGCATTAAGTATATAGGCAACACATTTAAGACAAATATCCATAAATGTCTCATGATCCCAACACATACTCATTTATTCACTCTTTTACCCACTGATTGATTGATGAAACATTCCTAGAGTATATGTTCCATACCACATAATATAGAAGATGCCAAAGACACATGAATGAATGAAATCCTATTTATAATTGAGTAGGGGATGGGAATGAGTACAGTCAGACAGGTGCTATGATAGAAATGCAAGCAGATCACACTGCATCCACAAAGGAGGAGTGATCAGTATTAGTGAGAAGAAGAGAGGCCTGAGGGGAGACTTCCAGTGAGCCAAAGAAGATGTTTATTAAGTGATAGAGAACAGAGAGGGGTGGAGAGGAAAGTGGATGATGTAAGGAAGAGTCATTGCAGACAGAGGGGTTGATATAAATAAATATTACAATGTGAATGTGGAGATATAGAAGGACAAGAAGTTTTGAGTAGAAAAAAACCATAGATTGTGAAATGAAACAGGAGTCAGGTGAACGAGAATGGGGTTGGAGAGATCATAGGAGGTTTTTTGCATCATGGAGAGAAGGTTGGACTTAATATGTGGGCAATGGAGGCCATTGTGGTTTTCTGTATGCTGGAGAAACGTAGTTAGATTTGTGTTTTCTATGATTAATTAGGCAATGGTGTGTAGGCTAGATGGTGATGAGCCATGAAAAAGAAAGAAAGACTCCTGTAATGGTCCAAGTGAAAGATAGTTAGAATATGCACTAATGAGGATGCAGATACATGTATAGCTATGACAAATTATGAGAAAATAAAATCTATAGGACATATGACTTCTTGAAGTCACATGCTACACCTTAGTTTTTGTATGCTGCACAGTTCTAAGCATTTATTAAGGGGTGTTGTTAATATTTGCTAAATAAAATTGAGCTATATACTGGTGTAAGAAAAGCCTTCAAGAGGATTGCATAATTTTGCTTGTTCCCCATTAAGTTAAAGCAGATTTTGATCTACAGCTGAGATTATAGATCTTATGCAATTTTGCTTAGAAATGAAAAAAACTAGAGAATTTTCATGTGGAAGACTATTTCAGGACTCAAACTGCTTCGCTGTTAAAAAGTTTCATAACTGAAATGTATTCCAAGTTCTGGATTGACATATGACACAGCTATTTTATATTAAATGTGTTAGTGTAAGGTTGGTATTTGGTTCAAAAAGAATCTTAAACCAACAGAGTTTATTAGTTATTCCTGAAATTGCAGAATAATAACATTTTTATTTTTCGTGGACTAGGTGACTAAGAGTAAAAAAAAAAAACCAAACCATACTTCTACTCTGTATTGAATGAGAATAGAAGTCTCAGAATAATGGACAGATTGATAAGAATAAAAAGGTCAGAAGCCATTATAACATCTTCCCATTGCCCCCCAAATTAAAGGTGATTCTTACAATGATTGTGGTACTAACTAATTACTAGTACTAACTAGGTATCAAAATGTACGTTGATATTCCTTTTAGAAGAGCAAATAGCCTTGAGGTAAGCATATAACAAATTCATTGCATGTGTTGTTTTGAAATTCATAATAAAAATATTTTTAATGTCTTTTACAAATTCATAATGGGTCTTCTTTTTCATTTGGTAATAAGGCCTTGTCACTGAACTTGTAACCTCAAGCAATGATAGAAGAGCATGGTAGATTTCAGAAATGGCTCTATCCTTGTAATGTTTTCTGCGATGTGACTTAACAGTTCCTATTATTAAAAAGTAGAGCCTGTTTGCCCACCGCTACACATTGGCTTGGTTTGATGACTTATTTGGTCAACAGGTTACAGGTGACATAATATGCCAATTCTAAACCTGGGTCTCAAAAGGCCTGTTGTGCTTTTGTTCCCTCTTTAACCTGAGCCTTTGCATGAGACCAAGCCCAGGCTAGCCTGCTGATGATTAGAGTACTGTACATTTGGAGTGGACACAAATGGTTGCTGGTAAAGCCATCCTGGACCAGTAAGGCACTAGCTGACATGCCAGCTGACCATAGACTCATGAACAATCCAGACAGGTTTGGCCTGGAACCGTAGAATTAGCCAGCCAGCCAGCCAGCCATGCTTGCTTGTGAGCATTAAAAAAACACTTCATGGTTGTGTGCCACTGAGGTTTTGTGGTTATGTGTTGCACAGTATTATGATGGTGAGATATAACTCATACAGCCAGGTGGTAAGTGTAGGACAGAGATGAGAACAAGTCATTCATGAGTAAGGTGCCAAGACTTGTATAAAAATCCTATGAAGTAGGTAGCAACAGTAAGTCAATCCCAAAGATAGTGGTGTCTGGTTCATTGACTGGGTCAGTGAGTTTCAGATGGAGCCAATAAAGCAAGTCATAACTTCTCCCTGTAGAAAAGTTGTCCTGGCAGAGTCTGAACCCATATTGAAGTTGATTTAAGTTCAAGACAACTGATTTAGGCATCAGTTAAGAGTTTTAATTTTGCCATTCACTGGCTGTTACAATTGCAACTAATATTTGTCAAGAGTTTTCTATGTGCTAAGATAATATTATTTAATGTCCACAAAAAAAATCCTACACCATTTAGTTAGTAACTGGAAAATTTAGGACACAAACTCAGGTCTCTGCCTCATGGCCACCCTTTCATTAAAGTCTCTAGAAACTTCATTTTAGTCATGTATAAAATGGGGATGATCATACTTACTTTCAAGGGTTGGATCAAAGATTAGACAAGATAATGTATGAGGACATATTCAGTCAATAAGCCATTATAAGTTTAATTATGATTTTACCCTCAGACTTCCAGGTGTTCTTGGCCAGCTGCATTCTTTTTCTGGAAACTTTGCAGCTGACTTAATTCTCATGGAGTCTGGAAAGGCCTGACACTGAGATACTGATTCTGTAAAAGAAAGATTAGTAATCTCCTTTGGTGAAGGAACTTGCCAAGTTTTAAAAAGAAGTGCTAAGGAAAAATTAACACATGATGAAATGTGAAGACCGTTACGTTGATAACAAGTTTTCTTTTGCATATACCAGAACATATTCCTATAGGCTTCTTTTACTGTAAGTCTCTTCTGATTGGAAAACTAATCTGTATATTATTTTGGGATACATTCAATTTGTCAGAAGATAAAATTACAACAAGTTAAGTTTAAAGATCTTAATTGGCTTTAATTTGCAGTTATAGAAACAGGCAACACCCCATTCTCCAAAATAGAATGAATGTCCCAATAAGTTGAGCAGAGGAGGTTAGTTTTATAGACAGAAAAGGGCTGAGGAAACCAGAAACAGAACAAAAAAGCAGATTGGTCATTTCAGTTACTTTTCTTGTAAAGGCTAAAGCAGAGGGGAGTGCCTTATCTTGCTGGCTTAAACTGGCCTATTTTGGGGATTTGGCTATTTCCTTCTCTCTCCTGATTTCTTGGAAGGTCAGATAAATAGCTTAGTTTTGGCTTGGTGGCATGCAACATCGTACGAGGAATTCGATTTCGGTTTGGTCTATTGGGTCTAGTGTGGGAGAAGTCCAAACCAATGATCTTGATAAGTTTTATTAAATTTCACAAGATGAGGTGAGGAATTTTCAGAGTTTAAACCAGCAGAATGATATATGTGAATTCAATATTAGCATGGAAGAGGCATGAGTGGTCATTGGATGTGTACGTGAAGAGAGTCTCACTGGGTGATTTTTCAAACACTGCATGAATGCTGCAGTGACTGAAGACTCATCACTTCACAAAGAAGGCTATTCAATTGGTAAAGAACTCAAATGAATCAAAATCTCTCTTTCTATAACTTTTCCTCGCTCACCTCTAGGTTTCTCCTTTGAGAAATGTCTCTCTATTCTATTTTTCTGATTCTTTAGAATGGATACTCTTGGATAATTTAAGCCCTCTCCCATTTGTTTGTAACTGGTTACTTATTCAGTTCCAAAGAGGGGTGATGTTGATTTATTATAAGACATTACCCATTGGTTATAATCAATATGACCGGGGCTAGAGACCTGATCCTAGGAGGGCTATAAGAGTCTCTTTGAAATTGAGATCTTGTTAAAAATTTTATTTTAGTAAATTTCATGAGAGTTTTAAAAATTCAATGTTTTAATCTCAGGATTTTTACATACCACAAACATCTAGAATTTTAGCTGCTTTTGAAAAATGAGATGATCTGACAATACTGGGCAAGCATTTCCACATCTTAACAATTGGCTGTAGCTGAGTATGTGCTGAGCCTCCAGTCCATATCTGTTTTTCTGGTTATCATCTTCTCTTTCAGCATCTTGGGAATTCAAGTTTGTGTCACTGTCCTGCTATGAGTGCATTTCTGTACTTGCAACTATGAGGAGAGCCTTAAACAAACTTTGTATAATTCCCTGGTTTGTAAGCCCTGGCTGAATATTAGAATCATCTGCAAGCCTTCAAAAATAGATTCTTGGACTAGTCCTCATAGTTATCAAATGAGAACCTATGAATATCATTCTCCTTGGTCATCTTTGATGTCTGAACATTTTCATCTTAGTAGAAAAGAAAATACAAAACACAAACATCTTCTCCAAATACAAATGAACGTAGTTAAAAACCAGTCATAGACTTGAAGATGGGAAACAGAAAAGATATACCCTTTAACTCAGATGCACAAAATTCCCATTTCCTTCTGATGCACAAAATTCATGCAAGTAGGCCAGCTTTCTCCAACCTAAGCATCTCTGGCTGCCCCGGAAGTGTTTTAAGATGCTTTTGGGTAAGAGCTGCCAAAGGCTGGATGCCTCTGCTTGGCCTTGATAGTGCTTACTTGTTCTTAAGAAGAGCATTGGGAAGGGAGAGGAATTAGCTGATGAGTGAGATGCTGCAGGTGGCCAGAAATCCTAAGTTGCCTTCTCCTGGGATTCACCAGAGGAGAAGTGATGATGAGAGATTTTAGCGCATATTCTAGGATTAGCTGGTAGCTGGTATTATAACAGTTTAACTCAGCCTAGCTGAGCATTAGGCCCAGACTACGAGCCACCTTTTTACTGAGCTGCCTCTTTCTGACTTAAGGTTATACTTTCAAAGACACTAATTAAATTCTTCTCACAAAACCAGCTTTAAGCACTCTTCTGATTCTACTAATTAAAAAGTGCCCAGCTGCCAGTGTCAGTAGTAAATCATTTCTGATCCGACGTGTCTCATGTACTATGGTCTGATAAACTTCTGCTCATCCCCTGAAACCTTCTGTCTCTTTAAGTAGTGCTTATTTTCTTAGCATTTGCACTACTGCCTCACACCCTCCTTCCTCAGACTCATTGAGTTGGTTGTATTGCTGGCCCTACAATTTGTTCAGTATTTCATTCAATTTGTTCAGTATTTCATTCAATTTGAACTCCATCCTCTGCTCTGTTGGAGATTTTTAAAACAATCCAGATGCAAACATTATCCTCATGATAATCTAGAATACATATTAAATGCTTTCTATATGTCAGGCACTGTTCTCAGTTAATTCTTACGAAGAGTCTGTGATGTAGGTGTAATGATAGATGAAGTAGCCGAGGCACAGAGAGGTTGTCAGGTCTAAAGCCTTTCTGTGGTTTTCCACTGCTCTTAGGTTAATGGCCTATATTCTTAACAGGGCGACTCAGACCTTCCCAATGACCTCTTCATTCTCCTCTAGTCTCTCATTTGTCACTCATGCTCCCCATGAGGGATATGATTTCATTTTTCTGTCTTTCCTTTAGGTCACGTAATTCTCATCGGACCAAAACCCCTACCTTTTTTCCTGCATCCCTTCCAGCTTAGCTAAATCATACTCCCTATTTAAGTCTCAAATTAAAATTAAAATTACTTTCCTCAGAGACAAAAATCTTGATTCCCATGTAAGTATTGCTTTTCGGGTTCCCTGTATTAGCATTATTTGGGAGTATGTATTACAAGTTGAATTTCAGAGCTTTTCTCTAATCCTGTTGAACTAGGAAGTAGGGGCCAGGTGTCTATATTTTGAATGAACATCTTTGGTGTTTCTTATGAGCTATAAAGTTGGAGAATCATGTCCATAGACTTAGTTAATTTCCTTTATGCCTGTTGCCATAGTACCCCAGCTGCCATCTTTCAAATAACCATCACATTCTGGATAAAAATATTATTTATTTTCCCAATTAGATTATCCACTCCATGAGGTTAGGGGACATGTATCTGTTTCATTCATTTCTTTATCTATAGCATCTAGCCCACTGCCTGGCCTATAATTTTGTTTAATGAAGTAGATTTTTTTTCCTTGTTTCAACAAATATTATGATGCACCTATTTACCTTTTTTTTTTTAGGCACATAGTCCTTGGAATTCAAGGTTTAGTAATATACGATTTATTGGCTCAAATAACTTACAACAGCATGAGGAATACAGGCAAGCAAATATAATATTTTTGTATAGTATGATAAGAGTAAGTAGATCTGTCTGCCTATCATTTGGAAATATAATCACAGAGGTAAGGGTTCTATGTTTACAGAAAAGAGAAGACAAAATCCAACTCATAAAGGTGACATCTGAGAGGGCTTCCTGGAGAAGGTGACACACAAGTTTAGTCTTTAAAAAAATAGGCACCAGAGAAAGAGATGTAGAGAGGGTATTTTAAGCAGAGAGATGAGCATAGTATGTACTTGGGGACCCGGGAATAGTTAGGAATAGCTTCATGCAGGGTGTAAGTTAGAGAATGTAAGAACCAGATCATGAAAGTCTAAGCACTGTGAATTTTATTGTGAAAACCACTGGGAAAAATTAAGCTTGATTATCTGCAAGAATGGGCAATATTCAAGTTGCAGATTGTCCATAATGAATTTTTAACCTTATTAGTGCCTGCTGTTTGTGAAGGGGGAGACCCCTCCAACTTCAGTTTACTTATCTATGTAATAGGGTAAATCCTACTCATTCCAACCTACTTGACTTGTTGCAAGCATCAAATAAGATAATACATATAAAAGTATTTTTTAGTACTTGTCTGGCTTTTTTGAAGGGAAGTGAAGGATAGAAAGGAAGATAATAATTGTTGAACTTTGATTAAATTAAGCATAGGGGAAAATTGACTGAAAACTTCAGAAAGGCCTGAAGCCACATTGGTTCTATGACCGTGGTAGTATGTGGGCCTTGTTTCTAAATTGTTTCCATTAAAATAATTCAATTGGAAATACGTAGCAGTCTTTGTGACACTTCCTTCTAAATTCTAAATTCAGGGGGGCCAGAGTCTTATTAGTCCAACTTGAATCTGAATCCATCTTAGACCAATTTGCCGTGGCCAGAGTCACAGGGTAAAAGTTCAGCATGGCTGCTGGGAGCTGACATCTTTGAATAGAGGGGATACATTTAAACCAGACACAATCCCAAGGGTATCCACTATAGCAGAAAGCAGGAAGCAAAGATTATTACAGGGGCTTCAGAAAGGAAGCCAAGAGAGGAAGACCGCTGCTTCCATCAATAATCATATCTGATGCTGAGAGATCCTTTAATGTTTTTGGCTTGCCAGTTGAGATTTTTAACATGCAAGCTACAGAATTTAATGGTCAGCATACAGATGCAGTTTTAATCAAATCTCTCTTTATAAACTCGTATTGATATTGCTTGACAGGGATGAGATAAAAAGAGGAAGTACAGAAGTTGCCTGCTCAGCATAACGGACTATATCAAATATGCTGAGAAGAATAACTAGGAGAGGGGAGTTAATCAATCATCGTAGTATAAAAATCACGATGGTTTTTTGATAGGGGTTTGGAATATCTTTTGAGATTGCAGTTTTCTGGAGGTCTTTAAAAATAACCTAGACATTTATATGAAAACATCCCACTATTAAGAAGGGAAATGGACTCATGGAATGGTATAGTTGTGAGACCTGCAAGTTCTGGAACAGCCAGGCCTAAGTTCCAGTTTTGCTTCTTTAATGTGTACAATGTATGACTTGTCCAGTGTCTTACCACTGCAAAACTCATTGTTATCTGTGAAGTCAGATTGACAATACTGTGTAGTAGCCTTGTGAGGATTAAATGAAATGACATACTTGGAATGATTAGCACAATACCAGGCATGTAGAAAAGGCTTAATAAATTATAGCCATTATTGCTGTTGCTATTAATATGATTACTATGATTGTTATCTTTAAATTATTTCCTAATTCTGTGGTTTTAAAGGTATACAATGATGAATCATTTAGAAAAAGTCAAAATTCACTGTAGTTGCTTTTAGGCAAAGGTGGGGTAAAAAAAAAAAAGGAAATGAAAAAGTGGTTTTCCTACTTCAAAAAGTAGAGAACAAAATGATTTTAAAGCTTTTATGAACCTAATAAATCACCCAGTCCAGCTACTTCATTTAATAAATGAAGAAATTGAGGCACAGATTATTAACTGGCTTATCCAAGTGCTCATAGATATTTATAGTAGAGCTCAGATAAGAATTGTGGGGGCCTGAGATGTACTGCCTTCATCCCTCTTCAATGAAGGGTGTATCTTCCCAGCTGCCGAGAGTACAATCTGTTGAGATCCCCCAGTTTTCAGCTCCTTTAGGGTTCACCTCAGCTTTAGAGATTCCCCTTATCCAAAAGCATGTCTTTCCCAGGATGATCACATCAATGACTGGAAGGAGACAGGCTGCAGCGGGATAGAGGCCAGCCATTATCTGGCCCCTGTGAGTTGACACTGATGAACCGTATACCTCCAGAATTCCCTGATGAGCCAGAAAGGCTTGGTTGGCTCTGTACTACACTTCATTTTCTCCCTCTGTCCAATCCTATCTCCCCTCTTTCTCCTTCCATTTTCACAGGCTTTGATCCCTAGTAAATATTCTGCAAACCAAACTTTTTCTAAACATCTGATTCTGCACCATGGTTTACTGTAGCCTCAGACTCCAGACTCAAGGGATCCTCCCACCACAGCCCTCTAAAGAGCTTATAAGCGTAAGCCACTGTGCCTGGCTGCAACATCTGATTCTAGAGACTCCAATTTTCGGCAAGGATCTAAGTTCTAATATTGTTACAGTTTTTAAAACAATGTAAAGCAAATTTAAAACCAGTAATTTTGCAACTTCAAAATGTCATTCCAAATCTGTATGAGAAACAGGCAGCAATCAAGGAGTTTAAGTGTATAATTGCATGAGTTACAGTTGCTGAGGAATAGAGAAGGAAAGGGGTAGAAATCAGGTTTCAGGTCATCTTCTATATCGGCTAGCAAGCAGCCTATGCACTTCTTCTGCTCATTGCCCAGATGGATTTGTTGTTACTTGCCATAAGTTAGAATTTTTCTCACTCACAGAATCCATAGGTTACTTGACATTTCTTTTTGCATGCCTCTTGACTGCTCCTTGTCACTTTCCCATGTTCTCCACCTCCCTTCCTCAGCTTCAGAGTAGTTTTAGACTTTCTGAATCAAAAGTGCCTAGGGCTAGCACTCTGGCAGAAAGGAAAGGGAAGAGTGAATTTTCATTGGTTTTATATATATAATTTGTGGAGGAAAAGAGTTACAGATTATAGTGAGAACAAAAGCCCCCTATCCCTTAAATCTTGGTGTCTGTCTTCTCTTTATTTCTTATTTCTACTGTTCTCATATTTGTTAGGAATAAAACCAACAAAGCAGTCACGTGTGATTATCTCTGACAGTACGTATGAGAAACATGGGTTAGAAGTCACTGAAGGGAATCTGATGCAAATCAATGACTTCACGTTGTAAATCAGACACACCATCTAGCTTCCTACTGTATCATTTTATCACTCAGCTTTTATGCTAATGGTCAGAAGATTACTTTTGGGCATTGCATCTGTGTTGGAGAGTAACATGGAGGTGGGGGGTTAGGCAAAAGTCATGTGGTAGCTGAGTCTGCTCCGATTGACCGGAATAATAATAGTCTAAACCAGAAGCTCTACTAATAGGCTCCTTTGACCTCTTATTGGCTAGACTTGGGCCATAGCCATCCCTAGTTGCAAGGAGTTTGGGGTATGAGTATTTTTAAGTGAACACACCACCACCCTGAACAAAATGGAATACTTTAGTAATCAAGAAAGAGAAAATAAATGTTGGGCAGGCAAATAACAATGTCTGACATGAAATTTATATATATATATATATATATAAATTATATAACTTGTGTGTTTTAAATTTTTTTTTTTTTTTTTTTTTTTTTTTTTTTTTTTTTTTTTGAGACGGAGTCTCGCTCTGTTCCCCAGGCTGGAGTGCAGTGGCACGATCTTGGCTCACCGCAAGCTCCGCCTCCCGGGTTTACGCCATTCTCCTGCCTCAGCCTCCCGAGTAGCTGGGACTACAGGCGCCCGCCACCTCGCCCGACTATTTTTTTCTATTTTTTAGTAGAGACAGGGTTTCACCGTGTTAGCCAGGATGGTCTCTATCTCCTGGCCTCGTGATCCACCTGCCTCAGCCTCCCAAAGTGCTGGGATTACAGGCGTGAGCCATCGCGTCCGGCCCGTATGTTTAAAATTTTATACAGATTATATTACTCTGACTTTTATCTTTTGAAATCGGCTTTTTCATGCAACCTAATGTTTTTGAAATTTGTCTTTGTTTATTCATGGAAATGTGGCTCATTTTCATTGTTGATATTATTCATAAATAAATGAATCTAACTGTATACGGTCCTTTCTTCACAGTTACAAACGGCTCTATAATTATTGTTTCTGAATGTGTCTCCTACTGAAAGTGTGTAAATGTTTATTTAGGATAAATTTCTAGACATGGAGTTGTGGATCACAGACTATATTCTTCAAGTTGAATGGATATTTACAAATTACTTTCCACATTATAGTCCCATCAGAAATGAATGAGTTCTTGCTTTCCAGCATTTTTGTCAACAGGCATTAATTTTTGTTACTGTATTGGATGTGGAGTAGTATCATTATGGTTTTATTTTATTGTTTATTATTTTGAATTTTCCTGTTTATTAGGTGAAACACCTTTCTATACTTTGGTGATTTTAGCTTTCCTTTTTAGTTACTAAAAAGGAAAATACATTTTATCTATCTTTCTATTATTTTTATTTTATATACACTTTAATATTTTTATTCATCCTTCTATTATTTTTATTTTATATAGATTTTAAGAATTTTTAATATATTCTAGAGACTATTTGCTTATGATTATTAGCATTGCAGATATCTTCCCTCTTTCTGCTTGAGTTTTAATGTTTTGATAATGTTTTATACAGATATTTTTAAATTCAAGAGTAGTAAAATTTATCAAGTATTTTTCTTATAAACTTTTGTGTTTTTAAAAGATATTCTCTTCTACTCTAGGTCTAAATTCTCTTCTAAAAGTTTAAATTGCATTGAAGTTGCTTTTAAAATTTAAGTTTTTATCACCACCGACCCCACAGAAATACAAACTACCATCAGAGAATACTATAAACACCTCTATGCAAATAAACTGGAAAATCTAGAAGAAATGGATAATTTCCTGGACACTTACACTCTTCCAAGACTAAACCAGGAAGAAGTTGAATCCCTGAATAGACCAATAGTAGGCTCTGAAATTGAGGCAATAATTAATAGCCTACCAACCAAAAAAAGTCCAGGACCAGATGGATTCACAGCTGAATTCTACCAGAGGTACAAGGAGGAGCTGGTACCATTCCTTCTGAAACTATTCCAATCAATAGAAAAAGAGGGAATCCTCCCTAACTCATTTTATGAGGCCAACATCATCCTGATGCCAAAGCCTGGCAGAGACACAACAAAAAAAGAGAATTTTAGACCAATATCCCTGATGAACATCGATGCAAAAATCCTCAATAAAATACTGGCAAACCGGATTCAGCAGCACATCAAAAAGCTTATCCACCATGATCAAGTGGGCTTCATCCCTGGGATGCAAGGCTGGTTCAACATTCGCAAATCAATAAACATAATCCAGCATATAAACAGAACCAAAGACAAGAACCACATCATTATCTCAATAGATGCAGAAAAGGCTTTTGACAAAATTCAACAGCCCTTCATGCTAAAAACGCTCAATAAATTCGGTATTGATGGAACGTACCTCAAAATAATAAGAGCTATTTATGACAAACCCACAGCCAATATCATACTGAATGGGCAAAAACTGGAAAAATTCCCTTTGAAAACTGGCACAAGACAGGGATGCCCTCTCTCACCACTCCTATTCAACATAGTGTTGGAAGTTCTGGCTAGGGCAATCAGGCAAGAGAAAGAAATCAAGGGGATTCAGTTAGGAAAAGAAGAAGTCAAATTGTCCCTGTTTGCAGACGACATGATTGTATATTTAGAAAACCCCATTGTCTCAGCCCAAAATCTCCTTAAGCTGATCAGCAACTTCAGCAAAGTCTCAGGATACAAAATTAATGTGCAAAAATCACAAGCATTCTTATACACCAGTGACAGTCAAACAGAGAGCCAAATCAGGAATGAACTTCCATTCACAATTGCTTCAAAGAGAATAAAATACCTAGGAATCCAACTTACAAGGGATGTAAAGGACCTCTTCAAGGAGAACTACAAACCACTGCTCAGTGAAATCAAAGAGGACACAAACAAATGGAAGAACATACCATGCTCATGGATAGGAAGAATCAATATCGTGAAAATGGCCATACTGCCCAAGGTAACTTATAGATTCAATGCCATCCCCATCAAGCTACCAATGAGCTTCTTCACAGAATTGGAAAAAACTGCTTTAAAGTTCATATGGAAGCAAAAAAGAGCCCGCATCTCCAAGACAATCCTAAGTCAAAAGAACAAAGCTGGAGGCATCACGCTACCTGACTTCAAACTATACTACAAGGCTACAGTAACCAAAACAGCATGGTACTGGTACCAAAACAGAGATATAGACCAATGGAACAGAACAGAGTCCTCAGAAATAATACCACACATCTACAGCCATCTGATCTTTGACAAACCTGAGAGAAACAAGAAATGGGGAAAGGATTCCCTATTTAATAAATGGTGCTGGGAAAACTGGCTAGCCATAAGTAGAAAGCTGAAACTGGATCCTTTCCTTACTCCTTATACGAAAATTAATTCAAGATGGATTAGAGACTTAAATGTTAGACCTAATACCATAAAAATCCTAGAGGAAAACCTAGGTAGTACCATTCAGGACATAGGCATGGGCAAAGACTTCATGTCTAAAACACCAAAAGCAACGGCAGTAAAAGCCAAAATTGACAAATGGGATCTCATCAAACTAAAGAGCTTCTGCACAGCAAAAGAAACTACCATCAGAGTGAGCAGGCAACCTATAGAATGGGAGAAAATTTTTGCAATCTACTCATCTGACAAAGGGCTAATATCCAGAACCTACAAAGAACTCAAACAAATTTACAAGAAAAAAACAAACAACCCCATCAAAAAGTGGGCAAAGGATATGAACAGACATTTCTCAAAAGAAGACATTCATACAGCCAACAGACACGTGAAAAAATGCTCATCATCACTGGCCATCAGAGAAATGCAAATCAAAACCACAATGAGATACCATCTCACACCAGTTAGAATGGCGATCATTAAAAAGTCAGGAAACAACAGGTGCTGGAGAGGATGTGGAGAAATAGGAACACTTTTACACTGTTGGTGGGACTGTAAACTAGTTCAACCATTATGGAAAACAGTATGGCGATTCCTCAAGGATCTAGAACTAGATGTACCATATGACCCAGCCATCCCATTACTGGGTATATACCCAAAGGATTATAAATTATGCTGCTATAAGGACACATGCACACGTATGTTTATTGCAGCACTATTCACAATAGCAAAGACTTGGAATCAACCCAAATGTCCATCAGTGACAGATTGGATTAAGAAAATGTGGCACATATACACCATGGAATACTATGCAGCCATAAAAAAGGATGAGTTTGTGTCCTTTGTAGGGACATGGATGCAGCTGGAAACCATCATTCTTAGCAAACTATCACAAGAACAGAAAACCAAACACCGCATGTTCTCACTCGTAGGTGGGAACTGAACAATGAGATCACTTGGACTCGGGAAGGGGAACATCACACACCGGGGCCTATCATGGGGAGGGGGGAGGGGGGAGGGATTGCATTGGGAGTTATACCTGATGTAAATGACGAGTTGATGGGTGCAGCACACCAACATGGCACAAGTATACATATGTAGCAAACCTGCACGTTGTGCACATGTACCCTACAACTTGAAGTTTAATAATAATAAATAAATTAAAAAAAAAAAAAAAAAAAAGAATCCACACAGGGTAGAGTCACAGAGGATTCCCATATGATGGTGATGGGGAGTCCCTGCAGACCTAGAGATGCATCAATCCCAACTGGGGAAGAGCACAGGCTCTGAGAGGGATGTCTTCATTAAAACTGACAAACTATCAATGTATTGACTACCCTGAGAAGAACTTCCAGCTTCTGTAGAAAACTTAGTGGGGGATGAATTAATAAAATCAATATAGAAAACAAAAAAAAAAATAAATAAATAAAATTTAAGTTTTTAATTGATGTGGAATTCATTTGTGTATGTGGCATGAGGTAGGGAGTATATACATTAAAAATAATCGCTTGTTCCAGCATCATCTATCATATATATTCCCTCTTCTGTTCCATTGTTCTATTTGTCTATTCCTGGCCCAATGGCATGCTAACATAATTACTATAGCTCTGTAATATCTTCTGATAGCTAAGAAGACAAGCTACCTGCATTAATCATAGGAACTGTTTTCATATTGATTTTTCGGAGTGTTTTGATTGCAATCATTTATTTTTTTTTTTTGTAGTAATTTTAGAATCCCTTCATCATCTCCAGGAGAAATTGTGCAGGTATTTTGATTTTAATTGCTTTGAATTTGTCAAGAATTAATACATCTTCGTTTAGTTGCTTTTTGTGGTCTAAAATATGTAGCATATTTCTCTAGTTATTTAGGTCTTATTTTATGCTTTTTAATAAAGCATATATACATAAACATATATATATATTTGCAAAGGGTTTACATATCTTTTGTTAGATGCTAGGTATTTTATAGTTTTCATTAGTACTGTGAGTGGCATTTTAAAGTGATACATTTCTAATTGTTGATTTATAGAAATGCTATTGATTTTGTACACTAAATCTATATTCAGCAATCCTACTGACTTATCTTACTAGTTTAATAACTTGTGTATTTGAATTTTCTGTGTAGACAATGTGACCCAAGATAGGTTATAGTTTTGTTTCTTCCTTTCCAAATATATATTTTCCTAATTTTTTTCTGGTCACGCTCTATTTGCCAATGCCTCAAGTACAATGCTAACTAGAAGCACTGATAATGGACATTGCTGTATTGCCCCTGATACAAAAGTGAAGACTTCTAAAGATGTCGTTAGTTTCTTTCGAGAGTGTTTTGCTGTACTTGTGGACTACAGGTTTTACTATCCTTTCTTTTGGACCCAACCATCCAGGGTGAAGTTAGGGGCATATTAAATACCAAGCCTCCTAGTTTGCTTTGAACCCCCTCTCTATACATCAGGAAAGGGCATCTCTTTCTCAGGCCAGAATTTCCAATTTCAAGATTTCTTTCTAATAGCAGTCTGGAGAAGACTACATGAATCAGATGGACAGATACACACATGATATATTACTGAATACCAGCTCCACAAGAGTCAGTGGAAGACCAGCACCAGGCAATCTTTTAGTAACCACAAATTCAAGTTATACATAGTTACCCTTCATGGTGTCATTCATTGCTTTCAGTGCATTGATGCTGTAATTGGGACCAATCATATCTTCCCTGGAGGCTTGGGGTGAAGTTAGCTCCACAAAGATTGAAAAGGAGAAAGATGTGGTTTCCCTAAATAAAACTCAGTTGTTCCTGAACAAAGGTAAATAGGTAGATACAAGGACTTCCACTTCAGATGCGGCATTTTCAATCACCCTTGCCTCCTTCCTGACATACACTGTGTTAAGATTACTATGTTGCTTCTATCAGGACACTACACTCTGCATTTTCATCTGTCTTGTCTCAAATTTGACATCGCTGGCAGTATAAAATGACATTTTAGATCTCTATTGTCTTATATATTCTAGAATTGTAATACTACAAACATAAACCGCTTTTTAACTGATTTTTTCATGACTTATTCGCATTTTTCAAGATAGAAGACAGCAAATATTTGATTTTTATTACATACTCTTTCCTCATTTTTTAAAACTTAATAACAATGGAATAATACTTTCAGGATCTACTTTGTACCTAATCTAAATTCATGCCTAATAAAAGCAGAAGGATTCAATTCAAGGTCAGCTTTAGATTATTTGAAATAAAACACTTTCTGATAGTTTCTAATTTCTTTGTTAATGCTATCGATTGTATTATATCTTTATCAGTTCCAGGGAATTATATCATAGACTTTGGTTTATGGAAAGTCAAATATCCAGAACTTTTAATTACTAAATTCTAGTAATAACAAAATAAAAACAAGAAAATAAACCGATATAAGAAATTTGTTTTACAAAATATTCCTAGGGGGAAGCCTTATATAAAACAGAATAAGACGAATATTCTGTGTTTTCTATGTCCAACATTACATTTCTAGAACACAAAATTAAGTTGATATGAGCTATCTCTACCCAAGGGTTACAGTTGGTAGCTAGTCAGCCATGAGCAGGGCAGGAGAGAGCTCCCCCTGCCCTCAACGTGGAATGTCAGGGAACCATCAGGTGGTAGTCAGGTGGTTAAGTGTTCCTCTAAAATAAAAATTGTTTGCAGCCAGCTCCGGGGAAAGATGATCTTCCATGAGATAGATCCACTAGATCTTCCACCAGATAGAAATAAACTTGAAACTGGCGATGAGCGGCTTCCCAGTGAGATTTCAGGAGTTGGGTGAGTGGTCTCAAGCATGCACACTCAGAGTCAAAATGGCAGCGGATCTTCCTCTGGGAACACTCCTAGAGGAAGGGAAAATGGTAAAACTCCTCAAGTGGGCATGCGTATAATTCCAATAAACACTCTGTGCATACTCCCTTCCCAATTGCTAACAGGCCACTGTGCACGTGGACCACCCACCCCAAGGGAAAAATCAGGGGAGAAGGAACACAAGACCCCAGAAGTGTGCCAGCATATAAAACCCCAAGTCAAAAGATCAAACCATGCACTTGATCTCTCCAGTTGCCTGCTTGGCCCTCTTCGAAGTGTAGTTTACTTCTTTCATTCTGGCTCTAAAGCTTTTTAATAAACTTTCACTCCTGCTCTGAAACTTACTTTCTTCTCTCCTTCTGCCTATGCCCCTCAGTAGAATTCTTTCTTTTGAGGAGGCAATAACTGAAGTTACTGCAGACCCATACGGATTCATTGCTGGTAGCATACTTTGGTGCTACGTAACTGAGATACATCATTCTGCTGCTAACACAAAGACATCCAAGAATAATTAGGCTTATTACTCTTACCATGATGAACAGCAGCAGCAGTAGCTGCAGGATTGTTTTGCCCTTTTAATAAGGCTGTGAAATAAGCTATTTTTACTTTTTTTGCAGTATTTCTTGTAAAAAATATCAAACATGTTAGTCAAGCATTTTTTATATTAGCCATGGAATTTAATTTACTAATACCCATGCCCTCCTACATACCAGTTTTACTGTATTCTGAGGATCATGCTTGTAATACAGTGAGTGAAAGCAAACCAAGAGTGCAGTTTCCAGTATGCTTTTCTTACTAACATTTAAATGTGAGGCTCAGGTGGCACAGTGATTACTTTATTCTCACAGAGACTTTTATAGCCTTATACATTCAGAACCGTTATTTTGGAGGAAAATCAACTATTAATATTTTTAAAAGCTAATTTTCTATCTTTTTCAATGGTAATGTGTCCAACTCCTTTACCATACCATCTTAAACTCTGTCAGAAGGCTTGTTTTAATTGCTTTCTCATTTAAATCTTAATCCTTGGGATTTGATCTGTGCCTTTGAGCACAGCAAGTTCTTTTATTTTATTAGAAAAAAAAAAGTTGGGATTAAAGCAGTGCTTTGGGTAAGTTTGTATAAAATCTCCACCAGTGAATTTAAATCTTTGAAGACCTTTTGTTCATCTGATTGAACACTTCTCAAAGATAGAATATTTTAAATCTTCCTTTAAGCCACATTTATTAATCAAAATCTATCCAATGGGATATTATGGCCCCAAAGCCATAACTGTCTTCTTTAGGCAAATCTAAAGTTTGGATTTAACCAAAGGGAATATCTAATAAGCAACTTTCTATATTTAAAAAGTTTTCCTTCCTCCAATGAATAATTGACTCTATTTGTTTCTATCTAAATTCTGACATTTCTTATTACCATATTAAATCAAATTATGCTACAAGTTCCCAAGTGTTCAGGTAGTATACACACTATCACGGTATAAAGCTAGATTTTTGTTTTCTGCTACTGAACCTAAATTGCATGAAGCAATCAGGGCTTGCTCACTTAGACTCTCTCTAGCCTGTTTTTTTTTTTTTTTTTTTTTTTTTTTTTTTTTTTTTTTTTAAGATCCCCATTTCCAACCATCCATAGAAACTTCTAATAGGGGAGTTCTTTACGTAGATGCAAACCAAGAGGTGAAATGGATGTTTCATACATTGGCTGAATGACAGAGAAAGGTAAAATGCGACTTCAGACTTCGAATTCCTTGTCAAAGACTCCATACATACTAGCATGGGAAGGAAAGGTAAATTTGGGTTGTAGGGTTGCTGACTCATATGCATGTCAGGTCAGGGAACTATCTGGACTGCACAGTCCTCTTCAGTAGAAACACAATTGTTAGTTTTTTTAAATTTCCACATGCTTATAATAAAGTTCATCTGGAAGACATTTTGTGGCCAAATATTTTTTCCTTCTGAGATCTTCAAATTTCTTAACAAATTGCAATGAGAAGACATGTGATGAGAAAAGGAAGCACCTTTTTTCATCATGGATTCTTAAAGAGGCTTAAAATGGCGTCTTTTACGTGTTTTATCTGAGTTGATCCTCACATAATTAGATAACAAAGATAACAGTATTATCTTAGTTTCACCACCGAAGTCAAGAAAATAGAGAAAGAGTAATTTGCACAAAATTACATAATTTAATGTCAGACCCTTGGATAAATGATGCAACGAATCTGTATGTAGATAGGTGACACATCATAAACATAATCCCTTGAATATAACCAAGACTGTCCAGCTGAAGAATCAGGGTGGCTTCAAAGACATTCATATTAGATAGAACAGTCTAAGCAAGTTATAAAAGTAAAAGTGGAAAAACACTAGGTATGATTTGATTTGAAAAGTAGTCCCATCTCAGTATAACCCAGAGAAAATCCATAAATCATCTATAATTATTCCGTAAACTAGATATTATGGTGTCACTGTAGTTTTTATGTTTGTCCCATCACAACCTCATGGTAAAATGTGATCTCCAGTGTTGGAGGTGGGCCTAATGAGCTGTTTTGGTCATGAGGGAGGATCATTCATGAACAGATAAATGCCCTCCCTTGGCGGTAAGTTCTTGCTCTATTAGTTCCCAAGAGAGCTGGTTGTTAAAAAGAGGCTGGCACCTTCCCCACTCTCCCTCATTTCCTCTTTCACCATGTGATCTCTGCCTGGCAATTTCCTTTTGCCTTTTACCAAGTAGCCTGGGCCCCATCCCAGAAACCAAGCAGTTGCTGGTGCCATGCTTGTTGTACAATCTGCTGAAGTGTGCGTTATTATATAATGTATACCTTTGTTTCCTTATAAACACAGCCTCAGATATTCCTTTATAGCAACAAAAAATGAACTAAGACAGGTGTGGTGAAAAGTTCATTGAATCCAGAGTCATGAAGAATGGTTCAAGACCTAGTTTTACCACTTATTAGTTGGAGTCAAGAAGGTTAATTTTGGTGAGTTCTATTTTTTCCCGAAAGATGTTGAAATAGTTATTTAAAATTCTCTTAGATATTTTTAGTTAAAATATTCTATGATTGAAAAATTATAGCAATAATTAATGTGGGTACTGGTGAACTAGGAACAAAGTAGAAAGGAGGTATTTGAAAAATTATGAAGGTGGAATAAATATGACATGATCTCTGATTAGATTCATGGGAAAGGTTGAAAGCAATATCAGAAATAATTGCAGTTTAGAAGTTTGGCAAATTAGTGAATGGTATGGTATTAATAGAAGTAGAAGAAACAGTAGGAGTAAAATTAGATGAGAATTACTAGACTTGGGTTTTTAAGATTAGAGATTTTGTTTATATCTTGTTATCTTTAGGTCATAGTAGTGCATAATTCATGCCATGTTCTCAGTATGTATTATATTATACAGTTTCTAACCTTAAAGAATATTCTTCTTCTTTGATAGGTTTGCGCAATGTACTGAATGATTAAGGTAGGTGCTTTCTTATTTTCCTGTTAAGAACATTCATGTATCTGGCTACAAGAGTGATATAGGATTACTGACAAAGTTAAAACACAAAGAGGGGTACAAGACAAACAAACAAACAAACAAAACAAAATTGCTTACAACTTTACAAGTCACAATAACTGTGGCTAATATTTTAGGGCATAACTTTACCATTGTTTTTAAAATAACTTTTGTTTTCTTCTATGACCTCTGGGAAGGCCATTAACAATAAATATATATTGGGAGAGAGGATGCTCTTTAAGACAGGTTCAGTTGGTGCTAACGTTGTTTTTATTAGAGGAGAAGTGCTGACAATATTATTTTTCCAGGATTTTAATTTTAGAAGGATTTCTTTAGTTCAGGTACAATGGAAAGGAAAGAAAGCTGTGAATACCAAGATATAATTGAACAGCTCCTCGTTTTCTCTATGTTATTTTAGTTACCATTCTCATATATTAGATTTGATAATATGGCAGTAACATTGCCTCCATTAACTAGAGTTGGTTTCAAGATCCAGTAGAGCTGATGGGGTAATATCTGGTACCCAAATGGACTAGGCAGATTGAACTTGTAAATTACTTTGCACAAAGAGTTTGTGGTAGGCGGCATGTTTTGAAAAGCTGAGGAAAGACAAGTAAAAGGTGGAACAGTGAATAATGGAATCCCACAGTAGTATTACCACTGAATAAGCAATGATGCCTGTATGCTACTCAGTATACTATGTGCAGTAATGACACTAGGCCCATATTGAGATCCGGAGACTTAGTATTCTAGTTAATCAGTTAAACAGTGACTTTGATGGGAGAGACACCAGAGATCGTCATAGCAGCTTAAGATAACTCAGTGTTTAAGAGCACAGTTCTTAATGTCAGACTGCCTTGAGCTGGAATTTCTACTCTGACATTAATTTATGTAATTTTGTGCAAATTACTCTTTCTCTGTTTTCGCGACTTCATTGGTAAAACTGGGATACTACTGTTATCTTTCTTATGTAATTATACGAGGATCAACTCAGATAATACATGTAAAAGACCTAGACAGGTCAGTCACATTTACATTTTCAGTAAGTTTTAGCAACTATTTTAATTATTCTGAATTTCATCTCATAAAGAGGAAGTTGAATATCCTTTGAATCATAGGTCTAAATCCTGCCTCTGTTGTTTATCAAATAGAGTATTGACAAAATAACCAAATAGTCTGGCTGTGGCTGCCTCGCCTTTCATGACTTTAAGTGTTAGTATGGGAGATAAAATGGGATATGTATGCAAAAGAGCTTGGTTAACTTAAAACTATCCGACAGAAATACAGAGTGCCCACTGTTGTTTTATTACTAGAAGAATATTTGCATAAACATGCACTATCATGGAATCTTTTGGTCAGAGGAAAAAGATTCCAAGTTCATCAATCTAATCATCCTTTCAAAACCTGAATCCCCTTCTTCAGGTAGTTTTTTGTCTATTAATTGAATTGGTTCAATAAATGTGATTTGGGCACCTACCACGTTCTAGGCAACTTGGTACTGATTAGGGATACAAAGACAAAATTATATTTTTAATATTTATTATTGCTTTGCCTTCCTTTTTCAGGAATGATTTAAAGTAACTCCAAAAGAAAAAAAGGACATGTAATTATCTGCCTTGATTTTAATACCTCTGATGATAAGGCAGAGGGAACCTATTCCATCTTTGAGGTTTTCTGATTATTAGGATGTTTTTCTTGATCACGTCCTTAACTCCTGTAATTTCTAAGTATTGGTACTATTGTTATCACTTGTTATATGGGGCCATATTCAATGTGCAAAATCTCTGTCTTACACTTCAGTCCTTGTCTTTAATATTTAAAACAGCTTTCCTATTGCCCAAGTTTCTTTTCTCTAGGTTAAACAATCTTTGTTTCTTAGATATTTTTCATAAAACTTGGAGTCATGTTCTATTATAGCTTTGCTGGCCATTTTCTAATTTGTTCTCTTGCCTTTTTAGAGTGTCTCAATTCTGTTAAGCTGTCAGCCCCATTTGAATATACCATATAATCTAGCCCACTCTTTGTTTAAACCTTTAAAAATTTACTTTTTCTGTAGTCCTATATAAACATCTATTTCTGCAGAACCTTCTCCATTCTGACTTTAAAATGCAGAGTACAACTTAACTATATGGTTCCCATGACTTCTACTTCCTAGTTAACTGTTCATTGTTGATCAGAGTTCAGTCCGGAAAAGTTTCCATAGTAACTTATATCTTGAACAGAAATGTTCAACAAGGAAAGTTAGGAAATTCAAAGATACCCTCATTTTATTATTATAGCCAGTTGCTTTTTATCAACATTGAAGATAAAATAATAAACGTGCCTAAAGTAGATTGTTGAGAGGAAGGCATGCTTTGGATATATCACTTTGAGGATAATCTTAAGAGAGGTTACTACAATATTTTCCAATACAATGTGTCTATGCCTCTATTAGCAAAATAACCTAGAGTCATGAAAAGATGTAATATTTAATGCAATCAGTGTTCTACGTTTATCTCCTTCATCGAAACTATAGAGATTCTATAACTGATGGCTATGTAGGTTCCAGGTGGTTTAGGTGCGTCTCTCCCTGGATATTTGATTTATTTGTGATAGATTTCTGATTGTTGTTAAATAATAGTTAAGTGGAACAAAAATAAAAAAAATCTTCTATTTATCTCTATTTCAATTTTAAAATGTTTAGTTCAATAAAAAATATATATTTTGTGAAGGACTTCTGGTTTTAGTTCCAATCTCTTGATTTAAAGAGTCTGGAAATCACTGCTCTCATTATCTTTATGAGAAAAGGCTGGAAAAGTTTAAAACCAACAGCTTTCTTTCACCCATTAGATAACTGAGGTTACAGGTCATACTACCACCTGAAAATCTAAAGAAACAGATGCATCCACAGTCACAGGTGAGATCCGTTTTCCTGGAGCAGAAGCTGATAGAAACACTTAAATGATAATATTGATTAATTGCTGGGGGCTGTGTGTGGACTAGCATGCGAGTATAATATTGTTGGGGGTCATGGTATTGGTAGTAGGGGGCACACTGTCGTACAATTTACTTCAAGGAACCCTACCAGGCTTGATATGGTTTGGCTGTGTCCCCACCTAAATCTCATCTTGAATTGTAGCTCTTATAATTCCCACGTGTTGTGGGAGGGACCCAGCTGGAGATAATTGAATCATGGGGGCGGTTTCTCTCACACTGTTCTCCTGGTAATGACTAAGTCTCACGAGATCTGATGGCTTTATAAGGGGTTTCACCTTTCCCTTGGCCCTCATTCTCTCTTGCCTGTCGTCATGTAAGATGTGCCTTTTGCCTTCTGCCATGATTGTGAGGCATCCCCAGCCACACGGAACTGTGAGTTCATTAAAACTCTTTTTCTTTATAAATTACTCGATCTTGGACATGTCTTCATCAGCAACATGAAAATGGAGTAATACAAGGCTCTTGTGAAGATCTGAGAAATCCCTTCATAGCTGTGGTGGGGGAAGGGGAAGAGTAATTATTAAATAATCCAGAGCAGTTCCTCAACAATGACCTATACTCCATTAGCAGACATTACCAGGCATTATCCCACCTCAGGTAAGGACATTGCTCCCCCTCTAGTTATTTTTTTCTCACCTAAGAGTGGTGGGACTTGTGAAGGAAACTTGCTGAAGGCACAGACATACTAAAAGACTGGGCTTGAATCATAAATTATAAAACACCTTTTCTCCCTCACACTTTACCAGCATGACAGGCTGCGGTATAATAGCAATGGATTATAGCTGAAAAAGCTGCAATCTGCAAACTCTCTGAGGAAGAGTGCTCAGAGTAAAAAAGGGGAGAAAAACAAACAAAAAATCTTGAAAGAAGCCAGAAGAGCAAAATAAAAATCTTTACAAGGATAAGGAATACACTAGACTTTGTCCAGAATGGTATTTCCTAGGTTATAGTTTCAACAGTTTTAATAATTTTGGGTTTTACACTTAAATCTTTAATCCATGTTGAATTGATGTATGTGCTTGGTCTAAGAAAGGGGTTCATTTCAATCTGCATATGGCTAGCCAGTTAGCACCATTTGTTTAATAGGGAGTCTGTTCCCTATTGCTTGTATTTGTCAATTTTGTCAAAGATCAGATGATTGTATGGCATTATTTCTGTGCACTCTGTGGTGTTCCACTGGTCTATGTATATGTTTTTGTACCAGTACCATGCTGTTTTGGTTACTGAAACCTTGTAGTATAGTTTGAAGTTGGATAATATGATGCCTTTAGCTTTGTTGTTTTTGCTTAGGATTGCCTTGGCTATTTGTGCTCTTTTTTGGTTCTACATAAATTTTAAAATAGGTTTTTTTTTTTCTTCTAATTCTGTGAAGAATGTTATTGCTAGTTTGATAGGAATAGCATTGAATATATAAATTGCTTTGGTCGGTATGGTCATTTTAATGATATTGATTCTTCCTATCCATGAGCATGGAATGTTTTTCCATTAGTTTGTGTCATCTCTGATTTCTTTGTGTGGTGTTTTGTAATTCTTGTTGTAGAGATCTTTTACCTCCCTGTTAGCTGTATTTCTGGGTATTTTATTCTTTTCCTGGCTACTGTGAGTGGAATTGTGTTCTTGATTTGACTCTCAGCCTTGGATGTTGTTGGTATATAAGAATGCTACTGATTTTTGTACATTGATTTTTTTTTTTATCCTGAAACTTTGCTGAAGTTATCAGCTCAAGGGGCTTTGCGGGAGACACTATGGGCTTTTTCTAGGTAGAGAATCATATTGTCAGTAAACAGGGATAGATTGACTTCCTGTATTCCCATTTGGATAGTCATAGACCCTGGTAAAGATTTTCTGATGGAGATGTCAAAAGCAATTGCAACAAAAACAAAAATTGACAAATAGGATCTAATTAAACTTAAGAACTTCTGCACAGCAAAATAAACTATCAACAGAGTAAACAGACAGCCTACAGAAAGGGAAAAAATATTCACAAACTATGCATCTGACAAAGGACTAATATCCAGAATCTATAAGGAAGTTAAACAAGTTAACAATCAGGAAACAGCCCTTAAACAAATTAACAAGCAGAAAACAACCCCATTATAAAGTGGGTAAAGGACAAGAACAGATAGTTTTCAAAAGGCATACACGCAGTCAACAAGCATATGAAAAAATGCTCAACATCATACCATCTCACTCCAGTTAAAATGGCTATTATTAAAAAGTGAAGAAATAATAGATACTGGCGAGGCTGTGGAGAAAAGGGAACATGTATACACTGCTGGAATGGGAATGCTTGTACACTGAACTCATGTAAATTGAACTCATGTAAATTGGTTCAGTCATTGAGGAAAGCAGTTTGGTGATTCCTCAAAGAACTTAGAATTACTGTTCAACCCAGAAATGCCATTTTGGGGTGTATACCCAAAATAATATAAATCATTTTACCATAAAGATTCATGCACATGGGTGTTCATTGCAGCATTATTCACAACAGCAAAGGTATGGAGTCAACGTAGATGCCCATTAACAGTAGACTGGATAAAGAAAATATGGTACATACACACCATAGAATATTATGCAGCCATAAAAATAATGAGATTATGTCCTCTGCAGCAACATGGATGGAGCTGGAGGCTATTATCCTAAGTGAACGAACACAGGAACAGAAAAGCAAATACTTCATATTCTTACTTATAAGTGGGAGCTAAAATTGAGAACACATGGGCACAAAAAAGGGTCAGACACTAGGGCCCACTTGAAGGTGGAATGTGGGACAAGGGAGATAGAAAAATTGGGTATGATATTTCACCTCAGTGACAATCTGTACACCAAGCCTCCATGACTTGCAATTTACCTGTATAACGAACCTGCACATGTAACCCTGAATCTCAAAAGTTAAAAAAAGAACAAAAAGACAATTAAAATAATAATTATGGAAAAAATAGGAAGTCAGCATACTAATAAAGTGCATGGGTATAAAAGTATATTTTTCAAACCTAAAAAGCTATTCAAATTAGTATGGGTTTTAAAACAGAAATTGTCTTTCTGACATCACTGAACTGATATAAAACCAAGAAAAACTGACGTCCAATTTAATAAAAGCTGTCAATATTTGAATATTTTCAGTCAATGTACTAACCAGATCATTTGTTTTGTAACTGTGTGTCTTCCAATTGACCCTGTGCAGAAAGGTGAGATTTTTGTTTTCTGAAAATGTAACTTGCATGAACTCTTCTTTCCTGTGGTCACGGTGACATTTGTCACATTTGTGATGTTTGGGCATAGATTGCAGAAAAAATAGTATCATATGCACACAATATACACATACATATACATGCACGTGAATATACACGTATAAACACAAACCACAAACATACCTGGTAGCATACACATACATACACACGTACACATATATATAGACATATGCACACACACGCACCAACCTACATGTATGTTTATCCAGGCATGTGTGCACATACCTACACACAAACATACATACGCATACTCCATGCACATACTCGACACATACACCCACTAGATATTCCAAAATTAATTTTAAACATTGAGCGTTTGAAAATGTGAACCACACCAATAAAAGCTGGATTAAAACAAAACAAAATAAAAAGAATTATATCAGTGTTCTCATCAAAAATTATGAAAGCAAGCAGAGTGGAGTAAAATATGTAAAGTGTTAAAAAGAAACCTGGAGGCCGGGCGCGGTGGCTCAAGCCTGTAATCCCAGCACTTTGGGAGGCCGAGACGGGCGGATCACGAGGTCAGGAGATCGAGACCATCCTGGCTAACATGGTGAAACCCCGTCTCTACTAAAAATACAAAAAAATAAGCCGGGCGAGGTGGCGGGCGCCTGTAGTCCCAGCTGCTCGGGAGGCTGAGGCAGGAGAATTGCGCGAACCCGGGAGGCGGAGCTTGCAGTGAGCAGAGAGCAGGCCACTGCACTCCAGCCTGGGTGACAGAGCGAGACTCCGTCTCAAAAAAAAAAAAAAAGAAACCTGGAATTCTATATCTAGTGAACTTATCTTTCAAAGGTAAAGAAGAAATTCTTTCTCAAACTAAAATGAAAGGATTTCATTGCCCACAGATCTGCCCTGTTAGAAACATTTTTAAAGAAAGTTCTCAGACAGAAAGAAAATCATCCAAGTCATAAACTTGGATCTATATAAGGAAATGAAACGCATCACATAAGAAATAAGTAAAGATAAAAATAAAATCTTTTTAAAATTATTAATTGTTCTAAAATGTTAGTGTATTTAAGTAATAATAATACAATGTAATACAATACAGAGCATATAGATAAGTGAAATGAACAATAGCAATGTCGCAAGGAACAGAGGGAGGGATTGGAGATAGTCTGTTATAAGGTACCTGCACTGCATGTGACGCAGTATAATATTATTTGAAAAAAGGCACTTAGATTAGTTAAAAAAAAAATGCATACTGTTAACTTTAGAAACGGGGAACAAATGCAACTAATAGAAAACAATTGCAAATAGGTAGATATTAACTGAACTGTATTAATAATCCTGTTAAATGTCAATGTTTTAATACAGTGATCAAAAGACAGAGATATATATTCAGAAAAAAGTACGAAAGGATGAAACAAGATAAAGAATGAGAGAGACAGAAATGAGGGGAACAACATTATTGGTATGTAGACTCTAACTTGATTAATTTTACCATTTTTTGTCAGTGTAATTTTGGGCAGATTAAATTTTTGTCGTAATTTTTTGATCTGTAAAATTGGTAAAGTAATACCTACCTCACAGAGATTTAGGGAAATTAAATAACAATATTTAAAAAGTGCTTATCACGATACTAGATATGTAGAAAGTTTTAAATAAGTGGTAGCTACTAATATGCGATTTTACATTAAAAAATAAAGATACATCACTTGGAACTAGAACAAAATTTTAATTTCCTAACATCTTCAGTTTTGTAACTGTTTTGAATTTTGTGTCAAAACTCCTAAAACCTGGTAATGTTTCTTGTAACTCTAGTAATAAATTAACATATCAGTTCCTAGCAGTCTCCTAGAAGATAGAATAAAAAATCATGGATGTCTCGTTTCCAGGAAATCAAAACAACCTTTCTTAGGTTTAACTCACGAAAACAACCCAATGATTTAGCAGACAAACCTACACGAACATTTTCAATTCAGTAATTAAAATTTATATTGTATTCGCTAATTGAAACAATTGTTTTTGGAAGTGTGAAGTGAAATTGTATATTTATTGTTTACATATGTCTGTAGGAAGGCTAAAGTAAGCAAAAGTATCACAATACAATACTGAATTTGCACTTTAATTTGAGTTTCCTGTTGCAGGATTACTAGGATTAAAATTTAAGGATAAGAAAAAAGAAAAGAAATTCCATCTAGCTCACCCTTTCTCACCCAGACCTATAGATGTAATAGCCTCGGGGCACTGAGGTGTGTCAGCACTATTTCTGCAGGAACTTCAGTTAGCAGCTACCCCAAGAGTCTGAATCGGTTATAAATCTGACTCTTGTGTCAAAAAGCAAAGGTTAGGAGTCACTTACTCCTCCTGGCTTAGAAAGACCTGGCAGAGGAGAACAAAGGCCCTTAGAAGCTTATTTTCTTAAATGTAAAGCAACCTGTGCCCTTGCAAATATTTGAGGTCTTTTTGGATGACAGATGGAAATTTACTAAAAGAAATGTGAAAAATGTAAAAATGATGTCTGTAGCCTTAAACTAAAACTTCCATTTGTTTGAGAGAAGGGGGCACCTTCTCCCTTGGTTCATTTGGCATCAAATTAAATCCATATTCTCATGCTGCGAAACTGGGATAGTGCCATCTATTTAATTAACTGGAAACTTTGGCACCTGTCTCATGGAGCCCATCATAGTTGAGAAAGTTGCCTATCTGTTGAATAACTTGAGTGGAGCCCTTTAAAAATTGCTTAAAAAGCTGGAAATAACCTAACCACTTAATCACAGTACAGTGGGCATTCTGTTTCACCCACTTGATGAAATATAATAAGTCTATTAAAAGTATTGTTAAACTTTCACATTCATCCTTATTATAAGGAGGCTAAGAAATAGGGCATAGAAATATGTAGAAGTATGAATTTAGCTAAATAAAAAGTCTTTTAAGCCAACATCAAAACATTTGCCTGAGAAAGCAATTGGAAGACTGTGTACCAAAATGTTGACCTTTGATTATGGGGGTATTTTTTTGTTTTAATCCTTTTCTCTACTCTTCTGAATTTTGCTAACTTTCTATCATGTCCCTAGAAAGTTCTTAAAATAAAAAAATCCCTTCTTAAAATTTTATTTTCACTAATGTTAATTGAATGCAGATGTGTGACAGGCCCTGTGCTAAGGCAGAGAGAGATGGGTGACAGATCTCGCCTTGTAGCTGTTTACATTCTGGAGGAGAAGGCAGACAGTTACATAAATAATAAAAACACTAAGAATGGAATGTACTAGCAAGACATATGCAGGTACAGCGATAGCCCCCAAAAAAGAGTGATCTACTGGGGAAGAGGAAGAGATCAGGAAAGTGGTTTTCTTATTGTCTTGTTCACTTAATAATCAAGCAACATAAGGACTTAGTATATGTTAGGTCTTGTTTTTGGTGATAGAGATGCAACAATGGACAAAACAAAGATCCCTGTTCTTGAAACTGAAACTCTAGTGAAGAAGACAGACAATAAACAATAACATAAATAGGCAAAAAAAAAAAAAAAAAAAATAGTACATGATCAGTGCTATGGATATAAGCATTAAGGCAGGGTAAGGAAGGTCAGGAATGTGAGCATGGTATGGGGGCAGTGAGGAGTTAAGTTACAATTTAAAATAGGGTGATGAGGGAAGGCCCCACTGAGAAAGATCAATTCGAACAAAGATTTGAAGGTGGTGAAAAAGTTAGCAATGAGGGTATTGGGATCAAAATGGTTTGGGCATAAGGCACAGCCAGTGCAAATATCCACAGATGATAACATCCTGGTATGGTTGAAAAAAACTAGGCTAGAGTGGAGAGTGAAGGGAAAAGTAAGTAGGAGATGAGTGTAGAGAGTTGAAGTCATAAATAGACTCTTAGGTCATTGCAGGGACTTTGTTTTACTCTGAGATCATGAGTCACTGGAGGGTTTTGATCAAAGAAAATACTTTATCTGACTTCTGTTTTAATAGGATCCCCTAGGCTACTGTGTTGAGAATTGACTCTAGGGACAAAAATGTAAGTAGGGCTGCAATTTAGGAATCTGACAGTAATTCAGGTAAGACTCATGACATCAAGACATCACGAGGACTCAGACAATGACAGTTATAAGTGCAGGAGTAAGAGGCAATAGACTGAGCATATATTTAAAAAGCAGAGCCAAGAGATTTCTGACTCATCCACCTAATACAGACTGAGGCATCAAGAATGACCCCAAGGATTTAAAGCCAGAGTCACCAAAAAAAAGACACTATAGATAGAGAAGAGATAAAGACTACAGACTAAACCCTTGGACGCTCACAAATTACGAAGGTGAGGATAAGAGGAGAAATAAGGAAAAGAGACTGACAAGGACAAACCAGTGAGAGAAGAGGAAAATTCCAGAAGAGTTTGGCATTCTGGAAGCCAGTGAAGAATGAATTTCAAGTAAGAAGGAATGAGTGACCATATCAAGAGCTGCCAATCAAAATGGATACCACTGGGGACGTTGACATGAGCAGTTTCAGTGCAGTAGTTGGGTGAAAGCTGCAGTAAAATGGGCTTAAGAGTGAATGGCAGAATAATAATTGGAAAGGCAAGTAGAGAGATTTCTTTCACAAAGTTTTCCTGAAAGGATTGCTAAGACACTGTGCAGTTGCTTGAAAGGTACAGAGAAACATTTTAAGACAAAAGCAATAGCAGCATGTTTCTATACTGATAGTTACAATCTTGTAGATTCTGAAATTTTGATGATAAACGCAAGAGCAAGAAAATTGCTGGAAGATTCCTTGAATCAGTGAGCAGGATGGGAACTTGGACACAAGCAGAAACATCAGCTTTGATAAGAGGATGAATGGTTCATTTGTGGGGATGACAAGGAATACAGATTTGGGGAACACAAAGGCCAGGATTTGAGTAGCTGTGGTAGTGGAAATACTTTTTTTTTCAGTCAAATAGGAAGGAAGATCATCAGCTGAGTATGAGGTTGGAAGAGGATGTGTTGAGGGTTTGAATAGAGAGGTGATATGGTTTGGATATTTGTCCCCTCCAAATCTCATACTAAAATGTGACCTCCAATCTTGGGAGTGAGGCTGAGTAGGAGGTGTTTGGTCATGGGGACAGATCCCTCATGAATGGCTTTGTGCCCTCCCTGTGACAATGAGTGAGTTTCATTTCTATTAGTTCAGGAGAGAATTGGTTGTTAAAAAGAGCCTGATACCTCTTCACTTTTTTCTTCGCTCCTTCACCGTCTGACACACCAGCTATCCTTGCATTCCATCATGAGTAAAAGTTGCCTGAGGCCTCACTGAAAACTGAGCAGATGTCAGCCTCATGCTGCTGGTACAGCCTGCAGACCCATGAGCCAAACAAATCTCTTTTAAAAAATAAATTGTCCAGCCTTAAGTATTTCTTTATAGCGATGCAAAGCAGACCAGTACAATAGGCAAATGCATTAAATTGAAGAGTGAGCAAATGCATGAGTTAGTGAAAAATGGTGTAATTACCTGGCAGCATCAAGCACCCCACTAAGCTTCATTGTCATTAAGTTAAAGTGAAACTGATCCATATGGTGGAATGGTTTTCTTTACGTTCACTCGGCTGCATGGGTGCATTGTAGCTTTGCCAAGAATGATTACAATGAATCCAGAAGGGCCAGTAAACCAAAGGTTCATACGGGGCAGTGATGATAATGATGAATCATAGGATTTAAACTGGGCTGGGAGAAGTTCATGCTACCTCACAGGCTAGTAGGGAAGACAGACAGGTACATTAATATATCTGTGTGCATACATGCATGGTAAGGTGCAAATGTGCCCATGTAAATGAGTAAGAAAGCAAGATATTTCTTACTCTATGGTCAGTAACATCACTGACCTTTTAATCAGTCCTTGTCTTTTTAGAACTAGTTGTTACAGACTGTGATAGCTTTGCTAGGGCTACAGATAGGTCCCTCTGTCTCATTTCAAGCAGGGAGGAAGCAGACTTGAGTCTCCTTTAGGAAACCTGGATAGTTGGTACTCAGCTGGCTAAGCTGATAACCATGCACTAGTCAAAGTAGTATATAAATCACACTTTCAGTGCAATAAAAGTTTTCTCAGACCATCCAAGTTTTGTCTACTTTTCTTAATTATGTAAATTAGGCAGTTTTATTTTGCAACCAGTTTACTTTCAAAAAATGTAAAAGAATGTAAAATTATTTTAAGGCATTAAAGTCTAATGCCTCAAAGAAAAATCAGGACATTTTATCTTTTCTTGTAATTATTTCAAGGTCTTTCATAGCTTAAATCACCAGTGCTTGAAATAACATCTGATTCTAAGAAGAAAAAATAAGTGCAGATGCAGTGTGTGTAGATACTTATGCATATGTGCACAGGTGTACACACATGACATAATTTGACTTTATCTTGTATGGCTATTCAGTGTTGCGCTCCAGA
This sequence comes from Chlorocebus sabaeus, assembly GCF_047675955.1. Taxonomy (NCBI): domain Eukaryota; kingdom Metazoa; phylum Chordata; class Mammalia; order Primates; family Cercopithecidae; genus Chlorocebus; species Chlorocebus sabaeus. The sequence goes on along the minus strand of NC_132904.1, from coordinate 27,780,784 downwards.
CCCTGGAAGGCTTTGTTATCTTGAAGTGTTGTGTTAATCTAGGTGATAACAAGGTTCACAGAGCTATTTTCATTTGTGACTAAATACAGAATTTCTGTTGTAGAGTTAATCTTTTATTAAAAATTATTTTAGAAGTATTTTGCAAAGTACCTGATAAATGATGCCTGATGTAGTAGTACCCAAGAATTTCTGCAATTATTTTAAAATGGATAATAAAACTATTAAAATAAATGTTATACCCTTTTTAGAAATACTTATGGGCCATTTAGCACTTTACAGGATATCAAGTATGAATCACCTTGGCTTGTCCTGGCCTTCATGACTTCATTTTGATAATATAATGAGGTTCTTCCTCAAAGCACCAGGCTCTTTTTTTATTCAAAAAGTTAAGTGTTGTACAGTTGCTTAAGTCTGGGAATTGATTGAGGAGTTGTGACTGCTTTGGTGGTTCAAGCTGGACTTCTGTTCAGTAGAGTTAGAACTGTTCCAATTATACAGATGAAGCAAAAATGTAGTAGACTGTTCATCTTTTTATCTTCTAAAGACACCACCATCAACTAGCCAATGCCATAGGTCTCTGTAAGTCAAACTGTTCTGGTTACTGCTTTGACTCCATTGCCCATTGTGGTAATCATGTTCACTTCCATCTTATCTGTGGAGATTAAGTGTTCTCACCTGTTCCCTGACACCTACAATCCCATTATGCCTGTTTAATTTTGGAATCCCAGCTTGATAGTGGCACTTCTCATTGCAGATCCCTTTGGGGAAGGTCAGGAGAAAGGCTGAGAGAAAGATTAACTGCCTTGGTATGCTGAAGAGGAAGGTATACAAAGTCTTAGGGAGATTGAAATGTTAAAGCGGATTTATTATATAAGACCTATTCACCTATTAAGTTAGCATGTGACCTGTGCTGCCTGTCATGCACTGGATGCTGTCTGATTCAGTAGAGCATAAGGTTGAGATCATATAACAGCACTCCATTATCAGATGAAAGTGACCTATGTGAAATAGGACTCAAACAGGCCCTCAAGATACAAGTCAGTTATGTGAGAAGTAACTCAAATGTCCATGCCCCCTACTCTTGCTACATTACCTTCTCTCTCCCAGCCTATGCTTTTGGTTTTATGAGGAATTCACTATTACCAATTGAATGAGGAAGAGAAATTTCAGGCCTGGTTTACGGGTGGTTTTGTATAATATATAGAAACCAACTGAAAGTGGACAGCTGTAAACTTCAGCTGCTTTCTGAGATATCTCTGGAGTACAGTGGTGAAGAGAAATCTTTCTAGTGGGCCTAACTTCAAGCATATAAAACTTGAAGCAAATAAAAGACCTGTTTATTTTCCCTGGAATGAGAAATCATCAGGGACTTGGAAAGGAATATGGTTAGAGAGTTACGGACATAGAGATCTGAGGAAGAGGAGTATGGATAGCGCTCTCATACTGGGCAAACAACATATTTAAATGTTTTCAAATGTTCATGTCCCATGTGAATATTCACCAGTTGGTTACATAGTAGAGAATAATGTTATAAATTAAATAGTTAGAATGGCCTTTTCTGTGGATACTGGTCAGCTTCTTTTCCAAGCCACCCTTGCCATTACCCAGTGGACTCATGACAAAGCCCACTGGGTAATGACAAGGGTGGCTGGGGAAAGAGGCTCATGGCCACAGTGGCAGGGATAGGAGTCATGAGCTCTGCAGCGCGTGAGCTCTGGGGACAAGAGTGGCTGGGGAAAGAGGCTCGCAGCCACAGTGGCAGGGATAGGAGTCATGAGCTCTGCAGCGCGTGAGCTCTGGGGACAAGGGTGGCTGGGGAAAGAGGCTCACGGCCACAGTGGCAGGGATAGGAGTCATGAGCTTTGCAGCGCGTGAGCTCTGGGGACAAGGGTGGCTGGGGAAAGCTCACAGCCACAGTGGCAGGGATAGGAGTCATGAGCTCTGGAGTGCATGAGCTCTGCAGCAAAGACTTCACTCACTATGTAAGCAGATACAGCCATGGTTGAATTCCCGGTTTTTCAGCAGCAGATACCAATCGTGAGTTCCCACGATGGCATAATTCTCCAGCTAGATCCAACAGCAAACTAGTTGATTAGTGAATCTCTTCTATCATGCAAGAGGCAGTGCTTTGTTCTTACAAGAATAGAAACTTACTCTGGATATGGACCTGCCTTTCCTAAACACTTCTGCCCAAACATACAGAGATTCAATACATATATTCAAAATAGCATATACCTCTCCCCCAAAATATGATCTATGTTAAATAAGTAATTTTTAGGAATTGCCAGAGATTTACAAGATGGTAAAAGGTTTACATCAGAATGAAAGTATTCAGAGATCATTAATAAAGAAATGTTACTGAAGCTGTCTTTAAGACCAGGAAATGTCACATAGAAAGATGGAGAAGAGAGTTCTGATTGTTATTTCATACCAGTGGCACAGCACAAATGAAAATTAGAGTGGAGACTTTATTTGAGGACTGTGGAAAAGAATTTGTGGCCCATCTGTAGAATGCCTGTAATGGTCTTGGAAGTTAAGACTTGATCCTGTTAGAAATAAGGTTATTGATAGCTTGTGAGCTGGGAACTGACTGGACCAAAGGAGACTTTTAGAGCATATTGTTTATAAAATATGTTGGGGATGAAATCATTTTCAAGTACAGTTGTCCCTAAGTATCCATGGGGGATTGGTACCAGGACCCCTAGTAGATACCAAAATCTGTAGATCTGCAAGTCTGTTACACAAGATGGAGGACCATTTGCATATATCCTTTGCACATCCTCCTGTATACTCATAATACCTAACAATGTAAATGTTACAAAAATAGTTGTTATACTGTATTTTTATTTACATTATTTTTTATTGTTGTATTATTTTTTATTGTTTTTTAAAAATATTTTCATTTCATGATTGGTTGGATCTACAAATGCAGAACCCATGTGCATGAAGGGCCAATTCTATGTAGCCCAATATATAATATAATATATAATTCTCCATTACATTAGTCCAGTTGTAAAGAAACAAACCTTGATATAGTTGTGAGGATACAAAATTGAATTAAAAGGATAGATTTAACAGTGATTACAAAGGAGGAATTCAAAGGACTTTGAAATAGATCACATAGTATACATCTTTCATGATGTGTGTCTGTGTGTGTGTAGGTTAGAGAAGAGAAAGAGAAACCCAACATGACTACAATTTTCAAGTTGCATAACTGAGAGGAAGCAACGCTGCCCATAAAAGAACGAAGGGGGCCAGGCACGGTGGCTTACGCCTGTAATACCAGCACTTGGGAGGCCGAGGTGGGCAGATCACGAGGTCAGGAGATCGAGACCATCCTGGCTAACACAGTGAAACCCCGTCTCTACTAAAAATACAAAAAATTAGCCAGGCGTGGTGGCGGGCGCCTGTAGTCCCAGCTACTCGGGAGGCTGAGGCAGGAGAATGGCATCAACCCAGGAGGTGGAGCTTGTAGTAAGCCGAGATCGCACCACTACACTCCAGCCTGGGCAACAGAGCGAGACTCCGTCTCAAAAAAAAAAAAAAAAAAAAAAAAAAACAAAGGGAGAGAATTATTTCTCATTTCAGATTCATACGTAACACTCACTGAGAACATACTATACGTCAGGCACTGTTCTAAACATACTTCATGCAGTCTCTTATTCAATTTGTACATAAATATGATGGTAGGTGTCATTGTTTTGCTTTTTTTATAGCTGAAAAATGAAAAAGGCAAAGAGGCTAAAAAATGTGTGCAGTTGAGGTAAATGGAAAGATTCGAGAGGGGCTAGTTTAAATGCAGGGCGAGTGTTTAGAAAGAAGAGAGATGGAGAGGATATGCACATTCAAGTTACATTGCAAGTTATTCATATGGATTTTTGAAGTCAGTATGCTGATTTGATGCCCTGTGTATGAAAATAGTCATTGCACTAATCATATTTTAAGCAGTAGAGCCCAGACCAAAAGAAAGAAAGTGACATGGCTCTAGCATTACTTCAACTGATATTCTTAATTATAATATTATTGATGTTCTGTAAGAAAGCCTAGAGGCAAAAGCAAAATTAAAATTAATCATCTTCAACATTAAAATCAATAGGCAAAACCATGTGTAGACTTGTAGTAATAATTCATAGAAATCACCTTCTCATTACCCATTTCACTACATACTTACAGGTCTTAAAAAACGTGCCTTTTAGATATAGGCCCAATTATTTACACATTTCAAACACACGGTTCATTTTACCAGTGTACCATAAAAATATTTGTAAGCAATGCTCAGTTACGAGCCTTAAATTACTGACCACCTTTTGAGTAGATGAGTTGAAATTTTAAAGAGGTTTGAGGTTTCCCCAAGTGTGTTCTATAAAACCTTATTTAGTAAGTCTACAAAGAGTATTGTGGTCAAATAAGTTGGGAAAGTATGGGCTTATACAAACTTAAGTAATTTTCTTTACTGCAGTATGTTTCAAAACTATTAGTATGCTAATACAAATTGTGAATCATTAAGTTGGAGATAGAGTATGCATTTTCCAAGATGAATTTCCCTACCTAGTTCTCTTTTTGAGAGTCATCCTAACAGACTTGGGTTAAACAGAGAATGTTTTGGGTAACTGTGATGTAAGCCTCTTATTAGAATATAAGCATAATATAGTATATGTAATACATATCTTATAATATGTATTTCATGCAATAATATATTATATATTATCCTCCCATATAATAGTGTAACCCTTTCTTCTACTATACAATAATATTTAGACATTACTTACATATACAATTAATATTTTCTAATTGTAAGTTGCAAAAAATACAGTCATAAAGAAGATAGCAAAAATTATCTTTTATTATCCCATCTAGAGATTATTACTATTATCATTTTACATATTTCTTTTTTATTGAGGTTGCACTCTGTTTATATATGCTTTTGTTTCATTCCCTTTTAACTTAATGTTAGAATGACTCTTATTCCATAAAAGTGTATTTTGAATATATAGATTTTTATTCTGGTCTTTGGAGGATTATTAACAGGTGCAATGGGTAAGAGACTGGATGAATTATTAGGAGACCCAAATTTAATTTCAATCTTTGTTGCTAATTAGCTGCATGCCCATGACCTAGTCACTTAACATATTTGGGTCATTGTTTTTTCTCATTTGTCATTTGAGATGATTGCACTAGATAATTGGTAAGGTCACAACCAGCTATTAAATACTATTATCCTGTCATTTCCCCATATTATTTCAGACTTCAGGGGTGTCTGAATTGCCTGGTATTTTAGAAAGTTATTAGCTTTCTGTGAACACTTTGCATATTACCATGGCTCCATTTTATATGATAACTCACAATCAATTACCTATCAATATTAATTAGAAGAAAAGGCATCATTGCCCATGAACTCTTGTGTTTTCTACCATAAATTGAAAAGAAAAAACCCAAAAATTTACATTAACTGTAGATTGTCCATTTATGTATTATCTTACGGAATCTTAATTCTCAAAGAACCAAAAGATAGTTTCTTATTAACAAAATAATTATTTCTTCACTCGTATAGTGTGATTGGTAATTAATTACAAATACAAATTGTCCCTGAAAAGATAGGTGAAATGTAAATATATTTGAAATGATTCAGATCTTTCTGTTTTCTGCCAAGTGTTAGATACATTGCTGAGCCCTTGTGTGATCCTATTTGGCAAACAATGTGACTAGTATTTAGGAAAAGTAAAATCCTGCCTTCTTTGTTCATTCCCTTCTTTCCCCAAGACCCCTCCATCCTTCCCAAAAGTTTGGTTTAATTTGTGATTAAATAGACTACATCAACCTTTTTTTTTTTTTTTTTTTTTTAGTCCACTGTGATGCTTTAAATCATCATTCCTCTTTGAGTGAAAAAAGAAGGCAATTTTTTTTTTCAGTAATATTTTTCATATGCATATATGATCTTCCTGTTGTGCAGACTGGATCAGTAGACCATATCATTAATTAGAATAACTGTCCCAAGGGACCAATCATTAATTTTGTATTTTATGGTACATTCTAAATATCTCCTATGGATATGTACATAACATGGAATGCTGGGTAATGGGCAGATGGGACCTTGGTGATTCTTTTCTTCACTGATTTACATTCCATCCCCACTCCACTCCCATCCCACATCTAGTGAAGCTCTCATTTAGAAAAGATAGGTAGCTTGAGCTAGAGGATATAGGAAATTATACAGATTTAAATATAATTCTTGCGACCTGAATTTTTAAGCGAGGTTAATTCTTTTGAATTTATTTAACAATTTTTGAACATTACTAGAAAGCAAGGGTTTAAGGTTAAGAGAAAGGAAGTTCAGGAACAGGAAACAGTATGGTCTGATGTGAACAAGTGACCGAGTGACGTGCAGCAGTGAAGTGGCCCTTCATGAATTGAGAACTATATCTACACTGTACCCAAACAACACATTCTATTTAAATGACTATTTCTTTCCCTCCTGAGCCATGTTCATGATATTTACTATTTCCCTTCTTGCTTTTTCAGAATCTTCAGTCAACAAAGTATCAAGCAAGGAAGGAGGTTTAATAAGAAGTGGTTTAAAAATAATTCTTATATTCCCACTGTAAATAAATCACTATCTCATCATATATATGAGATTATCTATCTCATATATAATATATGCCTCATCATACTACCTAAAATGATTTCCTGAAGTGATAACCTAAAACAAATATGATAGAAAAATTGTTATTCCTCTACAAAAGCTCATACAAGACAAAAGAAAATGCCAATTTCTCTAAAGAGAAATAGACCATTACACAGGCAGATAAGAGAATGAAACTGTATGGCCAATATACATATAAAATGCTTAACTTTAATATTATTGAAATGAATTCAAAACAAAAAAAGTCATTTTTATTTATCAATTGATAACCATTTAAAAATATTATTGGTAAAGGTGACGCCCAACTGATGGGAGTATAAATCATTCTTTTCTTCACTGATTTACATTCCATCCCCACTCCACTCCCATCCCACATCTAGTGAAGCTCTCATTTAAAAAAGATAGGTAACTTGAGCTACCTATCTTTGACAATATGCATCAACTGTCATTAAAATTTTATAAAACTGACCCTGCAATTTCACTTGTAGAAGTATTAATTTAAGAAATCAAAGGGAAACATGCATAACAAACTATATTTATATTAATAGCAAGAAATACTGGAAACAAGTATCCAACTACAGGGAAGTCATTAAGTAAATTCTAGTACTTCCACCATTTAAAAATGTACATAGACATTAAAAAGTCATATTCTCAAAGAACATACAAATACATGCTGAAATGTTCATAATATAATTCTGAAAGAGAAAGGCCAACTGTATATTCAGTAATTTCTGAAATTTTATTTTTAATGTTCATTCCTCCCTCCAACTGCATGACTCCTAGAGCAGAGGTCAGGGTGAATCAGAATGAGTTTAAAGGAGTGTTTTAAAAACAGTTCTTGCGTTTTCCCTGTCAAATAGAGAAGAACCAGCACATGGATTTATAAACTCTTAACATTGTAAACACTAAGCTCCTATCAATAGTCTTAATTCTTACGTTTCATGAGGGTTGGGACCAGGACTGTGGAACCCAGTGCAAAAGTAAAATGCTTAATAATTTACCCCCAAATCATTAAGCATATCAGGAGGGCAGAAACATGGCATTAAACCAAGCATGGGGCCCTTGTAAGGTTCTGAGCTTGTTCCTTGTCTGCCTGCACTGGTGGAGCCCACATTGTATGAAAAGCAAGGATTTAAGGTTAAGAGAAAGGAAGGGAATTATATTTCCCCTCTAGTATAATTCAAGGAACTTGCAAGTGAACATGTATTCAACTTGCTATCCATGAAACCTATGTCTGTTTTTCACTAAGAACAAGTATTGAAGTGGTTTTTTTTTTTTTTTTACCACACCTATGTAGTAGAATATTTCTATCTAAATGCATACATCCACACATATCTCTGATAAACCTAAGTGTGCCAACTTGTATCCACCACCAGTATGTCAGATTTCTTCCAGTACCTGATTTTCAACCAAGATTTCTTTTTATCAGTGCCCCAAAATACTATTAGAGATAATATAACCAGAAAGAAACCATAAAAACTGTCAAACTTTGTGCTTAAAGCCTCTATTTGAGTCATTAAAACACATCAAAAAGCTCTTCGAAATGTATTAGGCAGCTGGAGGCATTAGAAAATTCTCATTGTTCTAAGTGTCTGCCAGTAGGGATTTGCCTAAAGATTATTGGCCTGGTCTGTTTCCAGATAATTAAAGTTTTGAACTGAATGTATGTGTAGTTACGGTAGAAAGCAGTTCCAGGTGAGTTCATTAAGATTTGCAGCACTATGTCTGAAATTTATAAATGTAACCTTGGTTATGCTTTTTTTTTATTTTAAGAGCTGGGATCTCACTTTATTGTCCTGGCTGGTGTGCAGTGGCTCAATCACAGCTCACTGCAGCCTTGAACTCCCAAGCTCCCTTGCCTCATCCTCCAGAGTCGCTGGGACTACAGGTGTATATCACCATGTCTGATTAAATTAAGTGTTTTTTTTTTTTTTTTTTTTTAATAGAGAAGGGGATCTCACTGTGTTGGCCAGGCTGGTGTCAATCTCTTGGCCTCCAGAAATCTTCCTGTCTCAGTTTCCTGAAGCTCTGCGATCAATTAAGCTCCTGATTTGATTTTGGTATAGCAAACCAGGGATATTCCGGTTATATCAAATCATGAAGTAGATGATTTTAGGAGAAAGGCTTAGAATTAATGATAGAGTATTTTATTTCCCTTGAGGTGGCCAGAGGAGTCATCGCCATTCTAGACAGTACAGCAAACCCTAGAACGACCATGTGCCATTTCTCACCTGCATTTGCTGCCTTCATGTTCTCTGAAACATGAATCAAGAAAGGAAAGCAAAATAATGTTGTGGACCAATCTCCTCCTTTTAGAAATGAGGAAACTATGACCTGGAATACAACTTGAAGGTCATTTAATTTTCACATGTCATGAAATGTTCTCCTTTTGATTTTTTTCTCAACCATTTGAAAATGTAGAAACCATTGTTGGCTGGCAAGCCATAGGAAACCAGGTGGTAGACTGAGGTTGGTCCTCGGACTGTATTGTTTGCTGACCTTTGTCATGAAACATTCTTCAAAAATAAATAATCGAATGGAAGAATAAGTGAGAAATGGATGGCTGAATAAAGAACTGAATGAACTGAGTGTAATTAATATATGACCTGGATAGTAAATGGATCATTATTCAAAAATTAAAATTTAATTATGTCAGACCTGGTTAACCACTGCTTAATTAATGTCTTAATTCCAAAACTGCTAAGGGTGTAGATAGTGTTTCAAGTAAAGTTCATTTTGCATTATGAAAGTAATGTATAGCCAGCCAGCTAAATAAAGATCAAAAGGAATGAATACATAATTATCATGGAAATTTTGGAAAATCTAGAGGCATAGAAAAATTAAAACTAGTGCCACCTGCCATCCAAAGGTAACTGTTATTAATCTTTTAATATAACACTTCAATTGAACAAACATTTTTCTGTATTCCAAGATGCTCCAAGGAAACAGATCCCTAGCACTGTCCTGATTCTTTCCTAAATAACTAGCACCCAAGGCTGCTCACGTGGGAGTCCTACATAAAAGCGACAGCAGTAAGAGCAAGATCCCTCTCTGAACCATGATCCATGATGTGCCCAGCTGTGCCCACCCAAGCACAAGTCTCCATGTGATGCTGAGAAGATGAGGGAACCACTTGACTCCAGCAGCTGCCAAATGTCTGTTAGTTCTAGTTTGCAATAAGTGATGTTTTCCCAAACCATTAGCTGGACAGTAACACTCATCATGGGGCTCTGTTTGCTTGAGGCTTCTCTTCCTCAAGGGCAAAGATATTTACTCTATTACAAATATATCCATACAAAATATCTTCTGACATCCCCTTCATCCCATCTGGCTGCCCTGCATATTTGGTCAAGGCAGGTCACAACTAAGTAAACAGCTGAACAATGTTTATTAATTTTTCTTTCTGCTTTGCCCCTTTGAGTCCCATGTTCTCTCTTTCAATTCCAGGCCGAATGTGGCTGCACAGGAACCATTTTGATGCAATTTTCCCACACTGGGACAGAGCTCTCCATGAGGCTGTCTCAGCCCTCCTCTGCTGTGACAGACCTACTACGCAAACTACACACATATTTTTTCTATGGGAATCACACCTTTCAGGGTGAGACCCAGAGCTCCTCTTTCCAGAAACCACAAGTGACTGTACCACCATCCAGAAACTACAAGTGTCAGACATTTATTTATATTTTTTTTCCTTCTCTTTTCTCCAGTCCGGAAAATAAAGTTTTTTGGGGTGTGGGTGGGGTGAGGATTTTAAGTACTGCTCTCACTACTAATATTTCTCCCAAATCATTTGTCTCTGCCTCCAGTGCTGTCTTTTCCTCTGAGGACTGAGACTTTTGGAAACAAAATGTAGGATGGCAGCTGTTTTCTCTGCTTTCCACTGTATTACAGCCCTCCCTAAGGCACTGCACGTAGAAAAGTACAGTGGCTTTAATTGAAGCGTTGCAAGTAGTTTGGAGAAGCAAGCCAAATCTCTGGAGAAAAAAAAAAAAAGACATTGGTGTATATATAAAAAATATTATCCAGCTACATTTGTTTAACATAAACTTTATTTTCCAAGATTCTTAATCTATTAAAAATAAGTGAACACCTTTGAACATCTATGCAACACACTCGGAACATTGCTATCTGCGACCATCATGCTTTCCAGAACATTCATATTTACAATCTCATTTCTAGATTTTTCCTATAATAGAAACCTAAGAAGTAGTATCTGTTTGCTTAATTTCTTCCAAGGGAAGCTGTGGAAAGTAAATAACAAAACAGCCCAGACACAGCACCGATGGAAGGTTTGTTAATCTGCTCAGCTTTGGTAGCATCTGACACTGCAACCATTAATTCAGTGCATATCAATTACATACTAACATGTAACATGTACTGTCCTAGAATCAAAATTCCTATTTATTCCAGAGATTTCATCATAGCTAGTAAATCTGGGAAGTAACAGATTCCATTTTCACAAACCAACTTTTATTTTTCCCTGAAGATTTCTTCATAATACCTCTCATTTTCTATCATGGACTCTTGGATACTTTGGAACAGTGCAATTATCCAACAGAACTTTCTGCAGTGAAGGGATATTCTATATCTGTGCTGTCCAATAAAGTGACAATAAGTTACATGCAGCTATTGACCACTTGAACTGTAGCCAGTGTGACCGAGAGACTAAATTTTTGTCTTATTTAATTTTAATTGAATTGAATTTAAATAGTTACATGCGGTTAGTGGTTGCCTTACTGGACATAATAGCTTTAAAATCTCCTGAGACTTATCAAAGTAACTGAGTCACTCATCTTGTATCAGATTTCTGATAATTTAAAATTTCTTGGTTTTTAGAAGCAAAAACTAATTCTGGATAATTTTAAGCAAAGACAAAAAAAAAGTAAAAGTGCTGGAAAGGAACAGAGGGATAATGGAATTAAAAGAAGTAACAGGTGGGATTGAGAAATGAGGAAAGATTGAGACAACTCCAGTATGCTAGAAAGTAGTTTCCTCAGCAGTGGTCTCACTGCAGACTAGCTGTAATAGTCTGCTTTGGACAGCTCCCTGGGGTGAATAAATGCCATGTGTTCCTGGTTTCATTTGCTTGCATTGCAAAGTCCCAGAAGCGAATGCTTTATTGGCTAAGTGCTGTCATGTGCCATTCCTTTGAAGTGAGAAGATTTCAGCTTTTCTTGCTTCTGCGGAAAGGACAAGGCATACATATTAGCCATCTGCATTCACCATTCCACCTATCCTGCACGCAATAAGGCAGAAACAGCTTTTCACAAAGAAATGATGATGTTATTAGAAAGATGAATAAATGCTGGATACTCTCAAACCGACAAATGTCTCCATACCTTGGTTAATGAGACAGCTTCATTAAGATGAATAAAAGTTATCTAAGTGAAGGCATTCAATATTCCCCCAATGTTGATCATTCTGGGAAATTACTGAATTATGATAAGTTGACAAGCATCACTACCCATGATTGACCTCATTTTAGAGATGAAGAGATTTTATCCTTATGCTTGAAGTCTACCAACAAAATGATTAGTGAGTTATGGAAAGTTTATAGATTATTATACTATAAATAACAGTACATACAAATTGTTCAGAAATTGCGTTTAATGGACTCCAAAATAATGCAGCAGTCTTCACTGTTTTTGGCACCAGGGACCAGTTTTGTGAAAGACAATTTTTTCATGGACTGGGGTGCGGGGAATGGTTTCAGGATAATTCAAGCCCATTACATTTATCATGCACTTTATTTCTATTATATAATATGCAATGAAATATACTACTCACCATAACGTAGAATCGGTGGGAGCCCTGAGCTTGATTTCCTACAAGCAGACTGTCCCATTTTGGCATAATAGAAGACAGTGACAGATCATCAGGCATTAGATTCTCTTAAGGAGCCCACAATCTAGACACCTCACGTGTGGAATTTACAATAGGGTTCACGCTCCTATGAGAATCTAATGTTGCCACTGATCTGACAGGAGGCAGAGCCAGGCAATAATGCCAGGTATGGGAAGCGGCTGTAAATACAGATGAAACTTCATTGGCTCGCCCCATCACTCAGCTCCTGCTGTGCGGCAGTGGTCCGTGGCCCAGGGGTTGGGGAACGCTAATATAAGGTGTATATTACAACTGGATCATACTTGTTACCTGACATGGTTTCAGTTTGTGTCCCCTGCATTGTACTTTATTTATAGCAGGAATCTTCAGTGGGGGCTGTATCACCTTTAAGAGGGTAAACACTTGTTTTTGAGAGGGTGAAAATTAAAACTGTTTTTAAAATATAAATCACAGCTATAAATTCAGTATATATGCAATATATATGTGGTGTTAATGTTTCAGGGGCTGGGGTAGGGAATGAGGGAACAATTTTAAAAGTAGAAAAAGGCTCCTTACAGGACTAATAAAAAGGCTGAAATGTGTGCCAAATTTTAAAACGCAAAATAATGCAGCCAAAAGTCAAAGGTTTTGCACCTCATTGTCCTCTAAGGAGTCTCTGTAGGCTCGATGTTTCTACAAAGGCAATTTGTGTTTCTTAAAACATTTATGTGAATTAATTTTCACTGGCATTTTCTTTAGAGTTGGAGAAGTAAAACAGGTAAAGAGGCATCTCTCCAAATGTGTATCTAAGAATTCAGCAGAGTTGTGTGACCCTGAGTCTCAGAGGTCCTCTAAACATCTTCCAGAGGGTCTTCCTCTTTTTTTTTCCTAAGGCGCCTGACATCCAGTTGGAGAAGTAAGAAGAGCACTACAAATAACTTTCCACATGGAGAGCATTGCAGCAGTAAAAATGACTCTGAGCCAGAGTTAGGAAGACTTACAGCCCCACAGAGCAATCTGACCTCACAAGACTCCGCATTTTACTCTATACCATGTGGAAGTTGCATTCAATAATGTTTATGGCCACATGCTTGTTTGAACGTCTGTTGTTGGGGATAAAGAAGTTTCCTCAGAAATTATTCTTACCCCATCAGGACCCTTCATCTTGGCTAAAGCTTCATTCACTCATGTATGTGAACTGACTTAGGTTAATTGCTAATCAGTTTCATAGAAGTTCTAGAGATTCCCGAAAGAGTATCTCTGTGTGGCAGGGTTTCAGTGGTAAATAAGAACTGAAAATTAAGAGATCTGAATGCAGGCAGGTTGCTTATCTGGGAATGTGTTGTGTTTAGATCTAAAAGTCAAGTTACAGCTATTCTTTTTCTCCTTCTGAATTCCTTGCTTTTCTAGCTGTTGATGGTGGCAAGAGCCTGGTAGGACATATTTTTGGATGTTGCTCTGAAGCCCAGATTTCAGGAAGACTTTTGAGATGGGGGAAGATCAGCGTAAGGGAGCTGGTGTGAACGATTCTTTTCAGAAAGGTCAAAACTACGAATAGGAACATGGCCAAGGATTGAGCCCTCTTTGGGTGGTGGAAATCTGAGCAGTGGTGGGAATAATAATGCCACCACCAGCAACAAAAAAAAATGAATATTTATTGAAGATTTACAGTGTACCAAGTGTTTTTCATGGATTATTTTAGTCCCCCCATAACTTTACTACTCCAAGCTTATACAATGAAAAGGCCAAATCTCAGATTTCATTCATGGTCACACAGACAGAAAGTGATGAAATTGAGATTTGATGTCAGCCAGTTACATAGCGTTTGTCTCTACTATCATATAGGTATGGAGAGTAAGAGCCAGAAAAGTCTTTTGGATAGTCAGCTACTGCAACAACAATGCTGTACAACAATCCTCCCCAAACTCATGGCTTATAACACCCAGCATTTATTTTTATTGCTAATTGGTCTACAATGAAGCTGGTAGGCTCAGCTCAGTTCCAGCTTAAAAGTCAGTCAAATTCAGGTCTACTCCATGTGTCTCCTTCTGGTTTCCATTTTGAAAAGTTAGTGCCTTTCTGGGGCTTGCTTTCCTCATGGTGATCAAAGGAATTTAAGCTATGGACAGATTCACATGATGTCTCTTAAGCCCTTGACCTAAAGCTGGTGCACCGTCACTCCCTCATATACTTTACATTGACAAATGCAAGTTTTATAGCCAAACTCCAATACTGGTGCAGCAGAGAGGGCAAGGATGCCAGCCATTGCAGGAGAAACTGGAAAGACAAATGGCAAAGGATGCAGATGTATAACTCTAAAGCAAGGGAGGCATGAACCATTGAAAACAACAGTCTCCTCTATTACAGGTAGAATTTCTCAATTATAAACCACTTGAGAGCTGAGCCCTAATCTTGACTTCTTCCACATTCAAGGTAAATGAGAGTGAAAATTCAGAATTTAGGCCTGTCAAATATTTTGTGCTGTTTGATAAATCATAATGTCTCTTTATAGACACAAAGTTCACATAATTATCACGGTTTCCTTGGAACACCTAGTTGGAACTGTGGAATACTCCCTCTTTTTTTTTTTTTTTTTTTTTTTTTTTTTTTGAGAAGAAGGCTAACTCTGTGTACTCTGTGGCCCAGGTTGGGAATTTTCTCCTCCTGGGTTCAAGCGATTCTCCTGCCTCAGACTCCCGAGTAGCTGGGATTACAGATGTGCACACCATGCCTGGCTAATTTTTGTAATTTTAGTAGAGACGAGGTTTTACCATGTTGACTAGGATGGTCCCAAATCCTGACCTCAAATGATCTGCCCGCCTTGGCTTCCTAAAGTGCTGGGATTACAGGTGTGAGCCACTGTACCCAGCTGAATGCTTGCACTTTGATGAGAACATCCTTGTTAGGCACACACAGTCTCATAATTCAACCTTTATTAGTGTCCAGATACTTTCCCCTTCTCAGAACAACCATCATTTTCTCATTTGCTTGTTTTAATTTTATAGCCACTCCCTCTTTGTGTCTCCTTTTTACGTCCACTGTACTTACATATTTATATGAATTATTGACTACCTTTCATTCTTTCCTGAGTTATAAGGCCTATTTCTATCAGTTTCCTCCTTCTTTCTTGCTATTGATGGATTCATTGTTAATCTTTTATCTCTTCTGGCTATTTTTGTATTTTTCTTTACCACTAGTAATCAATAAAGACTGCAATAAATCCATTTTTAAATGAAACGGACAGAAGAGTGACACCCTAAAAAAAATGGTGATGGTAAAATACATCAAATATGGAAACAAGTGCTAGACCTGGGACCTAAAAATGGGATGTAAACTCTGCCATTTTCTTCCTAATCACAAGCAAACCCCACGGTACACTTGGACTTTAGCTCTTACTCTGTTAAACATGAGAAAAATAACATAGAATTGTACATTGCAGAAAGATGTATGTTTATTATTGTTCCTAATAACAAATAGAAATGGGAAATATTTATCAAGAGGGAAATGCTTAAATAAAAATGGTATATCCACATAATGGAAATACATGTAGCCATATAAATTCCATATACAATATCATGGAAAGATAGACTTGAAATTGTTAAATATTAAAAATCTTTATTTTTAAAAATTTACTTATGTATTCAAAAATTGAATGTAACCTAGGCACCAGAGCTACAATAGTGAAAAACAAAATTGCTTCTCTCATAGCTTACATTCTCCTGGAAGAGACATAATAAACCAAATAAATTAATACTATAATATATTAGGTAATAAAGCATGCTAAGAATAAATGAGAGTGTGGAATGGACTGTGACACATTAGTGGACACTGAAACTTTAGACACATTGCCCAGGGAAGGCTTCCTTATGATGATGACTTGAGGATTGTGACCTGGAGGATGCTAACCATGCTGATAATTGGCAGAAGGGCATTCCTGGAGAAGAGAGCCACAAGGGCAAAAGCTCTAAGGTGGGATTGTGTCTGGTGTTCCAGCAACAGAAAGGGGGCTGTTGGGATTATACCTGAGAGAGGGAAGAGCAGAACGCTATGGAGGCAGAGAAGGAATTGCAATGGGAAGGGGATCACATCATGTAGGGCCCTGAAGTTCTTGATTAGCATATACTGGCTTTTAGTTTGAGTGAGATGCTAAACTCCTTGGAGGTTTTGAGCAAAAGAAGTTGCAGGTTCTGCTTTACATTATAACAAGATCTCTTGGGTTGCTGTTTTCAGAACTGACTGATGTGGAAAAGGGAAGGATCTGAACAGCACTTGAGAGGCTACTCTGATTATCCAGAATAAGGTACAATAATCATTTATAATAGGGTGGTGGCTTGGGATGGTTTCCAGATGTGTATATAGGGTAGAATCAACAAGATTTGCTGACGGGCCAGTTTGGGTGTGAGAGAAATTGAGAATGACTTAAAAGATTTTAAATCTGAGCATGGGAGGGTTTGAGTTCCAGTAAATGAGAATCAAGGATAGCTGTAGGAAGAAGTATGACAACTCACAGTGAAATATCTGAAATAATATATGTCACCTTGATTATTCTCTTGATTACATCTTCTGTTACCTCTGGAGGGTATAATCACAAAGAAATGAAAATGAGTTTTCATTATTTTATTTTGCATCCTTCCATATGGATAGACTTGCTTATAACACATTTGTTTTTATTAATTACATTGCAATTGAAAAAAGAACACTCCACGTCTGATGTTCTTGGGTGAATCAATTTCATACAGGGTCTTCATGGTTATATGAATGTATGTCACAGATATTCTCATGAGTAATTAAATGAATAATGCCATAATTTTCAGTCCACTTCCTGGTTGCAGAAATCAAGCAAAATGTGGCTGATAAAATATGTGTAATAATTAGTTTTACTGTATTTGAAAATGTGGTGTATTCCTGATTCATCCCAAGGTGTTGCTTAGAACTGAGGGCAAAACCATAAGTGATTTAATTTACTTGTGAGCTGTCCTCATTGGGCTACAGCAATGTTGAAGACTCAATCAATCCTCTGCAGGTCAGTGGGTCTCACCTTGAAAATATCTCAGTAGCAAATATCTGACTTCTGTCCATTCAGTGGTCACTGAATGAGCAAAGCCTCCTAGCAGTGCTCGATGCACCCTGTCTGACTGGAATTAATGGATACAGGGGCTCACCACTGACTTGCTCTGTGACCCTAGAAAGCCATCTGAACTCACTTGCTCTTTCTTAATTGGGAAAGAAAATGAGGAAATGAACATCAGTTTTCTACGTGCCTCTCAGATCAATTATGGGAGTGTCAGAGGTACAGTAATCCCTTAATTAACAAATTACTTGAAAAGAAACACTTTGATACTTTCATTTTTAAAATAGCAAACTTGAAAATTCCTGTAGACCGGAGATGTCCCAGTTTGCGTCGTGATAACAATGACTCAATTGCAGAATTCTCTTTGCCCCTGCAAGGGGTAAATAAGGTTTACTTTTGATGTCAAAGTAATATTCAGGGTATGGCATGAAGATTTAGCCGGCAATGTTTAGAAGGCAGGAAAGTACAAAACGATGATGTAAAGAGGAGCGTCATTCATTACTTTCACGGTTCAGGTTGTTTGTTTTTAACTTGTTAAGATCGGCTCTCTTTTCCTGAATGCCAGGGCTTTTCTGCTGTTACTCTACAAGGTGTATAGGTCCCAAATCATTTTCTTGGGATGACAGGTGTGAAGGGGAAGTCAGACAAAATATAATACAAACAGATCTCACTCCTGCTTGGATATCAACAGGTGAGGTGCTAAAAGCTGATCAGAAGATGTTTATGACATGGCTCTAGACTCATGTGGTTTGAAGTTTGACCTTGAGTAAAGACGTGGAGAGGGGTTTTGTAAGCAATGACTAAACATAAGAGTAAGTGTGAAAATTATGTACCTCCCAGTGGACCCTCACCAGGTGCTTGTCAGTGGATCTTCTACCTCTTGAGTCCCTCTCCTGGTAAACTCACTTTCCAAACCTCTCTGCTGGTGGTAAAAACTCCCCATTTCTTCTTGTATCAGGACAGCTCCATCACTCGTCTCAAACTCTATGTTCCTCCTTTCTTTCACGACGGTTCTTGTTTGAAGAGTGAAGGAGAAATAGTTTTGGGGAGTATCTCCACTTCATGTGGCTTAGGTTACAGTGTCAAGGAAATAAGGAAATTGAAGATGTTTGCATTAAGAAGGCATTTCATTCCATTTTATACACTTTAAGAGATAGCGTAAAAAGTTGAATTGGATGGCCACTTTGGAAAGCCCATTGGCATTACCTGTTCTAGTGGCCACTTTGCTACATGACCCAGATTTATATTCTGAATTGAAGGATTTATTTTTCCAGCTGCACTGAGAGTTGCTGCTGGAATAGCCTTTAGCTTTTAGCCCTCTCTGGAAGTTGCCCTCAGGCGAAGAGCGACTTTTCATGTATGGTCGTTTCTTCTAGGGCAAAGCCTGCTCTAATTACTGTTCAGTGGGGAACATAATCTTTTAGCCTCATTGCCTCAACTTAACAGTAACTCTGAAGCATCATCACAGCTTCAAGGATCTCTGCAGCTAACTGTAGCTGGCTTTCGCTTAATCTTACTACCTTCTTGTTGTCCGTGGATGTCGAGTCTGCAAACACTCCCCAGTCAACTTCCTACATGTAAATCTCTGTCTCAGAATTTGCCTTGTGGGGAAACTAATGCACAACATCTACTAAAGCTGGGGGAAAATATACTTATAATCCAGGAATTACAATACTCATTATAGTCCTTAGAGAAATTTGTTTACATTTAGATCAGGATGCATATGCCTCACAATGGTATGATTTGTAAAATCTCCAACTGTAAATCTAAATAAATATAAATATCGACTAATCAGATAACAACTACATATACAAATACTGAAAACAAATGAACTATAGCTCAGATACCACAACATGATTGAATAATATATATCTGAGGGGAAGAAGTAAGACACTAAAGAACATATGTAGCTATATATATATATATATACGTGCACACATATATATATTACAGTAATATATACATAGCTACATATATAGTCAATTCATCATAGACAAAGCATAAACTGTGCTGTTTTAAAAATGTGCACTTAGGTTTAAAACTAAGGAAAAGTAACTGATTAGCATAAAATTAAAGATAGTGTTTGTTTTTGATGGAGGGGGTTATGACTAAGAATATACAGGAGACTACTGGAGAATGAAATATTTCTATTTCTATACTGAGGTAGTATTAGCTTAGATGGTTAGCTTTAACTACCTTTCACTATTAGAATGCACTTTAAAAATGAGATTGTATGTCAGGAAGAACTATGCTACCAGATTTAACTGGGTTGCACACGTTTATGAGATGTCTGGAACTCATCTATCTAAGCAAGTGTATCCTGGAAAAATCGATGGGTCTTAAAACTTGCTTAAGAATAAACCACCCTTGAAACTAAGTTTTCTGTAGTTATAAGACTGTCTCTTAAAGAAGGTAGAGCCTCAGGCCTTAATATAAAGCTGCTTCATGAAATCAAATTTAAGTTGTAATGTTTTGTTCAAAATATTGTTTTATGATAGTCTTTTAACTAAGAATATTTTCAAGACTGTAGATACTACTTGTGCTGAGGAGGTCCTACCCCCTTAGTGTGTGGCTGTCCAACTTTTAAATGTGACTCTCCCTGGAAGGAGCTAGGACTATGCTCTGGCTGGCTTATGCTGGGGGGACAGATGTCTGATTTTCTTGAATAGTTTGGGGATACAGAACACGTACCTGGTCTATGGTTCTTTGTTTGCACCTGCTGAGACCCACTTACTGAAGTTTCGCTCCTTTCCGGTACACAAAGAAAAACCGTGCACGCTATTGAAAAACTAAGGTCCCGTGACCTTTTCGTTCCCACTATCAACAATCATCAATTTTGCCTAGAGTCATGAAAGAGCAAGGCTTTAAGTTGCTCTATCTTCATTCATTCATTCCCTCATTCATTTATTTATTCAACAAGTGTTTATCAAGTCCTTTCTTTGCCCGAAGAACTTTTCTTAAAAATAGCATTATATACATTACAAAAAAATTTTTTTAAAGAATTCCTGGTTCCATGGAGCTTTTCCTGTTGTCAGGGAGCCTTCCTGTTATTCCTCACTGCATCTCAGGAGGACAGAAAGCAGCATTAAAGCTTCCCTTCAAAATCTATGTGAAAGACTCTTGTTTGGAAACAAAGGAAAAAAATAAAACAACCAAACAACATCTGCTTCTGGCTTCATACGCTAAACTAGATCATTAGTTCTAAATAAATAAATACATGGTTCTCATCTAAAGTCCTCTCATCTAAAGTTCTGTCATCTAAAGTCCTGACAGAAAGGTACATGATCAGGTCATGAAAGCCCACAATCAAATGGTTAAATCACAGAATCTGGGGAAATCATATTTATCTGGATCCTAAATAATGTGTGTTTCAAGTTTTCCCCCATTCTTGATATCAAAATAAATTTCAAACTTTTTCAATTTCTTCATGCCTTAGAAACTTGGAGTCTTTAATATTCAGAACATAAAATTGCTCTGAGGAATAAATGAAATCCTGGAGATAAAGTGCACAGTGTCCACAGCACACATTGTTGGTAGCCTCAATGACTTCCGCTTCCTGGTGGCATTCCTCATAGGGCCTCCGTGGATTTCCTAGCCACTCTGTTTTGATAGGTTTGACATCTACTTCCAGGGGCAGAGGTTGGCCCTAGTTAGCTCAAGCAATTTAGAGTATTCTGTTTTCCTGGAACTCAGAGATTGATTTAAAGATGGCACATGGCACAGTTTTAGACAGTGAGACTGAGAGGACATTTTCTGTGGGCTTCAAGAATGAAGATTTCTTGCTCTTTTGCATGAACTCCCCAGAGAGATACCCCTCATCTCTGCTGGATGTAAATGAGGGGTAGCTGTTACTGGCAGCCATCATGTAAAGGAAACCTGAGAAACAAAGGGAGAGAAAGAATCGAATTCAGTCTTTGGTGACATTACGAGCTGCTGGACCAAGTCTCTTCTGTGAATATGTTAATTAAATGAATCAATACATTCTCTTTATTATTTAGGCCTATTGATTTCAGTTTTTTGTTATATCCAAGAAAAAAATTCTGTGTACCTCAATGTAAAATACCTTCACTAAATGTAATTTATTTTAAGTCAAATGGCAAAATGTTTTTAATTTAATTCAGAAAATTATTTAAAATATCAGTGATTTTTTAAAATAGGATAGACATCCTAGCACCTGGTATTCTAGCATATGGCCTATAAAATCTCCCTAAGTGTTTTAATTTCTCTTCTGGAATGGAATATGAAAAAAATAAGACCTAGAAGGAAATATGTGGGTTTATATTCTTTAATTTACCATACAAATTAAAAATTTACACATCTAAGTTTAATCCTAGCAATATTCAACTACCTTGCCTACGTCCCTCCTTGCTGCCTTTTATTTCACTATAGCTTGCTCTTTCTTGCCCCTGGAAAATGCCTCTAAATCCCTGAACCTGTCAAGTTTCACAAGCGTGTAATTTTACTTTAGCTAAATTCTAAACACCAGCAAGAGGTGAATTTGACAAAGGAACTGTGAAAGAGTCTTATCTACAGTGACACAACTGCTACCACCCTAATATCTATTAAGTAGCACAGAATTATAGTGTAACAACTCTGAAATTGCTTGTGACATCTGCATGAATACCAAATAGATTTGTTATGTTCAGAGTTATTACAAAAAGTTCTTCCTGAATTTTAAATGATGAAGACTCTTACAAATTAATAGTTATCAAGTGAATTACTTTCTAATGTATATATGTTATTTAAAGATCGCAGTTCAGTTAAATGTAGGTAAGGGTGCAAGTGCTACTGCCACTCGCTAGCTATTGATGTTTGGAGAAGTAGTCCTAATTTTGAAAGCTTTCAAGTGGCATTATTTTAAGAAAAGTACACCTTCGCTTTAAGTGCTACCTGTCATTCACCCTGTCTCTCTGGAGATGAAGAAAAAAGTAAAGAAGGAAGAAAGTGATAAATGTCCATATTATGGGGTTTTTGCCTTTTCGAAATCGCGTTCCCCATTGCACTAGCTGGAATTTTATAGAGATATAAATCACAAAGAAATAAGAAGCCAGTAATGAGACAGAAGTGTATTTGAAATATGGATGCAAATTCTTACCACCTGCTGAGTGAAAGCAGTCTGCAGAGACTGTCCTGGAAAGCGAGGTGCCATTAGCATCTTGTAAGATCTAAATTTGCAGCAGAAGAATAGAGAAGTTATGCCTGTGAAATGCCAAAGGCCACCCTGATTTATTTCCCAGCAGAATATTTCAGCCACATCTACATAAATATTTTAACAGGAATTTAATTTTTGTTTTAGTCACATAATAAATCTTTTTATTATATACCATCATTTTGTCCTAAATGAGTTGCCTTTTTCGTGCAATTTGTGTTCATTCTTTTTTTCTTTGATAAATACAATTTTAATATACAAAGGAACAATGGGTTTATTTACACAAGAGCCTTGCCATGGGCTGTTTAGTCTTAGCCATGAATTCTATTTATTTTAATATGATTTACACAGCAGCTACCAATTGGCTCATATATAACTTCACAGTTTGTTCTTAGACCTTCAGAGCATCAGGAAAATCGGGGCAGTGAGGAGTTGTGGAGTTCAAGTAATGTTAGATGTGGATGTTCTTTTTGGATATGGGCTTAGATGCATTGGCTGTAAAAGTATACACACTGCTCATTTCCATCTGATTGTCAGAGTGTTTCATCAAGTGGAATGTGAGAATTGTGGATAGTGTGGGGTTGATGGAATCTCCCCTTATTTAAGTTTTGTGCGTCACCCTGTTTGCTTGACTATGACCACATTGTAAACAGTGAAAGTGATTATAACTACTTTTGAACCCGCTAGGAGGAAAGTAAAAGGTATTGCTTTTCATATACTTGCTGAGAAAACATACAGCACTAAGCAGACTCTTGGTTTGATGCATATTGGATGCTTTATCCTGGAACCAATTACTTAACCATGTCTGACAGCTATAGTCAAGACACTGAAGGTGACACTTGCAAAGGGTCAATCAGCTGGTGGTTTAGGCAACCATAGTCTCTGTCTGTATCATCTCCCCTTAAATTTTGCTTGAAAATATTTTATTTCATAATCTTTTACTTTAAAATGTAAACAGAATTGAGAGTTTAATTTTGAGGATTGGGGAACCTAAAAAACGTGTAATACAATGATAAAATCTCTACAAATCTTTGTATCTTTATCAAAAATTGTTGAAATTGAAATTAAGGTTGAATAAGCAGGATGGAAAATAGTTTCATATTTTGTTGGAAGAGGTGATATATAAAGAAGGGTTTAAGATGTGTGAATATTTTTTCCAGCATTCCAATTTGTATAGAAGAAAAATATTTATTTTCTGAATAACTCTTATTTAAAATGATAACACCATGATGTTGGCTAACTACAGCCAAAGTTCTAGTTTTTGAGGCCATATCTTTATTCCTAAGTAACTGATGAGAATTAAAATTAATTTTTTCACTTGAGGCCACTTATATCAGTTTTGCAAATATTTGCTTTTTTACTTGTTTTTGTCAGTAGTTTATTATATGGTTCTAAGATCTAACAAATATCTTTGCTCTCATCTGTGTGACAAGCCTGAGTGTCTCCCTGAAAATATATGATGACAACAGAGCAATAAAATCTCATAATTTTTAATAGATGGATATGGGATGAGAAAAATTGATTAGTTCAGACTTGTCCATCCTCTTATTACTTACAGATGACCCTCTCTGGCTTCTCTGATTTTTTTAATATCTTACTTTGTTGTTTGAATTTTTAACAAAGAAAGTCTATTATCTTTGTGTAAATGAAAACATTTCTTTCATTCATACTTAATAGACTAATAAACTCAGTCTTGTGTATACTGTCATTTTCTCCACTAGCTCTGTCTGAATGTGTTTTTCCCTCTATTTTTGCATGGGAATCCTAGAGATGTTTATGTTCCAGTTCATATGCTACCTTTAATTGTTTACACTTACATTTATGCATGTGTTAATGCATTCATTGCGTGTTATGAATCATGCACAATTGTAGAAACTACAGAGACAGCTCTAAAGGAGGCAATATCTCTCCCTACAGCTTCCTGGAAACATCTCATTCTCTCTTTATTATTTCATATTATAAGATGTGTGAGGCTATACTATATATTTGATTTAGCTTCATGTCTCTAACAAGTTCCAAGAGAGTGGCTTACACACACTAAGCATTCATAAATGTTTATCAAATGAGGGAATAAATTACCTTGCCCTATTTATGAGGATGTGGTTTGTCGTGCACAAATAACCTTAGCACAAAAATCAAGTTAAATTAATAAAATATAACTTTGGTTTAATTGTACCTATGATTTAATTATAGTGTATAATATGATGTACTGACTAATAGCTGTGGTGTCAAATCCTGAATCTACCATTTATTAGTTCTGTATGTTGTACCTCAGTTTCCTTGTTAATATGCAGATAGTGATAATTCATAAGGAACTGAGTCAGTTATTATTTGAATGAAATGGGGTAAGGTGTGCAAAGCCCTTGAGCTTAATGCTTGGTTTGTGCTGAATTCTCAAAAAATCTTTTTTTTCTTTGAGACAGAGTCTTGCTGTGTTGCCCAGGCTGGAGTACACAGGTACAATCTCCACTCACTGCCACCTCTGCCTCCCAGGCTCAAGCAATTCTCCTGCCGCAGCCTCCTGAGTAGCTGGGATTACAGACACAGGCCACCATGCCTAGCTAATTTTTGTATTTTTGGTAGAGACAGAATTTTGCCATTTTGGCCAGGCTGGTCTTGAACTCCTGGCCTCAAGCGATCCACCTGCCTCAGCCTCCCAAAGTGCTGGGATTACAGGCATGAGCCACCATGCCTGGCCAAAAATTCTTGTTATTTTGTATTAGTTTCTGTAATCATAGTTATTAGTGTTAATGTCTGAGGCTTTGATTTAATTCCCTTTTCTGCCGACTCCCATGAAGTAGCAAAGTTATCTGTTTTTGGAAGTTAACAATGTCAGAAGGTTTCTTTTTCAGTGTACATGTGTGTGTGTGTGTGTGTGTGTTTGTATAAAATGTGTATATATGTGTATATACATATGCATATATAAGCTATATGGTATATATATCTATATTTCTATGTATTTATATAAAGTATTTATGTTAATATACCAAACATCTGATTACAACCCAATTTGTCAGGTTTAAAGTTCACTGCAGTGTTTGGGCTGTCACATGAGCCTACAGTGAAAATAAAGTAAATATATCCTGATGATCACTTTTTTCCATGATGTTCTTTTAAACTAGAGGTAATAAGTAAATATATTTTATCTTTCACTTTTGTTAAATCTGAGAAAACTGTTTCTGTTCTGATTACCAAATCTTCTGTTTATTCATTTCTTTTCCAGGGAGGTGAAAAATACATGGCTTTCTGACAAGGAGAAGACAGAGCTCCAAACAAGTCATATTCCTAGAGACAGGAACCTGGGCAAGGTAACACTGTTAATAAGAGTTTCTTAAAGAAAAGTATGGTGTCCTGGCTAACACAATGAAAGCCCGTCTCTACTAAAAAAATACAAAAAACTAGCCGGGCGACCTGGCGGGCGGCTGTAGTCCCAGCTACTTGGGAGGCTGAGGCAGGAGAATGGTGCAAACCCAGGAGGCGGAGCTTGCAGTGAGCCAAGATCCGGCCACTGCACTCCAGCCTGGGCGGCAGAGCGAGGCGAGTCTCCATCTCAAAAAAAAAAAAAAAAAAAAAAAAAAAAAGAATAGTATGGTGGAAGCGTAAACGGTTTTGCCAGCCTCTACCTTCAGCTATCTATTGCAGTTAAGTGAGAATGATAGCAAACATTTTACATTTCCTGCCCTTAAACAAAGGAAAGCTTTATGTGTAAATTTTCATACTCCTTTTCTTTGTGGTCTGAGATTAGGTAAAGTCAGGGAAGGAAGACATATATGACAGAGCAATATCAATTACGAAGACCTTAGTTTCCAGGCAGAGCATTTGAGATTTCAGCTTCAGACATCCATTTAATGTTTTAAAATGTGGCAATAAGCCTCTGGTTGGTCAATGTTAAGTGGCTGGACTTTATGAATTATGTTTTGCCATCTCAGTTCATTCCATTGTATCCATGTTCCAGAGCCAGGATGCAGAAAAACTGATCTCATCCTTTAAAACACAGTTTTTTAAACTTAACACTGTTGACATTTTGAGCCAGGTAATTCTTTGTTCTAGAGGACTCACCTCTACATTGAGGGATGTTTAGCTTCATTCCTGGCCTCTCAGTAGATGCCAGTAGCACCTCTTCAAAACTGTGACAGCCAAAAGTGTCTCCAGACATCGTTAGATGTCTCCTGGGGGGCATAATCATTCCCAGGGGAGAAACACTGATTTAGAAGAATAATTAATGAATCTACATTTAGTGAGTACTAATTATATTTCAAACGCTGGGCTTGGAGCTTTACATTTAATCCTTACAACAACTCTAAAATGTAGGTATTATTGCTTTCTGTTTTAAAAAGAAATGGAAATCCAGAAAGATTAAATAATTTTCCTAAGATTACATAGTAAATGATCAACATGTTTTCCTTACTACGTTGCCCATCTGATTATTATTTTCACACAGAGACAGAGCTACTGAATCTTAACATTCTCAGTTGCAAAAATAGCAAATTATGAAAAAGGAAGAGGGATAAATTTCAGATAGTTCCAGTTTAGAATATCGAAAAAAAGGTATCAAAGTATAATGGTCATTATGAAGTATAAAATGATAATGAATATGAAGGCTCCAAGATATTATCATTAATTAATACTTTAGTTCATTTCTGGGCTCAGTGTTTGATAATCATTTCTTTTAAGATGTCAAATTTCCTTCATTAAGTAGTTCTTTCATCACACAAATTACAGAGACCCAGGGGACATAAAAACCAAATGTATCGTGGAATCTTAGATTCGATCTTGGAGCGGAAAAACAATTAGTGGAAAAGCTGCTGATATGAGTGTTTTATTTAATAATATGGTTCCAATGTTAATGTCTTAGTTTTGATAATTATGTGATAGTTATGCAAGATGTCCACATTAGGGGACAGTACCTGAAGGGTATATGTGAACTTTCTGCATTATTTTTGCAACTTTTCTTTAAATAAAACATTTAAACATTTTATAAAAAATTTAAAACACAACAAATGTAAAAGTTAAAAACAAAACCATATTGTATTAAGAAGCAGGAGATCTGGGTTTCTATTGCTAATCTACTACTTTCTACTATCACTTTTATCTTGGGAAAATAGTTACAATCTATACATTTTAGTGTTCCAAATATGATAAAAGATGGTAATGATTTAACCAATACAAAGGTGTGGGACTCAATATCCCATAGCTTTGTAAGGCTGCTTGCTTCTAGCTCTGATAAGTAATTTTCTCTTTGTCTATCATGTGCCAATCTATCATTCTAATATCGATCTCATTATTTCTCTCTCTATATATATATCCATCTAAAACACATGTACACATACATACACATAGAACTTTCTGCTAAAACACATTCACATTAAACCTTAATTTTGATGTTAAACTAGAGTATGAAACAAGTATTTAAGAACAGTGGAAGTAAATTTCACTGGCCAAGAGGATTTAGTATTACATTACTCAGTCATCACACTAATGTGGGTTTCTTAGGCAGATGAAAGATGAAAGGAGGTTGTGCTCATAATGAGAATGAGGCTACATACCTAATGTTCTAGAACTGTCATTAAGAAATGCAAGTATATCACTGCTCGATTCTGCTGAGATATTTTCCCTTATAACCATGTAGGAAACTTAGATAAAAATGAACATTATTTGGAAAGTTTAGGATTCCTTCCTTAGAACATCATCTGTCCCTAAACATCACACCATCTGTTCCCAAGGTTTGCATAAGAGGTACTACTATGGGGTCAGCATAATACTGGATACATTACATAGATTGATGCACTTAATGTCTGAAAGGAGGTTTTAATGATAGACAGGTTTTTGATACCTCCAAGAAGTGAATGTTGATTTTACATAATAGTGAGACTATCTGAATCTTATCACAAAGTTCCTTGGGAAAGCTCTTACTAATAGTTTACATAGTATTGCATGTTACTATATCATTAAAATACATTTAAAAGTTGTGTGTTCTACTTTAGATTGTGATTGATATCCATATTTTAATTTGATTGATTGGAAAATTGCAAGGAGATAGCCACATACAGATACAAAATGAACAGTTAGAGCTTCTTTTTGCAACATCAGAGGGTAGATATCCATATGAATTGGCAATTGGTGATGCTATGTGCAGTTGTAGCTTTGATCTGTAAGTAATGAGGTTTTAAAAATATGTATATTTCATAAACATATTACTATTGGCTGTGGCTTCTGAGATTTTGAGCAGTTTCATATGGATGAGGTAAGGTATTTCTCTACTTTGCTCACAAGGCCAACATAATAAATGAAGACTGTGTTGGAATAGTTATATATTACATGTTAATTTACCACTGAAGTTCCTGAGTGTATGGAGGTGTTATCATTCTTGGCACTGACACTCCATTTTCCCCCTTAGCTTTGAAAAGATTTAATTTCTTCTTATGGTTCTTTTGCTTCCTTTCGCCTGTATGTTTCTCCTTAGTATAATTATAATGTTGTTCCTTCAGGTGAAATCAAAATTGATATTTCCCTTTTCATAAAGAATCAGAGAAAAAGACCCAACTGAGTTGCTTAGTATTACTTTAGGAGAAGAGAATCACTAAAGAGCATGTCATTTTTTTCCCAACCAATCTGAATTTATAATCCTCTTCCCCTACCCAAGTCAATTTCAGGCCATTTTCCCTTTGATATATAAATTGAGAATGTAGAGCCTTCTATGAGTCTTTAGAGGTGCCTCCTGCACCCTCTTCCCTGTTTCTGGCTGATATAGTTTGGCTGTGTCCCCACCCAAATCTCATCTTGAATTGTAGCTGTCATAACTCCCACGTATTATGGGAGGGATCTTGTGGGAGATAATTAAATCATGGGGGCGGTTTCCCCTGTACTATTCTCATCCTAGTGAATAAGTCTCATGAGATCTGATGATTTTGTAAGGGGAAACCCCTTTCGCTTGGTTCTCATTCTCTCTCTTGTCTGCTGCCATGTAAGACATGCCTTTTGTCTTCCACCATGATTGTGAGGCCTCCCCAGTCACATGGAACTGTGAATCCATTAAACCTCTCTTTCTTTATAAATTACCCAGTCTTGGGTATGTCTTCATCGGCAGCATGAAAACAGACTAATACACTGGTCCTTAATACATCTAGTAGAGTTTGAATATTCCAAATTAAACCAAAGAAACAAGTGCAATTGTTAAGACCTTCACTCTCCAAAACCTCTCACAATAATGCCAATCAAGATTTTCCTTTATTTTTCCCAAAATGGACAGCTGGATAAGAGAGGCATTTTAGGGAACACATTCATTAAGTATATTTTAAAGCTTTTGGAAGTGATCCAGAACCAAGAGTGTATGGCCAAAAGGAAGTAGCCATAAAGGAAAAAAGAATATCTCAAACTTATTGAGGCACCCACTGAGGACATGGTAAAGCTATATATTACAGATCGGATATGGTTATTCTGGTAGGAACCAGGTCTGAGGCATACTCCCGTAGTTAAGGAGTAAAGCCTTCACATAAAGGAGGAGATATTCCTGATTTCAGTGGTCCTGGGAAGAGTTGAGCCCTAGGATAGAACACGAAGACTTGAGAGGTAAGACTCAAACAGGAGAGAGGAGTATATATAGTTGTCCCCTGAACAACACAGGTTGACCTGCATGGGTCAACTTATATGTAGATTGTTTTTCAATAAATAAAGATTTTTTTTTGGAGATTTGCAGCAATTTGGGAAAAAAAAAAACGCAGGGATAAACTGTGTAGCCTAGAAATTTTGAAAAAAATAAGAAAAAATTATTTCATGAATGCATAAAACATACATAGACACAAATCTATTTTATGATTTACTATCATAAGGTATATACAAATCTGTTATAAAAAGCTAAATGTATCAAAACTTTGCACACAAACATGAAGTGTACATGGGGATATTAGCAGTTGTGAGAAATGTAAACAAACACAAAATTGTAGTATTCAATTATAGCTGCATAAATTAACTGTATTATATGCTGCACTACTGTAATAATTTTGTAGCTACCTCTAATTGTCATTGCAGTGAGCTCAAGTGTTGTATCTGCTTAAAACATCATGTGATGTTAATTTTCTCCCTCGAGTAAATTGAGGGTGACAGTAACAAGTGATCTCTTCCAGTTCTTGCATGTTTTTCATCATGTTGAATGCAGTACCGTAAACCTTAAATAATACCATGGGACTCATCCAAAGTGCCACTAGTGATCCTGGAAGTGCTACCAAGAAGCAGAGAACAGTCATTATATTGCAAGAAAAAGTTGTATTACTTGATATGCACAGTAGATTGGTGTCTGCAGCTGTGGTTGCCCACCATTTCAGACAGATGATTCGTCTTGTAAACAGACCCCATAGACACTATCAACAAATACAGAATAGTACTATGAATGTATTTTCTACTCCTTATGATTTTCTTAATAACATTTTCTTTTCTGTAGCTTACTTTACTATAATAATACAACATATAATACATACACACAAAAATATGTATTAGTGAACTGTTTATGCTATCAGTAAGGGTTCTGGTCAACAATAGGGTTTTTGGAGAGTCAAAAATTATATTCAGACTTTTGATTATGCAAGGGGTTGGTACCCTTAACCCCCACATTGTCCAAGGTCAATTGTACTCTCCTTTCAGAGACTAATCCTTTCTTGTGTCTGGATTCCAAAGATTTATGTTTTGTTCAGGGGTGAGCTCAGGTGGTGAAAGATGGTCTCTGCTAAGTGAGGGTTGCTGAGAGTTCGACCCAGTGAAAGTGGACGAAGTGGGCCCCTGGGAGAAGACACATCTACTTTTTCGATCAGTTCAGTATATTTGCCTTTCTGGATTTGTCTTTGTTAGCCTAAATCATTAGTAAAGTCTGGTTTAGATGTTAATTCTTAACCAGCTATG
The DNA here is from genome assembly GCF_047675955.1 of Chlorocebus sabaeus. Classification (NCBI taxonomy): domain Eukaryota; kingdom Metazoa; phylum Chordata; class Mammalia; order Primates; family Cercopithecidae; genus Chlorocebus; species Chlorocebus sabaeus. The sequence continues at coordinate 27,749,209 of NC_132904.1, read as the reverse complement.
CTGCTGAGATTGAAGGAAAGAACTAGTTCCTGCATGGAAAGGTCCTAGAGATGAGAGTCATGTTGTCCCTAGCTAGAAGTAGAGATCTTGAGATCTAGCTGCTCATTGCAATCTGAAGATTAAAAAAAAAAAATTCCCATCCTTAAAGGATGGGAGTTTGATTCTGTCCAAGATAGCTATAGGTTTCTTATAATAAATGACTCCAGAGAAAATCAGAAAATTATAGTACTAAAAGTGAAATAGATTAAACACCAGTTAGCACATTTGAGTTCCTTCTCAATACACAGTAAGAGGACTCTTGTCTCTGTGATGAATTAGGACTCAACTTCATCTGCTTAATTATTTATATTTCATTCTCTCTTCTAGTTCTTTAATTTCTTGTTAGGATAGGTGATGCATTAGGTTCTTGAATCATAGGCAGGGATTAGTGTAATTAAGATAATTAAAGTTGTTCTTTTATCCTCAAGTTTTATTCAGGGACTGAATCTGGTGTCTTATCTCTTCTCTTCCCTTTCTGTTTGTATTGAAAAACATTGGACCAAAAATAAAATGAAGATGCATGTCAGAGTTCACTAATTTTTTCCTCATTTTTATTCTTTGTCTTCTGATATCCAAAAAGCAATTAAGAGAAACCAATCATAGTACCATTGATAATTACATATAGTTTGACATTTTGCAGTGGTGTGCTAGAACTGACTTGGCATAAGGGTTGATTAATACATATTCCAGAATTTAATGAGCTGGATGTTAAACTATTAGTGACTCAAAATTGGAGGACTGTTTACATAACCATGGAAATTGGCAATCAGAAGTCTTCCTCTTTCTCTTCTTTTTTCCCAGAGAGCTGATTTACCAAAACATTATTGAACTCAGTTTTGGCATCATAAATGTTGCATCAAAATTATTTCTTTTCAAAAATTATTACAAAAATTTATTTTTATATTTGTAATATTTTATAATAATTTGTTCTAAAAAGTATTTTAAAGTGGGCTGATTTTCAAGATTTGGCAATTGTTTATTAGAGGAAAATCTCTTCTTAATGCGAAGGAGAGATATTTGTATGTTTGTTTTGCTTTTAATATGTTTTATCTTTCAAATGAATTCCTATAAGGATAGGGATTACTTCCTGGAACTATAATGAAGCAGGAAGAAAGGGCATAATAGGGCATAAGTTCTGAAGAAAAATAATCCTATATTTTATTCTTAAAAATGAATTCCTGCATGATATTTATTATGTAAGTAGGTGTCCTATTTAGATATTGAAGTTTAAAACCAGCCCCGGGGAATTAGCCTTGTAACATGAGTCAGCTTGTATTCTGTCTCCCTGGAGGTAACAGCCCAGGGATTCTCTGGCATTGGCACTGTTGGCCCTGTATTTAAGAAATCAGTGCTCTGTGTTTGAGAAAAATCTAGTCAATTAACTGAGTTCTTTTGCTTTAACAAACCCTGAGGCTTGGTAAATTCCTAAAAATAATTTTTTATATTTATTCTCTCAAGTCCTCATTGTGGGCCGAGAAAATAGAAAGAGGTGGGAGGGGAGGTGGGCAGGTAGAGAAAGAGCTGGAGATGGGACATGAGTTGGTGAGTGGTGTCTTTCATATTTGCAGTTACTTATTATTAGCAATGGGCTCTGGATTAGTTTCCTATGGTTGCTGTAAGAAATTACCACAGACTTTGTGGCTTAAAACAACATACATGTATTCTCTTAAAATGGGAAAGGTCAGAGATTCAAAATCAGTTTCACTGGGCTGAAGTCAAGGTATCAGTAGGACTATCCTCTCTCTGGAACCTCTAGAGGAAAATCCACTTCCTTCCTTCTTCTGGCTTCAGAGCCGCATACCTTGGTTCATGGCTCTTTTCTCAGTCTTCAAAGCTATCAGTGTAACATCTTTCTTCAGTCTTCACATTGCCTTCTGTCTCTATGGTCAAATCTCCCCTTGCCTCCCTTTTACAAGTAAATTTGTGACTCCATTTAAGAACCACCCAGATAAGCCAGGATATTCTCCCCATCTCAGGATCCTCAACTTAATTACATTTGCAAAGTCTGTTTTCACATTTAAGGTAACATTCACAGGTTCCCAGAGTTAGGATCTTGATGTCTTTGGGAATCAATATTCAGCCTACTGCAGGCCTTTCAGAGGGTGAGCAGGTAGCATGATGCTCCCTTGGGGAACTTTGAAATGTGTAGGAATTGCCCATGAAACTGTCCCCTTTGGAGAAGACTAGCTTGCGTTAATACTTTGATTATCTTCACCACATCTGTCTACCTATATCACCAGCAGAGAATAGAAGACAGTAAAATTTTCTATTTTAATTAATGTGTTACACCATAGTGAGAGCAGGCATATTTCTTTTTCTATGTGAAACAACACCGGGAGCAGACAGGAAAAAAAATATTAGTTGCTTCTTATAGGAAATACTTGCTCCTAGAAGATACGAATTTGAATGAAGTATAATAATGTACTTACCATATCTCCCTCAGAAACTTCACCTGCATGAGCTCATCAATCAAAGCTATTATGTTGTCATCCCTGCACACCAATTTTCTTCCTTGGATGGCTCATTGAAAAATCATGTAACCACACACTAAAAGCCAATTAGTACCATTTCCTAAGTTCTTTATTGTGAGACATGTCTAAGACTCTATCAAATAAGTTTCTTAATTAAATAATTAAATTTACCAAACCAGACAAGGAGAAAGCAGCCTAATAAGCTTGCAAGGAACAGGCATCCATGTATAGGGAAGGAAACTGCTTAGACTATACAGTATCTTGGACCAAGTTTTCCCCAAGTTTAGCAGTCAGTAAGTTAGTCCCCTCTGCTGAGGAGGACAGCAAGGAGTGAAGGAGGAAGCCTGCAAATGTTACAGGAGTTTAAGCCTCCTCGGAAACAAGAAGACAGAAATAAAAGACTCCTCCCTGATAGAGGTATTGTTGTCTCTCTTCCACAGTATGGATCTTAGGGATAACTCTGGGGTATTTGAAAATTTAAATATTAAATTTAAAAATGCCAAGAATGGTGCTGTGAGCTTCAAAATGACCCTTCCTTCCTTCCTATTTTCCTTCCTTCCTTCCTTCTTTCCTTCCTTCCTTTTTTCCTTCCTTCCCTCCTATTTTCCTTCCTTCCTTCCTTCCTTCCTTCCTTCCTTCCTTCCTTCCTTCCTTCCTTCCTTCCTTCCCTTTTTCTCTTGCTTGCTTTAATCTTTCTTCTCTTCCTTCTTCGCCTTCTCCTTCTTTTTTCCTGTCCCTTTGTTTCTCCCTTCCTCCCTCCATCCCTGACTTCTTTTCTTCCTTTTTTCCTTTCTTTTCTGTGGTCACTAGGTGATCTGAAATTTTTGGTTAAAGAATGGAGAAACTGGGAACTAATTTTGTCTTTCTACCATTTTTGTTTTCTCCTTAGAAACTAAAAAGATGTTTTAGATTTATTTACCCTACATAATTTATTATTTCTACTCATCCAAACTTGGCAAAGTAAAAAATGCTTATTGGGCATTTTATTATCTTTGACTGTATTTGTCAATATACTTATATTCATCAAAATATTAACCAGTTACAGCTGATAAGCATCACTGGTGACAGTTTTGAAAATCTTAAAGATCAAATAATGAGACAATAATTTTAATGAGTGTTGCAATAATTTTAATAATTTTAAATTTGACGATTTTCCATTGAGCACTCTCAATCCAGTGTATAGGATACAGCACATGTGATTAGGCACCATAATCCACACATTGATCCTCTTGGCTAACAGAGAGTTTCCACAGCTTGAGGAATCTGGTCCCTTTATCTGAAAAATAGTGACATAACCTCTCATTTCACCTTGAAATAAACCAAACCTACTCTGTTCTCAAGCTTTTATGGTACTCATTGAATGAATTGTTAATTAAATTTCTTGATCATATTGACTTTATTATTTTATTGAGCATTTTTAAATCCATTTATCAATCAGAGTATCTCCTAGTTATAGAAAATTCAGAAAATACCAAACACCATAAAGAAGAAAACAAATTACTCCATCTCACCTTACATGAAATAGCCTTTATCAAAGGTCACTGTAACAAATTGGGATCCTCCTTTATACAGATACATTTTGCATTTAACTTTTTCTTTCATTTTTTATTATATGATGATTGCTTTCCCATGTCATTTCCCCAAAAAATTACTTTATAATTATATTTCAAATAACATATCAAAATATAACATCAAATTTTATTATTGCACTTCAATTAATTCAGTTTTTTCTTTATAAATAATGATATGAAATAAATTCATATGTAAATCCTCAGCCTTCTGATTCTTTTATAATATGTTTTAAGAAGTGAAATTACTAAGTCAAGGCATTTTATGTTTTCATTAAAACATTTAGAACATCATATGGTTAATGCATGTAAATTATAAGAAACTGGAAATGTACATAAATAAATTTTAAAAGATAAATTGCCATAAAACCAGAGATATGTACTACAAATCTTTTTAATATTCTGTGCTTTTCCATGCTGTCCAAAAATTAAATAGTGATGTACCTGTTTTTTTTTTTTTTAACATGTGTCGTGAACAAGTTCATGTCAATGTAGGGTCCTTTCCAATATCATTTTAAAATGTGATGATCATTTTATAATTTTGTAAGATTTTTATTATTTTAAATTGTGAAGGTATGTTTTTTGGCTCAGAAGGTGGTACCTCTTGGTGAATGTTCCATGTGAGCTTGGGAAGAATGAGTAGTCTGCTACTGTTGGGTAAACTATTCTATAAATGCCAATTAGATCAAGATGATTTGATGTTGTTCAGTTCAAGTATGTTCTTACTGATTTTATGCCTGCTGAATCTCTCAATTTCTGAAAAAAAGGGTGTTGTCTCTAACTGTAATAGTGAATTTGTCTACTTCCCTTTGTGGCTGTATCAGCTGAGCCCACATATGTGGATACTTTGTTGTTAGGTGCATGCATTTTAGGGATGATTATTATGTCTTTTGTAGAATTGACCCCTTTATCATTATGAAATGTCCTCTTTCTCCCTGAAAATTTTCTTTATTTTAATGTCTGCTGTGTTGAAAATTAGTGTAGCTACTAAAACTTTATTTTGATTAGTGTTAGTATGGTATGTCTTTTTTAATTCCTTTACTTTTTCTCAAATGTACATTTTTAAATGGAGGTGAAATTCACATACACTTAATCATTTTCAAGTGAACAATTTAGTGGTATTGAATACATTCAAAATGTTGTGCAACCACCACCTCAATCTAGTTCCAAATGTTATCATCACCCCAGAAGGAAATCCCATACCCATTAAGCATTTACTCCTCCATTCTCCCTTCTTCTCAGCCCCTGGAAACCACCAATGTTTTCTGTCTCTGTGGATTTACCTATGTGGGAAGGTCCAGTGTAGTTCTCCTTGTTCCTCTATAGGTGAAGTACTTTTTTTTTCCTCTGGCTTATTTCAAAAATTTTCTTTCAGTTTTAGGTTTTCTGAAATTTGAATATGACAAGCTTAGGTGTAATTTTTTTTCTTGGTATTTATCTTCTTTGGCATTTGCTGAGCTTCCTGTATCTTTGCTTGGTGTCTGTCACCAATTTTAGAAAATTCCCAACCATTGTTACTTCAAATATTTCTTCTGTATCTCTTTTTTTCATCTCTAGTGTTCAAATTAGCATATATTACTCCATTTTAAATTGTCTTATGGTTTGTGAATGTTCTGTTCTGTTTCATTCTTTTTTTCTCTTTGCATGTCAGTTTGGGAAGTTTCTCTTGCTATATTTTCAGGCTCACTAATTCTTTCTTTGGCCATGTCCAGCCTACTGATGAGCCCATCAAAGGCATTCTTCATTTGTGTTACAGTGTTTTTTATTTCAGGTATTTCCTTTTGATTATTTCTTAAGAGTTTTCATCTCTTTGCATGTATTACCTATTTGTCTTGTATGTTTTCCTTTAGAGCCCTTAACATATAAATCATTGTGTTTTAAAGTTGTCTGTTTCTTAACATTTTAAGTCTCCCTTTAGGTAAGATGGAAATGCTAGAAGGGCCTGGAGTTGGATAATATCCCATTTCCTAGATAATAAATGAGTTTTATAAGCCATCTTTTCCCCTAGAGAGTAGGCATTTCTTATGGTAAATGCTCTGGGTGTATTTCAGAATTATGTTCTTCTCATGTCATCAAAACAAGGGTTTTGTTTTGTTTTGTTTTGTTTTGTTTCAGTCTTTACTGTGAGAACATCCTGTAGTGTCCCTGGAGGTAAAATCCGTAAATATATGAGTACCACATAAGACTAGCCCCTAGGAATTCTTATTCTCAAGGTAGTCTATACTCAACCTCTAGCAATTGGTCAAATTACCTTTTAAGTATTCCTACTAGTTTATAGCTACAGTGACTTCTGCTCCAAGTAAGTTTATCTTGGCTGTGATCTCTATATTCACTTTTTTCTCCAGATTTAGGGGTGGCAGTTTGCCCTGTGACTTTAATTCTTTGATGGGTCTAACAAAAACCATAGATTTTCAACTTGTTCAGTCTTTATTGTCTTAAAGATGTGGGCGTGATAACTTCTAAGTTTTTTATGTATTACAACTAAACCCAAAAGTCTCTCATAACTTTTGTTTAACCAATAGCTTCTAATTGCATATGTTTTTTACAGTGTTTCACTATCAAAAGACATTGACGATTTCTTTCTATTTCTCTCTTCCTTCATTCACTCATTCTCTAGAATAACAATTTTGTCTCTTCTCCTGCCTTCTGGAATCTTCAGCATCTTATATCCCTCCTTTTTCTCAGCCAATGACATTTGCTTCTGTTTTACTGAGAAAATTGAAGTAATCAGGAAAGATCTTTCATAAGCTTTCATCACAACTTTGAACCAACTGCCTGTTTTGGCACATATTAGTTTCTTCACATTACCATAGATACATTTTCTATCCTCTTCTCTATGGATCAGCTATCCTCTTTCATGGAAACCCTTTTCCTTTGTTACTTAGTCAAGGGTGTAGCACAAGAAATTTGTCCTAATCCTTCTGCAACTCCTCTCCTGAATCATTAATTTTTTACTATTTTCAGAATTATTTTCATCAGTACAAAAGCAGCTAATATTTTCTACATTCTGTAAAATAAAAAGACATTCCTCCAAACAAAATAAATTCCTCCTTTTTCTCCTGCCCACATTCTTTGTTATCTTTGAGAAAAAGTCATTGACAACATTTTCTTCTCAATCTTTCCAATTCCCTCTCTTCCCATTGTTTCTAAAACACACTTAAATCTTATTTTTGCCTTTAGCATTTTACTAAAGTGGCTGTTGTCCCTCTGACAGTGATAGGGTGAATTATTTGCTCATGATTTGTTCTCCTTTCATTTTTCTTGGCATGGCTCACCACCCTACTGGTGTTGGTCTTGGCTAAGTGGTTTACTTTGGTCAATGAAATGTGGAAGAATGGACAATGTGCCAGTTTTGAGCCAAGGTAAGTTTCTACTAGCCTTCTTGAGGTATGAAGAAGGCATACTGTTGGTAGCCATAGCTCCTTCAGCTCCTTTAATCCTGTCCCAGTATATAATGTATGAAGTAGACCTAAACTAGACCTCATATGTGGCTTATGAGAATGCTTTTCTTAGATAATCTTTTACGTATCTTCATACCCACTGTCTATTTCCAGCCATTGAATCCTGTGATAATTTACTTGGTGTCTGTAGATAACAATAGACCTGCCTCTATAATATAATTATCTAATTTGCATATGCTAGCTTTTCTTAGAACTTATTTGAAATCACATTTGGGAATATGATGGGAAGATATGTAAAACTGAGTTTTACCTTTATCTTTAAAAGTTTTCTTTTCTCATATAAGAAAAAGAAATATCCTTCTGGAATTGTATATATTTCTTCTCAGTTCGTTCAATAAAAATTTCGAATATTTGGTTCCTCTGACATTTTCCTTGCGGTTTGTTAAGTGATAAATGAGCCAGAAACTATTCCTCATTAAGTTATCTAAGAACAGCAGAGACACTGAAGCTTCTCTTAAATAGGGCAGTAAATGCTGGGTGGGGTATTGGGAGAGAAGTGGTCAAATTCTAATTATTCTATTGACTGGCTATGTGACTTTACAATGGTTAATTTATCTTGCTTCACCTTGGTTTCCTTAAAGATAAAACAAATAATTTAACTTGATAAAATGTAGTTGAACTCCTAAGTTTTATCAATAGTAAAACATACTTTTCATTAAAATAGAGATGGACAAGTAACTGCAAACTGCCTAGGATGGAAAGGATATTAAGAAGTTTATAGAGTGAGAAAAATTGACACTTCACATCGTGAAGAGAGGAAAGAAATGGCATCAAATGAGATAGTTACTGTAAAAAGAGTCCATTGAAACAAGAACATATGGAGGATAATGTCTGCCATATTCAAATTAGTGCCAGATTTTTGTGGTTTGTTGGATGCTTTTCTATAGACTTTAGAAGGAAAAAGAATACAGCTGCGAAAACTCCCCTCTTCACCTTGGCTGAGGCATTCTTCAAGAGAGCAGATGGTTATAAGTTTCAAGCCATGAATCATTGTCAAGGGATCTCCTCAAGCTGCCTATAGCAAGAAGAGTTGACAAGCCTTAAAGGGTAATATTTTTATTACTATGGGTGTCAGTCACATCAATGCCCTTGCTGCTGGGATCAGACTTATTGTTAATAAAGCTCTACAACTTGGAAACAAAATAGCAAAAGTCAGCAAATTATTTCTACTTGCTGTCTAATAGATGTTTCGAGGCTTTAGTATTCCTCTAATACTCATCAGTGAAAGTAAGACAGGAACCATGTCTTTCACTTTATTTATTTTTGTCTGATTTCAAAGCAGACTCTAGATGAACATTTTATATATTTTGGTGGCTTGATTAGCTATTTTTTGAAAGCCATTATTGTTAATATTATCTTGCTGGTTGTGATATGTGGTCTACTTTTGCCATTCTGTTAAAATATGCAGATTTTGATTTTGATTTGGTTCATACAATATTATTGTAATGTATTTCAGTCATTTTAGTTACTTTTAAAGTCACTTTTACTAGCTTTGGGGAATTTATGCCAAGAATACCTTGACTAGTTCTTATTGAATTTAATGATTAGAATTTACCTCAGTGATCATTTTTAACCTTTTAAACAGAAAAAAATGTCTTTGGCCATTGGGTTTTAAAACCAGAAATCTAATAAAGAAAAAAGTGACCTAAAGTGGTATTTCTTTTATAATAGGGAGAAGTCAATATTTGATGAATTCCAAATGGCTGTTGTAGTCAGTGAAAATGGCTATTTCAGAAAGAGCACCCACTTTCTACTTTTTTGGAATTCAGTAGGGGAGATAGATTCAGGATGAGTATTTTGAAGAGCATAACTTTTTCAGATATGAAGGGTGGGATAGTCAGGTGCAAAGGGCAGGGGATTTGAGTCAGCCAGACCTGCTCTGTCTCTTCAAATTGTGTGACCAGTTACAAATGTCTCTCAGTCACTTTCCTCCACTGTATGGGGAAAATAATATGTACCTCACTACATTGCAATGTTGTAAGAAGGACAGACAAGTTGCTAGAGACTTTGATTTTAATTTGGCATGTGGTGGACACTCATAAATGGTGACCATTGTTAGGATTTTTTCATTGTACTGTTGTCTAATTCAGTTGTTGTCATTTTAGTGGCTAAATAATGTACCCTAAGAAAAATAATGCCCCTCACCTGCCACATACAGAAAAAAAAAGTCAGAGTCGGATGAGGTATTTAGAAAACAGTTTTCTAGTCCTGGCTCTGTCATTATCGAATTTTATGACTCTGAGAAGCTTCACTTATCGATCTATACCTCAGTGTTAGGTATAAAATGAAGATAGTTAAATAAGATTAGCTCTCTGAACCATGTTTTAGAGAACACTGATATTCTTATATTATTCCTAGAATTAAAAACGTCCATGTTCAAATAAATTTAGAAAAATATCTGGACATATTACAGCCCTCTTGGAAATTTTCCTTGCTCATTACCATATTAAAAATAGTTTAAAAGGATTTTGGTAAAGAAATATATTGAACTTGGTGTAACCCAGTTTCTCATACACTTGACAAGAGCATTCCTTATTCTTGGAAAACTCATCTTGCTAAACCCTTTCATGTAACTTGATTCAGAAATGCTGTATTAGATGTTTCTTATGGTCCCTATGAATTATTTTGTGACTCTGCAAATAAGTAGTTTTCCTGAAGGAACAATGTTTGGTTATGGTTTGTGAAGCGTATTATTTCAAAAATTCATTGTATATGAAGGAAATAATTTCTTATTAGACCATTAGAGGGACATTTTAAAATTATGGATAAGTGTATGAGTGAAATTATAATAGTTCTTATATAGATGATATGTATTTACAGAGGAATGTGTTCTAATTGTACGTATTTTCCTTCAGGCTGTGAATTAAATTTACCTTGATAACATTTACCAATTTATTGTATATTCTCAAATAATATAGAAATTATTATTTCTGAAAAATATGTAGACATAAAAGCCCACACAGTAACATAGTATATATGTACATAAAACATATGGAATGTACACGTTAGTGCTAGAGGGTTTAAATTTATTCGCTGTTATGGCACCATTGCTTTTTCTCTAATTTATACCACATGTTCCTTCTTTATTTAGCTTTTAATTCTGTAGAGAGTTTGGGAATATAAATTGTGTGAAGGATGTGAAATATATGCCTCCCAGTTGGGTGTTTGGCATCCTTACTTTGATATTTGCTAGAATAATTTTCATCTGCCATTTTTTAAAATAATGATAGAAATCTTTCCTTGAGCTTATGAATCTAGTGCATGTGTGGAAGAATTCTTATGTGGCCTCTTACTGCTTCTCTTAGAACAAGAATACATCCGCGAGGAAGACAGGAGTTATAACTGCCAAGACAAACACAGGTTTCCCACAGCTTGTGTTTCTCTTGGAGATCTACAGCCTGGGTGTCGCTGTTATTCCTTCCTGACAATGTAGGCTACCTGATTATTGTCAGGCTTTAGGTTGTCTTTATATATGTAATAATTGCCCTTCTTCCCCACACTTCCTGATAATCTTGGTACAATAGGGAAAAGGAAAGTGACCAGTTATGGTGTAATTACTGTAGCTCCTCCATCCTCTCACTTCCTAGCACTAATCAGTTATTCAATTATTTCAGTTATACCTCATCTAAATTTCTCAAATGTGTCCATGAATTTGATTCTTAGCTCTATCACTTACTAGCTCTGTGACTTTGGTCAAATTCCCTAACTTCTTTTTGTCTCATTTCCTCTTCCATAAAAGGCACTGGTTATGTAAATGTTAGGGGGAGGCAGGATTGTGGTTATTGAAAGTGATTCAGTAAGCTATTTCATTCAAATGCTTAGTGTAAAAGCTGGCACAAGAGGGTTACTCTTGAAATATATGCTTCCTTCATTACTGTTATTGTTAGTTCAGGTTTTCATTATTTGTTGGATTTTTAACCACTCTCTCTGACTGGAAATCTCTTCTTCTCTTCTCCTAATCCATTCTCCATAATACTTTCAGAATGATCCTTTAAAATTGCAGATCAAATGTTACAAAACGTTCCCTGTTTAAAGACCCATAATAGTTTCCAATTCTCTGTCAGATGGAGTCCGGACTGTACAGCATGACTAACTGTGCCCTCCTGGACTTCCTGTCCAACACCTTTCTCCAGCCAGGACTGAAACACTTGCAGTTACATTTTTGTACCTCCTTATCTTTGCATATGCTTTTCCTGCTGTCTCAAATATGTAGGAAACTGTGTTCTGCCTCTACCCCTGACAGCTGCAACACTCTGTCCTTTAAGTCCCAGCTGTCGGATCACTGAGTAGCATTCATTATTCCTCTGTGCCACAGCCATCTGTATCTGATGTCCACCTCTTACTATGCTGTGTTACAGTTGTCTGTGTTCCTCTCTCTGTCTCTCAGTCTCTCTCTCGGTGTCTCTCTCTCTCTCTCTCTCAGTGTCTCTCTCTCTCTCAGTGTCTCTCTCTCTCTCGATGTCTCTCTCTCTCTCGGTGTCTCTCTCTCTCTCTCTCTCTCTCTCTCTCTCTCTCTCTCACACACACACACACACACACACACACACACAGAAAGAGAGAAACACACAAATAAGACTGTGCTCCAAAGGGGAGGGCAATGACTCTGATTCACTTCTCTGCCCTAGTACTAGGGATGATACTTGATAAATGCCTGTTGAATGACTGAATGAGTGAGAGTCATCGTGAAATATAGCATGCCTTCCCTCCTGAACTCCTAAACAACATTAGTGCCATAAAACACCTTACACTTGGCACAGAGTCGATATTCAATAAATAACTTTGAACAAACTAATGTGTTTATATCCCTACATATAATGTCAAGTAAAGAAAATTAGAATCACTTAACCAAAAGTATCAGATGTTATAATATTACTGAGTTCAACACAAAAAGAGTTGAAAATAGAATGAAGTAACTTTTTACTCTTGAGTTATTCTTTTTTCCCATATTTCTCTGATTTTTTAGATATTATAATTTAGGAGTCATAATTCATAATTACTTAAATATATGAAGTGTACTTGCCATTCTTTGAAAAAGTTAGTGCTATCATAGGATGTGTAAATCTTCTTTTATGAAAAAGATGACAAGCAAAATGATGACTCAGTCAAGGTTTTATAAAACATTGACTTGGATGTGCTTGCTTTTGAAGTAATTTTAGTTTAATCCCTCATCAGAGATTCAATCCTTATTTATGTACAATTATCAAGCTGATAATACTTAGTGTCATTGATGAATGGTCCCATGGAAATAAGGTCAAATTTAGAATTTTCTTCTCTTTAGAATCACTGAATATTTTACATCCCGCATTACTGTTTTATAGACTTTCAATGACTAGATAAATAGGTCCCTAGGCTTTACATTTATGAAGATATAAATAAATGAGCATAGATGTTCCCAGACTGCCTAGAGATAGATGAGAGATGTAAGTGGAGATAGAGCCACAGGAAATCTAGAAGCAGAGTAGCCTGTCCACCCACAACGAGTACTGGTGGTAAAAGAACAAATCAACCTTCATCAAGTCTCAACTTTTGACTTTGTTAGATGGGACCAAAACTTACATTTTAAAAGTGGAAAAAAAAAATCTGGTTTTCTGGATATTTTGCCATAATTTTCTTAAACTGTGTGTTTTTCCCAGTCTTCAACTCTGCAGTTTACACACCCAATCCCTAAGACTGTACTTCTCTCCCTGTGTTACTGTTTTTCATGTAATCTTTCGAGGCTTTTTAAACCTGAGACTATCTGTAACGGGATATTCTATTATACAACACTCTGAGGAGTCGACTATCACCCAAGGGCTCTTTTGGTTAATATAACACTATGTTCCCGAGGCACTGGATAGCAGGAACTGCTGATTGCAGCAAAGGTCCGCCCTAGCAAAACTAGAAAATGATCAGGAGGGATTTGTGAAATCCCATCAGCATGTGGTTGACTGCCTTTTTATACCATTTACAGGAACTGGCAGAGAAAATATGGGCAATAGAATACTGGACTAACAGACAACTTAGGTGGAGAAATAATTTCAGGAGGGTATGGAGTGTTGGAAAGAGCTTGAGTTTTGGTGTCAAATACACCTGGGTTGGGTTCCCAGGCCTTGGGCAAAGTTCCTAACCACGCTGAGTTCCTGTTTCCTCTCTCCTGTATAAAATTGGGTAAGATGCTGTAACAAATACTGCGGGGACTTCACCCGTATCCCTTGGATCACTGTACTCATAATGGATGTGAGAATGTGGGAGATCAGGTTTCTTGTTCCGGTGGGGACACATCTAAGACTCCCCTGTGGGTCAGGCTGAAGCAGCTCTGAGGAACTTTTCTGAGACCATGTTCATGGTTGGCTGCTTCTATAGCCATGTCTTGTTTCCTCTGCTCCCTCACTGGTTTCTCAGAGCAATTCCGTAGTGAATTATTTTCATACAAATCCTCATCACATGTTGCAGTTCTGGGGAATCTGACCTAAGCAGATGTCTATCTACTGCCTGATGAGGATTAAATATAGTAGGTTTACAATTTAGAATATTAAGGACAAAATAAGCTGATTATGACTCCCTTATTTAGTCTGATTGACGTTTTTTTCTTTTTTTGCCTTGTTTTATTCTGCCTAACTCTATGCATATTCACCTTTTGGACATTCAAATTCTAATTCCCTAATTTTGTATACTTTTTAAGTGAGAAGATTGATTTCCACTTGCAAACCATAGAGGTGAGCATATTTTTCTCTGCTGATAACTATTTGTTAGTCTGAACCATCTTGCTAGTCAACATGTAGATGAAAATGAATTCAGTTCTAGATATTAATTACTGCTTCAACTTAGTGGCCATATTTCATGGTGTCAGGTGGTTAAGAATAGGTTTTGATGTCAGAGCTTGATATGAACTCATACACTTTCAGAGTCCTATAATATGAGGATGCCTTTAAAGGTTATAATGTTGTAATCAAGTGAGAGCTTACAACAAGGTCTTCCATGTAGTTAGTTCTGAACAAATGATAGCATTTTGTTATTTTTGTTACTATTATTGTATGTTAGTTCCATTTCAAGATTCCAACAATAGACTCATACTTTCACATTTTTACTAGATTCTTCCAGATATGCTTCTTTTCCTTTATGAAAATTCATACTGTATCCCATGTATTTAGTGACTTTCTGCCAAAGGAAAGTTTGGGAAGCTCACAAACATTTTTCCAGGCCCCTGAGGTCTTGTTTAGTGAGTTATTGTTTTAAGGAACACATAAAAAAATTTTTTTTCACTTGTAATGGCAAATATAATAGTAATTCAGTTAAACCAGAATTCTGCAGATGGCACTTCTGGATTATGTTTTACTAAAAAAATAATTATCTGAGTTATGGTTTTTCACTTGATGTTTTATAGATCTGGACTAACAGTTGTAAAATTATAGATCACATTGTCAATGAATATTGATAATTTTCTCTTGAAAATTTTAAGACTATAATAGATAATTCTCTTTATAGAATAGTTTAGATTAATTATTGCTTAAAGGCAGGGAATTGACCCAAAATACTTTTTATAATTTCTTGTTCTGTTATTCTAAATTTATCACAGTGACATTTCCAGTAATCCTGAGGTAGGGATATTCAAATTTTTTCTTGCATCTTTAATATTCAACTGTGACTTTTAATTACCTCTCTCTACCTCTCCATTTTAAAACATATCAATTTTTCTTTTATAAAAGATAACGATTGAATATACCCAATTTTCTTAAAAATATGAGCTTGTAATTCAAGCACAGTTTATATGTTTCCTTGGGAAAACTTTTCATGTAAATAATTTTTATTCACTTCTGGGCTCCCAGATTTTTCTCTTTTCCCTTCTGCTATGAGAAAAAGTGCTCTTGGGTTAGATTCCTGGGTATCACAGGAGCACAGGTTAAAATGCTTTTAAATGCATGTTGTCTCCCTAGACCTCTGGCTGAGGATACCCACTGAGTTATCAGCAGGGACTTGCTTGGCTGAAGTTTTTCAGGGCTTCTCTAGAGCATTTTTTCCATATGTGTTTCCTCCACAGGGGCCTAACAAACACAGCAGAGGCAGACAGTTGTTAGCTATGGTGAATATTTTTTTTGTCAGTTGACATTTCAATGTCTTCCTTTCTAGGACTGTGCATTATGCCTGCCTTATGTTAAGGACCCCTAGAGGCAATAGATTGTCTGTCCATATGTCTCTGTGTGTGTATATACACACGTGTGTGTGTGTGATATGTATACATACATATGTATATATGTACATATGTATACACACACACACATTTATAATCCAACCTGTTATTCTAAATTTATCTAAATTGGTTAATTATATTACATATATTGTATATGTATTATATATTTTATATAATATTTATACATATATTATACACATGTGTATAATACATATAATTATGCTTATGTATACATGATATATACTATATATTATATAGTATACATATGTGTATATATAAAATATATGCACATATAAAATATACAAATATAAATAAATTTAGGTGAATATGTATTATATATAATATATATTACATATATAATTTGCTTGAATAACTTAAGTGGTCATAATACAACCTTCTTAACTCATTAGTGCTGTGAATTTTGGGAGAAAAAAAAATCAGCGAACTGAGACACTCTTTGTTACGTGTACTTCAGCTTTAATATCATAAACAGTAATTACAGTTCCTACTTGATGTGCTTGTTTTGAAAACTCAATTCTTAGATATTGGTGGCACCTTTAATATGCAAGTTTCTAGATATTTGGGTAGATTGGTAAACAATGTAGCCAAAGATCCATGCTTTGGTGAAACATATTTTAGGGGTGGAGGAAAAAAATAAATGATAAGATTGTTATAGAAATACATTGCTGTGTAATAAACTCTCCTGAAACGATGTTGTGGCTTAAAATAATGACATTCAAAAAGACAGGTTCGAAAAGACAAATAATGAGAAGAATTTCGAGAAAGCTTATATATCGCTAACAGGCATATAACATGATCCAGTCACTTTGGAAAACGGCTTAGAGTTTCTTACAACGTGGAATATCAATTACCGCACAACACAGACATTTCACTCCTAGGTATCTACCAAAGATAAATGAAAATACCTATCCAAAAAGAGATGTGTATATTAACACTCAAAGGAGCATCATTTGTAGCAGCCAGAGGGAAAACAATTCACATGTTCCTCAATTGATGAACAGATAAAAGAAATGTGGTGTATCCATAAAATGCAATGCTTCTCAGCATAAAAAGCAATGAAGTACTAATAAGTGCTACAACATGCATGAACCTCATAAGCATTAAGCATAGAGATAGAAGCTAAATACAAAGGCATCATAGTGTATGATTTTATTTACTTGAAATGTCTACAAAATGCAAATCTACAGATAGAACTCAGCAGTTGCCTGAGGCTGGGGGCAGTGTTTGCGGTGGGGAATGGGAAGTGACTGCAAATAGGGATGAGAGATCTTTTTGGTGTGTTGGAAATGTTCTAAAACTGGACTGTGGTGATGGTTTCACAAGTCTGTAAATTTACTAAAATTCATTTAATTACACTTTAAAAACAAATTAGAAACCCATAATATGGATTTGATTCAGGAATCTAAAATTCAGCCAGGATTTGGCAAGGAGAATGATGTTCTACTTGGCATCACCTGGGACAGCTTGAAAACTGGGGTTGGAATAATCTGGGCATCTCCCTGACTCTGCATACTCTACATATCTCTCTGTTCTGTCTTGTAAGCATGATGATTTCAGGGTAGCTGGGTTTAGGGATCCCAAGTTGCTTGTCCCAAGACAAAGAGAGAGAATGAGAAACTGTATCACCTCTTATGATCTTCCTTCAGGAGGCTTTCCATTGCATTCTACCTATTAAAAAGTCAAGTAGTATATACACAGACTGGAATATTAATCAGCTTTGAGTAAGAAGGAAATCCTGTCATATGTAGCAATGTGAATGAACCTTAAGGACATTGTGTGAAGTGAATTAAGCCAGTCACAGAAGGACAAATACTGAATGATTCCATTTATATATAGTATCTAAATAATCAAACTCATAAAAGCATAGAGTAGATAGTAGTTGCCAAGGACTAGGGGGAGGGAGAAAAGGAGAGTCACTCTTCAACAAGGTTACAGTCTCAGGTATGACGGATGAATAATCCCAGAGATCTGCTGTACATCATGCCTGTAGTTAACAACACTGCATTGGACCCTTAAAACTTTGTTAAGAGGGTAGACCTCATGTTAAATGTTTTTACCACAGTAAGAAACAAACAAACAAAAAAATTGAGTAATTTTAGACACTTTTTATCCAGACATTCATTTAGATACTTGGTTTCTATAGTGAAAGCAAAAGAGCCCTAAATCCTTCTTCCTTGGAGTTTACATTCTGTTTGGGGGAACAAATAAAAAATTGTAAGTATAACGGAAAAAAGTACAAGTGGGTTCTGAGTCCTCTCCATCACCCAGCAAGAGTTGTCAATAAAAGACAACAATTTAATTGTCCAGTGTGGGTTTGGGAAAGTAGTTGAAGCCAACTTAAAAGAAAACTTCCAGTTGTCAGTAGGTTTGAACATGGCCTTTCATGGTAACAAGCATTATTTTTTTTTTAACTAATTAATTTATTTATTTAGAGACGGAGTCTCACTTTGTCACCCAGGCACGATCTCTGCTCACTGCAACCTCCACCTCCCAGATTCAAGTGATTCTCCTTCCTCAGCCTCCCGGGTACCTGGAATTACAGGCATGACCACCATTTGTGCCCGGCTAATTTGTGTATTTTTGTAGATACAGGGTTTCACCATGTTCACTGTTCTGCTTATGGTCAGAATATATATTATACTTCTTCAAAGTCAAGCTCAACTGTTGTTCTTTCTGAAGCTTCTTTTGGGTTCTCTATGTTGAAAATTTCTCTAATTCCTAAGGCACTCTTCAGGTTCTTATTTTATCCTCTTGCATCCCTTGACTCAATTTTAAACTCAATAGTAATAGACCTTCTCTTGATGCTGACAGTAGTGCTTTAGACGGACTTGGCACTCAATAATATTTGAATTAAAATGAAAGAAATGCAATACTTATTTTGTTAGAAAATATTTTCAGGTCTCATTGTAGTAACTTAGGTTTCTACAATGGTTAGCTGAACTTTAAAGAGCTCTGGAACAGGGAAGTTGAACTGAACAACTGTATTAGCTAGCTGCTTTAAATATTTCATGTGTACGGAAAAAAGAGGCAATATGTTCAATCAAAAACTAAATTGGGGTGCTGATTAACCAAATGTTCCTAATTCAGTAATTGAGAACTAGACATTTTTATGTATTTCTGCTTATATTAGGTTGGTGCAAAAGTAATTGTGATTTTTGTCATTACTTTTGCACCAACCCAATAGAATATGAATTCTCATCTCGTGGTTTGAGTGTTCAAAGTTTTATTCTATGGATCAGTAACAATTCACTGATAATGTTATTTCAACTCGCTAGTAGTTTATTCATTTTTTTGATTAATTAGTGAGTCCGTTATACCTGTGGACTTTCATTCTGAACTACTCATTACTGTCTGTCATATCAAATAATAAAGTTCATGGAACCCCAAAATAACTCAATCATTTGAAATTCCAAGCTGCCTACATCCCGAAACAGAGTATGAGACACATGTAGATGTCTGCCTAGCGCTATTCTTTAGGTTTGAAAGCAAACTCACTGTATGTGGAAAGAGATGGGTCTGATCTGTGTATTTTTTCCTATGGATAATGTACAGCCCTCATTTAAAATTTACTTAAGGAATTAGATAAGTAGATAAATACATAGCTAGAAATGCACAGATTTCTCTTAGTTTGCAAGGAAACTGTGTTTTCCCTCATTAAAGTGAATTAGAAGATTTTAGAGACTTTTAAAGATTTTCAACAGGGGAAATAGTAGAAATCAAATAATTCAGAAGGAGGAATGCCAGCCAGGAAAATGTATTAAACATGGTGCATAAAGTGAGACCTCCTCCCCACCCACAACACGATAGATGGACATATTATAGATACATTCAAATTAATATAATCTATATCATGATGTATCTCTGGAAAAAGATTTTCGCTATTGAGTTAATCTGATGCTATTGTAAACTTTAGTGGTTAACTCAGGTTGCAAAATCCTTCTATATTGTTCTGCATAGAATTCTACAGTACATTTCCAGCACACAATGAGTTCATGTAAAGTATTTATTGACTTCTCATTCTACTTTCCAGTTCACAATTTACTTCTGCTTTTATTATGTTTCTGTGGACATTTTATAGATTGTTAATTACCAATCCTTTGAATATCAAAAACAGTATACTTATGACAATAAATGGAAATTACTACCTATTTTGTAGAAGAAAATGTCTTTAACTGACTTCTAAAAAAACTACCAAAGTTCTCGTACTGTGGGCCAGACATTATGCTGAATGTTGGAGATATAAAGAGGAAAAAAGAGATTTGATTGTTACTTTTAAGGAGCTCATTAATTCTATGCATACCACACTGTTCCATCAGGATGAGTCTATTTTATGGGGTCTGTTAAAACAATGTAATTTTTTTTTTGATCCTATAACCATCTCCAGGCCAGCCCAGGAAGTCTTCTAATTTCTACTGAAATGACTGTTGGTGAACTTATGGATTATCTGACACAGATATTCATCAGTTAACCAGGAGATAAGCTTAAAGTCAGTTACTCTTAGGTGAGGCTATAGCCAGTTTAAATAAAAGACATGAAAGCATTAGTTCCATTTTAACCTTTTTGTCCTTCTTGCATGAACCTGCCTGGTGGCATTGTCTTGAAAGGACATTCCTTAGCACTGGAGTGATTGGTCAGGATCTGTCAGGCTCCTAGGGAGAGCAATCATGTACCAAGCGTGCATTCATTGGTTTTCCTTTATATTCCATGTTAAAAGTTCAACAGCTTTAAATGAATTTCTCCTTTGTTTTGTTGCTGTGGTGCTGAACAACTTGAAACTATAATTGGGATCCATGGAAACCAAAGTTTTGTTCGATCCAGAGAAATGCCAGAAAACATTTATTCTTGTATTGAAAAGCACTGACATCTTATATTTTCAATTCAATAGGTTATAGCTTGACTGAAGAATGAAAGGGATTAGAAATGCCTAATTACCAAAATGTAAATCATTCCTTCTTTCCAATTCTGTATATTGCTCAGGCAAAACAAATGATCCTTCAAATATTTCTAACATTCCTGACATTATCATTAAAATTATTTATGATTGTTACCCAACATTGGAAATGAGGCAAGCTTTAAATTAAGTGTCTTGATTGCTAAATGGAGTTATTTCACGATTGCATAAAATTCAGCAAGAAATACAAGGCATAAATAGGTAAATATTGAATTATTTTACAACTACAATTAGAAGGTAAGTAAAGACACAACGCAATGGCAGAATCATTAAGTTAAATTCACCTATGACTTTAGCACTCATGTCATGACATTAGGGAAAGATTTGCACTCTAAGTATGATTACATATCATTGAAGAAGTTGTCCTTTTCTCCTAAATGTCATTACCATAATTTTTCTTTACATGATATTCAGCAGTCAAAATCCATAATTTTTTTCACATTCAGCCGTGAGAGATTTTTCTGGTCATTACTGCTTTAAAGGAGATAGCAAGAAGGAAATGCATTCTTCAAAAGTCTTTATATTTTCTGGAATGTATTATTGAGTTGATGTATTAACACCTTGATCTGAGTAGCCAGATAACCATCTGTTATTAATTTCTTGACATGCATACCTTATTCCAAAATATATTTGGAGTTCCTAGCAATAATGAAGTATTAAAGACCAGTTAAGTAAATAGAAACTATTTAGAAAATATTTAGTGTGAAGAGAAGAATGTATTAGAAAACTTTTAACTTTCCCTAAAAATTTGCCAGAATTATAAGGAAAAATATGATGAGATGAATTAAAATGTATCTGGCAAGGGACAGCCAGCAGACTCTAAGATGACCTCCCCTTGAGCATAGCCAGGACTAATGACTTGCTTTAAGCAATAGACTACAACAAAGGCGATGATGAGATGTCATTTCTGTAATTTTGCTACAGAAAATTGTCACTTCCATTTCTGTGGCTAGCAGGCCTTCTCTCTCTTGCTGGATTTGATAAAGTAAATTGCCATGTTGGAGAGGCTCACATAGCAAGAACCTTAGAGCAGACTCCAGTCAATATCCAACAGGGAACTGAGGCCCTCAGTACAATAAACTTTAAGGAACAGGATTCTGCCAAGCAACCAGGAATACAAACTTTGAAGGATTCCCCATCAAATCCAGTTGAGCCTTCAGGTGAGGCACCAAGCCCGGCCAGCCCCTGAATTGCACCTTCATGAAAAACCATGAAGCAGAGGAGATCATGAAGCTAAGCAGTAGCTGGATGTATGACCACAGACACTGAAAGATAAAAAATGTATGTCATTGTAATTCACTGATTTTGTGATAATTTATGTAGCACTAGATAATAAATACAAAAGTTAAAATTTGTTCTGAAGCCAGCATTTCTTATAGATCTATACACAGGAATTCCTGTACATCATGATTTCTTTGCCAACAAATTAGTAGGAGTTACAGAAATGTGATTTAGTGAATATTTTCTATGGATCTTATATGAAAACTAGGTTCATAAAACTATAATTTAACCCAACAAAGTCTTTAAAAATTGTGAGGAGAGGGAGCATAAAAAAGTCGAGATAATAAAGCCGGTGAAGTTTATTATCTCACAAGCTGATCTAATGTAATGATGGAATTAGAAGAACTTAGAAGAGTGAGCAGCTATTATGTCCTTTAGGTTGACTCTCTCTAAAATGAGATATGTCAAATGAGCCCTTTGCAAATGTTGGGCTGTAGTAAATTCTTGGCTGGATCTTCTCAGGAGAGCTGTAGTGCAGACGTTCTCTGTTGTCAGTTAAAGTGACATCCACATGCTTTATATGTGTGGCGTGCAGGCAGAAAGAATAACATTTCTCATTTGAAAATTCAGAAACCTGACTCATACTCTGATCTCAATAGAGGGCCATTAATTCTCATTTGGAGGAAGGACTGCCCGGGTGTCTGTGGGTAGAATTTTTATTTTCTAAAAAAATTTTTGAATTTGCCCAGGTATTTGACTGAAGACTCAGGTCCTGGATATCTACATCATTTGTTTGGAGGAAGAAGTTTTAGCCTGAATAAAATATTAAGGGTAGTCATTAACCAATTAGTTAAAGGCTCTAAATGGACCTCAGTTTATATCATTCATGACATCTGCTTTTGATGTACTTCAGCCAGGTGTCCATGCCAGGATATGTTAGCTGTAAAATGCAGCCTCAAAGAATAGAATGATTTGCTACACAGAGGTGTTTAGAGCTCAAGGCTGTATTTCTGCATTTGAAGGACTACTATTTTAACATTTGATTTATATATTTTTTTCTTGAATGGAAGCCACATAATTAAATAAATAATTTTTTTGCAAAGTCATTTCCTTTTGAAGCAGTACATTGCCATGGCCAAAAGGGCTGGCTCTGGAGTCAGACTTTCTGTGCTTGATTCATACTCAGTCACACATTTGCTGTGTGAGCCTGGCTGAGTTACTTGACTTCTCTGTGCCTTTGTTTTCTCCTCTGTGAAATGCTGGTAAGAATACTTGTTTCAGGGTCAATTGTGGGGATTAAATAAGTTAATACATGCAGTGTCTTGTACCACGCACACACTAAGCCTTCCATAATTATAAAATATTAAATACTTAGCTCATTGATGTTGTTATTCTTTCTGATCACAAATCTATTAGAAGTTCCCTTATTAAGGCTACTCACAATTTGTTATAATAAAGGCATGTCAGTAGAGGAGCACAAGATCTTTTCCTTTGCATTAGGAGGAAAATCCTCTTCCACAGAGGTGCAGAGCTACACCAAGTTGAACTGTAGTTTTCCTATAGGGGCTCAAGACAGTTTCTGGCTGTCAAAGTGTATGAGCAGTAGATCTGTGATACTCATCAGGACTGTCCGCCAATACTCTGGTTCTCCTTCTCCTAGGCGCATGGCTGAATCGCACCTCCCTACCCCTTTGAACCTGGTATGACCATGAGATTTGTCCTTACACAGCTTTCCTGGGTTTCCTTTTCTTTTCTCTCCTATGTTCCAGCAGTGTTCTCAGTGATGGAGCCTCCACCAACCTGCCTCATAGAGTAAGGAAGAGGTTGAGCAAAGTTTGCACTTTGTCCTTAAGAAAATGAGGAGTCCATGAACAGATTTGGAACAATAAGCCATGGCTCTGCATATAAGATGAGCAAAAATGAAGAAAGACAGGAAGATGTTTAGTACAAGATTATTCTAATATTTAAGGGGATGCTAAAAAAGGTATGAGCAATGATAGAGAGAGTGTGATGAAATGGAAGCAAAATTTGTAAGATAAGATAGAATTAAAAACGATTTGAGGTTTAAAAATAAGAGCCATTGAGTTTGGTTGTCCAGTCTCATAGTTTTATATGGTATCAGAGGCCAAGCATGCATTGACCTCACTTCTAAGCTAAAAGTTTTACCATCTAAATTTCTGTAGCAAACTTCTCCAGGTGTTTTAGTTGGTTCCTGTGAATAACTAGCTTCTGAAAAATACCAGTTAATTGCAAATACTAACTGTGTGTCAGATTTTTTATGTTCCATTATATTACTAATGTTCTTAAATTTTTTTTTGCTTGTTCTGACGGCTAAATAGTAACATCTACAATTTTACAGTAAGTTTGCGTTTTTCAAATTTGTATATATTTCCACTTCTTATATGCACAGTGAATTTTTGGGGCAGCTGATTTATCTAAAAAGTTGTCATTTTTTTCAAAAGCCAGGTCTGTCTTTCTTCAAGGCTAATTTATTTTAGCTAAAAATCCTGCCTTTGGGAGAATTTGGAAGATACATTGCCTGTTTAGTTTCTGTTGGTTTGGATGTGTAAAGTGGCAAGCATGCCAGCTAACCCTGCAGATTCAGAAGGATTTTCAGTGTTTTATTGGACATTTGGTATCGTTTTAGTCTAATCTTTCCAATGACAATGTATTCAGAAGTCACATGGAGTAGTTAAGTACTTAGAAAAGACGACAGGCTTTTATTTGCAGCAAGCTTTTACAACTGAAACCACTTTTTAAAAAATATCATATTACAAAGGATATAAAATAGTCTTACAACACATCTTTTTCTGAGATTTAAGTCTAGTGAATAAACTCAGTGAATATTCTTACTGAAATTATTACTATTCATTAACACAATGTCTCGAACTACCGTATACATATGCACCATCAAAGGCGACCAACAGTTAGTTGATCTTCAAGACAATTACTTCAGAAGAAAACAAGGAAGAAAAACAATAGAGGAAAGTGTAGCAAATTGCCTTTACAAAATAATTGTTTCGAAGGAAATAGGTGAATGGGTGACTGGTTAGCCAACATTAGTATGATTCTTTGTTGTTTTGCAACAGACATTGACAATTGATCTAGCTAGGGAAGTCTATTTTAACAGGGAAATCTTCAGTGAAAATGAGTCAAGTGATACTATCTAGGAAATACAGTTTATAATAAGAAGCCTAGAAAAAATGTAAGATAGTCATATCAACTTGATATAACTCAGTAGAATTTTACAGAACTAGGAAAGAAATGTGTTGACGCAGGAATCCTTGAACGTTATTTTATTTTATTTATTCATTCATTAGTTTGTATATGGTCGTATTCATGAAATTCTGTCTTTTTAAAAGAGATTTCAGCCATTGCCAGTTCTTCATTCAAACTTTAAAAACGTGATGATGAGGTTTAATTAAGAAACATCTGCATCAGTGTGATCATTTAAAAATTCAACTTTGTAACCTTATCTGATAAGGCCAAACTACATGGTTATTCTTGAAGTTTGTAGTTTTGCTAACCTGTAGGAATTTTCAGAGGGAAAATAAAGGTCAATAAAATCATGGATAATAATTTTTGAGCATAATTTTCTCCTTTTTCATTATTTTTGTTTGGCTCTTAATAAGTTCTCCTATAAATGAGTCATTATGGAAATAAATAACTGTGGGTGAAGGGGCAACATCTTGTCACAGAATAAAAACTGGTTACGTTTCCAATAAGGAGTATCTTCTGTTTGAATAAAGGAAGGTTCTTGGGAAGATGCCCTGGGATTGAGATCGGAAGCAGTGATACTTGTTGTATGTATCAGTAACTTTAAAGAAGATGCTGGACCATAATGAACTCTGCAAAGAATTGAGACCTGAACTCTTGGAAATTCAGTCCGTGATTTCTTGTGCAAACATGTCAGCTCACCCCTATTTTCCTCTACTTGGAAAAAATGTCCTATTTCATATCTGTTTGCCTCAATTTTAACTGCTGCAACAGTATTGCTTATAGAGAGTTGCCATCTACTTCTCTTAGACACAGAAGGGCCTTAAACATCAGATAAAAATATCGTATCTGTTATCAAGTATGGGAACCTGAAGAGTCACTTTCCTATGACCAAGTTTTGGAAAGAGCCCTGTAAACCTTTAATATTTTAAGGCTGCAGGGGAAGATGAGCAGGGATGAGATTTAAGATTCTTTCACTGATCAAAGTCTCTCTCTCTGTCTCTCTCACTCTCTCTCTTTCTCTCTCTCTCCCCCCCGCACTGCTTTATAGGCTTTTGTTGCATTGGGGAATGGGTTGATATAGCTGCAACAGAAATAAGAATATTATACAGAGCTTCTTTTGATTATGAACATCCAAATGCAAACACACAATAACGTTGTCCAGGTGATGTCTAATTTCACTGAACTTTTCAAATATTGCTGTGGGTAGTCAGGAAAGATCAATTAGTAATTTATGTCCATGAGGTCCTGTATATGATGCTGTTATCAAGATTAATCATTTGAATGTTCCAGGTAACCAGTCATAGCCAGCATCTTGTTGGAGCAACCTGGTGCAGGTGGGATAGTTGGGGTGTATGTATACATGTGTATACATGTTTTTGTGGGAGGTGACAGAGATGTGAAACAGCAGGTATGGAAACCCATAAGACTGAAGTGAGAGGCAAGTGGGTGGGATGAAACCAAAGGAGTCATAGAGTTGTGTTTGTAAAGCTAAAAACTAGGGTCCAAAGAGTTTCTTCAAAAAGAAAGAATCTGCAGCTGGTGGCCTGCTACAAGCTTAGGATGCAGGGGCTGAATTGTTCATTGGGAGGAAATCCTGGCCAAGTTCTGGGCATGCTGGGAAGGTAGGTCTGTTTAAAGGACCATGGCAGACAATTCAGAAAGGCATAGGTTCTGTATCAATACATTGAAACGGTGTGAATCGTTGAAAATAGTAATTTTCTTCCCACAATGAGAGTTTCAACAAATACTTTCATATATTGACTTCTATGCTCTAAAATCCTGGCCACAGAGGTCCTAGATTTCTGTGTTTTGTGATGGTCTGGTGCCTGGTAAATTTCTCCCTCATTTCCTTTCCCTATTGTTTCCTTCAGTGTCAACTCCTGAACAATCTGGACTCCGTCTGTCTCTTGATGGGTCTCAGCATGTTGCTGACTCAGGGCGTTTTCAGTGGCTGCTCTTTGCCCTGAAACACTCATTGCCCAGATATTCACATGGCTAGCTACTTCAATTCATCACAGTCTGTTGCTCAAGTAACTTCTCTGATCATCCTTTAAAAATAGCATCTGTCACTCTCTATAGCCGGTATTTGCCTAGTGTCTATTCTAACATGAACTCTATAAGGGGAAGCTTTGCTTGTTTTATTCCCTACTAAATCCCCAGAACTTCAAGCACTGTTTGAATCACACTAGACACTCAGAAATAGGTGAAGACATGACAATTGTTACATATTTTTATTAGCTGATTCTCCTTTGGTCTATGAGTTAAAGACAAAAGGCCTTCCTCAATAAATACTCAGTGAGGTATGGGAATTTCCTTAGCGACTTTAATTGAGCAAGTAGTAAGGAAAAAACAATATGTCTTCTTTTCTTTTTCTCCACTCTTCCTGCCCCCATTTCTTGCTCTCTATTCTCCATTTTAGATTAGTTGCAAAATCATTATGATTTACTTTGCCATGAGAATTATTCACAAAGCACGTTTTCACAACCCTGCTAATTTTGCTGTCTCAAACCTACTTAAATAAATTCTAGCAGTGGCACAATTTCAACAAATCCTTGAATATACTTTCTTCTTCTGCATCTTTGATATTTGCCAGTCATCTCTCCTTCAGCGTTCTGCCGGTCTATGACCTTGAAATCATTATTGCCCTAACTTTGGCAGTCACCAGCTCATTACAGTTTCTGTGCCCCACAGGCAACCTGACTTTGTGAAGTTTTAAATGAGAAGATTCTAATGAACACAATTTAAATCACAAGGATCCATTAATTTGGTACTGCATGTAGAAGGAAAAACAAAAGTTCTTTCTCAATTTTGTAGGGCTGACCAACGCTGAAAATGTTTGGCCTATTTCAGAGAGTATCCACCTCCTGCCATCTGATTCCACTAGCTTAATTGAGTTTCTAGAACACTCACAGTGCTGTTTGGAAGCCCATGGGTAAAAAGCAGATGGGTAAATCACTAGGATAAGTATAGGAGAGTGGTGAAGGAGCAGCCACTATCTACCAAGTTAACTATAGCCAATATCTGCCACTGAGCACTTGAACACGTTCCCTTGTACTTTGTAGCGTTGCTACTTAAAAAATAAATTTATCTGTCAGCCTTCTGATCAGACCTGCAATCTGTAGGTCTGGGGAGCTGCCAAAGAGCTATTTATTTTCCCAATTGTGTATAATGACCCCAAAGTGGATTTGATTCCTAAGGCTTAGCACCTTATGAGAATTATCTCTACTTTACCGACCTGAAGTGAAGGCAGAACTGCTTAGTTTTGAATAGTTATTAAAAATAACTCCTGTATATTCAGGTGGCCACATAACTTACTGTTCAAGTAGAATGCTTTTGAAAATAAAAAGAACCACTAGAACTAATTATAATTTTACATATATGAATATTTGTTGACTAAAAAATTGGTTTTAGTATATTGGTAGACATAAAAAGTCTTATTTAAAATTATTTTATAAAACAAACTCTTTATAAAAAGTAAAAATGTTATGAATGATATGAACATTAAAAAAACCAAACAAAATAATTGTTCTTGCTCTGTATTCCTGTACTTGAATCAGCTTTTTTAGTCTTGTTCCTTTCTAATAATTTATCATTCGTATTTTTCTAAAGAACAAATTTTTTTTTTTTTTTTTTGGACAGGGTCTCACTCTGTCACCCAGACTGGAGTGCAGTGGCATGATCATGGTTCACTGCAGCCCCCACCTCCCAGGCTCAGGTGACCCTCCCATCTCAGCCTCCCGGGTCGCTGGGACTATGGGTGCATACCACTATACTGAGCTAATTTTTAAATATTTTTTGTAGAGATGGGATTTTGCTATGTTGCCCAAGCTGGTCTTAAACTTCTGGGCTCAAGCAATTCACCTGCCTCAGCCTTTCAAAGTGCTGGGATTACAGGCATGAACCAACACTCCTGGCCGGGATCTTATTTTTTTACATCAAAGTGACTGCAAACATTTGAAAGTTGTATTATATTATTAACATATTTGATATGGACATCTTTAATTGATGTCCATCAGTATTTTTAATTGAGTAAACACTTTATAGATGCTGGTATACCTATTAAGATCAAATTCTGCTATATAAAGAATATTCTTACTATTCTTTCATTCTGAAACGTGATGTATCCACATAAATATTTTTATAGACACTGTCTTTCTTTACTCCATTCCAAGTATCTTGCTCTGGAAGTTATTTTTAAGTCAAAATGTTTCAAATACATTGTAGAATTCTCAATATTAATCCCATGCTGTTTCAAAATATAGGTGTTTTCAATAAAAATAGAATCTCTATACCATTATTTTCCTCAGAATTTAAGATACTCCAAAGTTTGTAGAATTAAAAAATTAAATTTTATCCTTTTTGAAATCTTGTCATTCTTATCATTTTATCATTCTTAAGATTTCCCCCATCACTTTAAGAAAAAGTTCAATATATTCCTGTTTGCAAGGAAGATTCATTTTAACATTTACACATTTCTAAAAGCTTCCAAATCTCTTGAGTATGTATTCTACTTGTTAAATATTATAATTGTTAATTGTTAAATAGTTAGATTAAAGATGTACAACTGATTTTGGACAATAGGTAACCTAAATGTGGATAACTTTTTAATAAAATGTTTACCCTATATAGGATATTTAGGTTGATTTCAAAAGTACATTTTTAAAGAGTGAGTTTCAATAAATGGTGCTGAGCAGTCAAGAGAAAAAGTCCATGCCACTGTACTAAACAGTTTTTGTATTAAATCTCAGCTCCTTCATAATATTTTATATTTTGTTTACTCTAAACACTTATATATAATGTAGTTGTATAATTTCTGACAGCTATAGCTTCTATTTCAAATTGTAGAATATCACAGCTGTCTCAGAAACTGTTTTGAGTTATATGTACATCATAATAGATTTCAAACACATTTCTTCTTCAACATTTTAAAAAAGGTACTGGTTAGCTATAACTACCTAACGAATTACCCCCCAACACATCATGGCATATAACAACTTTGTTATACTCCAGATTATCTGTGTCAGGAATTTAGAAAGAGTGCAACAGGATGACCCATGTTTGCTACACAATGTCTCGGACCTCAGGTAGGAAGAATTAGAAGTTTGAAGTAACTTAGCACCTGGGGGCTAGAATCATCTAGAGAAATTGTCATTCATTTACCTGGTGAATGAAGCCAATTGTTGATTAAGACCTTGGCTGAACTGTTGCCTGGAGCATTTACAACTCTCCTGTAAGCAGAGCATGTGGAATGGGAGATATTATTACAATTATTGTTCTTTACAAAATATAGTCTATCACACTTAAATTAGCAAAAATGTTTTTGCCATGACCATGCTTCATCAAAATTAGTTTATAATACAAAAATAGTTTTATCTGTATGGCTACACTTTTTAATGATATTTTTGAAAACACCAAAAACAATGTCAGATTTTTCACCTTCTTTGGAATGAATTTTCAAAAGCTTTATGTTGGTTTCATAAATTAGATTAAAAATTCAAATCGTTATTGGAATTAGTTAATTTCTTTTTGAAGCATCTAAGATACTGAAATCAAGTCTGTATATTTGAACTGTTCACAAGGGTCATTTTATGTTCACAAAGTCCATTAACAGCAAGTGGTTGACTCCTTGTGCATAAGAAATCTTGGAACTGAAAATTGGCAGAATGAATTTAAACAAATATTTATTAGATCTTAATGAAAAGACATACATCACAGGGTGATATGTAGCACTTTTTTCAGCTGCAAATTTTAAGTTGTCGTCTTAGGGAATATTTTTCTTAAAAACTAGTATTAACTTCTGAGGTAGATGTAGACATCTGTATATTTTTGTCTTTGTGTTTAGATGGGGGCAATGATACCACATTCTTCATATGATGGAAAGTACATGTTGATAAATATTTTGTCCAAGCTAAGCATTTATCATCACCTTTTTTGAAATAATAAAATTTAGTCTTTAATTTTTTATTTATAAAGCATTTTCATTATTTTTAGCTCATTGCTGAAAGGACTTACTACAAACTCAAAAAGCATTATCAAACAGTAAAGAAGTCTAAGACTTTTTACTGTAATACAATTATTCAATTTACTGTTTGAATAATTGTAGCAAGTGTTCAGACAGCTCTCTACAGTTGGAATGCTCAGCCTCTTTTTCCTGCCCATGGTTCATGTGCATCTAACCAATAATTTCCCGTATTTCCCATTGAACCCCTTGATATGTGACCTGCAAGCCTACTGCATTTAACAGTCTACAGCAAGAGCCACAGAACCACTATCTGGAATATCAAATTGCTAATAGAGAAATCAAATGCTGTTCCACTACAATCTGAGATCAGAAAGAGTAAGTTGACCCTCATCACTTGTATCTGAGCATACTTTGTTTTATCAGCAAATGACCAGTGTGCTTTCCTTAAAAGAGAGGATATAGTTTGGCTGTGTCCCCACTCAAATCTCATTTTGAATTCCCATGTGTCATGGGAAGAACCTGGTGGGAGGTAGTTGACTCATAGTGGTGAGTCTTTCCCATGCTGTTCTTGTGAGAGTGAGTGACTCTCACAAGATCTGATGTTTTTAAAAATGGGAGTTTCCCTGCACAAACTCTCTTCTCTTTGTCTGCTGCCATTCATGTAAGATGTGACTTGCTCCTCCTTATCTTCTGCCATGATTGAGATGCCTCCTAGCTACATGGAACTGTAAGTTTATTAAACATCTTTCTTTTGTAAATTGCCCAGTCTTAGCTATGTCTTCATCAGCAGCGTGAAAATGGACTAATACAGTAAATAGATACCAATAGAGTGGGGCATTGCTGAAAAGATGCCCAAAATATGGAAGTGACTTTGGAACTGGGTAACATGCAGAGGTTGGAACAGTTTGGAGGGCTCCGAAGAAGACAGGAAAATGTGGGAATGTTTGGAACTCCCTAGAGACTTCTTGAATGGCTTTGACCAAAATGCTGATAGCGATATGGACAATAAAGTCCAGCTGAAGTGGTCTCAGATGGAAATGAGCAACTTGTTGGGACCTGGAGCAAAGGTGACTCTTGTTATGTTTTAGCAAAGAGACTGGTGACCTTTTGCCTCTGCCCTAGAGATTTGTGGGACTTTGAACTTGAGAGAGAAGATTTAGGATATCTGGCAGAGTAAATTTCTAATTAGCAAAGCATTTGAGAAGTGACTTGGATACTGTTAAATGCATTTAGTTTTATAAGTAAAGAAAAGCATAAAAGTCCAGAAAATTTGCAGCCTGACAATGCAATAGAAAAGAAAATTCCATTTTCTAGGGAGAAATTCAAGCCTGCTGCAGAAATTTGCTTAAGTAACAAGGAGCTGAATGTTAATCCCCAAGACAAAGGGGAAAATGTCTTCAGGGCATGTCAAAGGCCCAGGGTCCCTGTGCTGTGTGCAGCCTAGGGACTTGGTGCCCTGCGTCCCAGCTGCTCCAGCAATGACTGTAAGGGGCCAAGGTACACTTCAGGATATTGTTTCAGAAGGCGGAAGCCCTAAGCCTTGATTGCTTCCATGCAGTGTTGAGTCTGCAGGTGCACAGAAGTCAAGAATTGGGGTTTGAGGACTTCAACCTAGATTTCAGAGGATCTATGGAAATACCTGGATGCCAAAGCAGGAGTCTACTGAAGGTGCAGGGCTCTCATGGAGAACCCCTGCTAGGGCAGTGTGGAAGGGAAATGTGGGGTCATAGCCCCCATCCTGAGTCCCTACTGGGGCACCACCTAGTGGAGTTGTGAGAAGAGGACCACTGTCCTCTGGACCCCAGAATGGAAGATGCACCAACAGCTTGCACTGTGTGCCTGGAAAAGCCACAGACACTCAATGCCAGCCTGTGAAAACAGCCAGGAGTGGGGCTATACTGTGCAAAACCACAGAGTCAGAGCTGCCCAACACTGTGGGAATCCACCTCTTGAATCAGGGTGACCTGGATATGAGACCTGGAGTCAAAGGAGACCATTTTTGAACTTTAAGATTCGACTGCCCCACTGCATTTTAGACTTGCATGGGGCCTGTAGCCCCTTTGCTTTGGCCAATTTCTCCCACCTGTAATGGCTGTATTTACCCAATGCCTGTATCTCCCCTGTATCTGGGAAGTAACTAGCTTGATTTTGAGTTTACAGGCTCATAGGCAGAGGGGACTTGCCATGTCTCAGATGAGACATTTGACTGTGGACTTTTGAGTTAATGCTGAAATGAGTTAAGACTTTGGAGGACTGTTGGGAAGGCATGATTGGATTTGAAATGTGAGAACATGAAATTTGGGAGGGGCCAGGGGCAGAATAATATGGTTTGTCTGTGTCCCCACTCAAATCTCATCTTGGACTCCCATGTGTTGTGGGAGGAAGCTGGTGGGAAACAGTTGAATCATGGTGGTGGGTATTTTCAGTGCTCTTCTCGTGATAGTGAATGAGTCTCACAATTCTCATGGTTTTAAAAATGTGAGTTTCCCTGCACAAGTTCTTTTCTCTTCTATTTTCCTGCTGCCATCCATGTAAGATGTGATTTGCTTCTCCTTGCCTTCTGCCATGATTGTGAGTTCTTTCCAGCTACGTGGAACAGTAAGTCCATTAAACCTCTTTTTCTTCCCAGTCTCTGGTATATCTTTATCACAGCATGAAAACGGACTAATAGAGGATGGGTTAGTTAAGTTCTGTAAACAAATAGTCTAGTGAATGCAAGATGTGTTAGTTATCTGTGGTCTCCTTTCAGATTTAACTATGTGTTAAAAATGAGAACTATGTTCACTGCACATGTGATTCATACACTACTAGATGGCAGATGCTGCAAGTACACAATGAAAGTCTGTTTAATCATCCTGGCTTAATTTGATGTAATTATTATTAATGATAATTCACTAAAATTGAAAAATCTTGCACACATGCTAATCTGGATATGTGCTGTGGCAATATGAATATATTGTGAGTGAACCCTGATACAACTTAAGGTCATGATATTTTTTATCCAGGTTGGAATTTCACAGGGCATGTTTTGACTTCTATTGCTCTCTAGAGATTACTGGATTCAGCAATAGTAAAATTGAATGGTTCTGTAATTTATTACCTATGCTATATCAGTAATCTTATTTGTACTTGAAATCTGTTGTTTGGATTGTACATAATTAATTGTAAGAATATTTTAACAGTAATAAATATAAACTTTCTAATAAAAAAGTAACAAGCCACAACTTCCAGGTCTTTGGGATAAGAAATGATCTGGCAGAATCTTCTGTACTTTCTTTACCGATGACCATAAATAACTTCAGGCTTCAAATGAGGATCATGAAATATTTCATGCAAGTTAATATAATTTAATTTTTTTCAAACATTTTATTCAGTCAGAAAAACGGATACTAATCTTTTAAAGAAAGATATGATCTCATTAGTAAGAATTGAAACCAAAAGTGTGTTTTTAATGAAAGCAACCCCAAATCAGTACATGTGAAAACTCATACCAAAGGCTTCAGATTGAGGCATAATTTTATTTGGATCTTTGAGTGTTTTGTCACCACAGTTTGTAGTATGGCCTCCTCCATATCTGGTGTGTTCTTCAAGTGGGTAATGAGGTCAGTAGAACAAAACAGAAGGGGACCTAATGGAACAGGGCAGAAAATGGGGTTCTCAGTCCAATTATTCTACTCACCAAGTGGATATTTTATGCAAGTCACTTAAGAATGGTGGCCCACTATTTCCATGTTTTTAAAAATTGAAATGCTTGAGGTAAGCGATCCCTGAATTTCCTTCCACTTCTAAATTGGGACATTTTGTATAGGCTTATTCTGGACAAACGACAGAATCATATTTCTCTTTGCATTGTGACCCTGCCGAGAAATCAGAGTAGAAGTAAAGCAGCTTTATTTTTTTAACATGATATTTTATTCACAGAGTCTCATTCATTTTTCACTGCTGGATCTCTGGGTCTATTTGCAAAGGTATGTTAGAAAAAATGAAACCAAGCACACTGCTTTGTCCATTTGATGTTCATATAGCTTTCACCTTTGTGATCTTACCTACTATATTAAGTTTTTTCTCTTTCTTTTTTTTTTTTTTTTTTTGACATCAGCTAGACAGTATTGAACTAATCATACTTCTGAGTTCAAGGCACATTATTATAACTTGTCCTTGCAAAACCCCTTTATTGTTTCTTTTTTCTAATTTTTCATATTTAACACCTAGATCACTTCCATTCCCTTTCCCCTCAAATATTCTTACATGTTTCATATGCATTTTATTTATGGGCTTGTAAAATACATTATTGTCTTATTGATATAACTAACAGAAAATTGTTTTGTAGATCTCATTCTATTTCTTATATTTTAAATTCAGCATTGTGCTGTGTTTTTTGTTTGTTTGTTTTTAAAGACAGAGTCTTGCTCTGTCGCCTAGGCTGGAATACAGTGGTGCGATCTCGGCTCACTGCAACCTCTGCCTCCCAGGTTCAAGTCATTCTCCTGCCTCAGCCTCCTGAGTAGCTGGGACTACAGGCGCCTGCCACCATGCCTGGCTAATTTTTTGTATTTTTAGTAGAGACAGGGTTTCACTGTGTTAGCCAGGATGGTCTTGATCTCCTGACCTTGTGATCCTCCTGCCTCGGCCTCCCAAAGTGCTGGGATTATAGGCGTGAGCCACCATGCCCAGCCTATATTTTTAATATTTGCTCATTTTCCCTGTGTACTTGAATCTACTGTACTTTGTGATTGCATAGTGTGTCCACCATACTTTACCTACCACTCTCCTAGATGAAACCCAGACTACTTCCTACTCTTTAATGCCATGTGTGATGTTGCAGTGAACATACTTATACTTACTCCATTATGAACAGGTGAGAATTTTAG
Organism: Chlorocebus sabaeus; assembly: GCF_047675955.1. Taxonomy (NCBI): domain Eukaryota; kingdom Metazoa; phylum Chordata; class Mammalia; order Primates; family Cercopithecidae; genus Chlorocebus; species Chlorocebus sabaeus. The sequence goes on along the minus strand of NC_132904.1, from coordinate 27,713,258 downwards.
CGGGGATATAACATTTGAGTCAGTGGACTGGGAGAGGAAGACCCACCCTCAATCTGGGTGAGCACCACCTAATCTGCTGTCAGCGTGGCTATGATAAAAGCAGGCAGGGGAACATGGAAACACTATACTGGCTTATTCTTCCAGCCTACCTCTTTCTCCCACGTTAGATACTTCCTGCCATCAAACGTCAGATTCCAGGTTCTTCAGGTTTTAGACTCTTGGACCTGCAATCACTGACTGAAGGAGGCACTATTGGCTTCCCACTTTTGAGGTTTTGGAACTCAGACTGGCTTCCTTTCTCCTCAGCTTGCAGATGGCCTATTGTGGAACTTCACCTTGTGATCGTGTGAGTCAATACTCCTTAATAAACTCCCCTTTATATACACATCTATCCTATTAGTTCTGTCCCTCTAGAGGACCCTGGTTAATACACTTGTCTAGTATTTTTACAATCTCTGTCATTTCTGGGTCTGTATCTATTGACTTTTTGTCTCCTGCCGTGGGCCATAATATCCTGCTTTGTTGCACGTGTGAAAATTTTTCCACTGGATGCAGGATACTGTGTATAATTTTACATTGTAGAAAGTTGGGTTGTATTTTGTTTTTTTTTTCAATAGTATTTGATTAATTCCTGGTACACTTTAAAGTTATTTGGGTTCAAATTACTCCTTTTGAGACTTGCTTTTAGGTTCTTTTAAGGTGGGTTTGAACCGTTTTTTCAGTCTAGATCTAATTGAGCTCCAAACATAAGGTATTTCTTTCTGAGAACTTTACCAGATGCCCCGTATAACAGGAAGCATTTCTGCCTAGTCAGGGAAAGGTAAATTATTTCTAGCCTTGTGTGAACCCTGGAAATTATTCTGTCTTTTCCTTTCCAATAGTTCCTTTCCTAGCCTCAGCTAGTTTCCTTTCACTTATACACAGATAAATACTAAGGTAAAGACTTTGGGGGACCCTTTTATGTATCTACGGAGTTCTCTGGGCAATTCTCTTCTTTTTAGTACTCTGTCCCACAAATTCTAGTCACTTTCTCCCCCATGAACACTTACTTTTGTCTCTTTCACACAATGAGACTTCTGGGTTCTATTTGGACTCCCTTTCCCTACTCTACAACCTAGAATCTTCCCTCAGGTCATACAGTAATCTGTAACAGCTACAAAGCTCATTTTATTTTCCTTCCCTCTGGTATCATAGTCCCATATGTCCACTGTCCAAGGTTTGAGAACAGTTGATTCATATTTGTCTGGTTTTCTAGTTGTGTAGACCAGTAGAGTAAATTCATTTCTTGTAACTACACCATGGTCATAAATTGTATTCCTTGTCTTCCTTTTATAGAGTAAATATCTGTTACTTTTTTTTTTTTTTTTGAGATGGAGTCTTGCTCTGTCGTCCACGCTGGAGTGCAGTGGTGCCATCTCTGCTCACTGTAAGCTCCGCCTTCTGGGTTCACGCCATTCTCCTGCCTCAGCCTCCCGAGTAGCGGGGACTACAGGTGCCCGCCACCACGCCTGGCTAATTTTTTGTATTTTTAGTAGAAGCGGGGTTTCACCGTGTTAGCCAGGATGGTCTTGATCTCCTGACCTCATGATCCACCCAGCTCGGCCTCCCAAAGTGCTGGGATTACAGGCATGAGCCACCGCCCCCGGCCATATCTGTTACTTTTTTGATGGGTTGCCTCTTTTCAGTTTTCTTTTTCAGGACTCTTTTTGTAATATATTTTAAGGTTATGCCAAATGCTTACAGACACGTTTTCTTCAGAATCATCCTTTTTAATATGCTCACCATGACAAGAACCTTGGCATCTTATTGATGAAGTAGATTGGGTTCACTCTTTGTAATGTGCTAATCTTGGAAACCCAGAAGCGTAGTTCAATATTGCTAGTTGTTTTTTTTTTTTTCTCATTGTGTCAGAGAAGTGTAACATGATTTTATATCTAAAAGGAAGAAAAATTGTAATGGTATCATCCAGATAATGAAATGACCACAAAGCAAAGCTTCAGGAAATACAAGTTATTTTATGGGTTTTTCAGTAAATTTTCCAGTTTAGAAAAAGTCCCAAGGCAGAAGGCATTCTGCCTGTGTCCAGTCTTCACAAGTATGACAAATATTTAAACTGAATCAGATTTGAGCACTGTCAACTATAAACATAGCATTTTCTTTAGCTGTTTATAGAAAACAATATCCAGTACCTCTTTGTGTAGTATCAATTTTCAAATGAACAAAAATATAGTACAGTCTTAACTATTCCATTCACAAATTTATAGAGGAGAAAATATTTTGGGTGTTAAATTTTTCATGCTACACTGAACAAGGAAGCAGTTAGTTAATATCTGTAGTGAGTTATTTTATATTCAGAACAAGTGGCTAAGACATTTAAGGTAGATAGACATATTTTACTAAGGTTAATTGCCATCTGAAAAATTTATAATCTGTGAAATTCAGTCACAAACTAGGTTGCTGTGTATTTTTTGGCAGCTTTGAGTTTAAAAAACCTACCACATTGGGTTATTTACTTTTTCTTTTTCCTTCCCCTTGGGTGGGCATTTAGGCTAGCTTCCAGGGTCCTAGGATAATTAACAGTAATCATTTTTAGATGGGGTAATTGTAATATCTAAAAAACACATTAATTTAAAAGATAGTTTAACTTAGACATATAAATTTATCTAATCATTTTGCCAAATATCTGCATATTTATTCATATAAATTACCCTATGCTTTTATAATATTTGTAGTCATTTTAAATGTAGTGAGAAGAAAGAAGTACTATTGGTGACCTCAAGAGACATGAAAGATTGAATTCTGTCCTGGTCTGAAAAATAAGAGAGCAAAACTTCTGCTTAAATGATTTGGACAATTTAAGAGAGTTACCTTTATTCAATATTTTATTGATATCTAGGTTTACTTCTTTTACTATGAGATTTAATAATTGCTAAAGTAGTTTAACAAATATTTTAGGGCAGCAGTTGCATTGAGAATTAGGGTCATAGAAATATAGCTTGAGTTATTAATCATTCAGTAGCTAGGCATAAAGTTTTAAGTTTAACCTTAAGATGCTCAGAGCCCAAGGAAATAGGGCTTTGGAAGTCAACAATCTTTAAAGTATTCTCCTGCAAAACAAAACAAAATTTAAAAGTTAGCCTTAGAGATAATAAATTTCTACTGAGTCAGTGGAAGGGGATGGGGAGCAGTCAAAAGAGTTTGCCCTATATATTTCAGTAAGTAGATTTTTGTAGGTCATTAGAGGTTAGCAAATATTTAGCAAGCATCTCTTATGAGAACACTAGTGAACAACATAGACCTTTGTCGTCATGAAGTTATATTCTAGGAGAGAAAGATAGATAATACAAAAAATAAATAAAGAGAAAAGGCTGGACACGGTAGCTCATGCCTTTAATCCCAGGCGTTTGGGAGGCTGTATTTGTCTGTTTTCATGCTGCTGATAAAGACATATCTGAGACTGGGTAATTTACAAAATAACGAGGTTTAATTGGACTTACAGTTCTATGTGGCTAGGGAGGCCTCACAATCACGGCAAAAGGCAAGGAAGAGCAAGTCACATCTTATATGGATGGTGGCAGGCAAAGAGAGAGCTTGTGCAGGGAGACCCATTTTTAAAACCATCTGATCTCATGAGACTTATTCATTATCACAAGAACAGCATGGGAAAGATCTGTACCCATGATTCAATTATCTCCCACCAGAGTCCCTCCCACAACACCTGGGAATTCAAGATGAGATTTGCGTGGGGACACAGCCAAACCATATCATTCTGCCCCTGGCCCTTCCCAAATGTCATGTCCTCACATTTCAAAACCAATCATGCCTTCCCGATGGTGCCCCAAAGTCTTAACTCATTTCAGCATTAATCAAAAGTCACAGTCCAAAGTCTCATCCAAGACAAGGCAAATCATTTCTGCCTATGAGCTTGTAAAATCAAAAGTAAGCTAGTTATTTCCTAAATACAATGGGGGTACAGGCATTGGATAAATACAGCCATTCCAAATGGGACACCCTGGCCAAAACAAAGGGGCTACAGGCCCCATGCAAGGCCAAAAGCCGGCAGGGCAGTCAAATCTTAAATCTCCAAAATGATCTCCTTTGACTCCATATCTCACATCTAGGTCACACTGATGCAAGAGGTGGGTTTCCATGGTCTTGGGCAACTCTGTCCCTGTGGCTTTGCAGGGTACAGCCTCCTTTCCAACTGCTTTTGCAGGCTGGTGTTGAGTGTTTGTGGTTTTTCCACATGCACGGTGCAAGCTGTCAGTACATCTTCCATTCTGTGGCCTGGAGGACACGGCCCTCTTCTCACAGTTCCACTAGGAGGTGCCCCAGTAGGGACTCTGTGTGGAAACTCAGACCCCACATTTCCCTTCTGCACTGCCCTAGCAGAGGTTCTCCATGAGAGCCCCACCAAACTTTTGCCTGGGCATCCAGGTATTTCCCTACATCTTCTGAAATCTAGGTGGAGGTTCCCAAACCTCAATTCTTGACTTCTGTGCACCTGCAGGCTCAATACCATGTGGAAGCTGCTAAGGGTTGGGACTTCCACCCTCTGAAACAACAGGCTGAGCTGTTCCTTGGTCTCTTTTAGTCATAACTGGAGTGGCTGGGATCAAGGACACCAAGTCCCTAGGCTGCCCACAGCACAGGGACCCTGGCCCTGGCCCAGGAAACCCTTTTCTCCTAGGCCTCCTGGCTTGTGTTGGGAGGGGCTGCCATGATGACCTGTGACATGCCCTGGAGACATTTTCCCCATTGTCTTGGTGATTAACATTCAGCTTCTCATTACTTATGCAAATTTCTGCAACCAGCTTGAATTTCTCCTCAGGAAATGAGTTTTTCTTTTCTATCACATTGTCAGGCTACAAATTTTTCAATCTTTTATGCTCTGCTTCCTTTATAAAAACTGAATGCCTTTAACAGCACCCAAATTACCTCTTGAATGCTTTGCTGCTTACAAATTTCTTCCGCCAGATATTCTAAATCATCTCTCTCAAGTTCAAAGTTCCAAAAATCTCCAGGGCAGGGGCAAAAGGCTGCTAGTCTCTTTGCTAAGATATAACAAGAGTCACCTTTGCTCCAGTTCTCATCTCCATCTAAGACTACCTCAGCCTGGACCTTATTGTTCATATCACCATCAGCATTTCGGACAAAGCCATTCAACAAATCTCTAGTAAGTTCCAAACTTTCCCGCATTTTTCTGTCTTCTTCTGAGCCCTCCAAACTGCTCCAACCTCTGTCTGTTACCCAGTTCCAAAGTTGCTTCCACATTTTTGGGTAGTTTTTCAACAATGCCCCACTCTACTGGTACCAATTTACTGTATTATTTTGTTTTCATGCTGCTGATAAAGACATACTTGAGACTGGGCAATTTATAAAATAAAGAGCTTTAATTGGACCTACAGTTTTGTATGGCTGGGAAAGTCTCACAATCATGGTGGAAAACAAGGAGGAGCAAGTCACATCTTATGTGGATGGTGGCAGGCAAAGAGAGAGCTTGTGCAGTGAGAATGAAAATAGGCCACAAAAAACTTAGAAACCTTTAGAAACTTAGAGACCTTTAGATTTAGAAACTTAGAAACCTTTAGACTTTTAGACTTAGAAACTTATAGACTTAGAAACTTAGAGACTTAGAGACTTAGAAACTTAGAAGCTTAGAAAAGCCACACCAGGTGGCTATCTAAAAGCACCCACCCAATGACCAGGTGGCCATCTAAAGCACTCGCCCGATGTCCGTGTGGCTATCTAAAACACCCACCCAAATTCCTGGAACTCAAACAGAAGAACAAGTCCGGGAAATACCCCGCGCGGGTTCCAACCAGGTTCAAACCAACTAATCAGAGTAAGACACCCTGCTCAGGCCATAACCTGCTCCAATCATCTTGCGCCTCAAGCTTTGTGAATTTTTGTAGTTTTTGCCTTTATAAACTGTCTGTACTAGGCATTCGGGGTCCTATGGCCAACTTCGGACATGGGACCCTAGCGCGCTAGCAATAAATCTCTCCGCTGTGACTTCCGTGTCCAGTGGTCTCTCGTGGCGACCCCTGCCCAGGAAGGAATCTAAAAACTAGGTTCCAACAAGACCCATTTTTAAAACCATCAGATCTCGTGAGACTTATTCACTGTCATGAGAATAGCACAGGGAAGATCTGCACCCATGATTCAATTATTTCCCATTGGGTCCCTCCCATAACATGTGGGAATTTAAGATGAGATTTGGGTGGGGACACAGCCAAACAATATCAGAGGCCGAGGTGGAGGATTGCTTTAGCTCAGGAGTTTGAGGCCAGCCTGAGCAACATAGTGAGAACTTGTCTCTACTAAAAATAAAATAAAATAAAATAGTCATGGTGGTACATACTTGTGGTCCCAGCTCCTCAGGAAACTGAGGAAGGAGGATTGCTTGAGCCCAGGAGTCCGAGGCTGCAGTGAGCTGTGATAGTACCACTGTACTCCAGCCTGGGTGACAGAGCAAAATTCTGTCTCAAAAAAAAAAAAAAAAAAAAAAAAAAAGAGAGAGAGAGAGATAGGAGTTTCAATTATTTTTTACTGCTAAGATGAAAATATAAAAATACCATATGGTAGAGTAATTGGGGTGGGAGTGTTCTGCTTAGAGTAGCCAAGGTCTCAGGTTAACCTCCTGATACTATTCCATTTGAGTTGGCACCCAAATGAAGAGAAGGCAGCCATGCAGAATAAACAGATTTTATACCATTTGGAATATTTCAAATGGAAGGAACAGCTCATTTATAAAGACTTGGATGGAGCAACAAAAGGGAGAGTAGAGATGAAGTGGACATGAAGTCAAGGTTCAAGTTAAGTGAAACCATTTAGATTGTTGTAGTAAGTAAAGAGTTTAATTTTTAATATAATTATACTGGGGGTACTACTAGTGATGTTGAGGCAGGAAAATGACACAGTGTATTGTACTTTTTTAAAAGCTTATTCTGACTGCTCTGTGGAGGATAGGCTGTAGGAACCAGGAGAACAGCAGAAGGCTATTGCAGATAAGGGGCAATGTTGGTTGGACTGAACCCTGTGGTCAGATTTGACATGTATTTTGGAATTAGAAACCAAACAAGAAAATTGATGGATGACTACAAGGAATTTGGGAAACAACTAGTTTTTACCTGAACATTGAATGGATACTATTGGTACCATTAATCTTGATTTTAAAGAGCTTGGAATATATTTTATTTTAGTACAAACAATTCAGTAGATTAGGGCATGATGAATTTGAATGGACAATGGAGATGTAGGTTAGGCGGTTGCTTAAAAATCTGGAGTTTAGAAGAAAGCTCTCAATGGCAAATTAAATTTGACAGCTATCAGCATATTTGTGATATTCAAGATGATTGAATTGATGACATCTAGTTTGAGAGTATAAAGACAAAGGAGAAAATTCCAAGGACAGACTCCCATGGCAGCCAAACTTTGCAGGACTGGTGGCAAAAATGCAATCAGCAAAGCAGACCGGAAAGATGTGGGCAAAGATGTAGGAAGAATATGTCTCAGATATTTTTACTTCCATTTGTGCTTTTTTGGTTTTAATGTCTATTCACAATTGCCAATATTGCTAATATCTTTTTCATCAAAAATGATTTTTCCCAGTCTGTTTTTATACTTGAAGGTATACATTTAAGGATATTGATCCTATTGTCACAAGGCTTAGGTTAATGCGGAATGGAAGTACTGGTTTCAACTTCTAATCCACCTTATTTCCAATGTTGTAAATGCAGCAAGAATATTTATGAAAATCTCTTCTCTTTGTGGAAATTGTTTGCAAAGAGGCCCTGATCTTCCTCTCTGTGTATCCATGCCGTTAACATCTGACTTACATCACCTGTTATTAAGATGTAGAATCTATTATCCTCCATTTGAATACCGGTCAGTCTTATGACTTGCTGTAGTCAACAAGTTGCAATAAAAACAATATTGTATTAGTTATGTGCCTAAGCCATAAGAGGGCCATAAGAGGTCTTGGATGCTTTCACTATCTCCCTGTGAATTCTGCCCAGTCACTGTGTTATCAGAGTCTGTCTAGCCTGCTGAAGGATAAAAGACCACGTGGGAATGAGATGAGCCAGTCTAGCTGAGCCATCTTAGGTCAATCAGCCTCCAACTGACCCAGTACCTGATTACAGATATATAAGTAACTACATCTAGAATGAAAAGAACCACCCATCTGAGCTCCATCCAAGTTACTGACACACAAAATTATAAGCTAAATAAAGAGTTGTTTCTAACTATTAATTTTGGGTTGGTTTGTAACGCAGTGATAGCTAACTAATATATTTTGCTTTTATTCTTATAGAGCCTAATAAAGAAAGAGGAGTGAAATTATACTGGCTTCAACTAAACCTTTGGGAATGTGATGACTTACCAAAACTTTTGGGATGTGACTAAATTGTGTTCTAATATTTACATAAAATTGACAATAGGTCAGTGTCAGTGTGGTATTTGTCAAGGGTCCTGGACTGGAATAAAGAAACTTGATTTCTATCTCTCTCTTGGATATTATATTTACTCGGACACTTTGAAAATATCACTTCACCTCATTGATTCTGTTTTTCCACCTATTTAAGATAAAGGGTTAAGATGAGATTCTGAAAATTCCCATTGAATTTTGTTATGGAATTCTCCTTAGTATTGACACAGACTCCTCAAGAATTTGCTAGATTCTATACAATGGAAGAATAGATTGTGTTCTATTGATAGGGTTAGTGATCTTATCATGACCCTGACATGAACATATTTTTTGTTTCCACATTTTTGGATCAGTGATCACATTGAATGATCACATTGATCAATCACTCAATTTATCCATGCCTATATCATGGACCACTTCCACAGAAAACCGTATGACTACATGACAAGTTATATAGACAATACATGGTGTAAAAAGGAGTCTCTATACTAAATGAACAAGACTGGTAGCATTTGTTTTAAAAATTGCTAAAAGCTCAACTGACAAAACAAAATCCATCGTCTCTGATCATCTATCAGAGACATCCTTTGTGTCCACAATTTTATTACCCCAAATTCTCTATTTTATTAAAGTTTATCCCTTGAGGATAGAAGCACACAAATTTGGACCTGTCCTAGATTGTTTAATATGTTCTAGTCCACAGCTTCCACACAGGCTTCCCCTGATCTGACGATTCAGATGTGCTGAGACTATTCATCCCCTCTGTCTTTAGGGCAAGCAGGTGGGCCTGAGCAGCTGGACACCCCAGGACTATCACTTCCATCCATGCATATCTTCATCTCTTTCCTTTCCATGACATGCTGTACAAATGGCATTTTCTATGTGTTCTGAGAAACAGAAGATTTGGAGAAACACTACTTTGGCTTATGAGAGTCACTGAAATATATTTTATCATATGACCCCTTCTACTTGCCCTCAAATTTTCTTTTGAGAGACTCTCTGGACTTGAACTGTATTCTATATAGTGAATACTTTCTTACTACTCCCTAACAGAGTATCTTAAATCTATAAATATGGTCACTTATAGTGCCTTTCCTTAAGTTTGTCCTTTGGTCTAACATGGTCTTCTTTTTTTTCCTTCAAATTTCCCCCAATTTTTTTTTTCAATATTTTATCAAGTCCTAGCACTTTTATGAATGTTTTTCAATTACTTTAGCCTATGATGTTTATCTCCCTCTTAATCTGAACTCTGAGCTATTATATTGCCTAACATGTGTCAATTATTTGATGATAGAGACCACCATATATTCAACTCACACAGAACTACACTAATGTAGTATTTTTTCATACTGTACATTACAGTGCTAGTCACATATTAATATCTCAATTAAGTACTTATCTACTGGCTAATTAAGCATAGAATCAGTACCTGACGAAAATAGACAATTTTATTTAAAATGTTAAAATGGGGAAAAGGTAGAAAAAAAGGTTCTCAAGTGAGGTGTGATTTTTTTTTAGAAGGAAGATGTGAGTGAGGCACAGAGAGATGAATGCTAAGAAGCTGTGTAAATATACCAGGAAACTAGTGTTAGTGAACAGGATGTGGACAATCATGCACATCAAAGAAACTAATTTATTATTAAATTTTGAGTGAGCCTAAGAATTATCAGTTATAGTTCCTTGAAGGGTCTGTGGTCTTTGCACCAAATGTGACACTAACAGTTCTTGGATTATTGTCTTAATATTATGTATTACATTCACAATTCAATAGGAATATGTATGTGTTTATCAGGTACCTACTCTGAGCCTGACTGAAATATGGAAAATATAAGAAGATATATTTATGGACAACCATAAAATTCTGTTTGCTAGTGTTCATAGAGCATTATTTTACATAATAAAAAATAGTTTATATACTCAACACTAATGGAAATAATATATTGTTTAATACTTACAAAATTATTAGATAAAAATGATATATTACTTACCACTATATAAAAATAATATCTAAATATCAATGTATTGCTACTTATACATTATTTAATATAATTGATAATTAAATAATAAAATTATTTTGTAGGAGAATATTTAAAAATATTACCAATATATTCATTGAAAAATGAAGTTTCAATCAAATATGTAAATATGATTCAACTTTTACAGGGCTATAAACAAACATACTTGTACACACACATAGATGAACACACATACAGGAAAGATAGGTATCAACTTTCTAGCAGTTGTTATATGTAGATGATGTGGCTTTATTTTCCTATTCATGCTTTTCTATTTTTCTCCAACTTTTATAACAAATATTTTATATTTGTAATCAGAATGCAAATGTCTTAAAATCCAAAATATATGTTTTTATAACACAAAGTAGCACATTTGAAATTAATGGTGCATGCATTTTGTCAGTCATGATCACATCCAGTTGACTACACAGATGGTCTCTTCAAGGTTACATCCTTGAATAGTCCCCTTGAGGGACCTTGTGGAGGGTTCTGTTTGTAAACAGTCTTTATGTGCTTTGTGTAGAGCAGGCTTCCTCCAGCTGTAGGTGCGTATTAGCTATAGCTACTCCAATTGAGCCCTCAGTAATGTCTGTCAGTGTGAGGGTGACATATGAATTTGTGCTATGAGGCATGGTATACAAGAATTGAACAATTCCAAACTGGGTTGCTTCTTTCCACAATATTCCTATTGCACAATTTTTTTTAAGTCCCAACAGAGTCATTTGCCCAATGAGTTAAAGTTTCTTCCCTCATTACCGGATTTGAGTGACGATCTCCACTATAGCAGGAATGAAGACTCTGAGCTCAGGTTGGCATTACTCAAATCAAGGACTGAATTCCAATCTCAGTACCTTCTGGCCAAAGCAGCCTGAAGTTCAGCCTCTCTTCCTCGGTCGTGAAAGTGGACTCACATTTCTGTAAACCAGTGTTTTCAGCTCAGCTGTAAACAGATTGGCCAGCAGGAGAACACTGTGATTAATAACACAGATGTTAGTGTCTGATATACTTGGGTTCACAGTTCAGCTCTACCAAGACCTTTGTGAACTTGGAGGACAGTGATTCAACTTTCAAATTTCTTGAGTTTCAGGTTTCTCATTCATAAAATAGGAATAACAATATTCTGTTTCGTATCATATTTTGCATAGTAAATAAGATTAGATACATAAGTTGGTTGATAGACGTTTGACATTCCAGTTTTCAGCTAAATATATTTGCATAAGTCCAAAGGCAGTGCTGTGTGGGGCATCACACTGAAATTACAAATCAGATAAATTTAGGTTAAAATTATTCTAACCCTGCATAACTCAAACCAGTATTATTAATATCCCTCTCTAATAGATGGGGTTAAAATAATTTGACATTGTGTTTTCCACCATTATTTTATCTAATAGAACATATTCATGAAATTTTACTCATTTCTTCTTTTAACATATTTAGCATCAACTTTATTAAATGTAATAAAATGTTAAAGTATTAAATTGTTAAACTGGTTGATTATAAATATATGTTAGGTCTTAAGGATTTTTCTTCATTTGTATAACTTCTAAAAACTATTAACTATATGACTCTCATTTATACTAAAGACAAAGATATAGTTACACCTTGTTTTATGTTGAAAAGATCTGAAAAAGCTTCTTCAGAGATAAAGCAACCAGAGAAAACCAAAGAAAGAGAAATGAGTTAAATTTTGGTAACTTGAAATAGAACATTTTTCCTCATTCAGAATGATTTTTTTCTTTTTAAAAATCCATTACAAGGCAAGGCATTTCTTAAGATTAACACTTTGTCAGATGTTAATCTGTTTTGTGTGAGAGAGAGAGAGAGGAAAAGTGATATCTGGGGTTATATTTCTCTAAGAAAATGATGCCCAGTCCTGAAATGACAAGCAATATTAATAGAGCATTATACTTTCTCATCTAAAGATGACCTTTAAAGAGAATTGTAGTTATTATCTCATAATATTCCTTCATTTATTAGTTATCTCTTTCCTGAGTTCCCTTGCTATTATATTGCATAAATATAGATACATGGTTTGAGAAGTAGAGAAATATGATTTAACCATTATAATGGCTCAAGGCTCTCAAACTTAATTCCATTTTTTTTCTCATTTTATGAGGGAGTTTGAGGCTGCTACACAAGCCAGTTTAGGAGAGAAATCCAGACAATTATATCTCTGACCATTAAATTAATCATGAAGGGCATTATTTTTCATACTTGATGGGAATTCATTAAAGTGATTGGATAGACTTCTGGGATTGCATTATGAGATATTATTGTTGCAGAAATCATCTAGACCATAGTAAAATGACTGATATGGACAATAAGAAATAAGACCATTTCATTTTTTCTCCTTATTCACCTAAATCTCTACTATCAAATATTAAAAAGAAGAAAAATAAGGTCTATCAGAATGGCTGATGAATTTAGCCACCAAAAAAAAAAATTTTTAAATCTTGTCATGTGACTATAATTGGAAATCCAGTAATGAGCCAGGCTAAATCCTACATGGAAGAAAATACAATTTACTTTAATTCTTCCTTTTGAATGTTGATTAAGAATTTGTGGGCAAGTACTCTGCGCTCTGGAGAAGGCAGAGATATGATTTTAAATTCTTGTTTACTCTGATCCTTTCCCCATTAGAGTCATGAATTCAAACTGATAAAGCAGTTTCAACTCATTAGGTGATGTAATGCCATTAGTGAGTTTGTCATTTTCCCTTTTTAAAAAAATTAATTTCTCTCTTTCTGTCCCTGGTTACTTTTAGATGATATATTTTGGTTTTCCCTGAAGAACAGTTATTTACAGGAAAATGATAATCCTGGAAAAGTTACTTACTAATAAACAGAGTGCAATTTTATGTTCAACTCAGCTGGGGTTTGAAAAGTTACCTTACATTTAGTAAGGAGAAAAAATTTTATCTGAACACCATTGAAATTACATATGGTAAACCTTTGAGCATTTTTTAAATCACTCCATCTGACATATTAGCTTAATCCTACCAGAATTTTGAAGATACTATGAAAAAGGGAAAACATAGATCACAAATTATGTGCCATTCATTTTATTAGTTGTGTTCTATAAACCACTGTGAGGATGAGGAAGTTGATTGACCCAAAAAGTTAAGCATATGTTCTGGTTGCATAGTGAACAAACAGGGAACTAGGTTTGAACTCAGTCTGTAGAATTATAGAACGTATTTCTTTACCTAACATAAGCTTTGAATTTTTATTGAGTATCTCTTATTATCTTCCATTACCTCTTTTAATTTTGATCAATTTAAAGATTTTAATGTACTTTCTAATTTAATTGAGGAGCTTCTTTCCTCAGCTAAAGGTTGGTCTTTTTGTGCCATTACTGTAAGTCCATGATTCATTATAATGTGACATGTCAATTCAGAAATAAAACATTCCAAAAGAAAAGGGCTACTTAGGGTAATATGAAAGAAATTTTAAATTTAGATTTTATATTAATTATTTAAAGCAATTCAAAATCCAGTCAGTCCAGATTCTACCCCTATGGCTTTGCAGTGAATGAATCTTGTGTGTGTGTTTTTTTTAAATTTTTATTTTCATGAAGATTTTCTTCTTGAGGCCAATATAAATTCAATGAATTATATAAATATTATTTTAGGAGCTGCTTTTCTGCACCAAGAATTCTGGAATCCAGGAAAAAAACCATATTTCCATCATTCATCTTAATTAGTTCAATGGCAGATCTAGTCCTAATGAGGAGACTCCAGCATTGAACAGAGACTGTCTTTACAGGCTACACGCCTGCCTTAAAGGACAGGAAGACTATTCTTTAGTATCTTGCTTATTTCTCTAAAGTTACATTTGTTTCCAATGAGACTGTGAAGACACCATCTGGGAATATTGGTATAAATACTTAGCCTGCCTACATTACAAGCCACAGAGACAACTTTTCCGATAATTTGAAGGTTTATTTATTAATTGCCCTCCTTACTTGGGATACTGTTGACATCTAAACAAAATAATGGAGTCCCCCTTCTTCCCTCACCTTGTCCTTGAAAAAAATTCCACCTCTTATTTGCGTGATTCAATGGGACCAGTTTCACCAACAGTCTCCAAGCCCTTTTCCTTTCTTACCTGCCCAGATTGATTACCAATCTGGGGAATCACTTTTGGAATATTATCTTACTTGAATGCATCCAAAAGAAAAAGCTGAAATACATGTCCTAAGAATTATCCAATATGAATCGTCAGTAAGAGAAGAGAACTAAGATTTGTTTTCACTTACTGTACTGCACATAGCATGTGGAAGTCTTTACCATATTATTTTATGAATGTTTACAATTACTCATAATAGACCTTTTTATCTCCACTTTATACCTGAGAAACTGAGGCACAGAAAGGAAAACAAATTTTGTCCTGGTTCATAGGGATATTAAATGGCAAAAACATAAAAACTTTCCAAAGCAATATTTGATAACTAAAAGTCACTCTCCTGGGCAGGGTAGGGATATATATTTTCCCATGTCCTCAGTCAAGCATTGTCAGGATTCTGTTCATCCTACTAAGCCCTTCATCAAGAATGGCCATCTCTATCATTGCAAAGGGATCTTCTTTGAGAACATGAACCTTAAGTATACAGCTCACTTGTTCCAGCATCTCTATCTGTGAACTATTTAGTGCAACTGCTTTTGATGTGTAAAGCTGAACCACTAACATCAGCATCACCTGAGAACTTAATCAGAAAGGCAGCCTCTGGCCCCTCCTCAGACATGCTGAATCAGAAACTGTGAGTGTGTTGCCTAGCAATCTGCATTTTAATAGGCACTCCAGGTGATTCTGATACACTCAAATATTTGAGAACAAATGACCTAATTATTAACTTATGCAGTAGAAAATCACAGATGCATAAAGTTCTGAATCACTTTTTAGAGTGAGGTTTTTTTTGGCCCTTTATGCTAAACTCAATCATACTATTTCATAGAGCTTAGAACTGAGCTTTTCTACTGCTTGTATAAAAGAGATTATAGATTAATCGGAACTTTTCCTCTGGAAAAGTGGAGAGGAAAACAAAAACTTGTGAAAACAACTGTCTTGTAAGTTTGGAAATCTAAAAAAGGAGCACTATCAGTGGCAAACTCTGTCTCATTCACATACACACTCTGCATGTGTGTCTATATACATACACACATGCATTTGATTTTCTTAGCTGAGTTAATACAAATTCAAATGTCTATATTGAGATAATAAGAGGCAGATAACCAATAGTGCCAAGAGAAATCATGTTGCTTTTGTGACAACTGCATAGTAGCAAGAAAGAAAAAGACAAAAGGCTGAAGACTAGAAATAGCATAGAACAAAACACACTCTGGACGGAATATGACACTTTCGTTAATTTTCCTCTCCTTCTAATTTTGAAAATGTATTGAAGAAATAACAAAACAAACTCATTTTTATTTGAAACAAAAAACATCTTGGGCATCACCCAATGATCAATCCAAAAAGAAATAGCTGGGAAGAGTGGGAACAGTGAATTTTCAGTCCACCATTTCGTAGAAGCTGCATCTAGAAACAAAGAATGTTAAGTTGGTTTCTTTTTGTACTTTTTCACATAATATTCTACTATGTTCACTATAGGACCAGCATTTTGAGGGCAGTTTCTTTCATGGTTTCAGTGAAAATTCAATGAACGTCTACTGGCTTGCTCTGCACTCTGCTCTGCACTGTGCTAGGCAGCGCAATAAAGAAATATACAGAGCAACATATGGTGGTGTGCATTTGTGATCCCAGCTACTAGGGAGGCTGAAGTGGAAAAATCTCTTGAGCCCAGGAGTTCAAAGACACCCTGGACAACATAGACAAACCCCAAAAGTATTTTATTTAATTAAAAACATTTTAAAAAAGACAAATTTAGACACAGCACAGAACTGCATAAAAAAGAAAGACATCAAATCATTCCACTAAAACTATTTATTTAAAATTGCACTAAGTGCTACTGATGAGCATAAAATGTTTTGAAGTTGGGTAATTTAGATTTCTAATCTGGTTTTTTAAGTTTAGTTTTTAAGATTTGAAAGATTAGCTTAGTTTTAAGTTTAGTTTCTAAGATTGGAAAGATGAGTAGGAATTGACTGGGAGAAGAGCAGGGGAAAAATGTTCCAGGCTGAGAGAACATTTCACCTCTTATTTGCATGATTCAGTGGGGCTGACCGAATCGGCAAAATCTAAACCTTTGTCTTGGAAAGAAGCTTGGTGTACTGAAAAAGAAAACCAATACTAAAAGAAGATAGAATTATTGACAGTGGACATGGGACTGAAGAAGCAAGGAGGCGGATCACACAGGTGTGGAGGGAAGCTATCAGAGGAAAGAAGACTTTATTGAAATGGTGCAATCGTTCCTTGCAACCCTATCACTATCTCATGACTCCATTTTGCCACCAAGACGTACCTGAACATTCCTTTAGGAAAAGACAAACTCAGATTTCTGGAGAGCTGACGGGAGGTGAGGCGGTGGTATTTTGGGGTGCTTGTATAGGGTGAAGATGGGGTTTGTTCTATCACCCTTTGAATTGTATGCCATTCCACCTGTGCATGATATAGCTGTCTACATTATTTAAAGTGTAAGTAACAACAAGCTTAGAAGTCTTCATTTTCTAACCATTAATGGGGCCATAACATTCTATCTAAAAACACTGTTCATTTTCACACACTCCTGCTTTATTGGTTCTGAAATCTTGTGTCCACCAGCCCAGTAGAGTAGTGCATGAAAATGAATGGGAAAGTGACTTTTATGAATGTTGTGGGTTTATTCCCACCATTCCAGTTAATTTTGCAGATGAGAAAACTGTAGTAAAAATAGGAATATGACAAATCCGTATTAACATAAGTGACTGAAATTTTCATCCTCTGGTTTCTATGCAGTAGATAACTGTAAGCATACATATATTATCTATGCTAAGTGGTATATAGAGACAGGATTCTTACTAAAGAACGAGAAGGACAAAAAAGGAAGCAGCATCTTTGATAGAAAATTATGCTTTATCAGTAATGTACTTCTGTGATGATCCATTTTACGTTATTATAAAGGAATACCCGAGGCTGGGTAATTTATAAACAAAGGAGGTTTATTTGGCTCACGGTTCTGCAGACTGTACAAGCATATTACCAACATGTGCCCAGCTTCTGGTGAGGCCTCAGAAAGCTTATAATAATGGCAGAAAGTGGACAGGGAGTAGGCATGTTACATGGTGTGAGAGGGAGCAAGAGAGAGAGAGGAGGTGATACCAGACTCTTTTAAACAACCAGCTTTTACATAAACTAATCAAATGAGAATTCTCTGATCACTGTGGGGAGGGTACTGGAGGGTACTGAGCCATTCATAAGTGCTGCCCCCATGATTCAAACACTTCCCAGTAGTCCCACCTCCAGCATTGGAGCTCACATTTCAATATGAGAACTGACCAAGATAAGACATCTAAACCATATCAATATTATTAAGGGAATAGGTTTTTCATGATGGGAAATCCACAGGATGGAATACTGTATACCAGATAAAATGATAACAAGATCCAAATGTATCTACTTATAATGTAAATTGAATACTATAAAATATATTTTATATATTTTATATATAAAGTGAAAAAAAGCAAGCTGTGTAATGATACTTTCCTGTGTCCCTTTTAAATAAGATGTATAAATAGTCAAAAATAGACAAAATAATTAAATCTTAATTATAAATACAAAAATATATAGAAAAGATAGGAGGAATGAACACAAACTTCAAAACAGTGATGCCTCCAAAGAGGGAAGGAGGTAATTTTATGGGGCAGAGGTGTGAAGGGGACTTCAACTGGATCTATGTTTCATTTATCTGAAAATATCTGGAGCCAATATGTTAGAAGTCTAGCCTTGTTAATTGTATTGGTAGGCAAAACAGCATATGATGTATTTGTCTCTGTAACTGTCATTTTGTGTGTAATAGCTTTTAATGTTTAAAAAGGAAATCGCCAGTCCAGGTGGCACTCACTTGTAGTCCCGGCTACTCAAGAGGCTGACGTGGGAGAACAACTTCAACCCAGGAGTTCAAGTTCAGGCTGGGCAACATAGTAAGGCTTTATTCTTAAAAAAATTAAAAAACGAAAGGAAAAATAAAAGTGTAGAATAGGTTCCAAGACAATAAATATGAATTAAGCTGTCCTTGCAGTAGAAGCTTTACAGTTCAGTGGGCTACAGAAATAAGCACTAATGGTTTCATTTGGAATGAATATAAATGATTTGAAGGAATATGGGGGTCTAGAGGCTTGGTTGGCAATTGTCTTGTTTAAGTGAATGCCTGGGTTATGGTATATTTCATTTACTTCTTAATACTGAGGCATGTTAGGACCGACTGAGGCGTTTTGATGTTGGATGGTTTTCCTTATTCTCTATCAATAGATCATATACTTACTATTGTTAAGAGCCATTTGATCATCATTTTAGAGAAAAGGGCACAAATTCCTAGACAGAGACCTCTATTATGGTCAGCAGATTGATGACCTCCTTTGTTTAGCAGAGTCCATCAGATCTCATGGATAATTCTATGACTTCTGAGTGGCCGAGAGAGACAGCGGTTCACCTCAAAAATTTCCATTTGTGCTTGAAACTCCATCTAGGACATGAGATCACTATGCATCCCCTTTGTTCACTTCCCCTAGGATATGTCTCTGAGTATCTCATTCTCTCTGCATCCACCATGCCTAGCTATTCTCATTTCAGAGTAAATAACAGATAACTGTTGTTTGTGGATATAAGTGCTCAACTAGTACAACATGGTGTTATCACCATTAGCCTCATCTTGATAACATTGTCCCCATTTGAGATATAAGTAGTTATGTTGTATATTTTAGTGCCTTTAGGATTTAAAAGACTTTTTTAGATCTGAAATTCCCAATTACTGAATTATCACAAAGCCTTAAAAAGTATGTTCTGCCAGCATCTAAGCCTGAGAAGAAACTGGCAAAAGTTAAAGACTTTGTCTTAAACTTTCCTAAGAACTCTTGTCATTCTAGCCAGCACTAAAGCAGTAATGAACAACCTAACCTCCAGCTACTCACTGTGATTCCAAGGGGGTCATTAACAGCCAAGATATGCAAAAAAAAAAAAAAAAAGAAGCCAGATTCTTCTTCTCTTTAAGATAGAAGCGTACTTTGAAATAGTGAGTCTTCTGCAGGAGAAGAAAGGGAGTCATGGAAACACTTTGGAAATTTTTATAATCTTATCATCTTACTTTTGCATATAGCATTACATGTGTACCTCATTTGTGGTCCTTGACTGTTGTTTTTTTCATGATATGTATAACATGTGAACTTTCACAAATATTCATAAGAGGATTCTTCATAAGATCCAAGTCATATATCTTGTTAGCACATAGCAGGGAACCAATTAAAGGACAGGTAGCATACACTAATACTTATACTTGTGAATATTGTACTCAGGAGGCTGAGCAGCGTCGGGGATGACTCAGAGGATCTGAGTCTGATACCCTAGACATAAGCAGAAATTTGTGGAGGAGGAAAAGGGCTTCACTTTAGAGAGAGAGAATTTGAAGGCATGCTGTGATATCTAAAGAAGAAAGAGGAAGTGAAGGAGCTCTGCAAAGGTGTGAGAGTGAGGAGGAAGGTAATATGATGGTAATTAAGTTCATGGATTCAGGATTCAGATATATAGTACATTTTTCTAATTTCTCTCATTTGTTTCTGTCCTCCATTAAGTAAGGAAAATAGAGAAATAATGAAGATCAAATGAAATAATATATAAATAATGTATCTGCATCACTTATCACAGTGCCAATTCCTTAAGAAGTAAAGAAAAAGTAGTGTATATTATAAAATGTATCAAAATACCTATGAAATACCTTCTACGTACAGGAAGCTTGGGATAAATCAGGAAATGGAACGCTCATTTAGAAGAGTCAAAGGGATGAGGACTGAATCTTGGTAAATCTTGGAAAAGAGGATATTTTTAAAATATTTTTTCTATATATTCTGTTAGTAGATGTTGTTGATGTTCTCCACATCCTCTTGGCCCTCACCTCCCTCAACTCTGAGGGTCATTTGCTGTGAACATATGTGGCTCTCTGTGCTTGAGAACGTTTTTTTTTCCTTTTCTTTTCTTTTTCTTTTTTTTTTTGGCCTCGGAAGCACCCTAGGCAAGCATATATGACAAGGCAGAAATGACAGAGAGTACCACACTAGGCACCCCTTTGCCCAGGAAAGATGGGGAGTAGATACAGCCCAGCTTCTTCACCTCTCTTTTGATATAATTTAAGGTATATTCTACTTTGTCACCCAGATTTTCACAGTGAAATTGAGCTTTAGTTTCCCAAAGCCCTGTGGCTGGACGACTTTTTCTTTATCAGCTTAATTCTCTGCATCCTTTCTTCCTTTCCCTACCATCACCTCCCAAACAACTGCTTACACTTGAATCTGTGTCTAAGGGTCTGCCTCTCAGGGATCTCAAACAAGACAACACAGACAAGGTTGATGGGCTTAGTAGTCACTGAATACCCTATTTATGATAGATGCAGGACAAGTCACTTTACTTGATCTTGACTATCATTCACAAAAACCATGCAATGTAGTAGATATTATCTCATGTTGTAGGCAATAAAACTTAGAGTGAGATAATATAGAACTTTCTAAAGTTCTATTACTAGTAAATGGTAAATGATTACTAGAACTCTGTTTAGACTATAGTTCTTATATTCGTTCCACAACATTTAATTCCTTAACTTCAACTGTGGAGGCAAATATTCCATGAAGATTCAATTAAATAAGTAAATAATTTTGCTGCATATTAAACTCATGTAGTTTTTTGTCTAAGATCCTGTGGTGGTTGTATTTGGATTGGCTGAAATTAAGTAGTACATACATTTTAAAATCATCTTTCTCAGCCGGGCACGGTGGGTCACACCCATAATCACAGCCCTTTCGGAAGACAAGGCAGGAGAATTGCTTGAGCCCAGGAGTTTGAGACCACCCGGGGCAACATACTGAGATCTCATCTCTATAAAAAATTAAAATAAAACAATTAGCCAGGCACAGTGGCACATACTTGTGATCTCAACTACTCAGAAGGCTGAGACAGGAAGGTCACTTGAACCTAGAAGGTTGAGGCTGCAGTGAGCCATGATCGCACTACTGCACTGTAGCCTGGATGACAGAGCAAGATCCTGTCTCAAAAAAAAAAAAAAAATTTAAAATTAAAAGAAAAAATAAAATACTCTTCCTATAAGGCATAATTTCTGCAGCTAAATCAGCAGCAAGTAACAGGTGTTTATATGTATGTACAAGCATGTTAGCATATGTGTGTATGAGCATATGTATGTTGGTGTGTATGTGTCTGTTGGCGTTTGTGTGTTGGTATGTGTGTCTGTATGTTGGCATCTGTGTGTATGTTGGTGTGTTTCTATGTGAATATGGGCTTGTATGTTGGGATGTGCATGTATGTTGGGGTGTGTGTGTGTTGGGGTGTGTGTATGTGTGTGTGTATGTGCGTGTATGCAGAAAGAGCGAGAAGTCATTTTTTTAATAGGAAGTTTTAGACATAGCTTCTTTTCTGGCCTAATTTTCTTGTTGCTTGAAGGTCTTTATAATTGTCACTGCAAGCATGTGTCCAGTTAATTTAAATCTCATTTAAGCCCATTATGGTTTTCTACACGTAGCTGTGAGATGATGTGATGTGATTTTCTTTCTCTGAAGGCTCTGCAGTATAGCTCACTAACTTGCTCTTTCTGATGTGTCTCAGCCCAGGTTTGTAGCCTGCAGAGTCTGAGCCGCCCTCCACATGCGGAGTGTAAGATAGGATGTCAGTGCTGCCTTCTAATGATTTCATCTGAATTGCAAAGCACCAGCTTATGGCCCCATTTATAACTCTAGTTTTAAAAACTACTTTTTATGATAAGAAAGACTTTTAAAGGATGCAATAAAAGGGACACTACATTAACATAGAGCTGGAAAACATTGTTAGGCAACATGAGGATGTGATACTTAGTGTGAACTTGAAATTTCAATCATAGTTGCCTCCTTCCACTCACTTATTCAAAACTCTAGATGGGCTTTGGGTTGTCCTGTGGACAGTGGCAGCGAGGGATGGTGAGAGTGCAAGGTCTTTGGAGTGAAACAGATGTGAATTCAAATATTGACTATCAATAACTCTGGCACTCTATGCCACATATTGGGGGTTTGAAAATGTTTGTCAAATTCCTGTTTTCTAACTCAAGCTTTTTAAGCCTCAGTTTCTGCATCTGTAGGTAGGGGATGATATCGACTTCACGGGAATGTTATGAGGACTAAACAAACCCACATCTGGAAATATTAACCAATGCCTAACATAGAGTAGAGAATTCGATAATGAACACAACTTGATCTACTCTTCCATTTGGATACCTAATTAGGCATTATTAATTTATCCGTTCTCTTAACCCCTGCATAGATTCATCAAGCACACATTTTATGCTTATTGTCCCAAGCACAAGCTATACTCATTCATATCTCCACACTTTTGCTTATAATGTGTTTCCATCAAAACGTCTTTTTTATATTCCTTTCTGGCCACTTAAATGTTATTATCTTACAACAAACTCAAATGTCACTTTTTTCAAGACGTCTTCCCTTATAACTCTCATGTTCTCTTTCTTTTATCTGTTTCTGTTACTATGTGTATCATTTAGTTAAGGACATTATCACATTATATTCTATCTTATTTATCATTCCAGGTCTATTTCTTGTATTTAAATCTCCCTTCTCAAAAGAATTATAGACTCTTTTGGGAAGTTGACCACATATTAATATTTTTCTTCTCCTAGAATGATTTGCAAAGATAAGTAATGTTTGCTCAAATAGTACTGTATTATTTAATTCATATTTAAGCAATCTTCTAACTAGTTATTTGCTTATCTCTCTTCGAGCCAACACCTTTCCCCAGGACATAGTTGCAAGGCTCGTTCAAAAGACTCCTTTTCAATATTATTCTTCCTATTCATAAACTTCTGGTGGTTCACAATAACATTCAGGATAAAAATCAAACTTTGAGACCAGACATTTAAAATATCCTATTAATACAACCTAGACCTTACCTATTGTTCTCTAATCTTTTCTAACTACTACTTTCCTAGACAGTGATCATTTTCTTACTTATACACCTTTGTCCATATGCCAACTACCTATGAACAATGTCTTTTCTCCATTTTCAAATTATCTAGTTCCCATATTTCTTTTCATGACGTCTTACCACACTGCTCCTGTCCACATGATCTTTCCCCTTAATGCCTATAAGATCTTTAATGTCTTTATAGCTCAGTTGATGTTTAGAATTATCACCACTATCATTGTTATCATCATTAAGATAAAATTTTTTGAGCACTAATGTTTGCCGGAAAGTAATAAACACTGGATTATTTTACTTATTTTTATTTCCCATTCTGAACCTGCCTTGTATTTAAACTTGACAATAGGGTTCTTAACATCAAGATAATATTTTACACTCTTAGAATTGCCAAGTTTCTTAGTCTATTTGTGCAACCACCAGAAAATGCCATGAACTGAGTAGTTTATAAGCTACAGAAATTTATTTCTGATAGTTTTGGAATCTGGGAAGTTCAACATCCAAGGATCAGCAGATTCAATACCTAGTGAAGGCCCATTTTCTGGTTAATAGATGGTGACTTCTCTCCGGGTAGAAGGAGGCAAGGCAGCACTCTCAGGCTTCTTTTGAAAGGCACGAATCCCATTCATGAGGGCTCTGCCCCATGAGCTAATCACCTCCCAAACACCCATCTCTCAGCACCATCACATTGGTGATTAGGTTTTAGCATATAGATTTTGATGGGGGACACAACCATTCAGACTCCCTCCAAATTTATGTGCTCTCATGCAAAACGTATTAATACCATCCTAATATCCTCGAAAATCTTAGCTCATTCCAGCATTAACTTGAAAGTCAAGTCCAGTGTCTCGTCTTAATAGCTCTGAATTAAATATAGGTGAAACTCAACGTATAATTCATTGTGAAACAAACTGCACTATAACTGAACTTATGAAATAAAACATGCTATGTGTTTAAAAAATAAAATGGTAGTGATACAAAACAGCTGGGTTCCTGGCTAAACCCCTACCCTGAAGCCTGGAACTGCCCTAAGTGAAAACAGCTGACCCCGTTTTTATGCCCGGATGTTGCCTTTTTGGCCTGCCATGCACCATCCTGTGCCCATAAAAAAATACTTGAGCTGCCAGAGCAATACAAGTGGCTGAGCAGTAAGCAGAGAAGAAACTGAGTGCTAGAGACTATGGATAGACATGGTTAAGTTCAGATAGTGCGGCTTCAGGGAAAGGTCACCTTCTTGCACTATCCCCTTTCCAACTCCCCATACCACTGAGAGCCACTTCCATTGGCCAGTAAAGTCCTCTGCATACACTATCCTTCAAACTGTGTGACCTGATTCTTCCTGGATGCTGCACAAGAACCCAAGTGTCGAGAGGGCAAGGGCTTGGACATTGCTGTGGAGCCTGCATAGAGCCTGCTTCTGCCAGAGAGGAGTGACAAGCCAGTGCCAGAGTTCATTCCCTCCAGTTCCCGCACTGACTTGCTCACATACTCCCTCTCACAAGAAGTGGCCAGTGGGAGAATGAGTGAAACGAGTCACTCCACTTCCCACCCACAAAGGAGGTCAAGGTCAAGGGAACAATCCTGTCTCAGTAGGACAGGCATAGGCTAGATATTCTCATTCCAAAAGGGATAAACAGAAAAGAAGAAAGGGGTAACAATCCTATACAAGTTCGAAATCTTAAGAAGAGAATAATATTCTTTGACACAAGGTTCTGCCATCCAGGCCTATAGTGGTTCTCTGCATAGCCCCACCAACACCACAGCTCTATGCCTGGGTAGTGTGCCCATGGCTATCCTGGGCTGGAATTGTCCTCTCATGGGACTACTGGTCTGAGATCCTTAATGGAAACCCATCCTCAGAGCTCTGCTGGACATTGCCCGAGTAGGGACTCCCTGCAGCAGGTCCACTCCCTTGGTGGTTCTCTGCTGGGGCCCTGTGGGTCTCTAGGGCATCCTTTGAAATCTGTGTGGAGGCAGCCATGCCCTACAGCTCACACACTCTTGTGTACCAGTAGAGATGGCACTGTGTGGACACCACCAAGGTTTATAACCTGTACTCTCTACAGGGGCAGCCACAGTGTGTTGTGCTGTACCTGCGGCAGCTGAGGAGCCCAGCATTGGAATGTGATGAGCAGATTCTTGCTATGGTGTCACACAGAGAGCACTGAGGTTCAGCTGAGGAGCCCAGCATTGGAATGTGATGAGCAGATTCTTGCTATGGTGTTACACAGAGAGCACTGAGGTTCTGCGGGGGCCCATAACTCCTCCTTCAAAATCATTCTGTGATAGGCCAGAAGCCCTGATAATCTCCAAAATTCCTTTGTCCTTATTGTTCCATTGTCTTGATGAAAAAGCTTCTCTGGTTATGGTAGATTCATACTCATCAATGAGTGTCATTTGGTCACACACTTCTCTCTTAAACGTGCTTTTCCATTCCTTTTAATATGAATAGGATAAGAATTTTCTTAATTTTCCAGTTCTGTTTCCTTTTGATTAACAATGCTGTCATTGTTATTTCTCCTCTTGTATCTTACCGTAACTACTCAAGAGAAACCAAGCTGTACCCTTCAGTGCTTTGCTTAAAAATTTCCTCAACCAAATATCCAATTTCATTGATCCCAACTTCTACCTTCCATAAAACACTAGGACACATATGAATTTCAACTGAGTTCTTTATTACTTTATAACAACAATTGCCTTTCCTCCATTTTCCAATAATGTGTTCCTTATTTCCATCTGAGACCTCATCAGCATGGCCTTTAAAGTCTATATTGCTACCGACATTCTGATTATGACTACTTAGATATTCTCTAAAAAGACTGAAGCTTTCTCCGTAGCTCCTCTAATATTCTGAGCCATCACCAAAATTGTCCTTTATGGTCTGTTCACAGCAATGTGTGCTTTTTCTAGTGTGAACCTTAAAATTCTTCCAGCCGTTACCCATAACCCAATTCCAAAGCCACTTCTACATTTTAGGTATCTGTTACAGAAGTGCTCCACTTCTGGATAAGACTTTTCTCTCAGTTCATTTCGACTTCTATAACAAAAATACTATAAACTGGGTATCTTATAAGTAACAGAAATTTATTTGTTATTATTCTGGAGGCAAGGAACTCCAAGAGCAAGTTGCTGGCAGAATCAGTGTCTGGTGAGAACCAATTTATTTGTTAATAAATGGCCATCTTCCTGCTGTAACTTCACTTGATGAAAGTGGCGAGGGAGCTACGGGGCCTCTTTCACAAGGACACTACTTCCATTCATGAGGGCTCTGGCTTCATGACTTAATCATCTCCCACCCCGCTTTCTAACACCATCAGATGACTGATTAGGTGTCAATACCTGAATTTTAGAAAATCATAAACATTCAGATTTTTATAGCACCAAGTGTTGAACAAGTCTTAGGTTTTCAAATGAATGTCAATATTTTTATTAATGATCATACGTTCATAATTATTTGGTGGATGTTTGTTCATTGAAAACATTTAAATTTCTACCACCAAATCAATAACCTTATTCATGTGTAGTGAGTTTATAAAATGCCTTAATCAAAATCAAATTATAGTAATTGAAATTCTTGTCACAAAATCAATTCCTTTATATAAACACATATTCAGCAAACACAGTAAGTTGGCATCTACTATGAGTCATACTTGCATGTTAGGGATACAACAGTGAATAAAATCCATCAAGAATATGTGGATAAATAGTTATAATACTAGTTTTTGATGATGATCAAGTGGTACAGGTTAAAAAAATAGAAGAAAACATTACTTAGTGCATTTGAAGGGAAATAAGAGGGGTAGGTTTGGAAAACTTTCTGTAATTGATGATGTGTGAGCAGAAACATGGCATCCAAAGTTGCTTGGGACAAGACGATATTCACATTAAAATGTATAAAGGCAGGAAATCTTGAAAGGGCATGCAACACTTGGTGAAGAAATGAAGAGCAAAAACCATTTGCGATTGGATCACAGGTAATAGAAAAAAGAGATATATAAGACTGAAGAACTCATTTGGAATTATTTTGTGAAGGGTCTCTTAGTCAGGGAAACAGTGAATTTTTATATTGAAGGAGTAACATCTTTAGATTTTTTACTTTAGAAAGATAATAACATACTTTTCATTGTGAAGGAGAATGAATTAACTGTAATATTTCATTTGGGCTGAGGCCTGATTTGACTAATATCCTATTTATTCATAAATATGATTTTAGAAGGGAAATACAACCTTTAGAAGCATAACCAATATTTCATATATGTCCATTGGGTAAAAATTTGGTACTGTTAGCTGTGTTTCTCTTTTGAAGAGTAATTTTACTTCATATGGGTATAAATTGTGTAACACCAACAATACACTTTTATGATTCAGATTTTGGCTTTAATTGTCTTCTGTTTCGGCAGATAGAAGATCTAGGACTTAATTGCCAGCTCAGGATTAGTAGGCCGCTTATCTTAGTATGTGGGTAAACTCATGTTAGCAAAAATCATGTAGTTAATCCCTAAAAGAAGGATTTTTATTTTGTTTTGCTTTGTCTATTTTTGTTTCTTAAACAAAGAAAGAATAAATCACTGTTTACCCAAATCTCTCCTAATTTTGTAATCCATTTGAATACATTTTCTGGTAAAATTAAAAATAGAGCACCCACTATGCAGAGATCTATGGAGCAAACCACATGTCCTCAAGGTATAACAGAGTTTTAAATCTGCGTGTTCCTGTTTTGAGCCTGATAATTATTTGTGTGTGTGTGTGTGTGTGTGTGTGTGTGTGTGTATGTGTGTGTGGTGAGGTCAGGGGGGGTACTATTTTTTTGAATTGTAGAATATTGCAGAGGGAAAAATATAATATTTTTTCAATTCTGATAGGTTCTTAGTTGGAATAGACCCCTGTGACTAAAGACAGATTAACAACAACAACAACAACAAAACAGAAGCTTATTAATATGTATATTTCATATGTACATGGCAGATACCCAGGGAATGAGTCATTCTCAAAGAGATGACTTTGAACACCAGCTTTATAACGTTTTCAACAAAATACAGTAAATTTTTGGAGAAGTGACAATAAAAAGTAAAAGTATTTTTGGTATCTCAGGGCAGCAATTTGTGGGAAGGCAAATAAATGACAGATAAGGGCTACGTAGTGAAACTTGTTAATATAGATTCCTCTAGTATCATATTCAGATGATAACGGTCCAAAGTTTACTTCAGTGGTTAACCTTACTCTTCCTGGCAGAAAGAGGTGGCGGGGGAGAATACCTTTTGTCTTTGTAAATATATGTCCTGGTTAGGCAAATAGAGCAAGGGAGGAGAAAGCTGTCCTTCATCTGTTTCTCAATCGCCTTTAGCACAACCATTCTTCATATTCTGGGGTAGCATATTCTGGTCTCCTACAATGTTTAATAAGTATCATTGCTGGCCTCTACTGAGATCCCAGGAGCACCTGCCCAGTTGGGGTATACAAATAAACCTCCAGATATTGTCAGTTGTCATTGCAAGTAAAAAATTGCCCCCGGTTAAGAACCACTGACCATATGAAAAATGTTTCCTTGTTTAGAATGATGTATTCCATGTTTCCTTGAATCTTTAGGATCAAAACACAGCAATAATTTTGTATAAAAAATCAGCTAAGCTGGCCAGACATGGTGCCTCATACCAATAATCCCAGCACTTCAGGAAGTTGAGGCAGGAGGATCACTTAACCCAGGAGTTCAAGACCAGCCTGAGCATAGGGAGACCCTGCCTCTTCAAAAGAAATAAATTTAAAAAAATTAACCAGGCACAGTGACACACACCTGTAGTCCCAGCTACTTGGGAGGCTGAGATGGGAGAATTGTTGAGGCTGAAAAATGGAGGCTGCAGTGAGCAGTGATTGTATCACTGCACTCTAGTTGGTGACAGAGCAAGACGCTCTCTCAGAAAAAAAAAAAAAAAAGGAAAAGAAAATCAGCTAAGCAGAAGCCTGCAGGGTGGCCATTCTGACAGGCTGGAAGCATAGTCTGTGGAAGGGAGTCAGAAAAAGATACTTTGAGGATGGGAAGAATAAGAAGGAATTTATGCTGAATGAGATAGCCATATATACATATTCAGTAAGCTATTGGAAAAGACATGAATATTTATGAAAGGAAAACATGCACATGTGCAATTGAGCTTCAGGCCCCTCCATGGGTCCCATGTTAAAAAAAAAAAAAAAAAAAAAAAAGTAGCAGTGTTAGCATGATCTGAGGGTGGAGGTTTTGTTCCTCTGATGTCAAAAGATGAAGCAGGGGACACGAAGACCCTCACTCTGCATCCTCAGTAGACGAGCCAGAACCACTCAGTGGTAGGCGGTCTCTATCAGGAAAGAATGCTGATTGGTTGTTTTGTCGAAACACAAAAGGGTGGAGCAGTGTCAGGGGCTGGTTGATAGCAGTGGTGGAGTCTTTTGAAAAGACTGGTTTCTGCTTAGCCCTTAGGGAAGAAAGCCTAATGATGTAAGTTAGCAAGGGAGGGGTTGCAAAAATGCTCCTCTAACCTCTTGTCTTGTCATGGCTGGGAACTCAACTTCCAAGGTTTCTCTGAGGTCCCTGTGACCAACCTATGGTCCACTCACTTGTTTGCGGGGCTTAGAATTTCATTTTTATTTCTCAGGTTTAAGTTCTGAATTCCTAAAAGTGAAGAACTTTATCAATTTAGTTTGCTTTTGTGTTGCGTCTTGCAGGGAGATCTAAATTTTAACTGACAGCTATGATTCCTGCATCATTCTGCAAGATTGGAGATGGCTTCATATATCAACTATTTGATTAAAAAGATAGTAAAACTCGGTCAGCATAAGGACAAATGAGCTATTCATTAAAGGTTGTAAGATCTTCATCTATGGCCTAGAGGAAAGAAAAATGAAATGGAAAATAAAAGCTTTGATGTTCTTTAAGTTTCAAGTTTACAGTGACCTAGGAATAAATCTAAATTGGCAAAATCACCAACCTTGAAGGTACAAGGATGAAATCTAAAGTATTGAAATTGTACCGAGCAGACCAACGTTGGGCAACTTAAAGAATAGTCACGCACACACATACACACACACACAAACACACATAGTCATACGTATTTGTAAATTTGTCTAAGACAAATATATAAGGACTACAAATCTTATTATAATAATTTGTTTTAAAACTTAGGCTTTTGCTTATTTTCTGAAAGTGATTTTAAGAGCAAAATTCTCCAAACTGAATGTGGCCACATGCTGTGTAATTATCTTTAAATCACAAACACAGCCTAGCTGATCTCTCTTTTAAATACAAATGAAAGTCCAAGCAAAAGACTCTATAAAAAATAAACATCTTCCTTCCAGCAGTAGACCATGTTTATGGTCACTGCTGCCGGAAGAGAAAGTAAAGACAGGTTCGAGTTCTATAAATCTGCAGAAGTAAAGTTGTGGGGATAGACTTAGGTCCCCAGAGTTGGCAGAAAAGTTATTTAAGTGAAAACGTCTGAGCTATGAAAGATGCTGGAAAAAAAAGTTACCTGAACTTCCCCTTATCTGGCTAAAGCCTATTGTCCTGGAAATACCAGCTGGCATTCACCCCTTTCTAAGGAAGTGATATGGTTTGCCTCTGTGTCTCCATCAAGATCTCATCTACAATTGTAATGTGCAAATGTCAGGGTAGGAACCTGGTGGGAGGTGATTGAATTTTGGGGGCAGATTGCTCCCATGCTGTTTTCATGACCGTAAATTCTCACAAGATCCAGTAGTTTGAAAGTGTGGCACTTCCCCCTTTGCTCTCTCTCTCCTGCCCCTATGTAAGATGTGCCTTGCTTCCCCTTTGCCTTCTGCCATGATTAGAAGTTTCCTGAGGCCTCCCCAGCCTTGTGGAACTGTGAGTCAATTAAACTTCTTTTCTGTATAAATTACTCAGTCTCAAGTAGTTTTGTAAAGCAGTGTGAAAATGAACGAATATAGGGAATTTCCTACAAATTCAGCTGCCTTGGAGACAGAATGCCCATTTCCATTAGCATTAAAAAGCTCAATAGAACCTTTCATTCTCTCCCATTGAAACCCTAAAAGTCTCCCCTTTAAGTTGATATGTAAGTATAAACCTTTACTTATTGTACATGAACATGTAAATAAAATAAATCTTGTTTTTTCTTTTATTACTTCATTTATTGTCAGTTACTTTGCAAACCCCAACCACCAGACC
This sequence comes from Chlorocebus sabaeus, assembly GCF_047675955.1. Lineage (NCBI taxonomy): Eukaryota > Metazoa > Chordata > Mammalia > Primates > Cercopithecidae > Chlorocebus > Chlorocebus sabaeus. Next base: position 27,681,527 of record NC_132904.1, on the reverse strand, counting down.
CAAGTAGGAAGAAGAAAGCGTTTTTCATGTAACAGCATTGTCTATACGCTTTAGCTTTATTAGTGCAACAATAGGAAGGATAAATCAATTGTAATTTGGCCATACAATATATTATCTTTTCTATGTATGCAACGATATCTCAATTTTATTTACTATATTAATTACAGATTGCCAGAGTTGAAAAAAATCATTCCTCTCTTTATGCCAAAGAGGAAGTAAAACTCTGACAGTTTTAAGTGATGGTGTCAATGCTGAATGTCTGTATTAGAAGAGCTGGAATAAAAACTGAATTCTTCTAACTCAGACAAGCATAACCAGTGGTTCAATCCAGCAACTGGGTCAGATTTAGATTAAGGGAATTGTGAGTGTGGTGAGGACAGCCAACTTCCTCATTAGAGCACTATTTCCATTTTTACAGTGAAGGCATTGTTGGGGTTCAGAAAATAATACTCAGAGTATGGTGCTTTGGCATGCTGAGTACCTTCAATGGAAGGACGTTGGAAGAGCCTCAGAAGCAATAAGTGCTCTCTGACCTTCATCCACCCTCTTTTCTTCTTCCTCCGTTTCTCCTCTGAAACAAGTTGTCAAAGCTAGAATTCTTCTTCCCCAGGGGAACCATAGAAACTAGAACTCCTCTCCTCTAAGCAAGCCATAAAACCTAGAAATGTCATTCTCCGACCCTCTCCCTTTTCTCCTGAAGACCCTCATGTGACAGGTATCCTGCCCCATACCATGAGGAAGGAATGCGACACAGAGAGGCCAAGAAGAATTTGAGCGAACAGGTTTTGCTGGGTTCCCCTGTCAGTTTATTAACATTAGATCACACCCCTTTTGTCTAATTGCACTTCTACACGTCGTTCCACACTATGTCGAACCTAAGCATAAAAATATAAGGTCTACTCCTGTGTCCCATAAAACTTCAGTTAAATAAATTTGTTATGGTTTTCTCTTGCTGACCTCACTGGTTATAAGGGTGTCAGCCACGTACCTTCAAATAGGTGAGGAAAAGATACTGCCTTTTTGCCCCTACAGTATCAAATAAGATCCTTGCCCCTATTGATGGTAAAGTTTTTGAAGCCAAAAGGGATACATGCCCTGCATCGATGGAAATAACACTATACTACCTTCTTTCAGTCATCCGTATATTTGGTGTGGTCCCAGAATACAGACTAATTTTGGAAGTAGGAGGTATAGTAGGAAAAAATTGCACCCACTTTAAAGTGAATTTTGTACCAATTAAAAAAATATTTTGCATGAATTATTTATGATGGCTTCTGGGGAGAATTTTTATTCACTTGTTCCTTTTCACTTTGTTAAAGTAACACATTTTACATAAGCTTGTGAAGCTAATCTAGCCAGCCTCCTGGTGATCGAATGCTTGTAATTCATCATGCTAGGATGTCTGTTGGCATGATGAGCCATGTAAGACTATTCATCATACCAATTTTGTTTATCTTGTTAGTTTATTTGACTCATCCCAAATAAATTATTGTATTATAGTCACTTCAAAAGGGACAACTAAAAGGCACTTTTGCACTAAATAAAACCAATTGTCCCTAATATGCCTTAGAGATCCTGGGCCCATATGTTTTCCTCTTATAATATATTAGGATCTTATTGCAAGTTATATTATTTTTCCCCTTACTATAGCATTTTATTCAAACTTTCCTAAGATTAAGCTGGCATGTTTGGGAAGAGGAATTGACCAAATGCCAAGTAGGATTCCGATGTGAGTTTTATGGAGTAAGGCTATATAGAAATCTGTGCATGAACAGATTGGCTACAAAATATACCAGGCAACCCAGTAACGCTCCATATCAACGTCCCTGAATCAATGACTTCTGGCATCCTCATGAATCGTTCTGTCCAGTGGTTTAGTTTGAAAATGTTGTCAATGCAATCTTTCAGAGTATTGAAATGCTGGATCAAGTGCTTTTCTATTTTCTTCCTTTGGGTTTTATAAATGAAACTCATATTGCTCTCTACTATTGAAATAATTTGCTTTCTGAAGGAAGCTCATTCTGATTTAATAAGCATGCTCCATATTACAAAAGCAAGAGAATACTAAGACATTATTACTTGTATTGAAAAAAGAAAAAAAAAAAAACTAAAACTAAGTGAACACAGTTGTTTTGTTTCTATTTTTATTTATTTGTTTGTTTGAATAGACAGGGTCTGATATGTTGCCCAGGCTGGTCTCAAACACCTGGCTTCAAGTGATTCAACAGCCTGGGTTTCCCAAAGTTCTGGGATTACAGGCATGAACCACTGTGCCTGGCCCAGATATTTCTTCTTTTTGGAAAAAAAAAAAAATCTACCAACAAATAAAAGAAGCATTTTCTTTCTTCTACTTTTCTCTTGGACATTAAAATAATCATAGGACCTGAGTAAGGAAGATGATGAACTCGTATGTGAAAAATGCACTGAAAAGAGAATAACCTTTTTAATCATCTGCAATCTCCAATTTATCAACTTTAGAAAAGTCCTGGTAAGACCATTGAATGGATTGTCGTTGACGATGTCTGTAATTCAGCACAGTTTTCTGTATGCCTTCTTCATGGTATCATTTTAACCAGTAAGTGGTTGCTGCTGTGTTCGTTGCCAAAGAAAGACGGGCTCAAACAAAAGAAGGATCCACTGAAATCTTCAGAATGTCTTACTTGCCTGCAGGCCAGATCCTCTCTGTTAGATGACAGGATCACTGAACTTTTAGTGTTGTACCCTATTTTTCTCCTTGACTCCTGTTGATTAATGCTAGGGCATGGGCAGATATCTCCTCACATGGAGTAGACTATATTCTTATTTCAAAATATTTGCTACTTTTCCTGCGGAAGGGTTAAGTTCCCCTCCTTATTGGTTAACAAAATGGGAGTGGCAGTTTTTATCAACAGGGTATGAGTTGTCCAGTTCTGCTACAATACTAGGAATGTCCCAGTTAGAGGCTGCTCTGTCAGCATCAGATCTTAGATGAACATAAAGTTTCCATATGGACTTTTATTTTGTTGTAAGTTATTGAGATTGAAGGAGATGTGTTACCACAGCATAACCTAGCTTCTGCTGATGTAAACCAAAAATAAAACCCTAAGTCTCCCCAGCAGACTGAATGGACTTCCTCTTGGCCAAGGTACCCCAGAGAAACCTGAAAAACTAAATTTTCAGCCATGATCATGACAGGAAGAGTGGTCAGACATGCCTCACTTTAATCCCCGCCTTTTGGAGTTCAGGCACAACTGACCAGTATTAAGGTTAAAATAGAGATCATAAGACTGACAAAACAGATTCTTTCTAGTGATAAGATACCAAATTATAAACAAGACCCAAGACCATGCAAGATAAGGGTTATCACAATGTACAAACCCTAAAATCTCATTAAATGGGCTTTTAAATTTCACCCAGTCTAATGTGGCTTACTTTCTCACCTGACTCTGGTATAGCATCACATGACAGATAGCAGATCCTGAAGGAAATAAAAATATTTTACCCCAAAATGTATTTCTTAGACATGTTTTGAAATGGATTTGTAAAGCTGTATTTTATGGGAGGAATTTGTATCTTTAGAGAATCTTCATTCATGCAGCCAGGCTTTCCCTTTCTAGGCCTTTCCTGGATCTGGGAGAGATTAACTGAGAGTCTAATAGCTTTAAAGGTCTGAAGAAAGGCCAGGTGTGGTGTGGCTCATGCCTATAATCTTCGCACTTTGCAAGGCTGATGCGGGAGGATTGCTTGAGCCCAGGAATTCAAGACTAGCCTGGGCAACACAGTGAGACTCCGTATCTAAAAAAAAAGAAAAATCAATACATAAAAATAAAGTCCGAAAAGAGACATTTACCATCCATTCTCTCTAAGGGTTGCTACCTATGAAGGTAAAAAGAACCGTGGCCTCTACAACCTGCTTATTGATTGATTGATTGATTGATTTTTGAGGCAGGCTCTCACTACGTTGCCCAGGCTGGAGGGCAGTAGCAAGATCACACCTCACTACAGCCTCAACTACCCATACTCAAGCAATTCTCCTGCCTCAGCCTCCCAAATAGCTGGGACTACAGGCACATGCCACCATGCCCGACTAATTAACTTTTTCCAGTTTCCAGAGATGAGGTCTTGCTTGTTGTCCAGGCTATTTTTGAACTTCTGGGCTCAAGGGATCCTCTTATCTCAGCCTCACAAAGTGCTGGGATTACAGATGTGAGCATCACACCTGGCCAACCTGCTTATCTAACTCCAGCATTCCTTTCCACTGACTTTAAGTCTTTAGACAATAGCTTAACTCCCTTAAACAATTTGTCAACAAAAGAATCCCTGAAACCCACCTATGACTTTTATGACCTCTTTTTGGGCCAAACCAATGTATACCTTCCATGTATTGATTTATGTCTTTGCCTGTAATTCTGTCTCCCTACAATGTATAAAACCAAACGGTAACCCAACCACAATTCTCAGGACCTCTTGCAACTGTTTCCCAGGCCATGGTCACTCCAATTGGCTCAGAATAAACCTCTTCAAAATGTTTTGCAGTTTGGTTTCTCTGTTAACATGGATACATTGTCTCTTATGGAGAATTAGGAGAAGTAAAGGCAAATTATTATTTAATAATGACTACTGTATGCCAGGCAATTTGTGTATGCCAATTCGATAAATTATCAGTAGAGGGACTACTTAAGTAATATGCATAATTGAAATGAAAATAAAGTCAGATCCAGAATAAATATTTTCCCTTATTCAGGTTTCTAAATTCAGCCAAAGATTAGTTCTTTTTTCCCTGAAGCAAAGTGACTCTTTGCTTTATGGTTTTCCAGTTATATATTTTTATTCTATGCCAAGGTCTGTGGGTATCTTTGATTAGAATAGTTATATTTATTTGAGTAAGGGTGGAAGGAAGAAAAGCAAAATGTATTTCCTCAGCAGAGTGTGTTTATTCTTCTTAGGCATGGTGTAGAGCCTAAGTATCAAGATTCCTAGATGAATATAAAAAATATTTACATGATACATAAAAGAAGCAACCACCCAGCATAAACATCAGTGAACTGTGAATAAAACTCTCAATGGCAACGTGTGAGAAGAGGTTTTGCTGCTCATAATCATAGGAACATATTCATTAGACTCGCAAATGGAGCCCAAGCCCAAGAAGTTTCAAATGCGATTGAAGCCGAGCCAAGGTTAGTGGAAATACCTGGAGACACTTCCTGAGAAACTTATGTTAGCTTTATAATAACTAAAGGGCAGCATTTACAGTCCAGCCCTGGAGTTACTAACTTCATCTCAGTGAGAATAGTTCATTAGGGTAATTCTTCTCTGTGTCACAGAGGAAACTTTGGTTTTAAGTGTCAGAAATCCAATCTCTAAGTTGAACTAAAAGGAGAACTTATTGATCATTTACCATTAACAATCATTTAATTTCAAATGGTACAGTTATTTCACAGAAACAGCCAAAGGTAAGATTTTGGCAATGGCTAGATTCAGAAGATACAAGTCACTGGGGAGTCCTGTCTGTCTTTTCCCTCCAGCCTTTTTATTTTTGTTCTGGTTTCCTTCTCAAATAACTTCTTACCAGGGTGGGGACAGATGGCCACTAAACTCCAAACTTAAATCAGCTATAGAATTTGAGATTCCGGAGAAGAAAATATCCCTTTGCCAAAATAGGCAAAGTCACTGGAGAGCCTCTATGTCATCTTGGGTCATGTTGTTATAGGTAGTTAGGCAAGAGTGGGGCAGGAGAGGGCTTTCCCCCGTCACCCACTAAGGATGTTGGGTGATGGTTTAGCGATTCTCGCATTTCCTCTCTAAAAATGGTAATTCAGCAGCTCCCAGAAGAGGCCATTTCCTGATGGTCCACACTTGTTAACAACAAAATGTTAACCAAATGCAGGCCCCAGGAAGAAGCAGCATCCTGGGCATGCATGTTAAGAGTCGAAAATGGTGAAGTATGATCTTCCAGGGTGGGGGAACACTCCACTGTGTTTGAAATGCTTGTTCTCTGGTGCCATAAAGAAATAACACTTGAACATAAATTTAATTTTCTCAGTAAGGCCGTTTTTATACTTCCTGCAGAAAGGGTACACTCGCCAGCAGTTTTGCCATGACAGTACACTGAACAAAGGAGACAGGGTAATTTATAACCTGACGCGTCCTCCCTACTGCTGTGTCCAGTTTCCATTGGCTGGAACAGGACTTCACATTCTGTATTTGCCCTGATCAGCTAGCTGAACTTTTTAAAAGAGGCAAAGGCAGAGGAGAACAAAGGAAGGAAGAAGTAACTTGTGGAATGCTGAGAAAGGTAAAAACACCTTCAAATAAGGAAGACGAACAGGCTAAGAACTAATGCTTGCTTGGACTAGTATAAGAATGCCAGGGCAAATATTTAGGTTAAATTGTGGGAGCTAAGAACATAAAGTACATTGATTTCTTTATTACAACTAGCAGATATTTAAGAATGTTAGCACAGGTCTTTGAATAAATTTTGCTTCTAAGAGAAGTTATTATTCTTAATTAGATGGGGAAGAAAGTCTTTGAAGAGGAACCTCTACTTTACTTTTTACAACTGGAAAGGGAAAAGGGTAAGGAAAGCACTGTGCATGCAGAAAACCCATCAAAAGGGAAGAATCATGGGAGAGAGGCAAGCCTATAAAAGTCCTAGGATCCCAGTTAAACGGGGCACTCAACCTTCTGTCTTCAACCTTCGCGTGCCATTTAGGTCCCTCTGAGGCAAATTTTCATTTCTTTCCTGTTCTAAGACCTTTTAAAATAAACTTCCATTCCTTCTCTGGAACTTGCCTTGATCTCTTTTTCTGCAATATGCCCCTTAGTTGAATTCTTTCTACTGAGGAGGCAAGGACTGAAGTTTCTACAGACCCATACAGATAGGCCAGCAGTGACTTGGGGTGACTCAGGTCTCTTCCACCGATAACAATGTGCTAAGAACTGTGCCTTGAGGATGCGCTGCTCTTGTTGTCCAGGTTGGTATTGATAGAGGCAGCTTAGGCACCCCCACCTCAGTGGAACCCTGCCTTCAAGCCTGAAACAGCCTGAAGCCTGAAAAACCAGACTGCTGGTCCGGGATGAAGCCTGCCCTTTCCCAAATGATTCTTTCTGAGAATCATTGTACCAGTGGGCCCACCTTCCCACTGCTACAATGTCATGGAGCTTTGGGAAGTTTCCGCTGTTTGCAGTGGTGAGGAGTCTGGCCTCTCCTGTTCCTTTGTGGTGACCTGGGATTCAATCTGTGAGGCAGGAAACCTGCTAGCAGGACTCTCTCTTGCTTTTCTGAGAGTTGTTTTTCCTGTTTGCCCAATAAATTCCATTTTCCTCACCCTTCTATGTGTCTGCGAGCCTAATCTTTACTGGTCGTGTGACAAGAGCTGGATTTTAGCTGAACTGAGGAGAAAGTTCTGCAACAGTATCATGTGCTACATTTTTGGAATGTGAGAGGGGAAAGTCTCAGACAAACCATATGGAGTGGATCTCCCACGGAAAGAAGGATGCTGTTACCAGAGGGAGGGAGGGAGGAAGATAAGTTGGGAAGACAACAACAGTAGCTGTGTGAGAACATTATTCATGTCCCCTTTGGGCAGGAAATCCAGTGCCCAGATAGAGCTGTAGTTTGACTTTGGAGTTCAGGCCTTCAGGAATAACATGGGAAGTCTAGCCATTTAAACATGAACATTGCTGGATGTTTCCATCTCTAATATCACAATCTATTGATAAGGCAAAACTGAGTTTATTGATTATCTTGTTAAGAGAAAACATTACACCTGAAGCTTGGAAAATGTTTCAGAGAGGAAAATACAGGATTAGAACTTACTAGAAAACTTACTAGACAGTTGCAAGATAAGGTATACCTTTTAATATCAGCATTGCCAGGTAGAGGACAAATAGGATTGCGTAAGAATCGTGATATTACAGTTTAGGATCAGCAGAAATTGCAAGACAAGGATTTTGAGGCAAGGGGTTCAGAAGAGTCTCAGGGCATAACTTCATGCTTTCTAGGGAAGAGCTGGTAGATATTTCAGGAAGCTTTTGTAATGAGAAATCTAGTTATTTGCCTGGGCAAGAGACTCACATAATAGTAAACGTGTGCTAATGAAGACATTGGAATACTAGTAATATTTAGGTAGACAGTAAACTCTGTGAGGGGAAGTAATTTTGTTCTTTAATGTCCAACCTATGTGTGGAAATAGATGGTTTTACTTCGTAACATGTTTTGTCCTAGGAAACATGACAAACTAATACAGTGATATAGAAGTGTTTTTAAAACTATCTAAAATGGTAAACATTCATTTAAGATAATAAAATGTAATTTAACTAACTTACCTAACAGATGTTAAAATGTAAATAAAATAAGATAAAGATAAAAAATTTAAAAGAAACTTTTAAGGATAAAATATCTTTAAAGCTTCAGTAAATAAATGTTTTCTATCATTATTTACTCAGCTCTTTTAAACAAAGATTATTTTAATATTCAGGGTAACATTAGCATTTATATTCTCTTTGATATTGGAAAGAAATGTTCTGAATTCACTTAGATTTTCCTCCTTGTTTTGAGGAGGCCTCTCTGCTTGCTGTCCTTATCTTTCTGCAGCAGCTTCTATCCTGGAGCTCTATTCCTTGGTATTATTGAATAAACCTTTCATTTGTGTTGTTTTTTTTTTTTTCTGACAATCTTCTGCTCTTTCGGGTTGAAGGTATGAGCCTATCTCTCCTCTTCCCTATTATTTATTTTTACTCCAACCAATAGCATATGATACACCTTGATTTAGGTGACCAGAATTATCTTAAAGGGTCCAAAAGCTTAGGATCACAATTATTTTGATTCTGCTTATGAAATTCTTTATAGATATATGCTATATTTTGAAACTCTGAGAGTAGGAGTATGTTGATGAGTAGATCACAAATGTAAATTTATACATGTAAATTGCACGGTAGATTTTCTGGATAATCTGGATATGTAACTTATGTAAAATACATAAACTTGTAATGTAAATAGAGGTAGCTTTAGTGCAAATAAATTGCTTCTAACAATGTTCTCACTGGCTTTTCTGTTACGGGAGCCACCTGTTGTCCTTCTGTCATATGTGTGTATATGTGTATATATATATATGACAGAAGAAATATATATGTGTGTGTGTATATATATACATATATATATATATATATATATATTTTTTTTTTTTTTTCTCTCTGCCATGCATTTCTCAGGCTGTAGGTCCTCCTATTCAGGCAGTAATGTGTTACCATCACCACATTGCCATGACAGCAACAGGTCAGAATTATCAAGAAATGTAGTGCTTCCTTCTGTGGGTAGGGCAGTTTGTCACTGATGTGAAATTTCAGTTGTAACAGATGATATATATATATATATATATGTGTGTCTTCCAGCCTGGAAAACAGAGTGAGAGCTTGTCTCAAAATTATATATATATAATTTTCTCACTCTGTCTCCCAGGCTGGAATGCATTGGTGCAATCATAGCTGAATGCAGCTTCAAACTCCTGGGCTCAAGCAATCCTCTTGCCTCAGCTTCCCAAGTAGCTGAAACTACAGGTGTGCTCCACCTTGCCCAGCCTGGAAACGTTAAAATGTAACAAGCTACCCAGAAATGTTCTGGTGCCTTCCTGTGTTTTAAAAAGTGCCGCTATTTCCCCTCCCAGAGGGTTATCCATACTCAGAAAGCAATAATGTTCCCTTCACACTGAAGTAAACAACATGACAACTTTTGACCCATAAGAAGGAAAAAAAAATGTGCAGTATGTAAATATCTCATCTAGAAGTCACAGAGGAACATTTGAGCAGTGTAGATTCCTCCAGTGTCATTTAGAGTGTACTTATTGCTCAAATGAAATTTCTTCTTCCCTGGGTAAAATGCACCAGAATTCACATGAGCTCCCCAGTGACACACATGCACGTGCACACACACACACACACACACACACACACAGAGAAAATAATGGGGAAAGAAAAATACCTACTAGCTTTGCATAAAACTACTTTCTGCAAACAAAACAATGACAAAATCAGATGTTAGGAGAGCACTGGTGAAAGCAAACTTGCATCTTGACAAAGTTTAACAGGTGAAGAAGACTTTATTTAAAGTTATTGCAATAGGAAAGAGAGGTCAGCAACCAGTACATGAGCTTAACTCTGCTGAAACAAAATGCCAGAGAGCTTTTAAAAGAGCTGGGAGAGATGGTGGGGAAACATGGGCCATCTGTGTTTGCTAATTGGCCTTCCCCATAGGAAAAAACTTGCTCTTATTTTCAAGGCAGGAGGTAGTTTTACAACTTGGAGCAAGACACTCACCTTCTCATGAAGACCTGGAGATAGGAGTGCTATTTTCCTTGAAAATTGATGACATTTCAAAGAGAGGGTTCTCAGGTCCTTGAGAAAGGCATTTCCAGGGTTGTAAAACTGGCAAGAGGCTGGGGAAGATTTGCATATACTTTAAAGGGGCAGAGAAAGAATTTACAATCACAAGTTTTCTTAAAGTAAATGGTTTAAGGAAAAGGACTTTAGGGTCCTAGAGACAGGAAGATTCTTGTCTAAATTTTGTAAAGCTGAGGAAAAGGTTAATGACACATGTCATGGAGGGCACTTCCTATATCCATCTGGAAGCTTCTTTAAGAAGAAAGGGTATCTGCCTTAACATCATTTTGGATATGACGCATAATTCACATACATATACAAGGTAGGCTGATGTTTATGGAGGTTGAGTTGAAGTTCCTGGGATAGCTATTGCACCAACATTTTGCACCCTTTAAGCCATTCATTCTCTTGGGTTAACTTTTACTTTTACCTTGTGGTTTCTTTCTTATAAGCATATTTGGACAAACATGGACATATTTTGATATGTTTATGTATTTTTGTATTGAATAAATATACAGATGTCATTGGTATGCGGGATTGGTTCCAGAACACCCCTTGAACACCATAATTTATGGATGCTCAAGTCTCTTACATAAAATAGCACAGTAACTTGGATAACCTATGAGCATTCTTCTGTATAAATAAATCATCTCTAGATTACTTATAATACCTAATAAAATGTAAATGCTATGTAAATAGCTGTCATACTGTATTGTTTAGGGAATAATGACAAGACAAAAGTCTATACAGGTTCAGTACAGATGCAAGCATTATTTTTTAAAAAAATATTTTAGGCCGGGCATGGTGACTCATGCCCGTAATCCCAGGACTTTGGGAGGCCGAGGTGTGCAGATCACCTGAGGTCAGGAGTTCCAGCCCAGCCTGGCTAACATGGTGAAACCCCGTCTCTACTGAAAATACAAAAATTAGCTGGGCGTGGTGGTAATGCCTATAATCCCAGTGACTAGGGAGGCTGAGGCTGGTGAATCACTTGAACCCAGGAGGCAGAGGTTACAGTGAGCCGAGATTGCGCCACTGCACTCTAGCCTGGGTGACAAGAGTGAAACTCTATCTAAAAAAAAAAAAAAAAATTGCATCCACATTTGGTTGAATTCACAGATGTAGAACACAAGGATACAGAAGGCCAGCTGTATGTTGAAATATATATTTATATATATATGGGATATTTGAATAGATATTTAAATAAAAATGGCCTTGTAGACATTAGCACCTAGAGCATAAAGAAGGTTTAAGTGGCACAGGAGAAAGGGGAAATAGTATTTGTTATATTTTTATTTCGAATCATGCAAAGCATTAAGCCCTCTACTGTTATGTATTTAATCCACACAATAACACTATGAAGACAGTATGATGGTCCTCTTCAAAAATAGAAGTGAACCCAGAAACTTGACATCACTTAACAAGAACACACAGCTAGTCAGTGGTGGAGCTGAGATTCTAAAACGAGATGGTGAACAGTCAGATGCCTGCATTTTAAAAAATGTTTGATTGCTAACAGCTTGAGGCACCACTTTTTCTACCTTTCCCTTTTGTCTCACATCTAAATAAGTCCATAGAAAAGTGGAACCAAATCCTACTAAACCTCTGCCCATAATAACCCTCACCCTCCTCATCCCGGTCCCATTCCCTAACAACAGTAAAAACCAGAGACACTTGCCTCTTTCTTTCCTCATGCTTCCCCCCCTCAGCTTGGGTGCCTACCCTGCTCTATTAAAAAAGTCCCATCTGCCAGGTGCGGTGGCTCACGCCTGTAATCCCAGCACTTTGGGAGGCCGAGGCGGGCGGATCACGAGGTCAGGAGATCGAGACCATCCTGGCTAACACGGTGAAACCCCGTCTCTACTAAAAATACAAAAAATTAGCCTGGCATGGTGGCGGGCGCCTATAGTCCCAGCTACTCGGGAGGCTGAGGCAGGAGAATGGAATGAACCCGGGAGGCGGAGCTTGCAGTGAGCCAAGATTGCACCACTGCACTCCAGTCTGGGCGACAGAGCGAGGCTCCACCTAAAAAAAAAAAAAAAAAATTCCCATCATGTGTTTAATAAGCCTTTTATATCCTCTAGGTGATGTATGATAGTATTATCTTGATGTTGGTTGGGGGTTGATCCTTCCCTCTGTAGGCAGGAGAACTACAAAACAAGGGCAATGCAAAGTAATAAGGAAAGGCAGGGCCTCTCTATACACACATCACCACTTCAAGATACTTCAGTAGCCAAAACTCTCTATGTGCCATTAGCCATGTGAGTCTTTCCATGCCGTAAACAGAACCCAGGAACCCAGGAGAAAAGGTAGGGGGAGAAAAGCTCATTGGAAAGAGACATTTAAACACAATTTGCACTGCTTGTATGTGTGAATTTTCCATGTGTTTTGGTTTTACAATTAGAAACTGCAGTCATATGGATAATGTGAATCAAAGTAAACTTTATTACAATAAAGGACTATGATTTAAGGCGTGTTTCCTCCTCTGTTCTCATGTTATGAATATAATGGATTTTAGGAAAATAGCGGGCCTACTGCTGAGCTAGAAGACAAATGCCACATTGCAATAGGAAAGGCGGAACATCTCATGCGTCTCCTGAAAGATTTTTTCACAGAATTATCCCTGAGGGTAGTGAACATCTGTTTCATTTAGCTTTCTTTTTCCAATTCTCTTATAACAGAAGTGATTTTCCTCTGAGGAAGCTATTCCATAAGTTTCAACAGAGTTAAGTTCTTTAACTTCACAAAATTTGTCCCAGACACAGAGATGGTCATGAAGCCCGAGCTTGGACTATGAAAATACTTTATCCTCCTGAACCTAACAGTAGGTTTAGAGATAGGCACATGGCTCAATTCAGGCCACTGAGTCTCCTACCCAGGAATCTTCTGCCAGAGGCTTTAAAATGATGGCATCTTTCATTGTGGTTGCTAGGTGGCTAGGGTGTGGCTACAGGGCTGTCACAGGTGATTGTTTTTATTCCCCAAAGGTAAATTCACTGAGACACAGAAAAAGACACAGGGCTCTAAAATATAATGCTTGAATCCAGTTATCTTTGGAAGTTTCGGTTACATAAGACAATAGATTCTTCTTTTCCTCCTAAAGTAGTCTGGATTGAATTAAGTTTCTATTACTTTTGATCAAAAGTTTAAATGTGGACTGAGCACAGTGGCTCATGCCCATAATCCCTGCATTTTGGAAGGCCAAGGAGGGAGAATTGTTTGAGCCCAGGAGTTTGAGGCTAGTCTGGGCAACACAGTGAGACCCCGTCTCTACAAAAAATTAAAAATTAGTGTGGTGTGTGGGTGCATGCCTGTAGTCCCAGTTACTCAGGAGACTGAATCAGAAGGATCTCTTCAGCCCAGGAGATTGAGGCTGCAGTGAGCCATGATCATGCCACTGCACTCTAGCCTCCATGAGAGTGAGAGCCTGTCTGATAAACAAACAAATGAAAACATTCGTATCTCTATATGTGCTCATACACTGTGGCGAAAGAAGCACTAGGTAATGTGACTGCATAATTCGTAGTCCAAGTCAGAACATTTATGCAAGTTAAAACAGACGCTATTCAAATTTACACAATGCAACAGTTACATGGAACTGTCCCAGCCCAACTAGAACATATGGTAACCTCAGTAATTGTGGTTGTACTATACCATACTGCATACTTTCTAAACCTCAATAGCTTCTTCCATGTCCATGGTTGTTTTAACATATACTTTGTGTGTAAGAAAACAGCTTGTAAAAATAACAACCACTGAAGATTGTGTCTTGGCCTTAGCCCTCTACCTTCTATTATCTGTCCGTCTATCATCTATCTATCTATCTATCTATCTATCTATCTATCTATCTATCTATCATCTATCTATCTATCTATCATCTATCTATCTATCTATCTATCTATCTATCTATCTATCTATGCTTCTATAATAACATTCTATTATCTATCTATCTGTCTATCTATCTATCTGGCTAACTAGCTAGATGTCTTCTATCTATCTAATCTATCATCTCCTTTAAATGAGTTATAAGTTGGAGGAGAGACTTATTTACAGATAAATTACCTAGAGTAATAAACAAGTATCATCTGTCGAGATAGGGGATTGAGAGTGAAGAAGAGACAAGTAAGAAACTGAAGGTGGTATATATGTGATCATGGTGGCATGTATTTGCCTTGGCCTGACCAACAATACTTCCTTGTTTCTTTCTCATCCCAGAATGTTTCCTTGCTTCATCTATAGCAATGTACTTAGCCACACAGGATAAATATAATGTTCTAAGGCAATCATAACAACTTAATTCCCCGTTGTTAGTTAATAATCTTTGGAAAGCTTTTCACCCACTTATGCCCACCAGGATGTAAGGAGAAGTCTATTGATAACTCCTAGTAAAGCTTTTCTTTGCTGAGAGAGGTACAAGAAGATGTATTGTTTTGCCTCTGCATCCCTTTCCAAATGAAATTTCTGCTTTGGACTCTTGCATTAAGACATAATGACTGAAACTGTGACCACAATTTGGTGTCATCCATGAGGCAATAAGACCGAGGACAGGAATCAGCATACTGAGGATGGTGGTGTGGAAGCATGGAAAGTTTGGCTCCTTAATGGCATTGCTAAGTTGTAGGACCATTCCTGAGATTCTTACATTCAGATTTCTTGTTAAATGAGTAAGTTGAGTTTTATGAGTTGAGCCCTCATCAGGGAGGTAGTGTGTTACTTCCACCTGAATGCATCCTAATCAATACAGGAGGCACAGATTCAACATCAGGCTGTCAATGTCCCATGTTATGGTTATATGCCAATCAGGGAAAATTCTGCAGACAATTTTCACATAAAGTCCTATAGCAGCTAAAAAATGCTACCTCTGTGTTTTTCAAGAAAGCTAGAGCTGTCTAGACAGGACTCCTACTGCCCACCTAAGAAGATCTCTCTCTCTCCTCCTTCCTCTCTCTCTCTTTCCTTACCTTTCCTTCTTCCTCTTCCTTTTACCCTATTCTCCTCCTCCCTCTCTCTTTTCTATCTGCTATAGCAAATCATTCCTTAAGGGTAGGTATGAAAAAAAGTCTATAAAAGTTTATGAGAAAGCCACTAATATCCACCTTTTGTGATTTTGGAATCGTTTCTGAATCAAACAGAGTAACAAATACCACTACAACAAAGGAGACTAATTAATTGATTGGCTGTTCTAAAAGCCTATGTAAGCCCTATATAACCTAGGGTCTTTCCCTGTCTCTGTGCTTGAGAGATTGCAATATTACCTTAGTATATTGAACTTTCCACATATGACTGCCTCCAAGCTTTTATTTCTAAGTATCCATTTCCACTACCATTGGATGGTGATGGAATAAACATGGGTATAGTTATTAGGAGGCTTGGGCTCTAGTCACAGCTTTGCTCCTAATAACCCATGCTACTCAAGATAGTTTATTGAAGCCCTTAGGAGACTTCAGTTTTACAATCTGTAAAATGTGAAGTTCAAATCCGATAATTTAGATTTCTAATATTTTATATTCATAATTCAAAGAGACATCATCTCAGAAAAATGGATTTCACAGCCCAACACTGTTGTGTTGAGAAGTGTGGTAGGCTGAGTAATGGCCCCCAAAGACATTCAAGACCTAATTTCCGGAACCTGTGAATGTCATCTTATAGAGCAATATGGACATTGCATATGTGATTAATTTAAGAATCTTCAAATGAGGAGATTATCCTGAATTATCTGGGTGGCTGCTAAATGTAATTACAAGGATCCTTATGAGAGAGAGGCAGATTTGACCACAGAAGAGGAGAAGAACATGTGTCCACGCTGCTGGCTTTGAAGATGGAAGAAGGGGCATGAGTTAAAGAATGGAAAAAATGCACCTGTAGAAGCTCAAAAAGATAAGGAAAGGGATTCTTTCCTGAAACCTCTAGAAAAAACACAGTCCTGCCAACACCTTGATTTTTGATATCCAGCCAGAACTATAAGAGAATACATTTGTATGATTTTAAGCCATTAAGTTTGTGATAATTTGTTATAGCATGTCTTAGGGTTTTCTAGAGGTATAGAGCTAATAGGATGTATGTACATATGAAAGAAAGTTTATTAAGGAGAATTGGCTCACATGATTACAAGAAGTCCCAAGATAGGCCTTCTGCAAGCTGAGGAAAGAGAGAAGCCAGTAATCTCAATCCAAGTCCAAAAGCCTCAAAACCAGGAAAGCCAACAGTGCAGTCCCCAGTCTGAGGCCAAAGACCTGAGGTTCCCTGGGAGACTGCTGGTGCAAGTTCCACAGTCCAAAGGTGAAAGAACCTGGAGTCTCATGTCCAAGGGCAAGAGTAGAAGAAGGAGAGCATCCAGCTCAGGAAGAGAGAGACAGAGAGAGAGTGCATGAGAGGACTCGACAAGCTACTTTTACTTTCTTCGGCCTGCTTTGTACTAGCTGTGCGAGCAGCGGATTGGATTGTGCCACAGTGAGGATGGGTCTTTCTCTCCCAGTCTATAGGCTTAAATGTCAATCTCTTCTGGCAATACCCTCACAGACACTTCAAGAAACAGTATCTTACTAGCCACCTGGGTATCCTTCAATGCAGTCAAGTGAACACTTGTTATTAATCATCACACAGGAATATAGGTAAATAATTCAAGAATAGTAAAGTCTTATTGACCTTAGCAGGGATGTGGACCAGAAAAGACTGTCCATTCTGAATAGAAATGAGTGGTGGTAATTGCTTTACTGTCTATCTGCTGGTTTAGAAGATGATAAATCTGAATACATAGAAATAGCTTTAAGATAAACTGGTCTTTTTGGATTTTATCTTTGTATTACACTCTTATGTGGAGCCTTTAATATATGCCTGTAAGTTGCTCTTCAGTTCTAAACAAGCTTTCCTTATAAGTTACAGTTGCAGATAATGGCAGGCTTGGTGTGGCTATACAAATGAATCAATTACCTTTAACATTTATTATTGGGGGAAACCAGTCCCCAATATTCAATGTAGGTTCTTTTCTACATCCCTAAGTGTTGGCTGGTCTGAGAAATAAAGGGAAAGAGTACAAAAGAGAGAAATTTTAAAGCTAGGTGTCCGAAAGAGACATCACGTGTCGGCAGGTTCTGTGTTGCCCCCAAAGCCACAAAACCAGCAAGTTTTTATTAGTGATTTTCAAAGGGGAGGGAGTGTACAAATAGGGTGTGGGTCACAGAGATCACTTGCTTCACAAGGCAATAAAATATCACAAGGCAAATGGGAGCAGAGTGAGATCATAGAACCGGGGCAAAATTAAAATTGCTAATGAAGTTTCGGGCATGCATTGTCATTATTGTCATTGATAACATCTTATCAGGAGACAGGGTTTGAGAGCAGACAACTGGTCTGACTAAAATTTCCTAGGTGGGAATTTCCTTGTCCTAATAGGCCTGGTAGCGCTATGGGAGACCAGGGCTTATTTCATTCCTTATCTGCAACCATATAAGACAGACATTCCCAGAGCGACCATTTCAGAGACCTCCCCCTAGGAATGCATTCTCTTTCTCAGGGCTGTTCTTTGCTGAGAAAAAGAATTCAGTGATATTTCTCCTATTCGCTTATGTAAGAAGAGAAATATGGCTCTGTTCCACCCGGCTCTCAGGCAGTCAGACCTAATGGTTATCTCCCTTGTTCTCTGAACATCGCTGTTATCCTGTTCTTTTTTCAAGGTGCCCAGATTTCATATTGTTTACACACACATGCTTTATGAACAATTTGTGCAGTTAGCACAATCATCACAGGGTCCTGAGGCAACACATAACCTCATCTTATGAAGATGATGGGATTAAGAGATTAAAGTAGACGGGCATAGGAAATCATAAGAGTATTGATTAGAGAAGTGATAAATGTCCATGAAATCTTTACAATTTATGTTCTTCTGCCATGACTTCAGCTGGTCCCTCTATTCAGGGTCCCTGACTTCCTGCAACAATTTATCTCTTAGTCAGTGTTTATTATGCTGGCTTCTAACCTATGGCATGTATCAGAATAAAAAGTTTGTAAGAGCACATGACAGGATTTCAACCTTGTGTAACTAGTCAGAATTTTCTTAACGTGTTTATTTTTAAATTCCTCCTCAGAGATTATAAAATACACAAAAAATTTGGAAAACAGTCACTTAATGTGTCACTGCCATTGACTGATATAATTTGAAATACTCTAAAAAAATTGCTTCTTGTGTAACACATTGACACACTTGTGTTTCTCTGTTGTGGTATTCATGTTTCTGTGATGTAAATACAGGTAAAGGCATCCCAAAAAGGCTCAGAAATTTTCCTTCAAAGTGCATTAAATAATGTTAGATATGAGATTTATTTCTAAAATGCTGACTGTTTGGGAAATTGCTAGTCTGTGTTAGGCTGGATGGCATCTCATCAAATTTGATGTTACCTGTTTGCTGACTTGGAGAGACAAAGTATTCCTGTTCTGTCCCAATTTACAGAAACACTAAATTAAACCATATAACATTACTGTTTTTGTAGGTCAAGAGCTTTCTTAAGGTTGGCCTTTTCATATGGTTTAACCTATTAAATGAATTTGTTAGTAAAGAAACTCAAGGAAACTGAATTGGGCCAATAACTTTAAAAAACTGAAATATAATAAATAGGCAAATAATAGTACAGCTACTAGGTTATTGAGATTAATCAAGCTAAAAAATAACTTTTTAGGTCAAAACGATGTATATTATTGTCTTAGCTAAGTTTCTTCAGTCTTCCTCAGTCCTGGATTTGTTTCGTTCTCTACAAGGAATTTATACATGTTCGTTGAGTTGATGAATGTAACTATTTTATAGGAATGAAGAACAGTTACAAATCGTGAATTACGTATCAGTGGTACTTTGAATACTGCATTAGATGTGTACCAGAAATTAGTTTATTATATATCATATTAGGATTGGGCCAGGTGTAGCTGTAGCATAATAGAAATATTACTGGAACTAGAATAAGTTGCTCTGCATTTGAAGATCTGCTAAGTGCCTTAATTTCCTTATCTGAAAAATGGCAAAGTAATAATATTGACTACCTAGAATTGCTGTGATACCCAAACAACATATGAGTAAAGGTGTTTGTAAATTACAAAATATTATAAGGTATCATGGTATTTAGAAAGCAAAGACCCTCCAAGGACTCACTATCTGTGCATAAGCAGACTAAAGTTACTGCTAGGATATAAACTGGGTACTAACTAGGATATTATAACTAGGTACTAACTAGGCACATTCTGTTGTTGTTGTTGTTTGACAAACAACTCATCTCTGCATTGAGAAAGGTTTTGTCTTTCCTAATTATAAACAGCTAACCAGTATGAGTGATTTGTAGGAAAACAACAAGTCTGTTAATAAACTAAATAGTAAAGTAAGAATAACTAGCCCCACAAGGGCATTTCAAAAATAATAGCTGCTTTCTAATTTTAAGGATGATTTAAAGTCTTCACTCCTCACCCTGGCCCAGACTTCTTTGTTTCTAAGTATAGAATTTATTTCATTCAAGCATGTCCATAAGAGTGTGTTTTTTTTTTTTTTTTTTTTCTAAATAAGCTAATGAATCAGATGATGTCAGGAGATAGAACATTCACTGATGTTATGGCTTCTACATCAAGGATACTACAAACATGACATTTCCATTGCACAATTACTATTATTGCTTTATTTTATTTAAGTTACAGTTTTAAAAGCATTTTATTGCAACTGAAAATTACTTCATGAGTGTAATTTGTGTTATAGGAATTCATAGTTTACCTTATTACTTCTGTATTATTTTATTCACTAGCATTTTCCTTTAGCATAGGAACAGGTATATACATAGATATTTTCAATATATATGGTCATTTTCTGGAAACAGAACAGCCTCGAGAACTATGTGAATGATTTGAGAGTGCAAGGATCTTCAGAGGGAACATAAGACTTCTTGGAAAGGGGGCATTAAACTTCACCTTGAATAATGAGTAGAAGTTACTTCTGGAAGAAGGAAGAGAATGTGTCTGAGAGTACAGAGATGGTGGATGGGAGGGTGACCAAAGCAAGTATTACGAGGAGGAAATGGCATGGACAAAGGCACAATGGCATGAAACACCACTGGCTGTAAAATTAGAATTATAATCAATCTAGAAGCACTAGAGTACAAAATATTAAGGGGAGAAAAGTAGGAATGAAAGAAAACAGCTTTTATTTCTGTGCTTTCTTCCAGGTGGAGGACTATCTATTAGTGTAACACACTTGTCCTTCTGCCATCCACTTATATCTCTCCTATGGTGGGTGGGGTTGATGTACCTGGGTTTGGAAGGTGAAACTAGAAATGTGTGTTCCTAACCTTTTTCTCTTCTCTCTACTGGGAGCCAGCTTACCTGCAAGGTGTAATTTTTCCCATTTGGTTTTCTCCATGTCTTACATTTACAGAGACAGGTTTTGCCCCTAAGTCAAAGATGACGATGGGTGATGGGGAAGTTAAATGCTGTTTTGAGGGGGGTAATTTAATTTAGGATTGTTAGAATGTATTTTGGGCACAAACCTTGAGAAATAATTGGGGAGAAAGTATTTTTTTGGGGAAAATATACACTCAAATTGTTGTAAGTGAGGAACATCTCCTCTAGATTTAGGCCTTAGATTTCATTTGTTGTTTGTTGATTTGGGGCCTTGAAAGTTTATGGTAGTCCATAAGACTTGTTTTTACAGTTACGTGGTTGGCTGTTACTTCTTGCAAATTGGGAAAGGAACTTTGATTTTTGCCCTGAGTTATTTTGACCTCACTGCAACTTAATGGAAGCTTTATCCACAGGCAAATAGCTCTTTCTGTCGAGGCAGTACTACATGTGCCCAGTGAGAATTAGGCAAATGGAAGGCACACTTCGGCAATGTTGAGAAGTAACTCATGTCTTAGTGAAGGTATGAGATATCTTGGGCCTCAGGAAATATTTAGGGCCACTCAAGGCTCAGCAAACACATAAGCCTTTGAAACATTAAGCAGATGCTGGCCATTTAACTCAGCAAAATGAAATCCTCTGGACAAAAATCTGCATTGTCCATGAGAATACCTATAGGATTAGTGGTTGCTATTGTGAGAAGCAGCCTTATGAAGGGGCACACAAGTCTGTCTTAATCAATTTATGTTACCATAAAGAAATTCCTGAGACTGGGTAATTTATAAAGATGGTAACTTATAAAGACTGACTGGAAGGTTGAACACCTGGTGAAAGTCTCAGGCTGCTTCCACTTCTGGTGGAAGACAAAGAGGACCCAGCATGTGCAGAGATCACACCGTAAGTGGAAAGAAAAGAAAGAGGGGAAAGATAAAAAGCTCTTTCTTTAAAAAAAAAAAAAATATTCAGCTGTCACAGGATCTAATAGAGCAGAACTCACTTACCACCCCACTACAGGGAGGGCATTAATCTTCATGAGGGATCTGCCCTGCCCCCATGGCCTAAACACCTCACATTAGAGCCCTAACTCCAACATTGGGATCAAATTTCAGTATGAAGTTTGGGGGAACAATGCCTAATATAGCATTTTGCCCTTGGTCCCTCAAAACTCATATTCCTCTCATATTGTAGAATACAATCATCCCTTCCCAATAGTCTCCCAAAGTATTATTAGCTTATTCCAATATCAGCTCAAAAGCCCAAAGTCCAAAGTCTCATCTGAGACTCAAGGCAAGTTCCTTCTACCTATGAGCCTGTAAAATCAAATAAGTTATTTACTTCCAAAATAGAATGGTGGTAAAAGTAGTTGGTAAACATTCCTATTGTAAAAGGGAGGAATGGAAGAAACAGGTTAAAAGGCAGAAATAACAGGCCCCATGCAAGTCCAAAATCCATCAGAGCAGACATTAAGTCTTTACGCTCCAGAATAATCTCCTTTGCTCAGTGTCCTGGATCCTGAGTACACTGGTGCCAGGGGTGGGCTCCCAAGACCTGAGGCAGCCCTGGCCCCATGGCTTTGCAAGGCACAGCAGAAGTGGCTGCTTTCATGGGTTTGGGTCTGGTGCCTGTGGCTTTTCTGGGCTGAAGTTGCATGCGGCTGGTGGCTCCATAATTCCAGGGTATCTGCAACATTCCTGTTCCCACAGCTTCACTGTCCACTGCTGTGACTATACCCCTGAGGCAGATCTACACTCCCAAGCTTTCTGATACAGCCTCTGAAATCCATGTGGAAGTCACCAGGCCTTTACCTGTCTTGTATTCTGGACACTTTCAGACTTAGCATTACATGGATGCCACTAAGACTTACTGCATGTGTTCTCTGGAGCAGTGGCCCAAGCAGTATTTGGGCCCCATTAGCTGTAGTTGGCACTGAAGCAGCTGGGATTTGAAGAGCAACATCCTGAGACAGTGCAGGGCAGCAGCACTGCAGGCCCTTCTGTCCTCTTAGGCCTCCGGGCCTGTGATGGGAATTTTTACCTCAAAGATTTCTGAAATGACTTCAGGTCTTTTTTTTTTTTTTTTTTTTTTTTTTTTTGAGACGGAGTCTCGCTCTGTCGCCCAGGCTGGAGTGCAGTGGCCGGATCTCAGCTCACTGCAAGCTCCGCCTCCCGGGTTTATGCCATTCTCCTGCCTCAGCCTCCCGAGTAGCTGGGACTACAGGCGCCTGCCACCTCGCCTGGCTAGTTTTTTGTATTTTTAGTAGAGACGGGGTTTCACCGTGTTAGCCAGGATGGTCCTGATCTTCTGACCTCGTGATCCACCAGTCTCGGCCTCCCAAAGTGCTGGGATTACAGGCTTGAGCCACCGCACCCGGCCCGACTTCAGGGTCTTTTTCCCATTGTCTTGACTATTAGCCCCTGGTTTTCTTTTAGCCCAGCTAATCTCTTTATCAAGTGGTTTCTCTAGAGCACCCTTGGATCTGTCTCTTGCAAATGCTCTTTCCTTCTCTGCTACATAGCCAGGTTGTGAATTTCTCAAATTTTCACACTGTGATTCCCTCTTAATTATAAATTCCACCTTTAGAATATCCTTTTGCTGTCATATCTGTTTGTAAGCTGTAAAAAAAAAAGGTAGCTGTATTACTTCTTTAGGGCCTTGCTGCTTAGAAATTTCTATAACCAGATACCCTGGTCATCACACTTATGTTTGGTCTTCCACAAAGCCCTAGGGCATGGGACAATGCAGCTAAGTTCTTTGCTACTGTATAATAAGGCTAAGCTTTTCTCTGGTTTCCAATAAATTCCTCATTTCTATCTGAGACCTCCTCAACATGGCCTTTACTGTCTATATTTCTATCAGCATCTTGGTTATAATTACTTAACCAATCTGTAAGAAGTTCCAAATTTTTTCTTCTTGTTTTGTCTTCTTCTTGTCAGTCATACAAACACTTAAAATATCTACCCACTACCCAGTTTCAAAGCCATTTCCACATTTTCAGGTATCTTTATAGCAACACCCCACTCCTCAGTACCAATTTTCTGTCACAGTCCATTTGTGTTGCTTTATAGGAATACCTGAGCCTGAGTATCTTATAAATAAGAAAGGTTTATTTGACTCACAATTCTGTTGACTGGAAGATCAGGCATCTGACGGGAGCTTCAGGCTGCTTCCTCTCACAGTGGAAGGTGAAGGGGAGCTGGCATGTGTAGAGATCATGTGGCAACAGGGGAAGCAAAAAGGAAGTGGGGCATGTGCCAGCCTCTTTTTACCAATCAGCTCTCATGGGAACTAAAAGAGCAGGAACTCCCTCACTGCCTCCACACACGGAGGGTACTAATCTATTTATGAGAGATTTGCTCCCTAACTCAAACACCTTCTGTTATTGGCTGCCTCCAACATTAGGATCAAATTTCACCATAAAGTTTGGGAGGGCAGACAACTAAACTATAGCAAAGTCTGTCTTAATAGGCTACTTGATCTTCTTATGGAGAAGATGTATCATGTCCTAGATAGGCTAAATTATTGGGTTCAATTAGCTAAGCGAGTAAACCATGGAAAGTTACATTTCTTTCACTTACTGTATTCCTGAGGAGTTGGAATGGGTTATGTAATTGGTTTATTTGGAAAGAGATAATAGGCAAACGTGTACTTCCCTCTCTGTTGGGAGCAGTCATGTATTCCACTTTGTGGTGAAGATGATGCAGTGCTATAGGATAGTTCTTTTTTTTTTTTTTCTTTTTGAGATGGAGTTTCACTCTTGTTGCCCAGGCTGGAGTGCAGTGGTGCGATCTCAGCTCACTGCAAACTGTGCCTCCTGGGTTCAAGAGATTCTCCTGCCTCAGCCTCTCGAGTAGCTGGGATTACAGGTATGTGACACCATGCCTGGCTAATTTTGTATTTTTAGTAGAGACAGGATTTCTCCATGTTGGTCAGACTGGTCTCAAACTCCCAACCTCAGGTGATACAACCACCTCCGCCTCCCAAAGTGCTAGGATTACAGGAGCGAGGCACTGTGCCCGGTCAGGGATAGTTCTTTACTGATTCAGGGTTGCCAGTAAGTCTGACTAATTCTGGGATTTTCTATAAGAAATTCTTCTTCTCTATAAATAAAAACATATGCTCCAGCCTAATATTTACCAATAATAAGATGTTTTTCTCCACAAGTAGTGATTCCTTTGTATTAAATATAACTTGATTCAGAATTTAGACTGATAAGAAGTATGTTATTTATGGAATCCTCTCTACTATCCCACAAAACTAGATAAAACCAGGTCATGGAGGTTTTGCCTCTATCTTACTCATTAAATGCCTCTTCTCTGATTTGAGGAACTTTAATGACAGCTGTCTTCATATAAGGCAACTGTTTTCCATAGATTATTGATAATATGTCCTCAAAAGATTTTTCTATTCATTCCAGAGCACTTGACTGTGTAACTGGTTGACAAGTAAACACGTAACTTTATATTTCTGTCTAAACTTATCAGAGATGCTGATATCCCTCTAAAGAAGACAAAAGGTTTGCTCAACTGTCACTTTGTAAAAGGTGTTGATTACTTGAGCAATTCACACAGGGCACAATGCCAAACACATAAAAAAAGTGCTCAATAAATTATAGTAGTTCTGGTAGTTGTACCTATTTCAATGACTGAGTTGCTTTCTCTTAAACCTAGATTTTGTGACTTAAAATAAATGTTCGTCATTCTTACCCAGTTCATGAGCTTTAGGCTTGGAACTGACATAACATTGCCTCTGCCTCCATCACATCTCACGAATCAGCAAATCAGGAGTTCAGCCTAGGTTAAAGGAGGGGAAGGAGACTCCATTTTTTCATGGCAAGAATGCAAAGTCACATAGCAAAGAACATGGATACAGACAGAAGTCAAGGATTGTGGCCTTTTTAAATTTTATTTTATTTATTTTATTTTATTTATTTTATTTTATTTTATTTTTGCATTGTGTCACAGGCTATGTTCTGCTTCTCAAGTAGCAATGTACATTTTGAATAGGGTCTAGGCTGTTGTGTATTTCTCTATGTTCATTTTCAAGCTAGATAAGATCTAGGGAGGGTTATTGGGCATACACAAAGATTTAAAATTGCTTGTTTTTCTGTTCCCAGCCTAACTGCTTGACACGCTAACTGCTTAACAATCAAGCTAACCCTAATTTTTTTCACAATATTATTTCCTTGAGAAGCCTAGTGCTCTTGTGTTGTAATTTTTTATGCTTTCACTAATATTTTGCTAAAAAGTTAAGAAAGCCTGCATCAGGGGTAACTAGACATTTTAAACTGGAGGACTAAGCTTGATATTAAGCTCGTTATTTCTTATTCCAGGTCAGAATGTTGTAGGTGATGTTCACTTGTTCTCAAAATAACTATTGTACCACCATGTTTTGACTACTCTTGACTGGAACTTAATTTTCTAACAAATTACCTTATATGCAAAATAAAGATTTTTTTAGTTCAATTTGTAAAAAGATAATTCATCTTTTTCCCATGCTCCTTGCCACCTGTACTGAGACCTGCTATTGTTTCTGAGCTGGCACTGTTTGAATTGGTTCTTGTTTACCCTTCTGAACCTACATCAATCAGGCCGTCAGTGTAGACATCCACATTTACATAACTAATGGCAATCCTGCTTGGTGTCATTTCAGTTGCTGCTGTGAGTAGAGATCTCACTTATTCACTGGTGACCTTCCAAATTCAACTGTTAATTTTATCTGTGGGTCCTTCAAGCTCAAACTGCAAAATTCCTGTGAGTTTACAGAAATGTTTGCAAGACCCTTACCCGTTCCAGTTTTGGTTCTCTGATTTTTTTTTTTTTTTTTTTTTTTTTGCTTTCATTCATTACCTCAGCTGCTCAATTGCTATCTTATTGATTTAACAAACTTTGCTTTGATATTTTAGCATCCTTGCGGTCTCACCTTTTTTTTTTTTAACCACGGTAGCTATGGAAGTCCATGCTGTGTGTTTCAGCTACTCTGCTGTTTTTCCCAAGAGGATGCTTGTGTTCACAATCTGTCACCAAATTGTTTTGATGGCACTGATTAATTATTCAAGGGAAATTTCCATTCCTCTAGCAAAATAAATCAATTTTGCTTATTTTTTAAAAGTTAGTTAAATTAACTCATTTGACTGGGTTGATTGAACATTCTGGTTTGGTTTTAGAATTGAAAAGTCTTGGATTTGCCTTTTAATCAATAATCATCAGAGAGTCTAGGTTGCAACTGTTATGAGAAGCTAGTTGGGTTTTCTTAACCGTTTAGAAATTGATTACTTTCTCTAATTAGCATTTCTAGGAGAAGAAATATATTTTTTTTCTGCTATTCTTTGTTCTTAGCTGGGATGCCCTGCAGCAAAAGTCAGATTAACAAGAGAAAAGCCGAAGTTTATTAACTTGTATACCTCACATATGCACAGAAGATATTCAGGGAAAAATAAGTACATCTCTGAGAGGTGGCTTAGAATTGAGGCTTAAATAACATCTTCCACTAAAGACAAAAGAGGGAGGGGATTGGAGAGGATAGTTACGGGAAGCTGACCAGGAAAAGTCCAGCAAACAAGAGTAAGGTTTGTTACGCAGATTTCAATCTTTGCCTTCTTCATTAATACGAATTTCTTATGATTTAGTCATTTCTTTTCTTTTCTTTTCTTTTTTTTTGCTCATAGAGAGGAAGACACTCTTACTAATAAGGATTTCCTTTATAGATGTAAATTTTCTTTGCAAAAGGGTAACTTCTACTCTGTTTTCATAGCTCCTCCTGTTTCTGCTATTTTTTTCAAAATAATCAGCTCAAAATAATCCTTACACCAAAGAGGCATATATTGCGGTGGCATTTTCTGGTGTCCTACACATTTTTATACCCCCTGAAATGTCCCTGCCTTTTAAGCAAATGATGTTGAACAGGGACTCTGGGGTCAGGCTCCTGTTTCTGTCATTTACTACCTGGGCATTGAGTTTCAGTTTCTCTGTAAATCTTAAGTAGTATCTACTCACAGAGCCATAGATGATATAACATACATAAGGCTCAGAGAATTGTTTGTGGTAGAGAAGAAACACTTAATAAATGCTAGATGGCTTTCTTGTTGCATTCTACATATGGGGTAAAATATATTGACACTCAGGAAAGGTGTCCATTTTGATCCCACCAAGAACTATGTCTCTCTGGGCTTCCTCTGCATCCCCTGGGCTGTCTGCATTTGCTCCAGCCTTCTGAGTTTCACTCTTCTGACCCACTTTGGGTTTTGCTGTTGGTGGCAGAAACATTGCAGAAACCCCTGATGTTTGGAAAATATGAGCAGCAGGGTTCATAGCGAGAGCATTGAAAGCGAAAAGTGAGGCTGAGCGCAGTGGCTCATGCCTGTAATCCCAGCACTTTGGGAGGCCGAGGTGGGCAGATCACGTGGTCAGGAGATCGAGACCATCCTGGCTAACACGGTGAAACCCCGTCTCTACTAAAAATACAAAAAATTAGCTGGGTGTGGTGGTGGGCGCCTGTAGTCCCAGCTACTCGGGAGGCTGAGGCAGGAGAATGGTGTGAACCCAGGAGGTTGACCTTGCAGTGAGCCAAGATTGCGCCACTCCTTTCCATTCTGGCCACAGAGCCAGACTCTGTCTCAAAAAAACAAAAAAACAAAAAAAAAAAAAAAAAAAAAAAGAAAGAAAGGGAAAAGTGACCAGGTTCAGGGCTTCACTGCTGGGGCTGCCTGATGCAGACTTGCTGCCTTAGACATTAGACAAAAGAAAGTGTTTTCACTATAGTTAATAAAAATCATGATAAACTCAAAATTACTCAGAGAAGGCTGCCTCCAGCATTCGTAAATTAAAGAAAAACTACTTGTTGGGGTAAGGTATCATGAAAGGAACAAAAGAATAGAAGATAAAAATCTACAGGTTTTGATGGAATTATTTTGGCCTGATTTTGCTGACACTCATACCTTATTAGGAGGAGTATGCGATGGTAGAGATAAAACAAGTCCAAATATTTACCAAAAAATAGAGCATGCAGCTAGCTTCTTGGTACACTTACACAAGTTGTCCTTCCCACCTTTTGGAGACTTCGTTTCTATATCTGTAAAATTCGGGTGCCAATTTATGATTCTTGCATTTTCTTAGTGCTCTGACCTTCTACAATTTTATTCTAAAGCACAGGAATGTGTTACCACAGGAAGTATCTCTCAAAAGGTTTTAGGAAAACTGTGGCACCCATTCAGCATCAGTGTTGGCAGGAATCATGATGAGTATGATTTAGCATGCTTCCCAGAGCTACAGAAAAATATGTCGAGCCAAATTCCTGGGGCATCTGAACCAGTGCCTGGCAGTAATTTAGGCCTTCTTCCAGAACTGCTAAGTGGTGCCATTGTGACCTGACTGTGTTAATCATGAGTTGGGCACTTTGGGAGGTATATTAGCTTCTTTATACCTCTGGACTGAGACCAGGTTTGTTTTGTGGAAATAAGTGGACATGGGAAAGAAATCCATTTCTTCATAACAAGTATAGGAATCATTATATTGCCACATAAGTGTGGTAGATATCCAAATCAAATTGTGTCCCTGAAACATAAACATATGTAGACAGGAATAATTTTAGGCAGATAATTAGAGAATTTGGTAGATATTAGATCAGCTCCATGTCAGCATGCTGTAGGAATTAAATAATAAGTCCTACTCTGTGGGATATAAACCAAAATTACTTGACACGTATCCTGTGCATGTCCTCTAAAATTTTTGTTGTTGTTGTTGAAATGAGTATGACCTAGAATTTCTCCCAGATCCAAGAAGACAAGACTTACTTATTAGGAGAAATATCTGAATAATGTGACTCAACTACATTGACACATAAAATTAATAATTATATACACGTCAAAAACTACTTCACAATGTGCCTGACTCATAAATAATACTCATAAAACATTAGCCACTATTATTGTAGGTACAGCAGTTCCCCCTTATCTTCAAGGGATGTATTCAAAGGCCCCTAGTGAGTGCTAAACTGGACAATACTAAAATTTATTGCTGTAGGACGTGTTTATGTTCATGTCTTACCCACAAATTTACTTTTTTTTCTATCTTAAGTACTTATTATGAGCTGTGACTGTAACTTAGCTTTTAATTTATTTTATCTGTTCCTTTTTTCTTCTTTACAATTGTATGCATAAAGAATCATTCTTTTTTTTGTGAGAGGGTGTCATGTATCCCTTTTTGTGGGTTACAAACATTCCAATTATACTTTTAGTCATTTTTAAATGTACAGTAGATAATTGTTGACTTAGTCACCCTGTTGTGCTGTCAAATACTAGACCTTATTCATTCTATTTAACTATATTTTGTACCCATACACCATCCTTACTTCTTCCTCATCCCCACTACCCTTCCTAGCCTCTGATAACCATCATTTTACTATCTCCATGTGTTCAATTGTTTTAATTTTTAGCTCTCACAAATGAGTGAGAAAATGAGAAGTTTGTATTTCTGTACCTGGGTTATCTCAGTTAACTAGTATAATGACCTCTAGTTCCATCCATGTTGCAGATGACAGGATCTCATTTTCTTTTTTTTTTTTTTTTTTTTGGATGAATAGTTCTCCATTGTGTATATGTACCACATTTTCAATATCCATTCATCTGTTGATGGACACTTCCAAATCTTGGCTATTCTGAATATGCTGCAATAAACATGGGGGTGCAGATATTGCTTTGACACACTAAATTCATTTCCTTTGGATGAATACCCAGTAGTGGAATCGTTGGATCATACGGTAGTTCTATCTTTAGTTTTCTGAGAAACCTCCATACTCTTCTCCATAGTGGCTGTACTAATTTAGATTCCCACCAGCAATGTACATGGGTTCCCTTTCTCCACATCTTTGCCAGCATTTGTTATTGCCTGTCTTTTGGATAAAAGCCATTTTAACTGGGGTGAGATGACATCTCATTGTAATCTTGATTTGCATTTCTCAGATGATCAATGGTGTTGAGAACCTTTTCATATTATTGTTTTTCATTTGTATGTCTTCTTTTGAGAAATGTCTGTTCAGCTCTTCTGCTCATTTTTAAAAATTGGATGATTCGATTTTTTTTCCATAGCTTTTTTTTTTAATACTCTAAGTTCTGGGATACATGTGCAGAATATGCAGGTTTGTTACATAGGTATACATGTGCCATGGTGGTTTGCTGCATCCATCAACCCGTCATCTACATTAGATATTTCTCCTAATGTATTCCCCCACTGCCCCCCACCCCCGACAGACCCTGGTGTGTGATGTTCCCCTCCCTGTGCCCATATGTTCTCATTGTTAAACTCCCACTTATGGGCGAGAATATGCGGTGTTTGGTTTTCTGCCCCTGTGTTAGTTTGCTGAGAATGATGTTTCCAGCTTCATCCATGTCTCTGCAAATGACATGAACTCATTCTTTTTTATGACTGCATGGTATTCCATGGTGTATATGTGCCACATTTTCTTTATCCAGTCTAACATTGATGGGCATTTGGGTTGGTTCCAAGTCTTGGCTATTGTGAATAGTGCTGCAAGAAACATAGGTGTGCATGTGTCTTTATAGTAGAATGATTTATAATACTGTGGGTTTATACTCAGTAATGGGATTGCTGGGTCAAGTGGTATTTCTAGTTCTAGATCCTTGAGGAATCACCACACCGTTTCCCACAGTGGTCGAATTAATTTACACTCCCAACAGTGTAAAAGCATTCCTATTTCTCCACATCTTCTCCAGCATCTGTTGTTTCCTGACTTTTTAGTGATCACTATTCTAACTGGTGTGAGAGGGTGTCTCATTGTGGTTTTGATTTGCATTTCTCTAATGACCAGTGATGAAGAGCTTTTTCTCATGTTTGTTGGTGGCATAAATGTCTTCTTTTGAAAAGTGTCTGTTCATATCCTTTGCCTACTTTTTGATGGGGTTGTTTGTTTTTTTTCTTGTAAATTTGTTTAAGTTCCTTGTAGATTCTGGATATGAGCCCTTTGTCAGATGGATAGATTGGAAAATTTTTCTCCCATTCTGTAGTTACCTTTTCATTCTGATGATAGTTTCTTTTGGTGTGCAGAAGCTCTTTAGTTTAATTAGATCTCATTTGTCAATTTTGGCTTTTGTTGTCCTTGCTTTTGGTGTTTTATTCATGAAGCCTTTGCCCATGCCTATGTCCTAAAGGGTTTTGTGTAGGTGTTCTTCTAGGGTTTTTATGGTTTTAGGTCTTATGTTTAAATCTTTAATCCATCTTGAGTTAATTTTTGTATATGATGTAAGGAGGGGTTCAGTTTTAGTTTTCTGCATATGGCTAGCCAGTTTTCCCAACACCATTTATTAAATAGGGAATCCTTTCTCCATTGCTTGTGTTTGTCAGGTTTGTCAAAGATCACATGGTTGTAGATGTGTGGTATTATTTCTGAGGCCTCTGTTCTGTTCCATTCATCTATATATCTGTTTTTGTGCCAGTATCAGGCTGTTTTGGTTACTGTAGCCTTGTAGTATAGTTTGAAGTCAGGTAGCATGATGCCTCCAGCTTTGTTCTTTTGCTTAGGATTGACTTGGCTATATTGGCTCTTTTTTGTTCCATATGAAATTTGAAGTATTTTTTTCTAATTCTGTGAAGAAAGTCATGGTAGCTTGATGGGAATAGCATTGAATATATGAATTACTTTGGGCCTTATGGTCATTTTCACGATATTGATTCTTCCTATCCATGAGCATAGAATCTTTTTCCATTTGTTTGTGTCCTCTCTTATTTCCTTGAGCAGTGGTTTGTAGTTCTCCTTGAAGAAGTCCTTCACATCCCTTGTAAGTTGTCTTCCTAGGTATTTTATTCTCTTTGTAGCAGTTGTGAATGGGAGTTTGCTCATGATTTGGCTCTCTGTTTGTCTGTTATTGGTGTATAGGAATGCTTGTGAGTTGTGCACATTGATTTTGTATCCTGAGACTTTGTTGAAGTTGCCTATCAGCTTAAGGAGTTTTGGGGCTGAGATGATGGGGTTTTCTAAACATACAATCATTTTATCTGCAAACAGGGACAATTTGACTTCCTGTCTTCCTATTTGAATATGCTTTATTTCTTTCTGTTGCCTGATTGCCCTGGCCAGAACTTCCAATGCTATGTTGAATAGGAGTAATGAGAGAGGGTATCCTTGTCTTACGCCAGTTTTCACAGGGAATGCTTTCCGCTTTTGCCCATTCCGTATGATACTGGCTGTTGGTTTGTCATAAACAGCTCTTATTATTTTGAGAGACGTTTCAATAATACCTAGTTTATTGAGTGCTTTTAGCATGAAGGTGTGTTGAATTTTATCTAAGGCCTTTTCTGCATCTATTGAGAGAATCATGTGGTTTTTATTATTGGTTCTGTTTATATGATGCAGTATGTTTATTGATTTGTGTATGTTGAAGCAACCTTGCATTCCAGGGATGAAGTCAACGCGATCGTGATGGGTAAACTTTTTCATGTGCTGATGGATTCAGTTTGCCAGTATTGTATTGAAGATTTTCACATCGATCTTCATCAGTGATATTGGCCTGATTTTTTTTTTCTTTTCTTTTCGTGCATCTCTGCCAGGTTTTGATGTCAGAATGATACTGGACTCATAAAATGAGTTAGGGAGGAGTCCCTCTTTTTCTATTTTTTGGAATAGTTTCAGAAGGAATGGTACTAGCTCCTCTGTATCTCTGGTAGAATTCAGCTGTGAATCCATCTGGCCGTGGGGTTTTTTGGTTGGTAGGATTTTAATTATTGCCTCAATTTCAGAAATTGTTATTGGTTCTATTCAGGGATTC
Organism: Chlorocebus sabaeus; assembly: GCF_047675955.1. Lineage (NCBI taxonomy): Eukaryota > Metazoa > Chordata > Mammalia > Primates > Cercopithecidae > Chlorocebus > Chlorocebus sabaeus. The sequence goes on along the minus strand of NC_132904.1, from coordinate 27,648,034 downwards.
AGTTTCTTCCTGGTTTAGTCTCGGGAGGGTGTATGTGTCCAGGAATTTATCCATTTCTCCTATATTTTCTAGTTTAGTTGCTTAGAGGTGTGTATAGTATTCTCTGATGGTAGTTTGTATTTCTGTGGGATCAGTGGTGATATCCCCTTTATCATTTTATGTTGTGTCTATTTGATTCTTCTTTCTTTTCTTCTTTACTAGTCTGGCCAGTGGACTATTTTGTGAATCTTTTCAAAAAACCAGCTCCTGGATTCATTGATTTTTTTGAAGGGATTTTTGTGTGTCTATCTCCTTCAGTCCTGCTCTGATCTTAGTTGTTTTTTGTCTTCTGCTAGCTTTTGAATTTGTTTGCTCTTGCTTCTCTGTTTCTTTTGTGATGTTAGGAGGTTGATTTTAGATCTTTCTTGTTTTCTCTTGTGGGCATTTAGTGCTATAAATGTCCATTTAAACACTGCCTTAGCTGTGTCTTGAAGATTCTGGTACATTGTGTCTTTGTTTTCATTGGTTTCAAAGAATTTATTTACTTCTTCCCTAATTTTGTTATTTACCCAGTAGTCATTCAGGAGTAGGTTGTTCAGTTTCCATGTAGTTGTGCAGTTTTGAGTGAGGTGCTTAATCCTGAGTTCTAATTTGATTGCACTGCGGTCTGAGATTATGTGGAAGTAAAACATTTACACATAAGTGGTCAATTTTAGAATAAGTGCAGTGTGGTGCTGAGAGGAATATATATTCTGTTGATTTGGGGTGGGGAGTTCTGTAGATGTCTTTTACGTCCATTTGGTCCAGAGCTAAGTTCAAGTCCTGAATATTCTTGTTAATTTTCTGTCTCATTGTCTGTCTAACATTGATGGTGGGGTGTTAAAGTCTCCCACTGTTATTGTGTGGGAGTCTAAGCCTCTTTGTAGGTCTCTAAGAGTTTGCTTTATAAATTTGGTTGCTCCTGTATTGGGTGCATATATATTTAGCATAGTTAGCTCTTCTTGTTGCATTGATTCCCTTACCATTATGTAATGCCCTTCTTTGTCTCTCTTGATTTTTGTTGGTTTAAAGTCTGTTTTATCAGAGACTAGGATTGCAGCCTTTGCTTTTTTTTGCTTTCCATTTGCTTGATAAATATCTTCCATCCCTTTATTTTGAGCCTATGTGTGTCTTTGCACATGAGATGGATCTCCTGCATACAGCACACTGATGGATCTTGACTCTTTACCCAATTTGCCAGTCTGTCTTTTAATTGTGTTTACATTTAAGGTTAATAGTTTTATGTGTGAATTTGATCCTGTCATTATGGTGCTTCCTGGTTATTTTGCCCATTACTTGATATAGTTTCTTTATAATGTCAATGGTCTTTATATTTTTGTTTGTTTTTGCAGTGGCTGGTACTGGTTTTTCCTTTCCATATTTAGTGCTTCCTTCAGGAGCTCTTTTAAGGCAGGCCTGGTGGTGACAAAATCCCTCAGCATTTGCTTGTCTGTAATGGATTTTATTTCTGCTTCATTTATGAAGCTTAGTTTGACTGGATATGAAATTCTGGATTGAAAATTATTTTCTTTAAGAATGTTGAATATTGGCCCCCACTCTCTTCTAGCTTGTGGGGTTTCTGCAGAGATATACTGTTAGTCTGATGGGCTTCCCTTTGTGAGTAATATGACCTTTCTCCCTGGTTGCCCTTGACATTTTTTCCTTCATTTCAACCTTGGTGAATCTGATGATTATGTGTCTTGGGTTTGCTCTTGTTGAGGAGAATCTTTGTGGTGTTCTCTGTATTTCCTGAATTTGAATGTTGGCCTGTCTTGCCATGTTGGGAAAGTTCTCCTGGATAATATCCTGAAGTGTGTTTTCCAACTTGGTTTCATTCTCCCCGTCACTTTCAGGTACACCAATCAAATGTAGGTTTGGTCTTTTCACATGGGCTAATATTTCTTGGAGGCTTTGTTCATTCCTTTTTGTTCTTTTTTCTCTAGTCTTGTCTTCATGCTTTATTTCATTAAGTTGATTTTCAATCTCTGATATTTTTTCTTCTGCTCAATTGATTTGGTTATTGATACTTGTGTATGCTTCATTAAGTTCTTGTGCTGTGTTTTTCAGCTCCATCAGGTCATTTATGTTCTTCTCCAAACTGGTTACTCTAATTAGCAATTTGTCTAACCTATTTTCAAGGTTCTTAGCTTCTTTGCAATGGGTTAGAACATGCTCCTTTAGCTCAGAGGAGTTTTTTTTTTACCCACCCTCTAAAGCCTACTTCTGTCAATTAGTCAAAGTCATTCGCCATCTGGTTTTGTTCCTTTGCTGGTGAGGCATTGTGATCCTTTGGAGGAGAAGAGGCATTCTGGTTTTTGGAATTATCAGCCTTTTTGAGCTGTTTTTTCTTCATCTTCGTGGATGTATCTGCCTTTGGTTTTTGCTGTTGGTGACCTTCAGATGGAGTTTTTGCATGGTCATCCCTTTTGTTGATGTTGATGCTATTGCTTTCTTTTTGTTCGTTTTCCTTCTAACAGTCAGGACCCTCTTCTGTAGGTCTGCTGGAGTTTGCTGGGGGTCCACTCCAGACTCTCTTTGCCTAGATATCACAAGCAGAGGCTGTAGAACAGAACAGCAAAGATTGCAGCCTGCTCCTACTTCTGGAAGTTTCCTCCCAGAGGGGCACCCACCAGATGCCATCAGAGTTCTCCTGTATGAGGTATCTGTCGACCCCTGCTGGGAGGTGTCTCCCAGTCAGGAGGCACGGATGTCAGGTACCCACTTGAGGAGGCAGTCTGTCTCTTAGCAGAGCTGGAGCAGTGTGCTGGAGATCTACCATTCTCTTCAGAGCCTGCAGGTAGGAATGTTTAAGTCTGCTGAAGCTCCGCCCACAGCCACCCCCTCCCCCATGTGCTCTGTCCTAGGGAGATGGGAGTTTTATCTATAATCCTTTGACTGGGGCTGCTGCCTTTCTTTCAGAGATGCCCTGGCCAGAGAGGGGGAATCTAGAAAGGCAGTCTGGCTACAGTGGCTTTGTGGCACTGTGGTGGGCTCCACCCAGTCTGAATTTCCCAGCTGCTTTTTACACACTGTGAGGGGGAAACTGCCTACTCAAGCTTCATTAATGGTCAACCCTCTTCCCCCACCCCAAGCTGGAGCATCCCAGGTCGACTTTAGACTGCTGTGCTGGCAGCAAGAATTTCAAGCCAGTAGATCTTAGCTTGCTGGATTTTGCAGGGATGGGATCCAGTGGGCAAGACCACTTGGCTCCCTGGCTTCAGCCTGCTTTCCAGGGGAGTGAATGGTTCTTTCTGGCGTTCCAGGTGCCACTGCGGTATGGAAAAAAAAAAAAAAAAAAAAAAAAAACCTCCTGCAGCTAGCTCAGTGTGTGGCCAAATGGCTGCCCAGTTTTGTGCTTGAAACCCAGGACTCTTATGGTATAGGCATCCAAGTGAATCTCTTGGTCTGTGGGTTGTGAAGACCATGGGAAAAGCATAGTGTCTGGGCTGAATAGCACTGTCCCTCACAGCATGGTCCCTCACGGCTTTCCTTGACTAGGGGAAGGAGTTCCCTGACCCCTTGCACTTCCTGGGTGAGGTGATACCCCACCCTGCTTCTGCTTGCCCTCTGTGGGCTGCATCCACTGTCTAACCAGTCCCAATGAGATGAACCAGGTACCTTAGTTAGAAATGCAGAAATCACCTGCATTCTGCATTGGTCTCGCTGGGAGCTGAAGACAAGAGCTGTTCCTATTTGGACATCTTGCCCAGGAATACTGTAGCATTGTTTAAGCTCCTTAAATATTATTCTGGTTATTAATCCCTTGTCACATGGATAGTTTGCAAATATTTTCTCCCATTCCAGGAGTTATCTCTTCACTTTGTTGATTATTTCCTTTGCCATGCGGAAGGTATTTATTTATTAATTATTTTTTTTTTTACTTGGTGTGATCCCATTTTTGCTTTGTTTGCTGGGCCTGTGGGGTATTGTTCAATAAATCTTTCCCCAGTCCAATGTCCTGGAGAGTTTCTCCAATGTTTTCTTGTAGTAGTTTCATAGTTTGCAGTTTTAGATTTATGTCTTTAGTCTATTTTTATTTGATTTATGTATGTGGCAAGAGATAAGGGTCTGGTTTTATTCTTCAGTTTGTGAACATTTAATTTTCCTACCACTATTTATTGAAGTGACTGTCTTTTCCCCAATGTATGTTCTTGGCACTTTTGTTGAAAATGAATTCGCTGTAGATGTATGGATTTATTTCTGGATTTTCAGTTCTATTCCATTCATCTATGTGAAAAAATGGAATAGAATAGAGAACCATGTTTTTATGCCAGTACCGTGCTGTTTTAATTACTATCGCTCTGTAGTATAATTTGAAGTCAGGTAATATAATTTTTCCAGTTTTTTTCTTTTTTGTAGGATAGCTTTGTCTATTTTGAGTCTTTTTATTCCATGTAAATTTGAGAATTTTTTTTCCTATTTCTGTGAAGAATATCATTGATATTTTGATATGAATTGCATTGAATCTGTATATTGCTTTGGGCAGTGCGAACATGTAAAAATTATTGATTCTTTCCTTTTTTGTGTGTCCTCTTCAATTTCTTGCATCAATGATTTATAGTTTTCATTGTAGAGATCTTTTACTTTATGGTTAAGTTTATTCCTAGGTATTTTATTTGTTGCCCTTGTAAATTACTTTCTGATTTCTTTTTCAGATTGTTTGCTGTTGGCATATAGAAATGCTACTCATTTTTTTATGTTAATTTTGTATCCGGCAACAATACTGAATTTGTTTATTGTTCTAATAGTTTTTTGACAGTCTTTATAGGCTTTTCCAAATATAAGATCATTTCATATGCAAACAGAGATTATTTGACTTCTTCCTTTGCAGTTTGGATGTCCTTTATGTCTTTCTGTTGTCTCATTGATCTGTAATCTATTGTTCTCTAGCTAGGACTTCCTGTACTTTGTTAAATAACAGTGGTGAAAATGGGCGTCCTTGTCTTCGTTTCTTCTTAGAAGAAAGGTTTTCAGCTTTTCCCCATTCAGTGTGGTACTACCTGTGGGTCTGTCGTATATGACTTTTATTATATTGATGTATGTTTCTTCTCTACCTAGAATTTTAATTTTTTTTAAATAAAGGGATGTTAAATTTTATAAAATGCCTTTTCATCATCAATTGAAATGATCATATGGTTTTTGTCCTTCATTCTGTTGATATGATATATCACATTGTGATTGATTTGCTTATGTTGAATCATCCTTGCATCCCTGGGAAAAAGCCCGCTTGGTCTTGATGCATGATTTTTTAAATGCATTGTTGAATTCAGTTTTCTAATATTTGGTAGAGGAATTTTAATCAATGTTCATCAGGAATATTTGCATATATATATATATTTAATGTGTCTTTGTCTGATGTTAGCAGCAGGGTAATAGTGGTCTCATAAAATGAGTTTGAGTTTGAAAGTATTCCTTCCTCCTCTCTTTTTCAAAATAGTTTGAGTTTAATTGATATTAGTTTTTCTTTAAATGTTTGGCAAAATACAACAGTGAAGCCATTGGATCCTAGGCTTGTATTTGTCCCCCTGGGAGTCTATTTATTCTGGCTTAAGTCTCATTATTTGTTATTGGTCTATTCAGGTTTTAGATTTCTTCATGGTTCAAACTTGGTAGGATTCATGTGTCTAGGAACATATCCACCGTTTTCCATTTTTTTTTTTTTGGCATATACTTGGTCATACTAGTCTCTAATAATCTTTTGAATTTCTGTGATATCAAATGTCTCCTTTTTCATCACTCATTTTATTTATTTGAGCCTTCTCTCTTTTTTCTTAGCCTGGCTAAAGGTTTGCCAATTTTGTTTATCTTTTCAAAAAAAATTTCATTTTATGATTTTTGAACTTTTTTAGTTTAAATTGCATTTCTGCTCTGATATTTATTTTTTTTCTTCTAATAATTTGGGTTTATTTCCTCTTGCTTTTATGGTTCTTTAAGATGCATCATTAGGTTATCTGAAGTTTTTCTACTTTATGATATAGGGGCTTATTGCATAAATTTTCTTCTAAGTATTGCTTTTGCTGTATCCCATAGGTTTTGGTATGTTGTTTTCTATTTTCATTTGTTTCAAAGAGTTTTAAATTTCCTCATTGACCCACTGGTCATTCTAGGGCATATTGTTTAATTTCCATGTGCTCATATAGATACCAAAGTTCCTCTTGCTATTGATTTTTAGTTTTATTCCCTTGTGTTCAGAGAAGAATTTGATGTGATTTCAAGTTTTTTAATTTATAAAAGCTTATTTTATGGCCTAACATGTCTATCCTTGAAAACTGTCCATGTGCTGAGAAGAATAATGTGCATTCTGCAGCTGTTGGATAAAAGGTTTTGTAAATCTTAGGTCTATTTGATCTATTTTATGAATTAAGTCCATTATTTCTGTTGATTTTCTGTCTGATGATCTGTGAAATGATAAAAGCAAGGCATTGAATTCTTTGGCTATTATTAGATTGGCATCTTACCCTCTTTAGCTCTAATAATATTTGCCTTATATATCTGGGTACTCCAGTGTTTACTGCATATGTATTTACCATTATTATATCCTCTTGCTGAATTGACTTCTTTTTCATTATGCAACAAACTTGTCTCCTTTTTTTGTAGTTTTTTTCTTGAAATCTATTTTGTCCAATGTAAGTATAGCTACTACTGGTTTGTTTTGGCTTTCATTTGCATGGAATAAGTTTTTTTTTAATCTCTTGAATTTCAATCTATGTGTGTCTTGTAGGCAATAGATTGCTGGGTCTTGTTTTTATCCATTTAGCCATTATATATCTTTTGATTAGACAGTTTAGTCCATTTGCTTTAATGTTATTAGTGGTAAATCAGCACTTACTTCTGCCATTTGGTTGTTGGTGTTCTAATTGTTTTGTGGTCTTTACTTCCTTCTTTTTCTCCATCTAGTCTTCCCTTTTGTGAAGGTGATTTTCTCTGGTGGTATAATTTAACTTCTTGCTTTTTATTTTGTGTATACCTGTTGTATGGTTTTTGATTTGAGGTTACCATCAGGCTTGCAAATAACGTATTGTAACTCATTATTTTAACATGATGACAGCTTAACACTGATTGCAAAAGTAAACAAACTTACAAACAAGCAGAAAAAAACCTAATAAAAATTATATACTTTAACCTCATCCTCCTTAATTCTTTTTAACTTTTTGTGGTTTCTATTTATATCTGAATATACTAGACATCTTGAAAAGTTATTGTAGTTATTAGTTTTCATAGGTTCTTTTAGTCTTCCTACTGAAGATATTAGTTTATATACCATAATTATAGTGTTATAATATTCTGTTTTTCTGTATATTTAACTATTACCAGTGAGTATTTTACCTTCAGATTATTTTTAATTGTTCATTAAGATCCTTTTCTTTCAGATTGAAACACTCTCTTTAACATTTCTTGTAGGATACTGCTGGTGTTGTTAAAATTCCTCAGCTTTTGTTTGTCTGGAAGGTCTTTATTCTCTTTTATGTTTGAGGGATCTTTTCACTGGATATATTATTCTAGAATAAAAGTTTATTTTTTTTTCTTCAGCACTTTAAATATGTTATGCCACTTTCTTCTGTCCTGTAATATTGCCACTGAGATGTCTGCTGCCAGATATACTGAAGCTCCTTTGTACCTTTTTTTCTTTTGTCTTGCTTTTAGAATCCTTTCTCTAGCTTTGATTCTTGGCAGTTTGATTATTAAATGCCTTGAGGTAGGCCTATTTGAGATATATCTGCTTAGTGTTCTATAACTCTTTTGTATTTGAATATTTATATCTTTGGCTAGGTTTTAAAAGTTCTCTGTTATTATCCCTTTGAATAGCTTTTGATCCAGATCTCTCTCTCTCTCCCCCTCCCTCCCCCTCCCTCTCTCTCCCTCTCTCCCTCTCCATCTCTCTCTTTCTCTCTCTCTCTCCCTCTCTCTCTCTCTCTCCTCTCTCTCTCTCTCTCTCTCTCTCTCTCTCTCTCTCTCTCTCTCTCTCTCTCTCTCTCTCTCTCTCCCTTCTCTTTAAGGCCAGTATTCTAAAATTTGCCTTTTTGAGGCTATGTTCTAGATCTTGTAAGCATGCTTTATTGTTTTCTATGTTATTTCTTTTGCCTCCTCTGACTGTGTATTTTCAAATATCCTGTCTTCACGCTCACTAATTCCTTTTTCTGCTTGATCAATTCTGCTGTTGAGAGACTCTGAGGCATTCTCCAGCATGTCAGTTGAATTTTTCAGCTCCAAAATTTCTACTTGACTTTAAACAATTACTTTAACTTCTTTGTTAAATTTACCTGGTAGTATTCTGAATTCCTTCTCTGTGTTTTCTTAAATTTTGTTGCACCAACTCAAAGCAGCTATTTTAAATTCTCTGCCTGAAAAGTCACATATCTCTGGCATTCCAGAATTAGTCACTAGTACCTTAGTTAGTTTGTTTGGTGAGGTCATGTTTTCCTGGATGACTGTGATGCTTATGGATGTTCTTTGATGTCTGGGGATTGAAGAGTTAGGTGTTTATTATAATCTTTGCAATCTGGGCTTTTTTGTACATATTTTTCTTGGGAAGCCCTTCCAAATGTATTAGTCTGTTCTCACGCTGCTAATAAATACATACCCGAGACTGTGTGCTTTATAGAGGAAACAGGTTTAATGGACTCACAGTTCTACATGGCTGGGGAGGCCTCACAATCCTGGCAGAAGGTGAATGAGGAGAAAAGTCTCATCTTAAATGGCAGCAGGCAAGAAAACTTGGGTAGGGGAATTCCCCTTTATAAAACCACCAGGTCTTGTGAGACTTATTCACTACCATGAGAACAGCACAGAAAAGACCTTCCCCCTTTATTCAATTACCTCCCACCAGGACCCTCCCATGACATGTGGGAATAATGGGAGCTAATTTTCAAGAGGAGATTTGGGTGGGCACACAGCCAAACCATATCATTCTGCCCCTGGCCCCTCCCAAATCTCATGTCCTCACATTTCAAAACCAATCATGCCTTCCCAACAATCCCCCAAAGGCTTAACTCATTTCAGCATGAACTCAAAAACCCACAGTCCAAAGTCTCATCTGAGACAAGGCAAGTCCCTTCTGCCTATGACCTGTAAAATTAAAAGAAAGTTAGTTACTTCCTAGATACAATGGCGGTACAGGCATTGGGTAAATGCTCCCATTCCAATGGGACAAATTTTTCCAAAACCAAGGGGTTACAGGCCCCATGCAAGCCCAAAATTCAGTAGGGCAGTCAAATCTTAAAGTTCCAAAATGATCTCCTTTGACTTCATGTCTCATATCCAGGTCACACTGATGTAAGAGGTTGGTTCCCACAGCCCTGAGCAACTGCACCCTGTGACTTTGCTGGCTGCTTTCACAGGCTAGTCACCCTCCTGGCTGCTTTCATGGACTGGCATTGAGTGTGGCTTCCAGGCACACACTGCAAGCTGTTTGTTGACCTACCATTCTGGATGGATCTAATATTCCAGGGTCTGAAGGATGGTGACCCATTTCTCACAGCTTCTCTAGGCAATCCCCCAGTGGGGACTCCATGTGGGGCTTCCCACCCCATATTTCTCTTCTGCACTGCCCCAGCAGAGGTTCTCCATGAGAGCTCCACCCTTGCAGCAAACTTTTGCCTGGATATCCAGGCATTTCCATACATTCTCTGAAATCTAGGCAGAGGTTCCCAAACCTCAATTCTTGACTTCTGTGTACCCATCCAGTCAACACCATGTGGAAGCTGCTGAGGCTTGGGGCTTGCATCCCCTGAAGCCAGGGCCCAACCTGTACCTTAGCCCCTTTTAGCCACAGGTAGAGCAGTTAGGTTGTAGGTCACTATGTCCTTAGGCTGCACACAGCAGCGGGCCCTGGGCTCGGCCCACAAAATCATTTTTCCCTCCTAGGCCTCTGGGTCTGTGATGGGAGGGGCTGTTGTGAAGACCTCTGACATGCCCTGGAGACATTTGCTTCATTGTCTTGATGATTAAGATTTGGCTCCTTGTTGCTTATGCAGATTTCTGCAGCAGGGTTGAATTTCTCCCCAGAAAATGGGTTTTCCTTTTCTATTGCATTGTCAGGCTGCAAATTTTCCAAACTTTTATGCTCTACTTCCTCTTGAATGCTTGGCAGGTTAGGAATTTCTTCTGCTAAATACCCTAAATCACTTCTCTTAAGTTCAAATTTCCACAGATCTCTAGGGCAGGGGCAAAATGCCACCAGTCTCTTTGCATAGCAAGAGTGACCATACTCCAGTTCCCAACAAGTTCCTCATCTCCATTTGAGACCATCTCAGTCCGGACTTTATTGTTCATATCACTGTCAACAAGTCTCTAGGAAGTTCCAAACTTTCCCACATTTTCTTACCTTCTGAAATCTCTAAATGGTTCCAACTTCTGCCTGTTACCCAGTTCCAAGGTCACTTTCACATCCTCAGGTATCGTTATAGCAGCACCCCACTACCCAGTACCAATTTACTGTATTAGTCTGTTCTCATGATGCTAATAAAGACATACCTGAGACTAGGTAATTTATAAAGGAAATAGGTTTAATGGACTCACAGTTCCACCTCACAATCATGGTGGAAGACAAATGAGGAGCAAAGTAACATCTTACATGCTGTCAGTCAAGAGAGCTTGTGTAGGGGATCCCCCCCTTATAAAACCATCAGATCTCATGAGACTTATTCACTATCATGAGAACAGCATGGGAAAGACCCACCCCCATCATTAAAATACCTCCCACTGGGTCCCTCCTAACAAGTGAAAATTATGGGAGATGCAATTCAAGATGAAATTGGGGTAGGGCCACAGCCAAAGTATTTATAGTTAATTAAATGGTCTAAATCTTTAGTCACTGCAGCCATATATGCAGTAAGGGGCAACCCAAGCCCAGTATGCTGAGACTGTTGCAGATCATAGAGGCACTGCTCCGCTGGTCTTGGGTAATATCCAGGACAATTCCCTGGATTATTAGGTAGAAATTCCTGTTCTCTTCCCTTAATTTTCACCAGTCAAATGGAGTATCTCTCTCTCTCTCTCTGCTGAGCTGCCAGAGCTGGGGGAGAGGTAACACAAGCACCCCTGTAGCTACCGCTATTGTGACTGCCCTGGGTCAGACCTGAAGTCAGCACCACATTGGGTCTGGCCCAAGGCCCCAGCTGACACTGACTGGTTACCACCAATATTCTCTCAAAGCTCAAGGACTCTTCAGTCAGCATTTGGTGAATCCAGCCAAGTTTTTCTCCTTTCCTTTGGTGTAGCAAGCTGCTTACGTGCCCAGGGTGGGTCCAATAATTCCATCTAGGAGACAGGACTTAGAGTTAAGAATCTTAGGAATCTATCTCATGCTTTATTCTATTGTGGCTGAGCTGGCACCCAAGCCACAGGAAAATATCCTTCCCACTCTTTCTTTGTCCCCTCTCATGGCCACCACTGCCCTAGGCCCATGAAAAGTACCACCTATATTCACTCAAGGCCCAAGGACTCTTCAGCCAGCTTGTGATGAATGCTGGCAGGCTTGAATCTCTTTCTTCAGTGCAACAGGTTCCCTGTGGCTCAGGGTGGGTCCAGATGTGCCATCCAACATCCAAGGCCTGAAATTGTGAACCCCAGGAGCCCACTTGTTGCTTTACCCCTCTGTGCCAATCTGGTGTCCAAGCTACAAGACAAAGTTCTCTCTACTGTTTCTTCTCCTTCCCTCGAGCAGAAGGAGTCTTCCCATGGACACTGCAGCTGGGAGTGTGCTGGGTCACTCCTGAAACCAGTGTGGCTCTGGGTCTCACCCATGGCCCACAGAGAATACTGCTTATGTGCTGCTGATGTTTATTCAGGCCCAAGAGCTCTTTAGTCAGAAAGTGATGAATCCTGTCAGGACTGGGTCTTTCTTTCAAGGCAGCAGGTTCCCTTTTGACCTAGGATGTGTCCAGAAATTTCATCTGGGAGTTAGGGCCTAGAATGGGGGCCTCAGGATTCAACATTGTGCCCTATTTTACTATGGCTGTGCTGGTATCCATGTTGCAAAACAAAGTACCCTTTACTCTCCCTCTACTATCCTTAAGCAGAACGAAGGAGTCTCTCCAAGAGCTATGAGCTGTGTTGTCTGAGTTTGGGGCAGCAGAACACAAATACTCCCTTAGCCACCCCAGCTGATTTTCCACTAGGTGATGTGTATCCCAAGTCCATTGTGTCTGAGCTCAGCCCAGCACTAAGATTTCTCATGAATTGCATTCCTTATGACCTAGATTGCCTTTTGAGTTTGTTTAGAACCCCAGAGTGCTTTTGCCTGCAATGGTGGGGCTAACCAGAACTCAGGTTCCAACCACCGGGATGGATGATTTCTGTCTAGCTAAGGCTGATCTAAATGTTCCCTTCATAGTTACAAGTTGAATTCTGTCCAGTGTTGCTTTCTGCTGTGTTAAGGCAGCACTGAGTTCCAATGCAAAGTCCCATGATCACTGCATTCTCTCTCCCCTAAGCACAAAGGTTCTCTCTGCATGCCACATGGCTGCTGCCAGGGAATGTGGGAAGTGGTGTCAGCAATTCAAGACTGTCTTTTCTACCTTCTTCAGTGTCTCTTTCCTTGATATGATATTAAAACAAGGCACTGTGATCACTCACCTGCTTATTGGTTCTTGTGAAGGTACTTTTTGTGTGTGTGGATAGTTTGATTTGGTGTTCTTTTATGGGGGTGGGCAACCTCAGCATACAATTTTTTTTTTCATTAAGTCATGAACTTTCACCTTTTTACTTAAAGGAAGTACTTTCCGGCTTCATCTTGGCATATCTGAATTGCCAGCATCACTACTCTTGCAATATGGGGCCATGTTAAGTCAAATAAATGTTACTAAAACACAAGCACTGTGATACAGCAACAGTCAATCTGATAACCTAGAAGGCTACTAAGTGATTAACTTAGTAGTCACTTAGTATACGGGTAACATATACAGCTTGGGTTAGACAAAGATAATTCCTATCCCAGGGTAATGGAGCAGAATGGTATGAGATTTCATCACACTACTCAGAACACCGCACAATTGAAAACTTATCAATTGTTTGTTTCTGGAATTTTTATTTAGTATTTTTGAACTTTATTTACTGCAAGTAACTACAACTGCAGAAAACAAAACTGCAGATAAGGTAGGCTAGATGGCATTGCATAGATTGATTTGAAAGCATTCTAGAGCGCAAGTGTTTTGGGTGTGAATGTGATTGGTTTTGACTGCAAGTGTTTTGGGTGGGTTGCAGGAGTTAAATGTGTAACAACAGATCAAACACAGTGGGAGCCTAATCTTACTTTAATTTATACTTAACATTATGTAACTTTAGTTAGTTATGTAGTTTTCATCAACATAGTCCAGAGGGATACTGTATTTTTCATAAATTTTGTAGTTCAAAGGAATGAGAGAATCTGACATTTTGAACAAAAGAAAAAGTAGTATTTTTCTTTACAGTTTAAGAGTTATAAAGACAGTCACATATTTAAGAATAATAATTTTTCTGAAAACAATAAATGGATTAAAAGAAAGGGCTGTTTCAAAATTCCTTGATGTAGTAGCTTTTCAGCTGTACAATTACTGCAAGTTTTAGTGAATTTATCAAATTAAGAATCAGAAAGCATGGGCAACTAATACCATAACTCATTACATTTACTATGCCGTTTCATATATTTGTGAAAATATGTAGTTTTACAGAATTAATTTATAATGGTAAATATCAATAGAATTATATATAGATAGTATTTTCAAAAATATATATAAATACACATTTTAATATGAAGTTTCATAAATATGTTTTCCAATATTTAGTTTCATACATATATTTCAAGTAAGTTTTCTAAATTTATAGTTTTAAAATATTTGTTCTTATGCACTGTTTGAGTTTTCCTATTTGAGAACAATAATATATATAATATACTATTATTTTTATATTTTCATATAAAATATTACTGAGTATTTTTCTGTTATATTTGATATTTACTGAAATTATTTAATATTTTTACTTTTTAAACTTCTTTTTCACTTCTTTTTCTCTTCAAGCATTCTGTGTGTGTTTGTGTTGACTTGTCCATGTGTTCTTCCTGGGTTAGCCTTCATTTATAAACTAAGATTTTATGTTTTCAAATATCTGGTTTTTTCCCTAAATTCTAGAACCTATTTCTGAGTTTTCCTCATCATTCCTCATGTTCTTTCATATTTTGCCTAGTTTTTATTTATATATTTTGGATTATTTACTACAGGCACATGCCACCATGCCCAACTAATTTTTGTATTTTTAGGAGAGACGGGGTTTCACCATGTTGGCCAGGATGGTCTCAATCTCTTGACCTCGTGATCTGCCCTCCTCAGCCTCCTAAAGTGCTGGGATTACAGGCATGAGTCACTGCGCTCGGCCTATCAGTTTTTAAGAAGGTATTTTGTCACAACTTACTTAAAGGAATGTAATTCTAATCCTTATTATCTTTTTTATTATATTATCTTTTAATGTAATTTTAGTGTATTTTTTTTCTGTTGACTTTGTTAAAATAAAATTTATTTTCCTGATATTTTTGAGAAGTAACAACATGCTAGCAGCCCTCACTCTCGGCGCCTCCTCTGCCTCTGCGTCCACTCTGACTTGAGGAGCACTTCAGCCCAACACAGCACTGTGGGAGGCCCTCTCTGGGCTGACCGAGGCCACATCTGGCTCCCTCTGCTTGCCCGGAGGTGTGGAGGGAGAGGCGCTGGCAAGAACTGGGGCTGCCCTCAGCGCTCACAGGCCAGTGTGAGTTCCATGTGGGCGTGGGCTCGGCAGGCCCACACTCCGAACGGCAGGCCGGTGCTGCCAGACTCAGGCAGTGAGGGGCTTAGCACCCAGGCCAGCAGCTGCAGAGGGTCTGCCAGGTCCCCCAATAGTGCCGGCCCACAGGCGCTGTGCTCGAATTCTCACCAGACCTCAGATGCTTCCCCACGGGGCGAGGTTCGGAACATGCAGGCCACCAGGTCAGAGCCTCCCCCATCCCCGCCACCACCGTGAGCTCCTGCACTGCCGGAGCCTCCCCAAAGAACACCCGGTCCCATCAACTGCCTAAGGGCTGAGTAGTGCGGGTGCATGAGGCGGGACTGGCCGGTAGCTCCACCTGCAGCCCCAGTGCAGGATCCACCAGGTGAAGCCAGCTTTGCTCCTGACTGTAGTGGGGACTTGGAGAACCTTTATGTCTAGCTAAGGGATTATAAATACACCAGTCAGCACCATGTCTAGCTCAAGGTTTGTAAATACACCAATCAGTACTCTGTATCTAGCTAACCTCATGGGGACATGGAGAACTTTTCTGTCTAGCACTGTGTGTCTAGCTAGAGGATTGTAAATGCACTAATCAGCACTCTGTGTCTAGCTCAGGGATTGTAAATGCACCAATAAGCACTCTGTCAAAATGGACCAATCAGCTCTCTGTAAAACAGACCAATCAGCTCTCTGTAAAATGGACCAATCAGCAGGATGTGGGTGGGGTCAGATAAGGGAATAAAAGCAGGCTGCCCCAGTAAGCCAACAGCAATCTCCTTGGGTCCGTTTTGAGGCTGTTGTTTTGCTTTCTACAATGAATCTTACTGCTGCCCACTCTTTGGGTCCACACTGCCTTTATGAGCTGTTAACACTCTCTGGGAAGGTCTGCAGTTTCACTCCTGGAGCCAGCCAAACCACGAACCCACCAGGAAAAGTGAACAACTCCAGATGCGGCGCCTTTAAGAGCTGTAACACTCGCTGCGAAGGTCAGCAGCTTCACTCCTTGTCATCAAGACCATGAACCCACCAGAAGGAAGAAGCTCCACACACACCATTTTTAAGAACTGTTACACTCATCGTGGTGAGGGTCTACGACTTCATTCTTTAAGTCAGCAAGACCAAGAACCCACCAATTCCAGACACATTTTTAGAAGGGAAAAATGGGTCATAATAGTTGTTCAGTTGTTCTTAACACCCTTGGTCTATAAACACTTCCGTTATTTTCTGAAGTTTTAAAATA
Organism: Chlorocebus sabaeus; assembly: GCF_047675955.1. Lineage (NCBI taxonomy): Eukaryota > Metazoa > Chordata > Mammalia > Primates > Cercopithecidae > Chlorocebus > Chlorocebus sabaeus. The sequence goes on along the minus strand of NC_132904.1, from coordinate 27,632,058 downwards.
TGTTCTTATACTTTCAGAGATATTCTTACTCTGTTCCTCACTCCCGTTTTTACTTGGACATTTTTTTTTCTGTGTTGCGGCTGTGTTGTACAATTTCAAGTTAATTTCCAGAAGTTTCTCCATGGTTGATGTTTGTCTTAGGTTATTTGGCTGATTGTTTTAGAAATTGCATAAGGCCCAAATTGCTTCAATCTTGTAGACCTTACACAACTGACTCTTTCAAATCACCTATAAATGGGTAACACCACTATCTAGTTCAAAATTTTGGACCACTCTTGAAAATCTATTAATTTTCAAGTGTTCCTATTATTTGATTTATCAGACACTCATTTGGTTCCTTTTGTTTCTTTCCACATAGGCGCTGATACTATGCATATATTATAGTGGTTGGTGGCTTTCTACCTCTCATATTGAGTCATGAGACTACTTTGCCAGTTGACTAGTTGCCATTTTTCTGTGGGTTTTGGCTTTATTTCCTGGTGGCTTTGATTTTATGATAGAACTTAAGGAGGTTATAAACTATGGCACTACTTCTATCTTCCCAGTATCAACTGATCTTATTAATATCTTATGCAAATATGGTCCCACAGAGTACACATTAGGAAATACCAATGTAAGCTAGTTACTTGAAATGTGTTTTTTAAAGAAGTATTTTTCATAGCTTTTAATTTTCTTGGTGAAGACATCTGCAGCTCTTCTAACTGCTCTCTGGAAGTTAGGATTTCTTACAGTATAGAGTTAAGAAAATAAATCGGTATTTGGGTCTTGGTTCTGCTCTTAGAAAATACATGACTTTGGATCACTCTGAGCTTTGATTCTTCGTGTAATAATGAAATGAGCAATTTCTCTAAAGTTTCTGGCATAAGATATGAAACATAGTAAATAATCAACATATTTTAATTGTATTCTCCATGTTCTACCCTTCCCTTTTAATATTGTGTTTTTCTTCATATATGAATTAGGTTAAATATCCTATGAGGGCAGATAACATGTCTGCCATACTCTGCTATATTCTGAGGGCTTTGCATAAGATGGAATATAGTGAGTACTGTTACAGGATCTTTGGGGTGTCGCTTCACTAGCCAGACACCTCTGTGGCCAGTGGCACCTTTACCTAAGTTTTGCTCAGACCCACTGGGCCTACTAGGAGTGGCAGGCTTCACTCAGCTCATGCTAACAGCCTGTATCCCGTGCTTGCCAAGGGGGAGCAGAGCCATGAGGGGTGTGTGAGTGAGTGTGGGGTCCAGTCACTGAACACAGCCAGGTACACTCACTGTGGCGTGGCAGGGCAGGGAGCTCCAGGTGCCAGCATCAGCACTGGCTCCCTGTGAGGTTGCGGCTGGACCCGGCACCCTGGATGGAAGCAGCTTCCACAGCTGGCACCGGGGAATGCAGTGGCACCCAGAAGCTTGGAGATGCTGGGAACCACAGAGCCCCAAGGAGGGTGTCAGCCCTGGCTTCAGGAGCTCCTACCTTTGGGTTCCCTGAAGGGTCACAGCTGTTCTCTCCTTCTTGGTGCCTGCAATATAGCAAGCAAGGGGCATGTTTCAGTCCTTTTTGTGTTACAGCTCTTTCAGCCCCACCATTTGGTAGGTCCTGAGTTCTTGTCCCGTGTCCAGGAAGAATGAGGTACCTGAACAAATGGAGGGTGAGCAAGGTGAAAAGGAGCTTTATTGAGTGATAGAACAGCTCAGAGAAGACTTGCAGGGGGTACCTCCTGTCTGCATCCAGGGTGTTTCAACAAGTGTTCAGCTATCAGCACAGAGGAGACCCTGGAGTGGGTAGCTCTGCTCTGCCACTGCTTGTCTTGGAATATGCTCAGTTCTCAGCAGAATGGAGACCTCAGAGTGGGTAGCTCCTCTTTGCAGTTGATTGTTCTGACATCTGTCTGTGTCTGGCTGAGTCAGGGGTTTTTGTAGGTTTCAGAGGGGAGGAAATGTATGCTGATTGGTTGTGGTTGGCCATGGGCAGGCCCGGAAAAAGCATAATATATTTCCATGCCAGTCTGCAGGATTGGCAGCTTGGCCTCCAGGCTTCAGGTCTTCCCTGGCTTGAAGGTGGGACTTCACCCAGTACCCACCGCTTTCCCAGGAGCCTGTCTGTCTGCTACTGCTGTTTATGCAACCCAGGCTTTTCCTGCTGAGGGGTGCCTGCAAGCCAGTGCTGAGCTTCCCTTAGCAACCCCTTGGTTTCCCTCCCATGCTCATTGGTGCCCAAATTCCGGAGGGGACGAAGATGGCAAGGGGCTGTCATGTCAGTGCTGCCTCAAGTGTGCGCATATCTGGCCAGGTTGTGGCAGTGTCCAGGCTTGGCCTCAACTTTGCTCCAAGATTGGAGTGAGCTCTGGGAGTGAGGAGAGGCCAGACAGTGGGAGTAGACACTTCCAAGCCTGTGCTGGCAGGTGGGGCCTTCCTGGGCCCCTGAGAGTGCAGAGATCCCCAGTTCTGTAGCCACAGCTTGGGTGGATGCAGCTGCACCCAGGAGGGCAGAGCTCATGCCTGCTCCTGGTTTCCAAGTGTACAGAGATGCCTGGTTCTGCAGCAGCCGCTGCTGCTGGGCGGCCACAGCTGCACCTGGGGAGCACAAAGCTCCAACCCTGTCAACTCAGAAGGGGGCCGAGGTTTTCTCCTGTTTCCAGCACCCACTGGCTCCATGGAGCATGCAGCCCGGTTGTGCCTCCCTCACTGCAGCCAGTGTCATGGCAGCGCCACTCTAGATGGACCACCACTGCTATCAGTACTTAGAACACATTAAACAAATTAATAGAACTTTGTTTGATCTTTCTCTCCTTCTATAATATTAACAATAATAGCTAACAGTTAATAAGTATATATTAGGTTGTTAGATAAATTCTGAACATTTCATGTGTATTTTCTTATTTCAAGATCACAACAGACTTTAAAAAAAAAAACAGAGCAGACTGGGCAAGGTGCTTCACAGCTATAATCTAAGCACTTTGGGAGGCTGAGGTGGAGGGATCTCTGGAGCTCACGAGTTCGAGACCAGCCTGGGCAACATAGTGAAACCCGATCTCTACAAAACGTACAAAAAATTAGCCAGTTGTGATGGCACATACTTGGGAGGAACACCTGAGCTTGGCAAAGTCAAAGCTGCAGTGAGCCATGATTCCACCACTGCACTCCAGCATGGGCAGAGTGAGAACCTGTCTTAAAATAAGAAAAAGAAAAAATAGACAGTAAGTAGGTACTGTTATTATATTCACCAGGCAGATGAGAGCTTTGAGCCACAAAGAAGCTGAGAGACTCACATAAGTTAATAAATTGCCCGAGCGAATGGACAACAGTAAACTATGGAGACAAGGTGTGTGTCCTACTGCATTTCGTATACATAATACCTAACTTAAAATGTACCTGAGTACGTGCATGCATAAATGAATGAATGGATAGACAAATGAAATGTAATTCAATTACAATACAATGTGTCACCCGGATCTTGTTCTGCATTTATTCTTAATAAATGCATCAGATGATGATAATATCATTATTTTGGCTTGATTGGCTAGAATTTTTACCTGAACTTTGTAATGTGATATATATGTGAAATAACTTTGAGTAAATTGAACAGATACTAAACCACTTTTAAAATCGCAAAGTTGAAAGTTGCATAATCTTTATTATGAAACACCAAGCCCTACCTCATTAAAACTACTAAAGTATCATAATAATAATGAAAGTCATATGCTGCATTGTTCAAGAGAGCAGAAATAAGATTTACAATAAGATGAATGACTTAAAATAGCAGTAATCTCATACAGGAAACAACACACAATTAGCTAAAAATTGTATAACGTGGTGCTAAATGGGGCATAGCTGAATACACTGTGCTAGTATTTAATGTGAGAGAAAAAATTATTATGTGAAAGTTGTGGGCATTAAAAACTAATATTTCTACTTAAAATTCTTTTTTGTATCCCTCTGCCACCTAGTAATCTGCCAAGTAGAGGTGTTGGAAAGGAAAAAAAAAAGGTGAGGCAAGTTTGTTCACATAATTTAATCATAGACAAAAGTACATTTAGACTTTCTCTGAAATTTCCTTTGTGGGTAATTTTCTTGGTGCTTACAAGAGAAAACAAGTGACAGACATTGTGAGGGTTGTGGACACATTTGGAATTTAATGTTAGAACATAAAAACTTTGCAATGTATAATCAACCTGCCAAATATAAGCCTTATTACTCAGGAGTTTTCCTGTAGTATCTGTGATTTTTCTATAATGTTATTTGTCTCTTTCCAGTGGGCCAAATTTATAACCTTTATCCCTAAACTAATTAAATAGAAATGAGAACTTAAAAATAGCAGGATTTAAGCATAATAAGTGGAAACCAAATTTTACTCATTTGCACACATGGTCTAAATAATTAATGCTAATTTCTCCATGGTGTAATGAATATTTATTTATTGCTTCCATCATATTCATTCTTCCTTACTTATCTCACCAAGAAGACCATGGTTTCTCTTTTGGATGTTCCCCTTTCTTTATCAGCCAATTGGCTGAGGTAGAATTAACTCCAATCTTGTTCCAGGAGTAGGCAATTATTAGCCTGCACAATTGTGTTCTATTTCTTCAGCCTAGCCTGGGGTTATATATAAATCACAGCTTATGAGTTGTGAGATGTTTGTTTAGACTTCAGAGAAAATGAAACTTTGTCTGTAGATACCATAATTAGAGCAATTGGATTTTTTTGAGCCAATAAATTATCTTTACTTTTAAAGCCAATTTTAGTTCAGGTTTTAACTTGAAACATAGATTTCAGGATGACAGCTATGGGCAATCTGAATGAATGTCATATACAATGAATAGAAAACTAGTTAATAGGATTCTAAGTGAAGATCACATATTAGGTGAAAAGCAGCCTGATATTTTAAATTCTGATTATTAACTCAGAAATATATCATTTTAATTAGATTACATGTAGTATAGTATATAGATGCCTTTATATTATAGAAGGAAACACTGGTGGTCTACTCTGGCATTGAATGAAATAACATTTTGTCTTAAGTTTGCAGGACACCCTTCCCTTTATTTAAGTATACATATTTTGTGAGTCATCGTACACCTGTGTAATGATCTGTGTGTTTCCACATGATTTTCCTCTCTAAAACAGATGAGACAGGAATGATAGAATCTCTGGCTAGTTGTCTTTGTTAGTTAAGAAATTTTGGCTGTAAGTAAAAGAAATCGAATTCAAAATAGATCTATTATGTTATGTAACAGATTAGGTGTTTCCAGGTTTGATTTATTCACTGGCTCAATTATATGATAAGTGACCCAAGTCTTCTTATTTTTTTTTCTGCCTACTTCAGAGTGTTGGCTTTTCTTAGGTTTGCTTCTCTTGTGGCCCCAGTATGGCTTGTGGCAATTCCAAGTATCTTGTGCAGATGATTTCACCCAGAAACAGGAGTGGAAGTTTATCTTTATGTACCTTTTTTTGAAAGTCTAGAAAACTCTAACCTCTCAGCAGAATCACATTGTGCAAAATGATATCGCAGACTTGTTTCTAAACCAATCACTGGAGAGAAAAAAATAAATTATCTAGATTGGCATAAACACACATTTACTCTCCACTTCTGAGAAGGAAAAGGCTAAGAAGCTTCTTCCCTTATTAGTGGCTGAATAGAAAGGAACTGATTTTATTGAATTAGAATTCTGCCTGCAGGGAAGATGGAGAGATAGAGATAATAGATTTGTGTGTTTGTATTGGGGTTTTGGCCTGCTTGGTAGAGATAATTTGAACCTAATTTCTCTCCAATTCTGTGGGAACAGCCTCAGTCTAATTTCCTTTGGTAAATGCCTGTCACTTGCCTCTGAAACAGAAAAGAAGCAAGCTTCTTAGGATAGTTTTGTTACACAGCTGTACTGTCCTGGGAAACACAAAAGTGCAATCCTGCCAGAGTATTTGTGGCTTTAATGCAACCATACTCTAACTTAGCTTCTTTTGGATGGATTGACAGAAATGGTGCTAGAGGCTTAGCCTGAGAAATCATAATAAATCAATTGATTAGCAAATAGCAAATTCCATTTTGCAACTGGCCAATTACCTGACCCAACCAATTCCTGCATATTTCCCTCTCTCTCCTGATAAATGGGGCAGTTATTTGAGTATATAAATATCATTAACTTGTGTTTGAATCATTGTGCCTCCTTTGCTAGGCAGCACGCACAAATTAGATATTTCTCAGAAGCTTGTCGAAGTGCTTAGAAAACATTGTGCTAACACTTTAAAAATACTGAATGAGAATTTATCTAAATAAAGTATGATTCAATTTTATTATACCTATTGATATTTCTTGTCCTTGGTTGGAAAATAGCCATGTTCCCCCAAGGTAATTTTAAGGGGATGAGATTACAAACCCTATTAAATATATCCTGTCCTTGGCATTCTTATGGCTGTCATATATTATAGTAGGAATATTTCTCAAGTAAATGTCGTTAAGATCAGATTTTTATCAATATGTATGCACTTAAAGCAAGATTGACCTGGTATTCTGGAGGCAGATTTTGCTGATGTACCTAGAATAATTATATCTACTTGTTTATTCAATTTTAAATTTGATTAGAAAGTGCCTAATGTTCCCATTTCAAGTTTGCAGGGTTATATCCTAAGTTCTTTCAGAGTAGTAGTAGATAAAGGGCAGTGAACTAGCCTTAACTAATTCACCTCGTTAGGTTTGTTGGGTGTAGAGGGGCAAGGGATGTCCTTTCACCTAGGCAACTCCTGTTCATAGGAACTAGGCTACTTGCTGCTTATAGAAATTGACCAGTAGAAAAGAAATCTACATTTAAAATGCTTTACTTCTTTATTTTGTGTCTTCTTGACTCCTTTTTGTGACCCTTAATGCTCATATTTACCCTTTTTTGAATTGCATGATCAAGAACAGATCTTTACAAACTTTGGTGTGTATATAAATCCTTTGATGATTTTGCTGAAACCAATTCTAATTCAGTAGGTCTTGATGTGTCCTGAGAGTCTGCATTTCTAACGAGCTCCCGGATATTGCTGGTGATGCTGGTCCATGCATTGTACTTTAAGCAGCAAGGAGCTAGCCTTCCCTTACCATTCTTTTTTTCATTTAGTTCTAATAGTTCCATTTACCACTCCCTCAAAGTCTTGGTGAATGCATATTTATTATTTTAGGCAGTAGAGGTGGAGCTTAATTAATGCTTTGAGTTATTGAAATTTTCTATATTTTTATTTGGCAGTGATTTGTGTATAGTTACATATAGAGACTTTTATTTTTGCCCAGTAAAGCACTGTTACTAAAGGTTTGTTCATATTCTGTTGTTTACTCTTTTTCCCAAAGAGAAACGATCCGAACAACAAAGAATAAAAAAGATATTATAAATGGAGTTTATAATATATAGTTTATGTGTTGTAGTAACTCTCAATCCTGTTTTGTGCACTAGATAAATTAAAATTAAGACTTTAAACAAAATATAATATGTCCTGTTAAATCTGAATTTTAGATAAGCAATGATGGGACATATTAGGATGTCCCATTCAATATTTGGGACATATTATATCATTTGTTTGTTGGTAACAATAACTGGATTGCATTAATTGGTTTAAACTCATTTGGTCCAACTCACAATCTAAATCATCTTCATCTAAGCCTAGAATGTGGGCTGCTTGAAACATGGAAACTTCAATTGGCTGTCACGTGTATCCTTAACTTTCAAGGAGCACATTTCTGTACTCTCAAGGCAAACAAATTAGTTTAACAATTTTCTCTTTTACTTCTCCTCCAGTTCCTTGGGACTTAATTTGTTGTTGAAACAAATTGTCAGTTGAAGCAGTGATATATATCAAATCCTCCTAGGATTAGCTATATCTACATATACTCTGGGCTATGACTTAAATTTCCACAATAGGAGAATCCAAGTATTTGGGAGAAATTCATAAGCTCCTTGTAGTGTTTAGAAAAAAATCTTTAAAAAATTATCTACTTGTCTCTGAATTTTTTTCCCCCTCAGAAACATCTATGGGTTTCAAGAGTAGTGTGGAATTTTGACACTTGGAGGAATAACTTTTCATTTACCCACCTAGGTCCAAGTGTCTGGGGGCATGTGAATTAACTGATAATAGACAGATTCACAGGAGAAAAATGCATAACCTATGTTGGAGGATTTGTCAGCAAGTAACTGGAAGAATAGCCTAAGGTAAGAGTTTATATATTAGTTTCACAAAAGGGGGTAGGGTTAGGACTTCAACTGGAAATTACTAAAATTCTCTTGGGCCTTTTCATCCTGATGTTAAGGGCAGTCTCCCTAGCTACACGCTCCCCTAGAGCTGGACAGGTGAATTAACACATCCACATGCTAGGGATCAATCTTCTTCCAACCGGAAACTTCCTTATACGAGTGGGGTTAATGGTAACTCTATTTTAAGGAGAATCTGCCTTCGTCAGATAAGGGAAGCAGTTGAGATAAGATTTATCTTCTAATCGCTTCGGTGATCTTCAACTATGAGCAACTCATAAAGGTTACAGGATGATGATAAAAAATATTTTAGGCATTGAATCTTAGTAAGCAAAGAAAGAATTCCCGAAGTTTGTCATTATGTAGTATCAAAGACACCGTGTGGAACATAACTTTACGGAAGAAGTATAGGACAAAGAAAAGGATGCAAGAAAATGTTTTCTCTCTTCACTTTCAGTGTGAATTCATGAGGCTTTAAGGGATCATAGCAGGTGTGAGGGACTAGATAATGGACATAGTTTGAATGAACACCCAGATGGTACTAAATAGACACTGGCAGCTGTATGCTATTTTATTTATTTCTATCTCTAACACTCCATGGTTTCAGCACTTAGAATTTATGAAGTTAAGTAGATGAACACGTAGTTATTTCATCTATAATTAAATTTGAATGGAGATTCCTTCTAATTATAAGGATCCTCAGGTATTAAGGAAGATCGGAGGAAAGAAGGAGTAGAAAAAGACGGGTATAAAATTTAACTTAAAAATATTTTTTCTTTTAAAATATAGTTTATTTATTATTCATTGCCTTGTACCAAACTCCTAGGAGAAGCTTTAGCAACAATTATGAAGCAATACATATTATTCCCAGTACCACTGTGTTATCATAAAAAAGATTCTTTGTTTATAATGTAAGCTAGTATTTTCACATAAATGCTTGCTCTTCCCTAGTAGCATACAAATAATGTTTTAGCATATTTCTTGTAGCATGTAGATGATATGGGAGGAGCATAAATGAGCAAGGATGTCTTGGAAGCATAGGGGAGGAAAGGTATCTTGTTCTACCCATTTGAGGTTTGTTGACTGGGGCCTGTATAACAAAAGAAAAATTAATAAGAAAAAGCACGCACATTTATGTAATTCAAGTTTTTCCTGACATGGGAGCTGCTATGGTTTGGTTCTTTTTCCCTACCCAAATCTCACGTTGAATCGTGTACCCTAGTGTCGGAGGAGGGGCCTGGTGGGAGGAGATTGGATAATGGGGGCAGAGTTCTCATGAATGATTTAGCACTGTCCTCCCTCGGTACTGTATAGTGAGTGAGTTCTCACAAGATCTGGTTGTTTAAAAGTGTGTGGCACCTCTCCCTTCCCTCTCTTCCTCCTGCTTCAGCCATGTAAGACATGCCTGCTTCCCCTTCACCTTCCACCTTGATTGTAAGTGTCTTAAGGACTCCCCAGAAATAGAAGCTGCTATGCTTCCTGTAGAGCTTGCAGAACAGTGAGCCAGTTAAGCCTGTTTTCTTTTAAATTACCCAGTCTAAGGTATTTCTTTATGGCAATATGAGAACAGCTTAATACAGAAGCCTTCATCAGGAAGTAAAGACCTGAAGAAGCACTTGAACCTTAGTGTTTTTATGCTAGGTTTTCTGAAGAGTGGAGAGTCGTGGAGAAATCACAGCATTTACGTTAAATGCAGTAAACTGGGGAAATTAGGAACATCTGTTTGTTCAGGTTCCTCTCTGTGTTCTGTTAGTCTTCAGGGTGAAGAAAAGGATGCTCCTTTCCTCTAGGTGTAGAGAGGACCCTTCTCACATGAGGTTATTATGACTTGCTTCAGGTAAGAAGAGTCAAAGAAAGACCAAAGAGAGCTTCCTCCATCTGTTGTTTTCTCAAATTTCCTTCAGCTTAAAATATTCAGTATGCCAAGGTGCCATATTTTCAGGTAGCATTGTGAATCCTGTTACTGAAATTATAGGTATTCACTATAACTTTATCCACCTTGGCAAGAGCGATGGGAATATAAAATCAATTTTCCCTTTTACCTGATTATGTTATCTTAGGCTGTTTTGAATTTATTTAATAAAAGTCAAATATAAATGGGATAAATGGACTAGTTGAGAAATATTTTGCTAAAAAATATTAAAATTTTATTTGTAAATCATTGAAAACTATCAAATTACTGACAGAGTTTTGGATCACGTATTACGATGTTTTCTCCTGAGAAGGTAGAATGACAAGTTCTTTCCTAAAGTTCTTAAAGCAAGAACTTATATAATAGAAATATATCTGTATTATATGTAAAATAGCAATGACAGTGGTATGCTGTCTGAAGTGGCCACTGCAAAGACTCTGGCCGCAGTGGGGAGTGACAAACCCAGCAGGCACTAGCAAAAACTCAGGCAAAGGTGCCACCAGCCTCAAGTTTTCCATCTGGAAAAGCAACACCCTAAGGATACTGAGACAATAGTGTATATAGAGTGTACACACCCACACCCACACCCACACCCACACCATTTATTATCTGCTTTGAGTATGATCTCTGATGAATAACATAATCATGCCTGTTGTGAGTTTCACCTGAGAAATTAATTCATTCTTACTAACCCGCTCCATACCCTGAACATTATCAAATATTCTCTTGGCATTTTACTTAGACAAAGTTTGTTTTCTTTTCTGGACTAATACCACTTTTAGGGTAGATGCTTACGTAGGGTATTTTAAAATTCTGTCTTCAAGCTTAAAAGGACTTTTGGAAAGTTTACTATTTAATATTTGGTCTAGAACCTTTGATAAACAGTTAATATGTTGATTGGAGATGATAAAAGAAATTAGAATTCTAGATGATAGTCATTATTTAAAAATTTTTTTCATGTTTTTGCTTAATGGTTGACAAAGATTCCTTGCTTGGCCAGTCTTTAGTCAGGCTACTGAACTTTCTTTTTGGTGCCTCAGTATGCCTCCTTGTAAAATCTAGCTTTAGCAAAAACCTTCATAAGTCAGTTTAGAAACAATCCCCCACTCTTGATTTCTCACCCTCAGTATCTTATTGGGTTCCTGACCCTTCACCATTTCCAAGACGATGTTTGATCACTCTTGCCTATGTTTACTAAGAATCTTGTTATGTCAGTTTAGACAGAATCCTACTTACTCCTGATATTACCTCTTAGTATTATTCCATCCACTTCTCCAAGGCTATAAATTTCCACTTGCCCAGCTGAATTTAGTTGAGCCCAATACCTCTCCCTGACTGCAAAATCCCACTCCCATTGTCTGTATATCTATTGCAGTGGTCTTGGATAATGTCTACCTTATCACACTTTAGCAAGTGTCAATGAATATTATTATTATTTTTTAACATGACCGACTGTACAATCTAGGACTGGGAACATGTTGATCATCTTTATCAATGTGAGCCTATAACTGAGTGTGTAGCATGTAACATGCTCAATGAGTATTTGTTGAATAATGAATAGGTACAGAAATAAATAGTAATAGAAGTGAAGAGAGAAAATTAGTAATTGTATTAATCAGGAATCATTTTGTCTCTTATAGTGCTATTAATTCATTTAAATGTGTTCTGTCTTGATTACATTACATGTAGCTGTGAATAAACATAACTTCTCACTTCAAATGACTTTGCCTCACATAACAAGAAATCAGGATTACATGCTGATAAGAATAGTTTATTATTTCTTAAGCTTCCCCATGGTTATGGTCCACAGAGCAAGAGTGAACAGAATACTGATTAATGGAATTGCTAATGCTTCCTTCCTACTGAGGCCATTAATCATAACAAAGGTAAGTATATTGTCTACCATTGCTTTAGTAAGCAATTGCTGCTGGGTCTTATTTCCTTCATTTCATTTGTAGACACATTGGACTTCTGGGTCTAGCTGTTGTAACAAAACCCTGGAGTAGCTGTGAGAAGAATCTGCTTTATCAGGTGTTCTTCTTTCACTTTAAGTGTCTTTCTGATTTTTCACTCTGAAAGGCATGTGTTATGGAGTAGCCCAATGCCATGATTCAGGAGTTTTAAAAACTACTGAGGCCATTTCTAGAGATTCCAACTTAATTGAATTAGGGTACCACCAAAAATCAGAACTGTTGAAAGTTCCCCAAGTGATTCTAGTGGTATAGCTGAAGTTGAGAATCAGTTTGTAACTGCCCGAGGGGTTCTTCCTTCCCCCTGCATAAAGAAAGACCACAGCATTGCAGTAAAGAAAGAGTTTAATAGACACAAGGCTGGCCACACCATGTGGGAGTTGGAGTTAGTCCTCAAATTATCTCCTTGGAAACTAGTGGGTTAGGGGTTATTTAAAGGCATAGCAGGTTGAAGCTGTCCTTCTGTGGGCTGAATCACCTCTGAGTGGGGCTGCCAGAGTGTGGTTCGCAGGTCCAGGTAGAACTGTGGATGTCAGACATTCAAAAAACCTGAAAATCTATCTCAAAAGGCCAATCTGCAAGAGTGGTGGTGTTTGAAGGAGTAATTGGGGAAGTTGCATATCTTATAAGCTCTGGGATAATGGCTGACAATCACTTATGTCTGTGCCTTAGCAGGACATAGGCTTCTCTTCTCCTCCAAGACTGGTGGCCTCCCATCCGCTTTATAAAGGCAGCTGAGTTTTGGGGAGGCCTATTATGTCTCTTGAACTTAGCCAAGCCCAATAGCCCAGGAATAATTAAGGGAAAGGCAGATGGTGGGTGGATTACCTCACATCTCTTTCATTATCGTAATTTTCTCAATGATATAATTTTTGCAAAGGTGATTTCAACTTGATGGTTAAGAACACAGGCTCTGGAAAATCTATGTAATCTTTCAGCTACCCAGTTGCCTCTTCTGTTAAATGGGAGAACTAATTATATAAACTCATTTATAGGCTATGGGAGGATTTAATGAGTTAGTACATGTAAAACACTTATGTTTTTGGTGGTGGGTATTCGAGTTACTGGTGACAAATCTTACAGGTCTGCAGCAAGCTCAATTCTTGCCTCCTCAGAAGAAAGAATTCAACTGAGGGACAAAAGGCAGAAGGAGAGATCAAGGCAAGGTTTAGAGTAAGAGTGAAAGTTTATTTAAAAAGCTTTAGAGCAGGAATGAAGAGAAAGTAAAGTACACTTGGAAGACGGCCAAGTGGGCATCTTGGAGGACAAATGTAGGGTTTCACCTTTTGACTTGTGGTTTTATATGTTGGCATACATCTGGAATCTTGCATCCCTTTTCCCTTGATTTTTCCCTTTCAGTGGGCTGCCTACTTGCGCAGTGGCCTGCTAGCACTTGGGAGGTGAGCATGCGCAGTGTGTTTACTGGAGTTACATGCATGCTCACCCTGATGCATTCTTCCCTTTACTGGTGGAATGTCTTTGGAAAGTCATATACCAGTTAAACTCTGCTATTTTGCCTCTCAATGCACATGCTTGAGCCCACTTGCCCTACTCCTGAGATCTTATTGGGAAGCTGTTGATCACCAGTTTCAGGTGGGTGTTTCTATCTATTGGGAAAGGGCCTTTCTCTGGTGTTGGCTGCTACCATTATTATTTTAGAGAGACAGCTAACAACCACCTAACCAGCACCTTATGGTCACCTACCATTCCTGGTGTGGTGGGTCCTCTCCTGCCCTGCTCACATCTGCCTATCTACTGTAACACTTAGATTTTTGTCTAGCACAGAAGTGTAGACAACTGTTGTTGTTTGGTAGATAAATCAATTGTAACAGTAGCCAGACTTCACTGAACATATACCATGAGCTGAGCATCATTCTCAGTGCAGTTTGTTGTTTTATTTAACCTTTATTACAATCTTATGAGGATGATACTCTTATTATTCCCATTTTACGATCAAGGAAACTGAAGCACTGAACTTCATAGAATTTTTCTTAAGGTCTAAGACTTCTAAGTATTTCACAAAGGTACAATCTCAGGTGGTCTGAATTCAAAGCATGTAATGAAAGCCATAAATTGAAATGAAAAAAAAAATGTGCTCTGATAAGTACTAGGAAGTTAAATATTTCAAATATAATAAAATAAAAAATTAATATCAAGACTTTCTATAAAAGTGCCAAATAATGACCACATCTGTGTATAAGTGCCTCATTTACGTTATATTTCTTGCCATGAAACAAGAATTTTCAAAATAGTTATTGGCTTTTGACAGACATTTTCTTTCCAGACAATTGACTATATGTATTAACCATATTCCTACTTTCTTTTCCTTCTGTTATATTACTAGAGATATTTGCATGAAAATAAGATTTCATTTGAGCTGAAGGTTTATTTTTTACCTTCCTCTTCTGAAGACATAATGATTTCTACAGCTGTGAGGATCCAAATAGAGGATTACTTTTTTCTGGTTGGTAACAATACCAGAAATATTTATGATAACGTTTCTCTGCAAATGTTCATCCTCATATTTAAAAAACGATAGTCGTGTGGAGTGGAGGAGGAGATGTTTATCACATTACTAGCTAAAGTGTTATTGTAACTGCCGTAGGCGTATTTTCCAGGGGCTGAAGCATTTATTTAAATTTGCCTAGGTTTCAGTCACAGCTCTGTCATTCCCTGTGTTTCATATTCAGTTTAGAGTAAGCACTTTTTGAAACTATTCCACTACATTTGGCTTGTTGGTTATGTTTGGGTCTCTGGCCAACACTCTCCCTTTCTACAGCTGTAATGATTTGTAGACAATTTCACTCCTTTTTGCCTTTCTGTGACCAAATTTCCAAAATCCGTATCTCAACAAATTTAAAGGAGGCTTAAAGCATTCTGATGCTCTTCAGGTTAGAGCTGGTCCTTGAATGGTGAACATTTATTTGACTTGTACACTTAGCACTTTCATTTTTATTTTTCTTGTGGGGAGGGGACTGTGTCTCACTCTGTCATCCTCTGTCATCTAGGCTTGAGGGCAGTGGCACGATCAGCTTACTGTAACCTCAAACTCCTGGATTCAAGTGATTCTCCTGCCTCAGTCTCCTGCGTAGCTGAGACTATAGGCACATGCCACCAGACCCAGCTAATTTTTTTTTTTTTTAATATCTCATACAGATGGAGTCTGGCTTTTTTGCATGGGCTGGTCTTGAACTCCTGCCCCTCAAGTGATCTTCCTACCTAAACCTCCCAAAGTGCTGGTATTACAGGCCATCATGCCTGGCATTTTCATACTCTACATTGAAACTTTTTGACTTTTATGTATTGACTTATGTAAAATAGATCAGTTGTTCAATTTCAGCTGTGTTGGTTACATTACATTAATGTTTATTGCATCTTGCTTGTTTATATTAAAGTGAAGGGAAAATGGAAAAGAAAATCAAACAGCTAATATTAACAGTACCATGATTGAAATAAAGAAGGAAAACACTGGGCATGTTGAATGTGGTGGATATTAGGTTTAATCTTATGTGAAATCTTTATCTGAAAAAAAAAAACATAAAATAAAAGGAACCATTTGAAATGTTGGAAATATATAAAAAGTTCATGCCAAAAACTGATGGGGGTTGCATACTGATCTTCAGGCCATTTGTCACGGAGCTCTTCCTGCCTGAGTATAATCTTATGGATTCTTTTTTTTCTTTTTTTTTTTTTTTGAGACAGAGTCTAGCTCTGTCGCCCAGGCTGGAGTGCAGTGGCCGGATCTCAGCTCACTGTAAGCTCCGCCTCCCGGGTTTACGCCATTCTCCTGCCTCAGCCTCCCGAGTAGCTGGGACTACAGGCGCCGCCACCACGCCCGGCTAGTTTTTTGTATTTTTTAGTAGAGTCGGGGTTTCACCGTGTTAGCCAGGATGGTCTCGATCTCCTGACCTTGTGATCCGCCCACCTCGGCCTCCCAAAGTGCTGGGATTACAGGCTTGAGCCACCGCGCCCAGCCAATCTTATGGATTCTTTATTGAGCAGTTGGACATTTGGTTTGTGTACATTTTCACGAGGTAAAAAAAAACGAACATCTGGGAGAGAGTACAGCTCTTAATAAAAATTTACTGACTTTAGTTGACCTGTGCTCAATAACCTGTCCATAAGGCAAAAGGCTTTGAAGTTATTGCACAGAAAAACCCAAAAGATACTTACTAAGCAACAACTGTGTCCAGAACCATGATCTCCAGGGTCAACATGTGAATGGGAACAGTAAGAGTGGTCGCATTGTTTATTATAAAACAATCTAGATCAGAGATTTCTTTACAAAATGTTCCTCAACACTATCTTCTGCCATTCCATATCCTTTCTTTCATTTATTCTAGTAAGGATGCTACAATGAGGACAAAATATTTCCCATAGTGAAACAAATGCATTAATTTTCTCTCAAGACATTTCTATAGTATTCGAACTGATAAAATTAAAAAAAGACAGAAAACAAAGAAAAAAACTCAAACATAAGAAACATTTCTACCTGCCTATAAAGCATGTCACTACAATTTTGTTTATTCCTATCAAAATTACATAGGTTTATCATAAGAGAAAATTCAAGCTATACACAAAATTATAAAACTAAAAATTGTCTAAAATCTTACCACTTTTAATATTTGTTTTATATCCTTCCAAATATGTATCTTTATATACATGCATATAGAAATACATACGAAAATGTAGATAATATTTTTATAATTAAAATGTTAAGTTTAAGTTTACTTGAATTTAGCAGAAAAACAATAGCATTGAGATTAATGAAGCTGGGCTAATTTTTCTTTCCAAAAAGATTAATTCTACTAAGTGATTTTAATCATTGTAATTTCTAGCTACAACTTTCAGCTTGAGATAGCATCAATGAATTCTTTACTTTGGGAGAAGGAAAATTAGCATTCTCATACTTTCTCCTACTTCTCCACCCCAAACCTTCCAGTATTTATTAGTTATGTTTTAAACTGTTAGAATTTATAAAATTTACCATCTGTCCTGCAACTACAATTCCCCAGATGTTCAGTCACAGGAAAACATTTACTGGATTTAATGTTCACCACCCCATTTTATTATAATTTTTATTCTTTACATTTTATTTTTATTGATCCCTTGGTTAGCTGAATTGCATCTTTTTTTTTTTTTCTGTAAAAGCAGTTCATGGTTCTATAGTTCTATCAGATTTGAGATGCATTGTCTGATACCTTTATAGCTGAATGATAAGTTGTTTGGGTAGAATATTTTTCAGTAAGAGGTTTTGTCTCCTGCCAGAAACTTGTGTTCATAACTCCTTTTTTTTATATCACTGAATGTGATTGTAGAGAAGCCTGAAGCCAGTCTGTTTTCTCTTCTTGGCAGTGATTTGCATCCCTTGCCTATACTCTTGAAGAACCATGTCCTTTATTTATGAAGGTTGATAATGCATCTGGTATATATTTTATGATTGTTTACCAATTATTTTTCAATTGTATTGCATGTTCTTTATTTTTGGAAATAAGTTCTCATTCTCTTGCCCTGGGTGGAGTGCAGTGGTGTGATGATCATAGCACTTGATGCAGCCTTGACCTCCTACGCTTAAACAGTCCTCCCTCAGCCTCCCAAGTAGCTGGAACTACCAGCATGCAATGCCACACCTGGATAATTAAAACCAATTTTCTTTTTTTTTTTTTGTAGAGATTGGGTCTTGCTATGTTGACTAGGCTGGTCTCAAACCACCGGCCTAAAGTGATTCTCCAACCTTGGGCTCTCAAAATACTGGGATAACAGGCATGAACCACTGCACCTGGCCTGCATGCTCTTTTATGCAACACACAGAATTCCTCTTTTAAGGAAAGATTTTCTGCAATGCAGACACATGAGCACAAACACATACGCAGAGGTCTTTGTCCTCCATATGTATAATGTCTTCTATAATTGCTTTAATCTTTGTCTTGCTTTTCTGCAAACACTATGTTCATATCAAGCCTTTTATCTATAACAGTAATTGCATTTTCAGACATGCAAGTTTGAGCTTTTCTAATTTATTTATTACTTCTGTAATTGCGTTACTTTGAATATTTTCTTACTTTTGCAATCTCAACTTTAATGAATTCTGTTGTTATAATTAAGTCATCTTTGATGTCTTTTTGAACTTTAAGCCTTTTTTTTTTTTAAATCTCGTTCTTTTAAAGTTCTTCTAGAATCTTAGCTTTTGTAGTGAGTGTGCTTCCCTTCCTTGGACTAGGCACCTCCCCCTGCCCAATGGGTTCTTCATTTATATTTCCCTTTCTCTTCCTTTCTTCCCTCCCTTCCATCTCCTCTTTCTTCCTCTCCCCTTACTTCTTCTCATTCTTTCCTCCCTTCTTTATTACCTCTTTCCTCCTTTTCTCACAAATCCCCACCAAACCTTATTTTTCATCTCACCATCCACATCTGGTATTCTTGTTTGGTTGCCATGTCATATCTTTTCTTCCCACCAAACTTTACTATGGACATCTCCAGATCTTCAAGTTTCCCTGATATAATCTCAGATACATTTTCTTATTGCACTTTACCTTCTTTTTTTTTTTTTTTTAAAGCATCAATTTCTGTTTGGTGGTTTGAGCTACAGTTTGAGTTATTGGTATTGCTTTTCATACATTATAGGTACAAAAATGGGAGAAGGAGGCAACTCAACTAGGATAGATTCTGTCACAAATCCTATTCCAGAATTCTTTACTCATCCAGAGATGCTTTTCACTCCGGTGGCCATCAGCTAGTGGCTCCAACCAAGAGTTGCCAGATTTAGCAAATAAAAATGTATGGTGAACAGTTAAATTTTAACATCATATAAACATCAAATATATATTTTAGTATAAATATGCCCCTTGCAATGTTGAGAACATATACTAATGTCTGTTCAGCTATTGCTGAATAATTTATGTTTTGCTCTATTTTTCTTTGACTTTTTCTCTGGTTAAGTGTGTGTGTACATACACACACACACACGCAAACACACATATATGTATGTTTGTGTCTGTGTATATTTATATATTTGTTGTTTATCTGCAATTAAAACTTAACTAGGTCTTCTGCATTTTATTTTGCAGTGTTTTTTAACTCAGCATACTTCCCTGGAAGATGACAAACTCTGGTTGCTTTTCTTGTTTTATTGAGGTCTTGGTGTGAATGTATTTTCTTGACTATGTATAAGGTTATCTACTGATGCCTTGGTCCACCTTTCCCAATATAGAATTTATTAGTGAAAGCTTTCAGAATTTTATTTAATCCTCTTTTAATTTCTACTTTTGGCAGGTAGGGGCTATGGTGGGGAAATGGTTAAAAGGTCCATCGAACCTTACTTCAGATAATATTCCAACTCTCTAGCTGGATACAGATTTTCAAAATTTTCTTTGTTCAGCTATTGCTGGATAATTTATTTCTGTTCTATTTGTCTTTGACTTTTTCTCTTGTTAAGTGTTGGAGGGAGAGATTCTATATTTTTGATTCACCCTTCCACTTTTATACATTTTGAAATTTTTGGTAAGTCTACCTAATATATTGGTTTCTTCCTTTGCTAAACTCTGAATCATATTGTTTGCTCAAAAAGAATTCCATGAACCACTGTTAAAGTTCTTTGGGGGGGTTTAGCTCTAAAGATTTTGGTCTAACAAAAAGGATAGCAATTCATACTATGCCTCACTTTTAACATATGTGAATTTTTATGAATTAATCAATCTGTCAATCCACAGAAAATCCTATATTTCAATTCTGATGCTGTAGTGGTTAGTTTGTGTTAATTTGATTAGGTCACATGATCCAGATATTCGTTCAAACACTATTCTAAATGTTTTCATGAGGCTTTTTTTAGATAAGATTAACATTCAGATGAGTAAACTTTGAGTAAAGCAGGTTATTCTTCATAATTTGAATACCCATATCTAAGTAGTTGAAGGCCTTAATAGAACGAAGACTGACCTTCCTTGAACAAGAAGGAATTCTACCAGAAAATTGTCTTTTGATTCAAACTGCAACTCTTCCCTGGATTTTTAACCTGCTGGTCTACCCTGCGGATTTTGGACTTGCCAGCCTCCATAATCATGTGAGCCAATTCATTAAAATCTCCCTCTCTCTGTATCTCTCTATATCTATCTCTCTATATCTATCTATCTATCTATCTATCTATCTATCTAGTATCTATATTTATATACATATACACATATCCTATTGGTTCTGTCTCTTTGGAGAACCCTGACTAATACGCATGTATAATCTAAATCTTGGCCCATATATATATATGTATTTTATATATTATACATAATATATAAATTAATTATATATGTATGAATATATATATATATTCTTATTGTTCTCTAATGTGTATTTTGTCTTAGCTTTTGGTAATGAGCATCCTCAGGCTCTGAATTCTTTTCACTATTTTGTCCTTAATGCCTGGTACAGCAGCGGTCCCCAGCCACTTTGGCACAAAGGATCAGTTTTGTCTAAGACAATTTTTCCATGGATGTGGGGGTGGGAGGGTAGGGGAATGATTTTGGGATGAAACTGTTCCACCTCACAGCATCAGGCATTAGATTTTCCTAAGGAATGCGTAACCTAGATCCCTCCCATGCACAGTTCACAACAGGGTTCGCACTCCTGTGAGAATCTAATGCCACCACTGACCTGATAGGAGGCAGAGCTCAGGTGGTAATGCTCCCCTTATGTGCTGCTCACCTCCTGCTGTGTGGCCCAGTTCCTAATAGGCCTCGAATCAGTACCAGTCCATAGCCTGGGGGTTGTAGAGATGTGAAAATTCAAGAGGATAAGTTGTTTTAAAAATTCCATGTTCTTAGTAGAAATATTGCCACTGTTGTTATTCTAGGTTTTTAATTGAAAGCTGGAATACAAAAAGAAAAATGAACACTGTGGAGTTTAATACATTGGGTTGATGTGATAAGA
This sequence comes from Chlorocebus sabaeus, assembly GCF_047675955.1. Classification (NCBI taxonomy): domain Eukaryota; kingdom Metazoa; phylum Chordata; class Mammalia; order Primates; family Cercopithecidae; genus Chlorocebus; species Chlorocebus sabaeus. The sequence continues at coordinate 27,611,048 of NC_132904.1, read as the reverse complement.
AACCTTTTGTTGTTGCTTGTTCTCCCTACTATCAAATAATTTTTATTTACGCTTAAATTTTGAAGGATTATTAAGAATATGCTATTTCAAAAGATGAGTAATGTATTTTGCATAGGGAAAATAGCACATATGAATCACAGGGTAGTAAAACAGAGACAATTGTATAAACTTGGTGCCTAGAAAAATATTTTTCAGACTTGTCTGACAGCCGCCTGCACCAGAATCCCACAGGGTACACGTTAAAAATGTGAATTTGAGGGCCTCATTTTAGACCTATTCAGTCACAGTTTTAGAATGCACCAACCAGGGTTTGGAATAAAAGCAAACAAATAAATAAACAAAACCTCAGGAGATTCAGGTGAGAGTGGTTTGTATATATTCTCAGGTTTGAGAACTACTGCATTAGAATTTTGAGATTATTAGAATGCTTTGGAGGGAACCAGATTATGCAGAGCTTAGTTTGCCACAGTAAGCAATGTGGACTTTGTCCTGTGGGATGTAAAAAATCTATGGCCAAGGTCTCAACAGATGAAGGTTTTCACTGAATTTGCTTTTTGAAAGATCACTGAGTTAGGCCTGCCAATGGAGAGCTGGAGGTTTTTCTCAGGCTTTTGGTCCTTCGATGTGTCTGTTTCCTTTTGTGTTTTATTTTCTATATTTAAAAAATGCACAGTATTCAAATATATATTCATTTTATAATAAAATACTAAATGAAAACTTTGTGCTAAATTATCCTCATTTTAAATGCCATAATAGACATGGAACAATAAACAAATGAGCTTGATGAGGCCTGAGGTAGGGAGAAGCCTCTCAGGCAAGGCAAAGAATAATAACCTGAAATAATTCCTCAAATAGTCTGCCCTTACCACAGCTAGGGAAGAAGATCCATTTTATGATACTGTTGAAAAAGAAATTATTCTGACTCTTGTTAAATGGTAAGGCAAACTATTCAGGTCTATTGAGGTACATATAAGGACTCCTGCAAGGGGATTTTGCAATGGGCAAGAGAGAGTGGACTCAACTCCAGAACAACAAGGAAACTGGGGATTTATAGTTATGGAGCAGAATGGGTGTGTCGGTGAAAAGAAAATTACTAAAAGGAAACATGAAGAGAAGGAGGTATTCTGGCCCAACTGATGACAATTCCTGCTAACACTGAGCTCTTAAGGACATGTCCAATGGGCCCACCTAAAGCTTGGTTAAGGAGGGCATCTTTGTCAACATGTAAAGAAACATTTAGGTAGTTATACAATTGAAAAAGTAAAAAGTGATAGAATGGGAATCAAGGGTTGCCAAAGGAAAGTTAAGAAATGTTCTAAAATTTAACCAAAAATATGAGCTGGAGAAAATGCAAAGAAATAAAAGACCAAACAAAGCCCTTGTTGGATTCCACGTAGCTAAACCTTTTATTTTTCTTAATTTTACTATTTTTTCTAGTGAGCAGTTGGCCTACTTCCTTCAAAGACTAATTCTATTTGTTTCTTTCCAAGTTGGAAATACATTCATGAAGGCAATAATGGGAACAGGCATAGGAGCAATCAAGCTAGGAAAGGATGAATATTCTTTGGCTAAGCATTTATCAAGTTAGTGTGGCTGCTAGATAATAAGACAAGATGTAAAACCATGCTTTTTCACTCTCATCGAAACGAAGTGTGTTGCTATCATATTAATTTTGTACTTGTATTCTCGAGGGAGTAGGATGTCAAAAGAACAAGTATGTTTGGATTAGTAATAACTATTCGCAAGCCACTGGAACCCCTCTCCATAAAGTTAACAACATATTTAGATGTCAAATGCAATTTTTTCACTTTTCTATAATCAAAAGTCAGTGTTCTTCTGTAGGCTATTCCCTCTTGCACAATCAGTGCTGCTGATTTCATGTGATTGCTTTGCTTTTCCCTTCCCTAAGAACTAAATGATTAATTGGCAGTGTGATCTATTGGCCATTGTTTTTCTAAATTTTCTTATAAATAGCACTTATCAAATATCTAAGCATTACAGAATTTAGTACATTCACAGAGATATAAATACCTAACAGTATTGGCTAAATCACAGCAACTCAAACACTATTCCCTGTTTATCAGATACACTTGAAAAATCTAACTTCTAGCTCTAGTCAAATTTAGACAGCTATCTCCATCGGTAAACATTAATATAAGAAGAAGTTATGAGTAACAAAAAATAAAAAGAAAGTGAAGGGAAAGAAACATGTGGAAGGTTGAAAATTAAAACTAAACCTAAAAATTATATAATGTGTGATGGTCATAGAATCAACCTTCTCTTTATCCTAGAGGGAGCTTTCTATGTATTTGTTATTTTAAAACTGATATTTCAATGTGTACAGAATTGAACTAATTCCAAACATTGTTGGTAGGAAGAAAAATGGAAAATTGCACAAAATTTTGTGTATGTTCATTGATTTGAATATTAATAAATTTAAAACATAAACAAAAAATAGACTATGAGTAATAGCCTGCCAAATACAACAGTGACTTTTTTTATGCAAAGAAACAATTTCAGCATCATCTTTTTATAAAAATATTTTATGTTTAAGATAGCTTGCTGCACTTCAAATTGTATAAATGTGGAAAATGCTCCCCCATATGAGCCTGTTGAATTCTTATTATGTTACATCCCCATCTTTCTTCATGTTGCACTGAACTTGTAGAGAGAGATGTATTCCTATCCACAGTGCAGCTTATATTTAAAGCACTCCATAATTGAGTCTTTATTCCTTTCTTTGTAGGATTACTTATAATTGCAGAGGAATACTCAGTCATTTTGTGTAAACCTAAAGAAGAAACCATGCATCCAATTGAATTAAGCAAAATGTGCAATGGCAAGAAAATTAAGTGGAAGAATTAAGCAGAAAATGGATAAAACATTTTATTAATGCTGTGCATGCACTCTGAGTTTAAATCATTGTATAAATGACAAACTTAATGAGTAGCATCACACAAGTATGGGAAAATAAAATAATTGGCTGCTTTATTTAACATAGTCTTCTCCAGTAGACATCCATGCCTTTGGGCTAAAAAGTAAAAATTTGGGGGAAGGCTGGATCTCAAAGTGAAAGCAACATAACATCTTCATGATTCTATGTATGTGATGTTAGATTTGCTCCATGGCATTCTATGAATCTGTTGAAGGTCAAGACTGGGACTCTGCAGGCCTAAGTTTGAACAACCAGTTAAGAGAACAATCCCTCTTTTCTGTGCTTCCTGTGATCTACCTTTAGTGGTAGGTGTTTTGGAAGTTTCTCCCATTCCCACAAACCTGAGAAAAAAATAAGGCTTTAAGTTAAAACTTCTTGCTCTTCTTAATCAGTTTACTTAAAAGCGCAGATGGAATGAGTATTTCCTTTCCTTGTTCACTTAACATACGTTTATTGATGCGCACTATGTATTAAGTACTATGCTGGGGACTAACAACACGAATGTGAAAGACTTGCCATAAAGTTGCTAGCAGTCTAGTAACAGTAACAAAATTATAGGTTGCAAATGTTATGATAAAGGGAAATACAAGATCAAAGACAGCACAAAGGAAGGTGAGGGAATCAGCTTCCAGCTGGACTGCTGCTTTGGTCTTCTTTCTTAAAGCCAAATGATTATGCAGCAATTTGCTGAAATTATAAATCCAATGCTGCAAACAATACACATTTCTAGTGCTCAATGTGTTGCTCATGGCTTCCATATTGAGCAGTGTAGAATTGGACTTTTTTTTTTTTTTAATCACAGGAGATTCTTTTAAACAGTGCTGGTTTAGCTAATAAAGCAAGGGTTTGAAGTCCAAGCAGAGCACAAGATTTTGTTTGAGTTAAACTTCAAGGGTGACGAGTTCTAGGGTGTTGAAGCAGCTAGTGTTAATGGGGCATTGTATAAAGAGATGAGAGCTATGTAGAGAGATTATAAAATTTGTCTGCATAAGAAAGAACTTCCTGAACACTACTCTACACTGAGTATACACACACAGTAAGACTCCACAAAGATAGTGGCTACTGTGTAACTGAGATCTGAACAGACACTAGTGGTCATACAGTGCTGGGAGACATTAGATATATTACAGTCAGAGTAATCTTGGTGAGAACCTCAAACCTTCAAGTTTGGTTATAGAAAATCCCCACCTTGATAGTAATGACAACACCCTGGAGGAAGGGATATGCTCTCAAGACTAAGGACAAATATCAATGTAGCTCCATATTAATAAACAAGCCGGAAATGCTGAACTTTTTAGATGTGAAGGTTACTGATGCTTGCACCTCACCTTGAAATGTATCAACAAATGACATATGGATAGATAAATAGATGTAAAACCAAATCAACATAGCAAAGTTTTGACAATTGTAAAAAATGGCGGTATATGAATTTTCACTCACATGAGAGGTATATAAGAGGTTGTTGCCTAGAACTATCTCAAAATGATGGGATTTGAGTTTTCACTCATATACTACCATCACTGTATAATTCTTTCATTATTTCTGTCTATAACAATTTTCTTAAAATATTGCCAGGGAAAAACAAAAAAAATGTGTGAAAGTATAGAAAAGATTTGCTAGAACTGTTTCAGTTGGCCAGACTAAAACATAGTACTTTTTCAATAAAGACAGTATAACAGATACTCTAAATGTAGTATCTATATTATCTAAGCATACAATAATAAATTCATAAGTATATGACAAAGCAGAAATGTATAACACAAAATACAACATAAGAAAAGCGGTAGTCAATATAAATAGATCCTGAGATGCTCCACCTGATAAAATTAGAAGACTAGAAATTTAAAACCCCATTGTGAACATATTTAAGAAATTCAAGAAAAAGAAAATGGGGAAAAATGTCCATCAGTATAGGAATAAATAAACTCTTGTGTAATGTATTCATACAATGAAATATTGTTACCAGCAATAGATAGAACACCATGACTAAATCTCAAGAAAATGATATTAAGGAAATAAACCATTCAAAAAAAAGAGTACTAAATATATGAGTCCTTTTATATAAAATCCATAAACAAAGCCATTAAGATGGGCATTAAAATGGTGATTTCTTTTGGAGTGTGAAGATGGACAGGAAAGGGCTATGAGAAAACTCTCTGGGGTGATGGGACTATTCTACATCTTCATTGAAGTGTCGGCTTCACAGGTTTATACATGTATCAAGACCCATCAAATTGTGCACTTAATATCTGTGATTTCCAAATGTATATAAATTTTGTCACAATGAAGTAAAAAAAATTTATGCATGTATGTACAAATAATGGCAAGTCGAAAATTAACTTTTTTCTTGAGCCTTACTTAGATAATGTTTTGACATTAAAATCAAAAACAGTATTTCTCTTATCTCATATTTCTATTTAAATTTGTTACATTAAAATGACAAAGTAATCTATGAGGGATGATTCATATTGATTGAATATAATAGTAATATTAACATAACTGTATACTTACAAGCCTACAGAAAATGCTAAGAACTTTACATGTGTTATCTAATTTAATCCTTTATAACAACTTTATAAAATAAATTATAATCTCTAGAGATTAAAAGAGTAGGGCAAGAGATAAATTATGTTGTTTAACGTCACACATCTAATAATAAGTGGAGCTGAAATGAAATCTTAGCTGTTCTGATCCTCAAACCTATACTAATAACCTAGTAATTTTATGCTTTCTTTGTTTTTTAAGAAAGGCAACCCTTTAATAAAATTGAATTTATTTTGGCATATAGAAGTGAATACTTTGTATTCTTTACGTAGGGCAACCAGATTATTCATCCAGATTTCTTATCATATTTATTTCCAACCTGCTGAGGGTTTTAAGTGATATCTTTCTTTCTTTGACATCTGTGTAGCAGGACCACAGCTAGTATATAAGTGAGAGAAGACAGCATAATACACATTCAATTAATGGTAAATTATAGTAGTAGTAATGATATAAAACTATCTATAATAACAGTAAACTTCTGGGTAAAGACGAGCATGAACATTTACTCAGAGGCCTATGCCAAGAACTATCTCAAAGTGATTGGATTTGAATATTTTATTTTAATTATTTTATGATTTAACTAGGTGAAATTATAATCAAATTGAACTGCTTTATGTCTTTTTAATTTAATTGGAGCTCCATTTTCTTTAAATACTGCAATGTTTAAAAAGATATTATGCAGTATTGCTATGGCCCTAAGTCTTGTCTTCTCTCTCTCCTCTACTTCTCTCTGAAAAAAAGTTAATACGGTTGTAATTGGAGTACCTTTGGTGAAAAATCATCTCAAAATTCCTTATCTTCCTCCAGGACTTTGACAAAAAGTGAAACTTTCCAGAGACATCCTTTAAATTCTTTGAGATTTAATTCATCTAGAAAATGTTCTCAATAGAACATGTAGCTGGTCCTAAGCATATTTTACCTGTGTGATTCTCTTCCAATAGTTACACAGAGCTAATTTATACAAAGTAGTTAAATATTCACTTAAAAAGTAAAGGCTTAAGCTAATAACACATCTTTAAATGGTAGGAAAATTGTGATAATTTTCTCAAAGAAACCTGTTCCCAAATTCTATAACTTCCTCTTCTGATGTTACATTGGGAAAATTATTTAATCTTTTAAAGTTTAAATTTCCTTTTTTTGAAAAATTTGGAACCAGCGTTAAAGGATTTTTGTGAGGATTAAGTCAGTAAAACTTGTTGAATAGTTGATGGTGAATGGAATTTGTTAACAAATGGTAAAATATGCCATGGCATTTTATTCCTATAACAGAAGCAGAGGAATACCATGTATTCATAGTATAAAATTCAACCTAGAAATATAGGCACTAACTGTGTTATCGTTTTGTAACTTAAAAGCTCATGAGAACTTCTGTATTTCCACATATGACAAGCACAAACTTTTTTGCTTGACTTTTATAACTTTTATAACTCGCCGTACTTTACTCCCTCTCTATATATCTCTGTCATATCGGCTGTCATTTTTTGAACCTCCCCAAAAATCTCCAGGCTGCCTACCATTCTATTCAAATAAAAAATGTTCTCTAATTTTCTTTTATTTATCCATTTACTAAAAATGAGTCAGTTTATTGATTTATTCATCTGTATATTTATCAACAGATTTTTATCAAAGCTGTTTTATTTTTTATTATTGTTTTTTATTATACTTTAAGTTCTAGGGTACATGTGCACAACATGCAGGTTTGTTACATATGTATACATGTGCCATGTTGGTGTGCTGCACTCATTAACTCATCATTTACATTAGGTACATCTCCTAATGCTATCCCTCTCCCCCTCCCCACTCCCCACAACAGGCCCTGGTGTGTGATGTTCCCCTTCCTGTGTCCAAGTGATCTCATTGTTCAATTCCTACCTGTGAGTGAGAACATGTGGTGTTTGGTTTTCTGTTCTTTCGATAGTTTGCTAAGAATGATGGTTTCCAGCTGCACCCATGTCCCTACAGAGGACAAAAACTCATCCTTTTTTATGGCTGCATAGTATTCCATGGTATATATGTGCCACATTTTCTTAATCCAGTCTGTCACTGATGGACATTTGGGTTGATTCCAAGTCTTTGCTATTGTGAATAGTGCCGCAATAAACATGTGTGCATGTATCTTTATAGCAGCATGATTTATAATCCTTTGGGTATATACCCAGTAATGGGATGGCTGGGTCAAATGGTATTTCTAGTTCTAGATCCTTGAGGAATTGCCACACTGTTTTCCACAATGGTTGAACTAGTTTACAGTCCCACCAACAGTGTAAAAGTGTTCCTGTTTCTCCACATCCTCTCCAGCACCTGTTGTTTCCTGACTTTTCAATGATTGCCATTCTAACTGGTGTGAGATGGTATCTCATTGTGGTTTTGATTTGCATATCTCTGATGGCCAGTGATGATGAGCATTTTTTCATGTGTCTGTTGGCTGTATGAATGTCTTCTTTTGAGAAGTGTCTGTTCATATCCTTTGCCCACTTTATGATGGGGTTGTTTGTTTTTTTCTTGTAAATTTGTTTGAGTTCTTTGTAGGTTCTGGATATTAGCCCTTTGTCAGATGAGTAGATTGCAAAAATTTTCTCCCATTCTGTAGGTTGCCTGTTCACTCTGATGGTAGTTTCTTTTGCTGTGCAGAAGCTCTTTAGTTTAATTAGATCCCATTTGTCAATGTTGGCTTTTGTTGCCATTGCTTTTGGTGTTTTAGACATGAAGTCCTTGCCCATGCCTATGTCCTGAATGGTATTACCTAGGTTTTCTTCTAGGGTTTTTATGGTTTTAGGTCTAACATTTAAGTCTCTAATCCATCTTGAATTATTTTTTATTTAAGGAGTAAGGAAAGGATCCAGTTTCAGCTTTCTGCTTATGGCTAGCCAAATTTGCCAGCACCATTTATTAAATAGGGAATCCTTTCCCCATTTCTTGTTTTTGTCAGGTTTGTCAATGACCAGATGACTGTAGATGTGTGGTATTATTTCTGAGGTCTCTGTTCTGTTCCATTGGTCTATATCTCTGTTTTGGTACCAGTACCATGCTGTTTTGGTTACTGTAGCCTTGTAGTATAGTTTGAAGTCAGGTAGCGTGATGCCTCCAATCAAAGCTGTTTTAATCCAGCAACTCCACTAAGCAGAATGAATAAAAAGGTGAAACAGATAAAACTTACTTTTTGTTTTCCTGGAGCTGACACTATAAAAGTGGAAAGAAATATCAAACAACGTCTTACATAATTAAATATAGTCATGCTATGAAGGAGAAATGCAAGGTGTTCTCAGTGCAAACACCAGAGCAAAGAAACACAATATTAGGACTGGCCATATAATTTCAAGTGCTCCATGCAAAATGAAATTTCAGCCTCTTATTCAAAAATTACTAAGAATTTGAAGATTATGACAATGGAACAAGTATAGTACTCTCTGGAAATGTAAAGATTGTATGTCCAGGAAGCCATTTTTGCATTCTATAGAGGACCAGGGACAGTTTTCCTGCAGGAGTGTTCATTTCAACGGAGACCTAAAGGATGAAGGGGGTTAGGTCGAACATTTCAGACTTGCATTTTCATTTGTCATTTCCCTTTGGGGATAATGTACTGTCCTGAGCTGTAAGCCTGATATGTTAATACCAATGGATTATTCAGTTTTTTCTATCTTGCTTTGATTGTTTGTGAAAGATGGATACTTACCCTGCTAGGTCAAGTTTCATCATATATATGAATCAGAAAGCAAAAATTAAGGCTGGAATTTTATGATTCAGAACGTAAAATAAAAATTCGAAGTATGTTTCAGTCATCATTCCTTAAATATTGATTGGCCTACATTGGCTTGGGAATTTGGAGATCTGAGTTCTCATCTTGGGTCTGCCTCTGACCTTGAACAAGGTACTCTTTGGATCAAAGCTTTCTAATCAGAGAAAACAAATTTTTACTTAAGATTTATTTTAGTCTGAATCTCTAACCTACTGGCAATAGAATTTCCTAATTTTCTTTAGTAAAAAATACAGTAGTTCATTTTATTTTGGTCTACATTTTTGGAACATAAAGTCACAGTGTTGGCTGAATCGCTGCTAGCATAAATACAGCAATAGCTGCCAAAGGCCATCTTCAACAGGCAATCTCTTTTCTTTTCTTTTTTTTTTTTTTTTAATTTATTTATTATTATTATACTTTAAGTTGTAGGGTACATGTGCACAACGTGCAGGTTTGTTACATATGTATACTTGTGCAATCTCTTTTCTTAAACAACCATGTTAAATCCCTAAGGTGACCAGTGCTATACCATTCTTCTGTTAGTTAAAGGTCACCACTACTAGCAACCAAGTTTTGTACCTCCCTGGGGTAGCTGCTTAAAACTGCATTCATTGTCTATATTAACTTCTCTACTTCATCTGTTAAATATCAAGGTAATTAAAGACTTATATAGACATTGAATCACTTTATGCTCAAGAAGAGACTCTTTTTAGACTAAAAATCTTCAGGCAATGCAGTCTCAGAAAGGTGAAATGAAAGTACTTTCAGATTTCTGGAAACATTCTCTTCCTTGGTAAGTTTACTATTGCATTTGGGCAATTTGAGTACCTCTGGTAATTGCAAATTTAAGCTGTAATAGTCCTAGTTTAGGTTACTCTGTGATAACAAAGACCCCCAAATTTCAGAGACTTAACAAAAGTCTTGTTTGTTATGAAAACCTTTGTAGTTATAGACAAATGTCCTCCATGACACCACTCAGTATTACAGACAAACAGAATCACTTCTTCCATCATGTAGTATGTACTATTAAGATTGTGGGAACTCCTTGATGCATCAAGAAAACAAAAAAACACTCTCACTAAAATTAACTATTGAATCTTTTAGTGACACACATTATATTTGCTTACAAACCATTGGCTAGAGATATATAGCTGAGCCTAATTTTATGGGTTTAGAGATGTGTAAACCTCTAAGCACTCAGAAAAGAAGGTGAACTCTAAGAAGTCTTTATCACATTTCCATGCAACAAAAGCTGTTATCAAAGAAAAGTCTGTCTGGAACTTTTGGTTTTCTTATAATTAAGTTTAAATTAAAGCATATTAACCTACATAGATTCCAGTAGTCTAGAAGGCCAAGAACACACACATGAGCTCTTCCAACTGTTCATTTGGTATCGTTGGTTTATTATTCTGGCACTTGATTTAGCTTATTTAGTTATAGTATGTCTGTGCGTTTCTGTTTCTGTATTGCTGTGTTTCCTTCTTTCATTGTGTAATGTATATTGAGTTCTCACTGTTTTCTAAGAGACTATAATTAAGGTATAATCCCTTTCTTCAAGGAGGTCTCAATAGTCTTTGAACATCAGTTAGGCCCATAAATAAACATAGTTCCCCAAATTACACATTATAGAGGTACTATATTCAGTCTCAATCATACACAAATTGGCCTTTTGATAGCATGTCTTAAAATTTTGAGGTATGTACAAATTATATTTTCCACACTTTATGGCATATGAATATATCATCTCAGCTGAATATTTGCCAAGATATTAAAGCAAATCCAGAGATCTTGAATGATAAAATAAGTTTTAGTATTATTTACAGACACCTCTGTAACCCACTGCTATGAACGAGTAGGTAGTTTTTTATATCATAGCAAAATTTCGCAGCTAGTTTTTTTGTTGTTGTTGTTGTTTTTTTTTTTTTTTTTTTTGTGCCATTACTAAGTATGGTATCTAAAGCATTTGAAGTGCTTTTCGATTAGCAACATAGAATATTATGTCTTTAGTAGTTTAGAAATATGACATACAAGGTGTTTAGGGATTTGTGCACAAACTCTTCTATGCATTATCTACAGTTTATGATTGGTTGAAACCTTATGTAAACCATGCATTATTTAAGACGGACTGTCTATGGGATGTATTAATGCACCACCTCTGTTTGCTATTTTATTCAGTACCTTTTGATACCTAACATACAGCAGGCATTTTTATAAGCATTCAATAAGTAATTGGAAATAAAACACAATTCCAAACTTTCTGAAACTTTCTGTTTATTGGAGGAAATACACATTTAAAAACACAGTATAGGAAGTTGTGTGGTAGAGGTAGCAGAAGGTGCCTGAACAGAGGTACCTTCTCTATCTTGGAGGACAGTATATATGTTTGTGGTGTGTGCACATGCAAGCGTGTGTGTAAGAGAGAATCATGGAACTCATAAATCAAACAAATTAATAAGGGGGAGTAAGAAAGTGTCCATAGGAGGAATCAACATATGAGAAGGCCTTTTATGTGTGACGGAATATGACATGGACCAAAATGGAGAGAAATTCAGTGAAGATTGTAGAATACCAGAGAGAGGCTTGCAAGATAAGAACGCAGACAAAGGTGGGCAAGATCACAAAGGCGTTATGAAGTCATTGGAAGTTAAATCTAAAAGGCAGTGGCCTTGGAAGTATTGAAGGAGGGGGTTACACAATCATATTTGTGTTTTCTGGATATGGTAGGTTGGAGGGGAGAAAGAGAGAAGGTAAGGGTATCAGCTGAAATACATTAATCGAGGCAGAGAATGACTGCCTTGGACTAGAGTAGAAGTAACAGGCAGTGAGAATGAATGGATCAAAGAGACCTTCAGGAGACAAAATGAGCAGAACTTAGTGGTTGATTTCATGTAGATGACAGAACGAAAGAAACGTAGAATTCAAGAATGATTCCCAGATTCCTAACACAGGTAATTGGGTAGATGGTAATGGAACTTACCAACATGGGGACAATAAAAATATATGGAAATATAGGAAAGCATAGTAAATATAAGCTTTGTTTTGAAAAAGTTTAGCTGGAGGTACTTCTGATATGCAAATATCCAGAAGCTCAGTGGGGAAGCTTTGGCAATGGAAATAGATATGGTAATATTCAGAATGGTTCTAAATTCTACCTATGATTAATTCCAACTTAAAAAATTATTTTTCTTGGTTGTCTTGCAATTTTCACCATAATTTTTCATTATAATTTTATATTTTAATATTCCTGAATGTAAAATTTATATGCCTATTTAGAAAAATAGATCAAGAATTACAATAAATCTGTCACCAGTAAAAACACATAGGCTACTGAGAGAAATTCAGAAATACCTAAAACTGAGAAATATTGTTTCAGGGTGGAATTATCTTTTTGTGGAATTTTAGTGTAGAATACTTAAAGTTAACTCGAAAAAAAAAAAAGTTGATAAAGCATGATCCCACTATGATTGATTTCATAAAGTAACACAACTATATAAGAACCATGATTTCTTCCTCTTTGCTAGTTTGAAATGTTTTATTATTTTAGAAATTCAAGTGGGCCTAACACTTGATGTTTACAATGTAAAAAAAAATCCTGAACATTGTTATTATTGGCTATTAATCTGATAGTAATATTTAAAGGTCAGATAACTTTTGAAAACGGAGAGAAATCTAGGAATAATACCATAGTAAATTCAAAAGATCTAAACAAATAAAATTGCTTTAAATTGCCTTAATAGTCTTTGTCATAATAAAATGTAAACCTCATATAATTGGATGTAGGATGGTAGAGTTCTGTACTATAGGCAAGACCTAATATATTTGAGGTCAAAAAGAGACTGCCAAAGTTGGGGGGAGTAAAGGAAGCTGTCCCTGTTTAGTGACCCTATCTAAATAGAAGTTAAAATATGCTTGAAAGACATATTTGAATGGCTGCTTTGACACAGAGCTTATTCAGTTATCTGACTTATATTTAAATAAAAACACAAGAATTATTGTTTATTCCATTGGCGTCTGTTCATCTTATTTAAGAAATATCTCTAACTACACATTAATTTATAAAGATTTTCGATGAGATATGGAAGCCTTTTTAAAGACTGAAATATTGATTGATGCAAGAAAAGTAAGTAAATGTGCACAGATGGATTCAAGTCTATGACATAGAAAAATAAAGGAGTAAAAGGCCATGGGATTCAAAGTCTGGAGGCTTCAGCTTACTCCAGCAGTCACTGTGACATTTGGTGAGAACATATCATTTTAGGATAATTTGCCTTTTGATCTTCTTAGTATGTTCAGTTTGGAAGGGGAAAGTAATTTTGTAAGGAAATAGACGTGAATACTTACATTGATTAATATAGTTGAAATTATATGCAAAGTGACTTTAACACCTGGCTCAGCTGGATGGGAAGGTCTTGGTTGGTTTTCAAACCCAAGGTAGGATTTGCATTCTTTGTTCATGAAAGAAGGTACAATCTGGATGAAATGAATGCTTTTCTTGTTTACTTTGTAATGAGAAGAATAGTTTACAAATTGATCTATTGCGTATGTTCTTTTTCTAATAGGTTCTTTCAATGAGTAACTGCAAACTCTAACTAGATGTTTCATAGCAAATAGCATAACCCTTACAATACAAAGGTAATCTGAAGCCTGGATTAAGAGAGATGTTTAGGTACATTATTTAATCATTTTCATTTCTTTCAGGGGGAGGTTGTGTGATGATGGCACTGATATTGGTAAAAACAAAAGAGGCTGGTTTAAATGCCATGTATCAGTTAACTTTTGCTGTATAAACAAACTATGCTAAAACATAGGACTTCAACAACAACTATTTATTTATTCAGGATTTTCTGAGTCAGCAATTTGATGAGGGCAATTATTTTCCTAATCTTTTCTGCCATGCTTATTCATGTGGCTGCAGTCAGCTGGCTGATGGGTGGGTGGATGGTTGGCCTAGGATGCCCTCTAGGCAACAGAAGAATGTAAATAAGTAGTTTTATTGGACATTGAGAACTAGATTACCTAATAAGCTTCTCAGTTTCCCTAATTTGTCAAGAAGTTCTGAACTAAATATGATGATGAATGAAGCAGCAACTAGCTTATTCCGGAGAAAGTATATTAATTATTGACCTTTTAAAATAAGCTTGAAAACAATCTTTTTAAAATGTACTTTTTCCTTCTTTAATTCAGTTTAGAGTGGGGTATAATTATAAACAAATAATTATCATCAAACACTGCAGAGTTCCACACCTTTCCATATTATATTCTGGAAATTTGTTTTTTTCTTTTGAAAATAGCAGGGAGTTAGAATTGATTGTGTAAGTAGGTTTCTACACCATTTCAGCTGGGAGGTGTAAGTTTTAGTATCAAAGGAAAAAGAACATCAGAAGGGATTAAAAACTTGTTCAGGAAAAGAGAAGAATAAAAAGCAAATGTGTACTTTTTAAAGCTCATCTCTTCGTTAAGATTTAAAATGTTATCTGATTATTAATTCCTCATTGTATACTCAAAAAGTAGTGACTAATAGACTTTAATTTCTACACTGAAATTCTTTCTTTTTCATTCTACATTTTGCAACCTTGTTTTGACAAAGTTAGGCATTGCTTTATGGCACATACATGATAGGAAATGGATCTTTAGACAAGTCTATCATCAATGCCTTTTGAAGTCAAATAAGCATCATGGAATGTTATTCCAAAAGAAGATGTAGTTTGACACCTGTGGAAAAATGTTTTCTACCTTGTAGTTACTTTGAATAGCTTATACTTGTCTAATATTGAAGCAACAGTTACCTTAAGAGATTTCTTCTTGATGCAGTCTTCAGAAGGACTAGCAACACTCAAAGCTACCCAAATAATAACCATTTCAAAAGAATTAAAGAAGACAAAAATGAATATATTCAATTTCAGTATATGCTAAGATATAAGGAAAGTAAGATGTATTATTCAGGGTTATAAATGACAGGTGCATGCATGGTGCACCAATTGTAGTATAATTATTTCCTTCTCAGATGTTTGCCTCTCAAAACTCTTTTTTTTTTTTTTTTGCTGATTTATTTTCTGGAATCTGGGGAAAACAAGAATGAATGATTTTTTCCTTATCATTACTAAGCTGCTTAATTTCAAGAACTCCTTCCAGCTAAGGTATCCAGCTGGGCTATACTGGATGATAAGGCTTATACTAATTCATCTGCAGCATCTTGATAAACAATCTTTAATAATGGATGATGGGAATTTAGTTTTTACCTGACGAGAGAAGCAAGTCTTCAGGCTGTTAAGAAGTGTTACACAAACTAAACTGAAGTTATACAGAACTCTGAAAATAATACCTCGTGTATATCTCCGAGTCAACATGTCCCTGGAAGCTTACAGAAAAAAAAAATTCCTCTTAATTCAATGAGTATGTCTGACTTAATATCTCATTAATTCACACCAAATGTGCAATAAATTTGTGAAAATAAAACTGCTATGAGACTTTAAGCAAATAGTCTTTTAGTATCTATAGCACTGCTATAACTCAAATTAGACTAACAACATATTATCAGGTATATGACTTTTAGAGATCCTGCTTTAATCAAGTGAAGCATTTGTAGCTTGCTTATGAAATGTGTATAAAGGACATGAAAACTAGTAGGACAACCTGTTTCATAATCGTATTTACCCTTTATTTTGCTCAGTAAACACCTTTATTAAAGAGAATGCAAAGATAAACATAGACAGGGGCTAAATTATCCTTTTTAGTCTAAAATAATAGTTCTTCACTTTTTAGTGAACCATAATGTCATTTATTACATCCTGACAGTTCTAGTAAAATGTGGAAATGGTTGACCAAAACTGGCAACAAAAAATCTTGTTGCTAGCTAGCATTGCAGTTTAAGTATAAAAGCATAAATATAGTAACCGTAGGAGCCATATAATTGCTACTGATAGAACTTAAAACCTTTAGAGCTTTTGGCAATTCAAGGAGATTCAGAAACTGATGAGTTATGTATTAGTAAATGGGAAGCAGAAATTTAACAGTTGTTTAGGAAAGACAAGTGGTTTTCTGAAATAAGAAATAGACTTCCAATAAGCAGCATTGTTGTCTAGGGCTTATTAAGTAATAAAAAGGAAAATATTCTCAGTTGTAAAACAAGTGGAGAGATGAAAGAGATGCAGAAATGAGTAATCATGATTTTTACCATTTATTGAATACCTTCTGTGGGTCAGGCACACATTACATATATTGCATTCTTCGTAACATCCCACACAAAGCATTTTGCCTTCACTTTATGGTTGAGGAAAGTGAAGTTCAAGAAGTCAAATTTACAGCTAATGAGTTTTTTTTTCCCCCCCACTATCATACAAAGTCCACAATGATCTATAGGAGTAATTGAACACAGGTATGGTGAAAGCAAAGCCCACATTCCTTTATTCACATGCTAGCACTTATTGCTTTTTAAGAAAAGTGCATCTTTGAGTCACTAGAGGTTCTTTTAAAGGGTTTGGGTTTAAACTGTTGGGAATCCTCTAAAGAAGAATCATAGATTGGATGAGAATTTAGAAAACATGATTTCAGGTTAATTCTACAGATGAAGATTTGATTAAAATAAAGTCAAGCAGAGGGATGTATGGGGGTAAATGGGACACTGATTGTCACTGAAAACACAAAACATAAGTAGCTACCTAATTTGCCAGCTTATTTATCTTAACTGGGTATTATTTGATTACATCATACTATTTTTGTTTCCATGACATAATTCAATACTTTAATCAACTTCTGTATTTTTAGCTTTTGCTAAGCCAACATGCAAATCCATTATAAAATCTGTTTTCCTAAGAGTAAATCAAGCAATACTATTTCATAAAACCAAAACATCACCAACATGCAAAATAAACAAGCAAAGAAAAGCAAACACTAGATACCGATTCGGCATTTAATATATTTCCACTATTTAAATGGAGAAGTAGAAATGCATGCCTCTGAGAAACAGCTAAAATTTCAAAAATTTATAACACAGATATAACGAAAAGTAACTTTGGCCTTTTTGGTTTAAAATAAAAGTAAAAGGGAGCTCTTCTTTTAGTGTTTTTTTTTTTTTTTCTTCAATAATTGTGATGGCTTTCCAGAAATTTTCTCTTGAAGATTTAGAACATGATCTTGATGATGTATCATTTCATATTGGAATTTGAGATATTTTACAAGTGCCCAACTATTCATCATTCTAACTTAATAAAAGAAAAATATATTATTTAAGAGCATCTACCCATGTGTGTGTATGTGTGTGTGTATCTTTGAAATCAACTACCATATGTTTTCTTTTTTAATTTATTTTTTATTATTTTATTTTATTTATTTATTTTTTGTTGAGACGGAGTCTTGCTTTATTTTATTTTATTTATTTTGTTTTATCTCATTTTTTTTTTAGATGGAGTCTTGCTCTGTCACCCAGGCTGGAGTGCAGTGGCACGATCTTGGCTCACTGCAACCTCTGCCTCCAGGGTTCAAGCGATTCTCCCACCTCAGCCTCCTGAGTAGCTGGGATTACAGGTGCCCGCCACCATACACAGCTAATTTTTGTATTTTTAGTAGAGACGGGGTTTCAACATGTTGGTCACGCTGGTCTCAAACTTCCGACCTCATGATGCACCCGCCTTGGCCTCCCACAGTGCTGGGACTACAGGCCTGAGCCACCATGCCTGGCCAATGTTTTCTTTCATGTGCCCGTAGATCCCGCCCACCAATATTATTAGTTTTATTTGTCTCCACTTTCACTCTAATTTCACAATTATTTATGTAGAAATACTCACATAAACACATGTTTCCATAAAAATAAATAAATCTAAAATTCCTCAAGTATAAAAATCACTGGACATAAGCTAGACTATGAATGTATAAAAAGCAAAGTCATGTCCAATGAACATGATAGAAATTTAGTCCTTCAGGGAGTTTACATTCTAGCAGAGTGAGACAGACAGTAACAATATCACATAACATATAATTAGATTATATAGTATTATACAAGATAATAAGTACTGTAGGAAAAAAGTTGGAGCAAGTTAAACGGGGTAGGAAACTCTTAGACTGTGAGAAATAGAGATGAGTCAACAGTGATTTAGAGGCTGGAAATTGTGCTACAGTAAAGATAGAGTTGCCATCAACTGAGAAGAGAAAACAGATATAATAAATGTTTCCAGGAAATGGAAAATCAAGCATTCAGTTTTGGGCATGTAAAATTTGAAGTGCCTATTAAGCATCCAAATGGAGATGTGTAATCCCCAGCTGGAATATAAGTTTGCAGTTCAAAGTGTTTTTTATTCTTTAATTTTTATCTCAGAATCAAGGATTAAAGTGCAATTAATTTATTTTGGGATATAAACACAGAAATAGTGGAAAGGAAGTGGGGAAGTGAGAGTGGGATGGGAAGATGGCCAGTAAAGTATAAGTTATTAGGCAAATTAACACTGTGGGCAACTAAAACTTGATGCTATAAAGAGACTCTGGGAGCCACTGTAAATGTGTATTTTAGAGTATCCAACGAGAAGAATGAGAAAGCTTGGCTATTCATGGACCACTTCATAACAATAATTAGATAAGGCTTGCTTTTAGGGCATATTCATTCTTAGGCTGCTATAGGCACAGATAGAGCAGAATTAGAGGCAGAGAAAGTAATATCGGAATTATAGCTTGGAACCTGGCCAAGATGAATCTCCAATGCCAAGCTTAAGAATAGGTGCTTTCTTCCATAGTCATGGAGAGCCAAGACACTTTACCGCTAAATCTGCACACTGAATGCATCCTGGTGGAGAAATAGGCTGGTCTTTCCCTTCAGATTAGTCTGGTAGTTGAATTAGAAAAGTCCACTACACGGAAGCCAAGTGAAAGAATAAAATTATAAAACAGATGGCTTCGTCATTGTAGTCTGGCCAGGAAAGGAGCTCAGAGTCAAGCCTTGCAGGAGGAAGTGAGGGGGAATGCCGGAGATGATCTCATTGTGTAATCATATCCCATTGTCTTGCTCCATGTGTGTTTAGAGTAATACAAGAGCATAAGGACAGGAGACCCAGTTCTAGTGTTTAGCCTTCACCTTAATCATTGCATGTGGAGCCTTTGGGGAAGCTATGCAACCTCTTTGATCATATAACTAAGACGATAGGAAGTAGAGAAAAGAAAAGAAATACATATAGTTTTATTCCTGTTTTTTAATATGGTAAATATAATAATTTGTTTATATGTTGATGGAAAGTATCTCATAGAGATGAAAACTATTAATTAATAGCCTCAGAGAGTCCCATGAGGAGACAATTTTAGAAAAAAATTGGACTCCATTATGAACTAAACTTTTTAAAAATTAAATCAGCCTAGTGAAAGCCTATTTTTTTCCCATTTTCATCCTGCCTTTCTTTCTTTCTCCCATTCCTCTTATCCCTCCTTCTTTCCATAATAATATATGAGTGCATACTATGAAGTAGAACCTGTAGTAAGGATTAGTACACGAAATGACCACTATGACAGTTGTTTCAGGAGCTTGAAGTTCTTTAAGAATAAGAACAAAGCAAACAAATAATTGAAATAAGTAATTGAAATTAGTGATTAGTGCCCTGACAGCCAGAGGATGACAAACAACTCCATTCAGAATATAAGCACTATGGAATTTCTTCCTGGAGGACATGACTTTTTAAACAATAATATTTAACACTTGATGGGAATTACTATTGATCATCTATGAAATCAGATTTCTTTCAGTAGTGTTTTTGGATAAATGGAACATAGCTAATATAGGTTTTGTTTCCAAGCATCTGTTGTTCTTCCATTGTGATTTGTATCCAAGCTTAATAAAATGATCTGATTTTAATAACCTCATTTTCAAAAGACTAATTGATCATCTTCTTGAGCAGCCTTGATTGTAATGCCATGTTTTTTTTTTTAAAAAAATATAAAAAAGGCCTATTACAAAGTGTAGCACGTTTAGGAAAAGCATCAAGTCATAACCAAACAACTTTCAGAAAACTCAGCCAAGAGACTGCACTCGTCAATTAAGGAAGATTTCAAACCCCTCAGAGTTTTTTAAAAACTTCCAAACAACGCTTTTGTGGAATGAGGATAATCTTAATGGACATTGTTTCATACCCAATTTGTTGTGCATAGTTTATCCTGCCTTTCATGCCAATTAGATTCCGAAAAGTGCTTCATGTGCGGTCTGGGAGTGGTATAAAGGAATTAAATGCAGGTTTGATTGTACTATGTTAATTGGAGCTTTGCACCTCACTTAGGCCTCATCATGGGCATGCATATTTTCTGAAAGCTTGCATATTGAATACACTTATTCTTTTCAGAGTTGGTATGGACATGCACTTGATTATTCTCAGATATAAAATATGTGCTTTCAAAGAGCAGTAAGTTCAGAAATTGTGTGTGTTGTTTTTCCATTTTGTTTTTAATTCAGTAGTATATAGATAACACATGGATAATCTAGAAGGCTTATGATTATGGCATACATCTGAGCTGTTGAATATTTTTCAGTTTCCATTTGTAATGATGCAGCCAGGAGATTATCTATGTTATATTAGTTTGGAGCATGTTTCTTTATATAAGTCAAATGGTAATAAGTAATCTATCCAGGGGGTGTCTGTCTTAGTTTGTTTAGGCTGCTGCTGTAACAGAATGTATTATACTGGGTGGCTTATAAACAACAGTAATCAATTTCTCACAGTTCTGGAGGCTGGGAATTCCAAGATCAAGGCACTGGTAAATTTGATGATGTCTGGTAAGAACTAACTTTCTGGTTCATAGGTGGTGCCTTTTGTTGTGTCTCCACATGGTAGAAGAGATAAGGGGTCTCCCTTGAGCCTCTTTTGTAAGGACACTAATCCCATTCGTGAGGGCACTGCCCTTATGGACCACTCACCTCTAAAAGGCTCCACCTCCTAACACCACAACCTTTGGGGTTCGGATTTTAACATATGAATTTTGAGACACATTTGTACCCCTAAACTAAAACAACTAGATATATTCTCATACTTTATTGAAGGTCATATTTTATTTCTCATTATATCAAAGCATATAAAATTTTGATAGAAGGATGTTTGCTCATTTTGCTCTGTGTTTTTTTATTGTTTTCCCAGTACCTAGTACAATGTTGAATAGTGAAGAGAGTGGAAATATTTGCCTTGTTTTCAGTCTTTGATTGAAACTTTTAATGCTTCTCACTTAAGAATAATGTTAGCTTTAGTTTTTTTGTAGATGTCCTTCATCAGTTTCAGGACATTTCCTTCTATTACTAGTTTGCTGGTAATTGTTTTAATGAATAGATGTTAAATTATTTCACTTATTTTACTGTATCTATTGAGGTGATTATATGACTTTTCTGTCTTACTCTATTAATATAGAAATTACATTAATTGATTTTCATTTGATAAACTTTGTATTGCTGAAATAAGCTCTACATCATCATGATGTATTATTCTATGTACAAATTACTAAATTAATTTGCTGTATTTTGTTAAGGATTTTGTGTTTATGTTCATGAGTTGTTGGTTGGTAATTTTCTTTTCTTGTAATGTTTTTATGTATTTGTCATATTTTGGTATTAGAGATTCAGAGGCCCAGCCCTTGTTTTCTTAGAGTTCTTTTATATGATGGACATTATTTCCTTTTCCAATATTCAACAGAACTCACTGTTAAAGATATTAAGGCCTAAGCATTTTTTATGTGAAAAATTTTAATTACGAACTTAATTTTTCAAATAAGTATTGGGGCATTTTGAATTTTTAT
Source organism: Chlorocebus sabaeus (assembly GCF_047675955.1). Taxonomy (NCBI): domain Eukaryota; kingdom Metazoa; phylum Chordata; class Mammalia; order Primates; family Cercopithecidae; genus Chlorocebus; species Chlorocebus sabaeus. Next base: position 27,589,086 of record NC_132904.1, on the reverse strand, counting down.
TTCTTCTTGTGTCAGTTTTGGTAACTTGTGTTTTTTAAAGAAATCCGTACATTTCCATGTAAGTTGTCAAATTTGTTGGCCTAAAGTTGTTCATAGGGTTCTTTCATATTCTTTTAACATTTGTAGGATCAAGAGGCATGCAGTAAAAATATGTTGACATTGAATAAATTACTAAACCATAGACATTGACCTAGCTCTTTTCCAACTCATTCACTGATTTTCAAACTTCTAAAACAAGAAAAAAATCCATTTGATTTAATAAAGACTTCCTCAGAAGCATTAAGACAGGGGAAATTAAAGAAATATGGGTATGAATATAGTGAACATAATTTGGGGAAAACATGAGCTCCTTCAACTTGCCCTTATTCTCCTACTGTGACAACTAAGAAGTTTCCATTTTATAAAAACTTGAGCTCTTAAATATCTTTGAGTTTGATTTTAGAGCTCAAAATAATAATTGTCTATCTAGTGGGTAAAGAGAGTTAAGTAAAGAAAGGCTAATTAGTCCCCATGCAATTAAAATTACAACATTTTAGAGCTGAAAATATTTTTATAAACCCTTTAAAAGAAACACAGACATAATCGTGACCATATTGAAAGGCAAGCATAACATATTTTGTTTATTATTATTATTTGTTATCTATAAAAACTTGAATTATTGTTTATTATTATATAAATATTTTGTTTATCTATTATTATTATCTATTTATAAAAACTTGAGTTCTATCGAATACATTTTGATAAATCACTTAACTATAAGTTTATTAATGCAGAGTGAAATTTTATTCATTTTTGCATTCGCCATAATACTTAGCACAGTGATTTGCACATAGTGTTCAGTATGTTTTATTAATGCATGGAGACAAATATCTTTGACCCATGTCAAAGAAATAAAAATGATCAATTTTTGAAATAAACTAGACTTTCAGGCACACATAAAATTTAAATTAGAGCCTTTATATAACTTTCAGAGCTGAACAAGAACCCAGCATGGTAAATTTACTTTAATATTTATATTTGTATGAAGAATATTTGATGGAGTGTAATATTTATGCTTTGAGGTATGACCTATATCTATGCTAATTTCCAGACACTATAATCAAACAGTAATTAGGCAGGCAGGAGGTCATTAGGACGTAGTGCATTTCTCTTTCTTCTTATAAATTTCTGATGTGATCAGTTTGTTTACTGAATGAGAAGCCAGGGTTTTCTGCATTATTAATATTCTACTTATGCTTTTATCACAGCATGAACCTTCTTTTCTTCAGACATATGACAATGACAATGACTGAAGAAAAGACTTGCAGTTGTAATAGATAAACAAAATATTTTATGCTTTCCTTTCAATATGGTCACGATTATGTCTGTGTTTCTTTTAAAGGGTTTATAAAAATATTTCCAGTTCTAAAATGTTGTAATTTTATTTGCATGGGGACTAATTAGCCTTTCTTTACTCTCTCTTTACCCGCTAGATATTATTATTTTGAGCTCTAAAATCAAACTCAAAGATCTTTAAAGATTATTCATATATCTTTTTATTTGACTGTATTCTCAAAATCAAAAGTACAGTGATTTTCAAATGGCCTAGTAGTCACAAAAATAGACAGTTTTAGATTATAAAACATGTGTAGTTCTCTGACTTAATATGTCAGGAAGAGGTCCCCTTTACCTATTCTTTACCTTCCTTTCAGGATGTAGTTCTGTTGTGATTCAAGTATGTTTGAAAGATCTTTTTGTTGATTTCATTGTAAAAATTTAGGCTCCAGAAAAAATTTTGGCAAATTTCCTCACTCTTAAAACAGTTCCTTCCAGAATGCAAATGTGAAGAATTAAAACAGCCAAATCTTTTTTTTTTTTTTTTTTTTTTTGGTCATCCTGGTAACTAATGGCTTTCACTATAGCGGATGTGGCGGAAATAAAACTTCAAACTGAGCACTATAGGCAGTGATAGAACGGATTTGTTGCATGTGTTGATCAATATTGTTAATCTTGTGATTCAGTGATTGGCCTTATAATTGCACTTAGCATAGATATACTCGTTGTGGTAGAAATACTATTTGCTACATAACTATAACTCATCTACCCTAAAAACTTGCCTATGCCTCCTACTTCATTTTATTGTTGCTTCCTGTCTGTTTTCATGCTGTTGATAAAGATGTACCCAAGACTGGTCAATTTACAAAAGAAAGAGGTTTAATGGACTTACAATTCCACATGACTGGGGAGGTCTCATAATCATGGTGGAAGGCAAGGAGCAGCAAGTCACCATGGATGGTGACAGGTAAAGAGAAAGCTTGTGCGGGGAAACGCCTCCTTGTAAAACCATCAGCTCTCATGAGACTTATTCACTCTAATGATAACAGCACAGGAAAGACCATCCCCATGATTCAGTTACCTCCCGCCAGGTCCCTCCCACAACATATGGGAATTCAAGATGAGATTTGGGTGGGGGGACAGCAAAACTTTATCAACTATCATTGCTATTATCATTGTCATCATCCCTATTTTAAACAACCTGCTGAGGATTCCTAAATTGATAAATTCTTCCAACATCCAAGTTTAGAAGAGTGTAGCTAAGATTTTGCCATAGATCTGTTTTCCCACGTAGACTCTGAAACGAAAATTTGTATGGAGGAAGTTTATTGAGGAGTGTTATGAGCAACAACACTTGTAAGGAAGTAAGTGGATGGAAGAAAAATTTGAATAGATGCACAGGTGCCTCTGACTTCTGACTTCAGTTGGACTGCTGGAGAGTTCTGGAGCTGTGATTGACCTTCAAAGTTGACTCCAACTGAGAGAAGGGAAGCTTATATTTATGTTCTCACACTGACCAGTTATTAGATACGGACTGCCTGAAAGGGAAGGGAATGAAAACTTGGGTGAGATAGCTTTGTTTATTTGAAAGCAAATCCTTCCCATTGGTGAAAGAAGGGATTAGGCGGAGCAACATAACATTCATTGTAGTGGTCCAACCACAAATTCATCAATTGTAGAATAATGTTGTAACCATTCACCACTTAACCTCATCTGTAAAGAAAAGAGAATAATCATTTATTTTCTGACTATTTTAACTGTATGGTAAGAGCCTTGTAAAAATCACAGTCATTTTCTTTATTTTGGTATTGTTATAGATTTGGTGGTGCAAGGTCCATATATTATGTTTTGGTGAAGTTTGAGATTTTAGTGTAATAATAACAAAAAAGTATACATTGTAACCATTAGGTAATTTCTAATGCCTCAACCCTTCTCACCCTTCTATCTTCCAGTCTTTAATGTCTATCGTCCCACCCTACATGTTTATATGTACATATTATTTAGCTCTTGCTTATAAATGATAACATAGAGTATATGACTGTTTCTGAGTTACTTCACTTAAGATAATAACCTCCAGTTTCATTCATGTTGTTGCAAAACACATATGAAACTGAAACAGAGCCCAAATAGCAAAAGCAATCCTAAACAAAAAGAACAAAGCTGGAGGCAATCATATTATCTAGACTTTAAATTATACTACAAGGCTATAGTAACCAAAACAGTGTGGTACTGGTAGAAAGATAGACATATATATATCAATGGAATGAAATAGAGAACCCAGAAATAAAGCTGCATGCTTACAGCCAACTGATCTTTGACAGAGTTGACAAAAATAAACAATGAAGAGAGATAGTCTCTTCTGCAAAGGGTTCTGGGAAAGTTGTAGAGCCATGTGCAGAGGAATGAAACTAGACCTAGATCTCTTACTGTATTCAAAAATTAACTAAAGATGGATTAAAGAATTAAATGTGAGATTTAAAATTGTTGAAAATCTAAAAGAAAACCTAGAAAGAAATTCTTCTGGACATTGGTCTAGGCAAATAATTCATGACTCAGGCCTCAACAAAACAAAAAGCAACAAAACAAAATGGACAAATGGGACTTAGTTAAACTGAAAATTTTCTGTATCACTAAATAAATAATCAACACAGTGAACAGACAACCTACAAAATGTGAGGAAATAATTGTAAGCTATGCATCCTACAAAGGGCTAATATTCATTCTCTACAAGGAACTCAAACATCTCAACAAGAAAAAAAAATAAGCCAATTAAAAAGTGGCCAAAGGATATAAACAGACATTTTTCGAAAGAAGAAATTACAGTAATTTTCTAAAACGAAAATTCTAAACTAGTATAACCAATTCAATGAAACCTCAGTGCTGGAGTTTCAGCCGAGTAAAAACCCTAGGTTTGCCATTGGCCTATTAATCTCCCATCTGTTCAATAGGTGGGAATCAACTCATGTCAGTAGGCAGCAGTGTGACCCTAAGAACTCCAATGAAGAGGTTTATATATCTTCTTCATTGATTTGTACCAATATGATCTAGTTCAACAGTCCAGTTTTTTTCTCTTTAAGAAAAAGCATTCCTGACCTTGACAATAAATAGTTGCCCAGTAAGGGTTGTATATAGGGTTGTATGCAGAGAGATTTTAATATAAGAAAATTGACACAGATATGTGTGGGAGGGGGATAGGTGTGAGTAAGTAAAACACCTGAGTCAGATTTATTTAAAAGATAGACTTTATAATTTTATCCACCTAAATTTAGATGTAAAACATTTTCCTCATGATGAAAATTTATGTTCAGCAACTGTGAACACACTTTACAATGGACCCCCAACTGCTTCCACAGACTGGTATTCATGACCTGTGTAATCCTATCCTCTTGAATGTGGGTAGAGCCTGTGACTTGCTTCTAACCCATACACCATGGAGACTGATAAGATTTTACTTCTGTGATTACATTGCCCAAGATTGTAACTTCTGTCTAGGTATCAGACTCTCTAGCTTGCTCTCTCTCATATATTCACTTTCTGAAGAAATTTTCACCCTTGGATTTTGGTATTTGCAGGGAATTTTGGAAAAAATTACCCATGACTATCAGGAGATGACTGTTATTGTTTATTGGCTTTTTTTGTTCCTTCTTTCAGATTTCCTACATAAACAACAATGTCATCTGCAAACAGAGACAATTTTACTTCCCAATATGTGTATCTTTGTTTACTTTTCTTATCTTATTGCATTTGCAAAGACTTCCAAAATGATGTTGAAAAGGAGTGGTGAGAGGAGACATCCTTGCCTTGTTCCCAGTCTTAGCGGGAAATCTTCTCATTTCTTACCATTAAATGAGATGTTAACTATAGGCTTTCTGTAGATAGGTTTTTATCAAGTTAAGGGAGTTCCCCTCTATTCTTAGTTTGCTGAAGTTATTTTTTTTTTTTTCTTTTTTAACCTGTCTCTCATTTGCCCCAAGAATACTTGGGGCAATAAGAATATATGATATAAGAATACTTATATTGACTGAAAATAAAAGACATCATTCTATTTATAGCATTCTGGTTTTAGTAGTGGCATTTATTAATAGTAGTGTTTCCATTTACAAAATGTACTAATTCTCAATCACTGAAAATGTCAAATCCTAGAAAATGTAGCATTCTTATGTGTGATGTTTACATTATTCTCAAACATTTATTAGCTAAGGATTCATTTGATGAATCTGATTTTTCCAAAATAGACAATTCTAATGATTCAGATAATTCTAATGTTAGTCCTTTTTAGAAATAACTCCAAGAACAGTTTTAATATTTTATTTTCACATTGAAAATCAGAATTGTTTTAGCCTCAAAGAGCCTGTTTATGTAAAATTAAATGAGCAATGACAGAGAGCTGCACTTTTTTTTTTCTGAATGGGAAAAGAGTTAATCATGAATAGATGTTGTATTTTTTCTAATGCTTTTCCTGCATCTATTGATATGATTATGTCATTTTTCTTCTTTAGCTTGTTGATATGATCAGTGACATTAATTAATTTACAAATTTTAAAGCAACCTTGCATATCTGGAATAAATTATTCTTGGTTGTGGAGTAAAATTCTTTTTATAAAGTATTGGATTTGATTTTCTAATATTTTGTGGAGGATCATGAACATCTATGTTCATGAGACACAGTAATCTGTAGTTTTCTTATAGAGTCTCTTTTTTTGTTTTTGTTTTTGTATTACAGTAATGCTAGCCTTGTAGGATGATTTCAGAAATATTCCCTTTGCTTTTATCATCTGAAATAGATTGTAGAGGATTGGCATAATTTTTTTCTTAACTGTTTGATATAATTCACCAGGGAACCAAACTGGGTCCAAAAACTGCTTTCTGTTTTGGAAATGTATTAATTATCAATAATTTCCTTAAAATATATAGGTTTATTCAGATTGTCTTTGTCTTCTTTTGTGAGTTTAGCAGAGTTTGTTTTTCACAGATTCAGTCAATTTATTCTAGGTTTACAAATTTGTGGGTATAGGTTTGTTAATAATATTTATTTATTTATTTTTTAATGTCCTTGGTATCTGTAGAGATGCTCACTTTTTCATTTCTTATATTAGGATTTGTGTCATCTCTATTTTTTCTGTTAATCTGGATTATCTATTTTATTACTCTTTCCAAAAAACTAGACTTTGGTTTTATTTATTTTCTATATTAATTTCATTGGCTTACATTCTATTATTTGTTATATTTTTTCATTTTTTTACTTTGAATTTAATTTTCTCTTCTTTTTCTAGTTTATAAATATTTAATCTTAGATTATTAATTTTTAGGTCTTTCTGCTTTTCTAATACATGTGTTCAATGCTATAAATGTCCCCCTAAGCACTGGTTTCATTGCATTTCACAAATTTCAACAAGTTGTGTTTTCATTTTCAGTTAGTTTGAAATACTTTTAATTTTTCTTGAGATTTCTTCTTTGATCCATATTTTATTTAGAAGTGTGCTGTTTAATCTCTAAGTGTTTTGGGTTTTGCAGCTTTCTTTCTGTTATTGATTTTTAGTTTAATTCTATGGTGGTCTGAGAAAAGACATTGTATGATTTTAATTATTTCGAGTTTTTAAGGTGTATTTTATAGCCGGGAAAATGGTCTACCTTGGAAAATGTATTAGGTAGTTTGAGAATAATATGTAGTCTGTTGTTGTTGGATGGAGTAGTTGATAGATGTCAATTATATTCAGTTGATTGATGGTGCTATTGATTTAAACTAGGTCCTTACTTATTTTCTGCCTGATGGATTTGATTTTTTTCTGATAGAAAGGTGTCAACATCCTCAACCATAATAGTGAGTTCATATATTTCTACTTGTTGTTCTGTCAGTTTTGGCCTCATTTATTTTGACACTGTTGTTAGGTGTCTACAACAGATAGGATTGTTATATCTTCTTATAGGATTGACCCCTTTATCATTATGTGATGCCCCTCTTTATTGCTGATAACTTTCCTTCCTCTGAAATCTGCTCTGCCTGAAATTAATATACCTACTTCCACTTTCTTTTCATTAGTGTTGAAATGGCATATCTGTCTTCATTTCTTTACTTTTAACCTATATGCACTTTTACAATTTAAAGTAGGTTTCTCATAAACAACATATAGTTGAGTCCTTTTTTTTAATCTATGTAACAGTCTCTGTCTTTTAACTGGTGTATTGAGATCATTAATATTTAAAATGATTAATGATATAGTTAGATTAATAGCTACCTCCAATATTGTAAAATATGTATTTGAACTTTGTTCCTGTTTTCTGGAACGCAGCTAAAACTGTTGGAATCTCTTAAGTGATAAGTGCCTTTTTGTATAGTAATGAGATGACTGATGGCTAGGGGCTCTTGCATAGCCTCAGGATGGGGGACTGGTTGCCTGGGGAAGCAAATATATGATTAGAAGCTTTGTAGGGACATGGATGCAGGTGGAAACCATCATTCTCAGAAAACGATTGCAAGAACAGAAAACCAAACACCGCATGTTCTCACTCATAGGTGGGAACTGAACGATGAGATCACTTGGACTTGGGAAGGGGAACATCACACACCGGGGCCTATTATGGGGAGGGGGGAGGGGGGAGAGATTGCACAGGGAGTTATACCTGATGTAAATGACAAGTTGATGGGTGCTGACAAGTTGATGGGTGCAGCACACCAACATGGCACAAGTATACATATGTAACAAACCTGCACGTTATGCATATGTACCCTATAACTCAAAGTATAATAATAAAAAAAAAAAAGAAAAAAAAAAAGAAGGTTAAAGCTTCCTATTCTAACCCCCAACCTCCAGAATGGAGAGAAAGAATAAAAGTTGAGGTGATCATCAATGGCGAGTGATTTAATTAATCATACCTATATAATGAAACTGCCACAAACCCAACAAGAGCGGTTTAGAGAGCTTCTGAATAATTGACTATGTGAAGGTGCCTAGAAGGTGGCATGCATGGTGAGATGGTTATGCTCTGTGTTCCCACTCTCATCTCATCTTGAATTATAATCCCCATAATCTCCACCTGTCACTGGAGAGACCAGGTGGAGGTAATTGAATCATGGGGTCGGTTTCCCCCACGCTGTTCTCTTGATTGTGAGTGTGTTCTCATGAGATCTGATGGTTTTATAAGGGGATCTTCTCTCTTTGCTCAGCAATTCTCCTTCCTACCACTCTGTGAAGAAGGGGCCTTCTTTCCCTTTGCCTTCCACTATGAGTGTAAGTTTCCTGAGTCCTTTACAGCCATGCGGAACTGGAAGTCTATCAAACCTCTTTCCTTTTAAAATTACCGAGTCTCTGGTATTTCCTTATAGCAATGTGAGAACAGACTAATATACCTAGCGAGGGCATAGAAACTCCATGTACTTTTCCTCCCAAAGCTTGCCCTATGTATCTCTTCAATCTGATGTTTATCTATATCCTTTGTAATATCTTTTATAATAAATGCGTAAATGTAAGTACAGTATTTCTCTGAGTTCTCGGAATCACTCTAGCAAATTAATTAAAACTGAAAGGGTGTTGTGTGAATTCTAATTGATAGTAAGTCAATCAGAAGCACAGATCACAACTTGGTGCTTGTGCCTGCAGTCTGAAGTTGGGGGACAGTCTTGTGGGACTGAGCCTTTTGCCTGTTGGATCTGACACTACCTCCAGGTAGTCTCAGAATTGAATTGAAGTAAAGGATATCCTATTAGTGTTCACCGGAGAATTAAGTGGTTGTTGTTGAGGAGAAATCCCTATACCTTTTGGTGATTAGAGGTGAAGTATTCTGTGTTGACTGTGCAAGAGTGGGAAAAATAGGTTAATTTTTCCAGTCTCTTCAGACTACCGTATTTGTTATTCTATTTGTTGCCCTTGTTCTTTGTTCCTATTTTGTTTTACACTTTTTTTCTGCCTTTTGTGATTTCAGTTGAATATTTTACATGATTTGATTTTCTCTAATTTCTCAGCATAACTCTAATACTTCTTCTTTTTCATGGTTGTCCTAAAATTTGCAATATACATTTACAAATAATTAGTCTATTTTCAAATAACACTGTACTACTTCATGGGTCATGCAACTATCTTTTTTTTTTTTTTTAATTTATTTATTATTATTAAACTTCAAGTTGTAGGGTACATGTGCACAACGTGCAGGTTTGCTACATATGTATACTTGTGCCATGTTGGTGTGCTGCACCCATCAACTCGTCATTTACATCAGGTATAACTCCCAATGCAGGGAATCCTCCCTAACTCATTTTATGAGGCCAACATCATCCTGATACCAAAGCCTGGCAGAGACACAACAAAAAAAGAGAATTTTAGACCAATATCCCTGATGAACATCGATGCAAAAATCCTCAATAAAATACTGGCAAACCGGATTCAGCAGCACATCAAAAAGCTTATCCACCATGATCAAGTGGGCTTCATCCCTGGGATGCAAGGCTGGTTCAACATTCGCAAATCAATAAACATAATCCAGCATATAAACAGAACCAAAGACAAGAACCACATCATTATCTCAATAGATGCAGAAAAGGCTTTTGACAAAATTCAACAGCCCTTCATGCTAAAAACGCTCAATAAATTCGGTATTGATGGAACATACCTCAAAATAATAAGAGCTATTTATGACAAACCCACAGCCAATATCATACTGAATGGGCAAAAACTGGAAAAATTCCCTTTGAAAACTGACACAAGACAGGGATGCCCTCTCTCACCACTCCTATTCAACATAGTGTTGGAAGTTCTGGCTAGGGCAATCAGGCAAGAGAAAGAAATCAAGGGGATTCAGGTAGGAAAAGAAGAAGTCAAATTGTCCCTGTTTGCAGACGACATGATTGTATATTTAGAAAACCCCATTGTCTCAGCCCAAAATCTCCTTAAGCTGATCAGCAACTTCAGCAAAGTCTCAGGATACAAAATTAATGTGCAAAAATCACAAGCATTCTTATACACCAGTGACAGTCAAACAGAGAGCCAAATCAGGAATGAACTTCCATTCACAATTGCTTCAAAGAGAATAAAATACCTAGGAATCCAACTTACAAGGGATGTAAAGGACCTCTTCAAGGAGAACTACAAACCACTGCTCAGTGAAATAAAAGAGGACACAAACAAATGGAAGAACATACCATGCTCATGGATAGGAAGAATCAATATCGTGAAAATGGCCATACTGCCCAAGGTAATTTATAGATTCAATGCCATCCCCATCAAGCTACCAATGAGCTTCTTCACAGAATTGGAAAAAACTGCTTTAAAGTTCATATGGAACCAAAAAAGAGCCCGCATCTCCAAGACAATCCTAAGTCAAAAGAACAAAGCTGGAGGCATCACGCTACCTGACTTCAAACTATACTACAAGGCTACAGTAACCAAAACAGCACGGTACTGGTACCAAAACAGAGATATAGACCAATGGAACAGAACAGAGTCCTCAGAAATCATACCACACATCTACAGCCATCTGATCTTTGACAAACCTGAGAGAAACAAGAAATGGGGAAAGGATTCCCTATTTAATAAATGGTGCTGGCAAAACTGGCTAGCCATAAGTAGAAAGCTGAAACTGGATCCTTTCCTTACTCCTTATACGAAAATTAATTCAAGATGGATTAGAGACTTAAATGTTAGACCTAATACCATAAAAATCCTAGAGGAAAACCTAGGTAGTACCATTCAGGACATAGGCATGGGCAAAGACTTCATGTCTAAAACACCAAAAGCAATGGCAGCAAAAGCCAAAATTGACAAATGGGATCTCATCAAACTAAAGAGCTTCTGCACAGCAAAAGAAACTACCATCAGAGTGAGCAGGCAACCTACAGAATGGGAGAAAATTTTTGCAATCTACTCATCTGACAAAGGGCTAATATCCAGAACCTACAAAGAACTCAAACAAATTTACAAGAAAAAAACAAACAACCCCATCCAAAAGTGGGCAAAGGATATGAACAGACATTTCTCAAAAGAAGACATTCATACAGCCAACAGACACATGAAAAAATGCTCATCATCACTGGCCATCAGAGAAATGCAAATCAAAACCACAATGAGATACCATCTCACACCAGTTAGAATGGCGATCATTCAAAAGTCAGGAAACAACAGGTGCTGGAGAGGATGTGGAGAAATAGGAACACTTTTACACTGTTGGTGGGATTGTAAACTAGTTCAACCATTATGGAAAACAGTATGGCGATTCCTCAAGGATCTAGAACTAGATGTACCATATGACCCAGCCATCCCATTACTGGGTATATACCCAAAGGATTATAAATTATGCTGCTATAAGGACACATGCACACGTATGTTTATTGCAGCACTATTCACAATAGCAAAGACTTGGAATCAACCCAAATGTCCATCAGTGACAGATTGGATTAAGAAAATGTGGCACATATACACCATGGAATACTATGCAGCCATAAAAAAGGATGAGTTTGTGTCCTTTGTAGGGACATGGATGCAGCTGGAAACCATCATTCTTAGCAAACTATCACAAGAACAGAAAACCAAACACCGCATGTTCTCACTCGTAGGTGGGAACTGAACAATGAGATCACTTGGACTCGGGAAGGGGAACATCACACACAGGGATTGCATTGCAACTATCTTATAATAAGAAAATAATTCTAATTTATTCATTCTATCCTTTGTATTGTTGCTGTCCTTTATTTCACTTATTCATAAGAACTGTGAAAGAAAGATAAAATCTTGAGACCTCAAGTTTCCTGCGCCAAAACTTGGAAGCCACGTCACACACACACACACACACACACACACACACACACACACACCAGACTTGTCTTTTGTTCCTAAACTGATAGCTACAGATAGAAGGCCACATGTCTTCACAGGGGGCCCTCCTCACCTTAGCAATGTAAATTAATGACTTATCTTCATGGCATGAGACAAGGGAGATGAGAAATTAATTTCTGTTAACTCTGATATAAATGCATATTTAACTGCTTCCACCACTCTATGTTTGTTTTATCATATGTAAAGCGCAGATTTGCTGAGTACAAGATGAATACATAATTGACTATATTTCCATCACCCCTCCTTTTCACATGCAAGATGTGGATTCATGAGAGGTAACCGTATCTTTCCTTTTTTTCACTTTCTTGTTTCCCCTCCTTCCTTCTGTTTCCCTTTAAATATTGAAAGTTTCAAAATCCTCTTCCACAAATGCATGAGCCACTGATCCTATTTTGGCTCCTGTCTCTTTCACCCAGTTGCATCCTCAACTTTGGCAAAATAAACATTTAAATTGACTTGAGACTTTTCTCAGATACTTTTTTTGTTGTTGTTGTTTACAGCACATATAAGCATGCATACAGAAATACGTTCACACACACAGACACCCCTATATGCTATATACCTATGTGTGTATTTATATATATACACACACACACCCCCACACGTAGTCAAATACATTGTTGCTTTTATTTTGAATAAACTGTTATCTGTTACATCAATTAAGAATTTTTAAAAAGTTTTTATTTACTTATTCCGTCTGTGATACTCTTTCTTTCTTCATGTAGATTTGAGTTTCTCACATATGTTATTTTCCTTCTCTTTAAATAACTTATTTTAAACTTTCTGACAAGGCGGGTTACTCGCAATAAATTTCATTTATTTGTCTGATAAAGTATTTCTCCTCCAATTTGTGAAGAATTAGGGTACAGAATTCCAGGTTAGTGTTTTGCTTTTATTTTCTGTCAACACTTTTATTCACTCCACTTTATTCTTGCTTGCCTGATTTCTGAGGACAAGTTGGATATAATTCTTACCTATGTATAATTCTTACCTTTGCTTCTCCATAAATAAGCCTTTTTTTTTTTGCCCTGCGTTTTTTCAGGACTTGATTTTCTACAGTTATGATGTGTGTGTGTGTGTGTGTGTGTGTTTTACATTTATCCTGCTTGTTTTTCTCTGAGCTTCCTGAATCTGTGGTTTTGTGTCTTGCATTAATTTGGGAAAAATTATCAGTCATTATTGCTTCAAACTTCCTTCCTTCCTTCCTTCCTTCCTTCCTTCCTTCCTTGCTTCCTTCCTTCCTTCCTTCCTTCCTTCCTTCCTTCCTTCCTTCCTTCCTTCCTTCCTTCCTTCCTCTCTCTTTCTCTCTCTTTCTTCTCCTTCTTATATCTGTATTATATTAGGTTGGAGCAAAAGTAATTGTGGTTTTTATCATTACTTTCAATGACAAAAATCTTAATTACTTTTGCACCAAACTAATAATATGTATGTTATACCTTTTTTTGTTTGTTCCAAAGTTTTTGGATATTCTGGTCTATTTTTCTCAGTCATTTTTTTTTCTTTGCTTTTCAGTTTTGGACATTTTTATTGTGATACCCTACTCAAGCTTAGAGATTCTTTTCTCAACCATGTCCATGACTGAGCCCATCACAGCCATTTGTCATTTTTGTTACACTGTTTTTGATCTCAGTATTTCTTTTTTATTCTTTCTTAGGATTTTTCTCTCTCTACTTACATGGCCATATGATCTTTAATGCTGCTCACTTTATCCATTAAAGCTGTTAGAATAGTAATCACAGTTGTTTTCAACTTCAAGTTGGATAACTCTATATCTGTTCCATATCTGAGTTTAGTTTTGATGCTTGCTTTGTCTCTTTAAATGGTGTATTTTGCTTTTACTGGGCCTTGTAATTTTTTCTTGGTAGCCAGACGTGATGTACCAGGTAGAAGGAACTCCTGTATGTAAGTCTTCAGTAAAACGTGGTGAGGTTTGGGGTAGGGAAAGCATTCTATAGTCCTGAGATTAAGTCTGAGTCTTTCAGCGAGCCTGTGCTTCGGAACTCTCAACCTCACAAGTGCTTGTCAATTATCCTTCACTAAAGTGAGCTAGAATGTGGCATTTTCCTTCCCCCACGTGAATTAAGCACTGAAAAATTCTAACAGTTTAGGCTCTAGTAAAATCATTTCTCTTGAGGGCAGGACTTATGAAGAAAAGCCAAATGCTCTGGTCTATTTCAAAAAGCTATTTTTCTTCTCCCCCTGCTAGAAGCATGAGTGGTTTTTCTTAAGCATTCACTGTGAGAACTGGTTGAGCTCCTAGAGGTAAAACTCACAAAAGTATGGAAATCCCCTATTATTTGGTCCCTTGGGATTTTTTAACTCTCAGACCTGTCCACACTCAATCTCTAGGAATCCATCAATTACAATTAAGGGTTTCCCACCCCAGTAATGGTTCCTGCAGAGGTGGGTTTCTGCTCCGTTAAGTTGTGACTATCTGTACTTGCCTGTCTGCCTCTCCAATTTTGGGGTAGTGGTGTACCCTGTGATCTCATTTCTCTGACGGATCTAAGAAGAGTTGATTTCTCAGTTTGTTCAGCTTTTTACTTGTTGGGAGGAAATGGTGACTTCTAAGCTTCCCACTTATCAGATCGGAAAACTGGGGGAGGGGCAGCCTTCCAAATGTGTGTGGAGTGATAGAAATAATCTGACAACAGATTGCCTCCCAAACAGGTTTCATTCAGTGCTCTCTGTGTTAGTGTCCCAGCTGCTCTCCCTCCCATTTCCGTCTTACCTGGTGCTGACAGTGATGGTGGCTTTTAAGAATTCTTTGATAAAAATTGATTTATTTGTCTACTCTTCTCACCAAAAATCCAGGGTTTGGCTTTCAGGCTGAAAGATAAGTGATAACACATTCATCCACCTTCTGGCTGCCAGGTTTTACTGATATTATCCTTTCTTTTTCTCCCAGCCCTGAGCCTCTTAAAAAACAACAATAGGCCAAGCACGGTGGCTCATGCCTGTAATCCCAACACTTTGGGAGGCCAAGGTGGGCGGATTGTCTGAGGTCAGGAGTTCAAGTCCAGCCTGACCAACATGGTAAAACCCGTCTCCACTAAAAATACAAATAATTAACTGGGCATGCTGATGCACACCTATAATCCCAGCTACTTGGGAGGCAAAGACAAGAGAATTGCTTGAACCCAGGAGGCGGAGGTTTGCAGTGAACCCAGATTGCGCCACTGCACTCCAGCCTGGATGACAGAGTGAGACTCCATCTCAAAAACAACAACAGCAATGACAACAACAACAACGAAACCTTTTTAGTGTATAGTTAATAAAAATTCAGGAGGAAGCAAGTTAAATGGCGATACTCAGTCTGCCATTTTAACTCTTATTCCTTGAGACCCCCTGGGAAGAATCCTTCTAGTCTGTCTGCAGTGAAAATAGAACAGTTGTTCACACTTCTCTCTGCAGGCTGTTCCCTTGTGTCTGCAAGAGATTTATGAAATAGCCCAACACACCCTGTTCTCTTGGTGAAATATATTAATAGAAACCCTTTTAAGAAGTTTTTTAAGGAAGCAGCTATTAACAACTTCACATAAAGGAGTTCTTACTGGGGAAATGGAAAATTATGGACATAAAAATAGAACTTAAAATGTTTAATATACCAGATGGGTAAACTTTATAAGCATGAACTTTAGGTGAGGATTTTATTGTCATTTTAATTCTTTAACCTTTCTTTAGAGTTCAGGACTAGACAGAGAAACTCATGAAGAAAATAAAGTTAAGGGCCTCTTTTCCATTTTAGAGAAGGCCCTTACAGTGATCCAGAAACCTCAAGATTCCTTCTCTCTTTTGTATCTTCACCTCTCCTCTTTTGTGTCCGTATATTTCTATGACTCCATGGACACACATGCACATATACACATGAACAGATGATTGATTAGATACAGACGTACATACACCAATGACAGATAGCTAGATACACATATATACCTTAATTGGAAACAAATTCAAAAGTCTGTACCCGAGATCCTTTGTGATTGTTAAATATGATTTTTAGGCAAATGGCTGCTATGATTGACCGACCTTAAGTTCAGGAAAAGGAACCCCTCTGAAAACACTGATGGAATCACAACGAGCGAACTTCCTGATACATGTCTTTCTTCTTCCCTTTGACTGAGGAGGATTGTATATAATGTTTACTCTTTGCTGAAGGGGCTTACTAACTTTAAAAGTGGAGGAAAAAAGTAAGGAAATCCTGACATCACTTTGTAATAGCCATAATAGGTGAGATAGCAGGAATGGGGATAAAATTACAAGTAACCTGAATACTTTATATTAAATAAATCTTGAAGAGGAAATGAATTGTAGATTTAATGTTATTTGCTATTTCCATTATTTTACAAATACAAATGAAATCTTTTTTTCTAGTACTATAATAATCATTGTGGGAAATACCATTAGATAATTTAGTCATTGTCATGAAGATGTAATAAAGAGTTCATGAAAGCAAGATATGTATACTTAAAAGTTCTAAAATAATGTTAGGTAATATATAAAGGAACAAAAAAGATAGAGTAACAGATGTGATTTTTATAAACACTATGGAGCTGAGATGGAAGGAATTTGTGGTAATTTGAGATAGAAGGAATCTTACCCCTACACTTTTGGTAAGAGTGAGATTTAACACATGTTTTAAAGAGAAATTGACATGGACAGACAGTCCAGATTAGCAGGTTATATGAGTATGGTACTGAGATGGGGATAAAATGGGTTGATGATGTAGTTACTTTTAAATAAACATACATAGTTTTATTGTGCAAATTTAATAATCAGTATATATTGGTGAGGATATTTTAAGTTCCCTGAGACAAGCAGATAAATAAAAATAACAAAAACAAACACAACTACTAAATAGGGATTAGATCATGTCCCATTATATCCCTAACGGAAAGCAGTGACAGTAGGTCACCCTCTTTCCAATATCCAGCAAAATGCCTTTTCTATAATTGATAGTAAGAAAAAAAAATTGTCTCATAGAATAAAATAGGAGAAACTGATGCCTGCTTAGTATTTAGGATTATAAGGGCTCATGAGCTACATGTCAAGTAATTAGAGTAATCAAGATGCAGCCACTGACTTTAATTAAACTGTACAGCACTGAGTGAGGAGTAATAAACTTATATAAAATAAAAGTGGGTAGGATTTAGGGTCAATCTGCATTGTATATTAATCAGATGTTGAGTGTTCTCTCTCAAAACACATAAAGAATATATTCAAAAGCTGCCCAAACTTCTTGTCAGTTTCAGTTATGACAGTAGCCATCTGGACACTCCTGAACGGCTGCAGGTGTGGCATCACATGGCCATGGTGAAACTTAATGAAGAATGAACATATGATTTAATTCATTTTGACTTTGAATTAGAATTAAAAGTCTAACTCCTGGAAATATGGGGTCAATCCCACTGATGGTGTTTATTTTGTTCTGTTGAAGAAAAATCTTCTGCAAATAGGAATTAAGAGCTTCGTTCTAAGATAATTATGTTGTGTATTCATTTACTCATCAACCATTTATTGAGTGTCTGTTATGTGCTAGGCCTAGCAAAGCACTGGTGAAATTTGAAGTTTTTATCCTCATGAAACACAGAGGCTAATGGAGGAACAGAGAATAAACCAAGTACACACATGTGAAGTTGTATATGGTATTTAGCACTAGGATGGAGAAAAAAAATGAAGTACATAAGGTACAAGTGTGGTGGTGGGGGATGCTTATTTACAGTGATGTGGGAAAACAACTGTAGAACAATAACCTTTCAATAAATGCTTAAACATTAAGAAGTTGGCCAATGAAAATCCAAGGCAGAAAAGGAGGTAGGGAGGAGAATATTCCAGGCAGAAGGAATACCATGTGAGAACGCCCTGATACAGAATAGAGCTTAGCATATTTACCCTTTAAAAGGAGTCCATTAGGTTTCCAGTAACATAGGCAATAGGAGAGAGGGATAAAATGAAAAGGAAGGAGAGGAAGAGTTAGGACACATAGCTACTGTAGGCCCTGGTTAAGAGTATAAGTTTTGTATAACAGTATTGTAAGCCCTGGTTAAGAGTGTAAGTTTTATACTGTATTGTAACAAAAGAGGAGAGGGATAAAATGAAAAGGAAGGAGAGGGAGAGCTGGGACACATAGCTGTTTTAGACCCTGGTTAAGACTCTAAGTTTTATACTCTATTGTAACAAAAGCCAATAAAATATTTTAATCAAAAGAGTGACATAAATTCTTTTCATTCAAAAATATTTATTGAGATCCTTAAGGTGTGCCTGGAACTGTTTTTGGTTTTTGGTATGTATTAGTGAGATAAAACACACACACATTCTAGCCTGTTTTGGACATGAGTTTGTATCCTACTTTGTGTACAGGGGTTGGAGACAGACAACAGACAGTAGGAATAGTAAATAATTAAACTTTAGGTGTCAGGAAGTGAGGAATCCTCTAGATAAAACAAAACACAGAACTAGAGAAGAAAACTCAGGAATGTCAGGAATGGGAGGCGAAGATAACCTGCAATTTTAAATAAAGCAGTTACAGTAGCCTTATGTATTAAATTATGGATCATAAAGAACGCTGTTTTAGATATTTGGGTTTTCTTTAGACTGTCAAACTGAGACAATTAAAATGCTTTTTTCTCTCCTTAATATAAAACAAACTCTGTGTTTATATCAAGATTGCATATAAGTGTGATTGTAACTGTGACCATTGTTTCATCGACATTAAGCCTCCTGTTGGATTTTGCATGGCTGTGATTCATTGACTGATTGAATGCTGTTGTTTTTTGCTTGCATTTGGTTCTTGCCACACTGTTTGAATGAAAGACAGTTTAGAAATATATGCTTTTAATTATATGGTAGAAAAAAATAGTTTCGTTATTATACTCAATGGATTACTCAAGTCACCAGACAATCAGATCTCAAAAAATTGGCTAATTCACTAAATAACAGCAGAAGGGAGTCAATTGCTTAAACATTTTAGTATCTTTTATTACTGAATATTGGTTGTGCAATCATGAATTCAGGTCTGATTAGAAAACAGCAAGATTGTTCTGCAGAAAATTTTAAACTACTCTTTCCTAAATTAAGATCAATTCCTATATTGAAGGCAATGTTTGGTTAAGAATTTCATTTTCCACATCATTTGGCTTTCCTTCAGCAATTACATGTGCTTATCAGATGGGTACTTTTGTGATACAACATGATTCTATGGATTAATTTTAAATATTTGTTTTGTTATGGTATTATGAATATTTAAAGTGAATCCAGCTGACAGAATTTATCAGTTGAAGCCTAACTTGAATTTTAAGTCCATAAAGTGGCCTGCCCTTTTTGTTATTAATTCACTTATTCATTCATTTATTAAGTTTCTATTACAGAATAAGTCCATGGCTAGGTGGTCATGAATCAAACATTTAAAAAGACAAAATATTTACTTTTGGAGACCACCTCCTTTGTTTTGAGAGCATTTTTAATTGATCATGGGAAGCCCAACTCTTTCTGAAATCCTTAAAATGATGAAGGAAGGGAAAAGGAAAGGAATCAGTGTGACTGAAGTAGAGAAGAAGAAAGCAAAGTCAGCTCTAGGACCAACAGAACTCTGTTCAAGCATGCTCAACTAAGAGGGTGATTGCGGGCTAAAATATAGCTCTTGTTTCACTCATGAAACTCTACACAGCATTGTTTCCCCTCCCAAAAGGTGTGACTTTTTCTAATTTTCTAAAAGCTCCTATGGGTTAATGATGACCTTTCAGCTCTTACATTTGATAATATTCATATCTAGTATTTATAGTTTTAATATGTGTCAGGAATTATGTTTTGTGTGTAATATATCATTTATTTTATCTGAACAATGTAACAAGGGAGATACTGTTGTTATCCCCATTTGACAGAGGAGAAAACTGTACCTGAGAGAATGTAATTTGCTTAAGCATACCCAGCTACTAGAACCAAATTTGGAGCTAGGCTTTTTGTTTCTAGGACTCACTGATTTTAATCACCATGCTAAAGCATGATGTACACAAACATGCACACACAATTTGGTAATTATTTGCAGCTAAAGAGTATTTATGCAACATCTGTGACTAGCAGAGAATGCAAATGGCCAGGAATCCTGTGTTTAGAACTCAGTAACACTAAGCAGGAATAAATTGATGTTATGGTATTCTTGGTTACACTGCTCTATTAATTTAATAGCAGACTCTGACTTTATTACGGTAAATAACGTATTCATTAAAATGTTTAAACACTCATGAATGAAGAGAAGAGGCATTAGAAAGGCACTCTGCTAGCATAACCAACAAAGCAATGCAATCATTTCACTGCATTAGGGAATGCTGGGGAGGTGATCTCCCTGCTTTCAGACTGACTCTTTCAGCTTGTTTTGTCTTTGGCAGTCAAGCCCCCTATCCATACCACTGAGGGTAACTAAAGAGAGCTATTTATTTGGGATAGAAAAACCAGTAACCTCTTGGTGGAATAAAGTGATTATGAAGTAATGTAAGCCTTCAAGAAGAAAAAGTTTGTTCTGGATTGGTTTAGGTTAATCCACCACAGGGAAATATTGAATAGTTCTTCATTCCCAATGCATGAAAAAGACAACTACGTTCTGAGCAGAGGAATGAAAATGTGCATGTTTTATGAATGTTAGGCAAGGCCTGGTGGTGCAGAAAATTTTTATTTGAGGTTCTAATTCCATGTGCTTAAGATCATCGGCTCTAGTGAAGGGTAGCTCCTGGGTGTTGCTGACATAAAAATATCAGGCATTCTTTTTTTTTCTTATTTATTTATTTATTTTTTTGCTGGCAAGTTAAAATACACAAAATGGAGGTAGTTTTAGAAAATAAGACATTATCTTTAGCTAATTTTTAATCATCTTTGGAGGTCTTTGAGTAGCTACCTTGATGGTAATATGGCTGTAGATGCACAATGAGTTATATAAAGCAGAGAACATTTAGGTCACTATGATGATGTGGGCTACAAGATCCCAGTGATGACAGTGGTAACAGAGAGAAGACAGATGTGAGAGAAATGATATTTCATATTGACATGACTTGACAATCCTTAATTGGATGTAAAGACAGAGGAGAGAAAAGAGGTTTTTACATTTTTTTTTTTTTTTTTTTACTTTTTTCTGGTGCATCCCATCAGTTGTTTAAGAAGTAAGTATTTACCACCTATTATGTCTCAGGCACTAGGATATAGTGCTGGTCCTATTGCTAAATTTTCTGAAACTTCCACTGACTCAGCTGGAGCTACCATCATGTGCCATTGTCAATTTCCCCACTGCTTTAATTGCCTCCAGAATCAAAATTAAGTGGTTACTCCTTTTCTATCATCTGCAATTCTCCTTTCAGTGTTCTTCACTGGGAGAAGCTAACAAATACTTAGATGGCCTTGGGGGTCTGGTATGTACTTTTCAGGCCTTCAACTCTGGTGGTACAAAAACACATAGGAAGGAGAATGTAAAACTTAAGCCAATGAGAACTACTGGACAAAAAGGTATTGTGATCACATCACAGTTTGGTGGAAATCATTACTCTTTTGATTTTTCTCATACCTCATTAACTGTTCCTCCTTGGTTCTCTTGGCTGGTTCCTTCTCATTACTCTGACTTCCAAATATGGTAGTGACCTAGCACTCAGACTTCAGAACTACATTCTTACTACACTTATACTTGAGGGTGTCTTCTCCAGTCTCCTGGTGATAAATATGATTTGTAAATTGAAATGTTTAGATCTTCAATTCCAAGCACTCCTCCAAAACTGCACACTTCTATATCCTATCAGCCACTTGAACACTCCTAATGGCAGAGTAATTAGCACTTCAAACCTGGCATATACCAAAACAGACCTCTTGACTTTCCTTTCCTCCACAAACCACCCTGATTACAAGCACCAGTAACAACAAAAACACACCACAAATGACTCTGATCCTTCTCCAGTTTCATAGAGTCAAAAAGGCTAGTGGTGTCATCCTCCCAGCTGCTGAGGCTGGATACCTTGTGGTCATTTCTGATCCGTCTATTTTCCTCACAGTGTGCAATGTACATGTCATATGTCAACACATCCTGTCTGCTCCACCTTCAAGATGGAGCTAAAGTCCTGGAGGTCTATCTTCTTTCAGCTCTCCACAATGACCCTATAGTCCAAGCTGCAGACACTTTTTGTTGGGGCTATTTCAAAAGACTTATACTGATTTTGTCTTTTTTCACTCTTAATAGTACCTACAAGGTCTACTGTGTGCAACGGCCAGAGAGTCCTTCTCAACATTTGAAGTGGTTCAGTAACTTTTCTGCTTGACTTCCTTTAATGGATTCCCATCTCACTCAAAATAAATTTCTAAGACCTTAACATGGCCTATCAAGTCCCCTGTCTTCTGCTCCCCTGCCACCATCACTTCTCTGATTTAACGTTTTACTGCTGTCTTAATCACTCATGATATTCCACTCACACTACTTTCTTGCAGTTCCTCAATGTAATAAGCATATTTCGAGCTTTTGCAATTGCTCCTCCTTGTCCCTGGAATGTTCTTTTCCCTGTTCTTTATAGAAGAGAAGGCTGTTTCCTGGTACATCTCCATCAGAGCTCTTTTGGGTCAGTCACCAGATGCATTGTCAATGAGCAGTGATATTTTGAAAGGAATCTTCTTTTTCTTTCTCAACAGTGGGCTTAAAATAACCAGTAAACTATGCTATAAACATATATACTGTTATCCAGGCTTTTTGTTTTCTCTTGTATAGAGCACAGGGAGAGAAGATTTAGTATAATTCGTAAGGGCCCTAGGATTTTCAGAGAAGTAAATGAGCATTAGCTTCAAGTCAAAGTCACTACATGAATAGGGTTCTAATGAGAGAGCTCAGGCTGTCTTTTGAAACTTTGAAGCCAAGCATTGGCTTTTGCTAGCTATAGAAATCCTAGATGGCATCTTCTTCCAAGAGAAGGCTGTTTCATCTACATTGAAAATTTGTGGTTTAGTGTATCCCCTTTCATCAATTATCTTAGCTAGGACTGAGTAACTTGTTGCAGCTTCTATATCAGCACTTGCTGTTCACCTTGCACTTTTACGTTATGGAGATGGGTTTCTTTCCTTGAACCTCACAAACCAACCTTTGCTTACCTCCAACTTTTCTTCTGCAGCTTCTCCACCTCTCTTAGCCCTCATAAAATTGAAGAGAGTTAAGGATTTGCTCTGGATTAGGCTTTGCCTTAAGGGATTGATTGATCCCTTAAGGGGGATCAATGGCTTGATTGATCTATAACATTCTCCATATCAGCAATAAGACTATTTTTGTTTCTCATCATTTGTGTGTTCACCAGAGTAGCACATTTAATATCCTTGAAGAACTTTTCCTTTGCATTCACAACTTGGCTAACTGTCTGGTACAAGAGGCCTAGCCTTCAGCCTGTCTCACTTTTTGATATGCCTTCCTCACCAAGCTTATTAATTACCAGCTTTGGATTTAAATTGAGAGATGTGCACTTCTGCCTTTCACTTGAACACTTAGAGGCCATTTATTAGGTAACGAATTAGCCTGATTTCTATATTGTTGTGTCTTAGGAAATGGGGAGGCACAAAGAAAGAGAGAGAGAGATGGGGGAATGACCAGTTGGTGGAGCAGTCAGCACACACAACGTTGATTGATTAATTTTGCCATCTTATATGGGTGCAGTCTGTGGCACCTCAAAGCAATTACAATAGTAACATTAAAGATCACTGATTACAGATCACCATAACAGATATAATAATGAAAATATTTAAAATATTGCAAGAATTACAAAAATGTAACACAGATATTTAAAGTGAGCACATTATTAGAAAAACGGTGCTGATAGACTTGCTCAAAGCAGGGTTGACACAAACCTTCAATTTTTAAAAAACACATTATCTGCAGATCACAATAAAGCAAAGTGAAGTATGTCTGTATGTACGTGAATGAATGAATATATGAGTGAATGAGTGAATGCGGTATGAAGGATGAATTAATTTGGAGGGATTACAGAAAGGGTGCATCTTGAAATGAGAAGTTATTGTTGCATGATGTTTGCTTGAACTAGGTGGTGGAAGGAAGGAGGTATATGTTTTCAAGAGGTATTTATAACATAAGGGGCAAACATTTGGTGGTCAGTTGAATGTAAGTGGCAAGGAATAGTGAAATGTTAAGGATGCCACCTACATTTCTGGCTTCTGCAGCTAGATTAATAATTATGGTATTTTTCTAAAAAAAAAAAAAAAAGGAATGAAAGGGAAACACATTTTAAAGGAACATCATCATTTCAGTTTTACATGTTTAATTTTAACTTTGTGCATCCAGACCCAACCTCTACACATAAGGAACAATTACCTGAATGATTCAAACCCCTAGATTAATCTCAAAACACTGATAATGAGGAAGTTATTTTTGTTGTTGGTCTCTAGGGTTCTTGGCAAAATTAGAAAAAACTACTAGAGGCATCCTTCTTACTCTTTATTTTTATTTTTATTTATTTTTATTTTTTATTATACTTTAAGTTCTAGGGTACATGTGCACAACGTGCAGGTTTGTTATATATGTATATATGTGCCATGTTGGTGTGCTGCACCCATTAACTCGTCATTTACATTAGGTATATCTCCTAATGCTATCCCTCCCCCCTCCACCCACCCTACCACAGGCCCCGGTGTGTGATGGTCCTCTTCCTGTGTCCAGGTGATCTCATTGTTCAATTCCCACCTATGAGTGAGAACATGTGGTGTTTGGTTTTCTGTTCTTGCGATGGTTTGCTGAGAATGATGGTTTCCAGCTGCATCTATGTCCCTACAAAGGACATGAACTCATCGTTTTTTTATGGCTGCATAGTATTCCATGGTGTATATGTGCCACATTTTCTTAATCCAGTCTGTCACTGATGGACATTTGGGTTGTCTCCAAGTCTTTGCCATTGTAAATAGAGCCACAAGTACAGAATCTGTTTTTCTTCTTCTAACACACCTAAGACTGTTTCCTCTCTCAAAGTCTGCTTTAAGAACACGTCTAAAAGAAATCACTTACACCATACTGTGAATTTAAGTCAATGAAACATTATCAGGCTCATTTGTGACTATATAATACAATTCTCTACCCCCGTTTTTACCCAAAAACATTTCAAACAAGAGTAAGCAGATAGGTAAGATTATTATAGGGATAGAAGCCCATCTGTTATATAGGGTGTTGTAATTATTGAATGACTATTTAAACCTTTGGTTAACACAGAGGATTACTCTGGGTCCATCGTGATTAATTTCAGAGAGATGAATAGCCTGTTTAGCCTCATTTTCAGTTGCCCAATGAATAGACACTCAACCCCAAGAATTCCAACCTGGAACATGCAGGTGGATAAAATCATTATGGAAATAAAGACCCATCCACCATCTGTGTGATTATATCAATCTCTAGGACAATTTAAACCTTTTTTTTAATACTTAAGATAAACTCTAGGTTTATTTTAATAATCTCAGCTATGTACGTATCTGGTTGCCTGGGAGATATATTATGGCTTCCTCTGTTGGCCTGTCAAGAAAAGAAATTGCTTAGCAATAAAAGTTTGAAAGGGCGAGGACTGATGTAGTAAAGCTTTTATGATAAATCAACCTTTGCAATGTCTTTTTGAAATGAGGAGTTGCATCCCAACAGGGATGGCTATGTTAGAAATGAAAACTACCATTCTGATTAAAATAGCATAATAGAGAAAATTGAATTAAATGTTAATTATGTTCAAATAAACAAGTATTCACATAGCAAAAAACCAAAGAGAGTTCTCTTCTGCCCCGAACCCCCACCCTTTAAGCCAAAGTGTTTATTTGTGTATCTGAGAAAGATTTATTTAGCCTCTACCTATTTGATAATTTTGGGGCTGATGCTATGGAAAATACTGAATGTGAATATTCTACATTTGCTACATTTGAGAGCCTCTTAGGTTATTGCCTGAAACAATATGTTTCTATAACTTCAATATAATATATAATATAGTAACCATCAAGAGAGTCACACAGTCCTGAGGGAATTCAGAAAGAGAGATTACTTCTGACTGGGGTAGAGTGGTGAGGAAAATTTATATGATCTTAGAAAAGGCAACATGGGAGCTGGGCATTGAGGGATAAATAGTGTAGACAAGCATTAATGGAAAAGGCACAGAGCACCTGATGAGAGTATTATAAAGAAATTCATGGAGGCAGAAAATCATTGTACACATATAGGGTTACATAAGTTCACTTTGGCTGGACCTCAGAGTACATGAAGAAGAATCTGGGAGAAAGTCTGCGAGAGAGCTAAAGGTGGAATGATAAATTACTTTCCTTGGTTGTTTAGACATTTGGTCTTAACTTCTGATGAAGCTTGGAATTAGAGAATTTAGTTTTCTGATTGTAATTCTGACCTCTTAATAACTACTTGTGGGGAATTTGATAAGATCTCATTATTTGGGGGCATCAAAATATTTACCTACCAAATGAAGAAGCTAAGTTGGAGTGTCCTTCTTGTTTAAGATTCCTTCAAGCATTCAGACTCAGATTTGATTTTTTTTCCCCTTACCCTCACGTGAAATGTGTTACCAGTTTAATTTTGTAGACTTTCCTCAAAAATTGCATTTTCTTCAGTGCATACTTTATGCTCATTCCCGCTGACCTTCCCCTGGTGTAAAATTTAGATTCTTTGGCTTTGGCTCCCACCTGTTTCTTCAGTGTCATCGGCCTTCAGGACCTATACCTAATGTGCTGTCATAGCACAACATTACTAGAAGTTACCTAAACCTCCGTCCTTATCTGTGCTTTTGCAGCATTGCTCATGCTTTGCTTAGAATGTCCTTTCTGCCAGTCTCTTTCTGTGCTTAAGAAAGTCCTTATCTACTTCCACAGACCCAGTTCAAATACTATTATTTTCCTTGTGTCTCCCTTCCACTCCAGCATTTTTTCATTTTATATTTTAAGAGCACTTTAAAACGACCATGTTTAGTTTTGCTTAATAAGTGTGTGTGTTTTCACTAAATGATACATTTTTCGGTGTATTTATCCCTCAAAGCACCGAGTTTAGTGACATACATGAAGGAAGTGCTCAAGCTAATGCTTGAGCAGATAAATAAATGACAAACAATACAAATAGATAGAAAACATTGAAGCGTTACAACCATGACAGAGACATACATTTTAGTATACACTATGTCAATTTCCTTTCTAATCTGTGAACAACACTCCACTATGGAGTGTTATTACTTTGCACTTTACAGTCCAAGAAGCCAGAACAACACATTATAGTACTATTAATTGTATGCACATTATTGTACAACAGATCTCTAGAACTTTTTCATTTTGGATGATGGACACTACACCCATTGAAACGCAACTGCACATTTTTCCCTCCCCCATCTCCTGACGACCACTTTCCTACTTTCTATGATTTTAGATACTTCCTGTACATGGAATCATTCAGTATTTGTCTTTCTGTGATTGCTTGTTTAACTTAGCGTAATGTCTTCCAGGTTTACCATGTTGCAGCATATGATATGATTTTTTTCTTTCAAAAAGCTGACTAATATTTTGTTGTATGCATAGGCCACATTTTCTTTATTTGTTCTGTTGATGGACATTTACGTTGTTTCCACCTCTTACTATTATTAATAATGTTGTTGTGTGGGAGTGAAAAAGAAACATATTTTCTGCAGCCATGGCAAAATTCGTGGCTGAGATCTTATGACAAAGGACAGATTAACAAGAGGAAAGCATAACAACTTTATTTAATGTTTTATGTGACACAGGAGCCTTAATAAATGAAGACCCAAAGAAACAGCGAGAACTGCCTATTTTTTTTTTCTTCAACTTCTATTTTAAGTTCTGGGGCACATGTGCAGGATGTGCAGGTTTGTTACATTAGTAAACATGTTCCATGGTGGTTTGCTGCACAGATCAACGTTATCACCTAGGTATTAAGCCCAGCATCCATTAGCTATTCTTCCTGATGCTCTCCCTCCCAACCCCCAGCATGTCCCAGTGTGTGTTGTTCCCATTGTTTAGCTCCCACTTATGAGTGAGAACATGCAGTGTTTGCTGAGGATAATGACTTCCAGCTCCATCCATGTCCCTTCAAAGGACATGATCTCATTCCTTTTTATGGCTGCATAGTATTCCATGGAATATATATACCACATTTTCTTTATCCAGTCTGTCATTGGTTGGCTTTTGGGTTAATTCCATGTCTTTGCTATTGTGAATAATGCTGCAGTGAACATATGTGTACACGTATCTTTATAATAGAATGATTTCTATTCCTTTGGATGTATACCCAGTAATGAGATTGCTGGGTCAAATGATATTTCTGCTTCTAGATCTTTGAAGAATTGCCACACTCTCTTTCATGATGGTTGAACTAATTTACATTCCCACCAACAGTGTAAAAGCTTTCCTTTTTCTCTGCAACCTCAACAGCATCTGTTGTTTCTTGACTTTCTGATAATCGCCATTTTACTGGAGTGAGATGGTATCTCATTGTTTTGATGTGCATTTCCCTAACAGATCTGTATATTTTTATGGACAGTCATACAGAAGTATGATTGGAGGACAAAAAGGTGAGATCTAATGGTAATAACCAGAGGATCAGGAGGGGAGAGGGTGCTTAGTAAGGCAAGTTTGGTTTCTTCTTAGGGCCTCTGTGTGACATTCCTTCCCTCTGGGGATAGAGGAATACACGAGTCACATGAGGATCTTCATGGGAGAAGAAAGAGAGAAGGTTAGAGTTCACCTTCCTAGGTATTATGACCTGCTTCATGGGAGAAAGGGGGAAGAGGTCAGAGAAACCATCTGGTTTCTGTTGTTTTCTCAATTTTCAAAGTGCCTTTTTTTGGGTGTAGTGTTTATTGTACCTCATCAGCTGCAAGGAACGTGGAAGTGCAAAGATTTCTTCAAGATACTGCTTTAGATTCTTTTGGATAAATATCCAAAAGTGGTATTGCTGGATCACCTGGCAGTACTATTTTAAATATTTTGAGATACTACCAGATGAATTTTCATAGTGTCTGACCCATTTTACAGTCCCTCCAACAGTGAATAAGGATTCAAATTTCTTTACAACCTCACCAACTCTTGTTATTTTCAGTGTTATTGACAATGGCCACCCTAACAGGTGTCAGAAGATACCTCATTGTAGTTTGGTTTGCATTTCCCTGATCAATAGCAATGTGGAGCATGCTTTCATATACCTTTTGGTCATATGTAGGTCTTCTTTGGAGAAACATTGATTCAAGTTCTTTGTCCATTTTTAAATTATGTTAGTTTTTTGCTGTTAATTTGTAGGAGTTCTTTATATATTTTGAATACTAAGTCCTTATCACATGCATGGTGACATGGTTTGACTGTGTCCCCACCCAAATCTCATCTTGAATTGTAGACTCCATAATCCTCATGTGTGCAAGGGACCAGGTGAGAGGTAATTGAATACCCTCATGCTACTGTTTTTGTGATAGTGAGTTCTCACAAGACCTGATGATTTCATAAGGAGATTCTCCCCCTTTTGCTTGGTACTTCTCCTTGCTGCAGCCATGTGAAGAAGGATGTGTTTGCTTCCATTTCTACCATGATTATCAGTTTCCTGAGGCCTACCCAGCCCTGGTGAATTGTGAGTCAATTAAACCTCTTTCCTTTATAAATTACTCAGTCTCAGGTGTGTTTTCATTAGCAGCTTGAGAACAGACTAATACACATGGTTTGCAAATATTTTCTCCCATTATGTAGGATGCCTTTTCACTTTTTTGACTGCCTGTTTTACTGTATAGAAGCTTTCTAGTTTGATGCAGTCTCATTTATCTATTTTTCCTTTGGTAACCTGTGCCTTTGTGAACTAGGAAGTGAGCTATCAACAATCATTGAATCTGCTGGCACATTGAACTTGGACTTCCCATCCTCAAGAACTGTAAGAAATAAATTTCTCTTGTTTATAAACCACCCAGTTGTGTTATTTTGTCATAGCATCCTTAGTCAACTAAGATAGGTAGTGCTGAAATTTTAACAGTATTGTCTTCCAGTCCATGAACACCAGGTATCTTTCTATTAATTTATGTATTATTTAATCTCTTTTAGCAGTGTTTTGTAGTTTTCAGTGTAGAAGACTTATGCCTTCTTGGTTGAGTTTATTTTTTATGTATTTTTTACTGCTATTATAAATGGTATTTAAAAAAAATTTTCTTCTTGTGTTGTTCATTGTTACTGTGTAGAAATGCAACTAATTGTGTTGATTTTGGATCCTACAGCTTTGTTCATTTCAATTATTTTCACAGTTTTGTGTTGAATCTGAAGGGGTGGCCTGCCCCTCCACACCTGTGGGCGTTTCTCGTTAGGTGGGAGGAGAGACTTGAGAAAAGAAATGAGACACAGAGACAAAGTACAGAGAAAGAAAAAGTGGGCCCAGGGGACCGGCGCTTAGCATACAGAGGACCCATGCCGGCACTGGTCTCTGAGTTCCCTTAGTATTTATTGATAATTATCTTTACCATCTTAAAGAAAAGGAAGTGGCAGGATAATAGGATCATTGTAGGGAGAAGGTCAGCAGTAAGACATATGAATAAAGATCTCTGTGACATGAATAAGTTTAAGGAAAAGTGCTGTGCCTTGATATGCATATGTAAACATCTCCATAAACCTTTTTAGTGCATAAAGAGCAGCATTGCGCTAGTCCCACCTTTCGCCCTAAGGCGGTTTTCTCCTTTCTCAGTAAACAGAACATACAATTGGGTTTTATACCAAGATGTTCCACTGCCCAGGGATGGGCAGGAGACAGATGCTTTTCTCTATCTCAACTGCCAACAACTGCCAAGAGGCCTTCTTTCTTTTTGAACTAGTCCTCCTCAGCACAGACCCTTCACGGGTGTCAGGCTAGGGGACGATCAGGTCTTTCCCTTCCCATGAGGCCATATTTCAGACTATCACATGGGGAGAAACCTTGGACAATACCTAGCTTTCCTAGGCAGAGGTCCCTGTGACCTTTGGCAGTGTGCGTGTCCCTGGGTACTTGAGATTAAGAGAATGGTGATGACTTTTAACCAGCAAGCTGCCTTCAGGCACTTGTTTAACAAAGCGCACCCTACACAGCCCAAAATCCTTTCAACCTTGAGTCACCACAGCACATGTCTCTTGCAAGAACAAGATTAGGGGTAGGGTCACAGATTAACAGCATCTCAAATACAGAACAAAATGGAGTCTCTTATGTCTACTTCTTTCTATATAGACACAGTAACAGGCTGATCTCTCTTTCTTTTCCCCAGAGAATCTTTAGATTTTTCTGTATAAGATTAAGTCACTGTGAATAGGGAAAATTTTACTTCCTTTTTTCCTGATTTAGATGTCTTTTCTTTCTTTTTTTATCTAACTGCTCTAGCTAGGACTTCCAGCACTATATTGAATAGAAATGTTGAGAGTGGACATTATTGCCTTATTTCTGATCTTACAGGAAAAGCTTTCAGATTTTCTCTGTTGAGTATGATGTTAGCTGTAGACTTTTATTTATAACCTTCATTATGTTAAGACAGTTTCGTTCTCTCTTCCTAGTTTGTTGAGTGTTTTTATCATGAAAGGCTGTTGAATTTTGTCAGATGAAAATTTTTTGCATCTCCTGACATAATCATAAGATATTTATAGATTTTTTTTTCTGTTAATGTGGTGTATTGCTCAGTGTTCTCTAGAAAAATAGACCAATAATTTATACAGTTGACCCTTGATCAATGTGGGGGTTAGGGATGCTGGTCATCTTAGAGTCAAAAATCCACATACTACTTTTGAATCCTCCAAAACGTAACTACTATTATGCTACTGTTGACTGGAAGCCTTACCAATAACATAAACCATCAATTAACACATATTTTGCGTGTTATATGTATTATATACTGTATTCCTACAATAAAATAAGCTAGAGAAAATAAAATATGAAGAAAATCATAAAAAAGAGAAAGTACATTTATAGAGCTGTAATGATTGATACTATAAGTTTACATCATTGGTTTGCAAAATGAATCATATGTCTGAAATGATAGGCAACTGCAGCTGCAGACCTGACCTCAATCTAACGTACATATCAAGAAATTTAACTTTTTTGGGATACTGTCATGACTTTTCCCTGCTTCTTGGAGCACTTCCAGCATCACTAGAGGCGCTTCATAGGTGTAGCATGGTGTTATTTGAGGTTTACCGTCTCAGACTAAACATGATGAAAAATACGTGAGAACTACAATAGGTCGCTTTTCACTGTGCTACACAATTTTCTGGAGAGACAAACTGCTCATGTGGAGTTGATTAAAGTCATGTGGGGTTTTACATAGATACTCATGACACTTAAGCTCACTGCAGTAGCAGCAGGAGGTGGCTACAAAATTATTACAGTAGTACAATATGCACTGCAATTAAGTTTATGCAGTTATGATTTAATGCTGAATATTTACATTTGTTTACATTTCTCTTGAGTACTTATGATGCCATGCATGGTCTATAAGTGTTTGTATGTGTAAGTTTTAATAACTTTTTTTTTTTTTTTGAGACGGAGTCTCGCTCTGTTACTCAGGCTAGGGTGCAGTGGAACGATCTCAGCTCACTGCAAGCTCCGCCTCCCGGGTTCACACCATTCTTCTGCCTCAGCCTCCCGAGTAGAGTAGCTGGGACTACAGGCACCCAGCACCACGCCCAGCTAATTTTTTGTATTTTTAGTAGAGACGGGATTTCACCGTGTTAGCCAGGATGGTCTCGATCTCCTGACCTCGTGATCCACCTGCCTCGGCCTCCTAAAGTGCTGGGATTACAGGTGTGAGCCACCGCGCCCAGCCAAGTTTTGATAACTTGTAACTTTTTATAATAGACTTGTTTTTATCTTATAGTTGTAAATGACAAAATAGACTAGTATTCACATAGGTTTTATGTAGTTATTGCATATCTAACTTTATTATTATTTGCTATTTCTAGGCTACATTGTCCATCAGTGGGTTTTCTTTCAAATTGCTGCAAACCTCCAAGAAATTTGCCAATTTGCCAATATATTTATTTTAAAAATCCATGTATACTTGGAACTGTGCAGTTTAAACTCATCTTATTCAAGAGTCAACAGTATATATGTGTATATATACACACACACCACACACACACAGTCATGTGCTGAATAATGACATTTCACTCGACAACCAACTGTATATATTGTTTTTAGATATACCAACACTTACCATTGTGTTGCAATTTTCTACAGTATTCAATACAGTAACATGCAGTACAGATGTATAGCCTAGGAGCAATAGGTAATACCACACAACCTATGTATATAATAGGCTATACCATTTAGGATTGTGTAAATATACTCTATGATATCAACAAAACAATGAAACTGCCTAACAACTATTTCTCAGGCCATATCCCCATTGTTAAGCAATACATGACTGTGTGTAGATACACATACACACCAACATAATAGGGATTGGCTGATGGAATTATGAAAGCTGAGAAGTCACACAGTCTGATGTCTCCAAGCCAGAGAACATGGAAAGCCAGTGGAGTAATTCAGTCTGAGACTGAAGTCATGAGTTAAAAGTTATAACTTATGCATACAAACACTTACAGACCACGCATGGCATCATGTGTACTCAAGAGAAATGTAAACAAATGTAAACATACAGTATTAAATCATAACTGCATAAAATTAATTGCAGTGGTGAGGAGCAGGGGTTAGAATGATATAAGTTCCTGTCTGAGTCTGAAAGCCTGAGAACCAGGAGTGCTGATGTTCCAGATCAGGAGAAGGCAGATGTCCTAGCTCAAACAGAAGCAAATTTCCTCTTCCTATGACATTTTGTTCTATTCAGACATTTGAGGGATTGGATGATACCCTCCTGCACTGGTGAGAATGATCTTAATTCGGTCTACTGATTCAAGTGCTAACCTCTTCCAGAAAAAAACTCACAGACACACACAGATATAATTCTTTTTGTTTGTTTGTTTTTTGTTTTTTGATGGAGTCTTGCTCTGTTGCCAAGGCTGCTGGAATGCAATGGTGTGATTTCAGTTCACTGCAATCTCCGCCTCTCAGGTTCAAGTCATTCTTTTGCCTCAGCTTCCCCAGTAGATGGGACTACAGGCATGCTCCACCATGCCTGGCTAAGTTTTGTATTTTTAGTAGAGACAGGATTTCGCCATATTGGCCAGGCTGGTTTTGAACTCCTGACCTCAAGTGATTTGCCCACCTTGGCCTCCCAAAGTGCTGGGATTACAGGTGTGAGACATTGTGCCCAGCCTAGATGTAGTGTTTTATCAGCTACTTGGGCATCCTTTTAGCCTAGTCAAGTTGACACATAAATTTACCATCAAATATGGAGTGTCACATAGATGGTTATTTATGTGATGAATTTTCTTTGCATCCAGGGATAAATTTTACTTGATCATGGTGTGTAATTTTTTTAATGTTTTGTTTGCTAATATTTCATTAAGAATTTTCTATCTACATTCTTCATAGATACTGTCATATATTTTCCTTTTGTTACAGTGCCATTGGCTTTGGTGTCAGAGGAATGCTGACACAGAACCCCAGCTTGGAAGTATTCTCTCTTCTTCAGCTTTTTGGTTTAGTTTGAGAATGATTGTGTTAATTCTTTACATGTCTGGTGGAATTCACTATTGAAGCCATCTGGCCCTGGGTTTTTCAGATTTTGTCTCAATCTTATTACTAGTTATAAGTTCTGTTTTTTCTTTTTATTTCATCATCATTTAATCTTGGTAAGTTGTATGTTTCTAGGAGTATTTCCATTTCTTCTAATGTATACAATTTGTCGGTATATAATTATTTATAGTAGTCTCTTATAATTTATATTTCCATGGAATCAGTAAATAGGCCTATTTTTCATTTCTGTTTTTATTTATTTGAGTCTTCTCTTAGTTCAGCTACAGTTTGTCAATTTTGTTGATATTTTCAATGAATAACTCCTAGTTTTATTTATTTCTCTCTATTGTTTTTCTATTATCTGTTCTATTATTTCAACTGTAATCTGTATTATGCTCACTCTTCTGCTACCTCTTGGCTTAACTTGTTATTGAGGTTTTAATTTGTTTTAATTTGTTTTGAGGTTTCTACTTCTGGTGTCTCCCTGACAGATCCCCCACCACTGCACTGCTGCCCTATGGGATATTTATTTATTTAACTTAATATGCATGTGGGTTCTGCTTTTGGTCAAATGAGGAAAATACACTTGGATACAAGGCAGGTAGAAAATAAAATAAAATTATGAGAAAATGCAACTGATGACATGGCATATGTCATCCTGGTCTCCTGGACTGGTTTAGGTCTCTGTGAGGAGGGGTGCCAGATCTAGATGATAAAAGAGGTTCTAAGAAACATTTGTGAGGTTTAACATATAAGTGGTATCATTTAATGGATCTATTATCTGCAAGCTGTAAGTAACAGGAAAAAAATTCAGTAAGTTTAAGCAAACAGAGGTTTTATTACGTGATTACAGGATCTTACATAGAACCCAAGAATGATGTCATAGCTAGGGTTATGACATGTTAAACAAGCATGGTTTCTGTTGGCATATGCCTACATAATATGAAGATCTTTGCAGAAGAAGGGGAATCATTGTGGATTGAGTAGAAACATAAAAAATATCCACTATGGGGTCACTAGTGATTCAATAATTATGACTGCATAAAGAGTACAAACTTCTTACTCTCCCATAGACTATTGTGGAGGTTTTGCCCAGGAGACTCATTATAACTGTAACAAGTATCTTAACTTTAAAACATATTTTAAAACGTTTCTCTCTAATCACAAAATGTGGCCTTAGAATGTACTTTGAAACTCTTTGTTTCTCTGCCTTTCCCACCAGCCACTCTCTGACACGGTGCACACTTATCTAACTATATTCTTGCTTAGAAATTCCAGGGGCTAATTTTGAAACAAATCAGGCACAGAGCCTCCATTATGGAATCCTCCCACTTAGGGGGATTCATGAACAATTAGTCCACTACCACTGGGCCAAAGTCAAGATAATGCCAACCAGACCTCCGGACACTCAAAATAGCTATTAAAACAAGACCTGCAGACTTGCACCCTGCACAAATTTCACATGTTTCCAGTACAAATTTTTCTTTGTTAAACCCCCTAGTCAGCTCCAGCATTTGAGACAGTTTCTTTGTGACTTGAGTCTGGCCATTTCCCCAACTTTTGGCATTGGAAATAAAAATTCCTTTCACCGGACCTCACCTCTTGTGTATTCAGCTTGACAGGCAAGGAGCAACCACACCGGAGTTTGGTTACGTAATTTCCCATGTAGAATTGCTGTGCCACTCAATGCTGAAGGAATGATGCAGTACAGAGAAGAGCAAACTACTCATAGAAGGAACTGGCAATGATGACAGTAAAAAGACATCTCCCCAAGTGGCTTACATATAGCTGACCTTGAAGAGGCAGCTAAGCATGTGTGCACCCTCTTGAGGATCTGCTACTTGTACTGGAGAGGCTTGAATGGAGGTGACATAAAATTGGAAAGATGAGGGAAATAGCAAACACAGCCTAGGCAATGTTATCCCCATCCATAGTATAAAAAATAGTGTTACCTAGTTTGTATAAATGAGACATGGAGCCAAAAATAAGATGGGAATCACATCAAATAGAGAACAAGTAATAAATCTGAAAAAGAATGATTAGTGATATCCTCAAACACTAATGAAATATACCTGCCTTTTTTTAATCAGTCATCAGTCAGTGGGTATGAAAAGTATTGGTTATCTTGATGAGTTCAAAGAAAATGTAGACAAGCCTTTTTTGGGGGGAGGGAGGGGTGACAGCATCTGACTCTGTTGCCCAGGCTGGAATGCAGTGGCATAATTACTGCTCACTGCAACCTCCACCTCTCGGGCTCAAGTGATCCTCCCACCTCAGCCTCCCAAGAAGCTAAGGCTCCAGGTGCATGCCACTATGCCTGGCTAACTTTTGCCTTTTTAGTAGAGGCAGGATTTTGCCATGTTGCCCAGGCTGGTCTCAAACTCCTGAGCTCAAACAGCCCTCCCACTTCGGCCTCCCAAAGTGCTGGGATTATAGGCATGAACCACTGTGCCCAAGCCACCAAGTAGGAATTCTGATATAGGGCTTTTGGTAGGTATATTAGTACATTTTCATGCCACTTACAGAGACATATCTGAAGCTGGACAATTTACAAAAGAAAGAGGTTTAATGGACTCACAGTTCCGTGAGCCTGAGGAGGCCTCACAATCATAGTGGAAGGGAAAGGCACCTTTGTGCAGGGAAACTTCCCTTTATAAAGCCATCAGATCTACTGAAACTTATTTACTATCAGGATGATAGCACAGGAGAGACCCTCCTCCATGATTCAATTACCTCCTACCCAATCCCTCCCACAACATGTAGGAATTGTGGGAGCTACAATTCAAGTTGATATTTGGGTGAGGGACACAGTCAAACCATATTACCTCACCCTTGGCCCCTCCCAAATCTCATCCTCAGTGCTAGGCAGAACCCCAGTGGGGACTTGGTGAGGGGGTGCCCACTACACATTTCCCTTCTGCACTGCCCTAACAGAGGTTTCCCATGAGTGCCCTGCCCCTGAAGCAAACTTCTGCCTAGACATTTTCCATATATCCCCTGAAATCTAGATGGAGGTTTCTAAACATTATTTCTTGACTTCTGTGGACCCACAGGCTCGACACCACATGAAAGCTTCCACGGCCTGGGGACTGCACCCTCTGAAGTCATGGCCTGTGCTGTACCTTGGGCCCTTTTAGTCATGGCTGGAATGGCTGGGAAGCAGGGTATCAACTCCCTAGACTGAACACAGCAGAGGGACCCTGGGCCTGGTCCAGGAAACCATTTGTTCCTCCGAAGCCTCTAGGACTCTGATGAGAGGTGCTGCTGCAAAGCTCTCTGACAGGTCCTAGAGACATTGTTCCCGTTGTCTTGGTGATTAACATTCAGGTACTCCTTACGTATGCAAATTTCTGCAGCCAGCTTGAATTTCTCATCAGAAAATGGGATTTTGTTTTCTATCATATTGTCAGGCTGCAAATTTCCCAAACTTACATGCTCTGTTTCCCTTTTAAAACTGAATGCCTTGAACAGCAACCAAGTCACCTTTTAAACGCTTTGCTGCTTAGACATTTCTTCCACCAGATACCCTAAATCATCTCTCTCAAGTTCAAAGTACCACAGATCTCTAGGGCAGTGGCAAAATGCTTCCAGTTTCTTTG
Organism: Chlorocebus sabaeus; assembly: GCF_047675955.1. Classification (NCBI taxonomy): domain Eukaryota; kingdom Metazoa; phylum Chordata; class Mammalia; order Primates; family Cercopithecidae; genus Chlorocebus; species Chlorocebus sabaeus. The sequence goes on along the minus strand of NC_132904.1, from coordinate 27,550,738 downwards.
CTGAAACATAACAAGAGTCAACTTTGCTTCAGTTCCTGATAAGTTCCTCATCTTCATCTGAGATGACCTCAGCTTGGATTTCATTGTCAATTTCATTATCAGCATTCTGGTGAAAGCTGTTCAACAAGTCTCTAGGGAGTTCCAAACTTTCCCACATTTTCCTGTCTCCTTGTGAGCCCTCCAAACTGTTTCAACCTCTGCCCATTACCCAGTTCCAAAGTTGCTTCCACGTTTCTGGGTATCTTTTCAGCAGTGGCCCATTATACTGGTACTGATTTACTGTATTAGTCCATTTTCACACTGCTGATAAAGACATCACTGAGACTGGGCCATTTACAAAACAATGACATTTAATGAACTCATAGTTTCACATGACTGGGGAGGCCTCACAATCATGGTAGAAGGTGAAAGCCACATCTCACATGGAGTCAACAAGAGAATAAAGCTTGTGCAGGGATACTCCCCTTTATAAAACAATCAGATTGTGTGAGACTTATTCACTATCAGGAGAATAGCACAAAAATTCATGATTCAGTTACCTCCCACTGGGTACCTGAGCTACAATTCAAGATGAGATTTGGGCGAGGACACAGCCAAACAGTATCAGTAGGATATTCTCAGACATGTTCCTCCTGGGAATGTGTTGTATGCTGAATTTTGTCCCGTAAAAGTTATACTAAATTACTAACACCTAGTAGTTCAAAACATAATTCTATTTGAAAATAAGGTCACTACATATGTAATTAGTTAAAATTAGACCATATAACAGTCAAGTGGGTCCTACTCCATATTGGATTAAGGAATCTAATATGACTGGTACCCTTTTAAGAAGAGTAGAAGAGACACAGAAACAGAGACCGAAGGTGAAGGTGGCCATTAATGAGACATAGACATTGGAGTGAAGCCTCTTCAAACTAAGATTTTCAGGGAGTGCTGACAACACCAAAATCTAAGGGAAAGACATGGAACAGATTCTCCCCTAGACTTTTCAGAGACAGCATGATGCTGCCGACACCTTGTTTGTGGATTTCTAGACTCCAGGACTGTGAGAGAATACATTTCTGTCATTTTAAACTCTCCTAGATAGTGAAACTGTGTTACAACAGTTTTAGGAACAAGCATGGCTGATAATGCATGCTGCAAACAAGATATAAAACAATTAAGAGATGAGAAATTAGATAAGAAGCACCAAGAAGAAAACTGACTGGAAAACTGATCACAAACTATTATCAAGTGAGATGAATTGTACACCTCCAGGCCAATCATAGCAGCACACAGTGCATTTCACTCTGTGGGCTGCTGAACACAAAGAAATTTGCTAAGTCATCAGTCATTCTCAAATGTACAGTTATGGAAGCAAAAGACAACATGCTATTTACTCCAAAAAAGGTCTTTAAATTGAACAATGGAGGAGTTGTATAACAGCTTATATGTTCCTGCTTCCCAGTCTTCTGCTTAATTTCTCTTTCTTATAACACTATAATATTAAGAGCCTATTGACACTATTGATAATGGCTATAAGACTCAAGGAAAAATACACAAGTATAAAATAGAAAGAAAAAAGAAAATTAAAAGTACTCATACAAAACATGCCCCAATAGAATTTATCTGTGTCTTACTGGTTACTAAACCTATATGCAAGAGTTTGATTACACAGTCTAAAACCAACTGGAAGAAAGGTGAAATATTCCATATACCATAGAAAGATTTGTTTTCCATCTGCAACAGTTGAGTGTTTGAATATCTGATAGCATCTATTACATCTTTATACTTTTGATTAAGCTAAATTTACATCACTGATAATTGGATGAAGTCCTGAAAAGTAAATTTATACCTAGAATTTTTAAATGTATAACAGGACTGCTTAAAGAACTGTGTAAACATGTATGTCCACACACACACCTATTTCTGTATGTAGAAATATGTTGCAATATACAGGCTGCTTCTTTTGACACGGGAATGTGGCTTTAATATGACTTTTGGTATATTTGCATGTCATTTGGAAGTAGGTAGTTAATATTGATTTCCCATACAAAATTCAGTCACATTGATTGTCAAACAGATAAGGATAAAATCAACAGTAAGATAAAATAAGAACAACAAAAATACTTGAGATGCATATCCAACGACAAGTTTTTCTTTTCTCTTCCTTGTTATTGTTTTAATATGATTAGATACAGGTAGTATGCCCTCATAGTTTAAATAAATGAAAACTCTTACTTTATTCTAAGGAATAGCTACCACTAAACTACATAGATAGATTCAGATTTTTTCCCCATATGGTGTAGAAGCATAAAAAAGAAAAAAGTTGACCTTCTTCTACCTAAAATCCAATTCCACTTTTCAGAGGTAATTATTTTAAGCAATTTTTGTTCTGTAGGTACTTCCATAACTGTAGATAATATATTTACAATTTTATTCATTTATACCTTTATTTATTATGTATTGACTTATTTAAGAGAAAGAGAATTTAGCTTAAACTGCTCCATCTCTCTTTTCTGTTTTTGTCTATGCCAAATAACCACATAATTTTCTCTATTTCTTTTAATGTTTTTATCAAACACTTTAATAATTTTAACAGAGAAACATTTATTCTTGCTTACTCACTTTCTTCCATCTCTCCCTCACCATACTCTATCATCCAAACTTCAGCTTTTATAATGTGTCAAAGTTTAGAGCATTAACATTATAAAATAAAATATGAAAAAGAATAGTTTATGACTTGTCTAAAATTTTATTTTAAAAATTAAAATTTGGTTTCTGGCATACATTTTATTATGTAATGTTATTTAAGACATAATGCTGTAGGATAATTGGATTCATGCAGGAAACCATATAGTCTGATGTGATTAAATATATGCAACATCATGACAAATATAGATAGAAAAATTTGGAAAAGCATAAAAATATACACATAGGTATGCCTTATTATTAATTCCAAAGATACCAAATACTTCATATATTTGTAGATATTTCATAGATATGCATATATATATGTATATGTGTTTGTGTGTGTGCGCATTTTAGCTTTATTCCACCTTAGCTGCATTTCACAATTCTTGATATGCTTTGTTTTCCTTTTAATTCAGATAAAATAATTACTAATTTCATTTTTAATTTCCTTTTTGTCTATGAGTCATCTGGAAATATGTTGTTTTAAAATATTTGGAATTTTTCACATTTCTGGTGAGGGCTTTGGGTCAGACAATATCAGCTCAGTCTCCAGAGGGGCTAGAATCTTAAGTCAGTATGCCAGTGGTCAATAATGTCTACATAACTGAGTGCCAATACAAACTCTGGACACCAAAGCACAGGTGAGCTTGCTTGGTTGGCAATACTTTGTGTATATAGTCACACATCATTGCTGGGAAAAGTGAGTTCTATTCATGACTACACTGAGAGAAGATAATTGGAAGCATCACACTTGGCATTTTTTTGGGCTCAGCCTTATGCCTCTCTTCCCATGGTTCATTTCAATAATATAATCTATAATATCTATCTATATAGTTTATTATCTTTCAGTAATACACTTTACTAAAGAGTGTAATAGCTTTCAGTGAAATTTTTAGCTTTTCAAATGAATTATAGAACCTGAGGGTGGTCGTGTGAATGTTTGAACTTTTAGCTGGTGTTACAAGAGGATGGTCTTGAAATCTCTAAATCTGCATTTGTTGTCAGAAGTGAGGGCGTAGCCTTGTGTAATACTTGCATACTTCATAGATGGCCAACTCTGACACTTCTCTGATGGATAAATGGGTCATTTACTTGCTACTGCCAGGTAGGGCTAGAGATCCAGGTTCTCCGGTTGGCCTCCATGATTAATACCCTAACTAAGAAGAGAGAGGGAGCCTTTTTTACTACTGGTGAAGATGGAATTTTAGGCTCTCCATTAAAACTCTACTGATACCACCCCAGTAAAGAAGGGGAGGAGTGCCTAAGTACCCCTGAATGGGAGTTGAAGTCAGCCTCCTCTTGTGGTCTCCATGGATATCATGGGGTGTGGGAGCTTTGTCACTACCCAACAGTGTTGAGCATTCTAGCTTCTCACTCATTCTTCTCCAACATCACACTGGTGGCGGCTTTGGAATGCTTCACTAATGCCTGGGAAGGGTGGAATCTGTGCTCTCCACTTGACCTTTATTGGTGGGTTTTGGGTTAGAGCCACCTTTTATTTTATTCTGTGGATAAGAGTGGTTTTCATCTAAAGATTTGTGACAGTCTAGACTGCCTCTTTTCTGATCCCTTGGCTAAGAAAAGCTGACTTTTCTTGCCTTCTCCCTGTTTTTAATTTGTCTGTGCCCATTGGTGTTTCTGGGTGGCCAGCTTCTTTGATTTTCAGTCTAGATTATAGAAGGTCAAAAGAAAACCCAGGGAGCTAAAGAGCTCACTAGCACGTTGTTCCCCAAGTTATGAGCTGCCCTGAGTTCTCTTCACTTTTGCCAGTTTTCTTATTTTTTTTTAAATTTATAATGCTAAGGGTTTCTAGCTTTACTTAGTGGAAAGAATAAGAAAAAGTATGTCTATTCCATCTTTCTCAAAGTGTGTTACTGTATAACTGAGAGTTCTGTGATTTACCCTATGCATCTTTAACTTATCACAATCTAATTTCAGTTAATATTCTACCACTTTGTGTATAATGATAGAACTTTAAAACAGTTATTTTATCTTCTTCCTTCCACCTTTTGTCTTTTTATGACATAAATATTATTTCTACAGGTATATTAAAACCTAATAACATTGTTATTGCTTTTCCTTTTTTTTTTTTTTTTTTTTGTTGACAGGCTGTCTGTCACTGAGTTTGGAGCGCACTGGCATGATATGGCTTACTGTGGCCTCTACTTCCTGTGTTCAACCAATCCTCCCACTTCAGCCTCCAAAGTAGCTAGTTCAGCAGCTGCACAACACCACCACACTTGGCTGATTTAAATTTTTTTTTTTTTTTGTATAGATGGGACCTTACCATGTTGCCCAGGTTGCTCTAGGACTCCTGAGCTCAAACAATTTTCCCACGTCAGCCTCCCAAAGGGCTGAGATTACAGGCATGAGCCTCTGTTCCCAGCCTGCTTTCACTTTGAACAATGAACTTTTAAATAAATTTTTAAAAGTAAACAGGTCTTTAATATTTATCTACATAATTGCTATTTCTGACATTATTTATTCTTTTCTACCCAATATAGTTTTCTTATGCCTGAAAATTTGCCTTAATATTTATGAAACTATAGGTCTCATGGTGATATACTCTCTCAACTTTTGTTTTTCTAGAGGCTTCTTTATCTCAATTTCTTTTTGAAGACTATTTGCCCTGGGTAAATGTTTTGTTTTAATGCCTCTAGCTTATATTTGTTTTATGATAAGTCTGTTTAGTGTTACCTTTGTTCCTTTGAATCTGTTATATCTTTCTTTTTTCTATTAGCTTTGAAAATTTAAGTCTGTTTTCAGTGTTACCTTTGTTCCTTTGAATCTGTTATATCTTTCTTTTTTCTATTAGCTTTGGTAATTTTTTATATTGCTATTTTTCAACAATTTAATTCTGTGTTTTTGTGGAGGTGGTTTATTTATATGTATTTTTCTTTGGGTTTCTTGGTTTTCTTTATATTTATTTTGCTTTGTAGGTTTTTAAATCCATATTTGGAACAAACCAGGCCATCATTTCTTCAAATCTTTTTCTGTCACCTTATGTTAGATGACAAGATATTGTCTTGCAATTTACTGATTTTGTTAATATTTATCATTTTTTTCTCTTTGTGCTTTAGTTTGATAAGTTCTGATGCCATTTAAAAGCACACTGATACTTTTTTGCTGATGTCTAATCTACTTTTGATTATATTCATTGAATTTTTTTACTTCAGATATTGTATTTTTCAGCTATACAAATTTCAGTTTTTGCCTCATTTGTGCCTTCCATGTCTATGCTCTTTTCTTTATGTATTTATTTAAATCCTTGGGCATATGTATAAGAGCTTTATAAAGTGATTATCTACTATTTCCATCTTGTCTCTCATTTATGGTTCTTTAATTTTCTATTAACTATTTTTTCTTTCTAATTATGTACCCTTTTGTATCACTTTTTCACAAATCTGGTAAATTTTCACTCTATGCAGCGTGTTTTAATGTTACATTTTTAAATGTTTGGTCTCCTTTTTCTTCTTTTAAAAGAAGTTTTTGACAGCTAGAGTTTAGTGACTAGTGGATCATGTTGATTCTTTCAAGACTTTTTTTTTTTTTTCTTTCCAACTTTTATTTTAGATTCAGGGGTTACAAGTTCAGGTTTGCTACATGGGTAAATTACATGGTGCAGAGATTTGGTGTACAGATTATTTTGTCACCCAGATAATGAGTATAGTTCCGGGTAGGTTCTTTTTCTATCCTCACCTTCCTCCCATCCTCTACCCTCAGTAGGCCCTGCTGTCTATTGTTGCCTTCTTTGTATACACGTGTACTCAATGTTTGGCTCCCACTTACAAGTGAGGACATGTGGTATGTGGTTTTCTGTTCCTGGATTAATTCACTTAAGATAATGGCCTCCACTCTATCCATGTAGCTGTAAAGGACACAATTTTTTTTAATGGCTGTGAATTCCATGTTGTATATACCACATTTTCTTTATCCAGTCCACCACTGATGGGCATCTAGGTTGATTTCATGTCTTTCCTATTAGGAATAGTGCAGTGATGAACATAAACATGTATATGTCTTTGTAGTAGAACAATTTATATTTCTTTGGGTGTATGCTCAGTAATGGGATTGCAGATTCGAATGGTAGTTGTATCTTAAGTTCTTTGAGAAATCTCGAAAAAACCTGCTTTCCACAGAGGCTGAACTAATTTACATTCCCACCAGCAGTGTATAAATGTTTCCTTTTCTCTACAACCTTGCCAGCATGTGTTTTTTTTTAAATTTTATTTTATTACTATTACTATTTTTGAGACAGAGTCTCACTCTTCACCCAGGCTGGAGTGCAGTGGCATGATCTCTGTTCACTGCAACTTCTGCCTCCCAGGTTCAAGCAATTCTTGTGCCTCAGCCTCCCAAGTAGCTGAGATTACAGGCGTGCATACCACGCCCGGCTAATTTTTGTATTTTTAATTAGAGATAGGGTTTCATCATGTTAGCCAGGCTGGTCTTGAACTCCTGAACTCAAGTTACCCGCCCGTCTCAGCCTCCCAACGTGCTGGGACTACAGCTGTGAGCCACCGTGCCTGGCCTAATTTTTTTCTTTTTTAAAATAATAATAGCCATTCTGATTGGTATGAGATGGTATCTCATGGTGGTTTTGATTTGCATTTCTCTAATGATTAGTGATGTTGAGCAATGTTTCATATGCTTCTTGGCCAATGTATGTCTTATCTTGAGAAGTGTCTGTTCATGTCCATTGCTCATTTATTTTTTTAATGGAGTCGTTTTTTACCTTTCTTAAAGTTTCTTATAGATTCTGGATTTTAGATTGAAGTTTTTTGTTTTTTCCTTTTTTTTTTTACATTTCTTATAGACTCTGGATATTAGACCTTTGTCAGATGCAGTTTGCAAAAATGTCATTCCATTGCGTAGGTTGTCTGTTTACTCTGTTGATTGTTTCTTTTGCTGTGCAGAAGTTCTAGTTTAATTAGAACCTGCTTGTCAATTTTTATTTTTGTTACAATGACTTCTGGTGTCTTCATTATGAAATCTTTGCTGGAGTCGATGTCCAGAATGCTATTTCCTAGGTTTGCTTCTAGAGTTTTTACTATTTCCCCCCATAATCTCTTACATCTGACTGAATCTAGGCTTTTGTAGTTTCAGGTTTTGCTTTTAAGTGTTTAATTTATCTCAAGTTGATTTTTGTATATGGTGAAAGAAAGCAGTCCAGTTTCAATCTTCTGCATATGGGTAACCAGTTATCCTAGCACCATTTACTGAATAGGGAATCCTTTTCTTGCTTGTTATTTTCAGCTTTTTTGAAGATTAGATGGTTGTAGGTGTGCAGCTTTATTTCTGGGTTTTCTAACCTGTTCCGTTGGTCTATGTGTCTACCTATTGTAGTATTGTTTGAAATCAGGTAGGGTGATGCCTCTGGCTTTATTCCTTTTGCTTAGGATTGCTTTCATTATTTGGACTCTTTTTGGTTCCAAATGAGTTTTAGAATAGTTTTTTCTAATTCTGTGAAAAATATCATTGGTAGTTTGATAGTAATAGCATTGGATCCGTGAATTGCTTTTGGCAGTATGTTCATTTTAAACAGCATTGGTTGTTCCTATCCATGAGCATGGAATATTTTTTCTATTTGTTTGTATTGTCTCTTTTAGCAGTGTTTTAAAATTCTTCTTGTAGAGATCTTTCACTTCCTGCATTAGCTGTCTTCTTAGATACCTTATTCTTTTTGTGTCTACTGTGAAGAATGTGATTGTGTTATTGATTTGGTTCTCAGCCTGAATGTTATTGTTGTATAGAAATGATACTGATTTTTGTACATTGATTTTGCATCCTAAAACTTTGCTGAATTGGTTTATCAGATCTAGGAGCCTTTGTGTAGAGACTATAGGTTTTTCTAGGTAGAGAATTTTCTCATCTATAAGGAGAGATAGTTTGACTTTCTCTCTTCCTATTTGGATGTGAACTCTTTTTTTTCAAGCTTGTTAGGTCCAGTGTTACTTTTACTTTAGGACAAATTTAACCATACTGCAAGTGCTTCAGACTTTTGGAGTGTCTACAATCCATCTTAGTGTTTAGGTATTAATTCTGAGCACACTTTTTCGTCAAATTTCAGATGTCTTCTAGATCTGTGTGGGATTTGTCCAGATTACAGCTCCTGGCTATTTTTGGCCTTGCCCTGCAGAGTTTCTCCCCATGAAACATAGGTAACTGTTCATATAAACATTCAGTAAGATGCCTTTGCAGATTTATGGAGTTCTTTCTCTATGTATCCATTCTTATCTCCTACTCCTTTCTTTAAACTCTAGATATCTTGTCCATCCTGAACTTTGTTCAATGTCTCCTCAACTCAATGAGCCCACCATACAGTGTTTGGACAACCTATCTATGCCTCGGTCAATAAATTGTCTCTAGGCAAAAAACTCTAATAAACTTACGTTGCCATTTGTTTTTCTTCTTGCAAAGGTCACAGTTGTGTTCTGCCTGATGTCCCAAAGTATAAAGCATGTCATTTAATTTATTTTATTCAGTTTCTCATTATTTACGGCAAGAGGGCAACTCTCTATCAGTTATTTGTTTCCAGAAGTAGAACTTATAAGTCACATATTTTCATAAAATATGACTAATCTTTTAAAATTTCTTTCTTGAATTATTGTTTCCTTATCATCTCCAAATTTATAGATTTTTTAATACTCAATTGTTCTTTTTCTTTAATCCTTAACCTTCTTTTTTGGTTTTGTTTTTATTTTCAAAACTCTGATTTGTCTTTAAAAACAATAGCATACTTAATATAAGTGGCTATTAGATGTTATTGCTGGTTCAGACCTATTTCTCCAATGGACCTTTTTAAGTGTGATGGCTGCACTTCCCTGATGTTATATAAGCAGAAATTTGGAAATAAGACTACTTTTAAATGACATTCACACTATAATTAAAAAGAGCATTTTTCTGCAGCAAGATTCACATCAGCAGCTCTAGTTTTTCCAAAGCAGATTTTTTTTTTTTCTTTCTTTCTTCCTTCCCCGCCCCCTCCCCCCCATTTCTTCAGGGAATAGTACTTGTGTTTTGGCCTGAGGAAAAACACTTTGCTGACTCAAACTTGAGAAGAGATAGGAGGGTAATTTAAGCAGCTATCCTGTTAGAAAAAAATCAATTATTCCTCTTGATTTCTGCACAACCACTATTCCTATTCTGTAATCTTGATAGCTTTGAGTTTAGAGACTCCCATTTTCTATCACTAAAATGAATGGCTCCCAAGTCCAATAAAAACCTCTCTTTTGTTGTAGGTTAAAATTCCTCCATGTTATCTATGTATTCTAGGAAAATTTTAGAATATTTGGTTTATTGAAGTTTCCTCTCTCATTCTTAATATTGCCATAGATTTATTAATTTATTGTATTTTATGTCTCTTCATTTTCATTTTATGAGGATTTAGCAGGGATAGAAGTAAAACATATATTCTCAATCTACTCTCAGGTATAGTTGCCTGAGGATTTATTTTTTTAAAGATAGATTTTGCATTTTAAAACTTCTTTGCTTTCTCTTCTGCACGATGTGAATAAAACACTTGTCTTTCTTGAAGCATTGTTTGAGAATAAATCTAAAGACACGATGTATATGAAAATATTTGGTATTTGTAGACAATTGAGTTAAATATTTGGACATAATGTTTCCATTAAGCACAAATTTTAGAAGGGGAAGAGAAAAAGAAACAAGTTAAACAAAACAAGATCCATGTATGAGTTTTGTATAGTTTAACACTCATTGTCATGTGCTTTATCTTTCGTTGCTATGCACCAAATTTGTTAGGCTAGGGCTAATTTAGTTTGGATAGTGTCTTGTGCAACCTCACACAGGTAATGAATGGTATAGCCTGTCCTTTAATCCATGTCAATTAACAGAATCATTTCAGGTATTCATTAATAAATGATGGACTGCTTTAATGGAGAGTCTGGGAAGGCTCCACTCCTTTCTGCTTCTTAGTGTTCTCATAAACATGATTAAGTAATTTTTGGCAATATTCTCATATAGACCTGACAAAGATACCTCTCCCTAGACATTTGAGAACTAGGGAGTTCCTCTCTATTTAAAAGTTCCTCTCTATTTAAAAGGTAGCATAGTCTCTAAGAATTATAATTCACTCTTTAAATCAGTCACTCTTTCACTTGAGTAGGTAAGGAAAAGTTTCCAGGCTCCACTTGTATTTCCTTCCAGTTACTCATGATATCCAGATATTGAAAAGCACTAAATAGATTTTTCCAGCTCTGTAATTTCACAAGCCATTATATAACACCAAAAAATCATCACGACTAGTGAAATAAGTTGCTTAACTTACTTTTAAAAAATAACCCAACTCCAGAATCTAATTTCATGTAGAATGTTTCAAAACTCACTGAATTCTTAACGCAGAATTTATGTTGGAAGTGATAATTTCTGATAACCTGTGAACTCATTATTTTCAAACATGTCTACCTTTGCTGTGTTGTAATTAATTGCTAGAAATAATGTTATTTCTACATCATCCCAAAGATTCTTGCTCATTATCATGTGTTTCAAAATTGTCAACTCCCCCCCATATGGCTTTTGAACATTTTCAAGCTTAGACAGTTATAAATGGTAATTATTAATAAGCTTCCATTCTGCAAGTTTCATGTTTTCTCCCCTCAAATATGCATTATATGTATATATACATATAAATAAAACATGTTTACATGTATAAATAAATATAAGAAATAATATGTATATATCCCTTTTTTTTTTTTTTAAGACATGTTCTTACTCTGTCACCCAGGCTGGAGTGCAGTGGAATGATCACAGCTCACTGCAGCCTCAACTTCCTGGACTCAAATAATCCTCTCAGTAGCTAGGACTACAGGCACACACCACTATGCTCTACTATTTTTAGATATGTATTCTCTTTTACAGAATAGTTTTTATTCCCTTTGTCTAAAAAAATTAATTAAAAGTTACTATCCATAGGGAATGTGAGCTTAATTGATAGTACTCTCCTCACCCAGTATAGTAGTATTTATCAATATTTTCCCCTATACTATGCTGAGAAATATATAGTCCCTTGTTACTCAACACATGTCTATATGTACACATGTACAAATAAAAAATAAAACATGTTTCATAAAATAACTTTTATTATATGTACTGCATCTTATATCTGTTTTTAAAAATAACGTTTGTGGACCACTGCATTGATTTCATTACCTATAATCTGGCATCTCCAGATCCTTCGTACTTATGAGGCATCTGTCATTGTATCAGGAAAGGGCTAGGAAGTTCTCTTCCCTTATTTTGGTTTGTTCAGTTTAGAGTATGAACCTAGGACATGGTCTTGTTCAGTTGGATACTTCCAAGAGGGACATATTATATTTTTAATTGAAATATAGTGGTTTTATAGAAGTGAATAAAGAGCTTCATTATTTATTATATAAGAATACTTATGCAAATAATGCCAAAGTTAAGAAATGGTGTCATATGGTGACATTTTCAAAGCCCTCTGATGGCCCTGCATAATCCATGTATCCTCCATGCTTCATCCTCTCCAAAGGTAAACACTATCTTAATTTTATTTTTTTCTTGCTACATTTTTATTTTTTACTACCAAAACATTTATGTCTAAGTTTTGTAATTAATTTTTGCTTGTTTTAAAATTTTATATCACTAGAATGCTGTTATATGTTCCACAATTTTTTACTCATCATTATATTTGTAATGTCCATCTCTGATGTTGCATTTAGTTACATTTCATTTGTTGTTCTTGCTGTATTGTATTCTGTTATGTGACTATACCACCAATTTATTTTTTAAATGTTGGTTAAAAGACACGTATTTTTTCTAGTCTTGGATTATTATAATTAACAGTGTTATGAACATTATTCTATGTGACTCTTGGTGTGTGTGGACACCTTTCTAAAATAAATATATTTAGAAGTTTAATTGATCATAATGTTTGCTTATGTTCCACAGTAGTAGAAAACCACTGAGCTCCAAAGCATTCATTTCAATTTACACTCCCATCATAAGTGTATTAAAGTTCCAGCTGCCTTGCATCATTACTAACACTATGTATTATCAGTTTCTATTTTTAGGCAAATTATTCAATCACTGTGTCTATAAATCTCATTTCGGATTTAACTTTCTTTCACTGATCACTAATGAAGTTGAGCATCTTTTCGTTTGTTTTTACGTCATTTGGAATTTCTCCTTTTTCGGTTTCCTTTTTAACTATTTTGGGCTTTTTAATTGGGGCTTCTGTCTTTTTGCAATTGATTTGTATGAGTATATTCTTTGGATATAAATTATTTTGTTATATGTGTTTCAATACCTTGTCTCACTCTATAGATTGATTTTTAATTATTAACAGTAAAACAAATTTTAAAGCAAGTTTGTTTTTTGCCTTTATGTTTAATATATATATTTTTTGTTCTTTTAATAACATTATGCCTATCTTTTATCACAACCTTCTCCATCCTATCTAGAGGTTGTCACTGGCTGTTGTGGCAGTGATACCCCAGTTTTTCATTATATTTTTTCAATCTATTTATGCATAACTACATATTTTTAAATTTTATTTGCTTGCTACATTATATAAATGATGTCATACTTTATATAATCTTTTATGTTTTGCTTCTTTTGATTAATATCTTTATATAGTTGTTGGTATATTTTCATTGATCAGGAGTATTTCTATGCATATATAAAATCATTTTCCTTACTTTTTCTTAGAGATGTGTGAATCTGTTTCTGGGGTTTCTAATTTGTTTTATTATCCTATCATGAATCTTGAATCAACATCACACTGTTAAAAAAAATTAGTGGTATATATTTATATCTGTTACTGCATATTCTCTAAGTTTGTACTTCTACTTCAGTATTAACTTGGGTGTTCATATGCCTTTGAATTTCCAAATAAGTTTTGGGATAACTTTGATCATTTCCACACAAATATTGACTATATTTTGATTGGGATTATTTTGATTATATTAATCAACTTTTATAAAATTGGCATCCTTAGCACATTGAATAATTTACTCATGAATATTGTACATTTTTCCATTTATTCAGTTCTTTTAATATTGCTTTCAAAAGTGCTTTCTTGCTTTGTGATGATTTTTGCTTATTTTTAATTAAACTTATTTCTATATATTTTACATTATTTGTGCTATTCTAATTGTATCATAAATCAGTTATGTTTTCTAAATTGTTTGTTACTAGTTTCTGGAAACAAAGTAGACATTTGTTTATTTACCTTTTATTCAGTAACCTTGCTAAATTTATTTGTCAATTCCATTAGGTTTTTTCTAACTATCTTGCTCTATTTTCTATATACAAATTCATGCAATCTATAACTGGAGGAGGCTGTAGGTGTTCTTTTCCAACATTTATTACTTTTATTTTGTTGTATCTCCTATTTTTTGTTTTATTGATGTAGCTAAGATTAATGTCACAGTGTTGCTAACAAAAATTATCATTTGACAGACACTGATTTTTGGAAGAAGATAACATTTTACCATTAAGAGTGATGTCTGCTGTAGTACTTTGTAAATATCTTTATCAGGTCATATTTGAGAACCTTACTTTTATCCCTGGATATAATCCATTGACAGAAAGTAGATCCCTGATTTTTAAAAACCCAGTGTTATGAACTTTATCTTTTAACTACATTAAGACCATTTTTATTTTATATCATTGCTGACTTATGTTTATATCTGACGTACTATTTTGTAACTTATTTGTCCTACCTACTCTGTTCATTTTTTAATGTCTAGCTTTCTTTCTAATTCACATTTTTACTCTTCCCATTTTCATACTTGTAGTGGTTATATTAGAAATCCCAACAGCAGACTTGAAGCCTTTTGTAGCCCTGGGAAGTGGTCTGCATTGGCTTCTGTGGCCCTTCTTTCCTGTGACTGAGAGTCCTACTATAGCTTCTGGCTTCAAACATTGAGTTTACCTCTGGCTCACTATCTCACTTGGAATCTTTAGTTTCTATTACCCAATAAAACTGAACCCTACAGGTACTCTGTTTCATATTTAACTTTTAAAATATAAGTAGAAGGAGTACACTATAAAGCAACAATTAAAAGTGTAGTATAGTCAATATATAAACCAGTAACATATTTATTTATTATTATCAAATATTATGCACTATACATAATTGCATATCATATACTTTTATACAATAGGCTTGTTTACACCAGCATCATCACAAACATCTGAGTAATATGTTATGTATTGACATTATATTGCCTATGGCATTACCAGGTGGTAGGAATTTTTCAGCTCCATGAAAATCTCATGAAACCACAGTTGTATATGCGTTCCACCATTATGTGGTTCATGACGGCATATATTCTGTACCTACTTATATTCAAATTATCATTAGTAACAACTGCCAACATTCATCTAATCAGATAGTCGGCCAGTTTTCAAACTAATATATAAAAAATAGAATATTGACATAGCCTTAGAAATAGAGCAATTTCAGAATGTATAACTTTGCATTTCATCATTCTAATGTAATCATATTCTCAGTGTATGAGACAAAATAATGTGGAACTTCATAGTTATGTGTAGGTATATTTGATACTTTCAGCTGCCTTCCCTAAAAGAAATAAAAAAGAGACTGAAGAAACAGAAAATGAAGGTTTCTACTAGAATAGAAACACTAATATCTGAGGAAAAAAAATGTATGTGGTTCCATATAGTTGAATATAATGTCTCTTATTCTAAGTGTTAGATGACTCCTTAACAGTGCAGTGCTTCAGACCCCAGATTTCCCTGCTGTCTACATCATGACTAATACCACATTTTTATAAATCAGTATCAATAAGTGAAAAATGAGGAGACTTTCTGTTGTTTTAAAATACATAATGAAACAGCTGAATCATCTTCACAGGAAACTATTAGTTTGATTTCCTGACCTGATTTTCCATTTCTGATATGCAAAGCTGCTCCTTGGTTCACTGGTGCTATGCCTGAATCAGTCCTCTGCCGAGTCTTTGCTATCAAAAGTGAAAGTGTCAAGGCACTTTAATAAGTGCCATTATAATGAACAAGCAGTCTCTGGACTCTGTGCTTTAAAAATCCAATAAACAGACTTTGACTGCAGTCTTTTAACTCTCTGTTAATTAAAGTAAGGACCTGCTGAATGAAATGAGAGGTGGATTATGGAGGCAACTATAATTTTGTTTTCTTTTTCCCTCTCCCTTTCCTGCTCCAACCTATGTGAAGGGTAGATAAGCTGTAATTGTAACAGGGATCTGGGCCACTTAATAAATGTTTAATTACATTCAGATCTGTTCACTAAGCTCATGAGTTATTGTCAGCCAGTTAATAAAACATTAATTAAAAAGCATATTCATAGAGGTGAGGATCATTTTCATGTGACAAGTTTCTACCTGCTTTTAGAGCCCTAATAGAGAGTCTCAGCTAATTAGCATCATTTCACAAAATACCAGATCTTCGTGTCATTTAATAAAATACATCTCATGACAGCAGCATAGAATGTAAAGGAACAGTTGTGTAGGGGTGGCATCCAAATTGGTTGTGTGGCTGGAAGTTACGAAAGAAAGAAGATATAGGAGAAAGTTTTAAAACCCTGAGTGAAAGAAAAAATGTGTAAATTCAAAACAGTTTTCTTGCCTTTTTAATATATTTTATAGAAAATGTGTCTATAAATACTAGATGAGTTTTTGTATTTCCTGGAATTCCTCGTTCTTTACATCCTTTTCCCAGATAATTCTAATTTTACATATTTGTGATATCAGAAATTCAACAAAATGCTGCTGTAAGATATTGATTTTTTAAGGTTATGATGCTGAAATAATAATGCATTTAAAATTATAAACATATTTTGCATGTCTACCAAGGGAAGGTCACTGTTCTAGGGTTTAAATTTTAATTTTAATCTTGTTCATAAAATCGTGCGGCTTTTGTGTTGCAGGACTATAACAAGATCCTCTATCTCGTGGTGATTTACACTCTTGATATTTTGGAAAATATACACATTATACAGGTGCACTGAATTAATTGCTCATTTAACAACTCTTTTAATTTTCAAGGAAAATTTGATATTATTAGCTAATCACTACTCAAGATATCCTACATTTTTAATAATGATTAGTAGTTATGGTAATAATGAATACTAAAATGTAGCTGCACTTGTATCAGATATTTGTTATGCTTTGTATGTATCCGGCAGTATTTTGGTGCTGTATAATCGTTGCCTGATTTAGCTTTGAAAATTTCCCCATTTTAAAAATGAGGCAACTGAAGCAGAGAGCAGTTGCATAACTGGTCTAAGGTCAAAGAGACAATGCACGTCCAAGCTTGGATTCAAATTTAGGCCTATCTTTATTCGAAGCTAATGCTTTTAGCCACCACACTCCACTGTTTAAAAAAAAAAAAAAATGAAAACACATTATGAAGGAAATATTTTTTATAACTACAAATTAATCAGTAACTTTTGTTGTTTGTATTCCAAAAACAGGTCATTGTGTGAAATGATGAAATGCATCTTCACAAGAAAGTGCGAGAACTTGAATTTTGAGAAGAAAAATATGAAAGGAAAAATATTCTAGAATCAGATATGGAAATCACCGTGTCAGATTATGAAGCTGGAATTTATTCTGTGAAAAATAGAAGAAAATAAGATAAACAAAACTATGAAGACCGCATTGCTGCTGCTTTAACAATACTCAGAGATGTAAGTTTATTACACACATGTACTAGTATGTAAAGATCATATCCATGTGGAGTTAACAGCCCCAGAACTTTGTGTTCCTGGTCAGACTCACTCTTCCTTTTACTCCGGCCATCACAGCCTTATTACTACCTTGTATCTTGGCAATACAAGTGCAAATTCCATTCTGCTCTTCATTCCTGCCTACATCAGTCTGAAACTCCAATGTCATCCTACAGCCCTAGACTCTTATATTCCGTACATTGCCTGTTATCACCCCACATCCTGGCTCATTCCAACTCCTGAAACCTTTCCACTGTGGCTTAGAAAACCCATTATCTAAACTACTTGTATCATCAAGTTCTTCTCTGACTGCTCTCTGCATCTTCTTGCTCTGATGAGAATCTGACTCGTTCCTGAGGATACTATTTCCTTTTCATCCCTCTCAAGATGTGAATATTGAACAGACATACCCCACTTATCTGGAATTAAGATATATGTCATTTGGGTCCCCAGTGCTGTTACAGATCTGTCACTTTTCCTCTTCCTCAAACCCCCTAGTTTTGAATCTCATAATTTCATGTCTTCAGATAGTACTAGCAACTACGTTCCTTGCTGCGGTCGCTTTCAGATTCGTCCATTTCACCTTCATTCCTTAGAGATTTTGGGTCCAGGCTTGTTGCCATTTTCTTCAATAGTATTTTTGTGATAATTCAAGTGTTTTCAATAACCATGTAGATGATCCTTTCAACACCATGACTTACCAGTTCTTTAACTCTCTTCCCTTTGATTATCTTTTGCTAACTCTACTTCAGCTATTCATTTTTCATTGATAAAACTTGATTTCCTTTACAATCTCAATTTCAAATACCTTATATCAGACACCATTTGCTATTTCTCCACTTCAATCCTTCAAGAATTCTAATTCCCACATTTTTTTAAAAATGGAGGCAGTATTTGCTCTCCATTGTTGCTATGTTTCACTTTTCCTTCCCCATAACAGCTTTATTATTAAACCAGCTTAGACCCTATGGCCCATCATCATCATCACACTCATCCCTTTGAACATTTACCATACTTACCTGGAAAATTCCAACACTGATAAAAATCTCTACTTACACACACCTGCATTCAAGAAGCTGATCTTTGCAGATGAAAGACTCACAAACATGCTGACAGGTTTCATTTTACATTTATGATACTGAGAAGAAATGGTCCCTGTTTTATTTTCCTGCTCCATTCACTCTTCCATTACCGTAGATAACTGCTTCACGCTTTCTCTTCCCTTCTCGAACCTCCAAATTTTCCTATAATTTCCTCCTTCTAGACTTAGAATTTTTCTTTGTATTTCATTGGAAAAAAAAAAACAATAAAAACACCTTCTTTTGGCTCTGACTGTCATATCTATGTATCTTTCTGCATGTGTTCCTGAAATCCTTGCCTGCCCACTTATTACTGGAAGTGAACCATGTACCCCCAAGGCAGCCCCTTTACTGGGACTCTGTTTCCTTTTCTTTCTCAACTATTCAAGACTCTAGATCCAGGAATAAATCTGTTTCTCATGTAATTAATCTTTTCCTTAAACTAGAAAATAGGGATTCTAGTTTCTAAACAAGCTGCAATTTCTACCATATATTATATATGTTTTATTTATATATATATACACACACACCATACCATATGTATACATATGTATATGTATGTATATGTATATAGAGAGAGCATATATAAATATATTTAAATATATATTTGTATATTTAAATATATTTATGTATTTATATTTCACACACACACACACACACACACACACACACACACACAAACATATATTCCAGTCTATACAGGTACCAAAATAATATTTGTAAAATGCAGGTTAGTTCATTCAATCCCCATGCTCAAAATCTTCTCTTGGTTTCATATAGCATTCAGTAAATAAACTATAGTTGTTACATGGCCTACCAGGACTGGCATGACCTGGACTTATCCTGCCCCCCGATCTCTTCTTGATCCACACTTCCCCTGGATGATCCATTCTAGCCACCTGGACACTCCTGATGATTTTCCACTAGGTAAGCAGGTTTATTCCTCGGGTCCCTTGCACCTGCTGTTCCCTCAGCTTGAAATGCTTTTCCCCCACGTAATCTTAGGGCTTTTTCTCTCACTTTTTTCAGGTCTTTGCACAGGTATCTTCACATCGGTGAAGGATTTTCTAAATACTGTATTCAAATTACAATCCCTTTGCCATACCACTCTGTATCTCCTTTCTGTGCTTTTATTTTTCTTACTGCACCTCATCGATTCACTATCTGACAAACTATGTATTTTATTCTTTGTTGATTGTTGGTCTCTCTTGTATTAGAATTTATAATCCATAAGTCAGATATATTTTGTCTTCTTTTCTTCTTTAACTGTTTTATTCACAGCATCTAAAACAATGCTTGATATATAGTACATGTTTAATATTCATTAAATAGTTAACATATGAATTTTATGTACATAAATACACAAAATATGACAGTACCAATTAGTTTAAAATTCCCACCTGAGTGTACCAATGATAGTACAGATTATGGCAGATGAGGCTAGAAGAAATACACTGAGAGAAAAAATCGCCTCTCTCTTGCTAATGTTACCTAGAAAGCTAATGAGTATCGAGACACAAAAACACAGCCGACTTGAGAGTTTTAATACCACGGAAATCATTGATAGGAAAAAACTTTTCCTCCTTTTAACAAACTAGCTTTGAACTATCAGTAGTGTTTCCCAAAGTGGATTTTATTTTAAAATTCTTGCAGGAGCTTTTACCAAGCATTTTTATGAGTAAGGGTTTCTACTGTTACATAAACTTGAGATACAGGAGGAAAATATTCTATGCTCTGATGATGATTATATTTTACTATCAACTAACAGAACCAAGGAAGGATAACACATGCAAAGCTTTGGATGATATAAGCTATTTCTCAAATACATGTGAATATGTGCATGTTTTAATATTTATAACATAATAACAGTAATTTTACTATTTTAAATTATGTAATTTTACTACCATAATAATAATAAACTCTATACAAACCTTTCAACTTTCTAATAGTGTAATGCCAGTCCTTGGGGCTGCTACCACTATTCTGTGTGTGTGTGTGTGTTTTTTTAATCCTTTTTTTCCATCCCTCATGCAGAGCAATGGACTAGATGTTAAAAAATTTGAATTCTATTCCTGGGCCCTGAATGTACTTAACCCTGTGTCACTCAGCCAGTTCTTAAATATCTCTAAACCTCAGATTCTTTAACTTTTGATCAACTCAATTGACATATGTGAACACCTGCTCTAAAAAAAAAATGGCAATTTTAATCCCTGCTCCACATTTCTTCATTTATACAGCAAACATTATAAGAGTGAAGGCCTCACTGTCTCTCTTCTTCAAAGCTGATATGTAAATACTTATAGCAATGTGATAATCTTTGTACTAAGATATATATATATATATATATGTATATAAAATAGTCTATTAAAAAACATGGCTTAGATAAAGGTAGTATTCCATAGGGAGGTATGGCAGATATCCAAATATTTACATCTTCTTCTTACTAGATTTT
Organism: Chlorocebus sabaeus; assembly: GCF_047675955.1. Classification (NCBI taxonomy): domain Eukaryota; kingdom Metazoa; phylum Chordata; class Mammalia; order Primates; family Cercopithecidae; genus Chlorocebus; species Chlorocebus sabaeus. The sequence goes on along the minus strand of NC_132904.1, from coordinate 27,529,821 downwards.
TCTCTACCAGTCCTTCCCTGCAGCAAGTTTATATTTCTCATTGTTGTCATGCTTGGCTATATGACTGGCTTTGTAATGAGAAATATCAGTGGAAGTGGTATGTTTCTGTGTCAGCAGAAGCCCATAAGCTATAAAATATGGTTCCATCATGTCTGTTCTCACTTTTTCATGAGACTGCCTTGAACCAGATAAAGGGTACTCCTTCAGTGTTGGTCTCAGATACTGAATCTGTTCCATCACTCATGCACAGTTGATTTTTAACAGACACAAACATGAGTACAAAATAAAGTTTTGTTGCAAGCCTCTATAATCTGGGGTTATTTGGTACCACAGGAATGCATAGCCTAAGCTAACTATATAAAACAACTTCAGAGATAGACTGACATTTTAGATGAGATTTGATATAAGTTGTTTACCATATAGGCCTGGGTTTAGTGAAAGAAAAGCTGGAATTCTGGGCAGAGAGCTTAAACGTGCAAAGTTCTGGAGGCCAGAAAGAGTGGTGATTTTGATGATTTACACATGTTTTGGTATGTCTAAATCTGACTTTCTATACATAGAAAAAGGTAAGCTTTGAGAGGTAGGCCAGGGGCATATGATGGTCAACTTTATATATTATGTTAAGATCTTCAGACTTTTAACAAATGAATTTCAAGTATTTCAGGCCCTGAAAATAACAACATTCATTTTGTTATTGAAAAGACAACATTCTAGCTCCAAGGTAGATGATGGATAGGGACAAGGTGAGAGAGCATTTGGGATACACTTGTAATAGTTCAACAGATAAACTGGGAAAACTTGAATTATGGAGGTGACAGTGGTGATAAAAATGAAAGGATAAATTCCAGCGCACTTCCTCGTTAGTAAGACTTAATGAGGAATTGGAATGCAGAGGAACAAGTAGAGATAGTAATGGAGGAGCAGAAGGGCAAGGTGCCATGTGTTGAGGAGCTCTAAATGTGTGTATCTCCCTTTACAAATGTGAAGAGACATCAATTCTACCACACTGTTATTGAGGAAGCATAGGAGTGGGGCAGAGTAAAAAAAAAATGTGAACTTGTTTTTGGTGAGGTTGTTCGATGGTAGAAGGAGAGATATGGTAGCTGAGTATCAGTTTGCAAGCATGTCCTATTCAGAGTTCTCAAATTCCTTGTTCATATTGTGAGTAAGCAGCTGATAAACCACTTTTCACTGTAAAATGTGCCTAAAATCTCAATCCAGGATGATGTCCACTCTTACTGGTTGTTTGATTCCATCTAACTTCATTATTCAGTAAAAAAGTTTCTGTTCATGACTGGAATCATAATGTCGTAATTCATTCAAGTGGCTATAACAACATACCACAGATTGGGTGGCTTGTAAATAACAAATTTATTTCTTGCAATTCTGGAGTCTGAGAAATCCAAGATCAAGATAGATTCTGTGTCTGGTGAACGTCTACTTTCTAGTTCACAGATAGTGCATTCTTGCTGCTTCCTTACATGGTGAAAGGAATAGCCAACTTCTCTCAAGCCTCTTTTAAAAAAACAAAACAAAACAACTTTTATTTTAGGTTCAGGGGCCCATGTGAAGGTTTATTACATAGGTAAACTCATGGCACAGGGGTTTGTTGCACAGGTTATTTCATAACCCCAGTATTAAGCCCAGTAACCAATAGTTATCTTTTCTGATCCTCTCCCTCCTTGCACCCTCTAGCTTCAAGTGGACCCCAGAGTCTCTTGTTTCCCTCTCTGTGTTCATGAGTTATCATCATTTAGCTCGCGTTTATAAGTGAGAACACGTGGCATTTGGTTTTCTGTTCCTGCTTTAGTTTGCTAATGATAATCGCCTCCAGCTCCACCCATGTTCCTCCAAAAGACTTGATCTTGTTCTTTTTTATGGATGCATAGTTTTCGTAGTGTGGTGTATATGTAGCAGATTTTCTTTATCCGATCTGTCATTGATGGGCATTTAGGTTTCTTCCATGTCTTTTCTATTGTGAATAGTGCTGCAATGACCATTCATTTACATGTGTCTTTATGATAGAACGATTCATATTCCTCTGGGTATGCACCCAGCAATTGGATTGCTGGGTGGAATGATAGTTCTGCTTTTAGTTCTTTGAGGGATTGCTATACTGCTTTCCACAATGGCAGACCCCATTAATTTACACTCCCACCAACAGTGTAGAAGTGTTCCCTTTTCTCTGTAATCTAAACAGCAACTGTTATTTTTTAACTTTTTAATAATAGTAAGGCCTCTTTTGTAAGAGCACTAATCACATCTACCAGGGCACCACCCTCATGATCTAATCACCTCCCAAAGGTCTTGATTCCTAATATTACCACGTTTGTGTTTATGTTTTAACCTATGAATGTTGGGGGAACGTACACATTCAGATCATAGCAAATCAAGACAAGTGGCACTGCTAGTATGACAACCACCAATAGCGAGGCTGTAGTCTACATTGGATATCTGGGTTGTTTTAGACATGTAGAAAAATGTGGCACCTTTGAATTACATGCATTCATATATTATTCAGCTTTCCATTGAAAAATATCGGTGGAAGAAAACAAATCAGAAGACAATTTAAAGAAACTGATGCTATAAATTCCTGCTTTCAATGTTTGTTATTAAAGTTGTTGGATTAAGGCTTCTAGAGTATCCAAAGTTGTTCTACTCTTTATTTTTAAACTTTGTGAGGTCACTCACTTCTCTGAACTTCATACTTTAGTAGTCTCAATTGTGAGTAACAAAAGGACATTTGTTTAGGGAAAGGTCTTCATTTTGGCACTGTAGAATAATGCCTGCCTCTTAGTAGATGCTCCATGAAACTTCGTTACATGAATAAATGACAGTCATAATATAAAGTGTTTTAGGTATGTAATGTTCGCACTGAAATTTGTTGTATTTGAATATAAGAGGATGAGACAATTTGGAAGAATTTGGTCTACATAAGACATACCATAAGGAATGAAGATGTCTGAGGAAAGATGAAACATTACATCTTTTTGTCATACGTGAAGTAACATGAGGAGAAATTGTCAAGAATGGAGAAGCCAGAACTGCTGGTTGTGCTTTCATTTTACTTTTAAACTAGAGATATTGTTATAAATTTAATTAGCAAACTGAAGGAGAAAAATACTCTACCTCATTGACAAATAGGAAATGAGATATGGATTTACTTTCAACCTTGTGCACGAGAGGAAAGCTATCTAAATACTGAGGCGAGTGTAATATGGGGTCTTTCGTATTCATTAGTTAGAGCCAATAATGGATAAAAGGTCTCAGAAGCTATTTGATTTGACATTTAACTTTGAAAAGGAAATTTACCAACAGAGAATTTGCAGGAGAGATGAAGAGAGAAGGTTAGGACTTGGTGAGTTTCAGAGGCACAGGGAAAAAGCGTAAAAGATATTGTTTTAAAGAAATAAAGTAATTCATGGTGTGATAAAGGCAGGGAGCATTGGAGGAAAGACTTAGGAGTTAATAAAGCAGGTGACACTGGGTATACTTCTTCCTTCTGAGTGTCTAGGAAAGAAATTCCTAAGTTGGCACTCACACACCCTCATCAGTTCAATTCAGTCATATCTTCTTTCCTCTTGTAATTCTCTTTTCCTTTTCAGGTTCCACACGGTTAGGATTGCTTTATTTTCCATTTCAGCTAGTGCTTCTGTCTTCAGCAGAAACTTTATAACTGCCACTTTGGAAGGAACTTGCTTTTGTTGTTTTGTTTTTTTTTAATTTTCTCCTCTCTGACCTAGATTTGATGACTCCAGTTTCTGAAGTGGTTTTAATAGAACTCATCTATCCTCATAATTTATTCTAATAAAATATACTCATATGAACTCAGGAATTAGTTCAGAAAAGGACATTCTTCTACTCCAAATGCACTTGGCCTTGTTTGTGCCCTCATTCTTCAGCTAATTCCTAGGGGAACTCAGTCTGATTGGGTAACCTTTTCTGTGCAGGTTACCTCAGTGGACTCTACCGGTCTTTATACTTTTGTGTCCCTCTGAGTGTAGATCAGATTCTCTGCTTAATTACCTGAATGTGGTTTCTGTGGCTTAAACTGTCTGATGTGCTAGTTCAAGCAATGGAAAAAATCAATATTCTAATCAGTCACCCCATTTCTAATTTTGTTTGTGTTACTTACATTATTCATCACACTCACAAATAATGCTTTTTTTCTTCCTCCTGCCAAAGTAAAAATCAGGTCAAGTTAAGCAAAATAAACAGAGGTGGAAAAAAATAAAAATGTATGTCTTTATTCTTTTGATTTTGGATTTGGAGTTTACAATACAGAGACAGTATAAGAACACATGAAAATTTATTTCTGTGGAAGTATATGACTCCTGCACATGCACATTGGCTATCTATTCTGTTTGCAATTAAAATAAGCAAAATCAAACTAGAGCTACTCTCAGAGCCAACTTTAAAAGAGAGAGGTGTTAGGATAATAACACCAACCTCCAAGAACTGTTTTTGGTGTTATATGAAGGAATCTAGAACAAAATGATTGTTCAACAAATGGCAGTAAAACAAACCCAAACACGAAACTTGAGAAAGTGTACAAAATGAAGATGTCCTTGGTGATGGGGATAAAGTCTGTAGATAGGAGTCTCTGCTAATTCAAACCTACGACTCATAACTTGGGTTTCCTGCTAAATGGTTACTTCTTGAGTATCTGGGCATTCAGTGGTATCAGTAGATAGCATGATTTTTGTATGTGTGTATCTTTTTCTGGCTTCATTGTGGTAGGGCTATTGTCATTGTATAGTTGTTTGTTTATTTATTTATTTTGACCAAGGGAAGCAGTTTTTGTTGCTGTATTGTTTCTTTGTTGTTATATTGTTTCTTTGAGACTAGGAGGGTAGAAGAATACTTCTTGTTTCCCTTACTTGGCTCCAGGTCCTTCAGTTTCTGCCTCTACCTTTCAGTCCTTCTACAAGAAGGGTGGAGGCAGAAACTGAAGAAATTGGTCTTATACAAAATTTTGTGAGAAATGTAAGAAACAGTGCTATTCTAGTGCCCTTAGAATCACCAGGAATCACCACCTCAGGCAGAGCATTGCTTTCCCAGGCAATTAACTGGGGTGGCCAACTCAGCACAACTGTGGTAGAAAACTGAAGCTACTCAGTGAGCACTGAAATGCCCAGTGGGCACAGCGGATTTCTAGTGGAGACCTAGCAAAACAGTGTAGTAACCAGATGGCATAGATTCATCATGACCACACATGCGAAATCCTCCGGGGACTCTAGGAAATATTTGATAGGGCAGATTATTTTTGCAGTCAGGCATTTTGGGTGAGAAAATGAGAGCCAGAACTGAGCTGGGCTAATTTGTGATACCCTTCTAGCTATAGACTCCCTTGAAGTCACTTCCAGTGATAAGAGCTAATTTTATGTCTTTTGTTTTGCCCACAGGTTATCACCAAAAGCCATCAGCAACTGCCACATGAGGCAGACCCTACAAGGAGAGCATTGCCTTCTGGTGTATTGTGACAAGCTCATCTGCATGCGTGCACGAGTTCATATAGGACTGACATTTTTGAAAGAACACCGCAGCTTGAGAAATAGAAAGAAGCTTTAGATCATCCAATCCAGGTGATTTTCACACAAAGTTTGGCTGTAAAACTTTTTAGTGAAGATGCTTTTCTACTCAGTATACATTTACTGAGCACATACACATATGTAAATACAGATATGAATAAAATACAGTGCTTATCTTAGAAATGATTCTGTTTAATAAAGGCATCTTTCTCTCACTCTGTCAAACAGACATATATGTGCGCACACACACACATGCATGCACATGCACCCCACAATGCTCCTTGAATTTATGAATAAAAGGGATCTATAGAATGGGCAGAGGGATGAGGGTAGGGGAGATTGAGAAAAGTGTTGCAGGGGAACTGTGAAAAGGAAAGGTTTTCTAGTAACACATATTACTTGACCTGGTATTGGAGGCACGAAAAAATATTTCAAAGGCCGAAATTTAAAAAGAAGTTATTCCAGGCATGAGAGTGGTATGAACAAAGGCAGAAGCCTGATAACATAAAAAATTAGAGAAAATAAATATAGGCCACGATTTACAGACTTAAAGGTCTATTTTAAGGACAGCGTGGGTCCATTTTGCCAGGATATTGATAGTTAAAGGTGGGCTTTGGGGAGATTGTTCTGGTAACAGGGCCCTTTGCTGGGTAAAGACAGAATTAGAAGAGGAAATAACATTTGTAATGGGAGCATCACCCAATTTTCTCTCTACACAACCCTGTAGTGACTCCTGGGGCGACTTTACAGAAACCAGAGGGTTCCACAGACAGGATTTAAAAGTTCTTTTTCTTTTTTTTTGAGTCCATCTCTCACATTTCACAACTGAAGGAACCATGGCTTGAAGTTCATGAATAACTTGAGCAAGATCATACAACAATCTATTCTTGGGATTTTGCTTCATAGCACTAAACTATGGATTGGTAGCTGTAAACTGCTTCAAGGCATTTTCTCCTGATTATTTCATACCATAGTGATTTGCTTTTCCTGGAAATAGTCTCAGTTTTTCTTGTAATTACCAGTTCCTTAAGAAAAACAGAGTTCATTAGATTTCATGGACATTAGCAGACCAGCAGGTGTCTATTACAATGTCTATGTATTCTTGATCACTATTATACTTATTGCCATTGTTATTATCATTTGAAGTGCCCAAAATTATGTGTTTTCAGAGTCATGAAGTGTCTTGGCATTTAATTTTTAAGAATTTTATTTAAGAGCCAAAAGTCGCAATTGCATAGTCTAGGAGACATTTAGATGTTAACTCCTTTTAGAATGAAACACATGGTAATAACCTATTTATATTGAAGGTAAATGCCAAATTACAACATGATGTATCTTTATTAGCATTTTAAATTATCTTCTTAAGTATTAGGAAGGTATCTAGTTTCCTTCATTAACATTTTACCCAGAAGTAATCCATGAACTAGCAGCTTCTATAGTCCTGGCAATCCAGCTACAGCATCCTACATTGATTGAGGTCAGGAAGGTATGGAAGAGGCTGACATGAAGAGGAGCATTTCTGAGTTTACTGGCTATTGCTTCAGCCTCTTTTTTATTCTTTGTTTCTCTTCCCTTTAAACATGTTACCCAGATGAGATGATGGTCAGAACTCCCCTAGAATGTTTTAGTGCTTAATTGGGAGTAGTGGAGATATTATTCATTAAATGGAAATATTAAGAGGCTTTTTGTTACACTTAACATTTAATAGTGGTTAGTGTTGGGTAGGAGAATAAAAGCTTGCTGATATGGTTTGTCTGTGTCCCCACCCAAATCTCATCTTGAATTGTAGTTCCCATAATCCCCATGTGTTGTGGGAGGGACTCAGTGGGAGGTAATTGAATCATGGGGGCAGTTACCCTCATGCTGTTCTCATGATAGTGAGTGAGTACTCATGAGATCTGATGGTTTGATGATAGGCTCCTCCGCTCCTTCACTCTGCACTTCTTCCTGCTACCACGTGAAGAAGACATGCTTGCTTCCCCTTCTGCCATGACTGTAAGTTTCCCGAGGCCTCCCCAGACCTGCAGAACTGTGAGTCAATTAAATCTCTTTACTTTATAAATTATCCAGTCTTGGATGTGTCTTTATTAGCAATGTGAGAATGGAGTAATACACTTGTTTCAAGAGTTTCATTGTAATTAACTGCATTAGGACAAACTGGAAGTCAGGTAGCTACCTGCTGTATGTATAAGCAATCGAATCAGCTCATCTTTAATTTTTATTCCCCACAGAGATCCTAAGAGCTTACCTTGGGTTTTTGGTGACTCACTATTATCCCTTCAACTCTCCTTTCCTTTAGATTTCTGCCTCTGCTGTCTCAATCCCAAAACTTATTTAAGCTGATTTTTCAACACAGTTTTACTCCTGGCTAGTGGACATTGAGATAATTAAGTGAACTTTATCCTTGCAGAAGTATCATTTAAGAAACTTATAATTTAAAAGTGAAGTTTTGTGACTAAGATGCTTTCAAGACACCAAAGAAAAATTCCTGCAGAGGAACTAAGAGTTTTGTGAAACAGAGAGAGAGAGACTTTATGGAGAGCCTTTAATGGTAGGCCTCATCCCATGTATAGCCATCTTCCTGTCTAGTAGGTTAATTGTAAAACAAAGAATGAGACTGAACCATGATTTCCTTTTGATGCCTCATTTTGTATTTTTTTCTTTAGCTGAGTCTTCACTTTTATACAGAGCTAGGTGTTGTAGAGTGTTGAAGTAACAAATCAACCCACTTGAGCTTTGGAAGGTACCAGTTTGCCTTTGGATATCTTTAGTCTGGCTGTATATATACCATTTTCAAAGCATTTCTGCACTTAAACACTATCCAAAACAACATGTGTCAGTTTCTCTAATTACTTATGATTAAGAAAAAAGCAAATTCAGGCCCTCAAGGCATTCATACTTTGCTATTCTACTGGAGAAATGAATGCTGCAGAGCAAAGCAGCTTGAAAATTAATGCGCGGCACAACACAAAACAGCAGTTTGTGATTGCATTTCTTTCCTTCACTGTATTTCAAAAATGTTTTACACAACAGGAAAAGGAGAAAAAAAGAGCTTATAAAAGCCATTGAAAACCATGGTGCAAAGACATCTCTGTGCGGTAAAAAACTCATCAAAATTGTCAGTCACTAAGTCTGCAGAAGAGCAAAGGAGAGAATAGATGAGGTGCAGACATTTATAATAGAGCTGTTTTGATGTGGGCCCTAGAAAATGACAGAAACATGGTTTAAAAACTGAGAAGAATGTGTCAAAGGATAGAAGTATACTGTGAAATTTCTCCTTGAGCTAATACAAAAAATAGAGGAAAATATTCATTTTGCAAAAATACAGTGAGATATTTTCCAGATATTTCCTTAAGAAGCAATTAGAAATTTGTTCTTTCCTTAATAAGAACTTCATTATTATTTAATTAAAATATATTTTTTCTATTTGTAAGAAATAGAATTAATTTATTGGAAATTTGGAAGAAGTTTATTGTACAGATCTGTCAGAAACCAGAAGTACAGAAGTTAATACCAAAAATCAGCCTGGCAGCTGACCCAGAGCAAAATATAACAAGAAGCTTAACGAGGATAATTAGTTTTACAAGCCTTGGAATGAGGACTCCTGACTAATTTTCACTATGTAATTCTTCTGTGCTCAACAAGGTTCCTCTTAATTCAAGAAATGATCTATGTTGGCTAACAATTACATGTAGGTTTTATTACCTTAGGATTGATCTTACTTTTTTGACATCCTTCACTTTTCCCAATCACTGAAGTACATCCTTACCTGTACAAGGAATCATACTGCATTTTCAGTATGGATTCTGGCCTATGGGGTACCCCATTATCTTGGTCCATTTAAACTGCTATTATAAAACACCATAAACAGGGTAGGTAATAAACAACAGAAATTTATTTCTTATAGTTACAGAGTCTGGGAAGTCCAATATCTAAATACTGGCAGAGCCAGTGTCTGTTAAGGGCTCACTTTCTGGTTCATAGAAGACATCTTCTAACCATGTGCTCCCATGGCAAAAGTGGTCAGGGGTATTTCTTGGACTTATTTTATAAGTGACTTTATTCCGTTTCTTAGGGCTCTGTCCCTATGACCTAATTTCCACCCAAATACCCCACCTCCTAATAGGATCACCTTGGGAATTCAGGTTTTGACATAAGAATTTTGAGGGGACACAAACATTCACACCATAGCACCATTGGTGAAAGTAGCTTCTGAAACTTTCTTCTCAAAGGCATTATTTACGTGCCTTCTGAAAATTTTCATGGTTATCATGGGTGATGATCTGTCACTTATACCACAGACTAGGATCTCTGACCATATTCAGACAAATTCACATGATGGAAGAAAACAAAGTTTAGTTGTAGAAAGTTATCATACTGCAGTCACAGGAGACATGATACAGATAAATAGAACCACCACAGGCAGCAGCTAAAGAGTAGGTTTAGTTGTATTACTCAAGCATTGTGATGACTTCCAAGCTTTCAGTCAATGTCATATCTTTTCTTTTTTGAGTAAGGGGATTGAGGCCCAAAAGTAAAATAAATGTGCTGCAAGAAAAACTATGAATTAAACTCTGCCAAGTATCAAATAATGTTGATCGAGACGAAGAAGCAGGACTTGAGGTATAGTGTAATATTGCCAAGAAGTTTAAGTCCAAACAATTTAAACATAATTATTCTTAAGATACAAAGCAAAGGAGACTGAGAAAATATTGCAGACATCTGAAGGAGATTAATTAAAGTAGCGTATGAAGTTAACTTTGAGTCATTGTGAGTATTTAAATTAAATTTTCTACAAATAGTTTATCACTCTAAAATAAGGAAGTACTAAACTTAGCAGTAGTACTGTGAGACAAGAATCACATAGCACCTTTCTCCATGTATAGGTGTAGGATTATCCTGGTTTGGGACACAGGAGAAGATCAGAACCTGGAAGAAAAGGATCTCAGAAAACCTGTTTTCCTTTCATCATCCTGACTGCACTATTATACTTGAACTCTATTGTTTTGTATAATAGGTCATGGTCCAGTCATATACAGACCAAACTGAACATTTTGTTTTATTTTATTGAGTCAGTTGAGTAGGTTTTAAAAATTCCTTGTAGGGTTCAAATATCCCCAAAGAAAAGGATTCATTAAGGTATTATTATATCAAATAATAATAATGATCCCTAACATTTATATAACACTTATTTGGCAACATTTCAGATACTTTGCGAACATCAGTTCATTTAATTCTCATGAAAACCTGATAGTATTCGAATCAGCCTCATTTTAAAGATGGGGAAACTGAGGCACAAAGACTATAAGGAGTTTTGACAAAATTATATAGTTAGCAAGTAGCAGAGAGAGAATTTGAATCCAGGCAGTGGCTACTAGATTTTATGGTCTAAATATCTGTGCCATAGTGCCTCTCAGGTGTGTAGAAATCTGAAATACATTGGCTCCATCACACTGACCCAGATGCTCTGGGGGAGCAAAATCAAATAAGTATTTCTTTCTTTCCCATAATGCATGCAGAATGCCATTCAAAAAGACTAAGTGTGTGACACTTTATATAAATGTAGAATATCCAATTAATATTACTATGTTCAACTTGTGTTCTTTGTATAATTTGTGTTCATCGTATCGGTCACAGTTCCAGAAGAAAAGAGAAGCCATTTTTCAGCAGGGTCAGTGAGGAGAGTTTAAAAAATAAACTGGAGGAGTTTATGGAAATCTTGAGGGTATCAGCAGCTAACATGCCTATCTGAAGGAACGAGAGAAAGAAAGGCCTTTCCCAAGAGAAGGTAACTCTGTGGAGAAGGTTGTCATAAGCTCAAACCTTCTGTAGAGGAATATGGCCGTACAGGAAATTAATAAGAAATTAACTTCCACTGAATCACTTGACACTGGTTGCTGTTGGTCAAACCCAACCAGGTATCAAAAGACCAGAGAGCTTGTTGGTGCAGCCATTTAGGTCACCCTATCAAGGCACACGGCAGTGTGAGTACAGAAGAGTAGGACATGGATCTGTAAGTGCAAATGGAAGATATCTTATGTACTTTGGAGGCCTCTTGTCTGCTTGATTTTCTAGCATCAGAGATATTTCTTATATATATGACCAGATATGCAGCTTCATGCAGTGGAAGACAGAAACTTCCTTCTATTCCTTTTCTTGCTTTATTCATGTAAGATAGAAACTTCCTTCTATTCCTTTTGTGCTTTATTCATGTAAAATTTACACTGGCCCTTTAATGCCCAGCTGAAATGGCAGCTTTATGGTACTTGTTCCCCGACGTTCCCAACCAAATGTGATTTTTGTCCCCTTCCAATTCCATACAACATTGTCTTTGAACTTCCCTTGAAGCACTCATCCTGCCTCTTTTTAGTAAAGCTGAGTGCCTATTCACAGATGCCCTCACACACCTCCCCGCCTCATTCCACAGAATGGTGAGTATACCCTCTAATTAATCATAATGCTAAGCACAGATTCCAACACAAAACATGGCAATACACAACAGTTGAGGTTTCCCTTTATTCTCATTCCTGTTGATGCTTGCTTTCTTCTTTTCTTGTAACTTCCTCAGTATGCTTAACTACTTTTCAGAAATCTGCTGGTTCTAAAAAGCTTTATGAATGAAAATAGTCGGGCCAGTGCACATATCATTATCTTCAAGCCGGTATCTTCTCACATGATTGGTTAAGAAGATTTTTCTCTAAAATATGGTACATGTACCATGTGGAGTAAATAATATGATTTTGATGGCAATGGAATAATTTTTAAATTTATTTTCATATTTATCTTAATATGTATTAGAAAATTATAACTAGCACATACCTTTAATGGTCACTGACATTTCTTAAAATCAGAGAAAATATAAAAAATAAGACATTTAAAGAAAATACCTAAGAAATATTTGTAGAAATGACACAGGGACATTGCAAAAAATGTGGAAGTGTTACTAGAAACAAGTAAAAGGTGGAAAAGGCCTGACCTAGTCCTAGGTCCCATTCTTATTCTGGTTATGCTCTTCCTCTTTCCTTATGTCTCACTGCCAGGACCACCTTTCCTTTAGACATCTCAGCTGGCTGTCAGCTCTCACAAAAGTATTAAGTGCTAAGCACTCCTGTCGTAAATTATCTGTTTTTGTACTTCACATCCTTGCAAAAAAGGTTTTGCTGTGGCTTATGACAAAAACCAAAAACACAAGATAGAAACAGCTGAAGCACAAATGCAAAGAAGTCAAACTGTAGGCTCATTCTCCAGCTCCTTTGCATGTTCCCATTCACTAGTACTTTTTAAGTCCCTGCTCTATTTCCATGCTTTTGCTGTTCCCTTTGCTAGGAATTTCCTTGTCCACCTATTAAACTTATGTTCTGGTTTTTGCTCATGTCTTGCTTCCTCTGTGTGCCTCAGTCAAGATTAAATTCTCTCTCCTCCATGTTAACATACTTTTCTATCTAGAGCCATTAGAAAAATTAGCACACCGCATTGCAATAATCAGTGCAATCTTCCTCCCCCATGAGCATCCTGAGATCAAAGACTATGCTTTATTTACTTAGGGCTGCTATACAGTTTGCTACGCTTTGAGCAATTAGTGATTATAACTTCTGTCATGCCTGTGGGTTGTGTTCAGGAGCCGTCCTCAACCTTATAGGTGTTTTAAATAATTTAATATTTCCAAGCATCTTAACAAATATGTTCTATTATAATCCCCATTTTACATATGAAAAAAAAAGTTACACAGTGGTTACATGAATTGCTTAAGGTCAATAATAAAAAAAATGGTTTAGATTTTTAAATCTAATCAAACTCTAGGGTCAAGTTTCTTAATTGTTTGTTAACCCTCAGTGACAATAATGACTGTGTTGTTAGGTAAGAAGTCCTTTAGGAATATTTAAAATGGTTACCCAGAGTGAAAAACTTAATAAACAATAAAAATTGACCATAATATTTGACAGCAGTGAGCATACTCAAACTTCCCAAGCCAGGGAGGAAAATGAAGCCTCACACAATGACTTTGAGGACCAGCCCTGAAATTGGTAATTGGTAATTGTATCTCAATAGATAGGTGATAGAATACATTTTCCCCATAACATTTAACTCCTTCCCATCTGATCCCCACTTTAGGGTGATGATTTCTAAGCAACATTAAAAACTTTAGAGAGCTGGAAAAGTGGTAGTTAAAGGAGCTGAGAAAATTATGCTGTGAAATTGAGGAGTGAATGGGAATTTTAACAAAATTTAGAAACAAATGGAGCAGTTAATAACAGTGTTTTCAGAAGGAAATGAAAAGTAGAAAACAGTAAGAAGAGTGGAGAAAGCACCATAGCTTCGGTGGCTTTTACCCTTCTGAGATTTACATCAGGATTCTTAATAGAAATGAAGATAAATCAGGAAGGATATGCTAGGTTATGTGCTGGTAACACAATGCCCATATTTCAGTGACTTAATGGAACAAAAGTTTATTTCTCTCTCATGTCGAAGGCAATTGATAGTGTGCTCAGTTCCTTATAGTCACTCAGGATTCAAGCAGACACATACTTAATTTCAAAGGAGGCAGAAAGTTAGGGGGGTGCATTCATGGCAAATATTCAGGAGGTGGACAGTAAGTAACATTTGGTGAATGATACTAATTACTACCCCAGGGGATAATGATAGCATCCATGCCATAGAGTTTCTGTGTGTATTTCATGAGATCATGCCTAGAAAGTACCAATCACATAGCAAGTGTTAGCTATTAATGATAGCAATAAGCAGCCCTATTTTCTCAAAAAGTTTTTCTTTTTTTTTTTTCCTTAAAAAGGGAAGTTGTAATACAGCACATTACACACACATATGAAATCAGAGCCCAGGGAGATGAAATCTAATTTCTAATTGGAAGCATCATCCCCAGGTCTACTATTAACACAATTATGAATTGATTCTTGGCATCTGAGGAGAAAGTTTTTAGAAAGGCCTGATGAATGTCATAATGCATGTATCATAATACAAAGGTACTCTTTAATTTTAACATATAAATATTAGTAAGTATTGTATTTTATAATGAAACACACACACACACACACAGCCTGATAAACAATTTGTCATTTAAACATTTTTGTTTCTGAAAAGCTGCTGATAAATGATTGTTGTTTGCTACAATTTTTGATGTTCTAGACTTAAGATAAAAATGTGAGTTAAAAAAATCTGTATAACACAAAAATAAATGAAAGACTGTTCAGCACAATCGTTCATATGAAATGGTAAACCTGCATAGGAATAGGACTTCAGATGTATAACTATTTGTGTTCAATCACTCTTCCCCTTCTTGATATTATATCAAGTTTTTTTGTCTGTTTCACAAGAAATGTGTTGCAAGGATAGTTATTTTTGCCATACTGAGAAATGTCTCCTGGTGGATTTTTTTTTTTTAAAGGTAGCTATTGCGTTCTGAATCATTAGCTGACAGCAACACAACTTTGAATGTAGCAAGAAAACAGCTTCCTCTCACTGCGTGCAAAGGGAAAGCAGCAGGGGATTTCCATATGCGGTGTCAGTCTAGGTAAATGACATCTGTTATGAAATTGTGTCTGTGCCCAAGACATCCATTAATGGATGCAGGCACACCTCAACTACAGAAGGCAGTTGCTTTATATAGCAGCAGGGTTTACCAGCAACAACAGAATCAATAACAGCAGCAATTTATAAATCACATCAAATTAAATCTGCAAACCTCGTGGCTGACAGAAGCATTCTTTAATATCCCCTAGTCTAAGTTTTCTAACTATTACTTGATTGAAGAAACATTGAAGGGGCTGTCATGCCCAAAGACAAGCCAAATACAAAACAATTGATTGTGCCTAGGCGGCCTTTCATTTAACTTGAAAGATTCTAAAGCAACCAGTCTGCTATGTGGGTAAGATGAAGGCCTGGTAGCTCCATCTCATGGTGGTTAGTGAATGGGGAGATTTTATCAGCATCTGTATTCCATGACTTTTCTACTACCTAATTGGGAAATACATTTTTCTCACCATTTAAGTCTTAACTGTGAGCCAACATGTCTCAATTTCTGTTTTACACAAATTTTTTTCTGGGGAATTTGTTAAATTTCCCAGGCCCTACCCTTGGGCTTTCCAATTTCTAGGCACCAAAGTTGAGTCTCATAAAGGTAGTAAGAGGGCTCCTCTGCAGTAAACACCACCCCCAATAACTAATTTATTGATTCTTATATATGAATTCAACCATGATGCTTACTAAAATTACACCTGTTTTGGACCTACCTTTGAAGGGTCACTAGACGCAGTAGGCATATGCACCTCTGTGTGAAAAACAAATGCAAAGATGATTCTGATGTATATTTGAAGGGACAGTTATAAATTATCAATCTACATTATAGTGCCAAATTATACAGTTTCAGTCATGTGTTGCTTAATGCTGAGGATATGTTCTGAGAAATGCAGAGTCAGGAGATTTTGTTTTTGTGTGGACATCATAGAGTGTACTTACACACTTAGATGGTTTAGTCTACTACACACCTAGTCTTTATGATTTCAATAGCCTATTGCTTCTATGCTACAAACCTGTATAGCATCTTACTGTACTGAATACAGTAGGCAACTATAATGCAATGACAAGTAATTGCATATCTAAACATACCTAAACATAGAAAAGGTACAATATAAATATGGTATAATCTTATGGGACCACCATCATATATGTGGTTTGTCATTGACCAAAATGATGTTGTGCAGTGCATAATTATGAAGGACCATTTAAGATATGGATTACATAATATGAGTCATCAGAGAACAAATCAGAAGACCAGCCAATGTTACTGAGTTCTTACTCTTCTGTAGTTATTGGTTGGCAGTATAATGCCATACTTAAAAGCCATGGTTTTGAAAAAACGTATTGCATGATTATATGGTTTTGCTGTGTCCCCACCCTAATCTCATCTTGAATTGTAGCTCCCATAATTCTCACATGTCATGGGAGGGACCTGATGGGAGGCAGTTGAATCATGGGGGCAGGTTTTTCCTGTGCTGTTTTCACAATAGCGAATAAGTCTCAGGAGATCTGATAGTCTCATAAAGGGGAGTTCCCCTCACACGCTCTCTTGCCTGCCATCATGTAAGACGTGCCTTTGCTCCTCCTTCACATTCCACAATGATTGTGAGGCCTCCCCAGCCATGTGGAATTGGGATTCCATTAAACTTCTTTTTTTTTTTAATAATCAGCCTCGAGTATATCTTTATTAGCAGCATCTTTATTATTATGTCTTTATTATGTATTTATTAGAACAGACTAATACACCTGGGTTTGAATTCTAGCCCTATCACTCTCTAGCTGTGTGGAGTTGAGAAGGAAAGCCCTCTGTTGATTTTCCTTATGTGTAAAATGGATAACATGAAGTCACTATGAATATTGAGTGTTAACCAAAAATAACAATTAAACTATAGCTGTCACAGATGTGAAGTCATTGTTAGCTGTTAGTATTAACATGTGCCACTCGATTATGTCATTGAATTCTCACAATCTTATAAAGTAGAGATTATTATTATCTCCTTTATACAAAGGAGAAAATGGAAACACAGAGAGGTTAGGTCAGCAGTCCAGAATCACACAGTCAGCAGCATTATGGTTTTCATATACTTAGCCGTTACTCTGAATGTAGAGCTGAAGGAAACCATATGGTTTTTTAAACACATCCCTTATCTTTCTCAAGGTTCCCTAGTGGGTTATTGATGATGTGGGCAGTGAGTAAGAGTAAGAGGTGATTGTATGTGTTTTGGGGGTAAGACAGAGGAGGCTCCTCTATTACCTACTTCTACTGTGCCTTGACTGTAGGAGAGTCACTTAAAATTTCTGTGATTTGTTATATAAATATGCAAACTGTTAGAATGGTAAGACTTGCATAGAAAATGAGTATTTTCTATGGATTAAATGACAAGGTGTGAATTACCTAGTAGGTGCTCAATAAATATTGATTGACTTCTTATTCTGCCTAACAGCATTAGAAAAACTGTTATGTGCATAGTTCTACCCTATGTGAAGTAGAAAATATAAAAATAAAAGGTGGTGAACACTTACATAGGAAACATCATATCAAACACAGTTCCTGCTTTATACTTGGCATTTTGTATTGGTAAACAGAGGTAGACTCCTGGAATGTACAGTACTTCACATGAAATTATGTTCCTCTAGTGGACTGTTGGATCAGTGCCAAACAACTGATCCAACTGAAGCCAATCAGATTCTCTCCTCTAAAATCTGAAATTAGATTCAATGTGTGGATTTTGAGGTAAAATTAATTTTAAAAATGAGCCAGCCATTTATACAGAAAAACAGATAAATCAGCTCAATAGATGAAAGAAAAATGAGGCAGTCCCACAGAGAGAAGCAGGTTGAGAACTCATCTGGCAGTAGAGAGGAAGAATTTTTAACTATCTGCTCAGGTTTCTGGTAGCTGGCTGGGTACTGTTTCCTACCTGTCTTGAGACATAGTTGTTTATCTTTTATTTGGATATTCTGAATTTGCAGAATATCTTTTCAATAGCTTTTATTTTTTGCTTAAACTTTGAAGTGAGTTTCTGTGCTTTGACATAAAATAACCTTGACTAAGATACCGATGTAGGAAGAAGAGAAGGAAACTAAAAAATAATTGCTAAGTACTTCATTTAATCCTAAAACAGCCCTCAAATACTACAGGCATTATTATTCATAGTTTGGTGGTAAGGAAATTGGGATTGAGAATGTGTAACTTGCCTAAGATCAAGCTTCTATAGATGATAGGAACACAAGTCTTTGTGACATCAAATCTCACTTTCATCACTATTTTAAGATATAGAAAAAAATCATTATACCACATACAAGATGATGCACTGAAATGAATAAGGTAAGGTCATTTGAGTGACCTGAGAGTTGACAAAACTCAGTGTATGTAAAATGCTACAATAAGGATCTTTACCAATAAATAACATTATATAATATGCATCTCCTGATTTAAAAAGTGTAACAATAAAACCATTTAACAAGCATATATAAAAGCAATTTAGAGGTCTAAAAAGAAAAGTTTCTAATCTCCATCTTGTTCCCCCAAAAGATTTTGCCTTTTTTGTTTTCCGCTGAGGAATATGAACACCTGTAAATTTAACCAAATATTTTGGTAAGTTAAAAGTCCTTTTTTCCCCAAATACTAAACAATAAGAAAGCACTACCTACATGGGTTTGTTGTTGTTGTTGTTGTTGCTGTTGTCATTGTTTTGTTCTGTTTTATAAATTTAGAAGATATAACCTTAAAACAAACTACTTAGCACTCTGGAATTGTAAGTTCATTGAAAATACTTTCTTACCTTGTAATAGTGATGTGATGGTTAATACTGAGTGTCAACTTGATTGGATTGAAGGATGCAAAGTATTAGTCCTGGGTGTGTCTGTGAGGATGTTGCCAAAGGAGATTAACATTTGAGTCAGTGGGCTGGGGAAGGCAGACCCCCCCTTAATCTGGATGGGCACCATCTAATCAGCTGCCAGTGAATATAAAGCAAGCAGAAAAATGTGAAAAGGCTAGACTGGCTTAGCCTTTCATGCCTACATTTTTCTCCCATGCTGGATTCTTCCTGCCCTCAAACATTGGATTCCAAGCTCTTCAGCTTTGGGACTCTGACTGGCTTCCTTGCTCCTCAGCTTGAAGATAGCCTATTGTGGGACCCCATGATATATAGTAGTTACTATATACAGTTCAAGTCACCATGTGACCTGAACTGTCTCTCATGAACTGGGTGCTTTCTGATATATCTAACCATAAAGTGGATCATGCAAAGCATCATTCCATCCTCAAATGGAAGTGGTATACTATGTATATATGTGTGTGTGTGTATATATATATTAGTTTATTTCCACCTTTGTCTGAGGAGATAAACCCTGTACTTCCTGAGGCAACAGTCATGGCCTCTCTTGAGGCAGTGGTCAGTGGAGATAATGTTGTTTCTCCTCAGAAGTCACCCCCAACACCCCTGTTTGCCTCTAGACCTATAACTAGACTAAAGTCCTAGTGGGCCCCTAGAGGTGAGGTTCAGAGTGTGACCCATGAGGACGTTCCCTACACTCGAAAAGAACTGCTTGAGTTTTTAAATCTATATAAACAAAAATCTGGAGAGCAGGCATGGGAATGTATATTAAGGGCGTGGGAAAATGGTGGAAGGAACATAGAGTTGGATCAGGCTAAATTTATTGGTTTGGGCCCATTAAGTAGGGATTCTGCACTTAATGTTGCAGATAGGGGATTTAAAAAAAAAGGTTCTAGATAGTTTATTTGCTTGGTTAGCTGAAATAGGGATAAAAAGATTGCCCATTGTGAGTGACCTGGAAATTCTTGTTCTCCCTTGGGTTAATGTAGAGGAAGGGAGATTGGGAGAGTGGAGTGGATTAGTCACTTTAGACATACTCATCCCAGCTTGGAGGGCCCTTGACCAATGCTTTGCAAAATAGATTTGTGAGAGTGGCACCTGCATTTTAAAGAGTCCTGTAATTGCTCATCTCTGTAGGTGAGGTCTAACAGTGGGAACCACAGACATTCAACTACAAAATGTAAATGCAATGGGAGTAATTGGATCCCAAGGTGGCAAGGGCCAAGAGGCAGCACTCAACTGTCAAAGGGAAGGTGGATGTAGGAAAGTGGGTGTAGCTACTGTTATGAATGGCAGAGGCAAAGAAGCAATCAGAATAGCTGACTCATGTAGAGCTCTAGCATTGACTAATTAACCATGGTGTTCCTACAAGTGAAATTGATAGGAAGCCTACTTCATTCCTATTTAATTTATATAAGCAGAAAACTTCTAGGTAGAATGGACAAAAGACTAATTTGAATTGTAAAACAGAGAATCATGGCTCCTCAATCAGTTGGGTGACCAGAAAGGCTGCCAGTTTTGAGTGGGGTCCAGAACAGGAAAAGGCTCTGCAACAAATCCAGGTGGCTGTGCAAGCTGCTCTGCCACTTGGGCCATATGACCCAGCAGGTCTAATGGTGCTTGAGGTGTCAGTGGTAGATAGGGATGCTTTTTAGAACCTCTGGAAGGACCCCATAGGTGAATCACAGTGGAATCCTCTTGGATTTTGAAGCAAGGCTCTGCCATCTTCTGCAGATAACTACTCTCCTTTTGAGAGACAGCTCTTGGCCTGTTACTGGGCTTTCATGGAAACTGAACATTTGACTGTGGTTCATCAAGTCACCATGTGACCTGAACTGCCTCTCATGAACTGGGTGCTTTCTGATCCATCTAACCATAAAGTGGATCATGCAAAGCATCATTCCATCATCAAATGGAAGTGGTATATACATGACTGGGCTCGAGAAGGTCCTGAAGGTACAAGTAAGTTACATGCAGAGGTGGCTGAAATGTCCATGCCGAGAACTTAAAAAAAAAAAAAAAATGGCATGTAGTAAGTATGCAATAGATATAGGTGATTTTTATCAAAACAATGCATTTGCAACCACGTTTTCAGAGTTAGATACATATCTGGTGCTATGTCGGAGCCTAATAATATGTAATTACCTCTTTGTGAAATAGTGATTCACTAAGCATGAGTCAAGGGGTGAAGACAAAGGGTGATTTGTAAGGATAAAGACTTTGGTCAGAATCTAAGCGTGTGTGTAGGTCAGCCTCTAGAAATAAAAAGCAACAAGTGGAGGAAGATCTTTGATGAGAATGATATGTCTAGCATAGGAAGAGATTTTGTTACTATTAAGCTCCTGCAAGGATAAGTTGGGTTTCTAGGGTTTGTATTTCTCAGATTGTCACAGAGACTGATTGCTACTATTCTATAACATAGAGAATAAAGCCTTATGTGAGTGAGCAAGTAGGTCAACCAATTTCTAAGTATTATTATCTCTAATTATCTTAGAAGTATAAAGAGTGGGTGCCGTGTGCTGATGCCTGGTAAGTATTCTCATCATTATGTTGTCCTACATCAATGTAATAAGATATCCCACAGTCTACCTTGAAATTTTTATGAATACATTCTGTACAATCATCTCAAAGAAAGACAAAATCCCCATATTTTGTGTATTCATTTTAAAACATATGCAGTACTCGGCAGCAACTTGTAGGAAGCAATGACTAGAATGGACATACATGAAAAACATAGCTAAAAAACTCTAGGTGCAGTGGTGTGCACTTGTATTCCCAGCTACTTGGGAAGCTAAGGTGAGGGAATCCCTTGAGCCCAGGGGTTTAAGGCCAGCTGGGCAGCATAGCCAAACTCCACATCATCTTAAAAAAGCATAAAGATGAAAATATTTAGAAAATATGTAATATAAAGTATGGCCAAATTATATAAATTTATTTAATTTGTATTTCTTTTAAAAGCTGACAAAATTTCTGGAAGATGTTGAAAAAATGGTCTGACCATCTAGAAGGTAGTGGGAAGTAGACAGTTGAGGGGCTTTGGGAAGATAAAACACAACAAATAATTGAGAAAAATGCAACTATGTATCATGAGATGGAGTTGTATCGCAGAATAGCACAAGTCAGATAACTCTAGGTGTAAATTCTGGGTGACATTAGGTAAGTTACCTCAGCTTTCTGATCTGTGGTTTCTTTTTCTATAAAATGTAAATTTTTACATAAGTTATATATGTATGGATAAAATACATTCATATATTCATATATAATATTTATACATATAAATATGTTGATACATATAACTCATATACATGATATTCATTTTTATATAAATATAAATAATATATAACATAGATTTATATGTAAATATATTATTAATAACTATATATATTTCATATGTATTTTTATATCAACATATAAAAATGTATACAATGTATACAATGTATTTTATACATACACATATATACAAGAATATACATATTCATCTATATAAATGTCTTCAGAGAGTAGATATATGATGAAATGGGTTTATATACATATACAGAACTGAGCCCAGTGCCTGAAACATAGTATGCCTTAAATACAGAATTTTTTTCATCCCTTTTAAGTACTTTAGACACTAAAATACTAAATCAAGGTAAAGAAAACTTCCATTAACTGTGAATGGGAAAACACCAATCTCTCTGGTCTCAAGACTGTATCTTATGAGTCTGTCATGTCCCCACTTTGACACCATGAAGCAGCTGTGCACTGCTATGCAGATGTTGGGAAAAGAGGCAGTAGCTTCTGCAGAGTTTGGCTGTGAAACTCATATGCCAGTTTGAACTGCTGCCATCTCTGTCTGCAATCGTGGGACAGCAGGAAGTCTTTTTTTCCCTACCTGAGATTTTTGCATATATTTATTATGGGAAAACATTCTCCTTCCTAAAGTTTTCTTATTTGCTTTAATTCTCATTGCTACATTTCCATAATGTTGGATAATCACAAAGCACATAAAAACATTTTTATGTACAGCCAAATATATATGGTAATCTCATTGAGTGACATTTGCAAAGCAGCACTGCACTGGTGTTGATAAATAATACATCATATTACATTTTATATATTGAGGCAGTGGAATTAGAAATGGGGAAAGAAAAAGCTATATTCAGTTAGTTCCATTCTAGTCGCTGCTTCTTACCATGTGCTGTTGAGTGTTGTATATGTTTTAAAATGAATACACAAAATGTGGGGATTTTGTCTTTCTTTGAGATGACTGTACAAAACGCATTCATAAAAATTTTAAGATAGACTCTGGGATATATCTTAATACATTGATGTAGGACAATATAATGATGAGAATACTTATCAGGCAGCAGCACATCTGCTTATCCTCAGCCATGAGTGGCAGATTGATAGCAAATGTGTCATCACTTTTCATTCCAGCAACTATGGCAGCATCACTAATTGACCATGACATGCTTTTAGACTGAATTCAGAGGCAGCTGGAGTGGAAGAATGCCTTCTTAATACAGTGTCCATGCAATCTCTACCAAATACATTGACAAAATCAAACTTCTTTGCTATATCTCACCCACAAATCCGGAGGGTGCGAAGGGGTGCAGAGGCCTGCAGCAGTGACAGAGGTCAGGCAGCAATGGATCCACACTCAGAATTTCCTCAGTGTCAAGGGTAGACATACATTTAAAATCCATAGAACTAATATTTATATCTACTCATTTTGAGACATTGTAATCAATTTTCCAATATTATATAGTTTATTTAATAGCTTTATTGAGAGCCTACAATATTAGATGTGCCAATGGAATACCTGCCAATATACTCGACAATAAACCTCCAAATTTGGTTTATTTCTGCATTAAATTATTCAGTGGGAATAACTTCATGTTTGGGATGCCATCCTCAGGTGCCTGAGATCTTACTGTGTTGATACATCTACCTGAATTTGTAGCAGAGTAAATTAGCCTATGTTTAATTCAATTCCCACACCTGATTATTACATTAGTTTATACTCTAGAGTCTAGAAAGACTTAAACATGCAATATGGGTAGAAGTTTTAAGATGGGGTTGAAGAGATAAAGATTAGTATCAACACTTGAGCAATCTAAGTAATTTTAATTTTGCTCTAAGCACATTACAAATACATCCCATAAAAAATACAAAATAAGACTTTACAGACCTCAATTGTATACAGTTTGGGGAACAGGTTTAAGAAGATGAATACAACATTACAAAAATATAATTATAATAGGACATTGATGGGGGGAAGGGTATGCAAATAAAGAAACCAAAAGCTTCAGCATCCCTAGCTTTATGGTAAATCTGTCTTTGATTCTAGCAAACTAGAAACACAAATTGTAACTTGCATATACATGTATAATAGAATGAGACCTTGAGCAAATTTTTAAGAATTTTCCCACATTTTAACAAAGGTGGGTAGAAATATTTCTGTAGGGCTAGTGGAGAAGAGGCAAAATTTACTCCGTGGAAAACACCGACTTTCCACACATAGCATAGTAAAATAGAGGGGTTTTATCGAAACATTTTCTGGAAGATAATACATGAGAGACTGGGGCTTCGTGCACTTTCCTCGCTCCAAAGAAAAGCATAAAGGGATATGCTTTTCTTTGTCTCAGGCTAAGTGATTAGGGCCAAAAGAAAAACACTCACAGAGATAAGGTTGTCTATACTCGGTAGACTAGTAACTAGTAAACACACTATGACTGAAGAAATTACTAAGACTGCTTCTCCTATAGCTAAGTGCAAGAAAATTCTTGGGGGCACACATAAGAATGCTTCCTCCTTACCTGAAAATGCCTAAGAGAATTAAAGCTAATTGTCACATCTGATGATGGGAGAGAAAAGAGAGAGTGCAACAGGAGACATGTCTGCCCTTGTAGATTTTGGAAGGATCAGGATGGTGTGTGTGTTTGTGTGTGTCTTTCCCCTGTAGGTTCCATATGAGTCATATTGAAGGGAACCTAGGCATCGAGGTGAGGAAAACTTGGGAGAAAAGGAGACTGGGCATTTGAATGAGATCAGCCATAGAATGCATTACCCATGTCAGTATGGTGTAGAATGAAGGGTACACTGAGTAGCCTCCAAGAACCTTCCGATATATATCTATAAAATTCCCAACATTTGAATCTTTGACTCAGCAATCAGTAGAAAATTATCAGCAACATTGACTAAGCAAAAATATTTTGCTCATTTTCTTCTCATCCTTTTCTCTCTCCTCTCCTTTCCCTGGCAAAGACTTGAGTGGAGAGAGATGATGCTAAAATTCTTCTTCTCCTTGCTGATTTCCAAGCATTTGGTCAATTTGAACTGAAATAGGGAGAAATATGTTTGAATTGTATGAGAGATCAGTGTTGATTTGGATTATACTAGACTTCTTAATGCTGAAAAATGACACTCTTCTAATACCCAGAATTCAGGGAAAAGTAATTTATCTGCCAAAGATACCATCTAGAGAAAGGGAAAGATTTCACAGAGTATATTTGAAGCTCCAGATGGTAAAAAAACAAAATTGTTTTCTGACTGTATCTTACTTACCAAATTCAGTGTGTTTACTAAACCTGTGGACATCTTATATTTACTTTTAGAAAATGTTTTTGCCATATAACAATCAATTGCATTCACTTTTCTTCTCCAATGGAGCTGTGCTCTATTATGTTGTTATGATGAAAACTCATTATATAAATGCAACCATATGAGAGGTGCTATTGAAACTAAAATATGTGAACTTTTAAACTTTTTTGTTTTTTATTACTGTGTGGAGCAAACTCTCTAAAAAGCCCTCCAGTAAGGAATTGAAGAAGTATCCTTGTTCTTTAATACATTAAGAAAGGAATAAATTTGCTTATGACACCTTCCTTTCCTCACTTTGGCTAGTTCAAAGTTTTTCAATTTCACTGGAATTACATTGCTGTGAGACTCCAGATATTACAAGCATACTACAGGGTAATCTTATTATTCATAGAAGGTTGTGAGGGAAGAGTTTATATTAATACAAAAAAAAATCTATTTCATGACAAAGATTCAAAAAAAGTCAAATTTGCTATCGTTTATTGCTCTTGTATGTGAGAATCACTGTAGAAAAGAGTCATGTAAGACATGCCTGCTTCCCCTTCACCTTCCACCTTGATTGTAAGTGTCCTAAGGACTCCCCAGAAGCAGAAGCTGCTATGCTTCCTGTAGAGCTTGCAGAACAGTGAGCCAGTTAAGCCTGTTTTCTTTTAAATTACCCAGTCTCAGGTATTTCTTTATGTCAATATGAGAACAGTTTAATACAGGAGCCTTCATCAGGAAATAAAGACCTGAAGAAGCACTTGAACCTTAGTGTTTTTAGGCTAGGTTTTCTGAAGAGTGGAGAGTCATGGAGAAATCACAGCTTTTACATTAAATGCAATAAACTGGGGAAACTTAGCAATATCTGTTTGTTCAGGTTCATCACTGTAGAAAAGTAAAATGTGACCTTATATCAGTTGATATCTCTAATTTATATCTTTATTTTAAAAAATAAAATTTATTTTAGTAAAAATCACTCTTCAGGGTCAGAAATTTTGTGTATAGTTAAATATTGCCAGGGGAGATATTTTATCAATACATAATAATAAGAGGTATTTATCAAACTTGCAGGGCCTATAAAACAATAACACCATGAAGAAAAAAGTATATAGATAAAAATCAACATAATGTCTGGAACAGTACCCTACATATCAATATTAATGTTGAATGTAAATGGTCTAAATGCTTCACTTAAAAGACACAGATTGGCAGAATGAATAAAAAATGACAAACCAAATATCTGCTGTCTTCAAGAGACACAACTAACACATAAGGATGCTTACAGATTTAAGGTAAAGGTAGAAAAATATATCTTATTCAAATAGAATCCCAAAGTGAGATGGAGTAGTTGTTCTTATATTAAATAAAACATACTTTAAAGGAACAACAGTAAAAAAAGACAAAGTCATTATATAATGATAAAAAGGATTAATCCAACAAGCAGATATTACAATCCTGAATACGTATACGCACCTAACTCCAGAGCTCCCAGGTTCATAAAACATTTACTACTAGACCGAAGAAAAGAGATAGACTGCAACACTATCATGGTGGGGGTGGGGGAGGGGACTTCCACACTCCACTGACAGCACTAGGCAGATCATAAAGGCAGAAATTCGACAAAGAAACACTTAACTTGAACTATAATGAAATCGAGATGGAAATTAAAAATTTCTTTGAAATGAATAATAATAGTGATAAAAGTTATCAACATCTCTGGGATAAAGCAAAAGCAGCACTAAGAGGAAAGTATCCCCAGACCTGCAGGGATGTTTTAACATAAGCAAGTCCGTAAGTTTATTACATTATACAAACAGAATTAAAAGCAAAAACCAGATGTTTCTCTAAATAGATGCAGAAAAAGCATTCAGTTAAATCTAGAGTTCCTTTATTATAAAAACCCTCAACAAACTAGGTATAGAAGGAACATACCTCAAAATAATAAAAGGCATTTATGTAAAACCATAGACAACATTACACCGAATGGGGAAAAGCTGAAAGCATTACCCTTATGAACTGGAATGAGATAAGAATGACCATTTTCACAACTTCTATTCCACATAATACTGGAAGTCCTAGCCAGGGCAATCAGGCAAGGAAAATAAATAAAGGGCATCCAGAGGGGAAAAGAGAAAGGCTATCTCTGTTTGCTGATGACATGATTGTATACTTAGAAAACCCTAAAGACTCTTCCAAAAGATTTCCAGATTTAATAAATAAATTCAGTAAAGTCTCAGGTTACAAATTGAATGTATACAAATCAGTAGCACTGCTATACACCAACAATGACTAAGGTGAGAATCAAATCAAGAATATAATCCTTTTATAATAGATGCAACATAAAAAGATATCTAGAAATATACTTAGCCAAGGAGGTGAAAGGTCTCTACAAGGAGAACTAGAAAACACTGCTGAAAGAAATCATAGATGACACAAACAAATGGAAATACATCCCATTCTTATGGAATAGAAGAATCAATGTCATTAAAATGACTATA
Organism: Chlorocebus sabaeus; assembly: GCF_047675955.1. Classification (NCBI taxonomy): domain Eukaryota; kingdom Metazoa; phylum Chordata; class Mammalia; order Primates; family Cercopithecidae; genus Chlorocebus; species Chlorocebus sabaeus. Next base: position 27,501,855 of record NC_132904.1, on the reverse strand, counting down.
TTGCCAACAACAATCTATAGATTTAATGAAATTCTTATCAAAATACCAATACAATTTTTCACAGAATTAGAAAAAAATTCTAAAATTCATATGGAACAAAAAGAAAAAAAAGCCTGAATAACCAAAGCAATCTCAGTCAAAAAGAACAAATCTGGAGGCATTGCATTACCTGACTTCAAATTATACTACAAGGCTATAGTAACCAAAACAGCATGGTGCTTATATAAAAGTAGACACATAGATTAATGGAACAGAATAGAGAATCTAGATATAAAGCCAAATACAATGAACTGATCTTCAATAGAGCATACAAAATATAAATTGAAGAAGGTATATCCTATTCAACAAACAGTACTAGGAAAACAAGATAGCCTCATATAGAATGGAACTGGATCCCTGTCTCTTACTATTTACAAAGATCAACTCAAGATGGATAAAAGAGTTAAATCTAAGACCTGACACCATAAAAATTCTAGAAGAAAACCTAGAAAAAACTATTTTGGGCATTGCCTTATGCAAAGAATTTATGACAAAACAAATGCAACAAGAACAAAAACAAATAAATAAAACCTAATTAAACTAAAATGCATTTGCACAGAAAAAAATCATCAGAGTTAACATACAATCCACAAAATGGGAGAAAATATTTGCAAACTATGCATCTGACAAGGGACAAGTATCCAGAATTTACAAGGAACTCAAACAAATCAGCAAGTAAAAACCAATCCCACCTAACTGTGGGTAAATGACATATGTAGACATTTTTCAGAAGAAGAAGATATACAGATGGTCAACCAACTTATGAAAAAAAAAGCTCAACATCACTAATCATTAGGGAAATGCAAATTAAAATCACACTGAGACACCAACTTCCCCTCCAATCAGAATGGCCATTATTAAAAAGTCAGAAAAAATAGGGGTGGCATGTATATGATGAAAAGGGAATGCTTAGACTTTGCTAGTGTTAATATAAATTATTGCAATCTCTATGTAAAACATTATAAAAATTTCTTAAAGAACTAGAAGTAGATCTACCCTTCAATCCAGCTATTTCACTACTTAGTATCAACCCTAAGAAAAAGACATAATTCTATCAAAGACACTTGCATACATATGTTTATTGCAGCACAATTCACAATTGTAAAGCTATGAAACCAACCTAAGTGTCCATCAACTGATGAGTGGATAAAGAAATTATGAGTGTATATATGTATATGTAACACTGTTACATTGTTTGAGGTTAATCACAAGATACTGAGGCTCTGTTCCAATATTTGCTTTTTTGTTTGTTTCTTTTCAACATTTTTTTCTGGTGTGCTACTCAATCATAAAAAATACTACTCAATCATAAAAGAGAACAAAATAATGTCTTTTGCAGCAACTTGGATGGTGCTGGAGGCCATTACTCTGAGTGAGGTAACTCAGGGATGGAAAAACAAATACGGTATGTACTCACATATGAGTGGGAGCTAAGCTATGGGTATGCAAAGGCATTCAGAGTGGTATAATGAACTTTGGAGTCTCAGAACAAAGGATGGTGGGAAGAGGGTGAGGGATGAAAAACTACATATTTGGTACAATGTACACTACTTAGGTGACAGGTGCACTAAAATTTCAGACTTCTCCACTATACATTTCATCCATGTAACAGAAAATCACTTAAACCTCAAAAGCTATTGAAATTAAAAAATCGATACAATAAAGCAAAAATTAAATAAAATAAGCCTTGAAGTATATATATATATCTCTCTCTCTAAGATCAACTAGCAGCATTTTCCTGCCATCAAACAATAAGGTGAAGGTCAAGCAAACCTATTTTCCCAAGATGAGAAAGAAAAACAGAGTTGTAATCTGCTTAACCAACTGGAATGTGTTAGAGAAACATTGAAAAAGAGAGAGCTGCACAGAGGGAGCACTTAGAAGTCTGTAGAATCATGTATTATTGTTCCCTGGCCAAGAGCTAGGCTGCGCATACATAAGGTGACATTCCCTGAGGCTAGCAGAGAACTCCACTGACCACTCACTGTGAAACTGAAAGTCAAATGTGATAGCAGAGGTTATGCACTGCTGGAACCTGGATTGTGCAGTTCTGAGAGATGTTGGTGTTCCAATCCAACCGGAATAGAAAGACTTCACAGAATAACTTAATCATTCAATGTAGGCCCCAGAGGGACACAACTGTGTAGTGAGGACCCCTCACTAAATCTACAGCCAAGTTCTAAACTGAAGTAGATCTGTCCTAATAAAGGTAAGCTTGGCGAGAGCAAAACGACCTGTTAGCAATTTAACTGCATACTAAAAGATTCAAGTAGTTTTTAAAATATGGCAAAAATGAGGTTCCTTTTGATAAATGACAAAATGTGAAATCATAAAATTTCAAAAAGCAAGTGACTAAAGTAAAAATCATAACATTGTGTTGTAGGATTTGTTTTACAAATATAAAATATCTGAAAATGATAGCACCAAAAATAAAAATGGAATTTTACCATGATTCTACTAAAAATTGCACAATATTGAATCTAGGTTAAAAAAAAGCAAATAAGTAGGAAGATGTGATCCATAACCCAATTTTTTAAATAAAATAATAAAAATGGATATTGGAATTACCATACAAAGACTCTACAATCAGTTATTATCAATATGTTCAAAGACCTAAAGGAAAAAAAGTGATGAGTCATAAAAAGTGAACAGAATCCCAGAATAGTAATAGAAGCTATATGAAGATCCAAATAGAAATTGTAGAGTCAAATAATATAATATGTAAAAGAAGCTGCCAGTTAAATTCATTGTAAACAGAGTGAAAAAAAAAGAGATATTAAACTTGAGATAGAGACAGCAGAAATTATCTAATCTGAAGCACACAAGAAAAAATGTTGAAAAGAAACAAAAAAGCAAATATTGGAACAGAGCCTCAGTATCTTGTGGTTAACCTCAAATAATGTAACAGTGTAATTTAAATCCCAGAAGGAGAGGAGAGAGCGAATGGTCAATGAAAGTATTTGAAAATATAATCACTGAAATTTGTCTAAATTCAAATAACTCCATCAATTTATATACCAATATTTATTGATTTCTAATCTCAAGAAGGCTAAACACAAAGAAAATCACACCACTATGATATAATTCACAGTAAACTGCTGAAAATGGAAAATACAAAGAAAATCTTAAAAGTAGACAGAGATAAAGACACATTAGATCATTAGATATAGAATAATATTATGAAAGATTGCTGACTTCCTATCAGAGATGAGAGAGGTAAAAGACCATGAACTGACATCATAAAAGATCTGAATGTAAGACAACTGTCAACCTAAAACTCTATAAGTAATGCAAAAAACTTTAAAAATAGGAGAGAATTAAGATATTTCAGATAAATTACAGTTAAGAAAAATCATCACCAGCTCACTTACATTTCACGAAACATTGAAGCAGTTTTTTATATTGAAGAGAAATAACAGAAGATAGAATCTTAGATTCTCTCAGAAGAAATGAAATGCATAGGAAGTAATAAATATGTGTATAAATATACAATTTTCTTATTTTTCAAAAAGCAAGTGACTAAAGTAAAAATCATAACATTGTATTGTAGGATTTGTTTTACAAATATAAAATATCTGAAAATGATAGCACCAAAAATAAAAAAGGAATTTTACCGTGATTCTACTAAAAATTGCACAATATTGAATCTAGGTAAATTTGGTGAGATAAGATGCAAATCATTATATCTGTAGAAACTACTACAATAATGTAAACAGATGAAGCTAAAAAGTCTATAGAGAAGACAGAATAAGAAATTACATTTAATGCCAAAGAAGCCAGAAAAGCAAAAAGAGAACCGAAAACAGGTAGCACTATTAAAAAACAGAAAATAATCAAATTAAGTGAAGCTATATAATTAATGACATTAAATATATGTGTACTAAGCATTCTGATTAAAGAACAGAGATGATGAGACTGTCTAAAACGGTAAGACCCAACCATTTTGTTGTCTCTATTTAAAGAGTAAGCAATTTAAGTAGATATAACTAGGCTGAATGTAAAAGGATGGAAACACATACTAAGCAAACACTAATTATAAGAAATATGGTAGGCTTATATAAATATCAGACAAAGTTGACTTAAAGATACAGAATATTATAAGATCAATGGGAACTTTCAGAATCATAAAATGGTTAATCTTCAAGAATATATGTTAATTCAAAATGTCAATGACTCTAATTGCAGTTTTACAGGATACATTAAGAAACCATTGACAAATTAAAGGGAAAATAGACAAATCTACATTCACCTTTGTAGATATTAACACCCAGGTTTTTACAATACATAGAGTACCTACACAAACAATAACAACAGACCAATAGTAATGTAGAAGTATTGAGCATACAATCATATAACTTGATTAAAATTTACTTTATTATGTTAAACCTAAAAACAGTAAAATACAAGCTCCTTTCAAGTACACCTGCAGTGTACACCAAGATGGACCAGGTAATGGGCCTTAACATGAGTCATAATATAGTCTAAATGTGTCTGGTCTGGCTGGACGTTTCCATGAAAATCACACGAGTCCACTATACAAATATATCAGATTAAACTGACTGAATGAGAAGAAAGTGGCAAGTATGTAAGGGGCCTTGGTAAGACTTGTGCAATCTTCAGAATAGAAGGCATACCATATGAAGGCTAAAGGGCTTACCACAGTGCATTTGTTTAGGGGTCCAATGGTATGGAACATACTGAGACACCTCCCCCAAAGTGAAGGTGTACCTTTCACTTCGCATCACTAAAGAGGAAGTACAAAACTACAATACTTATTTAGATTATGAATACATCATATCCCACCCTTGGGAATTCTCCACTGTTTCACTTACTAAGTATCAAGGATGCCTACCAATTTTGTGTAGGACCCAGAAAAGCCTCTGCAGGAGGTTGGGACTGAAATAAAATCAGCTCTTTCACTTAAGCTATGATTCCACCAGATTCTAAGATATCAGAGGTATCTGTGTTAGGAAAAGTATCCATATAGGTTTATGCAAACCTAAATAGGAAAGTTACAATAGAGACAACTATTTACCTAGGATAATTGAGTAAGCCATACCATCTACAGGAGATACATCAATTTAAAATCAAATACTGTCATGCTATTGAATTATGGTAGAGAAAGATCCTCTGACATCAAGAGACCATGGGACCAGAGTGTCTTTTATCGTTGGTTCTGTCAGACTATCACATTATAATGTTTGGCAGTTCCAGTGACATTCTTTTGTGTTATGTCAGTGAGGCATATAGGACCCAGGACCAGCGGAGCCAGAGGCCACAAGTGAGTTGCATGATCAAGTGAACCAGATACCGTGCTATTCTTGAATCTTGCATTATCACCTTTCTCAGTGCATACCTATACCATAAGAGTGGGGGAGAGGGGAGTCTTTTAAAATCAAATGATGTAGGAAAAAAACATGAGTATTATTCTTGGATGAACTTGATATGTGAATTCAAGTGAAAATGGACTGCTGCCACAGTACAGCCCACTCAGGGGTAACCCTGAGAGATAGTCGTAAGGGTAAATTCTCCCAGTGGGCAGAGCTTCAAGTCAGTGTATGTGTTTGAAAAACAGCAGCCTGAGATTGGAATATATATTTGTGGAACTGCAAAGTATTTAGCTAATTGTCATGAATAGGATTGAAAAATTTGGGACAAAGAAATATGGGAAAGAGGCATGCAGCTAGTTATATTGGAAGAGCAGGAACAGTGAAAATGTTTATTGCATTTATACCCCAGAGAACACGCACCACTGAATAGGGGTCAAGTCCACCACTAAGCAAAATGGCCTGGACGGTTAGCATAATCCAGCTTTTTACATTGGTCAGCTCAGTGCTGGTACAGCGGGCACATGAAAAGAATAGCTATGGGGGCAGAAATGGTTGCTATACATAGGCCCAATAGCATGGGCTCCAAGGCTGAATTAGCTGTTGCCACTGCCAATGTCCAGCTACCAGCAACAGAAACAGAATTCTCAAGAATGTACTATCCTTTATTAGACGATCATTTGATTCCTTTCCATAGGACAGTGATTCATTTTAATTGGAATAAATATATATTTTGGGCTTGGGGTTTTATTTCCTTCTTATAGGGCCTTATCCAGCAGAATTTTCTAATACTTTACAGAGAGTTTAGTTTACAAGTGGATTACACATAAAATTGCACTGGACTAAGAGATCCACTTGTGGCTGCCTTGATTATCTGTTGCTGCATAAGGATTCCCCAAAACTTGGTGACTTTAAACAATAAACATTTATTTTGTTACACAGTTAATCTATTAGGGAGTAAGGTGAAGGAAGCATATTGTACTAGCACTTGAAGTCACACACTGTCATTTCCGTAATATTGTATTGGTTATATGCATTAGCCCCATTCAGTGTTAGAGGAAACTGCACAAAAGCATGAATAAATGAGAATAAAAATGAATGGACATGATCTTGGAGGCTGGCCTTTATAAGAGCCAAGATAGTGAGGCAGTGGGTAGCTAGCCATGGGATTCACCAGTCTTATCACTTATAGTACTTTACAGAAGCATAGATATACATTGATGAACTGATAAAATGGTCTTTTGAAGACACAGTTGATGTTCCCACTTGGAGATTTTATAAGAATTGTACTCTATCCAACCAGGATTCAGTGTATACCCTAATAAAATAGCCATTTTATGATGGTATTTCTCAAATAAACAGAATACATGGGTTCGGCAACCAAGAAGTGGAAGCAATAGTAATCCCCCTAGTCATTACTCTGTTGTGTGCTTGGAAAATGTGTACTTCATGTTTCTATGAATCTAGCCTCGTCTTTGGGTCTTGACTCTCTTTCTTGACACGATATCCTTTCTTTCTTTGAACTGCTTTGGTCAAAAATTAATTCTCTTCATATGTAGTTCTATTTTTAGTCTCTCAATTAGATTCAATTTATCTGTGTGTTTATCTTTGCGTCAATATCACCTTATCTTGGTTACTGTGGCTTATGGAGTAACACTTGAAATCATGGAGTACAAGTAATTTATCCATCATTTTCTCTCCCAAATTGACTATTCTAGATCTTATGCATTGTCATACAAACTTTTTAAATTAACTGGTTGGTTTCAGCCAAAAATTACCTTAGATTGTATTAAGATTGCATTGAGTCTACAGATTAACTTGGAGAAAATGGACATCTGTCTTAGGTTAGTTTTTCTGTACTATAGTCTCTGAGACTTTGATACACACACCCATGAGAATTCTTGGTGAGTGTTATTGAGAACAAGTCTTCAGGGGTAGAGAAGCAGGTCTGGACAAATAAATCAGTTGGTCTTTGCTGTATCTCTATATTAGTCTGTTCTCATGCTGTTAATAAAGACATATCAGAGACTGGACACTTTATAAAGGAAAGGGGGCTTAATGGACTCACAGTTCCACATGACTGGGGAGGACTCATAATCATAGCAGAAAGCAAAGGAGGACCAACGTCATGTCTTACATGGTGACAGGCAAGAAAGCTTGTACAGTGGAACTCCCATTTATAAAACTATCAGATATTATGAGACTTCTTGACTTATTCTTGTGAGGTTGTTCATTACCATGAGGACAATATGGAGGAAATCACTGACATGATTCAATTATCTCCACCTGGACTGACCTTTGACACATGGAGATTATTAAAACTCAAGGTGAGATTTGGGTGGGGACACAGCTAAACCATATCATTTTGCTCCTGGCCCCTCTCAAATTCCACGTCCTCACATTTCAAAACCAATTATGCCTTCTGAACAGTACCTCAAAGTCTTAACTTATTTTGGCATTTACTCAAATGTCCACAGTGCAACGTCCTATCTGAAACAAGGCAAGTTACTTCTGCCTATGAACCTGTAAAATCACAAGCAAGTGAGTAACTTCCTATATACAATGGGGCTACAGGCATTGGGTAAACACACTCATTCAAAATGGGATAAATTGGCCAAAATGAAGGGGCTACAGGCCCCATGGAAGTCTGAAATCCAATAGGGCAGTCATTAAACCTTGAAGTTCCAAAATGATCTACTTTGACTTCATTTCTCACATCCAGGTCACACTGATGCAAGCAGTGAGATCCTATGGCCTTGGGCAGCTCTACCCCTGTGGTTTTGCAGGGTACAGCTCCCTTCTAGCTACTTTCACAGGCTGGTGTTGAGTGTCTGCAGCTTTTCCAGGTACACAGTGCAAGCTGTTGGTGGATCTATCATTCTGGGGTCTGGAGGATGATGGTCCTCTTTTCACAACTCCACTAGGCAGTTCCCCAGTAGGGTCTCTGTGTCAGGGGGTGGGAGTTCTGGCCGAATATTTTCCTTCTGCACTGCCCTAGCAGAGGTTTACCATGAAGGCTCAACCTCTGCAGCAGACTTCTGCCTGGACACTCAGGCATTTCCATACATCCTCCAAAATCTAGGCAGAGATTCCCTAACCTCAATTTTTGACTTCTGTGCACCCCCAGGCTCAACCACTATGTGGAAGCTGCTAAGGCTTGGGGCTTGCACTCTCTGAAGCAATGGCCTGAGCTGTATGTTGGCCCCTTTTAGCCATAGCTGGGACACAGCTGGACACAAGACTGCACAAAGCAGTAAGACCCTGGGCCTGGCCAATGGAACCATTTTTTCCTACTAGGCCTCCAGGCATGTGATGAGAGAGGCTGCTATGAAGACCTCTGATATGCCCTGGAGACATTTTCTCCATTGTCTTGTCAATTAACATTTGGCTCCTCATTATTTATGCAAATATGCTGCTTGAATGTCTCCTCAAAAATGGATTTTTCTTTTCTATCACATCATCAGGCTGCAAACATTCTGAACTTTTATCCTCTGCTTCCCTTTTAAACATAATTTCCAATTCCAAACCATATCTTTGTGAATACATAAAACTGAATGCTTTCAAAAGCACCCAGGTTACATCTTGAACACTTTGCTGCTTAGAAATTTCATCCACCAGATGCCCTAAATCATCTCTCTCAAGTTCAAATTTCCACAAATCTCTAGGGCAGGGGAAAATCCTGCCAGTCCCTTTCCTAAAACATAGCAAGAGTGACCTTTACTCCATTTCTTCCAACAAATTGCTCATCTCCATCGGAGATCATCTAAGCCTGGACTTTACTGTCCATATCGCTATCAGCATTTTGGTCAAAGCCATTCAACAAATCTCTAGGAAGTTCCAAAGGTTCCCACATGTTCCTGTATTCTTTTGAGCCCTCCAAACTATTCTAACTTCTGCCTGTTACCCAGCTCAAAAGTTGCTTCCACATTTTCAGATATCTTTACAGCAGCACCCCTCTCTACCAGTACCAATTTACTATATTAGTCTGTTCTCACTTTGCTAATAAAGACATACCCAAGACTGGGAAATTTATAAAGGAAAGGAGATTTACTGGACTCATAGTTCCACATGGCTGGGGAGGCAGAAGGTGAAGGAGGAGCAAAGTCATGTCTTACATGGTGGGAGGCAAGAAAGCTTGTGCAGGAGAACGACCATTTATGAAACCATCAGATCTCGTTAGACTTATTCACTACCACAAGAAGAGTATGGTGGAAACTGCCCCTATGATTCAATTATCTCCACCTAGTCTCACCCTTGACACTTGGGGATTATTACCATTCAAGGTGAGATTTGGGTGCAGGCATAGCCAAACCATATCAATCTCTAACAAAAGCCTCTGTCAATTGTGTGGGGGAACTCTGGAGCTGGAATGAACTTTCAGAATCTGCCTGCAATAGGCCCCACATCATGCTAGGTTCATGTTATCACCAAACAAACAATAATGAAGTTGTGAGAATAATAAATAAGAAACAAAATAATGCAAACTAGGACTGATGAATACAGAGTGCACATTTGTAAGCATTTTATAAAACCTTTTCTTCTGCATTGGTGAGAAAATAAGGGAGCTATCAAGCAATAAGCATCACTTAACCAAGTTTGTGATGAGTATCTGTTTCAAGCTTCTATTTTATTCTTTTTTTCAGACATAAGTCCTCCTTTTTGAAATTTAAGAACTGACTAGTGACACCTAGGTTTGCAGCTGTTTAGAAGAACTTGCATTCTCATTTTCAATATAAATTCTCTTATTCCATTTATCTCGACTCCAGGAGAATAAAACATGCTGCTGTTGCAATTCCAAACTGGATAAAATGTGTTGAGTTCAAAAGGTTTAGAAGGGATTTATGGGGAGATAATCACACAGTGTGTTTTATGATTTGCTGTAAATTCCGTGGTTACAACATACTAGGGCAAAGTGCTTACTCAGCATTATTGAAAGTTCAATATTGTCACTTTGCCCATTATTACAGGATCTGGTAGATAGACTGGTATTTCCCCAGAGAGTAATTAATACTGAGGACTGCATCATTGCTGGTTTATTTCCATTTACAGTAGTTTTTAGTTGTACCCAAGGCCTGTTTGTTTCATCTTAACATAGTTGGTGGCCGGAGGGTGGTGGGGTGTGAGGAAGGGGGTGGGGATCCTCTTGGCTCCGTGTAATTGTAAAATATCCTTTCACTCTGCATTTCCAAACTCTCCCATTCTTAAACACTGAGCTCAGATGTCACATCTTTCATGAAGCTGTCACTGTCACTTTTCCTTCAGTCTGCCTCTCTTTTGAACTCCAATATATTTTCTGGAGATTACTTTTCTTTATAAACTGATTGTGGACATCATATGCCAGAAATGTTTTCTAATTTGTATTGTCCATGATGGCTAGCAAAATTCCATATGCATGTAGAAAGGTATTCAGTGGCTTGATGAATTAATCTTATCCAATGTAGTAAAATTGAGACAATATATAAGAAGAAAAACAAATATAAATTAGCTTAATAAAGTACAGTTTTATTTTTCTTTGCAAACAGTATGTCAAAATGTTGGAGTAAGTATCTTTAAAGAGTTAATTAAAATATTAAAATTGGCTATAAATATGTGATATAGCTGGCAGAGAATTTTGGTTATTGAAGATTGCAGAAGAAGAAATGAATATTTCATGAAATAGTAAATCTGGGATGTATTTTAATGCAGAAAATAGCAAATTGAATGCATATTTACCACAATATGTTCAAATGAACTCTAAGCAAATGAAATCAACCATTGGGTTGAAATATTTTCAGCTATCTAAAAATGCAACATCAGTCCATTTTTCTGCAGGCAAAGATCTCATTTTTGGTTAAATAAGAACTGGTAACTCTTCTCAGATTACAAGAACTTTTTCTAGACAGCTGGATCTTTAGCAGTAGCTGTGTCCCCTCCATGACTGAAGCTTCCCTGAACCTCCTATGTAGCCTAAGGTCTCACTGAACTCTGAAAACTCTTTCCTCCGCTTGCCCCTGTCCACAGGATTAGCACCTTCTTGCTTTTGCTAACCATGGCTTCCCAAATCACCGTAATATTCCTTAAATTAATGTCTATCCAATGTATGCCTTGTTTCTTTCTAGGACACTATATTAGAAGCAATTTATCTCCACATTCATACGTTACATTTCCTGTTGAAGGACGTTTTGGATTCCGGAGGGGTTGATTTCCACATCCCTTTTTTCTCTCTCTTTAACTTCTCTTTACTTGAAGATGTCAACCTGGAAAATACTTCTTATTTATTTATTTATTTATTTAGTGACAGAGTCTCACTCTGTCGCCCAGGCTGGAGTGCAGTGGCGCCATCTCGGCTCACAGCAGGCTCCACCCTACGGTTTCACGCCATTCTCCTGCCTCAGCCTCCAGAGCAGCTGGGACCACAGGTGCCCGCCACTACGTCCAGCTAATCTTTTTTTGTATTTTTAGTAGAGATGGGGTTTCACCGTGTTAGCCAGGATGGTCTTGATCTCCTGATCTCGTGATCCAACCACCTTGGCCTCTCAAAGTGCTGGGATTACAGGCATGAGCCACCGCTCCCGACCCTGGAAACTACTTTTAACCCAATTGCATCTCTTGTAAAAAGAGACATAAAGGCCAGAATTTGAATCAGCGAGTCACTTAAAGTCAGAAGAGTTGTAGATTTGCCACAAACTTTAAATTGTAGAAACGATACATATATGTATATATTAAAATACACTAAAATAAAAGCTGTAATTTCATGAGAAAAAAAAATACTGAATAGGTAAAAGCTTAAGGAACCTCCTAAATATGATAACCCAACCTTAGTAGTTTTTAAATGTTTGTAGAGATTTCAAGTCTGTGTAGAAACTCTATTTTCTCTCTTTCAGTTATTTATTGCTAATAATGCTTATTTTTGTAATTTAAGATTTTCAGTGATATAAACATTTATTAAACACAAAATTCTTAGATAACTTAAATATGGTGTCTATCTTCCAAAAGTTTGCAGATAATTCTGATTATGCCTCCTCCTTAAGCACCTGTAAACTGCCTCCCACACTTAACTTTCTACAGTGACTATTCTTTCAAAAGTTATTGATGACCTATTTAGTTGCTGAATTTAGCCCTGGATTTTTCTTTGTTCTCCTGGTTTTGTAGTAGTGCTTCTCCTTTTCTATCTTGAAACTATCTCCTTCCCAATCTCCCTTGAATTTGTTTACCTTGGTTCCGTCCTTTTCACTGACATTTCTGTACATATGTCACTTTCTCTTTCTCTTTTCTATTTTTAACTTCTCTCTCATCCCGAGCTCTCAGAAAAATATTTACCATTACCAACTCATATCCTGAATTCTGATTCTGCATTTCAGTCTGTCTGCTGGGTATCTATTTTTGATGTCATAAAATCATCTGTGTCTACATTCTTAAGTAAAATTATTGCATTCCACCTTCTTACTACTGAAATAAAACCTTCAATTTCTTTCTAAGTTAGCACAGTTTAGTGTAGAGGTTGAAAAATTATGGACCATGGATCAAATCCAGGCTGCCACCTGTTTTTATACAGTGTGCAAATAATGTTTGTTATATTTCAAATGCTTGAAAAAATGAAAGGAGAATAATATTTCATGACATGAACATTTTATAAAAATCAAATTGTATTCATAAATAACATTTTAATGGAACGCAGTGGTGCCTATTGCTTTACGTGTTGTCTAATGCTTCTTTTGACCTATAATGACAGAGTTGAGTAGCTGTGTCAGAGACAATGTGGGCTGCAAAGCTTAAAATATTTAATATCTGGTCATTTAGAGAACAAGCCTATTGACTCCAGTTTCAGTGGATGAAGCATGAGTTTATAAGTAGACAGATGGAGCTAAATATAAATTTTAGATATTTTTTCCTAAGAGGGATTTCAGGGAGTTATTTTTTTCCTAAGAGGGATTTCAGGGAGTTAGTTAACACTAATGAACCTCAGTTTTCTCATTTGTAATGTTGCAATGACAGTAGTCAAGTCCTTAATGAAATTTATTTTATTTAAAGTCTAAGACTAATACTGTAGATTTTTAATTACTCTCACAATTTCTTCTTATTGATCTTGTGAAGCAATGACAGACAAAATATATTTTATTTTTGTACTAGCTCAGAAATATTTCATAACACCTCTGTTATTCAAGGCTGTTTCAGATCAAGTGAAAGAAACTCAGCTCAAATTAACTTAACCAAACAACCATTATATTATATAGTTATATACAATTTTTAGGGTTTTATTTTTTTCATTATATATACACATATATATTTTATATATAAACATATATGGTTTATAATGTATTCTATCTATATATAGTGAGTTGTACATATGGTATTATAAAATAACTTCTTTAAAGTGATGTTAGAAAAATTGTTTTAACATTTTATCCTAGTTACAAAATAACTTCAGTTTATTTAAAGACCTAAATCTGAAAGTAACAACTATATGATAATAGAAAAATGTAGCAAAACCTCTGTGATCTCCATTATTATAATTCATGAAAGAACTTTGTTCTAACTCTTCCATTGCATCTATAACCTCAGATATTTGTCAACACAGGAACCACTTTTAGATTCATCTACCAACAGTTTTCAGAACACAGTAATTTTGTGTTTCTTAAACATGTTTTAGAGAGACAACTTTTTACATTTTATGCAATTTAGCTAAAAGGAAAAATATTTTAATTTATCCTCTATTTTTTCATGTGTATGCTCTTAAACCTCTTGTTTTATCTTAGTTTTTCTCCTTTTTTTCTCCACTCTCTCTACTCTGTCTCTAATTTTAGAAAGATAAGTAGATAGATATTGCTATCTATATAAATATATATTGATATGTCTCTCTGCATATATGCAGATAGAGAGAGAGCTAGACATATGTCTGTCTAGAGTGAGGGAGAGTAGTGTTTCACTTTTTAACTCCAAAAATTGTTTTAGGATTTACCCAAGATGTAAACTAGATATCATATTGATTGTTTCTTACTACTATAGGGTATTCCATATATATAATAGACACTGAAGTGGCCAACAACTCTTTTTTGTTACAGAATGCTTTTCTTGTCAACTATTACAATAGTTTCTCTGTGGTCCATTCTACATTGAGCTAAAGGCAATGTTTCTTCTACAAACAGTAAATTATTTATAAAATAAAACTCTTTGATACAGTCTCATATTACAGAAGTCCTTAGAAGAAACAATATAAGACAAAGGTTTAAAAAAAAAAACTCATTTTTTATTATGGCACATGTAGTATTTCCTGGAAATACTTATGCAGAAATAAATGTATGGGAGGTGGGTCAGAGAAACATACATTAAATTCATGTGAATGACTTCCTGTGAGTTCAAGATCAGCCTGGCCAACATGGTGAAACCCTGTCTCTACTAAAAATACAAAACTTAGCTGGGCATGATGGCAGGCGCCTGTAATCCCAGCCACTTGGGAGGCTGAGACAGGAGAATCACTTGAACCTGGGAGGCAGAGGTTACAGTGAGCCAAGATCACGCCATTGCACTTCAGCCTAGGCAACAAGAGTGAAACTCCGTCTCAAGAAAACAAAACAAACAAAGCAAAACAAAAAAACTCTCACATTTCATGTGTCATATGCATTTTATATATAATGAAAATATCGACTTTTTGCAGCCCTCCCCGCCCCTGGTCTCTGTATGGGGGATTTTCTTTCTTCTGCCTTCTTCCTTCTTTCTTGCCTATTAAACTCTCCGCTCCTTGAAACCACACACACCCACACACACACAATTTCACATTTTACGTGTCATATACATTTTATTGTATTGTATTGTATTTATTCATTTTTGAGATGAAGTCTCACTCTTGTCTCCCAGGTTGGAGTGCAATGGCACGATCTCAGTTCACTACAACCTCCGCCTCCCAGGTTCAAGTGATTCTCCTGCCTCAGCCTCCTGAGTAACTGGGATTATAGGTTCCTGCCACCATGCACAGCTAATTTTTTTTTTTATTTTTAGTACAGACAGGGTTTCACCATGTTACCCAGACTGGTCTCTCCTCACCTCAGGCGATCCACCCAACTCGGCCTCCCAAGGTGCTGAGATTACAGGCATGAGCCACTGCGCCCGGCAAATATACATTTTACAGATAATGAAAATATTGACTTTTTGGAACCAAGCATTAAAAACGTTGGAATTTCCTAGTGACAGGCATCTTGAAACTAATTCATTTACTGTTTGTTGAAGAAATGTTTACAAAGCGTTCATAATGTTTACACTATATCACTCGGTATGTATGAGCTGATAATAACTGTCTCTTTAGGTCCTCAGAATTTACAGTTGAATAGGAGAAATAGGGGTAAAAACCAAACCACGGGTATATTATCCATGTATCTATCTTGAATAGTATACATGAGAATAGCAGGCAGGCTATATCTGTGTGCATTATTAATCACAATAAAAAAGGAATTTTCTTTATCTGCTTTCTATAGGACCTATGAATTATATCTATATAACTAACTGTTTTGGATAAAGTTTTAATTGAAGTAAATATGGAGCAAACATAGTTCACATCACGTACCTAAAGTTTATGATTTTAAGCTGTGTTAAGTGTTCCTTTGACCATCATTTTACCAATATAACTTTAAACAAAGACAGTAGTGTTCATGCATTTAGAGGATAAAGAATTAATATTTAGAAACTTTGAGCAATATAATGAGATTGCAGAAAACAGTTAAACATTACATTTTCTTAAATTTGATAATTATCAATTATATTTATGGCTTACACAGGCTATTTTCTTTATTTATATGCATTTCTTTTTCCCTTTAATTTCTGCACTATAAAACATGACAACTCTGCCCCAAAAAGGCTATCTCCACCTCTGACCTGTTTTTTAACTGAATCTATTATTGACTTAACCTGCATTTAAGTTATATGATTTTTCTTTTATGTGATTAGAAATTGGGTTTTATTCAATAATTATCAAAGGATTGATTTAGGGATACAAACTTTACTGAATTCTGTGTGGAGGGGGTTTTTATGTAAAGGAACAATCTCTGTATGCCAAGCTCTTGTCATTATACTAAGATACAGGAGTTGTTATTTAAATAAAATTGAAAGAGAACCTATTCACTGGCTAGCATAGACTGAGCATATGGACTTCCTGTGATTTGATCTTTTTGTGTATTATTTAGATTGAATGCATCAAGTGAAATGTGAGAATATGAAAGATAAATCAAATGGCAAATACAATTAAGATAAAATATGAAGATGAGGTCTGCATGTTTTGTACCCTCAAAACCTGTCACGTTTCAGATACATTACCAACATGTTGAAGAATTGTTCAGAGTATTTTGTAATTACAAAAAAAATAGTGAATCAAAATAATAGCACTCTTCCCTTCCAGGAACTCTCACTCACTTTATAAATGAAAATTTTAATGTTGATAAATATAGAACTTTCAATAATAAAGTGTTGTTTCAACTACATGTCTTTAGAATATGTGCATCTTCTTGGTGAATGTAACCAAAGCTTTTCTGTGCATTATAAAATAAGGAGTGGAGGTTGGTAACAGTATTAAAATCCCATTATGTTTTATGAAGTGCTATTAGATATTTTTATAAACAATCTATGTAGGCGCCTGAGGTGGCATTAGTCATCTCATTCCCAGATACATTTTATTGTATGCACTAAACTACCATTCTTTTGGGTTTTGTAATATAACCAAATACATTTAGAATCTAGAATCATCATAATTATCAAACCATCTGTAAGTATAACCCAATGTGACCTCTGTTTTGTGATGAAATATACTTTAAAGGGAAAGCAGAATAAATTATGCTACTCAGCAGACAAATATATTTACAGAAAAAACATTTCTGATATTAACGTAGTTGCTGATTACACACGGTCTAACTGAGGAGGAAAACAAGTGTCATTGCCAAGACGGTGTGTGGAAAGACCATTTGCCAAAGAGATGTTTCCACCAAGAAGCTCCCTAGATACAGAACCTGAAATGAAAGAGAAGAGGCATAATATTGGTGGATTCTTCAAAGTTATCATGTAAGAGCTAAAAGAGAGCCAAAATAGATTGTCCTTCTGGGAAATCTCCTATAGAGCATCACAAGAGGCTGTGACATGAATATTAATCACTATCAGAGCATTCAAATAACTCAAAAAGCAAGGTAGTGTCAATGGATGTTGGGAGTGGGTTAAACAGTTGATATGTTTGGGCAACTTTAAAATATTGTTATTTGAAGTTGGCCCCCAAATATTAACAGACAGGAGTTTGGAGTCAGATTGACCTGAGTTTAAATCCTAGAGTGAACACACTGATGTGACTACAATAGCAGGTCAATTTTAAACCAAGGCCAAGCCAAATCAAATATAAAATTCTGAAGTGATTTGGAAGAACAATATGAAGTTTGCAAAGGAAATATTTAAAAACAAGTACAGATTTACTGAAAGCCCCTAAGGACAAAAAGAGTTGAGAAAGAGGAGGGTGGCCGAGGTTGTACGAGGGCTCTTTGTTTAGAGAGAGTTGCGTGTGTGCTATGATTCTCCATCACCCCAAAGCAGAGGGCACTTACCCCCAACCTCAATTCTAATGAAAGATGCTTTGATAAGATCCCTTGGAGTATTTGGTATATGCTTCCTATAATTGTAAGAAAGTAGCAGAGTGAATTCTTATTGAGGAATATAAAGTCTATAGACGTCAGTTTGAGGCAATAGGGCAAAGAGGTGAGAGCAGGAGAGAAAGAAAGAGAGAGAACATCCAATGTTGCTCCTTCTTGGGTACTATATGCTACAATGGCAAAACTAAAAAAGTAGGAATTAATTTCTTCATCTATGAGCACATCCACAACCTACCTCACTGTTTACATCAAAGGAATTTAAATCCTGTTCATTTTATACCCTAATGCATTTCCTATATCCATTAGTTAGTTTTCTCTATTCTAACTGCTAACATCTCAGTCACCTAGCAAAAACATGTAATGGGTCACCTTTATTTCCAGAAATTTCAGAGAGAGAGAGAGAGAGAGAGAGAGAGAGAGAGATTTCCATGTCCCATGTCCACACTGAGCAGTAGATAAAGTTACGCCAAGGACAAGAAGGTAGAAATATGTCATCAGCACTAGATGTGTGTAATTTGACTTGGAGAAAGAACTAGCCTAAAGTAAATTACAAAACTGACTAGGAGAATACCTACAAGCATGATGGACCCTCAACGGAGAAATTCTGAGTGGAATAAACTTCTAACAGCCAGGGTTTGAAGGAGGAATGACATACCAAAGAAGATCCTTTTTCATATCTGGAAATGTGCCATCTTCTGTCTGGGGCAAAGTCAGGAAGACAGAGTATGGATTCTGAATAACATGCCAATGTAATGAGGCAAAGAAGCATTCGCTCTGATGTCTGATGGGTGAAGGGGTTTCAAGTCTTCTGACAGCAATGTCTGTTTAACAAGAACTCCATTTCACCGTTATCTGTCTCCCTCAATGTACCCATTTTGCACCTCAGTCAGGAACTAAATAGAAATTTTAGTTTTCAAGCTGAGAATTCCTATTCCTCACACTGGAGAAATGAGATTTTAATTTCACTCAATATTCGTGTTTGATGCATTGAATTAAGACTGTGTGATTTCAGTAACTGTAGGGTGTTCCATTAAATCTGAGTAAACAGAGTTCATAAGGCTTGACCATGTTTTTATTCCATGACAGGAGAAAAACTACCTCTACTGACTAAATATAGAGAGACAGTGAGGGACAAGAATAAACATGCATTTTAATTATATTTCACAATTCTGTCTTGTTCAAAAGCACCTACTATATTACATGGGACAAGTTAACCTCCGTGAGCTTCAATTTTCCCATCTGTAAAATAAGGATAATAGTAATTGCCTGAGAGGGCAAGCAGGCAATTAGAAGAAATTAACTGTATTTAGAGTTCTATTTATCATTCCACAGTACCTGAAGCACATGAATTTCTGATTAGTGTTAGTCTCTTTATCTCCTCCTCTCTGTTGTAGTCATAGATTATGGAAAACCTTTCTGGCTTTTCTCTCATTAAAACAACCTAAAACTCTCAGCAATTTCAAATTCTACATATGTACTGCTACATCTGAATAAAATGCACTAATTGTGACAGGGTCTTTCTATTCCCACTTGAATTAAAGCATGTAGCTCAGCCATCTTTACCTCTAAACTTTGTTTCCAAATGACATCATGAATTCCTGACATACATATTCAACTCTCTACTAAAGAATCTCCCTTAAATGGCTGGCAAATATCTCAAATTTGCTATCAACATCTGAATTAATGTCTCACCCATCCAAAGCTGCTCCTCCTTTGATGCTATGTGTATAGTATAACTTAAAAAGTAGGAATTAATGTCTCATCTTCATCTATGAGCACCTCCACAATCTACCTCACTAAAATCCTGTTTATTTTATACCCTAATGCGTTTCCCAGATCCATCAGTTTTCTCTAACTGGCACTATCGAAGTCATCTAATGACAATACACAATGGGTCACCTTTACTTCCAAAACTTTGACTCCATCTCCTATCCTTTGCTTAAAGTTATTCACTAATTTATAAGATCTTCATGGTGTATATCTTGACTGATTCACTCATCCAGGCTATGCTATATACGTGACCTCCACACCTTTAAGCCTGCCATTTTCTATGTCTGAAACACCCCATGCCGTATTTTTCATTTGTTGAAAATCTGGTCCTCTGTTGTAATTTTGTTTAAGAAACACTTCCCTAGCAAGGACTTACTTGAATATCAGAAACACATATGAGTGATATTTAGCTGGTGTCCTGTGGGATGTCTAAACTGATTATTTAAGGCTGACATTTTTCCATTCTGAATGTTTAGCGCCTGAGTATGTCAAATATTACTCTGAGTTTAGACCCAGACACTGTCGAGTCTCCCAGCATATCATTATTTTTCTATTCTAAGTCTAATCAAACTTCCCAATACAGTCTTACCCTCTAAAAAGTAAGCTCCTGAAGGACAAGGACTGAGCCTGTTTCCCACATACTCCTCAGTACCTAAACATAGCCAGCTTCATGGAAGATAAGAAATAGTTATGAAATAATTAATATAAATCCAATAATTTTGTTGAATATTTTGTTTGCTGGATATTCTATATTCCTTTTAGAATCTGATTAATGTGGTAAAGTACTAGGGCAATATTTTAGCAAAATAATAGGTAGCTGCCAATACGTTTGAAACAATATTACTCTCTAAGAGAATTTTCACACAATACGTGGGATTAGTCACTTATTAGAGGAAAGAAAGTATCTGACCTTGTGAGACAACAGATTTGAAACACCAATACTCTAATCACTGTGAACTGAAGCTAAATTCCTGAAGAAATCTAAGAATTATATAGCAGTATAGGAAGAGAAAAATAGCTCATTGTATTATTTCCCTGATGAAGAAAGGCTATGTGAATATTGTCAGCCTACAGACCAGAAAAAACGACAAAAACCCCTCAAGATCTAGAATTCGCTAACTGATGTTTAACACCAGACAATAAAAATAGTGCCTTCTCTACAGATCAATCCTTGTGAGAGCAATATATCTTCATTGCAGGGATAGCTGCATCATACCACCATATCCCGTTGCCACTACATACAAGGAATATGTAACTGACATTTCTTTCCTAACACTATGTTTATCCATAAACTATAGGATTGTAATCTGACTTTCTATGCCTCAATTCCTATAGAGAGATGATAGTGTTTTAGCAATTCTTTGTATAAGAATTGTAGTTATTATTGAAAATCAACCAACTGACATTCAGGCTTCTTTACGTATCAGTCTCTCATTGACTTCAGTTAACTTGAGTTCACTCCTAAAAGACACAACAGATCTTGGTATGGTGACAAAATTGGGTCCTGAGGGTGACAAAATTGGGTCCTGAAGTCTGAAAATTTGAGAGCCAAACTCTGGGCTTTGGTAAATTTTCCAAGATGCTACTGAATATAATGGTAAACATAAGGATGAGAATAATGATGATGATGAGAAAATTATCCTTCATTCTTTGCTTATTATATAGGCAATACCATGATTAATCTGTACTGTCTATAATAACAGCCTGATAAATTATATGATCTTACTTATTCAGAGGAAAAGACTGAGGTTTAAGAAATTACAAAAAATCACTTAGAAAGTAAATGGTAAATTCAAGATTCAGTCGCAAGTGTGTTAGAATCCATACCCCAAGCTCTTACTCCCTATGACATATTATCTCACAGATCTATTTTCACAGCTTTAGACATCTCTTTGCTTGGTAACACAACAGTCCTGCCATGTTGTTTTCATTTAATCTTCAATAATTTGTTTAAACACACAAAGTAAGTATAGTTCTTGAATCATTTCAAGCATAATTTTCAAATGAGATACTACATAAGGACTTACAGTTTTGAATCTATGAGCTACTAGCTAATAAAATTGTGTTAATCAGTTGTGATTACTTGCTACGTTGTTACCAATGTAAAACTCATTCTTATACTCAGTGCATGCCCCTCATTTTCTATCAAATGCATCTGGTAATTCATACAGTTAAAATTAAAAAAAAAAAAGCAATTTATTTAGAATTTAAGGCACATTCATTTGTAAACCTTAACTGAAAAATTTGCTTACTGCCCTGTTAGGCCACCAGTCAGGATCATACACTTGTTTCAATGCCATTCTCTTGAGATACCTAATATGGAGTAGGAAATGGAGATCTAAACATTTACATCCATCCAGAGACACAATAGGTAACCATGAATTCCTGAACAGAGGAAGAAGATTTTCCCAAAATATATTTCTGGGTTCATAATATTCAACTTGGGTAATCTGGATGTGACAGATGTTTTCACTTTAGAGCAAGAAGCGACCCTCAAGGAAAAGTTTATCCCCCACATTTTATAAAAGAGAAAACACAGACCCACATAGAAGAAGTGGGAATTTATTTCTTGAGATTTTGTTTTGCTCTTTCTCCTTTCCTGTGCTGTAGCATACAATATTGTTATTTTTGTATGACCTTTGTGACTTTTTTCCTCTATGTGGAATAGTCATGATTGGGGGATGTGACAAAATCCCCCAATGCTTTGTTTAGACCATTATTAAGAGCATTTTTTAAAATTATACTTTAAGTTGTAGGGTACATGTGCAAAACTTGCAGGTTTGTTATGTATACATGTGCCATGTTGGTGAGCTGCACCCATCAACTCATCAGCACCCATCAACTCGTCATTTACATCAGGTATAACTCCCAATGCCATCCCTCCCCCCACCCCGCTCCCCACAATAGGCCCCAGTGTGTGATGTTCCCTTTCCCATGTCCAAGTGATCTTTTGTTCAATTCCCAACTATGAGTGAGAATATGCGGTGTTTGGTTTTCTGTTCTTGCGATAGTTTGCTGAGAATGATGGTTTCCACCTGCATCCATGTCCCTCCAAAGACACGAACTCATCCTTTTTTATGGCTGCATAGTATTCCATGGTGTATATGTGCCACATTTTCTTAATCCAATCTGTCACTGATGGACATTTGGGTTGATTCCAAGTCTTGCTATTGTGAATAGTGCCGCAGTGAACATACGTGTGCATGTGTCTTTATAGCAGCATGATTTATAATCCTTTGGGTATATACCCAGTAATGGGATGGCTGGGTCATATGGTATTTCTAGTTCTAGATCCTTGAGGAATCGCCATACTGTTTTCCACAATGGTTGAACTAGTTTACAATCCCACCAACAGTGTAAACGTTTTCCTATTTCTCCACATCCTCTCCAGCACCTGTTGTTTCCTTTTTAATGATTGCCATTCTAACTGGTGTGACATGGTATCTCATTGTGGTTTTGATTTGCATTTCTCTGATGGCCAGTGATGATGAGCATTTTTTCATGTGTCTGTTGGCTGTATGAATGTCTTCTTTTGAGAAGTATCTGTTCATATCCTTTGCCCACTTTTTGATGGAGTTGTTTGTTTTTTTCTTGTACATTTGTTTGAGTTCTTTGTAGGTTCTGGATATTAGCCCTTTGTCAGATGAGTAGATTGCAAACATTTTCTCCCATTCTGTAGGCTGCCTGTTCACTCTGATGGTAGTTTCTTTTGCTGTGCAGAAGCTCTTTAGTTTAATGAGATCCCATTTGTCAATTTTGGCTTTTGTTGCCGTTGCTTTTGGTGTTCTAGACATGAAGTCCTTGTCCATGCCTATGTCCTGAATGGTATTACCTAGGTTGTCTTCTAGGGTTTTTATTGTTTTAGGTCTAACATTTAAGTCTCTAATCCATCTTGAATTAATTTTCATATAAGGAGTAAGGAAAGGACCCAGTTTCAGCTTTCTACTTATGACTAACCAATTTTCCCAGCACCATTTATTAAATAGGGAATCCTTTCCCCATTTCTTGTTTTTGTCAGATTTGTGAAAGATTAGATGGCTGTGTATGTGTGGTATTATTTCTGAGGGCTCTTTTCTGTACCATTGGTCTATATCTCTGTTTTGGTACCAGTAGCATGGTGTTTTGGTTACTGTAGCCTTGTAGTATAGTTTGAAGTCAGGTAGGGTGATATCTCCAGCTTTGTTCTTCTGGCTTAGGATTGTCTTGGCAATGAGGGCTCTTTTTTGGTTCCATATGAACTTTAAAGCAGTTTTTTCGAATTCTGTGAAGAAAGTCATTGGTAGCTTGATGGGGATGGCATTGAATCTATAAATTACCTTGGGCAGTATGGCCATTTTCACAATATTGATTCTTCCTATCCATGAGCATAGTATGTTCTTTCATTTGTTTATGTCCTCATTTATTTCACTGAGCAGTGGTTTGTAGTTCTCCTTGAAGAGGTCTTTTACATCCCTTGTAAGTTGGATTCCTAGGTATTTTATTCCATTGAAGCTATTGTGAATGGGAGTTCATTCATGATTTGGCTCTCTGTTTGTCTGTTACTGGTGTATAAGAATGCTTGTGATTTTTGCACATTGATTTTGTATCCTGAGACTTTGCTGAAATTGCTTATCAGCTTAAGGAGATTTTGGTCTGAGACAGTGGGGTTTTCTAAATATACAATCTTGTCATCTGCAAACAGGGGCAATTTGACTTCTTCTTTTCCTAACTGAATACCCTTTATTTCTTTCTCTTGTCTGATTTTGGTGAAGTTCTTTTATTTTGTTAGTGTCTTTCTACCTCAATTTGTTAATGAAGTACTTGCTCGTGGGAGGTAAAATGACAGGTATAGAGACAAAGTTAATTCATTCAACTTCTCCACAAACTCTAATACCACGTCCAAAAAAGTTTAGATTGAAAAAGATTTAAGCAAAATTCTACTCTGATATAAATTCAGACATAGTTCAGTTAGTGATTGCCTCTCATTCTACTCTTTAAGCAAGTTTCTTAAGGCAGGTGGAGATGAGTGAGAAAAGGGAGGAGGAGGGAAGGGCAAGATCAGCTGGGAATAGGGAATCAGCCCCATCTAGGGGAATACAGGCAGAACATGGCCGAAAATGCTCTCTATTCGCCCAGCTAATTCTCCTGGGATAAGGCCAATAAAAAAGATGATCAGGTTCCAAGAGATTCTGTCTAACCATAAAAATAACTTATCATCATGGATATTTAAGCTACCAGCCCTCACTAAATGGCTCCAAAGTCAACTGGATCTTAGAAGGATTTAAATCCTGTAGCCAGAAACTGGATCGCTACAAACAAAGAGCTTGTTTCCCCAGTCATTGCATTTACTTTACAATCATGCTTTTATAGCATTTTACAACTTTCAACTTTTTTGTAGCACACATTGTTTTATGAAATGGTTTAGTGTAGTTACAAAGTAAATATGAGGCATAATAGAGCATCCAGGCAACAAAGAGTTAAATCACATCATAAGGCAATTTATAAGGAAGGAGATAAATAGCTTTGGGAGGACTGGGTCTGCAAAGCATTTCCAGGAAGCCATGATTAATTGTTCACAGAAATAAATCCCTGTTCTCTTATGAGAGCAGTATTATGTTCAGAGGTCTTACATATCCATGAGGCTCCCTAAGGAAGATAAATTATACTGACTTTAACACTGAAACAGAAATAGAAGGACAGTAGTAAATCAATAATGAATTTATATAGAAAAATATTGAATTTATTTTCCATTTAATTTTCAGAGAAATACGTGATCTTTGAACATGTTATCTACTTTGAATGGAAAGTGGGGTTGGTTTTTTTTTGTTTTGTTTTGTTTGTCTTGATTTTTTAAATGACTATTAGGAGACGTGAGGATTTTACTTTTTTCACTTGGTTTTAATTAGGAAATCCATTCCAATGCTTTGTTTTTTAACCAATAGTGAGTCAAATTACGTAGGATCCTATTCAATTATACTGCTGTTTAAGTATATTGAGTGGCCACTATTTGTCACTCATTCATGTAGTAGGCAAATATTTGTTGAGAGTATATTATGTGTCTGTCACTGTTGTAGATACTGATTTAATAAAACAACAGTGAAACAAAGATACAAAGGGACTACCTTCAAGTTGCTTGTAATCTAGAAGAGAAAAATTATGCACAGAAAAAAGTATTATTCAGTAGTAGAAACACAGTAAGTTTAGGGGGCATAGATAGAGTGATAGAGTTTGCTATCATAGGTAGAAGACTCAGGAAAGGTCTCCTTGAGACGGTTTATTTGTCTTGAGTGAAGTTAGGGAATAAGTTATTTGACTATCTGGGGGAAAAATATTCCAGAAAAATAAACAAGAGGGGCAAATGCTTTAAGATGCAATTTGTTATGAATTTGAGGAATTGCAAGGTCACACTTGCTCTGTGACCATGGGGGAAATTGATAAGAAAGAGGCTAGACAGGTAGTAGGGAGTCAAATCACATTAGCTCTTGAAGGAAGTCACTGAAGCTTATAGCATGGGAGTGATACAATCTGATTTGCAATTTGGAAATATCTCTTCTGTGAATAATAGCCTATGGGAGGACAAAGGCAGAAGCAGAGAGATCATTCATCAGTTACTTTATTTGTAGGAAAGAATCATACTCTCATGGCCTGTGGAGATTACAAGGGATAAAGTGAAAAGTGGTTATATTTCAAATATATTTTGCTTGTCAAAAAGTATGCTAAAGCCTTTATATGTAATATCTTATTTAATAAGACTGGATGAGGAAGACAGATACTATCATATCCATTTCTACATGAGAAATTTGTGGCTGGAAAATATCAAGTAAGTTTTTCAATATTCCTGTACTAGTAAATGATAAAATTAAAAATGATTAAACCTCTTTTGTCTATTTCCATTTCTTGAGTGTTTATTCACTGTAAAACTTTGCCTTTTATTTAACCTCATCTACAAATTAGGCCATTAACAATAGGACAACAAGGGGAAAATTGACTCAAAATGTTAGCTACAGTTGTAATAAAATACAACTTTTCTTTTCTGTTAAATTGCCTTTTTGTTGCTGATATCAAATGCGGATCTCCTGAACCACCTTGGAATAAAAGTATTAGTTGCACGACTGGAGGAGATAGGATTCTAAGAATTCAGACAGTGAGTATGTAGACAAAGAAAAAAAAAGAATATCACATACACCTCCATACCAACACATAATTATAGGAACAAGTAGTAATTAGGTTTTATTTATTCTTTTTTTTTTTTTTTTTTTTTTTTTGAGTCGGAGTCTCGCTCTGTCGCCCAGGCTGGAGTGCAGTGGCCGGATCTCAGCTCACTGCAAACTCCGCCTCCCGGGTTCCCGCCATTCTCCTGCCTCAGCCTCCCGAGTAGCTGGGACTACAGGCGCCCGCCACCTCGCCCGGCTAGTTTTTTGTATTTTTTAGTAGAGACGGGGTTTCACCGTGTTAGCCAGGATGGTCTCGATCTCCTGACCTCGTGATCCGCCCATCTCGGCCTCCCAAAGTGCTGGGATTACAGGCTTGAGCCACCGCACCCGGCCTATTTTTGGTTGAAAATTTTGGTTTATTTCCTCAGTGAATTATTTCAGTTATCATCAATTTGTAAATGTAAAAATTTAATAAAGGTTTATAGCAAACAACTTAGAAAACAACTTTGCAATTTAAACACACTTAGAGTGTGTAACCTGCATCATAATTCAGATTTAGAACATTCCATCATCCCCCAAAGTTAATACTGGTTCCCACATCCTGCCCTAAGAACCCACTGTTTTCAGGGTTCTCTATAAAACTGCCTTTTCTAAAAAATTTCCATAAATAAACACACACACACAAACACACACATACACACACACACACACACACAAAGAGGGGGGGAGAGAGAGAGAGAGAGAGAGTCAGTCTTATACATTTGGCCTTTGAAATAGTTTGGTTGTGTCCTTCCTCACCCAAATATCATCTTGAATTGTAGCTCTCACAATTCCCACGTATAGTGGGAGGGACCCATTGGAAGGTAATTGAGTCATGGGGAGGGGGTCTTTCCTGTGCTGTTCTCATGATAGTGAATAAGTCTCATGAGATCTGATGGATTTATAAGGGGGAATTTTCCTGCACAAGCTCTCTCTTTGCTTGCTGCCATCCCTGTAAGACGTGACTTGCTCCTCCTTGTCTTCCACCATGATTGTGAGGCCTCCCAGCCATGTGGAACTGTGAGTCCATTAAACCTCCTTCCTGTATAAATTACCTGGTCTAGGGTACGTTTTCATTAGTAGCATGAAAATAGACTAATACAGTAAACTGGTACCAGTAGAATGGGGTGCTGGTGTAAAGATACCCCAAAATGTGGAAGTGACTTTGGAACTGGGTATTAGGCAGGAGTTGGAACAGTTAGGAAGGCTCAGAAGAAGACAGGAAAATGTGGGAAAATTTGGAACTTCCTGGAAACTTGTTGAATGGCTTTGCCAAAAATGCCGATAGTGATATGGACAATAAAGTTCAGGCTGAGGAGGTTTCAGGTGGAAATGAGAAACTTGTCAGGAACTGGAGCAAAGGTGACTCTTGTTATGTTTTAGCAAAGAGACTGTTGGCATTTTGCCCTGCCCTAGTGATTTGTGGAATCTGGTGGAAGAAATTTTTAATCAGCAAAGCATTCAAGGTGTAACTTGGGTGCTGTTAAAGGCATTCAGGTTTATAAGGGAAGCAGAGCATAAAAGTTCAGAAAATTTGGAGTTTGACAGTGTGCTAGAAAAGAAAAACTCATTTTCTTAGGAGAAGTTCAAGCAGGCTAAAGAAATTTGCATAAGTAAGGACGAGATGAATGTTAATCCCCCAGACAATGGGGAAAGTATCTCTAGGGCATGTCAGAGGTCTTCACAGCAACCCTTCCCAACATAGAAAGGAAAAAATGGTTTCATGGGCTTGGCATAGGGTCCTCATGCTGTGTGTAGCCCAAGGACTTGGTGCACTGCATTCCAGCTACTTCAACTGTGGCTGAAATGGGCCAACATAGAGCTTGGCCCTGGCTTCAGAGGGTGTAAGCCCCAAGCCCTGGCAGCATCCATGTGGTGTAGAGCCCGGGAGTGCCAGAAGTCAACAATTGGGGTTTGGGAACCTCTAACTAGATTTCAGAGGATATATGGAAAGGCTTGGATGCCCAGGCAGAAGTTTGCTTCAGGGATGGGGCCCTCATGGAGAAACTCTTCTAGGGCAGTTTGGAAGGAAAATGTGGGGTCAGCCCCCACACAGAGTCTATACTGGGGTGCTGCCTAGTGGAGCTGTGAGAAGAGGACCACTGTCCTTCAGACCCCAGAATGGTAGGTCCACCGACAGCTTGCACTGTGTGCCTAGAAAAGCTGCAGACACTCAATGCCAGCAAATGAAAGCAGCTGGGATGGAGGCTGTACCCTGCAAAGTCACAGAGACAGAGATGCCCAAGACCATGGGAACTCACCTCTTGCATCAGTGTGTCCTGGATGTGAAACATGGAGTGAAAAGAGATCATTTTGGAGCTTTAAGATTTTAGTGGCCCCCTGGATTTTGGACTTGCATGGGACCTGTAGCCCTTTTGTTTTGGCCAATTTCTCCCATTTGGAATGGCGATATTTACTCATTGCCTGTACCCCTATTGTATCTAGAAAGTAAATAACTTGCTTTCAATTTTACAGGCTCATAGGTGGAAGGGATTTTCCTTGTCTCAGATGAGATTTTGGACTGTGGACTATTTTGAGTTAATGCTGGAAATGAATTAAGACTTTGGGGGACTGTTAGGAAGGCAATATTGGTTTTGAAATGTGAGGACATGAGATTTGGGAGTGACCAAGGATGGAATGATATGGTTTGGTTATGTCCCCATCCAAATCTCATCTTGAATTGTGGCTCACCACATGCTGTGGGAGAGATCCAGTGAGAGATAACTGAGA
The DNA here is from genome assembly GCF_047675955.1 of Chlorocebus sabaeus. Lineage (NCBI taxonomy): Eukaryota > Metazoa > Chordata > Mammalia > Primates > Cercopithecidae > Chlorocebus > Chlorocebus sabaeus. The sequence continues at coordinate 27,472,224 of NC_132904.1, read as the reverse complement.
CATGAGGATATGTCTTTTCTGTGTTGTTCTCATGATAGTGAATAAGTCTTATGAAATCTGATGGTTTTATAAGGGGGAGTATTTATGCACAAGCACCCTCTTTGCCTGCTACCATCCACCTAAGATGTGACTTGCTCCTCTTTGTCTTCTATCATGATTATGAGGCCTCTTCAGTCATGTGGAACTGTGAGTCCATTAAACCTCTTTCCTGTATAAATTACTCAGTCTTGGTTATGTCTTTATTAGCAGCATTAAAACAGACAAATACGGGATTTATCACGTAGCATGCTGTGTTTGAGGTCATCTAAGTTCTAGCATGTGTTGGTAGTTCACTCTTTTTTATATCTGAATAATCTATTGTATTGATAAAGCACATGTATCAATTAGCCAGTTGATAGATATTTGAGTTGCTTCCAGTTTCTGTCTATTAGGAATAATGGTGTTGGGGACATTGATGTGGACCTATCTTTTTTGTTTTTGTTTTTTGATAGATTCCTAGGAGTGAAAATCTTGGGTTATATAGTAAAGTCATGTTTATATTTTTTGAGAAATGTTTTTCAATGTAGCTGTACTTTTTTTTTTTTAAGATGGAGTCTCGCTCTGTCACCCAGGCTGGAGTGCAGTGGCGTGATCTCTGCTCACTGCAATCTCTGCCTTCCAGGTTCAAGTGATTCTCTCACCAGACCCCCCAAGTAGCTGGGATTACAGGTGTCCACCACTCCGTCAAGCTAATTTTTGTGTTTTTAGTAGAGATGGGGTTTCACCAGTTCGGCTGGTCCCAAACTCCTGACCTCAGGTGATCCATCCACTGCAGCCTCCCAGAGTGCCAGGATTACAGGCATAAGCCACTGTGCCTGGCCAGCTGTACTATTTTTATCAACCCACTAGTAATGCATGATGGTTCTTGTTTTTCTGTATTCTTTCTGATACTTGAGGTTGTCTGAATTTTTCCTTATAGTGATTGTAGTAGGTATGTAGTTGTGTTTCTGTGATTTCAATATCATTTTGCTAATAATAATGTAAGCAACTTTCTATGTGCTTATTGATCATTCCCATGTGTTCTTTGCTGAAGTGCCTGTTTAAATTTTTTATTGTTTTTAAATTGTGTTATTTGTCTTACTATCATTGAATTGTAGGGGTGGTTTTATAACTGGATACAAGTCTTCTATTAGACGTATAATTTAAAAATGTTTTCTCCTAGTCTGTAGTTTGATCTTTTACTGTCAAAGATGATGTCCCTGCCTTTGAAGAAAATTATTAATTCCAAGATTGGAAAAGGAAAGATTCTAAGTTTTCAGAAAGTGAACCTGTAGACAAGAAGAAAAAAGAATGTCACATGTACCCTCTGTTTATTTTATAATGCTGTCTTTGAAGTACAATAATTTTTAATTTTGATGCAGTGCAGTTTATCAGTTTTTAAAAATAAATTGTATTTGATGTCTAAGAATTATTTGCCCAACCCAAGGTTACAATTATTTTTTTATCCTTATGTCAATTAGTTTTCTATACATTTTATAGTTTTAAATCTTACATTAAAATCTATGAGAAAACTGGTCCAAGAACATGATTGTCCTTCCATTTATTTAAATGTTTCAAAATTTCTTTTGACAATGTTGTTTTAGTTTTCAGGGTACAAGTTACGAACTTATGTAAATGTTAATTACATTCAAAGTACTTTATTTTGTTGTGATGATTAATTGTATTTTCTTTATATTTTTACTGTTCACTGCTGGTTTATAGAAATACAATTATTTTTATATATTTATATTGTATCCTGTAATCTTGATAAACTTGTCAGTTAATTCTAACAGTAGTTTAGTAGATTTTACAAGATATTCTTTTTTATTTTAATTTTTATTTATTTATTTTTGATACAGAGTCTCACTCTGTTGCCCAGGCTGGAGTGCAGTGGCATGATCTTGGCTCACTGCAAGCTCTGCCTCCTGGGTTCATGCCATTCTCCTGCCTCAGCCTCCTGAGTAGTTGGGCCTATAGGCACCCACCATCACACCTGGGTAATTTTTGTATTTTTAGTGAAGACGGGGTTTCAACGTGGTCTCAATCTCCTGACCTCATGATCCACCTGCCTCAACCTCCCAAAGTGCTGGAATTACAGGCGTGAGCCACCACACCCAGCCCAAGATATTCAATGTAGAAAATTACGTCTTCTGCAAATAAGACAATTTTAATACTTTCTTTCTAATCTGGATGTCTTTCATTTATTTTTCTTGACAGCCATAGTAAGACTCCATTGTAGAAGGTTGAATAGAAGTAAAGAGAATACACATTCTTGACTTCTTCCTGATTTTTGAGGAAAAGCATGAATTTTCATCACTAAAGTTATGTTAGTTGTGGGTATTTCATATAAATCATTTGTCAGGTTGAGGAAGTTGTTTGCTGACAGTTATTCTTTTTTTAAATAATGAATTTGTGTTAGATCATGAATGTGTTTGCCAATGTTTTTCCTGTTTCTAATAAGATGATCATGTGAGTTTGTGTTTTTATACACACACACACACACACACACACACACATATATTGCTTACTTCATCTTTATGTTAAACCAACTTTGCTTTCTGAGATAAATATGACTCTGTTATGATGCAAAATACTGTTATATGTTGCTGGTTTTAGTTTACTAGCATTTTAGTCAAGAATTTTCCATGAGTGTTTGTGCGAAGTATTGGTCTTTTTTTTCTTGGGTTATGTTTATCTGAATTAAGTATCAGAATAATTCCAGCCTCACAAAATTGAGTTGGTCAATGGTCTTTAATCTTCAATTTCATAAAATTGAAATCCAATAATTTTAATTTTATACTAACACTTTCTTTTATTTGATAGAATTAATCCAGGCCTGAACTTTCCTTTGTGGAAATATTTTCAATTACTAATTTAATTTCTTCATGTTTTATAAGTAAACATACTGTCCCTGACTTACAATAATTAACCTTACAATTTTTTGACTTTATCATTGGTCTATTGCAACATAACTCCACTCTAAGTCAAGGAGCATGTAAATTCAGATTTTCTTTTTCTTCTTAAGTTTTAATAATGTCTGTCTTTCTAGGAATTTTTCTGTTTCATCTAACTTATATCATTTGCTGATATATAGTTTTTCATAATAATCCCTTACAATCTATTTTTATTTATTCAGAGTCATTAATGATATCCCACTTTTCATTATTACTTTTGGTAAATTGTGTTCTCTAATTTTTTTAAATTGTAAACTTTGAGTTCAAGTCTCGATATTGTTTCTGATTTTTCAGTTGGTTCTATCCATCATTTAAAGTAGAGTTTGAAAGTTTCTAGTTTTTATTGTTGGATTTCTTATTTCTCTCTTCAATTCTGTTCATTCTTCTTATTTTACTTCATGCATTTTTGGCCTGTCTTATTAGATAGCAATATATTTAAGTTGTTTTATCTTCCTGATGCACTGAAAATTTTATCATTATGAAATTGACTGGTTGTCTATAATAATACATCTTACCTTAAAGTCTATTTTATCTGATACTACATTGCACTCCAGCTCTATGATTTTTGTTTATCATTTGTAGAATGTATGTTCCCATTAAAATCTATTTTAATTTAAGGTAGATATCCTGTAGACAACTTATAGTTTGTTTTACCTATTTTATATATCCAATCTGATAAATATTTGACATCTGATTGGAGTAATAAGGCTATTATTACTACCACTACTACTATCATATGTTATTATCATTTGAATCCAAATATTCTTTTTTCTGCTTTTGAGCTATTTTAAAAACTTTGTCATTTCAGTTTTGGCGTTGTGAGTTGCAGAATTCAGGAGACTGGAGAGATCAGTGAGATCAGTAGGTAGAACAGGAAGATGTTATTGAGTGCACTCAGACCCAGCAGATTAACATCCAAAAACAGCCCCGAACAAAGACAGCACTTGACTCTTATACACACTTCTAAAAGAGAGTGGGCTAGCCTGAAACAAGCTTACAGTGGTGCAAAGCATAGTGACATGAAAGCAAGGATACAGAGGCAGAACAAAGGCAATTAATCAAATTGTGACAAGTTCATAATTCAGTTTTACATATGACCCTTGCTGTGCATCCCAGATGGCTGTTATCTAGGCTTGCTCAAAAGAGCCTTTCACAGGCTTATCTCATAACCTTCGCTATGGCACCTAGGTGGCTGCAGCCCAGGCCTGCTCAAGCATGTCTTATAACCTTCACTGTGCTGCTTAGATAAAATAGAATGCTTCAAGTTACTAGTTACAGAAAACAGGAATCTATAACCTTATAAAACTTGCAGAGCAAGGTACAATAACATGGGGGGGGGGGGTGGAATTCGAGGGGAAGGGTATTTTTTCTCCCAGAAAAGGTACTGGGAGAGTCTCAAGAGCACATCCCTTTGAGTCTTAGCTTCTTAGATAATGTTATTGAGACTTCGCCTGGGCTTAGACTTTGCCTGTTACTGCCTTTAGGATGAGTCAGCCTAACATAGAAAGGTTGTTTCCTTTTTTAAAAATTTTATTTTTTTTTATTTCTTTAATTTCCTGACTCGGTGAAATTTTAGATTTTCCGATTTTTATAATTTTTACATCCTTATTGGGAATTTCTGTTGATTATTGCTTTTATATTTTTCTTTAATTATTTTAACAGTTTTTTAGTTCTCTCCATGTATCTATAAAATGGTATAGTATTATAGTATGTCAATATAATTAACAAAATGGGTGAATTTATCTTTGTTATTTTGTAATTTGTTTTAAAGATATGTCCTTTTTCAAATTGTGTCTGTTCCTCCATGGCTGCACTCTTTTGAGCTAAAAAAATATATTTTTAGCATAGAATATTCACTCATTTATTTATTTCCTAAATGTGTTTTTTGGTTATTTTTTGAATAATTGTTTTAAGGATTATATTATATATAATAATATATACCTTAATTAATCATCATGTACTTCATATTAATATTAACTGAACTTTGATTGAATAATTAAACCTTTTTGCAAGATACATTCATTCCCCTTTTTTTGCTAAAATTGTCATATATTCATTATGTTATAAACTTCAATAATACATTTTTACATTATCTTTTCATCTTTTTCCTCCTCTATTCTTCACACTAGATAATTTTTATTGATCAGTCTTTAAATCCAACCATTCTTTCTTCTGCTTTTGAGCTATTTTAATAATTTTTTCATTTCAATTTTATTATTGTGAAACTCTATTTTATTCAATTTCTATAATTTTTACATCTTTATTAGGGATCTCTGTTAATTGCTTTTATATTTTCCTTTAATTCTTTTAACAGTCTCCTTTAGTCCTTTGAATGTATCTATAAAATGGCTTTGAGGGCTTTCCCTGCTAAATCTAATATCTGTTAATACTCAGAGAAAAATGTTATTGACTGTTTCTTTGTTTGTTTCTTCATTTTCCTGTGTAGGGGATACCTTTTTTGTTGTTGTTTCTTTACATAACACTTAAGATTTGTTGAGAACTAGGTGATTTAGATAATATATTGTAAAAATTCTGGACTATAATATTTTTTCCTTGAAAGGTTTGTTGTTACTTTTGTTGGTTTCACTCTTTCCTTAGTAACTTGCTTCAGCTAAATCTCTGCAATCTGTGTTTCATATAATATGTGGACACTCAAGTATCTGCTCCATTTATATATGTGCTGTTAATTTGATTTTTAGGTCTCAGTACTTGGTGGTTGATCCTGTGTTTGACAAGTTTCATAGTCAGCCAATGAATGGACTAATGTTGTGTTCAAATTACTTGAGCCAGTAAGGCTTCCAATCTCTACCAATAGGAGGATGAGTAGCTAAAGAAATGCATTCAAAGTTTGAGCCATTTGTATGTCTTCTCTATCGGACTCTTTCAAGTATCCCTATGCACAAGCTTGCATCTCAGAATCAACCAGGAGTGTGTGAATAGACTGACTTTCTCTGGTCTCTTCTGCATATGTTATTAGTCTTAGTCAGAAATATGCTTGTTCCTCAACCACACAATATCAGATTCATGGACTTGATATGTTGACTTCCTCCATTTACCTAGATCTGAGAAGTGTTATTGGGCGTTGGTGTCACCTACCAATCCAAATAGGCAAATTCATTTTGCCTGCTGCAGAGAATCTGTTAGTTCTCATGGTCTGATCCATTCTGGCAGAACAATCATGCTGAACTAGGTGAGGAGAGAAAATGTGATCATACCCAGGCCAAAATGCCACAGATCCCTGTTTTCTTACTCAATGTTCAGCAATTTTTAAACCTTTATTACTTTTCAGATTGTTGTTTGGCTTTGGTTGATTTGTGCAGCTCAAAAATTATTTTCTTGTTTTGTCTTGTTTTGGCCTATTTGTTTGGCTTTATCAAATTGTTTTTGGGAAAAAGATTTGACAGTCTCTCCAATTATAGATATAATTTCCTCTACTCCAAAAAAAGAGCAATTTTATTTTGATCAATGAAAGAAAGCAGGGTTACAGTATGGGTTTGAGGATCAAACAATTTACTTCCAGATTGCATGATATACTGTTTTCCTGAATTCTTTTTTTCAAATGTAATACATAACTTGTTTAAAACACTAAAAGGTCAAAGCTTGCACCACATACTGTGGAGGCATAGATTCTGAGAGTAGTTGCCATCAAGGAGATTTTTTTTTTCATTTTCGAAGCACATTAGTTTAAGAAGTTATTTATTGTTTATTGTTTTTTGTTTTTTCCCCCATCCATCTCTTGTAAGAAAAAAGGTTGATGCCAGGCCAAATTGCATCTTCAGCTGCTCAAAAATTTACTCTGCTTTCCTGTCTCCCCATCAGGGGATATCATTAGCCAAAGCAATTCAATTATCATACTCTTTACTAAAACTCTACAAGAACATAGAAGTGGGTTAAATTGGGAAATCTGATGCAAGAACAATATCTTAGAGATAATCATCTCACTTCAACAAAATAACTCTTTATTTAAATGGGATAGGATAAAAATTAACATGCATTTTAAATGTCTTCACCTGCATCACTAATTGCATCATAAGTTTCTTAAATCTAACCAATGCAACAATTCTTGTTGACTCAAGTGTTTCACTAAACATTTTCTTTGAACTAGAATATTAAAATTCTGAAGTAGCAACAAAAAAGTCATTAGTTTTTGCTTGAAAATATATAAAAGGTCTAAAAAGACTGTGTAGTGATAAGGCATTTATATTTGAAATCCTAAATTTATAGATTTATTTTTAATTAACTATATATTTTTGTAGCATTCTGTGACAGATAGTGCTACTTATACCCCCAATATCCATTCTTCTCATCTTTCTTTTGGTAATAACATTACTTCAGTTTTACCACAGTTTTTACTTGCCCAGCTAGAGGGTCCATTTTTCCATCTACTTTGCATCTAGCAGTATTTATAAAACTGGGCTTCAAAGAGGTTAATTGGCACATCACATATTACACTGTTATTTTTGGTGGAGTTGAAATATAAAGTCATATTCTTAATTTCTAACAAAAATTTGGTGGTAAAATAGTTTTCTAAAACATCATTTGGGAATAGAACAGGTTGACTCAAAATTAGCTTCAGTTTCCTTTTTCCTTTTTTTTGAATTTTAATCTTAGCCACTAATCATATTCATTTTTTTTTCTTTCAAATATTCCTGAACAAAACAAGAACTACCCTCAGTGAGGAGAATATATTCTTATTCATTTTAAACTGAATACTTCTTAGATAATGTAATAATGATCTACAAATGGTCAAGGAAGACTCACTACTCAAAAGGTCCTAGAATGACCACAAATTGCAAAATAAAATACCAGATATGAAGGTGCAACTGCAATGTAATAGGCTATTCTAAATTTTGGATATGTAGTAGAATCAATTGACTATTAGTACCATTCTATCTACAAATGAAAGAAAGAAAATTAACAGATCATAAGTCTTCTAGTCTACATCTAGATCAGAGAAGATATGGATTTTGGGTTAAATGTGGCTTATTTAAAATCATCTAATGGCAGGGGTTAATATGTAATGCAGATTTTTATTTGAATATAATATGACATTATTGATATTTCTGTTATTGTGAGCTTAGGTTTCTAGCTCTACATTATGTCTCCATGTGACTTAGAATGGAGAAAGCTATTCACGTAGAAGGAAAATGAAGATAAATATTAGAACGCGTGGGGAAGGATGTTTCTGGTTATATTTCTTTACCTGTGTAATGGGAATACTTTCATATTTCATCAATTCTAAGATCCGCCTTTTTTCATATTTTTTAAAATTGAGGCATATCTAGCAATATATATTATTGTACAATTTTAATTGCCATCACATTTTCATTTGTAGTGTTACATAAAATGATGATGCATCTTTTAGTTGATGGTGTCATTGATAATAAAATTATCTCTAGTCTCACTGAGAAAATCTAGAAAAGAATTAAAAGTAGCATGCCATTCTGAGATATTTCACAAATACAAAAAGTGAAATTACATCAGCCCTTTAAAAATGCACCTGGCACCAGGGACAGAGGCTGAGGCCTGTAATCCCTGGGAGACTGAGACAGGAGGATTTCTTGAGCCCAGGAGCTTCAGGTTGCAGTGAGCCATGATTGTGCCACTAAACTCCAGCCTGGCAACAGAGTGATATGTCGTCTCTTAAAAAAAAATAGAGAAAAATAATACACTTGCAAATTCCTAAAAGTGACCAGAATATTGATTTACATTTAATAGTGGCAGAAGTATATTCTTGAAATGAATCTTGATTCTCTATTTCAAAAGAATATATAGTCTACTGGTTGAGTGGTGTGAAAATAAAACTGAAAGATCAATATAAAGATAAATCTTGGGGCCGGGCACAGTGGCTCATGCCTGTAATCCCAGCTCTTTGGGAGGCCGAGGCGAGTGGATCACCTGAAGTAAGGAGTTCGAGACCATCCTGGCCAACATGGGGAAACCTGGTCTCTACTAAAAATACACAGATTAACCAGGCCTAGTGGCATGCGCCTGTAATCCCAGCTACTCAAAGGGGCTGAGGCAGGAGAATTGCTTACACCCAGGAGGCAGGCAGAGGTTGCAGTGAGCTGAGATCCTGCCACTGCATTCCCACCTGGACAACAGAGCCAGACTCCATCTAAAAAAAAAGAAAAAAAAAAGACATATTTTGGAGATGCTTCAAGAAAAAAGAGGAAGTTCAGTGTCCAAGAAGAAAAAGCAAGTTGCTAGTGAGGAAAAATTCAGCTAAGTTTTCTCCCACAATAGTATATGATGTCAGAAAACGTTGGGGCAATGCACATTGTCTCTTGAAAAAGACAAAGTATTACAAAAAGAAAAATTCCATCTTACCAAATTGTTCTTCTGGCATAAATGAAGCCAAGAGACAGACATTTTCAAACAAGCAAAAATCCAATAATTATAGCGCCAACCCATTTTTCTTGGAGGAAAATAATTTTGACAATGAAATCTAGCTCACAGAGTAATTAATTCAAAATAAAGGACTTAGAATGGAATACGTGTGGAAAAGACTAGTAGTATGCATTTAATCAATTTTAAACAAATTAAAAATAATGATTGCAGAAGATAATATATATGTTAAAAGCAATGACAGTTTAAAATTACAATATAATTAAGAAAAGTGGAAAGAGGATGCAGTTCCTCTTCAACTTTAATAGCAGAGTCAATTGACACAGTTTAAGCTTGATTAAACTTGTAATATGCAGTTAAAAATAATTATTTCAACCTCAATATTATCATGGTTTTTAATTAAATTATATTGAGATACTTACTATAGTAATACCTTTTACTATTAAAAAACATTTCTCTGAATTCACTACTTTCATTTAATTAAAAGCCAGCATTTTTGTTACTTAAGTTAATTTTATAATCAATCTCAATATTTTATTTTTAAAATATAAAGAGTTTGAGTCCATTTTAGTAATATTTTTTATAAATAATCTCATGAATCATTTATATATAAATTAAACATGTAAAAATCTATACATATGAAGTATATAAATATATGTATATAAATATATTCAGTGTGTGTATATATAGCTTGGCCTCCTGAGTGAAGTATACTTAATATTGCCAGTCATTATTCCTCTTGGCAAAATTTGAAGGGGTTTGATAACTCATTTATGTCTTTGTTACTTTTAAAAAGTAAGATTATATATATTTATAAATCCAGAAATAATAATAAAACTAAGTAAAAGTTTATATTTATGAACACCTTAGTTGATCAAAAATTGTAGTTGGTGAATTATTTAATGTGTATTATATATACATATATATGTAAATCATTTTAGATATTGGATTTTTTCTTATACTTTACACTGGTCTTTCTATGTGTGTTTTAAAAATATCTAATTTTATTGTTTTCAAAGAAAGTTAACTTAGTTTTTGTAGAAATAGTAACTATTTTTGCTCTCATGTTTTATCAGTTTAAATAATTACAAGACATTATTATAGCAAGTAAAAGTGCAATAAATACTGTGATAACACATTACATGACATTTTAAATCTCTTTGAAATCTTTCAATAAAGAAATCTGATTACTTTTAAGACAAATATGTTATGTGCGTGTGTGTGTTAAAATACAAATAGGTTTAATCTCAACCTACTTGACCATAGCACATATTTTTTGAGGACAGAACAGTGATTAACATCTAGAACTTAGTTTGATAAATAATGGTTCAATAGTATAATAGTTATGAAGTAGTAATGTTCCTTCTTTCTCATTACTCCATTTTCATTTTATTGGCATTATTCAGGAATTTTTCTTTTAAGTGCTATAATGTCGATTGAATTAATCTCCAAAGAGAATTAACCAGCTTCTGTATCTTGAAAGTACAAGAATGATTCTAACTTTAAGAAAACTAAATGCTATTGAGACTTTTTTCCATGTTTTAACTTCACTTTTTTCTGTTTAATGCCTTCATTCATTCATATTGGAGTTAGCATCTTTCATATTATTGAGCAAAAATGGCTCCTGGAACTCCAGGCTAACATACTTCCAACTTAGATATAGTAGAAAGCAAGCTTCACTTCCCCCTGTATCTATTTCAATCAGGAGGAGGACTCTGGTTGGTTCTCCTTAGGCCTAATATGTACTCCTAATGAGACATTACCTCCATGGAATTGGAATGTACTATGAGTAGTTAAATACTGTTTTGTTTTGTTTTGTTTCTTTTCCCCACCATTATGACCAAGGGGCTGAGTTACTGGAATTGGCAATCTCACCAAACCCACATGAGAAGGTATGGTGCAGTTCCCTAAATGAAACAGGTGTTCTGGGCAGCCATAAACAACAGATAGCTAATAAAGGGGATTCTTCCTTCTTACCTGAGTAGATTTATCACCCTTATTTGAAATGAGACTTTCCTCCTTCATTCCTATCTCAGGTGGAGAGATACAATTTTATGAAAATCAGGACGGAACTGTACTTTAGGTTAGGACTCAGGAAATAAAGGCTCAAATCAAGGTGGAAAATCATTTAAAGACCATAATACAATATAGGAAATGTCAAGTAATCAGTGACATCCATCATTAAAATACTAAAATTTCAAGGCAAAAAATACTCTACAGTTAAAGCAGTGAAAATTTGAATAACCTGAGCAATGGATCCAGATTCAAGCTTCCTCTGAAACACAGCTTTAGCTTCTTGAATCCTGCTTAAATGTTTTGTCCCTTAAGATGGTTCAAAACCCTGGCCAATGGATGTTCCGATACTTGATTCAGATTCAATAGCAGTTATTCTTGCATATCTACCATGCACGGTGCCCACAGAGCTTTTTGCAGCCTTCTCCTATCTTGTGTGGCTACACTCTCTTGAACTTTTTTGGTTATGACAAAGTTGCACATGAAGTTATCCTTTATCAATCTTGGGTACCAAAATGTGGACAGCTGTCTTGTACTCTTCAATAAGCTACCCTTAAAGAGCAATTGAAAACACTTTTAAGGAAATAATCCAGCATTAGTTTATCAAGTGGAAAGTTAATTTTGCATGGTGGTTAAGTTCATGTCCATCGAAATTACATAACCCTTAGTAAATCACGGTGCTGCCAATTAATTACAAATTATGTGACCTCAAGCAAGTTACCTAACATCTCTCAGACATAATTTTTATGTCTAAAATACTGACTTATGAAAGTATTGAGCTCATAGGGTTATTGTAAAGATTACATTATATAACATTTACAAAGCACTTAGCATAGTGGCATGCATATAGGGCTTAGTCAGCAAAAGTCACACAAATAACCAATTGTCATCGTGCAAAGTTTTGCAAAGGAGATTTACAGAACACCATGGGAGCACACAGCAGAAACTCTGACCCTAATCGGGAGAGCCAGGAATGTTTCTAGTACCCTGTGAAAGTTCAACCTCAGCATTTACCTAGTATGTAATTACCTAGTATGAGACCCCTGTGAATTTCTTATGATAGGGAGGAAAAACTATTTCAATAATGACATTAGAAATCTGTTTTCTGTTCTTGATAAAAATAATTGTAAAATATCATGCAAATAGGTAGAAATCAATTGCCTGAGAGTAGCTCTTTTTATAATCCATATCTTGCCAATATTGTAATTTATAAAAATTTTAAGTTAAAAAAGCATCCCCCCACCTTTAAAAAATTAACAGGAAGTGAAATAATTTGAAGTAGAACAAAAATTTACCCTGCAAAGACGGATCTAGTACCCAAAACAAAAGGATAATCAAAACAAACATATATATATATATAAAATATATATATAACTCCACATACAAACACATAGCTGAAGGTATTTAAAATTTTAATTGGAAATCCTGATAGCTTTCCAGGTATCAATAAGTTTTATTGTTCTGACCCAGGCACCTGCATTTGATATACTTCCTGAATCATGCATTATATAAATCTGAAGTCCTTCTACCAGATGACATATCAGGAAACAACGATAGTTGTATTGATAACAACAAATAGATGTTTCTCAGCCCAGGACTAAGCTGGCTGCTTCTCTCTCTTGCTGGAGAAATACTCTCCTCTGACTGGGCCACAGAGGGTAACAGGGATTTGGGAAGTTATGCAGCTACTTTCCTGGAAGAGTGGCAATGACCTCTAGAATGGAAATTGGAATCACCGCAGATCCACCCAGGCATCCCAGCTCTAGAATGATTCTCAAGTGCCATGTTTTAGAAAGTGTAAACTGACTGTCTCAAAGTGATATAGCATTGATTCAGGAAGAAAGGCAGTTTAGGGAAGGCAATGAAATGAACAAAGGAGAAATTTGGTGCTTAAACACTTTGAAAATTTTATGGGTTCTCTCCACCAAAGCAACACAAGATTGCAAGGCAAAAATAAATACTCCAACACAATCTAACACACTCTCCCGAAGCTACATTTTATTTTGTCTGTTTAGTCTTCAAATCTTTGATTAACTGCAGTTTGAGCATACCCTCTCCCACGAACATGTGTTGGGGGAAAGCAAAGACCACAGAAAATATTGTTCAGAGCACCCACCTATAAGGAGGTTGGAAAGCAATTGTGGGGCATGAGATGGTATGCACCTCTTGCAATAGCCTTCTCTCCTCACACAGCTTGATAGGTATAGCAACTGAGATATATATATATATATATATATATATATATATATATATATATGAAGGTTTTCAGAAGTAGGTTGAAGAATCTATCTTATAAATATGTTGAAAGACCAAAAATATCATCAGGAGTAAATTTCTATCCAACCTCCACCCACCCCGGATGAGACAATTGCTGTAATTGCTTCTCATGCAAAATGTTTTCTAAGTGCCAAGCTATGTAGGGAATGAAGCGTTACCTAGCAATATGGCCAACTTTCAATTATCCATGGCAATGGGACACAGGGATGGGAGAGATAATTAAAATGCACAGACTGTTCCCAAACTGGAGCTTAATCATTTACATCACTCTCTTCTTGCACTGAGCCCACTGGAAGCACTACCTAGAGATGATATCTCCTGATTCAGGTTTCATATTTTCTCATGTCCCTTGTCCTCCAAACAGGGAAAATAATTGAAGGCCTTGTTTCATCTTTCTATCTTCGGGGTCTAATAAAAGATTTGGAACATAGGCGATGTTCAAAAAATATTGAACTGTTAGAGTGGAGTGAGATGGTCACAGTATTGTGGAGAGAAAGGATCTTCATAATTCCTGAGCTGGGAGCTGGACATGATTCTAAGTTATTTTCGTAGGTGACACCTGCCAGAGTTACACAGTATTTGAGGAACCCAAGCTTTCCTTTTAAAGCCGTTATACTTAAATTATTCATTCATTCATTCATTGACAATTTTTTATTAAATTTCTACTATGTGCCAGTCTTTGAGTGTTGGGCATTTAGGAGAAAACAAAATAGATAAGGTTTATCCCTTCATGGAGCTTATATTCTAATTGTGAAGTGAGACCCAAAGAAAATTTTTTTTAAAAAATGAAAGCATATAGTGGAATGTGCTCAGTGCTGTAAGGAATATACAGGGAGATACAGCATAATATACCAGAAGATACAGCATAATTTGGGTTGGGAGAGGCACTAACAAAAGATGAACAATAATTCCTCTTTGCTGAAAGATGAGATAGATTCTGATATGCAAAGTGTCAGAGAAAAAGCATTCCAAAGAACTTAAGCTGAGAAAGGATTTTTGAGTCTAGGGAACAAATACAGTTGTTCCTCAGTATCCAAGGGGGATTGCAATGTTCCGGGACACCTCCTTATTCCCCAGTCCTTCCTGTGAAAAGCAAAATCTGTGATGTTCAAATCCCTTGTATAAAATGGCACATTTGTGTATAATCTAAATACATCCTCTCCTATACTTTAAATCATGTCTAGATTACTTACAATACCTAATATAATGCAAATACTATGTAAATAGTTGTTATACTGTATTCCTTTCATTTGTACTTTTTTATTGTTGTATTGTTATTTTTATTGTGGTTTTTGGGGAGAGAATATTTTCCATTCATGATTAGTTAAATCCATGGATGCGAAACCTTCAGGTATGGAGGGCAGACTGTGTAGGATAGTTTAGCTGGGACATGGTGGGTCAGTTCCTGAGATCTCCTTTTAAGGAATCTTAACATCACTTCCTCAAAATGGGGCCAGTCGTGAAGCAAGAGTTACCTTTTTGTCTATCAGTCTTAAAAAGGAGCTTTTAAAAGAAAGTAATTTCTGGGTGTAAACATGTGATCTTCACCATATTTAGGTCACAGACCTATGTGAGACTCTAAATTGATGGCTTTTTTCTCATTATGTGTGTGCACACAGTGTATTACACACACACACACACACACACAAGCAAACATATGCAGGATCCACTCTATACTTACACTCTTTTTAAAGCAGATCTTGACTTTAATAACAATACGTAATTTTGTCATTGGAAGCCTAGAACACTTAATTCATTAAAGATAATGGTCAGTTATTGATTACTAATTGTTTTAGTTACTAGGGATATGCAAAGGCAAAGATCTGCTTCACGTAGACCTCAGTCTAGTATGTAATTTTAATTGGCTTTACAAATGCCTGTGACCATGTTTTCTTTGGTTATTCATTTGGACCAAACTTTCTTATAATTGCCCACTGCCAGAAGCATGAATGATGCTAATAAAGAGACAAATCTTTGTTATCTAAATAATATATTCTAACTTTGAGGAATTACTGTGTTATGTTGTTTTTGATTGCCAAGAAAGGGTTGCCATCTTTATATTCTGAAATTCAAATTAATACAACTGAGTTATATCCTCCCCTTGAGTTGGCTAAAGTAAATAATGTCTGCTTTTTACCCCTCTGTGCAGAAACAGGTCCAGCATAAATTCTTAGGTCTGGCCGCCAAGCAGTGAATTCCAAATAGTTTTCATTAAATTCCATTTGTATTGTGCTTTTCCCTATACCCTATCTCTATGAAAATGGTGAAGATTTGTGGAGATAAAACTAGTTAGGACTTGAATATTTATGTTTAATACTGGAAATAACTACTTTGAGGCTCATGTATTACAGATTACAGGCTCATGTTTTCAAACCGATTGCTACTTCTCAAGCTGAATTTATTTCATCATAAAAATTCTATAAGATAAATTATTAACAGCAGTTTTATGGAAGTTATTTTCTGGCTATCAGCCTATGCAACAAAAAAAGGCGTGTTCTTAACATGGTATTTTCTGCTGTCTTCAAGTTCATAATTGACCCACCACTATTAGGTTTAGTATTGAGGTTTTGGGAATTTTTCCAAAAAAAAAAAAAGTCATTTGATAAAGAAATAATGAACATATGAGGAGGTCTTCAAAAAGTTTATAGAAAATATATATTATGAAAAATGATGTGAGGATTTAAAAATGTTTTGCACCAAAATAAACTTGTACTAATGTGTTACAACATATTTGAACAAGATCTAGTTTGAGGCACTAAGAAGGATAAAACATCAATTTTTAAAATACCCTTATTAAGTAACATAAAGTCTACGAAAATGGAAGCAAGAACAAACATAAAATTTATAGTAAAACTCGGGTGGAAGAATGGTCTAATTGTTGATGCTTTATAAAAAGTTGTAAAAAATCAGCAGTTTACAAATTGATAACTCATTTTAAGAAGAAGTGAAACAATGTTGAAGATAAAGCCCATGTTGTCAGGTCATCCATATCAAATTGCAAGGAAAAAAATAATCTTGCCTGTGCCTTCACTGAACAAGACTGATGATTAACAGCAGAAACAACACTAACACCGTAGACATTTCAACTTGTTTAACTTACACAATTCTGACTGAAAAATTAAAGATTCCCAAACTGTTGTGCCCAGATCAGTTGTAGATAAGAGCAGAGTTTTCAATGCAAAATATAAATAAGTGGGATCAAGATCCTGAAACATGTCTTCAAAGAATTGTAATAGAAGATGAAACATGGCGCCACCAGTATTATCCTGAAGACAAAACAGAATCATGGCAATGACTACCAAGAGATGGAAATGAAGACTAATTCAGAGCAAAGGTCATGGCAGTAGTTTTTTTGGGATACTAAAGGCATTTTTGTTGGTTGACTTTCTGGAGGGCCAAAGAATAATAACATCTGCTTATTATGAGAATGTTTTGAGAAAGTCAGCCAAAGCTTTAGCAGAAAAATGACCAGGGAAGTTTCACCGGAGAGTTCTTCTCCACCATGCTAGTGCTCCTGCTCATTCCTCTCATCAAACGGTGGCAATTTTGCAAGAGTTTTGATCAGTAATCATTAGGTATCCACCTTATAATCTGGATTTAGCTCTTTTTGTCTTCTTTTTGTTTCCTAATGTTAAGGAAAGACATCTATTTTTATTTCAGCTAATAATATAACAAAGACTGCATTAACATGGTTAAACTCCCAGCATCCTCAGTTATTTAGAAATAGACTAAATGGCTGGTATGATTGATTGCTTACACTGTAAGTGGGAGTGTAAATTAGTTCAACAATTGTGGAAGACAGTGTGGCAATTCCTCAAGGATCTAGAACCAGAAATACCATTTGACCCAGCAATCCCATTACTGAGTATATACCCAAAGGATTATAAATCATTGTACTATAAAGACACACACACATGTATGTTTATTGCAGCACTGTTCACAACAGCAAAGACTAGGAACCAACCCAAATGCCCATCAATGATAGACTGGATAAAGAAATTGTGGCACATACACACCATGGAATACCATGCAGCCATAGAAAAGGATGAGTTCATGTCCTTTGCATGAACATGGATGTGACTGGAAAACATCATTCTCAGCAAACTAATGCAAGAACAGAAAACCAAACACCACATGTTCCCATTCATAAGTGGGAGTTGAACAATGAGAACACATGGACACAGGGAGGGGAACATCACATGCTGGGATCTGTCAGGGGGTGGGGCTAGGGGACGGACAGCATTAGAAGAAATATCTAATGAAGATGACAGGTTGATGGGTGCAGCAAACCACCATGGCACATGTATACCTATGTAGCAAAGCTACACGTTCTGTACATGTATCCCAGAACTTAAAGTATAATAAATTTTTTAAATGCCTTGAACTTGATGAAGGTTGTGTTGACAAGTAGTATATACTATTATTTTTGTCTTTTAATTCTATTTTCCATGAGCTTTCTGAAATCCTCTTATACAATAAATTGCACATATATAAAGTGAACAATGTGGTAAATGTTGGCATATGTATACAATTGTAGAATCATTAAAACAATCAAGAAAATATATATATGCATCACTCCCAAAAGTTTCTTCATGCTCCCTTGTAATTCCTTCCTCCTGTTACTGCTTCTGTCAGGTAACCATAAATCTGTATGCCTCCTGCCACTACAAATCAGTTCACATTTTCTAGAATATATAAATGGAATCACATAGTAAATACTTAATTATCTAGGTATTTTTTTCACTCAGCATTAATTATTTTGAGATGTTTCAATGTTGTTTAATGTATCAATAGATTATCCATTTTTAATATTAGTGGGATATATGCCATATATCACAAGATTTACTCTTTTAAAGTGTACAATTCAGTAGTTTTAATTATATTTTCATGATTGTGCAATCATCACCACTAATTCCAGAACAGTTCCATATGTCTAGAAAAAAGTATCACGCACATTAGCATTCATTCTCATTTGCTCCTTCCCCAGACCCTGGAAAACACTAATCTACTTTCTTTCTCTATGTATTTGTCCATTCTGGACATTTAATATAAATGAATCATTCAATATGTGACCTTTTCCCTATGATTTATTTTGCTGAGCATAATGTTTTCAAGGTTCATCCATATTGTGCTATGTATTAGTGTACCACTCCTTTCATGGTTGAATAATGTTCTATCTTTTATATATATTACATTTTGCTTATCTGTTCATTAGTTGATAGACACTAGGGTTGTTTTCACTTTAGGACTATTATGAACAATGTTGCTGTGAACATTTCTGTACAATTTTGCATGAAAATACATTTTTCAGTTTTCTTGGGTATACACATAGAGGTAGAATTGCTAGGTCATATGGCAGCACTTTGCTTAACTTTTTGAATTGTTAGACTCTTTTCCCAACTAGCTGTACCATTTCGTGTTCCAACCAGCAATGCATAAGAATTCTGATTTGTCCACATCCTTAATAAAACATCTTGTTGTCTTTTTTATTATGGACCTCGTAATGAAGAGGTATCTCATTTTGATTTTTACTTGCATTTTCTGCTGTCTTACCATATTTAGCAATTTTTTTCATATGCTTACTGAAGATGTTATGTATGTTTGGGGAAAATATGTATTCAAATCTTTTGATCATTTTTAAATTGGGTTGCTAGTCTTTTTATTGCAGACCTGTAAGGATGTTTTACGTATTCTAGATACCAGACTCTAATCAAATACATGATTTAATAGTATTTTCTCCCACTTAATAAATTGTCCTTTCTCTTCTTTTATAGAGTTCTTTGAAGCAAAAAAGTTTTAAATTTCATAAAGTCCAATTTATCTATGTTTTGGTTTCTTGTGATTTAGGTTTTAGACCCAAGAAATCGCCTAATTATTGGCCAAAAGTATTTATATCTCTTTTCTTCTAAGGGTTTTAAAGTTTCGTTACTTACATTTAGATCTTTTATCTATTTTGAGTTAATCATGGATATTGTGGGAGGTAGGGGTCCAACTTAATTCATTTGCATATGGATATCCAACTGTCTCAGCATCATTTGTTAAAAAGAAGATTCTTTTCCCATTAAATTGTTTTGATAACCTTGTCAAAAATTGACTATAAATGTGTGACATTATTTCTGAAATCTCAATTCTGTTCCTTTGATCTATGTGCCTATTCTTATTCCAGTACTGTAGTCTTGATGATTGTATCTCTGTAGTAAATTTTGAAATTGTGAAGTCTGAATTCTCAAACTTTGTTCTTCTTTTTAAAGACTCTTTTGGATATTTGGGGAACTCATTTACTTTTATTGCTAGGTCATTTTCCATTGTATGGATAACCCACAATTTCTTTACTTATTCACTGTTGATGGACATTTGAGTTGTTTCCAATTTTGGCTATTTCAAATTCCTATAAATGTTTGAATGTATGTCTTAGTGTAGATATAAATTTTGATTTTTCTTGGGTAGACAGCAAGCAGTTCAATGATGTTGTGTTTTTAAATGGCAGATTGTCTAGCCATTGTTTATCAATCCCCAGGTCCCTGTCACATGGTTATGGAGTACACACATGGAATTATGATCAAGAGGTTGGTACAATTTAAAAAACACAAATAAAACAGCAGGAAAGGCTAAAACAAATGAATAGCTTTCAGTGCATTCAAAAGCATTCTGTCTTAAGGGAATAAAGTAAGTCCTCGACTAAGAGTTAGGAAAGAGAAACCTATGAGAAGGCATTTTAGGTCTCTAATTTTATAATTGTATTTTATTATAAAATTTCATCTTTTGATGTCTAAGTGTAACATACTTTTAAAAAGATATTTAAAATTTTAAGATTATCCATGTACCCTTGACTTGCCCCTGGATCATAGGTTAAACATCTTGGTCTTAATCCGGGCAAACAGAGATGCTTTTGCCATTGAAATTAATCAGCTCTTCAGACCTAATGAGCTGCATTCCATTTACCCATCCCACAAATCAAAATAAAATGGTTATGGAGAAACAGTAATTTGTTCCTAGTAGTGCTTTTTGCAGGGGGGTGGGGGGCATGATGGGATGGCAGGAAGCAGTAGCATCTGAATTTTTATGCACGTTCTCTTGAAATATTTTGCTTTTGAATTTTGAAATACAGAATGATAATTAAGTTCATGGGAGCTGGCTAAGATTGGGCAGCCAATTCGCAGGTGCAGGAAACATCTGAATCAACCCTTTCCAGGGGTGAGGGTGCCAAGGTGAACACCTGGCTGTGCATAGAAGTTGCTTTGTATGCCAAAATCATTGCTGTGAAATGATGGGCAGAATGAACAGCAATTCAAAGACTAAGCACAACTAAATACTGAATGAAGAAAGGACCCTGAGGATAAGAAATCCAAGATGGGGAGCTAAAGGTTAGAGTAAATGCTATTTAAATGCAGCAAACAAAGTAACTTTCTCAATTGTTGCTGCTAAAATTTTTTCATCATTGTTGGGACTGAAGAATCACTGACATTTTATTAAAACAACCTTCCTAATCCTATGATAACACAATGCTTTGTGTATAATATTAGGGTGGGAAGAAATTTTAGAGGTCATTTAGACTAAATGGATTGTCTGATATTTTAATTTCCTATAGCTGGGAACTAAACTAAGTATCAATATACAGATGTAAATGTACAATGTTCACCTCCAGAAAACCCATGGTGCTGATAAGCCATTCAATCACAGAAAATTTCTGATAAATCATAATAAATGTGTTACAAGCATGTACACATACTGTTATAAAGGGCAAATACAGGAAATGATGTTAAATCAGAGAGGAGAGAATACCAAGCAGGGTTTTGCAGAGGAGAATCTCAAGAGTTAATGACAGAGAATTTCAGGTAGAAATGGAGGGAGGTGTAGAACAGCATGATATGTTCAGGCAATTGTATGGAGATAATTCATTTATGGACATATCACCTAGTATAATTTGGCTCTGTGTCCCCAGCCAAAACCCATCTCAAATTATAATCCCCACATGTTGAAGGACGGAGCTGGTGTGGGGTGATTGGATCATGGGGGCAGTTTGCCCCATGCTCTTCTTGTGATAGCGAGTTCTCATGAGATCTGGTTGTTTGATAAGTGTCTAATGCTTCCCTCTCCTCTCTCTCTCTCTCTCTCCTGCTGCCATGTAAGATGTGCCTTGCTTCCCCTTCATCTTCTGCCATGATTGTAAGTTTCTTGAGGCCTCTTCAGCCATGCAGAACTGTGAGAACATTAAATCTCTGTTCTTTATAAATTGCCCGGTCTCAGGTAGTAAGTTTACACCAATGTGAAAATGGACTAAGACATCAACTTTACACAGATTTTTTTTTAAGTCCTGCCCGTCTTCTGACAGTTCTTCTATGTGACCTCAATATTCTAGAGTTTCTGTTGTGCTGCCATATTTAGATCACTTCTTCATATTATAGTGCTCAGTGTATAAAATTACATTTAGTGACTGTAGCAGATGGTATTATTATTTAGAATCCTTCTTTTCCTCTCTACCTTTGCAATGATTCACTGTAAGTAGAATATACTTTTTCACCCCACTTGTGGTGCACTTGACCTTGCTGACTTGCACTTACCAGAATTTGAAAAGAAATTCTAAGGTGATAGTTGTGAGCCATGTCCATAAGAAGAAAGCTGGCACTTGTCAGGAGATAGAGACCATTCTGGCTAACATGGTGAAATCCCGTCTCTACTAAATAACAAAAACAAAATTAGCCGGGCATGGTGGCGGACGCTGGTAGTCCCAGCTACTCGGGAGGCTGAGGTGGGAGAATGGCATGAACCTGGGAGGCAGAACTTGCAGTGAGCCGAGATCGCGCCACCTCACTCTAGCCTGGGCGACAGAGGGAGACTCCATCTCAAAAAATAAAAACAAAAAGAAGAAGAAGAAGGTCGCCACTTATCTTTTTCAAGCTCCTGTGAATTATTAAGGGATCAAAACTGCCAACCCATGAATATGAGATAAAATGTTTATTGTAATAAGCCACTGAGACTTTGAGCTTTCTTATATAGCATTATCACCAAAAAAATTAATACAGCTATTGTAGTTATTGCTAAAAACTACTAAAAACTTCTTTTGGCTTCAAACGAAGAGTATGGATTTGAGTTTTTAAAGCAACTTAAAACCATAAAACTTTAAGTAAACTTATAGAATTAAAAATCAAATAATATGAAAACATTTAAAAGGTGAAATAAATGCTACAAAATAAGATTACATTTATAGTCTTGTGGGATAGACTTATTCAATGAAAATATGAGGGGAATGTCAAAGATTAAAAATTAAAAACATGATAAATAAAATTAGTAGGATTATGGACCCGAATTATGTTGAGCTTTGTAGTAAAATGTTTGCGGTAATATGAGACAGAAGCCTTCTTCAAAATACTTTCTTGGGCTACACTATATAAAATTTTGACTCCTTTTTACTCCCCAAAGCACCCATATTCTTACCCTGTTTTATTCTTGTTAGCACATATCATTACATAACCCACTTTAAATAATTACTTTTGTATCTTGTACATCATTTATCTCTCCACCAGAATTTGAAATCTTTAAGGTCACGAATTGGTCTTTCTTATTTATAGCTATATTTCCATTATCTGAAAGAGTGGCTTGACAAATCATAGGCACTGAGTAAATATTTATTGAAAAATAAATGTATAAATGGCTTGAGCAAAAAGAATATCACTACATCTTAGCCAGAAGGACACTGAGTGCAGTTAATGTAATAAGTATTTATATAAATAATTATGAACAAAATTAATTCCTCAGTAGCAGGAATTAAGCAATTATTAATGTCTTTAGAACAGTACCTCTTTGTCCATTTATTAACAGTGCGTATCTCAGCTGAACTGTTTTTTTTTTTTTCTGTGTGTGTAAGTATGTTGGTCTCTTGTCTTTCTCCATGCGGTTGGAAAGGTGGCTACTGGTAGCTTCAGAAATATATAATCACCTAGCAATTTCAGAGGGAAAAGAATGCTTCTTCCTCCTGAATAACTCAAATCAATCTCTCAGAAAGACTGTGATTGCTTACTTTGTAAGAATTATATTTGCTTACTTTGTAAGAATTAGTAAAGTAAGGTGGACAGGTAATATAATTAGAAGGCTTAGAACTCATTCTCTTTCATGAAGTTAAAGAGGGAGGGGAATAGGTGTATTTCGTAGTAACAAGATTGAATCTGCATCCAAATGAAAAGAGAGAGGTAGTTTTATAAGTTAAAGGAAATTAGACAAAAAAAATGTGCATGCTATAGGTCAAACTTCACTTGTAGACAAGACAAAATTCTGCATCCTATGGTTGCAATCACGGTTAGCTAAGGTTAACCAATAGATACATTGTTTTCTCACAGAACTTAAATGTGGCCTTAGAGTTTATCCCATTGAACTTTGATATGGCCTTAGAATCCATTTCTGTATAGACTTCCATACATCTCTACAAATTGCTTACTTTTTGGACTTTCATCTGAATTTGCTTTGCATTACTTGCTAAATAATTGCAGAATATCTGGAGGATCTACAATAATAAATGGAAATAAATAATGTGTCATAGATCTGTCACAGAAGAGGCAATCTTCCCCTAGTCCAAGGAATGGAAATATGGACAATCTATTAGGTGGGATGTCATCATTAATAGCAGCAACAAGGAGTCCTCCTAAGGACAATATGTGAAAAATGAGTAAGTAGCATACAAGAGGTCACTCAATAGTCAAAGTTTGAAAAGGATACCTACCCAAACAATCTAGAGATGTAAGAGTAGCCACAATAAAATTCAGGGTGAAATCAGTAAAGCCACGTATCCACACAGAGAAAAGCAGTTAGCAGTTTAATGTTGAGTAGATGCTCATGAATCCCTATAGCACATTCTGGCTTGTCTATTAGAAACTTCAAATTAGGGCCTGTTGCCTGAGGCAACTGAATCAGATGTACACTTCCCTTCTATCCACTGGCTTGAGTCAGTATTTAGGTAATCATCATCTCCATCACATAATCTTAGCTCAAATAATTTATTTTCATTTTTTCTTCTTAGAGAGAGGGTCTCTCTCTGTCACCTGGCCTGGAGTGCAGTGGTACAATCGTAGCTCACTACAGCCTGGAACTACCAGCCTCAAGCCTTGCCTCCCAAAGCACTGGGACTATAGGTATGAACCACCGCACCCAGCTCAAATAATTTTTTTTTTTCCTGCTGTTTAACTCCTCACACTTCCAATAAATACATCATTTGCTTGATGGATTTGACTTTGTTGACTATATTCTTGGATGTCAGCTGGTCACATCCAATGTCTCACCCTAGTACCATCATTGCCATTTGATACCTATTAATTGCTTGATCAATTTCCTTGGGTACTCTTTTCACACTCAGTTTCACAGTCCTCAAAGAAGAAACACATCTCAGATACAGGTTCTTTCATTCTGGTTCACTAGTCATCTTAAGCAACATTCAGGATCCTTTAATTTAAACATATTAATTATCTACAATATCTAGGCAATTTTAATTCAATAGTATTTAAATATTATTTCCTTCTCTTGTAAAATTTAGGCCTTATTATTTTTCCAGGATGTAAACAAAAGTGACTGTAATCTGGAAAAAATTAATTGTCTTAAAGAGCTTTGAGGTTATATTGTGACCTACATTACTATAATTGTTTCATCTATTGAAGTCAAATCAACTGTTTCAAAACATCGGTTTGGAGGGCTCTTGTTAGCCATATTCCTTTATGTTTCATGTTAAACACCACATAATATATGCTAGCAATGTATCTCGAAAACATTTGCATGCATCAATTAGTTAGCAAACTTTTATGGGAAGAGTCATTAATTTCTTCAAAGTAGATGCTTTTTACAGTTATATTCCACTTAGGAGGCAGAACTTTCTCCTGGTTTGCAGGTTTTATCTCTCAGTAGTGTGTCTTTTTTTTTTTTTTTTTCCCTCAAAAAAATTCAGGGTAGCTTCCCTCCCCGAAGCACAGGAAATCTGGATAGACATTTTTCTCTGGCACTGAGTATAGACCCTGTAAAAACTGAGTTACCTTTGGCTCCAATCTTTG
Organism: Chlorocebus sabaeus; assembly: GCF_047675955.1. Lineage (NCBI taxonomy): Eukaryota > Metazoa > Chordata > Mammalia > Primates > Cercopithecidae > Chlorocebus > Chlorocebus sabaeus. The sequence continues at coordinate 27,446,585 of NC_132904.1, read as the reverse complement.
CCCTGAGGATTGTAACTAATCTAAATTCTGTTGTCATTTGAGAGAAGGATCTGCCTGGCCAGTTGTGGGCTGCAGATGAATTTGTCAACTGTTCTTAATACCAATTAACTGTGTAAAGCTAGCAAGCCTTGCCAGTGCACTGAGCTTGCTTATATATACCCTAACTTTACATTAATGATGTGGTTGGATTGCAGTCAGTAGTTTCTTCAAATGTAAACTTTCTAGAGAAATTTGGCAAACACATTTGCAATTATTCCCTCATGGTTTGCACCCAGAATCTAATATCTAGGCTGTAGAGACCATGCTTAGCCAGTTCCATTTGTGCTATTTTTTTTCTTTTCCTTTAGCTTGTCAGAAAAAGTATTCTATGAATATCAAAGAATTCAAGCTTTTTGTTCCAAGTACGGTTTGTTTCACTCATCCTTCTTCTGTTTCATAGTGCTAGCTGATAAGAATATGTTACAAAGAAGTGAACCCAGTGGGGCAAAATATGAGCTTAATTACTGGTACATTGGATTGGAGAACATGAGAATCCAGATCTGCAATCCAGATCTTGGGGTTTATGACTTTGCTGATCCACTCAATACATCGCAAGGAGGAATTCCAAAAGAGGTAGAGTGTAGATTGGTCTGGGTTTATAGAGACAGGCCAATATATATGCTCCAGACAGTGTAACATGTCTGGATGTTATACCGGATACTGGTTGAGAGAGAACCCAGAATTCCCATGTTCAGACAGGACTGGGAGGGCCTGAGACAAGGCTGGATTGCACATTAAGAGTGACCCTACCAGGACTATGCACTGGGGACAGGTAGCTATTAGATTAGCCATTCTTCTTTTAATCAGGGAAAGCAAGACAGGAGAACAAATAAAAGAACTGAGATTTAGACTCCAGTGTTATCACACCATATGAGATGTGAGAGAATATTTTGAATTTTTCAGAGAATTTTTTTTTGCTCAGTTGAATATTTCTGTATTTACTTAAATATAAGACTTGGTATAAAGCTTATTATAGCCAAAAGTAAGATGTTTTTGAGATTACATGACTTAAAATGATGGTAGGCCTCTTTGTGTAAAAGTAAAATCTACAATATTGGGTACCGATATTTGGGATATTTGTATAGATTTTTGAGCTGAAAGGGTAACACTCTTGCGTTATTGGTATTCTTACATAACATAAAACATATGTATATGCAACAACTTTTTAGAATCCTTTGCCTAAATTAGTATTCCTGGCTGTTTACTTGGAATAAATCCCAGAAAACATATTATCACATTTGAGTACATACATTTTTGTCACTATCATCACTAAAATAAGAAGAAAATTAAGAGGTTGCATCCCCCTATATCACATTCAACTGTGCCTCCAATAATTTTTATCTCTGATGGAAATGAATTTTGATTTTGAGATGCAGTTCAAGAACAAACAAAGGCAGTAGTTGCCTATTTTTCTATTTAGTGAGGATCACATATTTGAGAATATCACATAAGCCATGGAAGCGTCTTCTCAGAAAAAAAAATACATTATACACATACCTTGCACAGTGGTGTATGAATAATCCAGTAACTTACTCATACTTATCAGTTTTAGGGTCTCTAATTGGAGATAAATCAGCACTGTATGAGCTTTGTGATCAGTTATTAACATAAAGAAATAACCACTTGTTATTGAGGAAAAATTAACCATTTTATTAAAGTTCTCCACCATTTAAGAGGCAGGGCTTGTTTGTCTCTGCCTTCTTCTATGTAACATATTTTGAAAAACAGAAAGCGTCATGGCCTGGACCAAAGGTGTTACAACAACCATGTAGACTTAAAATTGGGAGAGTGACATCCAAAAAGTTCAAAGTTAGTGTTTTGTATAGTTTGATATCCTATACCACACTGTGGGCAGTTAGGATTATTTCAGTAATGAAGCACTGTGGTTACACTGAAGATTTGCTTGAAGACTTGCTTGTTTCTTATGTGACTTTCACTGATAATACAATGATCATATAATATATTTATAAGGCTACATTACATATATGTATCATATAACACCCACAAATACAGTCATGCACTGCATACCAGTATTTCAATCAACAAAGGACTGCATTTATGGTGGTGGCCCCATATAATTATAATATCCTATTTTTATTGTACCTTTTCTATGTTTGGGTGTGTTTAGATACCCAAGTACTTACCATTGTGTTACAATTGCCTACAGTATTCACTACAGTAAAATGCTGTACAGGTTTGTAAACTAGAAGCACTAGGCTATACCATATAGCCTGGGTGTGTAATCGGCTCTATCATCCAGGTTTAAGTATACCCTATGATGTTTGTGCAACGACTAAGCAAGATGCATTTCTCAGAATATATCTTCACCATTAGGTGATACATCACTGCATATGTATGATATTCTGCAAAGCCCATGTATTTAAAGTCTTCCTACACATCTTTCTAAAACAGGTAGAAAATACGTAGTCCAAGAGATTGAAGAAGTTTTAAATATTCTGCTTTATGGCAGCAAGGAAGTACTACATTGGCATTTATTCTCAACGGCATATCAAAACACACACAGCATGCCAATTTCACATGTTGCCTCTCCTTTACTTACTTTACTGAGCTTGAAGCCTCTTTTATTTATATCTTTCCCAAACGAAACCTTCCTTGTCTTAATTCTGTGGAAATGGCAGCAAGAAGGTATGATTGTAATGTGGCTGAGCCATATGTGGGAGCCTTTCCTCTTACAGCCTTTCACACACCACCAGTGGACTCTCCTGCTGTATATGGCTGAGGGAAAAGTCAGCTTAGGAAGTTGCACCAAAACTGAACTCCTGCCTGCAGAAATTAAGGCAATCACCTTATTTATTTTTATCTTTAATATTTGCTTATGGTGGGAAACGTGAGATGTCACGTTGTCCTTTGCTCTGATAAACTTACTAATGATCATATTTGTTTTTATCCTTTCATTTGTTGAACTAAGATGGTCCAAAAATCGAAGCAATCTTGTTTTGAGAAATAAGCCCTTACTAGGCTTCTGAGTCAAAATGTCCATACTTCATCACTTTTCTTCTATACACATTTTCACGCAGTGAAAGAGCCACTTGAAGCTCAGTTCTCTCCCATTTCATGTCAAATTCTTGTACAATCCTGATAACATCTGTGGATGAGAAGGAATAATTCCATACTAGAGTTGAGCATTTATTAATGTTTACTCGTATGCTAGGGATTCTGTGAGACGCATTTAAAATATGCTTTCTTATTTAATCCTTAACATATTTTTACAGAGTAAGTACGCTAACAGTAGTTTACAGATGAGAAAACTGAAGTTCAGAAAGGTAAGACAATTTTTCCAAGTTTACACTATAAGAGCCAGAATTTGGACTTGGGTTTTTAGTTCTTTTACTTCTCAAAGTCAAAACTCAGAGGACTTACAATCAAAGCAGATTGCTGCTGTCCAGGTCTGACTTTGGAGTCTAGTTTTGTAAATTGGGTATTTGCGTCATTTCTGAGACAATGACAACGTATTTTACCCCTTAAAGAAAGCACATGAACCTTTTTCTCACTCACATACTCAGATTGTTTTAATGTCTTACCATGGCAATGTGTATGAAGGTTATAGAGGCTGGGTGCGGTGGCTCAAGCCTATAATCCCAGCACTTTGGGAGGCCGAGACGGGCGGATCACGAGGTCAGGAGATCCAGAGCATCCTGGCTAACATGGTGAAACCCCATCTCTACTAAAAAAAAAAAAAAAACAAAAACTAGCTGGGTGAGGTGGCGGGCGCCTGCAGTCCCAGCTACTCGGGAGGCTGAGGCAGGAAAATGGCGTAAACCTGGGAGGCGGAGCTTGCAGTGAGCTGAGATCCGGCCACTGCACTCCAGCCTGGGCGGCAGAGCGACACTCCGTCTCAAAAAAAAAAAAAAAAAAAAAAAAAAAAAAAAAAAAAAAAGGTTATAGAGATATCTTGTTTATGCTCAATGGGATAAACTATGAAGGTAAGCAAGAAAATTTGAAGAAAAAAAACACATTATACTTTTTCACTGTTTGAAGTTGGATATTATTGAGTTTAAATGTCTAGATGCCGCTTACAAATTTTGGCCGTTTTTTTTTTTTTATCTTTCTCTGATTTCTTTCAGATTACTTCCAATTGCAGAAATAGTTCATATGTGTTATGTAAATCTAATATAAAATTTGCTTTTGAAAAAAATCTTAAGTTGTCACATTGTCCTTTTATTTGATAAATTATTAACAACATCTGTTTTTAATCCTATTTTGGTTTCCCTGGAACTTGAAAAAGGCCATATTTTATTGGTTGAGTTTGAGTCCAAAACGGACTCACTAATAGTGCTCACTAAACATTTACTGAATTAAGTATTACATGGCCAAGATAGCCACCAGATTTTACTCAAGTAAACCTGTATCAATTAGTAGTAGTTACCTATTTCACTGGATTCAAAGGAATTGAAGTTACCTAAGCTCTATGGGGGAAACAAGGATCATAATTGATAAATGGTGTCTACCATGGCAATGGAATGGGAAGAGGCTTCATATGACCTTGAACCTTGAATTTGCTCAATCAGCACAATGTGTTTCGCGCCTTAATAGACTTGTTCCCATTGCTTAGTATGACATTTCATCTCTCTGGTATATCAACCTTGTCATAGGTTCTAATTTCTCTGACCCTTCCTGTATTCCTGCGATTAATTCATATATGATCCTTTAGTCATTGGTTATGGCACCAATTTGAGAAGTCTGAAATAACTGTTCATCTACATTAAACAAAACTCTATTTTCATTCATATTATCTTCACCACGAGACAAACCATTTAGTAATTCACTGTAAAAACCCACAGAAAAGCCAAAGAACTAACAGAGCTCACAGCAAAGATACGATGCTCTTAATTTTGATTGTGTAAAACAGTTTATATTTTTGGTATAAGGCCAACTATGTTTCAAACCTAAACCTAAAGTACCAGCTTTATCTCTCCATTATTGCTTGTGCATATTCTAAGGAATAAACAAATAAAATTTGCTGCTTCAAGAACATTGTTGTTTATTATTTACTTATTTATTAATTATCAGAACCTTCCTTGAGCTAGTCTCTAAGTTTGATACAAGCTTCACCCTTTCTATAGGACTGCACCTATGTTCAGTCTGCCTCACAGTTAAGTACATGGTATCTCTGTTGCTCACTCTATTGTTTCTTTGCTATCTTTGGAATTTATACTTGTCGTTTTGAAGTTTGGATCATAGTTCTAATAACCTATGGAAGTATGCTAATTATTTAACTTGTCAAGCCTCCATTACATCATTTAGAACATAGCTATAATAATCAAAATGTTACATAGATTTTTATAGGGGATAACTAAGTTAGTGCATGTAGTACATTTAGCACATATCAAGTACTCATTAACATTGGTGGTTTTCATTAGTGAATCATCTGAGGATATGGCTGAGTCTGAGGTTGCTGAAGTGCAGCTGAGTACAAGACCAAAAGGTGGATAACTTCCGGTGTATACTGTGAACATACTTTATACAAATAACTTATGTATTCAACTTTTGGGATATTTTATGAACAAAGAGAGTAAAATCAAGTTCTAGATCTTCATACAAATAATTTTCTGATGGTTGTTATACTGTTTTCCAGATCTTTACTCAGCATCTAAAAGGGTACCGTTTCTTTAGCACCCTTTTCCTGCTTACCACTCTCCACTAGGCACACAATATATACAAACTCTATTCCTCATAAAATGTTTATAAACTATTTTTATTACTTCTACATTAAAGAAGAGGAGACTGAGTTTCAGAATTATTAAGGCCAATATGACACATAAAAGAATTTGAGATTGATTTATTTTGGCTCAAAACCTCACATTCACTACACTATACAACGTTAAACTAGAACTCTTCAAATGAGACACTTCTGCCCAGGTAGTCATTTATGAGTAAAACTGGTACATTTGTGATCACAATGAGAAAATCACTTTGAAGTGCAACAAGTTTAAAGTTCAACTTACAGATTCTTCTGTCACATTCTAATAACCAGTAATTCATGTCATTATGATTGGTATAATTTCATCAAGATACATTGCAGGAGTTCAGCTCACGTGTTTGAGGCCAAATTGTGGTGGTGCAACAAACGAGTGACTGAACTGAGCCCAAAATACTTAAACCCTTTGCTTAAATAACTGCACAATTAACTTAAAAGAAATAAATGGAAAACAAAATAACTTCACCACCAAACAAACATATAACAACATGAACAAAGGGACAAAATAACCTCAAAAATAAATGTAAGCAATAAATTAAATTACTATAATGTTATGGGAAACAAATTTCATTTATAGTGTTTGGGTTGACATTCTCTCCATTTCACAGGAAGAAGCTGATGTAGTACATAGACATTGCAAATCAAGGTTTTCAAATTAAATTAGATATATGTACATATAGATGTGTATATGTGCATTAATATTTTTAAGTTTAATATATTTTCTATTTTTAAATTTGTTGATGTACTTATTTATGGGGTACATGTGAAATTTATTACATGTGTAGAATGTGTAATGATCAAGTCAGGGTTATTAGGGTATCCATAATTATGATCAAAGTATTTATCATTTTTATGTGTTACATGTGTGTGAGCATGTACATATATATCCACACACATGAACACTTACTTTCTGTCTTAAACTTATCTTTGTTTTTATGGTGAGGTAATTGTGTCACTCAATTATCTACTAATTCATTCTTGAGATAACTAATCCATGGTTGGAGAAAAACAATCATAATTACTCAAACAGTTTTGAACAATCAATGCATTGGAATTCAAAATTGACAAAGTCAAAAGGAGTTCTAATAATTGTAATTAGGAGGAAGATATCAGTACATGCTGCACTACAAAATTCAAACCAGTTCAGTTATTGGTGGCACGTTACACCTGTAAGCAAATTAAAGAACTTGTCGTAAGAGATTTGGAAAGCTAACCGCTCACAAGATATCCGTTAAATATTTGGCTTTCGTGGGATGAGGGCAGGTTGGTGAAGCTGATGCTGCCACTCTGGAAAATACATTTTTTTGCCAGTTATAGATAATCTTTCATAATTGGTATGAAATTAGTAACTCAGCTAAGCCAGGTGTTGGGTTATTTAACTGGTTGCTTTAAGCAGAGACTGCTTTGATATGCAAGGCACTGTCTTGTTTAGCAAGTTGTTAATACCTACATATTAAGCATCGTTCTTTTTTTATTAAGTGTATTTTAAGACAGAAGATGAGCAAGTATCACATTCTTCCATATCCATGAAGCCACAAGTTTTTAAAATTTGAACGAAATACCTGCCAATTATGGATTAATCACTTTAACCTTCACAGCATTATTTTACTTTTAAAGAAAGAAAAACTTACAAAAGGTAAGTCTAACCTAGACCATATTATTGATAATAGTTAAAAATTCCTTAGTTTTAAATACTTTACCTGTATTATCTCATTTAATCTTTACAAACTTGAAAAATAATTGCTTTATTGATTTCATTTTAAAGGTGACGAGAATAAAGTTTAGAGAAGCCAAGTGCTTTGCCCAATCTAAAAACTGAAGAAACCAACATTTAAAATGAGGTCTGGCTGACACCAATGTTTGTTCTTAATCGTTACCCTATAGTCCTTTTATTGAAGAGAGTCTAACTTTGATAACATGAAAGTTAACATTATATATACATAAATAATTGTTTAATTTAATGAACATTAATTGAGTATTTCAGATGCATGAAGCGCAGGAACACAAAGAATATAGTGGTTTAAACATATACCGTTCTCACCAACCTATTTAAACTGTTATAAAAAATAGAAGAAGAGGAAATACCTCGAGACTCATTGTACAAGGCCAGCATTACCGTGATACCAAAACCAGACAAAGACATCAAAAAATGAAAACTATAGACCAATATCTCTGATGAATATTGATGCAAAAATTCCGACAAAATACTAGCAAACCAAATTCAGCAATACGTTAAAAAGATTACTCATCATGACCAAGTACGGTTTATCCTAGTTATGCAAGGATGGTTCAACATACACAGATCAATAAATGGGATACATAATATCAACAGACTGCAGGACAAAAATGATATAAGCATTTTAATTGATGCTGAGAAAGCATTTGATAAAGTTCAGCATCCCTTCATGATGAAAACCTAAAAAAACTGGATACAGGAGGAACACATCTCAATATAATAGAAGCCATATATATTAGTTTGTTTTCATGCTGCTGATAAAGTCATACCCGAGACTAGGCAATTTACAAAAGAAAGAGGTTTAATGTACCCATGGTTCCATGTGGCTGGAGGGAGCCTCACAATCATGGTGGAGGGTGAAAGGCATGTCTCACATGGTGGCAGACAAGAAAAGGAAACTTGTGCAGGAAAACTTCACTTTATAAAACCATTGGATCGCAAGAGATGTATTCACAATCATGAGTATAGCATGGGAAAGCCCTGCCACCATTATTCAATTACATCGCACTGTGTCTCTCCCACAACACATGGGCATCGTGAGACCTACTATTCAAGATGATATTTTGGTGAGGACATAGCCAATCTGTATCATTCCACTTTGGCTGTTCCCAAATCTCAAGGCCTTACATTTCAAAACCAGTCATGCCTTCCCAACAGTCCCCCTAAGTCTCAACTCATTCCAGCATTAACTCAAAAGTCCATAGTCCAAAATCTCATTTGAGACAAGGAAAGTCCCTTCTGTCTATGAAACTGTAAAATCAAAAGCAAGTTAGTTACTTCCTAGATACAATGGGGGTACAGGCTTTGGATAAATATACCCATTCCAAATAGGAGAAATTGGCCAAAATAAAGGGGCTACAAGGCCCCCATGCAAAATCCAGCAGGATAGTCAACTCTTAAAGTTCCAAAAAATGATCTCCTTTGACTCCATGTCCCACATCAGTTTATGCTGATGCAAGAGGTGGGTTCCCATGGTCTTGGGCAGCTCTACCCCTGTGGCTTTGCAAGGTACAGCCTCTGTCTCAGCTGCTTTTATGGGCTGGTATTGAGGATCTGCAGCTTTTTCAGGTGCATGGTGCAAGCTGTTGGTGGATCTACCATTCTAGGATCTGGAAGACAGTGACCCTCTTCTCACAGTTCCACTAGGCAATATCCCAGTGGGAATTTTGTGTAGGGGAACACACCTCACATTTCCTTTCCACACTGCCCTAGCAGAAGTTCTCCATGAGCACCCTGCCCCTGAAGTAAGCTTCTGCCTGGACATACAGGCATTTTTGTATATCCTCTGAAATCCAGGCAGAGGTTCCTAATCAATTCTTGACTTCTGTGCACTTGCAGGCTCAACACCACATGGAAGCTGCCAAGGATTGGGCCTTGCACCCTCTGAAGTCATGAACCAAGCTGTTCCTTGACCCCTTTTAGTCATGGCTGGAGTGACAGGGATGCAGGGCACCAAGTCCCTAGACTGCAGCAGAAGGACCCTGGGACCAGCCCATGAAATCATTTTTTCTTCCTAGGCCTCCAGGCCTGTGATGTAAGGGGCTGCTGTGAAGGTCTGTGACATGCCCTGGAGACATTTTCCCCATTGTCTCGGTGATTAATATTCAGCTTCTCCTTACTTATGCAAATTTCTGCAGCAGGCTTGAGTTTCTCCTCAAAAAATGGGATTTTATTTTCTGTTACATTGTCAGGCTACAAATTTTCTGAACTTTTATGCTCTGTTTCCCTTTTAGAACTGAATGCTTCTAACAGCACTCAAGTCACCTCTTGAATGCTTTGCTGCTTAAAAATTTCTTCTGTCAGATACCCTATATCATTTTTCTCAAGTTCAAAGTTCCACAGATCTATAGGGCAGGGGCAAAATGCCGCCAGTCTCTTTGCTAAAACATAACCAGAGTCACCTTTGCTACAGTTCTCAATAAGTTCCTCATCTCTATCTGACACCACCTCAGCCTGCATTTCATTGTCCATATTATTGTTAGTATTTTGGTCAAGGCCATTCAACAAGTCTCTAGGGAGTCCCCAACATCCCCACATTTTCTTGTCTTCTGAGCCCTCCAAACTTTCAACCTCTGCATGTGACCCAGTTCCAAAGTTGCTTCCACATTTTCTGATATCTTCAGCAATGCCCCACTCTGCAGATACCAATTTACTGTATTACTCAGTTTTCATGCTGCTGATAAACACATACCTGAGACCGGGAAATTTACAAAAGAAAGAGATTTAATGGACTCAGAGTTCCATGTGAATGGAGGAGCCTCCCAATCATGGTGGAAGGCAAAAGTCATGTCTCTCATGGCAGCAGACAAGAGAACTTGGGCAGGGATACTCCCATTTATAAAACCATTAGATCTCATGAGACTTACTCATTATCAAAGAATAGGATGGGAAAGACACACCTCCATGATTCTATTACCTCCCACTAGGTCCCTCCCACAACAGTTAGGAATTGTAGGAGCTACAATTTAAGATGAGTTTGGGGTGGGGACATAGCCAAACCATATTACCACATATTGACAGACCCACAGGTAATATCACACTGAATAGGGAAAAACTGAAAACCTTTCCTGTAAGATCTAGAACACTACAAGAATACCCATTTTCACCACTGTTATGCAATATAGTCCCAGAAGTCTTAGCTAGAGCAATCAGACAAGAGAAATAAATAAAGTGCATCCAAATTGGAAGTCAAATTATCCTTGTTTGCAGGTGATGTAATCTTATATATGGAAAAACCTAAAGATGCCACCAAAAAATATAAAAACTGATTAACAAATCAGTAAAGTTATAGGATACAAAATTAGCATTCAAAAATTAGTAGCATTTCTTATGCCAACAGTTAACAATCTGAAAAACAAATCAAGAAGTAATCCCATTTACAATAACCACAGACAAAAGTAATTACCTGGTAATTAACCAAAGAAATAAAAGATCTCTACAAACAAAACTAGAAAACACCAATGAAAGAAACTAAAAAGGGCACAAAAAATGGGGATATTCTATGTTCAATAATGTTAAAATGTCCATACTACTCAAAGCAATCTACAGATTTAATGCAATTCCTATCAAAATACTAATGACATTCCTCACAGAAATAAAGAAAAAAGTTCTAAAATTTACATAGAACCACAAAAGACCCAGAATAAGCAAAGCTTTCTTAAGCAAAAAGATCAAAACTGGAGGAATCACATTACCTGACTTCAAATTATACTACAGAGATATAGTAACTAAACATCATGGTGTGGCATAAAGCAGACACAAGAGACACATAGACCGCTGGAGCAGAATAGAGAACCCAGAAATAAATTGACACTCCTACAATGAACTTATTTTCTACAAAGATGCCAAGATCACACATTGAGTATAAGACAGTCTCTTTAATAAATAGACCTGGAAAAACTGGATATCCATATGCAGAAGAAGTAAAATTCATTAATATCTCTCACCTTACACAAAAATCAAATCAAAATGGATTACATACTTAAATCAAAGACCTCAAAATATGAAACTAATACCAAGAAAACTCTGGAGAAACTCTCCAGGACATTGGTCCTGGAAAAAATTTCTTGAGTAATAATAGCCCATAAGCCCATGCAACCAAAGCAAAGATGGACAAATGGGATCACATCAAAATAAAAAGCTTCTGCACAGCAAAGGAAACAATCAATGAAATGCGACAACCCACAGAATGGGAGAAATTATTTGCAAAGTATCCATCTGAACAAGGGATGAATCACTAGAATACATAAGAAGCCCAAACAACTCTAGCAAATATTCTAATAATCTGATCAAAAAATGGGCAAAATATTTAAATAGGTATTTCTCAAAAGAAGACACACAAATGGAAAACAAGTATATGAAATACTGTTCAACATTATTGATCATCAGAGGAATGCAAATCAAAATTACCGTGAGATATCATCTCACCCTAGTTAAAATGGCTTTTATCCAAAAGTCAGGCAATAACAAATGCTGATGAAAATGTGAAGAAAAGGGAACCCTTGTACACTGTTGGCGGGAATGTAAATTAATATAACCAGAACTGAGAACAGTTGGAGGTTCCTCAAAAACTAAAAATAAAGCTATCATATGATCCAGCAATCCCTCTACTGGGCATGTAACCAAAGAAAGGAAATCAGTGTATCAAAGAGATACCTACACTCCCATGTTTGTTGCAGCGCTGTTTACAATAGCAGAGATTTGGAAGCAATGTAAGTGTCCTTTAACAGATGAATGGATAAAGAAAATGTGGTACATATACACAGCAGAGTTCTATTCAGCCATAAAAAAGAAATTCTGTCATTCACAACAATACAGATGGAACTAAAGGTTATTATGTTAAGTAAAATAAGTCAAGAACAAAGAAGATAAACATCATATGTTATCACATATTTGTGGAATCTAAAAAACCAAAACAATTGAATTTATGAAGATAGAGAATAGAATAAAGGGTAGCATCATTTTGTGGGTAGGGGGAGGTAGGGATGGTTAGTGTACAAGATAATTAGAATGAATAAGACCTAGTATTTGATAGCATAACAGGGGGACTATAGTCAATTATAATTTATTGCACATTTAAAAATAACTAAAATATAATTGGATTGTGTCTAAGACAAAAGATAAATGTTTGATGGGATGGAAACCCATCAAACATTTTCATGATGTGATTATTATATATTACATGCCTATAACAAAATATGTTATGTACCCTGTAACTATATATCTACTATGTACCCACAAATATTAAAAAGGAGTTTAAAAAGATATGCCCTTTCTTTAAATAACATAGACTATATAGTACAAGAGATTAGATGTCTCCAAATATAACTATGATTTTGAATGCCAAATATAGGATACATAGGAAAAAGAGTGAGATTTCAGGAAAAAATTGCTATGCATAGGTTTAAGTAAGGAGTTTGTATAATTAAAAAGTAAACCCAGAGATAGCATGTACTAAAGTACCTCTGTTTGGAATTTTTCATGAGTGTGTGTGTGTGTATAATGTAAGTCTCTTTCGTTGGTGAATTTTTCCTGATATTTTGTTGTTGTTAAACAGAGCACTTGGTTTTCCTCCAAGAATATTGCCACTTGATTGCTACTCCCGTTACCAATTTTATTGATTATATTTCTTAGAGGCTACCTAACTATGAATGTCTTTCTTTTAGCAAGTCATGGATGAATGCTGCTACAGCACATAATGAGATGCAATAAATTCCATTGGTTTACCTTTCTTTTTGAAGTGTAGCCACAGTAGAAATGTTTATTGTATGGATAAACAAAGTCCACTGGGAATAGTAAAAGAATTGAAATGTACCTCTAGTTTTCGAAATTCCTTAAATTGAATTTTTGATTTGCATATTTTGAGGTCTGTATTGCATGATTGAAAGGATAAGGCCATGTCAAAGTTGATTTTGAGATCTCTTTTCATCCTAGCTGGTGGACTTCATATATTGTGATTGGAAGGCCTCTGGAAAGACCTTTCTACTTACAAAATGTCCCTAAGTTCTCTAGGTTGCTGAAATCCTTTAACAACATCCATATGAAATAAGCATTGCCTTTGAATATAACATCTTTTAAAAGGCAAGATTTTTCTGAAGAACATCTCAACTGAAATCCTTCTCATTTAGAGTCAGCAAACTGTTACTGAAAGTTTACATATTTTTATGAACACTGTGTGTGTGTGTATGTGTGTGTGTGTCTAAAATCAAACATTGTTTCTGTTATTTTTAATCCACTTTTGTTCTATAGAACCTTGTTATGACTAGTAAATAATTTTTGACTTCTTTCAAATTCTATTGAATTCAACCAATATATAATCTTAATACAATATATGAAACAAAATAGGACCGTAGTTACATAAATAAGAATTAATTCTAGATAGGATAAGGGCTGGAGACGATAGTTTTGGGAGGCCTAATGACACTGCATATTGATCACAACAGTAAATGACCACAACGGTAACTAGAGCTTATTAGGATTCCCTGAAAGATAATTAGATAATAGAGAAAACTAGTAGTACTAAGATTCTATTGAATTACTCTAAACCCCAATTCAAAGAGCCACATAACATAAAACCCATTAGTTACCTCCTGTGTACTTCCATATTAATTCGTTTCTCATTAATCATTTTGAAGCCTAGCAAAAGGATCAATCTGAGCCTGATGATCCTTAATTTTTTCTATTTTTATCTATATGTTAGCAATGGAAATAATACATGAAATAATGCCCACACAGCTTGGACTCTGCAGCTCTCTACCTAGCCCAATAGAACTACCATCAGTTTGAGGAAGAAAATATTCTAGACCAGCTATAGAATTTTCAGCAATAGTGGAAATGTTCCATAACCTATGCTACCCAATATGGTAGCCACTAGTTACATGTGGCTATGGAACATTTGATATATGGGTAGTGTGAATAAGGAAGGGAATTTTAAGTTAGATTTAATTTCAATTTATTTAAGTTTAAATAGCCACATGTGCTTCATGGCTACTTCATTGAACAATATAGTTCTAGGCAGAGGTAGAAATAGGTACAGAAAAAAAAGAGGCATGTGTATTTGGAAAGCAGACAGTAATTTGAAAATGCTAGAGTATAGAGGAAGAATGAGTATGTCTGAAAATGAAGTTGCACAATAGATTAAGGTAAGTTGTAAAAGACTTTCCAATGGTAAGCCAAGTTATAAGCTTGGCCAAAGGCATTAAAGCCTCAGAGTGACATAATAAAATATCTATGTTTTAGGGCATTCTCCTTGGCATATTAATGATAAATGGTAGGAAACAGGGAGTGTATATTAAATGACTGTTACCAAGAAATAAGTTAAATATAATATTATAAATTATAATAATAGCAGTGGATGGAGTAAAATAGTTCAAAAATATTGTAAAGATAGAATTCAGTTGACACTACTTATGACTGATTTTGTATGTACAAGGAGGCTGGAGAGGAGACAGTGTATAGTCATGAAGATAATTTGGGGATTACTAGCTTAGGTAACATATGATAATGATGTGAAAGCTAGAGGAAAATCAATTTTGAGAGAGTATGTCAGTTGGCTATTCCAATAATGCTTCGTAACAATCAACAGGCAACTCAGTGGCTTAAAACACCCATTTGTTACTGTTGACCTAAGTTTACAGGTTACATGGGCTTTGACCAAGCAATAATCAGTGGTATTACTTGGGGGTATTTATATGGTCTTAAAATGTGTTGGGCTAATTTGGGATATTCTCAACTTGGTTGACTATCTCTGTTTCATATATCTCAACCTCTATCTGGCAAGCTTGAGCATATTCTAATTGGAAGCCAAGAGTAGAGGAAGCATAAACATTAAAGAGTTTTTAACCATAGGTCTGTTGCTAGTTTGCTAGTGGTCTATTGGCTAAAACAACTCACGGGGCCAAACCCAAAGTCCAAGTAGGAGGGCAATACAAAAGGCGTAAATAGAGGAATACATGAAAGATTGGAGCCTAACCAAATCTCTTTTCCATAATCTTTCTTCTGGCCACAGTTATTACATCTCTTCCATGTGCTTAATTGCTTTTACTACTATCCTCTTCCCCTTCAATGATCCATATGATCATTGATCATTGCACTGGACTTAGAGTTTAGGAACTCATGATTTAAACGAGGTCCAGATATAGCTTCTCTTTATCCAAGGATCTATAAACTAAAAAGACAAGTTAACTATTCTCCCAACTCTTCACACACTCATAAGATAATGAAAGAAAGACAAAATAACTGCAATAGCCCCTCCCACTTAAAAAGTAGAAGGCTGAGAGGCACACAATCTTTAATAAAGGTTCTGATCATTCTCAGCACACTAACGCAGGAACAGAAAACCAAACACTGCATGTTCTCACTCATAAGCGGGAGTTGAACAATGAGAACACATGGACACAGGGAGGGAAACGTCACACCCCAGGGCCTGTCAGTGGTGGGGAGCAAGGGGAGGGATAGCATTAAGAGAAACACCTAATGCATGCTGGGCTTAAAACCTAGATGACAGGTTGAGGGGTGCAGCAAACCACCATGGCAAATGTATACCTATGTAACAAACCTGCAAGTTCTGCACACGTATCCCAGAACTTAAAGTATAATGTAAAAAAAAGATTCTAGCATCCAGTTAGAACCATGTTACAAATTTTCAGTACCCTAGATTTGAGAGGGGGTTCGAAGTGGCTCCCTAGACTGTTATTCTTTATTCTTCCATGGGAGCGAACTATCTGTTCCATTGTTCCTCACGGCTCATGGCTGCACACTTGTTCATTGCCCATGTTTTTTTCATGTCTTTAAAGGTCATTAGAAAATACATCTTTTTGGCTACTTTCTCAGGCTGCTTCTTATTCATGTTAAGGTGTGGCTTCCAAAACCTTTGTAGATTTTGAAATATATAGATTTATTTTACTCAAGGATGATGGCATTTTCACCAATATTGCTATTGCAAAATTTGCATAGGTTCCCTGTGAGTTGGATATGATTCCTTTCCATGTTTAGAGTGTCACATCAAGGCTTGTTTTTGGAGACATGTCTCCTCTCTAGACTTATTCATTAATATTGTGGGTGGGATGATGCCTTTAGTATTCTAAGAAGTCCTTTTGACTAGTTTGGAGTGTTACTCTTGATTTGACCTTTGCCTCCAAGTATAATACTTTGAGAAGTATTTTCCCAGTGGAGAATTTGGAGATGAGGAACAGTTTTATGGTACGACCTGGAAACTGTGGACCCTTCTGTCTCACATACAACTTTATAAAAGCCAGATGACACTTTCTACTTTCTGCCTGAAAAACTTGTTCAATTCCATAATTTTGTCAGATGCCTGTTATATCATCTAACTGTAGGTGACAATTATCCCAATTTTTTTTTTTTTTTACCACAATAACAACATTTTTAGCAGCTTCCTCAGTGCTTTTTTTTTTTTTTTTTTTTTTTGAGACAGAGTCTTGCTCTGTCACCCAGGCTGGAGCACAGTGGCGGGATCTCAGCTCACTGCAAGTTCCGCCTCTGGGGTTCACGCCATTCTCCTGCCTCAGCCTCCCGAGTAGCTGGGACTACAGGCGCCCGCCACCACACCCGGCTAATTTTTTGTATTTTTTAGTGGAGACGGGGTTTCACCGTGTTAGCCAGGATGGTCTCGATCTCCTGACCTCGTGATCCGCCCATCTCAGCCTCCCAAAGTGCTGGGGTTACAGGCTTGAGCCACCGCGCCCGGCCTCCTCAGTGCTTTTCTAGTCTTTGTTCAATGTCCATTCCAAAAGCCAATGCAATGTAGTATTTGTTTTTGTTGTGAAAGCACTCTATGTCCAATTACAATATCTGTGTCAATGAGCTCCTACTTCAATAACACTTCATGTCAAACTCAAATTCTTTATTGATAATGTCAAACTCAAATTCTTTAGCGATAATGATTTACTTATGCTCAGAAATCCATAAATGATTTTGGTATGGCTTGTCTGGGCATTTCTCCTGGTCTCAGTTTGGGACTCATTAACAGATTTTGTGGTTTTCTTGCTTTGGGCTGACATAGGATACTCTTCCTAGGACAAAAGTCTTTAGTCTATGTTTTCAGCCTCCTATAGGGTAGACCTGGGCATTTGTCTCAGAATTCAAGAATGGAAGAAGAAATGTGCAAACATCTCTTCAAGCCTCTCCTTACATAATTTGTTTTTGTCCCATTGGTCAAAGAAAGTCATACAGCTAAGTCCAAAGTTAGCGTGGGAGAGCTTTTTCAAATGCATTGGTGCATGAAAGTATGGGAAACTGGGTATATCAGTTCAGTTTACCACCGAGAGCATGTAATGATTTTGGTTGTGGAGTAGAGATGAGACAAAAAAGGTCAAGACTATATAATTATGGTTCCCCTATTCTGGGCTCAAAAGCCTATATCTTTTCTGAAGAAATGAGAAAATAGTAAATAATTTAAGCAGAGGATCAGCATAATACTTTTGTTTTTTCCCATAAAGATAACTCTGCAACACTGTGTAGGGATTAGAAAGATTATGGCTTGAAAGCAAGGAGACAAGTTAAAAGAATATTCTCCTAATTCAAGTTATAAATCATAAATATCTGATAAATTAATAATAGAAGGTACAGAGAAAACACTGCAGGATATCTGATTGAGGGAGAGAGAGAATCAGTTTTGAAATCAGTACATTTTCTTTCAAACTCAAGAGAAATGAATAGGAAAAATAATTATGTCACTAGTCCAAGGATGCAGTTGACTTTTTATATTAAAATCAATTCCCAATTCCTTTATTTAAATGTATAATTCACATTTTAGAAGGCTTGATGTCCCCTCCAGACTCACCATCTCAGCCTCAGGTAATCTAACATAAGAAATTTGGTGACACCCTCAAATAAAGCTAACACAGAGCTTGAAATAAATGACACTGTGGCATTTTGGTTGTTCTGGACAAGAGTACCTCTGAGCTTTGATTATTATTTTTTACTTTCTACAGTTAAATCATCCTTTAAAATGTGGAGTAGATCCAGAAGTATGCCAAAGCTGGCTTATACTGATGTTAAATTATTGTTTCTGCTGTTTTCGGGCTGTTTATATCAGAAACAAAATAAAAAGCACCCTTTTCTTTTAGCAGAAAGCATTGCAGGTGTTAAATGAAATGGTCATTTGTCTCACTGAAGTTGACCTGACAAGCCTGGAGTGGTTTTCTTTCTCTATGGTAAGAGTATTAAAGGGTGTTTGCCAAATTGCAATTGCAAGAAAACAGTACTGCAAATAACGAATATCATGAGGTATTTGTTTTTGAAATAGTTCAAGTAAAATAAATACACACACACACACACGTAATATGTTTTTTGTTAGGAATTTTATCTAGTCTTTTAAAACTATATTGGGAAATATGTGGTTGGGAGATAAAAAGGAACTAATCTCTGTTGGACGTGATTTTGGTATCAAAATACTTCAAGAAAAAGGAAGCCTCGTTGAATGTCAATATATTGAGCAAGGACCTCTTTAAAATTAAGTCTAAAAAAATCCCCGAACTTTTTTTAAAAAGCAAAGATGAACTTTTAAAAATATTAGAAGGGGAAACTCATCATATGTAGTGCAAGAACATACCTCGGGTTGCTATGGTAAAATTTTTTGTAGGCATATTTGTGGTATCTTTGCTACAGAATTAGTTCAGGTTGTGCTTGTGTATCTACTGTTGTAAATTGTACGTTCAGATTTACCTATCCTACTCAAAAAACATTTTTATGAAAATCCCCACCCCAGAACATAACAGGCAACTTTTACCTTGTTGTCTAACAATGAGATTGATATCCAAAGAGCGATTGACCAAACTAAATCAATAGCACTAACATTTCAATTAATTAGATAAATACATATCTACTATGATTATCTACTATGACTTACTACTTATTTATGTTAAGGATTTTGGGATTCATTTCTTTTTATGTTTGCTTTTCATTTTATATTTTGTCTGCTTTTTTATAGTGTCACCTGCAAATAAAGTGTGTAACAGGAACTGACCTGAATATCCAATGATTAGGTTCCTCGCCACACAGGAACTTATAGGGCCAGGCAAGGATTGTCATTGCTGTATGTCCATGGAGAGAGGAGCAAGGGAGAACTGGGAGGCAATTGTCTCTCATGTTAGGTGTTTCTGTTTCCCAGGCATTTGACTTTTCCTGATTAGTTGTAAGCCTCGGAAAACTGAGTTTCTCAACTCTGGAAAGGAGTAACTTCCTTCAATTTTATCTTGGAGTAAAGTGAGGCTTAGAGGCCTGACACCTGTGCCTATTTTTAGTGAACCAATCTAGATGAGAAGTCTCTAGCCATTCTCTAGAGTGAGTCCAGAGAATCTGACATAATCCCACAAGCTCTTGGCCTTCATGCTACATTTTAAAATCATATTGGAAAGAGAAAATATAGTGCCAATAAAGGGGAAAAAGGCAATCGATATTATCTGGTTTAGTCAGTTCAGACTGCTATAACAAATTACCATAGACTGGTGGCTTAAACAATTTATTTCTCACAGTTCTGAGGCTGGAAAGCTGAGATCAGGGTGCCAGCATGGTTGAGTTTTAGTGAGGGTCCTCTTCCATGTTGCAGACAGCTGATTTCTCCTTGCATCGTCACATGGTGGAAAGATGATGAGCTAATTCTCTGCCCTCCCCTTATAAGGCCACCAATCTCATTCATGCAGACTTCACCCTACGATCTAATTACCTTTCAAGAGCTCCACCTCCAAATATCATCACACTGGAAATTAGACTTTAACATGAATTTTGAGGGTACACAAACATTCAATTTGTAATATTATTATGAAAGAGTCATATGATGGGTTAAAAATGGGTACTGATTCTTTGTATCTCCTGCTATCAAGAGTTAAAGTTTCTTTCAAGAGTTTCCTGAATGTGGACTGGTCTTATTTTCTGCTTTGACTAATAGAATGAAGCAGAAAGCGATTAATTAGGGAGTTCCAAGATGATTCCTCAAGAGAACGTGCAGCTTCTGCTCTCATTCTCTTGGAATGCCGTTGTCATATAAAAAGTCCCAGGCAGAGCTGCCACAGATACATGGTCCAATTCACAGCTGACACCAATCATCTGCAGATTTATGAATGAGGCCATCTTAGGCCTTCAGTCCCAATTAAACCACCAGATAGATAAAATCACATGAGTGACTGCAAGGGAGACCACAGTTAAGACCAACTTGTGAACCTGAAGAACAGTGAGCAAATAGGGTTTTGTTTGTTGGTTTTGAGAGAGGGTTTCACTCTGTCACCTAGGCTGAAGTGCAATGGAGCAAACAGGGCTCACTGCAACTTCTGCCTACAGGGCTCAAGCAATTCTCCCACCTCAGCCCCCCAAGTAGCTGGAACTGCAAGTGTGTGCCACCATGCCAGGCTAATTTTTGTATTTTTTTGTAGAGATGGTTTCACCATGTTGCCCAGGCTGCTCTCAAACTCTTGAGCTCAGGCAATCCACCCGCCTCAGCCTCCCAGAGTTTACAGGTGTGACCCACTGCACCCGGCTAAAATAGTTTTTTTTAAGTCACTAAATTTAGGGGTAGTTTGTTATGCAGCAATAGGAGACTGATAGAGCTTTAGCGCTTTAATCGTTAGCTCTAAGGAAGGGAGAGATAAAAGAGAAAACCACATCCTGTGCAGAGACAGTGTATGTAACCTTGTCTAGCAAGGACCACAGGCCAATTAGTGTTTCCAAATTTGAACAATCCAAACAACTTATCTTTTCCGGGATGATGATGGGAGAAGGTAAAGGATAAGAATGCCAGGAAAGACAAAAACCTTTCTTCCTGGCCTTCACGGGTTTTTGTGTCCCTTTCTGGACTGTTATCTGCTTAAGGGTCGATCATTTTCTTATTTTCTTTATTTTTTATATTCTTTATTTTTATATTCTTTATTTTTTTTTTTTGTTTGTTTTTTATTTTTTGAGACAGTGTCTTGCTCTGTCGCCCATGCTGGAGTGCAGTGGCACGATCTAGGCTCACTCCAACCTCTGCCTCCTGGGTTCAAGCTATTCTCGTGCCTCAGTCTCCCAAGGAGCTGAGATTACAGGCACACGCCACCATGCCTGGCTATTTTTTGCCTTTTTAGTAGAGACAGGGTTTCACCATATTGGCCAAACTGGTCTTAAACTCCTGACTTCAAGTGATCCACCAGCCTTGGCCTCCCAAAGTGCTGGGATTACAGTTGTGAGCCACCGCACCCAGCCAAGGGTCAATCATTCCCTTATTTAATTTATATTTTAAAAATACATATTCCTATGGATTGCATAAAATATACCCTAAAATAATTAATTGCATTAATTTTCATTTCAACCTTATAGCTCAGAAGTTCAAGAATTGGTATTCTTTCTGCTGTAATTTACTTTGAAAAAACTGAATGAGCTTAACCAAGAACACATAGCTAATGACTGGCATAGTCAAAACTCTTATGGGACCTTTGATTTTTTCCCTAGTGTCAGGTATTAACATATAATTTGCTACAAATTTAAATATATGACTCTGAAATAATGGACAATGTTATAAATTAGTGACTTAAGATGATTAAATTACCGACTTAAAACATTCCATCTGAGAATTAACCATGGGGTTACCAGTATAGGAGGCTGATACTGCCATAGCCATAAACAGAGCCAGATCTGGATTTACATATATTCCAATACAAATCACAGCTTTGCATATTCCATTTTGTGTAATTTTGAGTAAGATTACCTGTCTGGGCCTCTGTTCTAACACTTACGCATATTAGAGAAATTAACAATATCTACCTTATCAAATAATAAGAATTTAGTAAGATAAAATCTACAAAATACTTAACACACCTATAAATATAACAAATATGTACCTAATGTTTGTCAGGTCCCAGACACGTTCAAGCACTTTACCTCTATTAATGCACATAATCTTTATTTTATTTTATTTTGAGACAGAGTCTCTCTCTCTCTCGCCCAGGCTAGAGTACAGTGGCGCACTCTCGGTTCACTGCAACCTCTGCCTCTCGGGTTCAGGTGATTCTCCTGGCTCAGCCTCCTGAGTAGCTGGGATTACAGGCATGTGCCAACAAGCGCGGCTTATTTTTTGTATTTCTAATAGTCGAGGTTTCACCATGTTAGCCAGGATGGTCTAGATCTCCTGACCTCATGATCCGCCTGCCTTGGCCTCCCAAAGTGTTGGGATTACAGGTGTGAGCCACTGCACCCAGCCAATGAGATAGTCTTTACATGAGCACCATGTGGTAGGTTCTATTGTTATTCTACTTGTTTCACAAATAAGAAAAGTGAAGCAAAGAGAAAAGTTAAGTAACTTAACTGAGATCACACCGGACTTCCTCCTAACATTTGTGTGGCTGAGGGCAAGAATATAAATGATAGCCTTCATATTCTGTGTCTAAAAAAAAAGAAAAAAAAGAAAAGAAAAAGAAAAATAGCAGTGTATCATGAACTATATATTCATATAAAATTTGCATTTATATTTATTTAAATTAAATCCTGTTTAAAAGGAAGGAGTGGCCATATGGACATAGTTCAGGAAATTTTAAGTGCTGTACTGAAATTGTCTCAGTCATAAGACAAGGGAAAATGATGTATACAATTGGTTGACAAAAATGTCAGAAGTGTGGAGATATTTAAATTTTATAATCGAAGTGGCTCCTTCTGACTGGCCCATATATTCTCATGCAGGGATTAGCAGCTCTCTTCCCTAGGGTCAGTCTTACAACTAAGAAGCCAAACACAAATGGATACTTGCTTTCTGCAGCCTGAGTACGGTGAAAAATCTGCTGGGACAAGGCAAGACAAGGATCAGAGTCTGGCCCTGGCCAATGTTGCATTTAGGATGCAATTGGATCCACTTACACCTGGGATAGAAATTGACCAGGATAAACTCGTGGTGAGCAGGCTCTCCTCTCCAGCACCTCACTTTTGTATCTTAGGATTTCCAGGTCTTTCTATTTACCACTGAGAACTACATCAGATGGGCATAGCATGGGAAGTGGTATTGTTATCAGAGAAACTTGGGCTGCCTAGGCCCCACTTAGGAAGATTTGGGACATCCATCTTTAAATAAGTTTCCTTGGTATAAAGCATATTTCATCTGATTTTCTTAGGGGCGGCAGTTTTGATTTCTTCACCCTGCCTCTACCTATCCTTGCCCACATTTCTTGTTAGCCTGAGAGTATCTGATTTGTGAAACCCGATTTGGCTTTTACCTCTTTCTTCCATGTCTTCCCTCTACTTATGAAATTTCAAAACATGTCCTTAGGAGGCCGAAAAAAAAATTTTTGCATTTCAGTTTTTGTGATTTGAGGGGCCCTCTAGACATACAGCCCAGAACACAGGCCCTTTCAGCCTAATCTAAAGGCAATACTGGATTAAAATTGAATAATCACAGAAATAGCTTCTGAACTCCTATGATCAGGTTCCAGAGCTATGCTCTTAAATACTGCACTGTACTACCCCTCAGCAACACTATCCAAAAACAGTCTTGTTTTAAAGGGACTTGTTCTATATGGAATGCCTTTGAGAAAGCCTTGTGAGGATTCTTTTTTTTTTTTTTTGAGACTGAGTCTCGCTCTGTGGCACAGGCTGCTAGAGTGCTGTGGTGCAATTTCAGCTCACTGCAAGCTCTGGTTCCCAGGTTCACACCATTCTCCTGCCTCAGCCTCCCAGGAAGCTGGGACGACAGGCGCCCGCCACCATGCCTGGCTAATTTTTTGTATTTTTTGGTAGAGACGGGGTTTCACCATGTTAGCCAGGTTGGTCTCGATCTCCTGACCTCGTGATCCACCTGTCTTGGCCTCCCAAAGTACTGGGATTACAGGCATGAGCCACCGCACCCGGCCTATTGTGAGGATTCTTAATCTGTGATAGGACACAGCAGTCTCATTACACTGTGGTCAGGTGGCATATAAGAATATATCTGAAAAATTTTTTTCATTAAATCTCTGGCATGATTGCATTGCTATTTAAATTGTAATTTGAAAATGAAATAGTACTTTTATTTTTAGTCATTAAAATTGTGCCAAAAACTGATGTGGAAGGGATTTACTATTCAATGGGTGACAAGAGGGGACTGATTTAGTAATTACATAATTTGTGTTTTCACATCTAAACCCTCTGTCTCAGGCTTCCTAGAATATACTAGATGTGAAGCTGTTAATCAATTGTATCTTTAAAAAAAATTACAACACTCATTCTACTTTTCTACAAATAATTCATAGTCATGGTACAATTGGCATCCCATAGCGATATCTAGTAGTATGTACTTATTGTTGAATGTTAGAGAGCTTTAAAAATAACTAAAATGTACCATGAAAGTAAATTAGTAGAACCCTTGTTGTGATTCTGAATTCTTGATGGACTTTTATCATCTTTGTTTGTTCATTCACCACAGGGAGAAGAGCCTACCATCACCCTGAAATTAACAGTGTTCAACCCTATTAAATAACACTTAAAGAGTTATCAATTTTAAGTGTTACACTAATGCCATTTTCTGACTGAAACCTTATAATTCATTTCCTTTGAAACTGAAAAGAATAATGATCTTCTCCTCTTATAATAATCTCAAATCTGCATTTACATAAGCAATCATTTTATTTTAGATTTTTAAAATCTTTTTTTTTTTTGGCTGCTATGCGATAAGATTATATCTTATAATTTTACCTGAAATGTAAAAATCCAACTGTAGTCTTTCTGATTCTACAGTTTGGAGCTTATTATAGTTTAAGATTAATGAATTTATTTTATGTTTTCTTTAACCGTGTGTGGAAAGAGAAAAAACAAACAATATTTCTATGATTGAATTCTAGCCCCAGCTATGCATGACTATATTGGGTAAGCTACTGGTTCACAGAATCTCTTATTGCTCCAAAATATTTTAACAATATTATGGAGCTTTAGAGAATAAACATGGGATCCATGGAGAATAGACCTACCTTTCAACAGACATAGATGTAAAAATGTAACAGCAGCAGCTAACATTTATTGAGTTCTTGCTCTATGCCAGGCATTGTTCAAAGTGCTTTATGTACACTGTCTGATCTAATTATATAATAACTCATGCCAGGTTTTGGTGGATATTGGAAACCCACGCTGGACTGCTTATTCTTGGGATTTTATTTCTACTTAACATCCTGAAGGAAGGGGCAGAGTGGGTTATCTGTAATTGCCCTTTTAAACACTAGCAAGGAAAATGAAATCTTTCTGTCTTTCACATCATGCAGAGAATGTATAGGGAGAAGAGGTAACTGGATTGTTATTGAGAAAAATCTAACCTGTATTACCAAGATGTTCTTATACATAAACATTGAATTTAAATGTGATGTTTATCTCTATTCTCTCTTTTGACTTTATTCAATAACTTTTCTAAAGAAAATTGCAGTCATAAAATGGTAGTAATTCATATTCTGATTACAGTAGAGATAAATTATACATTATTTTTAAATGGAAGAATTATTATATGTATTATGATACTTAATATTAAAGAAATATTACTTAGATATGAAAAATGCTCACAGCATCGAAACATATTAACTATAAATACTAAGGGAAAAGTCTAAAATGTAAATCACATGAACATTGAACAATATAAAATACTTTTGTGTGACACAAGTAGAAGGATAACAGTAAAATTAGAATAGTTTTTATTTAAGGAACTTTGGGTAAATTGATTTCTTTAAGAATTTACTTAAAAATTAAGATGTGAAGGAAGACTTATTTAAAAATAATATTTGTAAAGCAATTTACTCTTTTCTATGTTTACTAAAAGGAAGAGAAATTGTTTCAAACCAAAAGTAATTTCAAGTAAACAATACACAGTGGTTTTATTCATTTAAATATAAAATATGATATTTTATGTGTCACCTGCCATAGTCCATCAATCAAACAAATTATCCTTGGAACTTCTAAGGCTGTTAGCACTGAGGAACACATAGCTATCTCCTTACAATACTTTTAGCTTAAATTGGAATTTTCACTGCCCAGAGCACAATATAATCTAGAACATCTTTTTCCTAGCAAAAGCTCCTATTCAGTCTGAATTATTTCAGGATATAGTCAGTGATTTCCTTAATCAATCCAGAACTGTCCATCTTTGTTGGTTGTAGCACTCTTTGGTTGCCTTATAATTGTATAAATACACCACCTTAGAACTTACATACATTTTATGAGAAGATATGGTATTCTTCTAGGAAAACAAACTAGAACAAATAATATTCTGGCACAACTATGAGGCACAGGAATATTTCTTTAAAAAAAAAAATAGCGAATCAAAGTTTGCTGCTCAAACATCACCTCAAGGAGTGGCTCAATTGGGACAGTAAACAGCCTGTGTTTCCAGCACCTCCACCCACAGTAGTTATGAAACATTTGGAAATCAACACAGATTTGAAGGAGCCAAAAGTACGCAGTGCCCTATATATCTGCATTTGCAAAAATACTGCCCAAGTATTTGAGACTTTGGCAAATTTACCCTTCATTCCACAAGGTGGGGTTGTTTCAATATGAAAGAAAAGAGCAAGAGGCTCCAGCTGAGACATGCTCTTGCCCTATTTCCAAATAAGAAAATATTATTATTTTGCTATTACAGAGGAAGAAAAGACAGAATTTTGTAAATCTATGAGAGAAATGTTCTTGGTGCACTTTTTTGCTTTTCTTAATTCTAAACAATGCTTTATACAAGCATACATTTGAAAGAAAGATTCTGCTGCTTTATTCAATAATTAATATGAGTGACTAAACAGTTTGCTAACTCAACAAATACTTATCCTCTCTTCTGTACCAGGCAGTGCTCCATGGCCTGAATATAGAGAACTGAGCAAATTAGTAAAAACAAACAAACAAAAAACTACTACAACAAAACTGTTTGTGGAGCTTATATTCTATCAGGGCTATGGAAGGTATGGAAGGGGCTGCTGAGATGAAGATGGAACATACAAATATAGTATATAAGCCCATATAATAGTGTATTAAATAATAATAAATTCTAGGTAGAAAACAAAAAGCATGGAGGATACCCAGGCTGGGTGTGCGATTGGGTTAACAATTTAATAATCTGATCTCTGAGACTTCTCTGAAAAAGTAATATAGTTTGTTAATGAATTAAATGTTGGTGTAAGAGAAATAAACAATGAATGAGTTTCAGACTTATGTTGTCAGATTTTTCCTGGTCCGTAAAAAAATGCCCCTAGATAAAATGTATGTTTTGGACCTTCTATGTCTTGCTCAGAGGCATTCTACTTGGTAGTTTTGTGATGCTGGGCAAGGTCCTAATGTAATCTATGTTTTGATTCCTTCATCTGCAAAATGTGGACAATGTTAGTATCAAACATATAAATATAATCATGAAATGAGTTAATATATGCTAAATGGTTATATCATGCCATTATACGCTATTATTTTTTCTTTAATTGCATTCTCAAGATCAGGATCTGCAACCCAGATCTCTCAATCTATTATTCTAAAATGCCTCTCTTATATGCTATAACGTATTAGAAAGTAAACCAAAGTAAAAAGGAAGGAAGGCTGTTTAGACTGCATCTTCATAGCAGGAAACCGATTCAAAAGTAGAGGTGTGGGGAAGAAATAAGAAGAAACAAATTGGTGGCATGAACAACTGATTCTACTTGTTTCTCTATCACTGAGTTGTGTTTTCTCTTAATTTCTTGATTGAGACTGACAAAGAGTCCCATGAATCCTGATCTTGCTAGCAATTGGGCAGCATCTCTGAGAACTCAGTTCCATACTTGGCATGGCAATATTATGTGGCAGTCAGAAACTGATGTAACTTTCTGGTGCCACTGTGATGACAGCCCAAGCAGCAATAGAAGATAGAGGATATATTGAAACATGAAGTTGGTCTGTGGATTGTGGGCCAAGAGTGGCAAGACTTTTCCTCATCACTACGCTCTGACCTTTCTTCTACTGAATATTGCTTTCACCACTTGTTAGTTTCACTAATAAGATTGATTTCTACTACTGGAACTGGCAAAGGTTAACGTGTTTCAAATTGAAGAAACTGGAAGAGACACAGATTGAGTGCTGGTGAAACTGGTTCAATTAACTTGGGTGTTTGAGTACCTGTTATGTGACTTGGCTATCCGAGTATCTGTTACGTGACTCAGATGTTTGAGTACCTATTGCATGAAACAGAACTTTAGATAGTAGAGGAAATAATGTCTTCAAAGATAGGAAAATTAGATGTTTACATAATGACAATATGGAATACCATAAAATAATTTCCATAAAAACCAAGTTATATGTGGTTTGCTTTAAAGGAATGAAAAATCATGTCTAACATGGGATCATGTGAGGCATTATGGAGAAGGTGGGTTTGAAATGGGTCTTGAAGAATAAGGATACAATCTAGGCAGATAGACAGAGAAGGTATTGAGCTCATCCCTAATCCTCATCTTGTTATTTGTGGTTTTTGGGGAATAGAAGTTGAAATATCTGGGATGCAAGATTGTTAGAAAACATGCCGAGTTCACGTTTCAATGTCACAGTTGTAAACAAGTTTACATTTTAGTAAAGTTCAAATGATAAACTTTTACAAAGATTTTTATTAGTGAAGTTATTTTTCATATTATTGCATATTTTATAGACCTTCCTCATCAAAACTTTGCTTTGTTAAAATTACACATGTGTCGTAATAGCCCGCATGACTATTACTGAGGGAAAATGTGTGTCTGCAATCAAAATCTTTGCTCACAGTTTGTTTGGAGAAAGAATTCCTCAGAGGTCACAAGTAACAAACTATTGCCTTTACACATGCAAACTGATTTTTATTTGAAAGCCCTTTGCAAGGTCTGGAAACTCTGATATTTTCTTTGTAATAATATTGATCAATTTCAGAAAGATAAATTCTAACATTCAGTATCAATACTTGAAGTCTTCCCAGAAAATATAAGGAAAGAACATAATTCTAGCTTTCTGAATGTACAGGAATTAGAATGAAAATGCTCAAAAACATCTTTGAATTTAGAAAATGTGACATATTACTAAAGACTCAGAATGAAGGCCAGATCCCAGAGGGTGTTATAAACACGATCAAGAGAAGCAAACTAATGTAAAATGAAGGCTGAAACAACACTGAAATATCCACTGACCACAGACCTCTGCTTTTTAAACTGTGTGCCTCTTTTAAAGCCTCTGCGTGGATTTATTGTTGAACATAAACTTGGGTTCGACAGGTCATCCACATGGAAAAATCCAATGTGGAGTTAGAATTGCTGATTGGAATTTCTGCTGACATATCAAGACTATAAATGCAGATGAGGAAATCACCCACTGAGAGAAAATAGAACTTTGGGAGTGATTGACATAAAAGAGAAGAGATTACATTGAGTAGAGCAGGGATTATTAATCCTAAAGATTCCCAGAATCACCCAGCAGGTATTTTAAAAACAGATCACAAATGCATGCTAGACATCTTGACGAGAGGGATGTAGAATCTTGACAAGAGGGGTGTAACTCAGAAATCTACTCAGTTTTTAAAGGTATCTTTATGTACACATATAGAAATATTTTTTAATTGAAGAAATGTCCTGGAAAAATACTTAAAGTTGGAAAACAAGAACGGATTTTTCTCTTTTTACATATAAAAAATTCCCAAAATATTCCTGTGCTTTATGTCTCGTGTGCATTGTAAGAATAAAAGGAAAGTTAACTTGAAAGTGCTTTTGTATTCACAAGTATTAATTAATATTTTAGCTTATGTCATAAAGAAGTAATTAATTGTTTATATAAGCATTTTCATCATTCTGTTTTACCAAGTATAAATTAACTATGGTCTCCCCTACAACTAAAGGGAATTAATCAGAGTTTCTCACATAATTTATGAACAAAGATCTTAACATGAGACCTTATTTATTAACAGCTAGCTTCCCCAAAGGAACTAATCACTCAACAATACAAAGGGGCATCATTAAGAAATGGAAATTTTTTTTAATAAATGGATAATGTTTTGATTACTTCAAATGGTAGTACTTAAAGCCTCTATTACAGCTGTTTCTGTTTTGTTTTATTCTGTGTGGGGGGGAACATTCGACTGATGTGCTTTGGCATAATCACAGCTTCTGAAGGACTGTACTGTTACTAGGCTAAATTTATTACTAAATTCCAGGAACCACTTCCTACTCACAAGTACATTCAAAGGTACATATTTTGATATTTAAGTCTTTTTTATATTCCTGTCATTTGCCCTTTTTCCCTAAGAAAATTTCAAGGTAGAGTTTTTAGTGCCCTTGAGAAACATCATAAAATTTTCCTCATGTTAAAATATCAACTTGTTTCACTTGCAATCCTGCTAAAACATATAGGCCCACTTTCAGAATATTAAGGATTCTAAGCAGAGAGAGAGAGAGAAAGGGGAGAGAGAAAGAGAGAGAGTGTAAGCTATAACCTAAACATATGATTGTATATGATTGTACAAAAAGACATTAGATATTAAAAACCTAACAGCCCTAAACAGGGAAAGCTATAATGGAAATAAAGCATTTCCAAAGCAAGCAGCTGATAAGACTGTAGTACAGAATGGATAAGAAAACTACACACCTGGGCAAGTGATAACATTTATCTTGGTACAATGTAGAATACTCTCAATGCAATAGTGTTTTCCCTAGTGCTTTATTTTTATTTTTCTCGTTGTATAAAGCTTTTAAAAAGAAGAGAAACACATTCTAAAAGCATATAATGATTTAAATATATATGTTGGAAATTCTACCAGTGCACTATCAAGAAGTTGAAAAATAATTTGAAAACTGTTTTTAAAAGTGTATTATTTCAACAGATATTTAGTGAGTTATTATATGCTTAACACTCTACTAAATGCTGAATGACAACTGCTGAATGACAGTCAACATAGATACTTGTCACTATTTTTCATGGCATTTATCTTCTGGAGAAAGAATGAGATGTGAGAAAATATTTTTTATAAGGTATGGTAAGTGTTAGAATAAGAGACATACAGAATATGAAGAGAACGCCTAGGGATATTGAAATATACCACCTATTCTTTCAAAGTGGTAAAGTCAGAGGGAATATCAGGTAGAGAAAAAAGACATGTTGAAAATTGTGAGGCCTAAGAAAAATTGTAGAGTTTCAAAGAGTCTGGGAATTCAGAATGGCTAGCAAGGAGAGTTCCAGTGATGGGAGCACTGGAAGGGGTGCTGGAGATTTGAAAGTCACTCATGAGGACGTGGAAGTATGAAACAAAGCCAGAGCCAGGTAGGGGCAGACTCCTGTTGAAGGTCCTTCAATTAGGTAGACATCGGGGGATTGTAACCAGAAGAGTGAACTGATTAGATTTGTTGAAAACTACTCTGTAAACTGCGATGAAGGGTTTGGAGTGAGGCACATGGATGTGAGGAGACCAGTTAGGAGACTTAAAGTAGAATAAGTGAGTGACCGTAAGTATTTTCGACTAAGTAGGAGTTGGTGAGATGGAAATCTAAGTGGTAAATCTTGTACTTGCCTGAGAAAGTTATAAACATCTGGAGCCCTCACTTTCTGTTTTAAGAACATGTAAGTATTCTCCATGAATTTATGCTCTTATAAGAAGTTCATGAATGCTGGGAGTCCATTCAGTTCAATGAGTAACAAAAACTTATTTTAACTACAATATTTTCTTTGAACATCATTTTATCATTTTATAGTTTGGAGGTGGGTTTTGAAGCCAAGGTGGTAAAAATGGTATATTAGTACATTTTCATACTGCTATGAAGAAATATCTGAGACTCAATAACTTATGAAGAAAAAGAGGTTTAATGCACTCACAGTTCCACATGACTGGGGAGACCTCACAATCATTGTGGAAGGCAAAGGAGAAGCAAAGGCATGTCTTACATGGTGGCAGTTAAGAGAGCATGTGTAGAGAAACTGCCCTTTATAAAACCATTGGATCTTGTGAGACTTATTCACTACCCCAAGAATAACAGGGGAAAAACCAGCTCCCATGATTCTATTATCTTCCACCGGGTCTCTCCCATGACAAGTGGAGATTATGGGAGCTACAATTCAAGATGAGATTTGTTTGGGGACGCAGCCAGACCATATCAAATGGGTTTTATTTACTCCTTAGCAAATCTTCAGAAATTTCCCAAATCTTTTTAAGATATATTGGCATAAAGTATTTTTAGTTTTCATGTCTGAGTATTCAGTCATTAAGTGAAACAGGAAAGCCCCTACTTTAATATTTTGTCTCAAGCACAGGTTGTCTGCTCTGGTTACTACTGTTGCTTGTGCCAAGACCTTCATTTAAGTACATCTGACTTGCTACATGGAATGTAAAAGTAAATGAAATAGATTGTATTTTCCCAATATGGCCAGACAATAAGCTCACATCCCATATGTTCTTTTGAACATGACTCCTCTGTCATCCATGTCTGGTATCTAACTGCCCTTTCCTTGAATCTAGGTTGGTTTGTGATTAATTTGTATCCAATTAAATTTAGCAGAAGTAATGCAACATAACTTCCAAGACCTAGTCATAAAATGCTTATAATTTCTGCCTTGCTGCCTAGGAAATTTATCTTTGGATCCCTGAGCCATGCTGTGAGAGTTACCTTAAGAGTGCCATGCTATGAGAAAGTGCAGGCCTTAGAGAGAGGCCATGCGCGGGTTCTAGTCAACAGCCTTAACTGTGATCCCAGGCAACAGTCAGCATTGGCCGTTGGAGCTCTTTAGATAATTCCAGCTCCCTTTGTTCAAGTCACCCCAGCCTTTACACCTTTCCAGATAAGGCTTTAGACACCATGAGGCAGATCAAAGTTTTTCTTGCTATATTCTCTAAGCACTACAGACCCACAGAGTGCATGAACTTAATTTTTTGAAAATGTTATTTTGTGGTGGTTTGTTATGCAGCAATAGTAAGTGTAATAGTTAAGATGATTCCCAAATGTTGTGGTTACTGAGGAGAGTTAATATGTACCGACAATATTTAAATGAGAAATGCTGTCTTATCACAACGGAATTTGAAAAACAGTACAATAGTCAAGAATGTCAAGACCAGTTGTTTTTTCAGTTTTTATACGATTGGATCAGGATGAACTTTGAAATATTAGAGAAATAGACATTATTGGCACAATTAAATTTATGTGAATTTAGTATTTTCAAAGAAACAGAAAGAATTTTACTGAATTTTCCTTCCTAGAATTTGTTTAAAAGGCTATCATTAATTTTCAGGCTTTAAAAAATTTATTTTATTGGACTTTGCCTCAAAAACAGAAAAAAAAAGTATCAAACACCAGATTATCAATGGATATTTACTTCATTTTATAATGCTGTGAAAAATAAAGATAGATAAGTTATAGGATTTGAGAAACTCATAGAATTGCTCATTATAAAATGCAAGTGGTTAATTTCTCATGTCTTTTTTATTACTGGGTTTTAGAGGAACACAATTACATGTGGTGGTGTTAAGACTTAACCAAAAAGAGGAGAAAGACAGTCAGTCACATAATAATGACTTTAATATTCCAAATTGTTTTACTTTCCCCATGGAGTTCTTTATGCTTTATCTAATATTGACTGCGCTACTCTTACATGACACTGTGAATTGTGTAGCACCTAGTTACTTAATATTGTTTTCAATCATCAGGCTTATGTTGTATCCCTCTCTCACTACATGAGGATTTACAAGCAGGAGTTAAGTTCAGCCAAAGTTATGCATATCAATTCTGAAATGATAGGTGAGGCTTGGTCCCTTCCTTTTTACAAAGGAATGAAATGCGTTTTGACCACAGGAAAGAAAGTTGAGGTTGCATATGTGTCTTGTCACTAATCTCTACTGGGCAAGATTATGTAATAATTTAAATACTGGGTAGATTTTATACAGCATATGCATGTCATATATGCAAATTTAGCTCATTAGAATCTTCACAAAATCCTGTTAGTCTGATGTAAATATAGAGCTGATGAAATATTGCCAACATAGATAACAAAAGAGTATTTCTCACAAAACCATGCATTCAAGTGGCCATTTAATATGTGTTCTTCTTTATACTATTACAATGCTTTGGCGATTGTGTTGCCTTTCCAAGTCTTTTGATTATGAGATATCTGTAATTTGGGAGACTTTTGCTATGGAAAAATTATTATTATAATAAAAAATAAAACAGTAACTAAAATGTACTCTACTTGTAGCTTTATTAAACTACATTTGAAGCCGTGAGAATTTAATTATTTTTATAACTACTATTCTTTTAATAAATATTTTTGAGGACTTGGCACCAAGTTAGTAACTTTGAAATTGCAGTGGGGAATCCTCCAGACATAAAAGTTCAATGGCAATAGAGATCAGAGGTGTTCTGATTCTCTGGCTGTAACTGTTTCTCAACTCATTGCACTGCATCTTCTGGCCTTGCCACTTCATTGAAACTGTTTTATTTTTATTTATTTATTTTTTTTTTAGGGCTCCAGTGATCCTAAGGTTGTTAAATTCAATGGAAACCTTTCAGTAGCACTTGATACTGCAGATCTCCATTCTTCTCTTCATTGTCAGGATATCAGCCAGTCTGTATTCCCTTCTTGCTGTCTGTTACGGCTCATTACTGTGCCTCTTGCTTGGTACTCCTCCAGTAGATTTCCAAATGCTGGAAGTATTAAAAATGAATGAATAAATAAATAAATAGATAAATAAATAATTTTTTGAAAATTAAAAGAGAATATCATAAGCATTGAAATAGATGAACCTGAAATGGTTTCTGACTTCAAGCCTACTTTAATATGGAGCAAAAAGTGAGGTGGGTATTAATAACCATAAAATGAAGAATCAATAACTTACACAGGCTTCCTATCTTCCTTCTACTCTCAGGTCACTTCAAATCTGTTCTGCACACAACAGCCAGCGAGGCATTAGGGCACTAAAAAGATAATGCCTTACCGTATTGGGACCCCTCCAGTGGCTTACCATCTTAGCGAGAGGAAAACTTAACTCTCTAACAGAACCTCCAGGGTCCTCTGTTATCTGACTTCTGGCTGCTTTTCCAATCTCATTTGGGACCATTCTTTCCTCTTCAGCTGCATTGGGTCCTTGTTGTTCCTTAAACACTCCAGCTATAGTCCCACCTCAGCCTCTACTGCATTTCCCTCAGGTTTCCTTAGGGCAATACTTTCTCTCCTTTGAAGTCTTCACATCATCTTTGGAAGGGGATTGTGTGGGCAAGAAATAATCACATTGTATTGTGCTCCAGAAGCTCAACCTTGTTCTGAATGGAGTTGGTTTAAAGTAAGCATCAAGTGGAAAAGAAGTTATAAAAGGTGAGAAAGGGTATGGCTTATGTAGGGATTCATTAGTACTACCACTTTCAAAGAACGGGTAGCATGGGTACAGTGGCTACATGGAGGAATCTGAATTGCATTTCCTTTTTGTTACTAGTGATTGGAGTTCCTTCTCATAAGAAAAGTTGCTTTCCAAAGAGAATGATATACAGACCCCAAAGCCTTGCTTAGCAACCCATTCATAGAAAAAAAAAAATATATATATATATATATATAAAATGTCAGACTTAAGATGCCTAATCTGTTCAATAAATCCTAGTTCCTCAATGTTAAATGGAAATGATATTTTATATATATATATACACACACATACATATTTGTATAAAGTCGTCATTAATTTAGTAAGTATTTAATGATCATCTGTCTGTAGCATCTAAAGCAGGTTATTATTAGTTAAATGGTAAGCTGTTGTGTAAATGAATTCAAGCAAGTGGTGTTGAGGTCAGCTAAAACACATTGAACACCTGCTTTGAGTTTGGGATTCATTCTTCTAACATTACAGCCATTATTCGTTTTTCAAAATTAAGCAATTATTATTAGTTTAGCACAGCTTGGAGAAGGTAAAATTCTTAAAGAAAACAGACAGTAAATCAATTCACTAACACCATTACTGGTTTGCAATAGAGTGAAATAATTTAAGCCCCTGGGAGATGATACTACTGATAATAATCATGTAGATGATGATGGTGCTGATAATTAACATATACTGAGCATTTATTATGCCCATGTAATTGTGAAAACAAAGAATTTTACTCTCAAATAATCCTGATATAGGCATCATTATTATCCTCATTTTAATGATGAGGAAAGAAAACACAGAGAAGTTAAATAACTTGACCCAAATTGTGCAGTTAACTGAAAGAGCCAGGACTTGAATGAAGGCAGTCTCTCTTCAGAGTCTAGAATTTATGACACTGAGATTTGTGTCAAATTGATAACACATTTATCAAGTTAAATGCAATTAGAATATATGCAATACATTTTATAGAAATATTGACCAATTATGGTGTTATATTTGCGACAGTTTAATTAGGGGAAATCTTGATATTGGTGTGACAAATTTCCTAGAGAATAGTAGTTATAAGGTGAAAGGTGGAAGGCGAAGAAAAGATTGGCTAACCTATGTCATTTTTAGATCCAATTACTGTGAATTTTTGAACTCTCAGGAATAGAATTCTTGTTTGAATGAGTTGATTTTGACTGAATCACACGTTGAGAATTCATCGTAAAAGATAGTCTCAATCATTCCTGGAGACAGAGGGACTGATGTAGTTTGACACATTGCTGGCATGCTCTGAATCCCCACCACTGTCAAGATTTTGAAAGACATAAAAGTAGTTTTCAAATATTTAAACCTGGGCCTGGGGAAGACTCTGAATCTCGCAATTTGAAAATAAATAAATTGTGTCAAGTGTTTACTGCTCAAATCCTCCCTGAAAATTGGCATGTCATATTTGCAGAAGGTTGATCCTTCATGTCAGTTTCCAGTATAGCAAAGAAAGAATATTTCAGATATGCAACATTATAAAGCACAGAAAGCTGCACAGATTATGTGTCAAAACTAAAAGTTAGCCAATCAGTGCAAAGAAAATAATTTTATTTTTATAAATCTGTCTAGTTTTACATTTCTTACCACTGATGCTTCCAACACTGAAGTTATAGCAGGTCCTACAAAGAAACAAGAGTAAAAAGTGTAGACAGTGATGCCCAAGCAATTTACTAATACGAAGTACATTTAATTATTTTATTTTGGAAAGTATCATTACATTTTCACATTGTGAATGATGCAAACATCACAAAGCCAAACATCACAAAGTCTCTATAGACTAAAACACGAAGTTTGCATACACTGATATTTTCACTCCTACTCTTCACAGTAATTACTTATCAGCAGTTTTGAGTTTATCTTTGCAGTTTTCTTTCTACGTTTTGCATATCTATACATGTGCATACACACACACACAGATACATATATAATAATGGCTTTGGACATAGTCTCAAAAAATTAACAACGTGTCTTACACATGGTTTAATGTTATTATTTTCAAGGGCAGGATGATGTTTAAAGATAAGTATGCATAATAATTTACTCAACCAATTACATATTAATTAAGATTTAGTTTATTTCTCATTTTTAGTTCACAATCTTGCTCTTAATTACAGTGCTGTAGAAATTTTATTTTCAGCCATGATAGGGTAACTGTTTCCAAACTTGCCCTTCTACCATAAGCATCTATAAGATCAAATAAAATATATGAGGCAACTCTTTTGAGGCATTGGGTGGCAGGCAATATAGGAAGGTGATTCTTGATAAATGATGCTTATAAGTTCCCATACTTTATGCTGGAGGGCACTTTCCAGAATACTGGGTAGAGGGCTAAATCCCAGAAGAGCAAGAAGCTCTTGCTGAACTGAGGATTTTATTCAACTGAGGTTGCTGAGGCAGTTGGAATTTGGAATGGATGAAAGCTGTACAGGGAAGCAGGGTCCAGAAGTCTGCCTGAGCTCCCTGAGGGTCGTCCAGGTGCCAGACTACTAGACACAGGACAGGACTACAATTAGCCTAGCAGAGAATGGCTGCTGTCAAGATGAGCACTGAACAGTGATACCAGAGATAGGGAAGTGCTGGAAAATGATGGAGTTACATTCCAGCCAGAATGAGTTCTATAATATAAAACAGATATTATACATATATTCAAGGTCTTTTAGAAATAAATGTACAGAATAAATAAAGAGACATTTTTAGCAAAGAAATAGAATCAATTAAAAATGGTATAGTACTAAATTAAAAGTAAATCTCTAGAAATTACTCAATCTGTAAAATGGTTCTACAAAAGTGTTGGGGGAAAAATGAAGAGTGATGTGTGGAAAATATGTTATCTGATATACTGGTAATTGGTATAACCGAATGACAATTGAGAGAGAAGAGGCAGAAAACAAAGGAATGCTCCAAAATGTCCTAAAGTTCTTGAAAATACCCCTAAAAGCCAAGAGTCAGAAAATCCCAAATAGGATAAAAACAAGAAAACTTGCACCTATAAAAATAAAATGTTTTAAAAATGTTCAACTCTGTCAAAATGTTTTAATACTTCAGTTTTTATTCTAATATTAGTAGAAATATAAGTAAATCCTTGACTTTGCTCATTTTTACACATGGTATCGAGAGGGAAGCAATTCACTTTCTGTAAGAAGCAATATAACTTTGTAAATTATAGTTTTGTAAGACCTGTATGGCATAAAGAAGTCTGTGGGATTCCAAGTTTGTTAAGGAATGTTTTTTGTTTTTTGTTTTTTTTTTTTTCTGGTAAGTTGAAAACAAAACTCTGATGTTAGGCATATCTGACTACTGATTGAAAGTCGTGCCTTGTGAACAAAAGATACTATATCCAGAGAAATACTAATCCAAACATTTAAAATAAAAAATGCTAAAAAGAAATTGTGTTAAGAGCTTTAAAATATTTTTTTTAAGGAATCTCCATACTGTTTTTCATAATGAGTGTACTAATTTATATTCCCACCAACAGTGTATAAGAGTAGCCTTTTCTCCACATCCTCACTAGCATTGATATTTGTTTTCTTTTTGATAATGACCATTCAAAATGGGGTGGGATGTTATTTCATTGTGGTTTTGATTTACATCTCCCTGATGATTAGTGATGTCAAATATTTTTTCATATACATATTGGCCACTTTTTAGGTTTTCCTTTGAGAAATGTCTATTCAGATCTTTTGTCCACTTAAAAAATTGATGATGATGGTGATTATTGCTATTGAGTTGTTTGAGTTCCTTGTATATTATGGATATTAACCTCTTGTCTGATGCATAGGTGCAAATATTTCCTGCCATTCTGAAAGTTGTCTATTCATCCTGTTATTTTTTTTCTTTTGCTGTGCAGAAGCGTTGTAGTTTGACATAATCCTATTTGTCTATTTTTGCTTTTGTTACCTGTGCTTCTGAGGTTATATCCAAAAAATTGCCCAAAACAATATCATGACGAATTTCTCCCATTTTCTTTGAGTAGTGTCATAGCTCAGGGTCTTAAAGTCTTTAATGGATTTTGAATTGATTTTTGCATAAGATGAGAGATGGGTCTAGTTTTATTCTTCTGCTTGTGGGTATCCACTTTTCTCAGCACCGATTATTGAAGAGACTCTCCTTTCCCCAATATGTGTTCTTTACACCTTTGTAGATCAGTTGGCTGTAAATGTGCAAATTCACTTCTGGGTTCTCTGTTCTGCTCCATTGATCTATGTGTCTATTTTTATGCCAGTACTATGGTTTTTTGTTTAATACTGCTTTGTAGTATATTTTAAAGTTGGGTAGTGTGATGCATCCAGCTTCATTCTGTTTGCTCAAGATTACTTTGGCTATATAGGGTTTTTAAATTTTATACACATTTTAAGGTTTTATACAAATTTTAGGATTTTAATATTTTTGTGAAGAATGTCATTGATATTTTTATGGAGATTGAATTAAATCTATAATTTATGGATGTTTTAACAATATTGATTTTTCCAGTTCATGGACATGGGATATTTTTCCATTTATTTGTGTCCTTTTCAATTTATTTCATCAGCATGTCATGGTTTTCATTGAAGAGATCTTTCATCTCCTTGGTTAAATTTATTCCTAGGTATTTTATTTTTTTGGTAGCTATTACAAATAAGATTGCTTTTTTGATTTCTTTTTCAGATAGTCTACTATTAATGTATAGAAACACTACTGATTTTTATGTTGATTTTATACAGGGAAACTTTACTGAATTTGCTTACCACTTCTAATAGATTTGTGTGTGTGTGTGTGTGTGTGTGTGTGTGTGTAGTCTTCAGGGTTTTCTACAGACTAGATCATGTTATCTGCAAACAAGGACAATTTGACTTTCTCCTTTCCAATTTGGAGGCTCTTTATTTCTTTCTCTTACTTAATTGTTCTGTCTACGAGTTCCAGTACTATGCTGAATTAAAGTGGTAAAAGTGGGCATTCTTGTTATGTTCCAGGTTTTAGAGGAAAAAAATTTAACCTTTCCTTTTTCAATATTATATTAGCTGTGGGTTTGTCATATACAGACTTTATTGTGTTGAAATATATTTCTTCTATCCTTAATTTGTTGAGAGTTTTTTTAATCATAAAGAGATGTTTAATTTTATCAAATGCTTTTTCTGCATCTATTGAGGTAATCATATGCTTTTCATCCTCTTATTCTGTTAATGTGATGTATCACATTTATTGATTTGTGTATGTTGAATCATGCTAACAACACTGGGATGAATCCCACTTAATCATGGTAAATAATCTTTATGATGTGCTGTTGATTTGGCTTGCTATTATTGAGGTTTTTTTTTTTTTGCATCTATGTTCATCAAGAATATGCTATATGTTCAGCAATCCCACTAATGGGTACGTAGCTAAAGAAAATGAAATCAATATATCAAAGAGATATCGGCACACCCGTGTTTGTTGCAGTACTATTCACAGTAGCTAAGATATGGAATCAACCTTAGTGTTCATCAACAAGTAAATGTACAAAGAAAATGTAGTATGTTTACATAAGCATTATTGAGTCATAAAAAAGAATGAAGTCTTGTCATTTGCAGCAACACGGATGAGCCTGGAGGACATTGTATCAAATGAAGTAAGCCAATCACACAAAGACAATTATTGCATGATCTTACTCATATGTGGAGTCTGAAAGGTTGTTCTCAGAGAAGTAGATAGTGTAATAGTTGTTACCAGAGAAGGGAAAAGCTGAGCAGGAGAGTGATGAGGAGAGATTCATCAATGGTACAAAGTTACAGGTAGATGGGAAGAATAAGCTCTAGTTTTCCATTGCACAGTAGGGTGACTCTAATTAATAATAATACAGTGTATGTTTCAAAATAGCTAGAAGAGAGGATTTTTAATGTTCTTAACACAAAGAAGTAATAAATGTTTGAGGTGATGGGCATGCTAATTACACTAATTTGATTGTTGTACATTTTATACCTGTATCAGAACATCACACTATACCCCATAATGATATGCAATTAAATGTCAACTAAAAGTAAAAATAAATTTAAAAGTGTTTTGAAATGCCTTATTATTTTTGAGTCCTAAATGGAAAGGTAAGCCAAACAACTATGTTAATTGCAGTGATTCAATTCTAGAAAATGTTTTGGCCATTGGCACAATGATTAGACATTATACATTCTGCCATTTCTTTTTCCTGTCATTCTGCAATTCCTAATAGAAACGTATGGAACTTTTAAACTCTGTTGCCAGTGATAAATAATCATTTTTTTAAAATTGGTAATAGTGTTTTCATTTCTCTGTACTCCATTTTGGTTGATTTCCTTAGACACCAAATTCAGTTTAATAATTTTCCCTTCAGGTTTGTGTAGTCTTCTCTTTAAAAGATGCACTGAGTTTTTATTGCTATTTACTGTATTCTGTTTTACATTTATGGAATTTTTATTTGATTCTTCTGTAGAAAATGTACCTACTCTTGTTAATACTACACGGTTATTTGATTTTGTTTCCCCTCTTCAGTGTATGTCTTCAATTATTTTAATCAGATTGTTAAATAGATTTGTTCTTAGTATTCTATTATTTGAAGTTCTTTCCTTGAATTTTTGCAACGCTTAATCTTACCCATGCTACTTTATTTATGTGGGTCACAATTATTTTAGTTTGAGCTCATAGCTGGTGAGAGTGTTTTTCTTTGTGGGGGTCCTACGAGTCTTCTGATATGGAAGTGTTTTTATAGGAACAGCTTCTTATTTCAATCAGATCAATAGAAATTTCAACTGTTTGACTGTTTGATACTAGTTTTTGTTAATTTCTCGGCAATATGCTCACTCACTTCATAGTGTGAACTTTTATCTCATATCCATATGTGGCATTTGGCTTTAGCTTTCTAGACCTGATGTCTAGAAAAATGAAAGCTCGTAGAAGAGGGCTAATATGTTATTATTTAATACCGAGTATAATCACAAGAGTAGAAATGTGAAACAAGGATAGTGAAGCAGTACAGAAAAAGGAGTCAAGGCAAAGATGTGTTATCTGTCTGCCCCCTGCTAAGTGTGACTAATTGCTTCATCCTTGGAAATATGCCTTTAAGCAGCCTTTTAAATTATATCAGCAGTGTTGCTGTGAGTGTATCTACCACAGGGCAAGGAGGGAAGAAGAAAAGGGAAAGAACTTGCCTACAGGATCAACTGGATTATCTTTCCCTTTGGTTAAAAGTGCAACGCAGGCGGAGCGCAGTGGCTCAAGCCTGTAATCCCAGCACTTTGGGAGGCCGAGGCGGGTGGATCACGAGGTCAGGAGATCGAGACCATCCTGGCTAACACAGTGAAACCCCGTCTCTACTAAAAAACAAAAAATTAGCCAGGCATGGTGGCGGGTGCCTGTAGTCCCAGCTACTCTGGAGGCTGAGGCAGGAGAATGGCGTGAACCCGGGAAGCGGAGCTTACAGTGAGCCATGATTGTTACCTTACTATTAGCATATAAAAAGTGGGAGAATAGGCCAGGCGCGGTGGCTCACGCCTGTAATCCCAGCACTTTGGGAGACCGAGGTGGGGAGATCACGAGGTCAGGAGATCAAGATCATCCTGGCTAACACGGTGAAACCCCACGTCTACTAAAAAACAAAAAATTAGCCGGGCATGGTGGTGGGTGCCTGTAGTCCCAGCTACTCAGGAGGCTGAAACAGGAGAATGGCGTGAACCCGGGAGGCGGAGCTTGCAGTGAGCAGAGATTGCACCACTGCACTCTAGCCTGGGTGACTGAGCGAGATTCCACCTCAAAAAAAAAAAAAAAAAAAAGTACAAACCATGGGATGTATATATGTGCCTAGAAATATTCTATACCATGTTGTTTCTCATGCTTAACAAAAATGCCCCAAAGAGGAGGCAGGAAGCATGCAGGCAAGAGGTGAGAGTTATTGCCTGATCAGGTAGGTCTTCTCTGGGTAGCCAGGAATTACGAGTAGTACATAGGCTTTGGTCACCTTGACCCTAATGATCTCTTGGTATCCTAGATTTTTGAACTTGGGACGAATGCAAGTAATCATAAGGGTTGGTTTTGTTTAAAGGCAAGTATATGATTCTGGGGGGCTACATAATGTGATCTAGTGTATTCAGCTTTCCTTTTCCAATGGGTACATTTTTTTCTTTACTTTTCCCTGGATGACTGATAAATCTTTCTCATTTTATACGTGGGTGATAGTATACATTTCTAGTTACTTTGTTTTATGGAGGCAGTAGCTCTGTTATGCTCCAGATGTTATGCTTCTAAAGTCCAGATCTCCTGCCTCATCTCATGCAAGGTAATCTTTGACAGGGTATTTTAATGAACTAGGTAGTGATGATCATCCATTTACTTGTCTTCCCTGTGTCACAGGGAATCATCAAATAAGAAACTTTTAAAGTGAAATATCTCTGAATATTTTAAATTATTGAATACTATGTATATCCTGTTGTTGCGGTTTTTATTAATGTATGAAGTTTTA
Organism: Chlorocebus sabaeus; assembly: GCF_047675955.1. NCBI lineage: Eukaryota > Metazoa > Chordata > Mammalia > Primates > Cercopithecidae > Chlorocebus > Chlorocebus sabaeus. Next base: position 27,402,343 of record NC_132904.1, on the reverse strand, counting down.
AAGGGGGGAAGATAAATACTTTCAACCCTCTGCAGTTCCAATGACAATGCCTTGGTGCATAACTTTAGGCATTATCCTACCCCGTTTCTAACAGACAAATAAAGAATATCCAGAATCTAAGAATAATGTCAGCTTGAGGGTCACCTGTGTATTCATTATACACATTTATGGTGTGTTAAACATATGCACATAAGCAAGAAAGTGTTATTTATTTGTAAAAATGTCTTGATTTTTAAATTTAAAAATTCTGCCGTGTTTTCTTCATGTGGGTCTCATTGCAGATATCTGCCTACTGTTTTGTGTCAGAACTGCGACACTCCTACAACTGTATAAAATCGTACAGCTTTCATTACTATGGACTGAGAAAGTATGTTTTTCCCCTCTCATTAACATGAATACAAATGTACTTTCTAAGTTTTAAAGTGTGAATCAGCTAAATTAATATTAACATATTTAAAATAGTATACTTGATGAAGAAAATGTAATAAATTTTAGTCACTATTTCTGATAACTGTCCATGTTGCAGCAGAGAATGCAGCTAGGAGATAGCTAGAAAAATGGAGAAGTGTTAGCTTGCCATAAAGCAGAGGTTAAAACATAGAGTAGGAATAGATTGATTGACTCTCAAATAAGAGCAATAGTGATTTTCTATTTAATTGCCTATGTCTCTCTCTCACATTAGAGTTGGTTCTATAAGCACTGAAGTCCAACAAAGCTCTTTTTATGTTTTTTTTTTCCTTATTTAACCACACTGATGTTTTGCAAAGTAGTTCCAGAGGAAAGGTCTTCCACCAGTAGTCTGAAATGAATAATCAGTTGTGATTAATAAATACCAGATTATTGTGCATTATATATGTGGACAGTCATCTTTCTGAGATGTTACAAATGGATACCTTCAGGCAACAAAGAAGTTACAAATCTATAGGCGGCAATTAAAAATAAGCAAATATTCCTGACTGATAAATTGTAATGACAAGATATATCAGAAAGCAAACCTGAATTTAAAACTTTAACAAAACAATGTACAAAAATATGTGACATCAGCAAGATGATTGACTAAGGGTGCCTGGAACTTGTCCTCACGCACACAAAAAAGGACCAAGCAGCAAACAAAAAACTAAAATTTCACTAGAATGTCTAAGGGAGAGTGCTGGAGTACAGCAAGGAAGTATCAGGGTCCCTGTAGAGCATGGGAGCCAAGGATGGAAGCATAGAGAGGAGTGTGATCAAGGCACCCAGCCTCTGTTGCTCCATCTCCCTTGAGGGGTTCAGCTTGGAGCCAGGAGGTGCTTTCCCTTGCAATTGCTGCTGCAGGCACCTACATCCCTTACTACAGGAGAATCCCACAGCCTAATGAGTTCTCACAGTGTTGTGTCTGGATTAGAAGCAGCAGCATCACCTGGGAGCTTACTCAAAATGCAGATACCTAGACTCCACCTCAAATGCACCAAACATCCTTTCATGTAATCCCAATGCTTACTGAAGTCAGAGAACCACCACTTTTCTATATCATTAATTCTAAGAAACTTTTTTTTTTAAATTTATTTATTATTATTATACTTTAAGTCATAGGGTACATGTGCATAACGTGCAGGTTTGTTACATATGTATACTTGTGCCATGTTGGTGTGCTGCACCCATCAACTCGTCAGCACTCATCAACTCGTCATTTACATCAGGTATAACTCCCAATGCAATCCCTCCTCCCTCCCCCCTCCCCATGATAGGCCCCGGTGTGTGATGTTCCCCTTCCCGAGACTTTTCAAAGAGTAATGTTTGGCTATATATTAACCCATGCATTAAAGGACTTTTCTAAGCATGGTGGATATTACCATGTTGCTTATTTATTTGTTTGTTTGGTTAGGTAAACTTTGTATTTAAGTAAAATCTATGTGAAGGAAAAGAGCACAGATTAAATTTTACATTGTGAACACATCTACATAATCACTACCCTGATTAAGACATAGAGCATTATCATTAGCCCAGAAAATCTCCCATTGCTCCTTCTAAATACAATTACTCCCACAGATTAATATTCTGATTTTATCACAACCCCAAATGTTGAACTTTGCAAATCATTTGCCTTGTGTAATTTTGCGTCTGCCTTATATTACTAAACAACATGTTTGTGAGCTGTATCCATGTTATGGAACATGCCAATGGTTCATTGCTTCATGGTAGTACAGTGCATTAACATGACACCATCTACTTATCCATTGCACCAGTACTAGACATGAGAGTCATTTTCACTTTGAGCTCTCATGAATAATAAAACCATGAACATTTCTATATGTATTTTGGTGTATTTGTTTATTTAGTGTCCAGATAACTTTTGTCTTAGTTTGAGTTCTCTCAGAAACAGACCTCAAGAAAAGAATGTGAGTATAAATAGTTTAATCAGGAGGTAATCCTAGGACACCCTGGTAGAGGTTGAAAAGTGAGGAATGGAGAAGAAAGTCAATAAAGGTTGCATCATCAACCAGTAACTACTTTGGGTAGCAAAGTAGTTGCTACCCAAATGATTCCAAGTTATCCCAGTTACAGGGGAAAAGCCATGATAATTATCTACAAATTCCTGTCAATTCAGCCATTGTTGATGATGTTCCTAGAACACTCAATTTATCAGCAATTCTGATGTAAATAATACGTTTACAGGGAATGTTTTGGGTTGATAAAGAATGTAGAAAAATGTCACAGGTATGAAGATAAGAAAATCATCAGTTTACAGTAAATGGAAATGGTGAATTTTTAAGGGAAATTGGTGAGGCACCAAGAATTTCTTTTTTTTTTTTTTTTTTTATATCATAAGATAAATTAATTTACTTTTAACACAAAAGCGTTTTGCATTTTTCTTAAACAATAAAAGTATGTTAACATATTTGTCCGTTGGAATCATCCACTTGCACTGCTGTTGCAAAGATTTTAAAAGTCAGTTTTTTTCCCAAAAGCTTAAAAACTTTTAATTCTTGATAAGTTTTTCTCATTTTAATGACTTTTTTTTTTCTTTTTTTTTTTTTTAATTTATTTATTATTAAACTTCAAGTTGTAGGGTACATGTGCACAACGTGCAGGTTTGCTACATATGTATACTTGTGCCATGTTGGTGTGCTGCACCCATCAACTCGTCATTTACATCAGGTATAACTCCCAATGCAATCCCTCCCCCCTCCCCTCTCCCCATGATAGGCCCCGGTGTGTGATGTTCCCCTTCCCGAGTCCAAGTGATCTCATTGTTCAGTTCCCACCTACGAGTGAGAACATGCGGTGTTTGGTTTTCTGTTCTTGTGATAGTTTGCTAAGAATGATGGTTTCCAGCTGCATCCATGTCCCTACAAAGGACACAAACTCATCCTTTTTTATGGCTGCATAGTATTCCATGGTGTATATGTGCCACATTTTCTTAATCCAATCTGTCACTGATGGACATTTGGGTTGATTCCAAGTCTTTGCTATTGTGAATAGTGCTGCAATAAACATACGTGTGCATGTGTCCTTATAGCAGCATAATTTATAATCCTTTGGGTATATACCCAGTAATGGGATGGCTGGGTCATATGGTACATCTAGTTCTAGATCCTTGAGGAATCGCCATACTGTTTTCCATAATGGTTGAACTAGTTTACACTCCCACCAACAGTGTAAAAGTGTTCCTATTTCTCCACATCCTCTCCAACACCTGTTGTTTCCTGACTTTTTAATGATCGCCATTCTAACTGGTGTGAGATGGTATCTCATTGTGGTTTTGATTTGCATTTCTCTGGCACCAAGAATTTCTAATACAGACATGCACTCTGAGGTTCAGCTGCTGGCTTATCAGACACATATGGGTTCAGCTTTAGTAGACATTGCTAAAGAGTTCTCCAAAATGGAATTATCCATTTCCATTTCCACCAGTATGAGAGTTTTAGTTATTCTACATTCCTGCCAACATTTATATTGTCAGATTTTTATATTTTCATTACCATAATGATTTTTAGACATTCTGATTTATATATACCATTGTAACTTTGAGTTTCCTTGATGAATATTGAAGTTAAGGATCTTTAAATATATGAATTCATCATTTAGATATTATTTTGTGATGTATCCTATGTTACTATCTGAAGATGCATTATTTTACCTTTCATATTTTGGTTATTATCCATCAGGAATTGAGTCTGTGTAGTTCAAAGTAGAGAAAAAAATTTGTGGGCAGGGCATGGTGGCTCATGCTGTAATCCTAGCACTTTGGGAGGCTGAGGTGGGAGGATCACTTGAGGCCAGGAGGTTGAGACTAGCCTGGCCAACAGAGAGAAACTTCGTCTCTACTAAAAATACAAAAATTAGCTGGGTGTGGTGGTGCACACCTTGAATCCAAGCAACTCAGGAGGCCAAGGTGGAAGAATCACTTGAACCCAGGAGGTGGAGGCTGCAGTGAGCTGGAATTGCACTACCGCACTCCAGCCTGGACAGCACAGCAAGACTCTGTCTCAAAAAAACAAACTAATGCTTTTTCCTATGTTGATATGCAATTGATTGAATACCATATATTGAGACGATTATAATTTCCCTCAATGCATTATATAGATATTTTTGTTGTAAAATAGTTGACTCACTGATAATTTTTATTCATTGGTTTTACATAACATATTTATGTGTGGCATTTTATTGTATTTATCTTGCTTGGTTTTCTTAAAACTCATTGAACATATGGCATGACATCTCTTTGATTTGAAAATTGCCATTATTTTCTCCTCAAATATTGCTTTTCTTCATTGTCTCTTTCTTCTTCTTCAACAACAAAACCTGAATAACAAATGGACAAAAATCTTGAAAAGACATTTCTCTAAAGAGGATATATAAATAGTCAATAGGCATTTGAAAAGATGCTTAACAGCACAAATCATCAGAGAAAAGCAAATCAAAACCATAATGAGATATCACCTTATACCCAGCAGGATGGATCCTATCAAGAAAACAAAAATTAGCAGGTGTTGGTGAGGAAGTAGAGTAACTGAATCCTTGTTCACTGTTGGTGGAAATTTAAAATGGTGTAGCTTCTATGGAAAACAGTATGGCAGTTCCTCAAAAAATTTAAAAAATATAATTACCATATAATCTGACAATTCCTCTTCTGGGTTTATACCTCAAAGATTGAAGGCAGGGTCTCAAAAAATATCTGTATACCTATGTTCATGTCAATACTATTCACAATAACCGAAAGGTGGGAACAACCCCACTGTTCATTGGCAAAGGAATGGGTAAATAAAATGTGGTATACACAGTCAATAATGTATTATTCAGCATTCACATGGAAGTAAATTCTGACACATAGTACAACATGGAGAACCTTGAGGACATTATGCTAAGTCAAATGAGCCGGTCACAAAAAGGCAAGTAGTTTCTGATTCCACTTACATGACCTATCTAGATTAGTAAAACTCACAGAAACAGGAAGTACAAGGGTGGTTTCCAGAGAAGGGAGAGCTGAGTCCTGTTGTTTAATGGGTATGAAGTTTCAATTTTGCAATGTGAAAAGGTTCTGGAGACTGGTTACACAACAATGTGAATATAATTAACACTGTTGAACCATGCAATTAAAAATGGTTAATCTGATAAATTTTATGTGTATTTTACCACAATTACAAATTAAACACACACACACACATACATACACATTTATTATCCCTCAAGTGGGTGATAGTCAATAATGCAGAAGCAGCTCAACTGAATGATTATGGCTTTGGGTCTCAAGAGTTTGCAGTCATGCTATAAGCTCAGACTTCAGTCATCCATATGCTTGAGTGGGGATGGAAGATCCATTTGAAAATGACTCACTCACGTGACTGTTGACAGGATACCTCAGTTTCTCACTGACGATTGGTAGAAGGACTTAGTTTCTCACTAGTTGATCTTTTCACAGGGCTGCCTGTACTCATAGCTTGGCACTGATTTTCTCTAGAACAAGAGAGTCGAGCGTGAGACAGAAGCTATGATGTAATTATAACACATCCTGAGAAGTGATCTACCATTACTTCTGTTGGATTATATTGTTCTAACACACCAACCCTCATATATTTTGGGAGATGACTACCCAGGGGTGAGAATACAAGGAGATGAGGATCCTTAGAATTCATCTTGGAGATTGGTTTCTATACCATCAAAAGCTCATTTTTATTTCTTTTTGTTATGGAATAATATATTGTGCTAATCCACTCATCAAAAATATTTATAAAATACAAAAAGCATGTTTGGTATGATTAGAAAGAGACCAAGGAAATCAGGACTTGAGGGGCCAGAATATCTGAAAGAATGGGAATGCTTGAGATGAAACCTACCTTTACCTGCTTTCTTCCTCAGAGTAGTTGCGGATCTGTGGCACTGAACATAGAGGACAAGAGAAAAGCAGTGACAGTTTTTCTGAGCTGAGGGAAAGAAAATTGAAGTTCAGGGTTATATGCGAGACCAAGAGGCAACATATGTTCCTTATTATAATCCTAAACGTTGGAACAGAGAGTAAGATTGTGGATGATGCCTTGAGTCACATATACCTTGTTATCAGGACATATGTTGTCTCTCTTTACCTACATCACTTCTTTTCTTCTGGCATGTGATGAATATTGTTTGCATAAATTTTTGCAGCAGACTGGAAATTATTCTGAGGTTAGAAGGTAAAAGTTTATTAGTTGTAACGGAAGGCAAAGTCCACATACTAACAACGATCCTATTTCATTGTGGTGTCGGCCTTATCTTATGTATTATACTTCATTGGAGGCCTCAAATAGGTGAAATTGATACATGGAAGACTAAGGTAGTTCTGGTCCATACACCATCTTTTTTTCATCTAAAATAAGTAAAATTTTTTGCTATTTCATCAGGGCAACAAATATACATGTACTAGGACATGTATTTCTAACAAATGTACTAGGACTGGATAAGTAAATCAGATCAGCAGGTATTTTCATTCCCCACAGCCATGCAGAGACTTGATTCCTTCCGTGTTCCCTACTCTGTTACCTAAGTTATTGTACTCATTCACATCGAAAAGTAGCTGCCTGAAAAGCTTTTAACTAGCTCAAAGGAAAGATACATACTGCAAAGATGACAGAGAGAGAATACTCAAAATGTTAAAGATTTGGGTATGGAAATGGCTTAGATCACTTTAACTAATATACCAATGGGGAGAGCACAGTCAAATGATAGGACCTAGGAACCTGGGATTGCAGCCTAGATACTTGTGAAAAACTAGCAGTGTCTCCTAAATTAGGTGTGGTAGAGATGCTAGTTGTCTCCCAAAATATTCTTCTATTTTTCTGTGGTAATAGGATCCTGATTTTTTTTTTTTCAGAGCAGGAGGGGAAGTTTATTTAAAAGGACTTTAAAACAGGAAGGAAAGGAAAATTTCCTTGGAAGAGACCCAAGCAGGTGCCTGAAAGTCCCACAGAGAGGGGAAGACAGCTGAAAAAAGGCAGATCCTGACTTTTTGAGTGGGTCTAGGTCCATCCAGAATGGACACCATATTTTCCAGCCTCCTGTGCAGCTAGGTACAGCCATGTAACTAATGCTGGCCAGTGAGACGTGGTTTTTGTGACATATCGCATATCATCTGTGTGCCCTTTACCACACCCTCTTTTTTCCTTCCTTTCTTCTTTCTTGCCTCTACATCAAAATTCTGCTTTCCTTAACTATGAAGTAAAGGCCACAAATGATGGAACAAGAAGATAAAAGAAAGAATCTTTCTGATCCCTCGATGCATTAACCGCCATATCAATCCTCATCCACTTGTTCAGTTTTGTTTTAGAAAAAGTATAAATGTCAATCTTGCTTAAGCCTCTGTTACATTTGGGGTTTCTGTCACCAGCAGCTAAATATAATCCTAAACGATATAATTGGTATTATACTTCTTATGTAAATGACAGACTTAGGCGCAGCGAGGTAAACGATCTCGATTTAGGATATATAAACCCAAGAGAGTGTTGCTCCAAATTCCATGCATTTCCTCCCTGATCTGTTCAGGCAAGATGCAAATAAAAACAAGTAACAATCTCTTTTGGTAACAATGGAAATATATGCATGGCTCTTGAGGGGAGAATTTAAGCAAATTGTTTACTCAAGTCACTGTATGCTGGAACAATTTATGCCATTCTATCATGGCAGTGCTAGCTTTCCCATCCTTAGCAAATCTCATCCAGCTAGCTCAAAGGGAGAGATAAAGAAGAAAGTTAGATCTTTTGAGCTAAACGAAACAGCAGATAAAAGCAAACAGGGAAATGCCATCAGTTCAGAAAATAAACAACATATTTATCCTAGTCTGTACCTTGAATGCCTTAGGAGGGAAGTATACAAATTGAGTTTCTTCTCCCTTTATTTTCTTTGTTGACAATAGATGTTGTGAACATTAAATCTGTCAGAGCGCTTGTGGGGAGATAGGTCAGCTGATCCTTTCCAATGATTGACATCCTCGAGTTTCGGAGAGTTGACTAATGTAGAGATGATCTGGTCTTTTGACCTTCAGGCTGTCATAGAGACAGTCACAGAGTTTGCACAGGTTACAAGTTGCTGACCGAGTCTGATTTTTTCTTCCCCCTTAAGAACTGGAGTTGTGCAACAGATAATGGGGGGAAAATGAAAGTTTAAGCTGCAGTAAAAGACTTTTCTCCTAATAATAACATTAATATTCTTAATGTGTTCTGAAATGCACATTAGGTATGTAGTTACTGTTGTGCTGTGTTATAAAATACTCTCTATTAGAAAATAAAATGATACTGTGACAGGAATTCACTTTGGGAGTGTGGAAAAAGCATAGAAAGATGAAGAAGATGCGTTCCAGATCCAGTTCTGCTACTAACTCACCAGGTGACCTTGGGGAAGGAAATCATCTGAACTTTCTGAATCTCATTTTCCACATCTATAAAATGAGAGCTAAACAACTTTTAAGGGGTCTTTCAACTGTAAAATTAAAAGGAGAAAAATCTGGGATTCTATTATCTCAATTCTGATATAAACTCTTTATTGTGCTAATTTCTGAGAGCAAGAACAACTCTCTATAGAACTACTTTTATCAGTATTTTACCATATGGAGTTGTTTTTGTTTGAGAAGACATGATTTTACACTCATTTTTCTCAATTTCTATAACACCAAGCTAAGTTATAATGACCAGAATGGATTATCATCATATCTGTTAAAAGAAGTTTTCTGTATTTTTTAGGAAGTTGAAAAATATTTATTAGGCAATAGTCATAAGTAATAATTACTACATTTAATATCATAATTATTAATAAGTAATAAGTAATAACTTTATAATCATTTTCTTAAACCTTAGCTATCATATAATTCTGTGTCAACACTAGGAATAATTAGAGAGAGTGTATAATTTTTAAAATGCTTGTGTTTAAGCATGCATTTGTAACTTTTCTCTATTGTAATTTTGTTGTAAATGATTACTATTATTTAGGATCTAAATCATGTTGATAAAGGGAGCAAAATAGCAGCATTGTAATATGTAGGACGCCTACAGTTTTTAGGAATGCACTTTCATTTTGTGACTGTTCTTCTTTCTGATTCTGTAAACAAAGAGGGAAAATAGAAACATTCTCCCAATCTCCCAGGGCCCTGTGACCATGAAGCTTAGTTTGTTAATCTCTGTATTTCTCTTTTTCTCTCTCTCTACTATATATGTAGTTTATTCTACGTGTGTAAAATTATTGAGAATAATTTCACCAAAACAAATGTCTCCATCACTTAAGTTGCAGATATTTGTTTTCTTTTATATTCTATATTTTGGATCTCTTTTCATATTAGCTGCCATAATCTTACAGATAAAGCTGAAGCCTCCTTTAACTCCTTATGTATCTAATTCCCTTCCCTGTCTTCTGAATATAAATCCTATCCTAAAATTGTTACAAATTCCTCACACTTACAAACAATATATACGCTAGCTCTGAAATTTTTTTCATTAACATTATCTTTCTGGATATATCTTTCTAATTATTATTATCTAATGGTAGAGGCTAAGGATTTTACTGAACATCCCATACACCACAGGACCGCCTCCAAAACAAGGAATTATTAGTGTCTAAATACCCCTAAATACTGCTAAGGTTGAGAAACCCTGATTACCCAAAGTAAATATTTTAATTTTATCTTATTAATTTAATTGAAATCCTAAGTTTGTATTGCTAGAGAGAAAAAAGCAGAAACTTCACACTGACTTACTTCTCCCAAGTGGGGAAAAACAGTATCTCTAACTTGTGAAAGAAGAAAAGGTATATGAAAACAGTATTGACAAACACCTCTCCATATATATTGTAGAGAACATATAATCATTCAATATAATCATTGAAGTATAAAAAAATTTCCACTCTCTTGATTTTAGCAAAAAAAAATTGGCATTTCGTATTTAACTTGTTATAAGTATCCATTGTAATCTAACTATCAAACTGTGTCAGTCACTCAACTACTAGAAATAAAATAGGTCCTTCTTAATACTGTGCTTTTTTTCTACATTGTAACATCTGGATGTATAAGAAACTAGACACTAATTTAGAAAAAAAAAAAACAACTTGTTACTTTAACTACTCGTTTTATTTATTTATTTATTGATTGATTGATTGATTGATTGATTGAGACGAAGTGTTGCTCTGTCGCCCAGGCTGGAGTGCAGTGGGGCAATCTTGGCTAACTGCAACCTCCGTCTCCCAGGTTCAAGTGATTCCCCCGCCTTAGTCTCCCGAGTAGCTGGGACTACAAGCGCCCACCACTACACCCGGCTAATGTTTTTGTATTTTAATAGAGATGGGGTTTCACCAGGTTAGCCAGGATGGTCTTGATCTCCTGACCACGTGATCCACCCACCTCGGCCTCCCAAAGTGCTGGGATTACAGGTGTGAGCCACTGCGCCCGGTCTCAAACACATTTAAATTCACCAATTTTATGTGTACAATTCAATGATTTTTAGTAAATTTACTAAGCTGTGCAATCATCAGCATAATCTAGTTTTAGAATATTTCCATAATCCCAGTAAGATCACTCATATTTACTGACAGTTATTCCCTATGCGCTCTCCCTGCCAGCCCCAGACAACTGCTTAGCCTACTTTCTGTCCCTACGGATTTACAATTTTTTAGACGTTCATTATAAATGAAGCCATACGGTATCTAGTCTTCTTGTCTGACTTCTTTTTCAAATACATTTTACATGTTTTTCACAGGAAACTGCAGAAATCTGCTTTTATGATTTTGGTACACGTTTTGGTAGAAGACATTAAGTTTTAGGGTGGGGCTTTTAATTGTAAAGGTTTAATATACTGAGCTAGCATGGAGATCACTGAATAATAATTACAAACTACACAATGAAATTATTTGAGAAAATGTTCTCATTTTGTAGATATGTTTTCTAGAAAATTGTTTTTATTTTCTATTGTTTTTATGTTTTCATTATTGTCTTATTAAAAGTGTTATGCAACCTAAACTCATTCAATACCCAAGATGAATACTCATAATAAGATATAAGTATGTCTGACGCCTTGGCTGTTACACAAAGAAGCACATTTCAATACACCTCACATTTTTTCAGTATATTTCAAAACATTATTGTGAGGACATTTCAAAATATTAATCCTTTCTAAAGTCATGCATGGGGAAAACATGAAATATATCTTCATGGAAATAACATCACATACAGATGTTAGCATACTCTGGTGTTAGACAAAGTATATATTATTTATATTTGTTTTGTTTCAAGTTTAGTCTAACATGATTAGTATTGTCATTTTTCTTAGGTTAAAATAAATGTCGGATCACCAAAACAAAGTTGAAATACACCAAAACATAAAGATTATATACAATCTTACATAGCGTAAGAGATCCTCTTCTCTTTCACAAGAATATTTTCAGGCATCTGAAAAGAAAACATCAAAGATGATCACCCTTGAAGGAAGTTGAGGAGTTTTAAAATCTGTTGCAAAAATCTTCCTATTTTAAATTATTCTTAAGACAAAAACCATATAATTTTGTTCTGCTGTTGAGCATACTAATTCACAGAGAATTTCAAGAATTTTTTTGATTGAGACATTGTATAGTATTGCACTAATACATTTTTACTGATTGTTTTGCTTTTCTTAATTAATTTATAATTTATATGCAACAAGATGTAGCAATATTAAGTGATAAGTTTAATGAGTTGCAGCAATTGCTTATACAGCTGTAATCCACACAAAACAAACATTCACAAGAATCTCATTACCCCAGAAAGTTCTCCCTTGTCCCCCTTTTTGCTTCGTTCTCCTCTACCCAAAACGCAACTGATCTTTGATATTAATGACCATAGATGAGTTTTTCTTGTTTTGGTACTTCATATAAATGAAACAGTACAGTATTTACTCCTTTATCACAAGTTTCTTTCACTCGATATAATATAAATGTTTCTCAAATTTCATATAATTTGTATATTTATACATTCATATACAGTTTTTGCTATTTTGATTGTTTTTATTAAGTACTATAAACACATAAAATTTGTTTATTGATTATTAGTTGGTGGGTATTTGGGCTTTTTCAAGGCATAGTTATTATGAATAAAGTTATGATGAATATTTTTGTATATGTCTGTGGATATCTATTTTCAATCCTCTTAGATAAATACCAAGGAGTGTAATTTGGGTCACAGTTCACCAAAATGATTATAACAATGGAAACATCAATTGTCAGTATGTGAAAGTATCAGTTGCTATACATCCTGTCAATATTTAAATCTGCCAGTGTTTTTTAAATTTTAGCTATCTGTATGGGTGTGAAATATTACCAAATTGAGGACTAAATTATTACTTCTTTAATGAAAAAAATATGTTTTCTGTTGTAGAAAGTCCAACCAGTCAAAACCATTGCCCTCTTTCCCTTTTTAAAAATGTTTTATCCTTTTTATTGTTGACTTCTAAGGGGCTTTTAAATGTCTAAATATGTATTTTTTCCAGTCTGTGGTTTACCTATTCATTTTGTCAAATATGCTTCCTGACAAAATTTTTCAATTTTGTTGAAACTCGGTTTATCATTTTTTGCTTTCTTGATTACTATTTTTTTCTGACTTATCTAAGCAAGTTTTGTCCCAATGAAGAATTAATTATATACTTCTATATTTTCTTTTAGATGCTTTATGCTTTTGTTTTACATTGAGGTCTATCATTCATCAGAAACTAATTTTTATGTATAAAATGAGGTAAGGCTGAAGGTTTATTTTTCCGTAATTTTCAAATCCAATTATTCCATCTGCATTTGTTATTATTTTTGCGAAGCCTTACTGCTGTTTTCCATAATGGCTGCGCCAATTTACAACCCCTCCAATAATGGAGTAGAAGTGCTTTCACCTGCCTCCACAACATTTAGAGAGCCTTCTCTAAATGCTGTTTCCACAATATATCACCAAAGAATAATAGAGTTGTAGCATTTTCTGTAATTGATTTATGTTAAACTGATTAAGCACTACTAACCTCTAATTATTGTCCAGATTTTTCAAAGAGTAGCACATTGGGTTATTATATATAAAGGAGTCATGTATTTCTGTGGCATAATTTCTGTTTCACATAATTAAAAAATCAATTATGTTGAACTCATACCTTATCATCCTCTAACATTTTTTATTTGTCTATACCTATTTCTAGTAACAATCTTGAAAGAGTTATGTGCCCTTTGTCTTTATTATCAATTATCCCATTCTAAATATGTTTCATACCCAGCACTCCACAATGCATACTTTTCACTTACCTGTATGTGGCCAAACCACTAATCATATCAATTTCCTTATCATATCAATTTCCTTATTTTTTGACCTTTCTGAAGCACTCAAAGTAAATGACCTTTTTTTTTCCATTAAAAGCATGAGATTCAGAGATGAAAATTATAGTTTAGGAAGAAGAAAAAGAAGACAAAACTGGGTTAAAACGAACAAGGAAGATGCATTAGTGTATCTCTCTTTATCCTCCTCACACTGGGACAGTTGGTCCAAAGGAAATGTGTACAGCTCAAGTGGTGGATATGGAACTTGAGTTGACTGCAGAGGAATTAGGGAAAACCAACATTTTAGTTAGTGCAAGGTGATAAATGAAACGTTCTGAAAACTGGTTGAAGATATAGGGCAAGTTTAAGATGACAGATACAGTATATCAACTGAAATCATTCTGATAAGTCACCTAAAATTTTGTGCTTTTGTTTCTCATTCTACAAAATGGAGATAATAATCACTTACTTTTTTCCTCATGGCTGTTTTGGGGGAAGAGCCTTGAACTAATGGATATGAAGGTATTTTGTAAATTTTGAATCCGTATATAATTATTGGTGTTAATATTAACTTATTAATGTAACCTAATTAACATGCTACAGATATGATTTCTATATTTTCAAATTTTATAAGCCAAAATGTATGCATGTGTGTTTATTATGTGTGTGTATTAATTAACTATTGACATACATTCATTGAATTATTATTTTTCAGGTTAAAAAGATTTACTTATGATCTCTAAAATTTTTTGTAAAGGAAAAATTGTGAAAAGGACATGAAGGACAGTCTTAAAACTGAATACATTTAGCTTTATGAAAAACTCCTTACATTTTCATATTTTTCCCCATTCTTCTCTGACGAGTGAAGTCTTCATTATGCAGCATGAGATGAAAAATCAATGTTTAGAAACTACTGATTTAGAAGCTGCCTTTCAGAGGTATAACATTTTTATTGCTTCAGGTAATAAAATCACTGAAGATTGTTTTGTAAATTCAGAAAACACCGAAAGTACCTTAGCCATAACCTCTTGAATGCCATACACACTAAAAGTTGAATGCAGCCCTAGTATAAAATTATGACTTTGAATACTGGTTTGTTGGGTCAATTGAAATATTGTGAAAACATTATGTGAAAATATTCAGCGTATCAAAACATATACTTCTGCTTCTATAGCAAATTTTAAAAAAAGAAAAATCTGCTAAGATTTATTAGGCTGGTGCAAAAGTAATTGCATTATTTTTGCCATTTTTTTAATGGCAGGAAACACAATTACTTTTGCAACAGCCTAATACATTTGGCTGTGTACCTGACTTGTCCAGTAAATTATGAGCTTTTGGGAAAGCAGGACCACAGCAATTAGAACATTGCTTTTTTTTTTTTTTATTTTGTAAACACATATTAGGTTTGATAAGTGCTATGAGTCCAACATAACATTTAGGATCAAGTACAGATAATTTAAAATGGTATGGTAAGCTGAATAATGAACCCCCAAATATATCCACATAATCATCTCTGGAATTTGGGAATGCTACCCTGTGTGGTACAAGGGACTTAGCAGATTTGATTAAATTAAGGATATTGAGATGAGGAGATGCTCCCAGATTTTAGAGATCGGCCCAGTATAATCACAGTGATCCTCACAGAAGAATGTAGGAGAAGCCAGAGGAGAAGCCAATGTTATGATGGAAGCCATAACTGGAATGATGCAATCTGAAGATGGAGGAAGACATTAGGAACCAAAGGATACAGATGATCATTAGACATAGGCAAGAAGGTTGAGCGCGGTGGTTCACACCTGTAATCCCAGCACTTTAGGAGGCAGAGGCGAGTGGATCATGAGGTCAGGAGATCAAGACCATCCTGATCAACATGGTGAAACCCCGTCTCTACTAAAATAACAAAAATTAGCCAGGTGTGGTGGTGTGTGCCTGTAGTCCCAGCTACTCAGGAGGTTGAGGCAGGAGAATCGCTTGAACCCAGGAGGCGGAGGTTGCAGTGAGCACAACTGCACTCCAGCCTGTGTGACGGAGCAAGACTCCATCTCAAAAAAAAAAAAAAAAAAAAAAAAAAAAAAAAAAAAAAAAAAAAAAAGAAAAGAAAAGAAAAAAGCAAGAGAAATGAGTTTTCTCTGCAAAGCCTCAGAAGGAACCGGCCCTGCCAACTCCATGACTTTGGCCCAGTGAAAATAACTTTAGACCTCTAACCTCCACAACCATAAGAGGATATATTTGTGTTGTTTTACATCACTATGATGTGATAGTTTATTATTGTAACAACAGGAAGCTAGGACAAGTAGTAAGTAGTATTCAACCTCTTTTAAAATTAAAGCCTAGGCTACTTGCAAATGATGACACAATTGGAATCTGTTGCATTTTTCTGTACACACCAAGCATTACAGAACATTTAAAAGCCAGCTTCTACTACAGGGTTATGGCTCAGGGATTAATAAGGATTGCTTTTCTATTCACCTTCTTGTTTTATTATTATTTTCAATTTCCTGGAAGACATTATATCCTATTAAAGGTTTAAATGTATAAGATATGCTTAAATGCACCAAATAGGTTTATAATAGAAAGTTCTTATAATCAGACTTTGATGATCTGAATGTCTATGTCCCCTGAAAATGCATATGTTGAAAAACTACCTTCCAAAGTTATGGTATTAGGTGGAGCCTTTGGTAGGTGCATACTTCATGAGGTCAGAGACTACGTGAGTGAGAATTGTGCCCCTTATAAAACAGACCAAGAAGAAGACCCCTCACCCTTTCCACCCTGTGAGGGTACAGTGAAAAGATGGCCTACCGGTAAGTGGACTATCACCAGATACCGAATTTGCTTGGACTTCCCAGCCTCTATAACTGTGACACAAATTTCTGTTGTTTAGAAGCCACCCAGTTTATGATATTTTGTCACAGCATCATGAAATGGCAAAGACTGAAAATGGAAAGCCCACATAGAATGGAAAGTTAAAGGAAAGGCATTTTTTTTTCTCCGTGTTTAAGCCAAGACATCCATCTTCTCCTGACATTGGGTATCAGTGCTCCACCAGACTGAGACTTACACCGTGGCCCATCTCTTGCTCTCATGCCCCACATTTTAATTTCCCTTCTCGGATTTTCAGACATTGGCTTTCCTGGTTCTCCAGCTTGCAGAGCTAGCTTGCAATTGCAATGCAATTAAGTGCATTGTTTTCAAGAGAAAGAAACTTTGTATTAGTAGGTCAAAGAAAATGTGGCCGGGCACGGTGACTCATGCATGTAATCCCAGCACTTTAGGAGGCTGAGGCAGGTAACCTGACCAATATAGTGAAACCCCATCTCTACTAAATATACAAAAATTAGCCAGGTGTGGTGGCGTGCACCTGTAGTCCCAGCTACTCAGGAGGCCAAGACAGGAGAATTGCTTGAACCCAGCAGGCAGAGGTTACAGTGGGCTGAGATCATGCCATTGCACTGCAGCCTGAGTGACAGAGTGAGACTCTGTCTCAAAAAAGAAAAAAAATAAATAAAAGAAAGAAATGTAATTGGTAGGATATGAGGTGGCTCACAGAGTTTAAATAAAATAATAAAGTGCTATCTTTGGATAGACCATATCAATCCAGGTGCATAAGCTAAATGTTTATCTCTTCAGGAGATAAGTCAGCTCTGGGGTATTTAAAACAAAAGCAATGACATTTCTCATTAAATTTGACATTCAAGTTTCCAAACTCAAGAGTAATACAGAGAGCATAATTTAACTAGTTTGAGCCATATGCTTTCTCTTCAGCTAGCAGAAAGCTAGATCCTTTGATTGATGGACCCAGGAAACACAAAGCACAGTGATGGAGAAGTAATTCCTCAAACAGAACTGGAAGGTGTTCTTACTAGAAGAAAATGAGAATGAATGCTCAGCAGTCAACACAAGTCAGTCAGTAAATAAATAAACACACGTGCATGCATACAAAATACTATTGTCAGTGCTATGGAAACCTTCCCTCTTAAGAATGATCAGTTACACAATTATACATTTATATTTTACAGATATCAGTTCGTAGTTGTTCGGAATAGGGCCAGGTAGCACCTAAGAAATGGCATGCGTTATAAATAGTTGCTAATAATTAAGCAATGAACTTAAGGGTAGTGGCTGTTCATGACCTCCATAACTACACACATTCTCCCTTTTAATTGTTGTGCCTCAGTGCATATGTAATAGATAATCTTGATTATAATCTCCATTTTTATGACAATTAATTAATTTTGGACAGCCATGATTCACTTTAGAGGAATATGTTTATTAAGGCATTAATACATCCTGGCATTAGTGTGATGCTCCAGGAATGTTGGGAGGGCAACATTTTACACTGGGAAAACATACAGCAGAGCAGGTAAACCAAAGCCTGGGTAACCATGATGTTAACCTTTAATGGATGTAAATCACTTACAGAAGATATTAAGGAGTAAAAAGAAACAAAAAATAATGACAACTACAGCGGCCTAATTTACTCAAATATACAAAAGGGTAGAAACTTGAACAAAGTTTGTAAATCCTTAAAAGATTAAACAAAGTGTTGGCCACTATTTTTAAGGCTTGAAGAGTGAAGTCACAATACCCTTACAGATGAAAGTAAAATTAAAGCTAACACTATGGTATAGCGACTACTTACATACCATTTCCTTGTATTAGGCTTTGTAAGTAATCTAGAGACTCTCAGTGTTTACTAAGGTTTTCTTCTTTTAGAGGCGGGCCCAATGTAATCAATCACAATGGAATGACACAGTGTAATCACAATGTAATCACAAAGGAATGACCTTGTCATTGTCCAATCAAAGCAAGTAAAGCTGACAAAACCAAAAGCTGCCTTTGAAATCAGTTTGGAAATACCTCTTACGCAGATCATGCTGATTACCAAAAAGAAACACACTAATAACAATACAGGCAGTGTTGGGTTTGGCTGTGTCCCCACCAAAATCTCAACTTGAATTGTATCTCCCAGAATTCCCATGTGTTGAGGAAAGGACACAGGGGAAGATAATTGAATCACATGGGCTGGTCTTTCCGGTACTACTCTTGCGATAGTGAATAAGTCTCACAAGATCTGATGGATTTATCAGGGGTTTCCACTTTGGCTTCTTCTTCATCTTCTCTTGCCACAGCCATGTAAGAAGTGCCTTTCTCCTCCTACCATGATTCTGAGGCCTCCCCAGTCATGTGGAACTGTAAGTTCAATTAAACCTGTTTTTCTTCCCAGTCTCAAGTATGTCTTTATCAGCAATGTGAAAACAGACTAATACAGGCAGTAATTCAGACAGGTAATATTTTTATCGATCTTCCATGCAACACAATAATTTAGCATTTGTAATTAACAACAGATAGAATACTCTTTTCTATAATGGGGTAAATAGATTCTGTTTTACATGAGAGAAAATTAAATAATCTGAACTTTATAACTCTCAATTTTAGTTTAGACATTTTCCATTCAAAAATATCCTCTAGATTAGAAATGATTTAAATACATATGGTATAAATTAAGAATGATAACACAGGTATTATTCAGTCATATTTGGAATTACGGCACTTTTGTGTGCAGGGGAGATTAAAGCTAAGAGACCAGAAAGTACAGAATGGGAAGGATTGTAGTCTGGAAGAAATTCGCTCTGTGTCAGATTTTATATCAATGAAATAAATAATCTCCTGTGCTGTTCAAGCCATAGACATGCATACACACATACAGACACAACTGTGTAACAAATCTAGAACAGGTCACATGAGAGACGAAACCCATGGAGAAATCAGTATTAAAGCTTGTTGAGTCCTTTGTCCTATAATCAGAGGTCTACATTCTTCTTCTGAGAGATAAGCATGTACATTTAGTTTTCGGAACTTCTTCTTCAGTGTATTGTGTCTATGTACATGTACATTTTTCCATGTAAACACTTTAAAAATACTAATTTGTGTTCTATCTAGACTGGCATCCAATCTATATACAGTCATCCCTCAGTATTCATGTTTGGGGGATTGGTTTTAGGAACTCCCAATCCCTACAGATACCCAAATCTGTGGGTGCTCAAGTCCCTTCTGTAAAATTGTATTTTCATAAAACCTATGCATATTCTCCCATATACTTTAAATGATTTCTAGATTACTTTTAATGCCGAATGCAATGTAAACGCTATGTAAGTAGTTATTGTACTGAAGTGTTCAGGGCAGAATGACCAAAAACAAGTCCATATATGTTTAGTACAGATGCAGCATCCTGTCCTAGACCTAACTACACTTTCAATCTAAGGTTGGTTGAATCCACAAATGTGGAACCCATGAATTCAGAGGGGTTGACAATGTAATCTAATAATTTATTTTTAGGTTCAAACCAAAAATGTTTGAGTGTCAGATATTATGTGAAGCAGACTAGAGACAAAGGAGCACGGAAATGCAGTCTCCACTTCTCAGGCTCATGTGAAAATACACTTAATGGACAAAACAAATGATATCAAAACAAACATGGGTGTTGGCCAGGAAATGAAGCATAGAGAATACAGAACATTTTCTGAATCAAGGGTTGGCAAACTTTTACTATCTGCTAGAGAATATATATATACGTGTGTGTGTGTATGTGTGTGTGTGTGTGTATATATATATATATATTATACTTTAAGTTCTAGGGTACATGTGCACAACGTGCAGTTTCGTTACGTATGCATACATGTGCCATGTTTGTTTGCTGCATCCATTAACTCGTCATTTACATTAGGTATTTGGAGAAATACCTAAAGTAAAAATATTTTAAGCTTTGTGGGCCATGCAGTTTTTGGTCACAACTATTCAACTCTGCTGTTGTAGTACGAAAATAGCCATGAGCAATGCTTAAGTGAATAGGCATGGCTGTGTTCCAATCAAACTTTATTTAGGAAACTTTGTGGTGGGGGTGATGGCAAATTTGACCCACTGGCCATACTTGGCTGAATCTTTATCTAGATCTTGAAAAACAAGATGGAACTAAACAACTTTAGAAATGTATAAATATTGTATCAAGCAGAAGGAACAGAATAGTCAAAGCATGAAGCCTTGTGAGGTATCTGAGCAGTTTGAAAAGTGATTTGAGCATCTATACCTGTGTTGTATAGCTAAATTAAGTGATTGCATATGTAATCAATACAGCAACTCTATTCTTACTGGTGAGAAAAAAGTCCATAATAATGTGGGGAAAATAATATTCAAATATGCAAATACAAATTTGACTTTAAAACCCTGCTCTTTGCACTGTACCTCGTTTCTTTAGTCTGAGAAACATACTTGTTAAATACTGAATACTTGGTAATTACAGGTCTCCACCTTTTATATGGAAATTACATGGAATGGATCTAAAAGTAATGACCATGTATGGTGAGCTCCCCTTCTTTAAAATGCTGAGGAATAAGAAATAAACAAATTTACTTATAAGTGCATGGTTAGTATTATGTAATTAATTTGCCCTGAAACACCAGTTAATTATGAATTACAGGTTGCCAAACGGACTGAATTTGAAATAGATTCACTTTTTAATTTTCTTTTGCTTAATGTTGTAGGGCAGATTCTGCTTTCATTCACCCACCATTGGCTACAAGTGGAAATAACTCCATTTCCTTTAACACTTTCCCATTGTAATGGCACACAAACATATGTTCTTGTTGGACTCTCAATTAATTATGACAGAAACTGTGAAGCACCCTATGTGCTTCTTCTGGAATTTTGAAATGCTATCAATCATTTTTGCATGTTGCCTTGGGAAAATCAGTGATGCTGTATTTAGGCTAAGAGATGGGAAAGTTATTAGACATCTGTGTTAAAAACAAATAGGCAAAATCACCATTGAGAGTCTTCAAATTGAAGTCACTGCAAACATACAAAATGGGATCAAGGAGTGACTTCTAAACATTTGTCATTCATATGCATAAAGATTTCAGAAAATGAATTATCCACATCAAAACTGAAATCTGGAGCTCGGCTATACTTCATTAGGTTTATTAACTGTGACGCCAACAGCTTAATATAAATTATTCTCCTATGAGTACCCAAGAAGAGAACTAAACACTTTTTTAGAAGATGAAAAAAAAAAAGATTGCATGGTTTTCAGTGTTATGATTATTCATGAGCCCACATATATTTGGTGCTGTTGAATCATCTCTAATTAGTTTGGATGTTACAATAAATACCATTGATCATTCCATCATGTAAAAGCCTTCTCTCTACATAGAGTGATAGAACAGGAAGACCTACAAGATTAATTCATCCTCCACTTTCATTTTTCACAGAAGGAAACTGAAGAACACAGAGGGGTCACATAGCTAGTTAAAAACAGAGATGATACTGCTAAATCTTAGTGTTCTTTACACATTACCGTATTTCTTTGCTTGTCTTTCTTTGGAACGGTATTCCGAACTTGAATATGTACTGATCTGGCAGGTAAGTTTGATTTCATAGCTCTGTTAGTGTGTTTCTTAATTTTCTATTTTTTAAAACAAATTAACCTACTTTAATTTATTCTTAATATGTGATATTCTCTCTGCTTCCCCGCAAAGATGGTGGCTAAGTCCCTGCTTTATCTGATCAAATTAGACATGGAATGGACATTGCACATGTGTATAGCATCAATATTCCAACCTTGATGAAAAGCAGTCATATCTAGATATTTCATTGGAAATTGAGTCTACTGCCTAAATCAAATACATACAATGATCTGTTATTCTTTGCCTGGTCAGCAACCTCCCGTTTGCTGCTGAAATGAATTCACACTTTTAAAATTAATAAAATAGTTTAGTCCACTTTTCCATTAGTTTTTCTCCTTTTCCCCCATTTACCAGCAACTACTCACTCTTCTTGTCCTGCCTTTAAGTTGATTTCTCCATTTATATTATTCTTAACTTTAATAGTAGTTATGCCAGTATGAATGAGGCACATTTAAGCCTGGATTTCAAATTTCACCCATGGTGCTTGCTACTCAACCCGACATGCATTTGTTGGGGACTCAGGAGATTTACAACTTAGTAAAATGAATTATAATAAGCAAGAAAATAACTGCAGCTTTCATGAGTTCTCTCTCTTTCTCTCTCTCTCTCTCTCTCTCTCTCTCTCTCTCTCTCTCTCTCTCTCTCTCTCTCTCTTTCTTTCTTCTATCTCGCTCTGCAGTAGGGCGATCTCGGCTCACTGAAAGCTCCGCCTCCCGGGTTCACGCCATTCTCCTGCCTGAGCCTCCGGAGTAGCTGGGACTACAGACGCCCACCACCAAGCCCGGCTAATTTTTTGTATTTTTAGTAGAGATGGGGTTTCACTGGGTTAGCCAGGATGGTCTCTATCGCCTGACCTCGTGATCTGCCCTCCTCGGCCTCCCAAAGTGCTGGGATTACAGGCGTGAGCATCTGTCCTCTTTCTTACAAAGATTATTGTCTTCAGCTGGGAGGAACTAGAAGGTAACTTAATGACCATGCAAAATAAAGACAATTTTAGAATCTCCATCTTTAATGCCAGTATCCTATGGGCAGTTTGAAAACTGTCATTTCCCCCAGTAAATTTATTCTTAAAATATTTTCTACTTTTAAACTATATATTTTTTGAGAGTAAAAATAGAGTCCCATTTATTTTTCTGTTTTTTGTTTGTTTGTTTGTTTAAATAATACTGTGGTAAAGAGTATTAATATTAGAGATCATAAATGTCTTGTTAAAAAGCTCAACATGATCAGGTATAATCAGAAAACAATCTTAGTATTTTCCACCTCTTTCTTCAAATGTATCTTGTCAGATATTCTTTGCCATTTCCTGGAAAATACATTAAATATAGTTGTTAGCTTTTAGTGACACAAGTCCCACAGTTTTCACGTTATTACCGTTTTATTTTCAATTATTAAAATGAAGTTTCTATTCTCCTTGTGAATTTAAAACTTTTTCCAGCCTCACCAGCTCACATCTGACCAGCAGTGAGGAATGTGAGATGGTCTGTTCTGCCTCCTTTTTCAAATTTCCTTTTACTCTGCTAGATCATCCAACCTGTCTCTCTCTCTGACTCTCTATCTCTCTGTCACACACACACACACACACACACATACACACACACTTCATTTATTCTTCCAATCATGCTCCATATTGTTCTTCCCCACAACCCATTTAGAGCTCAGCCAGAAGTGATCTTTAACCACAATCACTTAGATTCCTTCTAGCATCATTCTGAAAGCTATTTCTTATGGTTTCTGTTTAAGCCCTTGATGTAGGCTCAAACATTCCCTCACTGATCTATTTTCTTTCTATCTCTACCTTCATGTATTTGAACTCGTAAATTCTTTCTTCTATGTATTTTTAGCCCATTTCCATGTAGTTTCCAGAATGTGTAATATTTATTTTAATGGGAAAAAATCTCATGGAATTGCAGACCCATTGTCATTCTTGTACAATGGTTGTTTCTAATCATATCAACATAGCAATAGCGTGGAAGGATGGAAATCAGCAAAATTAAAATCAGGAACCAAAATTGAATGCCAGAAATATCACCATTCTAAGACTTCTACAACACATTGATGCATTTGATCTATAAATTTTCCTGATGAAAACAGACCAGAAAGGCACATTTTAAAAACTTGCACAATTCTGATTCCAGAAGATTTTATTACTGTCATTATGTATGTGTCTATGTATATATATACATACATATATGTATGTGTGTATGTATATGTATATATGTGTTCATGTATATATACATGTATATATGTGTGTGAACATACATGTATGTGCACATGCATGTGTATATATGTATGTGTATATATACATGTATATATGGATATGTATCATATGTATATGTGTGTGCATAAAATAAATATATGCATATGCAGATATGTGTGTACACATATACATATATTCATATGTATAGATGCGTGTACATCTATACATACATATGTGTGTATGTATGTGTGTGTATATATGTGTATATATACATTGTGGAATGTATATGCATACAGTATTGTGCATTCTGGAAATTATATATACATATACACACACATACACATATACATACATATGTATATGTATATATAGATGTACACACATCTATATGTACACATACATATATACTGAAGAAGAAATATTGAAGAAATATATAATGAAGAAATATTGATTTTTACCAAGCTCTTGGAAGAGTTCCCAAACATAAAGCTTTTGAATGACTCTAAAAGACTTTCCAAATCATTGTCCATCCTTTAAAACATTGATTATAGTTTCTTTTTAAAATAAGATAATTGAATTGTTTGTTTTTAGAAAGTTTGCAAGGAGAGGTTTTCAATATCATCAATTCTTTTGCATCCAGCCTGCTATTCTGAAAACATCCACTGAGTACATACCAAGAGTTAGCTGTGGAGATGCACAGTCGAACAAACAAAAACTTAAGTTCCTGTCAATATGGAGCTTATTTTTCTGGTGAAGAATAAAGATGTTAAATAAGTAATTGCATGAAAATTTGGTTAGTGTTATGATCTGATGAGTACAGACTATTGTGCAAGCACCTTTTAGTTTACCATGTCTAGTAATTAAATACCATATAACAGTCAAATATAACAAACAAACAGATGCTATCTTCTTTATTTTGCCTGGAATGCACTGGATGGTTCCTTTTTGACAGCTTTCAGCTGCAATATCAAATCTTCAGAAGAGATTTTTCCTTAAAAAAAATCATCATCTAGTCCTTTCATACCTCCACCATATTTTAATTGTCTGTATAGTTTTCTTGCTTCTTTATTTACTTACTCATTATCTGTATTTCTGTCTGAGTGTTTACTACTTATTTCCAAAGTCTAGACCAGGATTAGGCACATAATAGTTATTCAATATTTGTAGATTAATTGAATAATAATGATATATAAATATATCCACTTGCACATAAGTCTTGTTAGTAATTTGTTAAAAACATTGATTCACTGATATGGTTTTCATAACCTTTAAAAAACTAGCCACCTTTTCTCTTTAACTGTTAGTAATATTTCATTGTCTGTATGTACCACATTTGCTTTATTCATTCATCCATTGATAGACATTTAGGTTACTTTCAAGGCTTGGATGTTGTAAATAATGTTGCAAAAAAGAAAACAAGAGACTGCAAATATCTCTTCAAAATACTGATTTCAAAACAAAAGAAATCTTACCATCTGCAATAACATGGAAGAACTTGGAGGGCATTTTGCTAAGTGAAAGAAGGCAGGAATGGAAAAGGGCAAATACTACATGATATTACTTATGTGATGACTCTGAAGCAGTCAAACTCAGAGGAGCAGGGAGTGGAATGGTGGTTGCCATGAGATGGGGGAAGGGAAAATGGGGAAGTATTAGTCAAATAGTATAAAGTTTCAGTTTTACAAGAAGAGTAGGTCCTAAAATACCTACTGTACAACGTAGTGCTTATGGTTATCTATGTTGTATTGTATACTTGGAAATATGCTAGGAGGTTGTATCTCATGTTACATGTTATCACAGATAAATAATAATCATCATGATAAACAGACGGGGAAGGAAACTTTTGGAAGCAAAAAGATAGGTTGTGTATACATAGAACGTGGTGATGGTTTCATGGATGTATATTTATCTCCAAAACTCATCAAGTTATATACATGAAATATGTAAAACTTCTTGTGTGTCAGTAATAGCACAATACAGTGGTTTAGAAAATAAAACAAAGCAGAAAATAGCCACTCCAAAATCTATTACCAGGTTCAAGGTAATAGGCCTTTGCTTTTTTGCTTGCCAAGCACTCATTCAGCCTTTCTTTGGTAATACCACCACGTTTTTTCCCTTGGGAAATGACATCTTGTGTGATGTAAGTTAAGTTATTTTCATTGAGAACCAGCCTGAAAATGAAGCCAACACATAGAAAAGCAAAAGTACAATAAAGTTTCCTGATATAAGTGTTTTAGTACCTAGATTGAGTTCTAAGCTAGACTTTCCCTATGGACTACATTGTATCAGCCAATTTATACAGGGTTTGTGTCATTTGAAAATAAAAGACTCATTTCTAATAATCTATTATTTTGTTGACTGATGTGTCTTAATGCCTATGAACTTAAAATTCCATCTGTTTCTTCGTTAACATCGCCATCATGTATTCTATTTTTACTCACAATGTTTGTGTGCTTATTTCTGCTCACTCAAAACTTACACTTAAATATGCTCTATCATGGCCTCTCTAGTATAATTTCTCATCATGACTTTCCAGCTTTAACTCTCCTACTAATTACCTCAGTTTCTACTGTTGTATTTCTATATAATATAATATATATACCATGAGAATGGTAATCAGGTGGCCACCACATGTTTTGTTTCCTAGAAGGGTTGTAGATTAGGTGTATAACCTATTGATTCACTGTATTTGGGTGAAGTAACTATACTTCGCTTTTCTACTAAGGGGATGGACAGAATAGATTTACGATATTATATAAAATTTAGCTACCTAAAGGGATATTGGACAGAAAGTTCCTTATAAGGACAATGAGCATGGTAGGCAATACTATATTCAGGGTTAATTTTGGTACATGGATTGAACATAGTAGATGCTCAATTAACGATTACTATTTATGGTTGTCTGTGCTTGTTATAAGAGGTGAACCTTTAGCTTTTACTGGGAAGTATATAAATAAACAAGGTGATGGTACAGAGGTTTCCTTGCTGCTTTTTACTAGAGTCGATGCATTGTTCAAAGTGAATAACCAGTGATATAACCAAAATCACTGTGTTTAACCCAGATTTTCCTTACTCTCAGACCCAAATTCTCACTATTATCCTTCTGCTAGTAGGTATATGGTCAAGACTGTAGAGGAGTTAAAAGAAGTCATCAATTCACTAATAGGAAACCCTACATTTGCTGGACCACCCTTCCATGATAATAATGCGCATAAAGAATTTCCATATGTATCAGCTAATCTGATTTAACATTTCAAAGTTTTGAAATTTTTGTTTCATCCCTTATTTAATACCTGAGAGAATTTTATTTTACAGAATTTCTATGATTTTTAAGTCCATATCTTACAGTATGGCTAATCTACTCTGCTTGTATACTCTTCTTGTTGAAAACATAAACTAAGCAAAATCTCAATGCCTATGTCAGGGATTCTAGGCATGATCCTTCTTTAGTTCATTACCTATAACAGGTAACTGATGACTGACACTGATACAGTTTTTCCTGGATGCCATCATAAAATATACTGTTTTTCACTTTAATATTCAGACTTCTGAATGCAGTAGGAATTATAAAGTCACTAATTTTCACAGCCTGGAAAATATTTTTATTAGTCATCAATTAATCATTATAAAGTATTAGTTGATCCTCTAGGATATATTGCTGTTCTGATTTATAAAATTTTAAGAATATGTTATATAGCTGGAGGTAAAAGAGGGCTAAATTATAACTCAAATGCCAAGTAGACACTTCAGACTTTCCTTGCAAAATGAAGTTATGTCTCCTTATATTTATTACTGACAGCTTTATTTTATGATAGAGTTGAATCACCTAATAGACATCAATCATTTGTTCCTTACTGATGGGAAGAGAGCCTTTCTTATGTCTAACAGCCAATTCCTTGCATGGCATTTTGCAAAGGGCGATAAAAGCAGTAATTGTCCTATTCAAATAGTGAAACACCAAATTTCACTGTAATCTCTAGTATTCTTGAAAGTGCTTCTATGACAGAAGCATGAATAATAAACGTATTTAGATTTGTGAGAAAGATAAATACATGAGGATTAGTGGCTTAAAGATGTAAAATAATAAATACATTGCTAGATAGACTCGGCCCCTGAACCAGACGATACAGACACATTTGGTAAGTTATACAGAACCATGTGAAGCAACCATTTTCCTTCAGCTATTTAGCCCTAAGTGGCTTCAAATAAAAGAGCAATTCCTAACATTTGTTAACCCAAGAGGGTATGTAATCAGAGAGATACAATGTAAAAGAAGTCACATTTGCTCCCAAGGGTACATGCAGGTTCTCAGGTGGCAGAAGAGAGAATTTCTGTCCACATAGAAATAAACTTGACTTTTCAGTATGTAGAATGAATGATAGATAAATTCTATAGAGAGACATATAAATTAAGAAAGAAAGAAAGAACAAGAAAGAAAAGAAAAGAAAGAGAAAGGAAGGAAGGATGGAGGGAATGAAGGAAGGAAGGAAGGAAAAGAGAAAGAAAGAAGAGAAAGAGAGGAAGGAAGAAAAAGAGGAAAGAAGAAAGAAAAGAAAAAGAAAGAAAGAAAGAAAGAGGAAGAAAAGAAAGAGAAAGGAAGGAAGGATGGAAGGAAGGAAGGAAAAGAAAAAGAAGAGAAAGAAAGGAAGGAAGAAAAAGAGGAAAGAAGAAAGAAAAAGAAAGAGAAAGAGAGAAAGGAAGGAAGGAAAAAAGGAAGGAAGGAAAGGAAAGAAGGAAGGAAGAAAGAAAGAAGGGAAAGAAAGAAGTAAAGAAGGAAAGAAAAGAAAGAAGGAAAGAAAGGAAGGAAGGAAGGAGAAAGAAAGAGAAAGAAAGAGAAAGAAAGAAAGAAAGAAAAGAAAGAAAGAAAAGAAAGAAAAAGAAAGAAAGAAAGAAAGAAAGAAAGAAAGAAAGAAAGAAAGAAAGAAAGAAAGAAAGAAAGAAAGAAAGAAAGAAAGAAAGAAAGAAAGAAAGAAAAGAAAAGAAAAGAAAAGAGAGAGAAAAGAAAGAAAGAAAACCTGTAAGGGTGTGCTTACTTTCCTAGCACATGTGAAGAGAAGAGAGCACAGAGAAAGGCATAGTTTCTTTCATGTTTAAGACCTTTAAAAAGTAGAGTGACCCTACCTTCCAGCAAACATGGCCTCTGAATAACAGAAGCTCACGTTCTGTCCTTAAGTGATGATACAGAGGGAGGTGGAGACAGTGATAGAGATTGCTTCCTTGTCTTCAAGTGGACAGTATATAAAGTAACACATTAGTAATACAACTCTGGAACTTTTCAAGTAAAAGTTATATTGCCTTTTGGTATGAATTTCTAGCTTTGCAAATGTGGAAAGAAATCAAGAGGGTTAAAAGTCACCCACTAACTCTATACTTTTAGGTTTGTGTGCATGCACAGGGTGTGTGTATCTCAATAAAATTAGTTATCATATTTCTATGTACTAGCAAAAATTAGACTCTCACAGAATGACCATACTCTGAAAAGATTATTTTTTAAAAGAATTAGGCATTACAGTTTTTCCATTTGTTTTTGTGTGTAAGAAAGTCTTATGATGGCAAAAACATGAAAAGATTTATGAAGAATACTATTAATTGAAGAATGAGTTGTAATATTAAATGTCTGAAAATAAACCCAAATATCTATTCATAGGGACTGTGTTAAATAAAAAAATAGCTCATAGATGCAATAAAGAACCATGTAGCTGCAACAAAAGGAACAAAGTTTACTTCTATATACTAATACAAAATGATTAGCAGGAAATGTTATTAAATAAAGCACGAAAGAGAAAGCTTTGTATGTTAGCCAATATTTTAATCCAAGAATGAAGAAAGTTAATAGATATATGTATTTATTTATGTACCATAGTAGAAAGATAATAAAGTAAATAAAGTAATAAAATAAAGTAATAGAGTAATAAAATAAATAAGGTAAAAAAGACAATAAAAATGAGTAAAGTAATAAAAATTGTTACCTAAAGGGGAAACAACAAGAAATGTAGAGTGCAGATAAGGATACAGATTATTTTGTAATATGTCTACTTTTTTATGTTTTACTTGAGACCCTGTGAAATTTTGTATTACTATAAAATTAACTTACATTAAAATTGAAAGTTAGTTGAAACAAATGAAAGTGAATATGCAGTTGGTAGAATAAAACCCAAATAAAAAGAATTATCAGCCAACGAACAGTTTCCTACTATCCAAAATTGGAATGGTTTTTGAATCAATTAGGACAATAATTGAAATCAATTGAAATACATTGGATATTCTATTTTATGTGTGAGAGTAAAGAAGATACAAAAGTAGCCATGAACCGATCATTTCAAAAGTTAGATAATGGGAACATCGCATTTCAATGTACCATTCCCTTTACATTTTTATATGTTTGAAATTTTCTATAAATAAAGCCCTACAAAAGGCAATTTACATACCCATAGAAAAACCAAGGCTAATTTACATCATGGCGTTGCATTACAGAACACTGTGTATTTTAACCATAAGTGATTTATCTCACCTAAACAGAAGTGGAAGAGAGGATAAAATGATCTGCCATGCAGATTTCTTTTCTATTTTGTTTCCACAAATCATAACAAGAGATAAACTGTTAAATTAAGCTATTTACAATGCTAAAGTTGTTTTATTTTCAAACTCAGAAGTGCAAAGCATAACTTGAGCTGCAGCGCATATACTTATGAAAGAAAAGTCAAGAAGTAGCAAAGTGCTTTCTTGAGGCTGGGAAGTGAGGTGATTAAGAAGATGGACCGTAGAGTTACACTAGCCAACATGGTAGTCACCAGCCACAAAATACTCTTTACATTAAAATTCATTAAAATTCAATACAATTAGAAGTTTTATCTCTTCATTCACACTAGCTACATTTTGAGCTACATTGTCACATGTGGGTAATGGTTACTTTATTGAACAGTTCTGATATAAATTTTCTATCATCACAGAAATTTCTACTGACCAGAACTTACCCAGAGGGAGTCTCCCTGTTTTAAAATCCCAGCTCTACTCATTATTGACTGTATCAACTTTCTGATATTTAGTTTCCCCTTTTATTTTTTTTTGAGATGGAGTTTTGTTTTTTTTACCCAAACCAGGGGTGCAGTGGCGTGATCTCGGCTCACCGCAACCTCCACCTCCTGGGTTCAAGCGATTCTCCTCCCTCAGCCTCCAAAGCAGCTGAGTTTACGGGTGTGCACCACCAGGCCTGACTGATGTTGTATTTTTAGTAGACTCGGTGTTTCACCATGTTGGCCAGGCTTGTCTCAAACTCCTGACCTCAAGTGATCCACCCGCCTTGGCCTCCCAAAGTGCTGGGATTATAGGCATGAGCCACCACGCCCAGCGCAGTTACCCAATTTTTTAAAAAATGTTATTAAAAATAGTAGAACTAACCTCTAGGATGGGAGCATGGATTGAAAAAGGCATTTAGAACCATATCTGTACAATGTGAACACTTAAGAAATATTATTTCTTTGATATAAACCATCCCCTGAAATAGGTATTAAATGGATTAGACAGTCCTGTCTCTAATTGCATTGCACAAGAAACATTTTGCAATGAAGCATTCTGAGCATTGCTTAACTGATTTTAGAATGTTGACAAACTCAGACAGAGCTCTAAATATAGATTTAAAAACTTGACAAAATCCACAAATTGCTTTTCACAGATTCTCATGATACATTTCTTTGCTTAGGTTTTATAATTGAAACTGTCTGTGTAGTATTTAGACAACAGATTCTTTCTGTTTAGAGAATCTGAGAGATATTTAATCAGTGTGGTCGGCAGAACAATGGGCCCCCAGAGATATTCATACTGTAATCGGATGGAATTTGTGATTATGTCATAAGGCAAATATATATATATATGTCATAAGGCAAATATATATACACACACACACACACACATATATGCATGCAGAAACAATTAAACTTTACAGAGTTTAAAATAGGGAGATTGCCCTAGGTTATTTGGATGAGCTCATTGCAGTAATGTGTGTCCTTAAAAGTGGAAGACAGAAGCAGACGAGTCAGTCAGTGAGATAAAATGAAGGTAGAGTCAGCAAGATTTGAACCATGAAAGGAGTTAGATTAGCTGTTGCCGGCTTTGCAGACAAAGAAAGAGGACACCAATCAAGGCATGCATAAGGCCTCTTAAGGCTGGATGTGGCTCTCAATTGAGAGCCAGTAACAAAACAGGGATCTAAATTCTGCTGCCACAAGAAGTTGAACTGTGACAACAACGAGAATGAGTAAGGAATCAGATTCTCTTCTAGAGCCTCCAGAAAGAAACTCAGCTTTGCTACCCTCTTTTTTTCTTTCTTTCTTTCTTTCTTTTTTTTTTTTTTCATTATACTTTAAGTTCTAGGGTACATGTGCACAACAGGCAGGTTTGTTACTTATGTATACGTGTGCCATGTTGGTGTGCTGCACCCATTCACTTGTCATTTACATTAGGTATATCTCCCCCTTCCCCCCACCCCACGACAGGCCCCGATGTGTGATGTTCCCCTTCCTGTGTCCAAGTGTTCTCATTGTTCAATTCCCACCTATGAGTGAGAACATGCAGTATTTGGTTTTCTGTTCTTGCAATAGTTTGCTGAGAATGATGGTTTCCAGCTGCATCCATGTCCCTACAAAGGGCATGAACTCATTCTTTTTTAAGGCTGCATGGTATTCCATGGTGTATATGTTCCACATTTTCTTAATCCAGTCTGTCACTGATGGACATTTGGATTGGTTCCAAGTCTTTGCTATTGTGAATAGTGCCGTGCTACCCTCTTGATATTACCCCAGTGAGGCTGGTATTATTTTGATCTACAGAACGTTAAAAGAAGAAAATCTGTGTTCTTTTAAGCTGCTGTATTTTTGATAATTTGTTGTGGCAGCAATAGAAAGGTAATAGAATCAAGATAATAGAAAATGTATTTAAAATCTGAAGGCAAATCCCTCATCTTTTTGTTGTTGTTGTTGTTTTTAATTTTATTTTATTTTATTTTTGAGACAGAGTCTCGCTCTGTCATCCAGGCTGGAGTGCAGTGGTGCAATCTCGGCTCACTGCAAGCTCCGCCTCCCGGGTTCACACCATTCTCCTGCCTCAGCCTCCCAAGATAGCTGGGACTACAGGCACCCGCCACCACGCCCGGCTAATTTTTTTTGGTATTTTTAGTAGAGATGGGATTTCACAGTGTGAGCCAGGATGGTCTCGATCTCCTGACCTCGTGATCCTCCCGCCTCAACTTCCCAAAGTGCTGGGATTACAGGCGTGAGCCAACGCGCCCGGCCGCCCTCATCTTTTTAATATGCTACTGCTATGTTATCATGACAGAAAAATATAGGTCTTATCAATTAAGATCCTCATTAGAATTTGACTTGATAAAAATATTGAGCTGAATATAAGACCATATTCACATTCTGAGGGAAAGTTCATAATGTATTTCTGATAATGTATGATTTGATTAAAAATAATATTGGTTCATATTCCCTCTGATGACAAAAGCAGAGTCATTCTTGACAAGATCAAATAATAATAAACAAGACCAAATAATGTTTAAATGTACACCACAATTTGATCCCAACTCTAGATTATGAACTAAATATACAAGAGGCAACTACCCCTTACTTCATGATAACTAACTTCTGAGCAGGAGAGAAATGTTCTCTAATTTGATCAGTTGATCTCTTTCCATTATCTTTTAAAGAACCCATGACATTTTGTTATGCCTACAAAATTATTTTAATTGAGTGTAAAAAAATAAAGCTTTAATGTTTTAGTCTTCACAAGTAGAGTTACTTTACTTGTGTAGAAACAAAATTGCTAATATTAAAAATTTTTGCATGGCTGGTAGGTGCAAGGTGGAAACATTTTAATCTGAATAAACCATATAATCCTCACTACAACTACATGAAGTGGACACTCCTGCCCATTTCAAAAATTATGTGTTGACTATTACATGAGAAGTTTTTCACTGGTTGTTTCATTCGTATTATCAGAATTACATCATGATAATTTTTTTTATAAAAATACCCATGAATTTCACAAGTAGAACAGAAGGCAAAAACATAGGAAAACATAGGAAAAATGAGAATTTCCTTGAAAAAACATTTAAGATTTCTAGTGTTTGGAATTGGGAGGGTTGGTAGAGTGAGGGTGGAAGTGTGAGTATTCATGGGAATAAGTTTCTCTTCCATATTGTAATACCAGAGAAACAAAATTTTCTGTCACCATTTCATAGGAGATGTCCTAAATTAACTCCCTGAAACAGAAGAAATCCTGAAACATAAGTCAGTAAAGCCAGCTTTATAAAATTTGACATGTCATTTTATTCGTCAACATCATAAGAATTTCCTGTCTAATTGAGATGTTACCATCCTGACTCCCCACTCCAGTTACATGAATCTTCATTTCTTAAAGTCTTTCATGGTACACCGAGAATAGTTTCCACATAGGACAAAATGATTAATATTTTATGTCTGTATCTTCAATACGGCTGTCCTAGCATTTCATGAAACTGAGATGAGGTTTTTGTTGGTGCCGTCAGCAAATGTTATGTTTACATATTTATTGCTGTAGGTATGCTTCTAAAGGACATGTGGCTTGTAGGATTCGCTCAAATTGAAATTTGAAAGTAAATTGTCCAATTGCAATGTTTGTAAGAATCTTCTTGCTATTCTGCTTGTCATTTCTTGCTATTTGCTTTAGTGATTTCACAACCCTTGAACAATATTTCATTTTAGTATAATTAGTTGACGTTTTTATCGACTAAGGATTTTTGAGAGGCAAAATCAGAGGCCATGGTCTAAAGACAGATGCAAAACAATTTCGTAGGAGTGAATTAGAAGCAGATGGCATTAAGTAGGTCTAATTGTTCATAATAGTATATGGAGAATGGGAGAAGAGGATATTAAGTTATGATGTAAAATGATGGTTGGGTGCATATACCTATTGAGCATTGTTGCAGGAATAGAAGGGTATTGATTCACCTTTATGGAGATTATATGTTTGTAGTATTTCAGAGGGTTTTTTTTTTTATTATTATTGAGGGAGGTGGCTGCCATTCAGTCCAGGGAGTTGTAATTTCTTTGATTTCACATAGTTTTTAAGTAATAGAGCTAGGATTCAAACCCATGTTTTTCTGATCTCAAACTTTTATCTCATGTGCCACACTATCAAGAGAATGACAGGGCCAGATAAGAGCATTCAGCTAAAATCTCATGTACTATGTTACAGAGTCACCCTGGGAAGATGTAAAACTACATAACTCAGACTATTGTAGTGGCTAATAGTGGAAACTTACTCTTCTAGTTTTTTTCTTATGATCTAGAGCCTTATACTTGTGCTTATTTTTAACAATTGAAACTCTGTTGAAAGGTGTCCGTATCAGGCAGTGCTCTGGGCTTCTGCAAGATCATTTTTTATACCCAAGTGATCTTTTCTCATAAGGTAGATAGGATAGATATCAATAAAGTATGTGGTTTCATTTGAATGGGATCCAGTGTTCTTAATGTGAAACAAATGAGGATTGTTCTTCTATAGGAAGCCACAGCCCAAATTCAAGAGACAGAAACTGTACACCAACAATGTGAAGATGCTCAGGATTAATGGCATGACCAGTGTTTGCACAAGGAGCCAACTAAGCGAAAAGAAACAGCAGATCTGGAACCTGTGAGAAAGGCCCCACTCTATCTGTGACATTTAGGGTGACATATCAGGCTGCTGTGAACTTCAATGGAGCAGCTTGTTAACTATGTGGCCCTGTGTCTCAGAAACTCATTTCCTTTGCCCAGGGACAATAATTGGTCCTGCTTCATTGTGGTGTTGTAGGGAATAAGTGTGTGACTATAAACATTACCTAGTTTCTACTACATATTAATAGTATATGCTAAATGTTGGCATCCTCTGCTAGCCACTTTCTATTCCACAAGTGAAAATGGGGGGAGAAACAAATAGTATTTCATAAACATAAATGTTGGCTTTTAGACTCAGAATTCAGTAGCCCCATATCTTAGGTTTCATTGTGTAGCTCTACCAAATGTAATCGCTACAATATATCAGTATGTTACCTTCACATGAAAGTCATTATTATAAGCCTTTCTGGTTCATTTCCTGCTGACATCTATAGCACAAGTGACAGTATCAAAGGGGATGGAGACATTTTAAAGCAGAGATGTGAATGCAGTGGGTAAGTGCCTGCAACCCAGACTTTTGGAGGGAAATACATACAGCTTTGGGGTTTCATCTTACAATAACCACATTCATTTGGTAATATCCTTATCAAAATCAGGGGTATTTTTTGCCTTCATTAATCTATAAAGCCTTAGCACAGCTATTTGAACAATTTCCATTAGGTTTTGGAAGTAACAATGACAGCATGTAGACATCATCACATCCTTACTAGACCCCAACTGGTAACCACTGCTCTAAAGTTAGTAACAGCTGATTCATAATCAAATAAGCTGAGGTTGTAAGTGACAGGAAGCACTATTTTTGCTCTGGCAACCTGGAGTAAAGAATGTGGCCCTGTGTGTTTGATTGTTCCACTGACTGAGTGTGGCAATAAGTAATGACTCAGAGCTGCCTCCTTCCTTGCCCTCAGAGCTGAGAGCATCCCTATTAAATTGAAGACCAATGCTGTGCTTTCATTACAATGAGGACTGCTCTTGCCAAAAGAGAATTTTCCTTAATTAATGAGAAGGTACTCCTTTCAAACGCTACACAATGAGGTCATTGCAATGCGACTTTCTCAGCAAAGAGCAGTCTGTCTCTGAACACTGGACTTTGTAGCTGAGGTGGAGAGGCAGTTTAGTGTAATTGTTAAGATAATAGGCTTTGGAGTCAGAACAACTGGCTAGCAAATATTGGCTGTCAGCTAATTTTTCAGGAGTCTTGAGCATGTTATTTCACTTCTCTAAGCCTTGGTTTCCTTCTCAGAAATTGCAGCTATATCATTTCTTATCCCACAGAATTGTTATTGAGATTAAACAAGGTAAGAATAGTAAAGCAGTTATCACAGTGTTTGGGACATACAGGGTAATTATTAAGTGGTAGCTATTTTATCTCAACATTGTTGTTAGTCTCTTTTTTTGGATTCATTAATGGAAGTTATATATTTTCATGAAATATATGCCCGGGAGAAAAAGGATCAAAAACACTCTTTATTATTCATCATGAGTTAATGTCAAACCCTTATTACTTCCTGCATAGCTTTCTAAATTATAGCTTCATAAAAACTACAGCCTAAGTAGTTATGACAAATTAGTTTTTTCTCATGGAATGTTGAGAAGGAATCTGAGACAAGACCTATACTCACTGAAACCGAGGGTCATGATTCATAATGATATCAGCTGGGGGGAAAAATGGAACCTGAGGGAACACACGCCACCCACCCTCTATCTATGACTGAGATAAGCAAACAGCCATCATCTTATTGGAATGAAGGAAACCGAAACCTGGATCTGTTTAGTGTTAATGTTATGTAGCACTTCTTCCTGATAATTGCCAAGTCACCAGTATTGGGTCTTGCCCTTTTAGTTTTGAGGAAATTATTTCAGATGATTGCTGTGTATGGTATAAGCTAAGTCTGTGATTTTCAGTTTCAGAAATATATTTTAAAATTATTCAACCAATATTTCTTAATCGCTTTTTTAACACACCTTGAGTAATTACCTTTTTAAAATGCTGAGAATATGGTGATAAATTTGTACTTGTGTGCAGCCTCTCAATACTGTAAACCAAAAATAAAATTCTAAGACTCCCAACCAATTGAATGGATGCCGCCTCTCAGCCAAGGACATTCCAAAGCAAACCTGAAAAATGAGTTCAGGCCATGATAGAAATGAGGGATTAGACATGCCTCATTATATCTTCCCCCCATTGGAGTTCAGGCACAACTAACCAGCATTCAAATTAAAACAGAGGTCTCAGGACTGACCACACAGACTCTTTGTGGCAATACGGTACACCACAAAATGACAGACAGCAGGCCCTGGAAGAAATCAAAGTATTTTATCCCAAAATGTATTTCTTTGATGTATTTTAAAATAGCCCTGCATCTATATGCTATAGAGAATTCCCTTCTCTTTCCAAGTATTTTCCTGATCCAGGAGAGATTAACTAAGATTCTGGCACCTTTGTAAGCCTGTTAAGAAATATTTATCGTCTAATCTCTTTGAAGCCTACTACTTGGAGGATTCATTTCTGCATAACAAGAACATTGGTCTCCACACCACCTTGTCTTAACCCAGAAATTCCTTTCTATTGATTCCAGGCCTTTGGATAATAACTTAACACTTTCAAGCAATTGCCAATCAGAAAATCTCTAAACCCGCCTAGGACATGGAAGCCCCACCTATGACCACGTTGAGTTGTCCTTCCTTTCTGGACCAAACCAGTGTCCACCTTACATATATCGCTTGATATCTTTGGAACTTCTGTCTCCCAAAAATGTATAAAACAAAGCTGTAATCCAACCACTTTGGGCACATGTTCTCACAACCTCCTGAAGCTGTGTCACTGACATGTCCTTAATCTTGCCAAAATAAACTTCCAAATTGACTGAGAGTTGTCTCAGATACTTTTTGTTTTACAATATCAAGATTGCTTATATAAGCAAACCTAGGTTCAGCAGCTCAATGCTCAAAAGCCAGATGCGAGAGATGAGAGTTGATGGGAGGAAAAGCAGGTTTATTCAGTGAGCCAGCAAGCCAAGAAGATGCTGGACTACAGTTGCAAAGACCATCTTAAATTTAAAATTTTACCATAAGGAGTTGGTATGGGAGACACGTGGGCATGGTACAGGGGGCAGGGTCTGTGTGTCTTTGTTCTGGGTAATGTTTGTTTGGAGGTCTGGTTGGTGTTATTTTGACCTCAGTCTGATGGTGGTGGACGAATTGTTCTCAACATCTGTTAAGTGGGAGAATTCTGCAACTGGGGCTCTCTGCCTGGTTTGTTTCAAGTTAGCTGATGGAATTTCTTAAGCAAGAGCATAATTACATTACCATACATTGCTGCGGGGGGGAGTGTCTAGAGAGGGAAGGAATGAAGGGATGAGAGGAGAGGGAAACAATGTGGGTGATCAATATGTATTTTTAAAATGGGAGTCCCAAGTTGCACTTGGATGGGAAAGATTCTCAAAGTTTGGAAACTGAGCTTGTTCACACTTGTTTTGGAAATTATGTTTTCTCACATCAGAATGCTAGTGTTTCATTAGTGTTAGGTAGATTCAATAGATAAAACATAGAACTGATAGGTACTTACCTGCTTTTCCTAGTGAGAGATTGATTAGTTGTTCTGAGAGAGATTAATTTCACATTTACAATAGAAACCTGTATGAGTAGTTGTTTAAGATCCATAGATAACCTGTAATTTCATGCTACATATATTCCTGGTTGCTACTGGGGCTCCGAAAATGACACACTGGAGTATGGTGATTTGGCATGCTGAGAACTTTCAGCTAAAGGATATTGGAAGGCATCAGAATAAATTGAATGGTTTTCAACATAAAGAAAAGACAATATTTAAGGTGATTGTTATCCCCAGCACACTGATTACACGAAGGCATTAAATTATCATATGTACCCTAGAACTATAAACATCTATTATGCATCAATAAAATTTTTTTAAAAGGAGCCGCCTTAAAAGTGAAGTTTCTTTCTGACCTTCTCCTGCTCTCCTGCCCCTCTTTTTCCCCTGAAGAAAGTCACAAAAATCAGAATTATTTTTCACCAAGGTGAATCCTAGGCACTAGATCCCCTTTCTCTCAAACAAGCCATACAACCTAGAAAGATCCTTTTCTTTCTTCTCCCTTCTTTCTAGAAGATTCTGAATTCCATAAAGGTCCTGTTCTATACCCTAGAAGAGAAAGAATTGGAAAGACCTCTGCATAGGGAGACCAAGATGAATCTAAGAAGACCGGTATTGCTGAAGTTCCCCTCTCTATTACCATTAGAACATTCCCTCTGTCCAATCACATTTCTAAACGGCCGTCAATTTTTCATCAAATATGCATAAAAATAGATTCCCCGGGTCTTCATTTGTGAAGGCTTATGTAAACCTTGATTTAATAACTGGGTGTTACGCTTTTCTCCTGTTAACATGTCTTTTGCTAGGAGAGGTGACCATGACCCTTACGATGGGGGAGAAAATGTATCACACCTTTCTGTCCCTACAAAGTAAATATATGAAACATAGAAAAATAAGAAAACAAAAGTGAAAGCCTGTCTCCCACTTAGTATTTTTTCTTCAACAGTAAACATACTTTAACATTTTTTTGGTGATCATTTTAGGAAAAATAAATGCAGAGGAACACACATTTGTTTCTTAGCTAAAAATGTTAACAATAATACTCTTCTGCACCTTAGTGGACAATCTTTTATTTCAAAAATAAAAGGATTTTCCTCAAAAAATTGCAGAAAATGCAGAAATTAGCTGGAACAAGAAACACCCTTTATTTTTCATGGGCACATTTGATTTTTTTCTTTTCTCTGTCTCTGTCTGCTCTTTCTTGCTCTTTTTTGTTGAGCCACTTTCTCTTCTTAAGCAGATAGTAAGGTATAAAATAGTTCCACCAGTTACAGCTACTGAGATCAATACTCAAACGATTCCCACCATTTGAAGTTCAATCAGCTGCCACTCTCAGGAGTGGAAGGCTTGGAAGAGAGAGATCACCAGATTGTTAGGAAACAGAAGGTTTTTAAAAGAATGGGCAGTTGGGCGTGGTGGCTCACACCTGTAATCCCAGCACTTTGGGAGGCCAAAGAGGGCGGATCACCTGAGGTCAGGAGTTTGAGACCAGCCTGGCCAATGTGGAGAAACCCTGTCTCTATTAAAAAATACAAAAGTTAGCCAGACGAGGTGGTGGGCACCTGTAATTCCAGCTACTTGGGAGGCTGAGGCAGGAGAATCACATGAACCCGGGAAGCAAAGATTGCAGCAAGCTGGGATCATGCCATTGCACTCCAACCTGTGCAACAAGAGAGAAACTCCATCTGAAAAAAAAAGGGGGGGAAGGGGGTCATGAGCAGACCCCTCCACTGACAGATCTGCTTCTCTGTGCATAGTAGCTTTTTTTTTCTGATCTTTAATATCTGTTTGTAAAAATAGTGATCTCTTCCATGTACCATTACTTCAAAATGAGCTTTCTGTAGTTCAGATGTCTCCCCTTTTTTGATTGCTTATTTTAAGCTTGTATTTCTAAAACTGTAGTTTTCTCTAAATATTCATCCCCAGGATTCGTTCTGTACTGGAATCTCAAGTTTTAGAAACCCTTTACTTCTTCCTTGTTTACATACCACATCCCTAATACACACACACACACACACACAAGGGTATTACCACCTTGCTTCACAAAAGAATTATTAATAAATGGGTGGAAAATTCAAGTACAGTTTAAAAACTTATGTGCAATTGACAAAGGGGTGTGTGTATGTGTGTGTGTTTGTGGTGTGTGACCTAATCTATTTAGTTTTTAATCTTTTTGTACAATTTGTTCAATATCTAGGTTCTGAGATACCCCTCCCTTCAGATCTCAGTTTTTTCTGAGTAAGATTGAAGAGAATAATGACCCTGGATTCAGAAAATTATGTTGTTTATGTTGGAAAATTATAATAGCAAAAAAGTCTATGTAAAAAAAGTGATTGATGATGGTGCAAAGATCTACTTGTAGCAGAAGTCCTTGAAGAATGAATCTGACCCCTGGATTCTGAGTCCCTTGAACAATGACAGTCATGACATACAGCTTGTGACTTGATCGGTTGTATCTCTAGGAAACACAGTATTAAAGAAAGGATATGAGCCATGACATAGCAATAAGTCACTAAAGTCTGAGGCTAAAGCTTCAATATGTAAATCTGTAAACTCTTTAATACGTCTAGATAATAAAACCAGAGTTATACACAAGGCAATCGTTTGGAGTGGCTATTTTCAGACAGCTGAAGGACACTGAAGTTTATTAGAATTTGAAGCATAGGCCTTGTCCTGAGACTGGTGAATTGGAATTGTTATTAATTCGCTGTGTAATAGGCTGTTCAAATGGTTTTTCATGGGAGGATTTCCATGTATTTCTGTTAATTAGGCAACTTTCAAAATTGTTACATGAAGATGATATGAGGTACTTGACTCATTCAAACCGTCCTGCCCTAAACTCCAGCCTTCATGAGACAGAAGAGAATGGAGCAAATATCGATGATCTCTCTACCATCTTCGAAGTGTTGCTCTCTGAAACTCTCTTGCAGCTTTGGAAGAAAACTAGGACATGATAAAACCAATTTGTTTCCAAATAATGGATCACTGACCAGCCCTGCAAAAGGAATGCAAATTAGAGAAGTGAATTAAAATCAGGCTTAAATATTTCTAATTATTATGTATAGATATTTCTAAATTTTATTTGGGACACTATTATGTTGTTAGTTGAGAATAACTTTTGGATTCTCTGATTCTTTTTCTATACATTTTTAATATTAAAAAAATAAACTTCTACCAAGCACTTGGGATAAAATAACTATAAAGATATCGCTCCTCACTTTAAGAGTAAATGTTTTCCTATGATAGACTTATACGTACACCTATGTTCAAGTAAGAAAGTGCTGCATTAGTAGCATTCACCAGATTATATTTAGGGTGATATTAAAATATATTAATAAGAGTCTACCATATACACAGACCAACAAGAGTAAAGATGCTAGTCCTAGAGCTGGAAAAGGACCTGGGTACCCCCAAATGTGACAGGCATTGATCCTGTAGTTGCTAGATTCCTGGAAAGGGGCAGAGAGTCTCATTGGGGGCCAGAAAAATGAGAGTGACAGGGCACTCAGGGAGTTAAAGGTAGTGACCCTTCACTAGACAGTATCAAAGTAATTCAGTACCTTAATAAACAGTAAAACCAAGCCAGTGTATCTGGGTTGTGTGTGTTGAAGAAGTTGGTGACATTTGAATTGGGTTTCTCTAGGGATGTGTGTGTGTGTGTGTGTGTGTGTGTGTGTGTGTGTGTGTCTATGCTTACAGCTATATGGTTAGGTGGGAAATGGTCTGACATGCAGAATGAATAGCAAAATAAAAGCATGACAGCCTTCAGTAGGGTTCTGTCACACAGAGTGGGCAAAATAATATCTAGACAGGAGGTCAAAGGGGTAGCATGCCGTCTGGGTAGCAGAGGCCAAGTATCAGAAAGATTTTGGAATTAATTCCTAAAAACAAGAGATTAATTCATGATTTCATTTATGTTTAAAAAAAAACTGATAGAAATATAAAAGATAAATTGATTTCAAATAACTTTTTTAAAGTCCAAAGTTTTCTATTATCTATTTATCTATCTATTATCTATCATCTATCTATTTATCTATCTATTATCTATCTATCTATATCTATCATAAAT
This sequence comes from Chlorocebus sabaeus, assembly GCF_047675955.1. Taxonomy (NCBI): domain Eukaryota; kingdom Metazoa; phylum Chordata; class Mammalia; order Primates; family Cercopithecidae; genus Chlorocebus; species Chlorocebus sabaeus. The sequence goes on along the minus strand of NC_132904.1, from coordinate 27,358,560 downwards.
CTTAGGTAACAGAGTCAGAAAAAAAGTATGACAGCAGTAAGCTAGTAATGTTTTTCTTTAATAACAGAGAAAGAGGCTTGTTTATAACTTTAACCATTACCTTGTCGATTGTTCCCATGCCTCTTATTCAAGAAAATGACAAACTTGATTGAATCCATTCTTCTTTTCCATTCTTTTCCCATTTCTACACTATGCCTCATAAACAGGGTTGAATAAAATTACTACACATTTTAGTGCTGGCACATATTTATGGTCTGTATATTAGTCAGCTATTGCTGTAATCATCTGGCCTAACAAACCACCTTAAAACACAACTGCTTGGTAATTATTCATTTTGTAATACTCATAAGTTAGCAAGCTGACCACAATTTGTCTGTTCTAGGTGAGGACTTGGCTGGCAGTAGGATGGCTGGCTCTGGTCTGACATCAGGATAGCTAAGTCTGGCTTCAGGCTCTGAGTTGGTTCAGGACTGCTTTGCAAGGCTCACCCTCTTTGGACCCATGGTTACCTTAGTTTTGTTCTTCTTACAGTGAAGCTCAGTAGCCAAGCCAATGTGTGACCAGGCCTCTGCTTGCTTTGCGTTTCCTAATATTTCATTAGCCAAACCAAAAAACACATGACCAGCGAGGCCCAATGTTGAGGGGCCAGATAGTATCCACCACCCATTGTTGGAGAGTACTGCTATGCTACCTACCAAAGGATATGAGAGTATAACCTTGTTAAAGCAGAGTGAAGAAGTGGAAAATATAGTGTAATCTATCACAATGCCTAATTTTAACTGGAATGTCAACACTGTCAGAAATTGTTATGTTTTCCTATCTCTTTCTTTCTCATTCTCCACAGCTACTATTTCAAGCATCTGTACTCTTCTAACACCCCCTAACACAAACTATTTTCTGTATGTCTGCAGTTGACCTTTCTTTGATTTCCCTGAAAAAAAGGTTAATTCAATCTCCTACCTCTAATCCTAAAATTTATCTAAATCCCCAACTTCTAATCTAAATCTTTTTTACCGTCTCACCTGACATTACAAGTAAGACGTTGGGCCTCTGACAGGACTTTGGAGCCCTGTCACTTGTTGCATCCTCTGAAATATTACTCCATCAGTTATTCACTCTCTCTATTGGATTTTTGACTCCTCCTTTTTACCAGTTCTTTCTAACTTGTGCTGCATGCTAATAATCCTCTGCTTATTTTATACTCAAAGTGCTCTTATGTGGTATGCACTATCACTATGAAGCAGGTACACCATTAAACACATTTTAAAGACAAGGTGATTGAGTCATAGAAATGCTGAGTCATTGGTTAACTAATGATAAAATTTAGCAATACTAACATTAATCTGTAAGTGCAATGCACTCCCACCAAACTCTCACTGGAGAATTTGTTTTCTGTAAATTCCTTCACAAGCATTAACAGACAGGAAGATGAAAACAGGCATTTGTTCTGAAATAAAACTTCTGAACTACTCAGTGTAATATGTAATTAAAAATAAGGGCTCTTCTTAGTGGATTAAAAAAAGGAGGGTATTATATTTGAGTATTGAAAGTTTGAGAAAAGAAATACATTGTCTAATTAATTCAACAGAATGTAGATTAAAAACTGAACAAAAGATGTACGTGGGATTTAGTATATCATCAATGTGGCATTAAAATGGTAATAGAATACATTCACATTTAGTAGATGTTATTGGAATCAGGCTAATATATGAAAAGAGTATATATAAAATATATACATGTAAAGATCTTCATACACATAGAAAATGCTTAATATGTAACTCAAAATATACACTAAATGAATTCAGACTAATTAAAATGTATATAGAATTTAAAATTTAAATTTAAATCCAATTTGTGACAGTCTCTTTAAACTTGGTATATACTTTCTAAACCTGACATTACAATCAGAAACAATTAAAAACTATAAATTTAACCATAAGAGATAACAGTTTATATATGAGGACCATCTTTCCCTTTAAAATTCATGTAACTATTGCATGAAAATTAGAAATATCTTTTCCAATGCAAAATAGAACCACAATTTGATATATCTCACCCTGGTTAAAATGACTTGTATCAAAAGACAGACAATAACAGGAGCTGGCCAGGATGTGGGGAAATGGGAGCCCTAATACACTGTTGATGGGAATGTAGATTAGTACAGCCGCTAAGAAGAAAAGTATGGATGGGGATTCCTCAAAAAACTGAAAATAGAACTTCCATATGATCCAGCAATGCCACTACTGGATATATATCCACAAGAAAGGAAATAAACATGTCAAAGAGATATCTGCATTCCCATGTTTATTGCAGCACAATTCACAATGGTCAAAATATAAAATCTCCCATCAAGAGATTAATGGATAAAGAAAATGTGGTGCATATACACAATGGAATGTTATTCTTCCATAAAACGTATTTTCTTCATTTGTAGCTTAGTGAATGAAACTGTAGGCCATTATGTTAAATGACTATGAGGAAGACAAATATTTATTTATTCTCCCTCATATGGGAGTTTAAAAAGAATGGATCACATGAAGATAGAGAGTAGAATAGTGGTTACCAGAGGTGAGGAAGGAAAAGAGAGCGGGAGGATTGAAGAAGAGAAATAAGAATATAAATGTATTTGTTACCACTGAACTGTATATACTTTACCACAATAAAAACAAAGAAATGTTTTTTAAACAAAGAAATGTTTTTTCTAAAGCATAGTTGAGATTGGGAGAGAGGAATACACATTTTAGCAGCCAAAACCAAGGAAGGTATTGAAACAAAGAGAATGTTCAGTAGAAACTGGGGCTTTGCTTATCTCTGTGACATAAGGCTTATGTTTTAAAGGGTGTTAACTAACAAAACTTTGGGAAATGAATGGAAAAGATCTTAAAATGAGATACCTCATAAAGTTAGAAACCTGGGGATCTAAAAAAATCTTAGTCAAAGGATATTCTGGGGTAGCAAACATAGACAACATAAAAATGTGTATATGTCAAGATGAGTTCAGGATTAGAAGCCTCTTGTGGTCACTGTAGTCACCCACTTACATTTACACAGTATGTGCAAATGTTATCTATATAGTAGTCTGAGAAACTGCAAGTTGAGGAAATAAAGAAGTTCCAGGCTGATATCCTTATGGTAAAAGCAAGAGGAAATTATTTCTATACATGTATAAACAACCCACTTTTCATAGAGTTTTCTTTATTAAAAAGAAAAAAATTCAATTAAACATGAAGTCCCAGTACAAAGTTACACCCTAAGTGAAAACAGCAAAGAGCAGAGCTACAGCTCCGAAGAGTTAAAAAATGGAATTATTAACATATACATACATTTTTAAAATAAATCTTATTTTGGACAGGTTTATGTTTACAGAGAATTTATAAAGATAGTAGAGTTTCAATATATTCCGTGTCTACCCAATTTCCCTATTATCAACATCTTAAATTAGTATGGTGTATTTGTTACAATGAACAAACATATGTTGATACATTTTTGTTAACTAATGTTCTTAGGCTTGAAAACTAAGACTTTCTTAATTTTTAACTGTCATTTTCCTATTCCAGGATCTCATCCAAAGTAACACATTATATTTAATAGTCATGTCTCCTTAGGCTCCCCTTGGCTGTGATAGTTTCTCACACTTTTCTTGTTTTTTATATTCTTGATATTTTGAGCAGTCCTGGTGATGTATGTTGTAGAAAGTCCATAATTTGGATTTATCTGCTATTTTTCTCATGATTAGGTTGGATTTATGGGCTTTTGGCAGAACAAGGACAGTGGTGAAATGCCATTTTTTATCACTTCAATTTAAGGGTAGGTACTATTAACATGATATAACTCTTGCTGTTAACTTTGATGACCTGGCTGAGTGTATTAGTCTTTTCTCATGCTGCTAATAAAGACATACCCAAGCCTGGTTAATTTATAAAGGAAAGAGGATTAATTGACTCACAGAACCGGATGACTGGGGAAGCTTCTCACAATCATGGCAAAAGGTGAATCAGGAGCAAAGTCACGTCTTACACGGCAGCAGTTAAGAGGGCTTGTGCAGGGGAATTCTCATTTGTAAAACCATTACATCTCATGATACTTATTCACTAGCATGATAACAGTATGGTAGAAACCACCCCTATAAATCAATTATCTCCACCTGGTCCCTCCCTAGACGTGGAGATTATTACAATTCAAGGTGAGATTTGGGTGGGGACACAGCCAAACTGTATCACTGAGGTAACTTTTTTTTTTAAGTTTCTCCACTGTAGTTGCTCTTTTTCCCACCTTTCTATACTGGGCTTTTATGATGGAAGTCACTAAGAATAGCCCATGCTTAAATAATGAGTTGTGTTCCACTGCTTTAAGGGAAAATCAATTTTTATTTATTCTACAAAAGAGATTTGTCTCTTGTTTATCTGTCTTTGATTTATTTAATTATTTAATAATATCACTAGAGAGACATGAAAATACACACACACACACACACACACACACAGGCTTTAATACCATACTATCTTATTTATATTGATACTCAACTTATTCTAGCTTTGTCCAAGGTGAGCTCTTTCAGATGCTTCCTTTTTTGGATGTAAATATTTCTTTCTTGGGGGGGGGCAGGGAATTTCTTATTTTCTTGATCTCTAAAATGCTTGAGGCTTTCGTTAACATATTTATTATCTGGTAATGAAAATCAGACATTTCTCCAAGGGCCCCTGGTTCTTTTGATTGGAGAGTGGTATTAGAAACCAAACTTTGGTGGAAAATGTGCTCATTGCTATTGGGATGCCATTATATCTGGGTCCTCTCACCTAAGAGAGCAAATAAAACTATGTATGTATGCTATCTCATACACATATCTAAGAATACATTTATATGTAACTATCTGTATGTATATTAAGCTAATAATCAATTTATACTAAAGTCTACAACTCAAATACATTACCATTTGAATAATTTTAACCTTTTTTGTCTAATGTGAAACTCTTTAAATTTCCACTCAAACTGTGAGAAACCTGGCTCCTAGTACCCACTATATATTGATGTAATTAATCTATTCTAACACTCATGCACAGTGTTATCAAAAGCAGAAGAAATAATTAGTGAGATTAAAGACAATATATTTGAAAATACACACTCAGAGGAGACAAAAGAAAATATAATAAAAAAGAAGCAAGCATGCTTACAAAATCTAGAAAATAGTCCCAATAGGACAAATCTAAGAGTAATTGGCCTTAAAGTAGAGGTAGAAAAAAGATAGGGGTAGAAAGTTCATTCAAATAGATAATAACAGAGAATTTCCAAAACCTAGGGAAATATCTTAATACTCAAATGTAAGAAGGTTATAAAATACTAGTCAGATTTAACCTAAAGACCACTACCTCAAGGCATTTAGTAACCAAATTCTCAAAGGTCAAGGATAAAAAAAGATTCCTAAAACCAGCAAGAGAAAAGAAACAAATAATATACAGTGGTACTCCAATACATCTGGCAGCAGACTTTTAGTGGACACCTTACAAGCCAGGAGAGACTGGCATAACATATTTAAAGTGAAGAAGAAAAAGAAAGTTTACCCTATAATAGTGTATCTGGTGAAAATAGCATTCAAATATAATGGAGAAATAAGGACTTCTCCAGACAAACAAAAGCTCAGCGATTTTATCAACACTAGACCTGTCCTATAAGAAATACCAAAGAGACTTCTTCAATCGGAAAGAAAAGAAAATTAATGAGCAAAAAGAAATCACCTGAAAGTACAAAACTACTGGTAGTAGTAAGTACATGTAAAAACATAAACTATTATAACACTGTAATTGTAGTATGTATATTACTCTTATCTTAAGCAGAAAGACTAAATTGTGAACAAATCAAAAATAACAGCTACAACAATAATTCAAGACATAGACAGTATAGTATGATAAAATACAAAGATATAAAAAGAAACAACAAAAAGTTAAAAAGTAGGGGTACAAAATTTAAGTGTTTACTTTTTATTAATTTTTGCTTGTTTATTTGAGCAATCAATGTTAAGTTGTCATCTGTTTAATGTAATGTGTTATAAGTTAGTATTGACAAACCTCATAGTAATCTCAAATCAAAAACATACAACAGAGACACAAAAAATGAAAAGCAAGAAATTAAATTATACCACCAGAGAAAATCACCTTCACTAAAGGAAAAATAGGAAGGAAGGAAAGAAGAAAAGAAGAGAAGACCACAAAATAATTAGAAAACAAATTATGAAATGGCAGGAGTACGTTGTTACTTATAAATAATAACGTTGAATGTAAATCCACTAAATTCTCCAATCAAAAGACATAGAGTGGCTAAATGGATGAAAAAACAAAACTCATTAATTTGCTTGCTACAAGAAACGCACTTCACCTACAAAGATACACAGAGTGAAAATAAAGGAATGGGAAAAGATATTCCCTGGCAATGGAAACCAAAAAGAAGCAGGAGTAGCTATACTTGTACCAGACAAAGTAGATTTCAAGACAAAAATTATTAAGGAGAAACAAAGAAAGTCACTATTTAGTGATAAAGCAATATTCAGCAGGATATAACAATTGTAAACATATATGCACTCCACACTAGTACCCAGATATATAAAGCAAACATTATTAGAGCTAAAGCAAAATATAGACTCCAATACAATAATAGCCAAAGACTTCAACACATCACTCTAAGCATTGGACACACCTCTTAAACAGAAAATTAACAGAAAAACCTCAGATTCAGTCTGTGCTACAGAAGAATTAGAGTTAATAGACATTTACAGAACATTTCATTCCACAGCTGTAAAATATATATTCTCTTTAGCACCTGTATCATTCTCAAGGATAGACCATATGTTAGATTACAAAAAGTCTTAAGATATTCAAAAATTAAAATAATACCAAGCATCTTCTCTGAGCACAATCAAATAAAACTAAGCATCAGTACAAGAGGAATTTTGGAAACTATACAAACATGTGAAAATTAAATCATATGTTCCTTAATGTCCAATGGGTCAATGAAGAAATTAAGAAGAAAATTTAAATGAAAAAATTTTGTAAAATGTACTGGAAACACAACACACCAAAACCAATGGGATACAGTGAAAGCAGTACTAAGAGGGAAGTTTATAGCTCAAAAAAGAGGAAAAGAAATCAAATAAACAGACTGACAATGCATCTTAAAGAACTACAAAATCAAGAGCAAATAAATCCAAAATTAGTAGAAAAAATAGTTGATATAAGAGCCAAAATAAATAAAATTGAAATGAAGAAAACAATATAAAAAGTCAGTGAAACAAAAAGTTGTTTTTATTTAAAAGATAAACAAAACTGACATATCTTTAGCTGGACTAAGAAAAAAAAAGAGAAGACCAAAATAAATAAAATTGGAGATGAAAAAGGAAACATCACAACTGATACCACAGAAATTCAAGGATCATTGATGCTTTTTCTGAGCAATATATGCCAATAAATTAGAAAATCTAGAAGAAATGGATAAATTCCTAAGTGCATATAACTTACCAAGATCAAACCATTAAGAAATTTAAAACCAGAGCAGTCCAATAACAAGTAACAAATTTGAAGCCATATTAAAAAGTCTCCCGGCAAAGAAAAGCCCAGGACCCAGTGTCTTCACTGATGAATTCTATCAGACATTAAAAGAAGGACTGATACCAATCCTACTCAAACTTTTCTGAAAAATAGACGAGAATAAAATACTTCCAAACCCCTTCCATATGACCAGCATTACCCTGATAACAAAATCAGACAGGGCCTATCAAAAAAAGAAAACTACAGGCCAATATTCCTGACAAATATTAATGCAAAAATCCTCAACAAAATACTACCAATCTGAATTCAACAGCACATTAAAAAGATCATACATCATGACGAAGTTGGATTTATCTCAGGCAGGCAAGGATGATTCAACATATACAAATCAATCAATATGATGAATCACATCAATAGAATGAAGGACAAAATTAATTGAATGTGACCATTCAATTAATGCTGAAAAATCATTTGGTAAAATTCAACATCCCTTCATTGTAAAAACCCTCAAAACCATGGGTATAGAAGGAGCATTCCTCAACATAATAAATGTGATATATGACAGACCCACAGCTAGTATTACACAGAATGGTATAAAAGTGCAAGCCTTTCATCTAAGATCTGGATCAAGACAATGCTACTCAGTTTCACCACTGTTATTAAATTGTTACTGAAAGTCCTAGCTAGAGAAAGTAAGCAAGAGAAATAAAGGGCATCCAAATCAGAAAGGAAGGTGTCTAATCATCGTTGTTTGCATATGATATGATCTTATATTTGAAAAATACCTAAAGATCCCACCAAAAGAAAAACTCTTAAAACTGGTAAACTAATTTTGTAAAGTTGTAGGATTCAAATTCAACACACAAAAATCAGTAACATTTCTTAATACCAACAGTGAATAATCCAAGAAAGCAATCAAAAAAGTAATCTCATTTACAACAGCTACAAATTGAAAATAAATACATAGGGATTTACTTAAGGAAAGAAGTAAAAGATCTCTACAATGAAAACTATAAAACATTTATGCAAAAAATTGAAGAGAACGCAAATGATTGGAAAAATATTTTATGTTCATAAATTGTAAAAATCAGTATTATCAAAATTTCCATACTACCTAAAACAATCTGAAGATTCAGTGCCATCCTTATCAATATACCAATGACATTTTTAACAAAAATAGAAAAACTATCCTAAAATTTATGTGGACCCATAAAAGAATCAGAATACCCAAAGCTGTCCTAAGCAAAAAGAACAAAACTGGAGGAATCACTTTACCTGACTTCAAATTATACTACAGAGCTATAGTAACCAAAACAGCGTGGTACTTGTATAAAAGTAGACACATAGATCAGTGGAACCGAATAGAGAACCCAGAAACAAATCCAAACAGCTACAATGAACTAGTTTTTGACAAAAGTGCCGAGAACATATATTGAAGAATGGACAGTCTTTTCAATAAATACTTCTGGAAAAAATGGATATCCATATGTAAAAGAATGAAACTAAACCCCTAACTTTTGCCATATAAAATAAGCAAAACAAAATGCATTAAGGATTTAAATAGAAGACCTTAAAGTATAAACCTACTAAAGAAAAACATTGTTGAAACTTTCCAGGACATTGGAGTGGGTAAAGATTTCTTTAGTAATACCTCACAAGACAGGCAACAAAAACAAAGGTGGACCAATGGGATCACATCAAATTAAAAAGCTTCTGCACAGCAAAGGAAACAATCAACAAAGTGAAGAGAAAACCCACAGAATGGGAGAAAATATTTGCATACCACTCATCTGAGACAGGATTGATAACCAGAATATACAAGGAAAAAAAATCTAATAATCCAATTTAAAATGGGCAAAAGATCTGAATAGACTTTTATCAAAAGAAGACATACATATGGCAAATATGAAATATTTGAAATACATATCAAATATATATGAAATCATATATATGAATATATGAAATATATATGAAATATGATTTTATATATGAAATATGATTTTACATATTTCATCAAATATATATGAAATCAAATATATATGAAATCAAGTATGAAATATATGAAAAGACATACATATGGCAAATATGAGCACATATATAAAAATGTGCTTGACATTATTTAACATCAGATAAATGTAAATCAAAACTATAATGGGATTTTATCTCACCCCAGTTAAAATGACTTTTATTCAAAAGACAGAGAATAACAAATGCTGGAGAGTATACGGAGAAACGAGAACTCTCATACACTGTTTTGAATTTAAGTTAGTACAATCACTATGTGGGTTCTTTAAAAAATTAAAAATAGAGCTATTGTACAATCCAGCAATCCCACTGCTAAATATGTATCCAAAAGGAAGGAAATCAGTATGTTGACGAGAAATCTGTGTTCCCACATTTACTGAAGCACTTTTACAATAGCCAATATTTGGAAGCAAGCGAAGTGTCCATTAACAGATGAATGGATAAAGAAAATGTGGTATATATTTACATTGGAGTGTATATTTGCTATCAGCTATAGAAAGGAATGAAATCCTTTCATTTACCACAACATGAATGGAAATGTAGGTAATTATATTAAGTGAGATACAGAAATACTAACTTCACATTTTCTCACACATTTGTGGATCTAGAGATTAAAACAACTGAATTCATGAAGACGGATTGTCGAAGGATGGTTACCAGAGGCTAAGAAGGGTAGTTGGGGGGTGCCAGTTGATATGGTTCAAATTTGTGGTGTCCCCAAATCTCATGTCAAATCATAATCCCCAATGTTGGAGTAGGGACTGGGGGGAAGGTAATTGGATCAAGAGGGTGAATTCCCCCTTGTTCTTCGCATAATCATGAGTGAGTTCTTATGAGATCTGGTGGTTTAAAAGTGTGTAGCACCTCCCCCTTTTCTCTCCTCCTCTTACTCCTGCCATGTAAAACATGCCTGCATCTCCTTTGCCTTCTACCATGATTATAAGTTTTCTGAGCCTCACCAGTAATATTTCATGTGTAGCTTGTAGAACCATGAGCCAATTAAACCTCTTTTCTCTATAAATTACCCAGGCTTGGATTGTTCTTTACAATAATGTGAGAATGGACTAATCAGCACGGAAATCGGCATTGTTAATGGGTACAAAAAATACTTCGGAAGAATGAATAAAACCTACTAGTATTTGCTAGCGTAACAAAGTGACTAGAGCAATAATAATTTAGTTATATATTTTTAAATAACTAAAAAAGCATAACTGAATTTTTTGTAATACAAAGGGTGAATGCTTGAGGTGATGGATAGGCCATTTACACTGATATGATTAATATGCATCACATGCTTGTATCAACTATCTCATGTAACCCATAAATATATACACTTTCTGTGGACCAATGCAAATTCAAAATAATAAATTTTTTTAAATTACTTAGGCCAGCACCTTTATTTGTCTACACCTGTCAGGGAGATCACTCACATATTTGTATAACACAGTTACAAATTGTCACAACCTGCATTCCATGTTGAATTTCCCAAAATTTCTATAACTTTTAAAAAATTTTGCTTATTAAGGATTGCTGTTTGTACTGGGATGTTCTGTGGATTTTGACAAACTTATAGAGTTATGTATTAACACTTAAAGTAACATACAGCATAATTTTACTATTTTAAATTTCTTCTGTACCTCATCTATTCAATTCTCACCTTTCTTTCACTAAAGCTTTGTCAGCTACTGATACTTTAATCTCTATAGCTGTGCCCTGTTTAGAATGTCAGATAGAGTCATCTAGTATGTAGCTTTTTTAGACTGGCTTTTTTATTTAACAACATGCATTTAACATTCATTCGTGTCTTCTTATGCCTTGATACCTCTTTTTTTCCACTGGAAAATAGTCCTTACTAAGGCTGTACTAGCAGTCATTTATCCATTCACCTATTATAGGATATATATATATATATATATTTTTTTTCCAGTTTGGGAGATTATGAGTGTATCTGTAATAAACATTTAATTGAGGAGTGTGTGTGTGTGTGTGTGAACATGTTTTTGAATCAGTTGGATAAATACTTAGACGTATAATTGCTGCATAGTACAGTAAGGGTATATGTATCTTTGTAAGTAACTGTCAATATTTCAAAGTGACTGTACCATTTTAATTTACCATCATCAGTAATAAAAGAGTTCATGTTGCTCCATAACATCACCAACTTGTTGGCCATTCTAATTAATGTGTAGTGGCATTCCAATGGTTCTATGAATTTGTAGTTCTTTAATGATAAATGATGTCAAGCATCTTTTTGTATACGCAATTGTCATCTACATTCTTTCTTGGTAAGACAGAGCAGTATTTGTCCATTTCTTAAATAGTATTCTGCTTTTTAGATTCTGAGTTTAAAGATTTTTTCCGATATTTTGAATAAAAGTATTTTTTCAGATATGTGTTTTAAAAATTATTTCTTCCATCCCATGGATTGTTTTATCATCTTAAAAATGCCTTATGTAGAGCAGAAGTTTCAAATTTTAATAATATGCAACCTATGAATTTTTCTTTCATGAATTATGTTTTTGTGTCATCTCTAGAGGGTCATCACCAAACCCAGTTTGTCTTACATTTCCTCCTATGTCTTTTTTCAGAAGTTTTATAATTTTGTGCTTTACATTTTGATTTAATTGTTGTGAAAGGTGTAAAGTCTGTCTCATTCTTTTTTTTTGCACATGAACATGCAATTTTCCAGCATCATTTTTTGAAAAGATTGCATTTTTTTCTATTGAATTGCCTTTGCTTCTTTGTGAAAGAGCATTTGACTATATTTGTGTGGCTTATTTCTGGGCTATATGTTCTGCTCTATTGGTCTATGTATTTATTCTTTCACTAAAATCATGATAAATTGATTCCTGTGGCTTTGTAAGCAATCTTGAAGTCAGGTGGCTTCATTCCTCCAAATTTGTACTTCATTACTGTGTTGCCTTCTTTGGGTCTTTGCCTTTCCATGAAACTTTAGACATACATTGGCAAAATGGCTGGCTGAAGTTTTTGAGGTTGCATGGAATCTACATATCAAGATGAGAACAACTGGTACCTTAACAACATTCAGTCTTCCAGTGCACAAACTCAGAATAGCACTCCATTTAATTAGATTGTCTTTCCTTTTTTTTCAGAGTTTTATGGTTTTATGCTTACAGTTCTTGTACACTGTTAAATTTACACCAAATTATTATTTTTAGTCCTATTGTAAATAACTTTTAGATTTTTATATCAAATTAGAATGCTTCATTGCTGATATATATGAAATCAATGAACTTTTTACAAAGAATAGTGTGCCCTGAAATATCACTATAATTTCTTATTAACTTCAGAAGATTTTTTGTTTCTTCTTTGTGTTTTTCTCTACTGTATAGACAATTGTGCATTAGTGAACAAGAAGAGTTTATTTCTTCATTCTCATGGTGTATACTTTTTATTACCTTCTCATCTTCTCATATTTATTACCTTGTCATCTTAATATACTATCTATTCTTTCTAATGTGATATTGAATGCTTGTGGTAAGATGGGGCATCTTTGCATTGTTCTTGATCTTTGGGGGAAATTGTCTGATGTCTCACAATTAGGTATGGTAACCATAGATGTTTTGAATATGTTATTTATCGTGTTGAGGAAATTCTCTTCTATTAGTATTCTCAGTTTCCTAGGAGTTTTATTTTTAATAATAAACAAGTGTTGAATTTTTTCAATGATTTTTTGCATCAGTGATATTAGGATATGATTGATTGTCTTTATTTAGCTTATTGATGTGTTGGATTGTATTGATTTACTCTCAAATTTTGATCCAGCTGATCATAATTGGAATAAATATCACTTAGTCATAGCATATTTTTATGCATTTAATATGCAAAATGTTTGTTAAGTACTTTTTAATCTATGTTTACAAGCAACATTGATGTGTACTTTTATATGTTTAATGCCTTGATCTGGGTTTGGAATTAAAGTTACACTGCCCCAATGGAATGAGTTAGGAAGTGCTCCTTCTCCTGCTTGCTCAAAGTTTTTGTGGAAAATTAATATCATTTCTCACTTATATGCTTTGTGTAATTCAGCATTAAACTATCAAGATCCAGTGCTTCCTCTGTTGGAAAGGTATTGAATATTTATTTAATTTAGTTAATAGATATAAGCTTGTTTCAATTATCTAATTCTCTTAGGCACTTGGGTAGAATGCAACTTTGGTGAAATTGGTCAATTTCATCTAAATTGGTAGACATTGAGTTGTTTGTAGTTTTTCTTTATTATCTTTTTGACATCCTTGTTACCAGTTCTGAGGACCTCTGCTTCATTTCAGATTTTGCTAGTTTGTGAGCTCGCTCTTGTATTCTTGGCTAACCTGGTCGATAAAGAATTCTTGATTCCTTGGTAGATAAAGATTTGTCAATTTTATATATTTCTTCATATAACTAGTTTTTGGTATCACAGTTTTCTCTATTGCTTTTGTGTCTTCAATTTTATTTATTGTGCTCTAAATTTTATTGTTTATTTTCTTCTGTTTGCTTTCTGATTAAATTAATCTTGTTTCTCTAGTTTTTCTAGGGTGGAAACAGATTATTGATTTTAGATCTTTCTTATTTTCAAATATATAGACTTAATAACATTACCTCTCAACACTATTTTCTGTATACAACAAATTTTGAAAAGTTGTATGCTTATTTTTACAGAGTTTGAAATATTTTTAACTTCAGATTAGATTTTTCTTGGACTTTTGTTATTTAAAAGTGATTTTTTTTGGTATACTCTCCAAATATGTGTGTATTCTCCAGCTATCTTTCTTTAATGAACTGAGTACATACTTTCTATGATTTCTGTCTCTTAAATTTATTAAAGTATGTTTTATGCTCCAATATATCAACTATATTGGTGAATGTTTCATGTGAGTTTTAAAAGAATGTATATTCTGCTATTGCTGGGTGGACCATTCTATAATTACCAATTAGGTCAAATTGTTTGATTTACTGTCCAAATCAACCATATCTTACTCATTTTCTGCCTGCTCGATGTATAAAGTATTTAAACAGAGCCATTGAGATCTCAAGATATACTAGCTTTTCTTGACTTACCAGATACAATATTTGCAAATAACGTCTCCATTCTATGTGTAGATTGTCTTTTCTCTTTCTTAATAGTATTGTATCATATGTAAAATATTTCAAATTGCAAGAAGTCTAATTTATCATGTTTTTCTTTTCTTGCTGGTGTTTTCGATGTACTATGTAAGAATCTCTTTTTGCCAAATCCTGTGTCACAAAGATTTACTCCTATTTTTACTCCTAAGATACTTACAGTTTTAGCTCTTAAACTTAGGTCTTTGATCCATTTTGTATTTATTTTTGATTATGGTATAACATTTAGGAGTCCAACTTCGTTCTTTTTCATGTGAATATCAACATCATTTGTTGAAGAGGCTATTTTTGTCCCATATTAAATGATCTTGGCACTGTTGTCAAAAATAAATTGATTATAGGTTAGTGGTTTGTTTCTACACTTTCAGATACATTTGATTTACCTTGCATGTCTATTCTTATGCTAGTAGCATACCATCTTGTTTTTCATTGTTTTTTATCAGAGTTTTTTTTTACTATAAAAAGGTATTTGTTTTGTCAAATAATTTATCTGCATTGACTGAGATAATTTGTTTTCTTTCATTCTATTACAGTAGTGTGTTTTTTAATGTAGAACTGCATTTCTGGGATAAATCTTACCTATTGTGGGGCATAAACATTTTAATATGTTTCTGGATTCAGTTTGATGGCATTTTTTGGTAGTATTGAAACTATTTTAATCTATATTTAAAAGAGGCATTGGTCTCTAATTTTCTTTTCTTGTAACATCTTTATCTAGCTTCATTGTCACAATAATAATAGCCTATGAGAATGAATTAGGAAGTATTTCTTCTCCATCAATTTTTTGGGAGAGTTTGAAAATAATTCATGCCAATTCTTTTTTAAACATTTGATAGAACTCACCAGAGAATTACCTAGTTATGGAGTTGTCTTTGTTGGAATGTTCTTGCTTACTGATTCAGTCTCTTCCATTCCTTTAAATTTATTCAGCTTAGCTATTGCTTCTTGAGTCAGTTTTGGCAGTTTTTGTGTTTCTTAGGATATGTCTATTTTACCTAGATCATCAATTTGTTGGTGCACAATTTATTATAGTATTCTCTTATAATACATTTTATTTCTGTAAGGTCAGTAGTAATGTCATCATATTTATTTCTGATTTTAAGTAATTTGAGTCTTCTCTCTGTCTCTCTTTTTTTTTTTTTTTTTTTTGGTAAGTCTAACTAAAGTTTGAGCTATGTGTTGCTTTTTCAAGAACCAAATTTTGATTTTGTGGTGACCCTATTGTTTTTTAGTCATTACTTTTCTTAAGCTCTGCTATATCTTATTCGGTTTTTTTTTAGTTTTTGGAGTCTGATTTTTCTTTTTCTAGTTTCCAGAGGTAGAAAATTAGGCTATCAATATAAGATATTTTGAATATAGACATTTATATTATTAAATTTTCTTATACATAGTGCTTTCACTGTATCCCTTAGGTTTTGTTATGCTGTATTTTTGTTTTCATTTCTGAAAGTATTTTGTACTTTTCCTTTGGATTTCATCTTTGACCCATTAGTTGTTTAAGAATGTGTTTTGTCATTTCTAACACATTTGTGGATTTTCTAGGTTTTCTTCTGTATAAGTCCATTCTCACATTGCTATAAAGAACTACCTGAGACTGGGCAATTTATAAAGAAAAGATGTTTAACTGACTCACAGTTCCACAGGCTGTATAGGATATATGGCTAGGAGGCCTCAGGAAACTTACAATCATAGTGGAAGGGTGAAAGGGAAACAAGCACATTGCATTATGGTGAAACAGGAGAAAGAAACTGAATGAAAAGTGCTACACACTCAAACAACCAGATCTTATGAGAACTTACCATCACAAGAATAGCAATGGGGAAATCCACCCCCATGATCCAATCATCTCCTACCAGGTCCCTCCCCTAACACTGGGAATTAAAATTAGACATGAGATTTGAGCAAAGACACAGAGCCAAGCCATATCATTCCTCTTTGGCCCCTCCCCAAACTCATGTTCTTTGCACATTTCAAAACCAATCATGCTTCCCAACAGTGCCCCAAAGTCTAAACTCATTGCAGCATTAACTCAAAATTTCAAGTCCAACTTCTCGTCTAGGACAAGGCAAGTCCCTTCCACTTATGAGCCTGTAAAATAAAAAAAAAGTTAGTTACTTTCAAGATACAATGCAAGTACAGGCATTGGGTAAATATACTCCCATTTTAAATGAGAGGAACTGGCCAAAACAAAGGGACTACAGGCTCTATACAAGTCTGAAACCCACCAGGGAAGCCATTAAATCTTAAAGCTTCAAAATAATCTCTTTTAACTCTATGTCTCATATCCAGGTTGCACTGATGAAAGGGGTAAGTTCCTAAGGCCTTTGGCATCTCTGCCCCTGTGGCTCTGCAGAGTAGAGCCCCTGCAGCTGATTCCACAATCTGGTATTGAGTGTCTGTGGCTTTTCCAAGTGCACACTGTGAGTTGTTGATGGATCTGTCATTCTGGGACCTGGAGGATGGTGGCCCTCTTCTCACAGCTCCACTAGGCAGTGCTCCAGTGAGGACTCTGTGTGAGAGTTCCAACCCCACATTTCCTCTGCACACTGCCCTAGTAAAAGTGCACTATGAGGGCTCCACCCCTACAGCAGACTTCTGCCTGGATATCCAGGCATTTCCACACATCCTTTGAAATCTAGGTGAAGGTTCCCAAACCTCAACTCTTGCGTCCTATACACTCACAGGCCCAACACCACATGGAAGCCACCAATGCATGAGGCTTTCACCCTCTGAAGCAACAGCCTGAGCTAGACCTTAGCCCCTGTTAGACATGGCTGGAGATGGAGAAACTGGGACACAGGGTGCAGTGTATCGAGGCTGCACAGAGAAGCGGGGTCCTCAGCCTGGCTCACAAAATGATTTTCCCCTCCTAGGCTTCTGGTCCTGTGATGGAAGGTGCTTCCATGAAGGTCTCTGAAATACCCTGGAGGCATTTTCCCCATTGTCTTGGCTATTAACATTTGGCTCCTATTTGCTTATGCAAATTTCTGCAGCTGGCTTGAATTTCTCCCTAGAAAATGGGTTTTTCTTTTTTTCCACATGTTCAGAGTGAAAATTTTTCAAACTTTTATGTTCTGCTTCATTTTTCAATATAAGTTCCAATTTCAGACCATTTATTTGTTTATGCAAATGAGTTTCAGCTTTCAGAAGTAGCCAGGCCACACCTTGAATGCTTTTCTGCTTAAACATTTCTTCCCCCAGATACCCTAAATCATCTCTCTTAAGTTCAAAGTTCCACAGATCTCTAGAGCAGAGGAACAATGTCACCAGCCTCTTTGCTAAAGCATTGCAAAAGTGACTTTTACTCCAGTTCCCAATAAGTTCCTCATCTCCATCTGAGACCATCTCAACTTCGATTTCATTGTACATATCACTATCAACATTTTGGTTACAGCCATCCAACAATTCTCTAGAAGTTCCAAACTTTCTCACATCCTCCTGGCTTCATCTAATTTCTCCACACTGTTCCAAACTCTGCCCATTACTCAGTTCCAAAGTTACTTTCACATTTTTGTCTTTATAGCAATGCCCTACTTCTCTGGTACCAATTTTCTATATTAGTTCATTCTCACATTGCTATAAAGAACTACCTGAGACTGAACAATTTATAAAGAAGAAAAGGTTTAATCGACTCACAGTTTCACAGGCTATAGGAAGCATAGCTAGGAGACCTCAGGAAACTTGCAATCATGGCAGAAAGGCAAAGAGGAGCAAGCACATCTTACCAAGGTGGAACAGGAGATAGACAGAGAGAATGGGGAAGTGCTCCACACTTTCAAACAATCATATATTGTGGTAACTCCCTCACTATCATGAGAATAGCAAGGGGGAAGCTTGCCTCCATGATCCAATCACCTCTCCCCAAGGACCCTTCCCCAACATTAAGAATTACAATTCGACATGATATTTGGGTGGGAATACAGAGTTAAACCATATCACCTGCCCTTATTGTTAGTGTTTCTGTTGGTTGGTTTAGTGACTTTTCTGAAATAATTATGTAAAGTATGCACTGCTTGTCATGTTGAGCCACTGATGCCTTTATTCTGCTAGCTTATTGGTCAGCTAGTGATTTGACAAACATTTTCTTAAACACTTAGGCTCAAACCAAACCAAACCAAATCACAGCAAAAACGAATACAACTCTCTTAGTCGTTGGAAATTTGCTCTGTCTTGGGGCACACCTTCAATGGTTAGCCAGATAGTTTGCAACTGCATCTCAGCATTTACTTCTTGCTTGTGTGAACACTGAAGGTCAGCAAAAGTTGAGAAGTTAGAATAATTTCAGGTCTTCCTGAGCATGGTTCTAACACTGAGCAAGCATATGGCCCTCTTGATACTCTGGAGTATATAAGAGCTATTCAACAACCTTATTTCCCCCTGTATCTCCTTTCCCAGCATTTCCCCTCCCAGACTTTCATTCTATTGTTTGCATTAATTGTGAACCCTTATTTCAGATGGCAGCATCTAAAATTTTTCATTTGATAAATGACACCTGGTAATCTGCCTCAGTTTGGGGGAAGTTCTGATGTAGGTGAAACAAAACCAAATCCTAGGTTGATTCTTCAGGAACAGCCTGCACCAGATATCCAGACTGCTGTCTTTAAGGTGCTGCAGAGCTGAGGAAGGGAGATAATGATAAAAGGTTAAATGAAAATGCCGCAAAGTCCTCTCACTAAAATTCAGCATTTTTTTTTTTTTCTACAAGTGTTCTCCTGTTTATTTTTTAATCAGAGAGAACATTTTTGGCATTCTTTACATTGCCAGTTTGGCTAGCATTCTTCTTTGCATTTGAAGCACATTTTTTGCTGCATACATGTTTCTAAGTTAAATTTTCCCAGCACTTTAAAGATTTTGCTCCACTTTCATTTGCTTGCACGGTTTTTGATGAGAAGTGCCCTATAATTCTTCTTCTTGTTCCTCAGTAGGGAAGGTGTCCTTTCTCTTGAAAATGCACACTTGTTTCAAGATTTTCTATTCGTCTTTGGTTTTCTGCAATTTGTGTACGCTTAGGTATGAATTTGGGGTATTTTTTTTTTTTTTTTTTTTTTTTTGAGGCGGAGTCTCCCTCTGTCGCCCAGGCTGGAGTGCAGTGGCACGATCTCGGCTCACTGCAAGCTCCGCCTCCCAGGTTCACGCCATTCTCCTGCCTCAGCCTCCCGAGTAGCTGGGACTACAGGCGCCCGCCACCTCGCCCGGCTAGTTTTTTTTTTTTTTTGTATTTTTAGTAGAGACTGGGTTTCACCATGTTAGCCAGGATGATCTCGATCTCCTGACCTCATGATCCGCCCGTCTCGGCCTCCCAAAGTGCTGGGATTACAGGCTTGAGCCACCGCGCCCGGCCGAATTTGGGGTATTTATCCTGCTTGATGTTCTCTGATATTCCTGGATCTGTGTTTTAGTGTTATTATTAATTTTGGAAAATTCTTGGCCATTGTTAGTTCAAATATTCTTCTCTCTTACTATTCTAATCAAACATATATTCCAGTTTTTGAAATATTTCCATATTCTTGGTTCTATTCTCTTTTTTTTTTTTTTTTTTTTTTTTTTTTTTGGTCTGTTTGCTTGTTTGTTCGTTCGTTTTTCTCTTTGTATTTTAGCTTCTGATTTTTTTTTTTTTTTTTTTGGATCCATCTTAAAACTCATTGACTCTATCAGACAATTTCTGGTGTGCCAATCAGCCCCTCAGGACAATTCTTTAATTCTGTCATAGTGTTTTTGATATTTAACATATCTTTTTGATTTTCTCACACAATTTCCATCTCTTTGCTAAATCTTCTTTTGCATTTTGTCTGTTTTTTCAACCAGAACCTTAACATTTTTATCATAGTAATTTTAAATGTCATGTCTGATCGAAATCTGTTACATTAAAATCTTATTCTAAAACTTATGTGTTATATTTGAATCTGATTCTAAACTTGATTTTCTCTTCAAAATGTTTCTTTTTCTGCTTTTTAGCAAGACTCATAATTTTTTGTTCAAAGCCAGGCATGATGTATCAAGTGACAGCAACTGAAAAGAATAAAGGACTTTAGTGTGATGATTTATGTTAAGCAGTTAGCAATAGCTGTAGACACCAGAGGATTTAAATTCCTTTAGTGTCTTTGTTTTTGTCTCCCCCATGTCTTTGTGCTTCTCTATGAAATTTTCCCATGTCATGCCTGAGTTTACTTCTCGTGCTTCCTTTGTCTCTTCGGACATTTTTTTTTTTCCTTGTTAAAATGCCTTGCAATGTTTTATTGAAAGCCATACCTAGTTTATTGATTATTAGAAATGAGTTAAATAGTTTTATATTGTGAGGATGTATATTAATCTAGACAAAAGCCGGGGTGCATTTAATGTTTGCTGTATCTCTAGTCGCCATAAGCTTAGAATTCCTTGTGTTTTTGTTTTTGTATCCTTTCTTGACTATAGACTTTGCTAAGTACTCCTCTGAAAGAGTCTTTGTCTTGCAGCTCTTTCAGTGGTAATCCACTCTTAGTACACTGGAGCCCAGTTAATCTGATTGTAAAGCAAGGGAAAAAAGGAGCATCTACAATACCGTGATTATATCTCAGTCTCTTAGTGGCCTGTGTCGCTAGATTGAGACCTTTACAAGTGTTTATTAGCTTCCCTCAAATGTTAATGTAACTGCCCAACAGGTTCACCTTGTCCAATGCCTAGACAGAACACATGTATCAAGACAGGGGAGTTGCAACAGAGAAATAGTAGTTTATGCGGAGCTGGCTCTAAGGGAGACTGCTATTTCATTATTACTCAAATCAGTCTCCCTCTAAATTTTGGGATCAGAGTTTTTTAAGGATAATTTGGTAGGAAGGGCTCTAGTGAGCTTGGAGTTCTGATTGATCGGACTGGAGATAAAATCACAGGGAGTCCAAGCTGTCTTTCTGTGCTGAGTCAGTTCCTGGGTGGGTCCAACAAGACCAAATGAGCCATTTTATCAATCTTTGCTGGTGCCATCTGAGCCACTGATGGAGGGGTCTACAAAATATCTCAAGCAAAGATTTTAGTTTTTACATTAATGATGCAATGAGACTAGTTTGCACTCAGTCTGGGCCATTTGCCAAAATTACTTATTTTATCAGTTTATGGCTCCCACAAGTTCTGTTCCAGATTGGCAGATCCCAACGTGATTCTTTCTGTTCAGATTTTGGGGTAGCAGTTTGCCCTGCAGCCTCAGTTTTCCAATGCACTTAATAAAAGTTATTGATTTCCAGTTTGTCAGCATTTTTGTTGTTGTAATAATCCAAGTGAGGAGTTCTAAGATATTTGTGTGTTGGAGTTCACCTTCAAATTATTAAAATAATAAAAGAGGGAATCAAAATAATTTTTACTGAACAGATAACAAAATTAGGTTCACAACCAATATATACAAAAATTAACCAAATATTGGGCCATAAAGTCTCTTCAAATATCAAGAAATTGATACTAATCAGATTATAGGCAAACATAGGCAAATTATACCAAATTGCAATTACAATAGAAATCAATTATAAACATATATGTCTGTAAAATCTGTGGTTTTTTTTTTTTTTTTTTTTTTTTTTGGAGTCTCGCTATTGTCAGCCTGGGCTGGAGTGCAATGGCTCAGCTCACTGAAACCTCCGCCTCCCCAGTTCCAGCAATTCTCCTGCCTCAACCTCCTGAGTGGCTGAGATTACAGGCACCTGCCACCACATCTGGCTAATTTTTGTATTTTTGGTAGAGATGGGGTTTCACCATGTCGGCCAGGCTGGTCTAGAACTCCTGCCCTCAGGTGATCCACCCACCTCGGCCTCCCAAAATACTTGGATTACAGGCATGAGCCACTGCTCCTGGCCTGTAAGATCTGATTTAAAAATTTAAATGTGCTTCTAAGATAAATTATAACCCAAAGAAAACCTAATATTTTTAAAAATAGAAAGTAGTTACAGCTGATATAAAATATTGAAGTATTTCAGATGAAGTAAAGTAATAGAATGGCAATTTGTAATGTAATAAATACTGAACATTAATGGGAGAAATACTTAACTAAAATATTTTAAATGCCTGTATACCTCATGCATTTACAATTGAAAAGATAAATGGTCAACTATAAAATGTTTGTAACATATATATGACAAATATGGTGAACTCTTAAAAATTTATGAAGAAAAATGCAGAAAAGTCAGTAAAAACATTGGCAAATACTATGAACAGACAAAATTTTAAAAATCATATATAAATGTTTTAAATATAGGAAAAATCTTTGTAAGAGAGTGCACTCTCAACTTGAGCCCTCAACCTAGTTGTATATTATTGTAGAGTTTGTTGATGGGAATATGGTTCTATCTTCCTTATATCTAACAAAATTCTTATAAGATTTTGCTATGGCATTATCATCATGCTCAGTTTTAATACTCGTAAGTTTTTCTCTAATTTTTTTTTCTGTTTAAACTACTGAATTCTATGGTTAATATATCTTATTTACTTATTCTGTTCTTACTTTATACAAACTGGATTTGATTGAATTAATGACTGTATTTTTGTTGGAATAAAGGTTAAAATTTGGGACATGTGCCTTTTGTAATAACTATGATATACAATGACAAATATTTTGATTACTTTAGTCAAAGATTAATTGATTCTTTCCAACAGGGGACCCACTGAGCATTTATGGATTGACTAATTGTTCATAGCCATGAAACTATAGAAAATATTCAAACCTTTATGCCATAAATTTTAATTGCGGTAATTATCCAAATAATTCAAACTGAACCAAACAGTAGTGTTTTCTTTAAAATAATTCTCTTTAGTTAAAAGCCAGTTTTGCTATTTATGTTATAATACATACAAACCTATTTAAAGTGTTAAAAAATGAAAAAGTTCAATAAACTTAAAACTTTTTCATTAAAACATAATGTTAAAAAGTTTACAATGTGGTTTTCCTAGGTTGACTCTTTTAGCAGGCCATTTTGTGACATTCATTGAAAATTTAGACATAATATTATATACATACACGCAATAATAATAGTGATTGCTACCCAAAGATGCTTACAATTCAATTCTGTTTCTTTTCAAGTGTAGTTTCTATGGAATCACAAAAGAAGCATTGATTAATATTCATCATTTTTCTAAGGGTAAGCATCAGCAGTATAATGGCAACAGAATTAGAACTTTACAGTCTATTATAATGTGATGCTATTATGTATTTTTTAAACTGAAAAATGATTTAGAACAATTCCTCATATCGGGAAAGAAAAAAGCAATTATTTCTACTTTATATAATTTATATGGAAGATTTAAATAAAAGTTAAATACAGATAAGAATTATCCTTTCTCTTTTATGTTTGCTTTTACTGATAACTTGCAAATAAGTCAACCCAAACAAAAAAAATCAATAAGTTAAAAGCAAAACCTAATCAATAGCATTAAAATTCACAGATAATAAAAGTGAACCATTACATGAGTTAACATCTTAAACTCTTTGTTCAGGATAATCAATATAGAAAACCACCACCGCTCAATGAGTACCTGCTGTGTGTCTAGCTCTCTCACCAAGTCTTAAAAACCTTGAGAAGTAGGTATTACTATTAGCAGAAATTCACAGATAAGGTAATTGAGTTGCAGAGAGGTTATTTTCTTAAAATCTGAAACTATCTTGTAAAACTGAATTTTGAATTCTAATATTTCTAACAACAAAAAAGTGGTTATTTAAATATGCCCATGGTAGACAAAATGTCACTTAAAAATAATTACCTAAATAAATATCAATTTATTGAATCAACAAAACTTAAATCAAACCTGAATCCTCTCGTAAATATGCACAAAATTGTATTTTTGATAAGATCATGGATGGTGACATCATCTTAGAACCCATATATCCACACAGAAAAAAATAATGCCATTAAAGGTATTGGGGATTAAAAAAATAATCTCAGAGAAAAATAGTCATTTCAAAAAGCATATAACAATACTTTGAATTTCCAATAGCTGCCTGTGAAAATTCTTGCTTAACATTCCTAAATGAGAGAATGAATGTACCACATATAAACAAATGAATGAATAACTCAACCTTGTTCTAGTAAACTTTTATATAAAATTTATTGATTCTCTTGATGTTCTTCACAATATTTAAGCTACTATTACACAATGTTTTGTCCCAGGGATATATGAAACAACTTTTTAAAAATAAAACTGGACATTAAGTTATGAAGGAGCAGAAATTTCTGAGAGAGGAAACAAAAGAACTGATTCCTATGAGTGTCCCAACTTCCTTTGTTGATAATTTCTAAGCTGTGTTATAGAGAGGAGAAAACATAGGTGGAACCTGAAAAGATCCTTGTGTTAAGAAAATAACTGAGGACAGTGTCAGTGATGCAACTTTACCCAAGGAAAGAGAGCCCCAGACATTTTCAGAGAGCTTCTATTTGACTATTTAGTTGTGTGCTAATTGACAAATTCATGAAAATATATATCCATACAAAGAATTGTACACAAATATAAATAACAACTTGTAATAGCTAAAAAGAAAATAAAAGAAAAAAATCAAAGTGCCCACAAACAGGGGAATGAATAAATCCATTGTGGTATACTTTCCATGGAATACTACTCAGCAGTAGAAATGGAAATTCCTATTGTTATTTGCAAGAAAATAGTTACCTCTCACAGTATTTATATTGACTGAATGAAGCCTAGGGGAAGGAAAAGTATATTGAGTACGACTCCACATCTGCAAAGTTCTAGAAAACGCTAACTGATTGTGACAAAGAATTTGGCTGTTTCCTTGTACAAGGAGAGTGGGTAATACAAGAAGGGGCCATAAGGAAGGATTATAAACAGCACATGAAAAACTTTGGGGAGTCATCGACAGTTGCATTACTTTGATTGTAGAACTTTTCTCAAAGGTGGCATACAAGTGTTAAAACTTACCAAATGATACACATTGATACATGTCATTTATTATATTTTAATTCTTCGTAAAATTGTTATAATATAAAGTTATGAAGAAAAATAGCTCAATATAAGGAAATAAAAGTGGATTGTGTATGAAATTAGCTTTTTGGTAAATATCTGCTATGGTTTAAATGTGCCCTCTCCTTAGTTCAGCTATTACCAATGTGATTGTCTTAAGAGATGGGGCCTTGGAGGTGATTAGGTCACGAGGGAGTCGCCCTCATGACTGATATTCAGAACCTTATAAAAGAGGCTACATGCAGCATTGGATTTGCTTGCTTTTCTGCCTACCTGCATGTGAAGACACAGTAAGAAGTTCCTCACCAGATGTGGGCACCTTGATGTTAGACTTCACAGCCTTCAAACTGTGAGAAATAAATGTTTGTTCTGCATAAACTATCCGGTCACAAGTTTTTGTTACTGTAGCACAAACACATTAAAATAACATCTTAAGATTTTGGAAAGGCACCAATTATTTATTTGTAGCTATGTGGTAACTGTAAAACTACTTGAAATTCCATAATATGAAAATGGCTATGTAAATTTAGGTTAACATATTTTATTCCAGTTCTTCAGATATTGTTTGTTTAATAGGTCCATGAAGCATATGAAAATGACAATGATGGTGAAATTATTCCAATTCGATGGCACATGAATAAAAAGATATTTTTCAGATATATTGAAATATTAAACACTGAAATCGAAAGCAATTATGTACATGAAAGAGATTTTCTAAAGTTACTTTTCAATAAACTAATTCCATATGGTAATATTTTTCAATGTTTTATTGGCATGGGGAATTTGGCAATATATTGGTGTCAGAATAAATTATATCAAGAAACTTCAATAAATCCCTTTTCTAAAATTCAGTTTTATATCTCTAAGAAAGTTAATAATAAATTATAATCAGTAAATACTATGTCTATTAATCATAAATATAGAATTTAAATTACATGATGAGAGAACAGAAGACAAAAACATTTTACCATCCAGTTACATATGTGAAAAGGTTAAAGATGTTACAAAAAAGTATGTGTTCAAATGGAAATTTTAAGTTGATGTATATGTTATTCTTAATAATACCAAAATTTTATAATTGTTTTAGTTAATAAAAAGTCTATGTACACTACTTTTGTTTGACCAAATTTGTAAAACACACTCAATGTATATCTGCAACACAAAGTTCTTATCCTTTGGGATTTGAAAAGTCTCACTGTTCCATATTTTCTGTGTTTGTTTCTGATAATACCTTTCTCACTTCTGATAGTTTATTTTTAATTTTTAATATGTAGGATTTGCTAACTTGTTTTTTGATCCAGCAGTGATCATAAGGTCAGTTTGACTAAACTATCTCAAATTTTAAACTTTATAACAAGAATTTTTTGAAAGTGGATATTTTAAAGATACATTATGATGTCTAAAGGATAAACACACAACTCTGAGTTCTAATCTCAGTTCTGTCTCTGAGTAGTTGCATGACCGTGTAAGTACAAGTAACTTCTTTCCTGAGCTTCAGTCTCCTCCAATGTAATCCAGGCACAAAAGTATCTACCTGGCCAGCCTGCCATAAAGACCAAAGACAATTCTGTATGTAAAGCTTCTACCTCAGAATTGAGTGTAAAGAGACAATATTATTATTAGTATCATAAGTTCTCCATACTTTCCATCTGATAAACTCTTACTTTTAAGTGTAGGCCATATATTACCTATAAAGTCCTCCTGATCTGGTCTCCTGCAACCTCCTCTCACTCCATAGCTCATCCACTCCAACCACACTGGCTTCTTTGCTGCTCTTGTATAAGCCAGATCTGCTTCTGTTTCTCAAAATGCACTGACTAGGTGTCACATGGCTAATTCTCTTCCTCTAAAATTCTGTCCAAATGTCACCTCCAGAGTTTAATTTAGAATCACAAACTGCTTCCTTTATCTTTGTGGCATAGATAACATAATCACTTGTCTAAATAAGAAGTTGAATCAACGGCCACACCAGATTTCTACTGCTTGTTACTTCTAGTCAGTGAAATTGACCTTCCTTTGAAAAAAAAAAGTAACAAATATATAAGATGTGAAGTTTAATCTATTAGTTCCATATGAAAATGAATTACCCTAGTGGACCAAAATATTCATTACCTAAACTAGTAATTTTGTTTAGGGTGACCTCAAAGCATAGGAAAACCTCTGAATGATCAAAAATACACTTAACCCCTCAAAGTACTCAGTCATTAATTGACCCTTAATTTTGATCCATGGAACAAGTTATTCTAGAGGTAGCAGCACATCCTATCATGTGGTTTATATTGACAAAAGGGTTTATGACCTCAATGATGAATCCTAATTGTGTAATGTTTAGTAAAGGTTTGTTGTTACAAATAAAGTCATTTGAGATCTGAGTTTAGACTGGAGCATGGTGGTTTCAATCTATATGATATGTTTTAAAGTACAAAAGGACAGGAAAGATAAGGCCAACTTTATGAAAGCATCATCAATTGAATACATAGAATTAACACATTTAGTAAATAAATATGAAGCCTTGCCCAAGAAGAGGGTTCATTAATGTGACAGAGACAAGTAATTACATTTAAGTTAAACCACGATCTTTAGAGCTTTAATGTCAATCTAGTATCTTAACAAGTATGTTTTTACTCAACTTTCTGTTATTTATTGCCCCAGTCATGTTTGCCCCAACTTTTCTAACACTGATTGAGTAAAAAGTTACCGGTCTGGGGTCAGCAAACTCTGAACCACATGGAAAATCTAGCCAGCCATCTGTTTTTGTACAGCCTATTAAGATTTTTTTTCCTTTACATTTTAAAATGGTTGAAAAAAAAAAGAAATGTTTTGTGATTTATAAAAGCTATACAAAATTCAAATTTTTGTATCAATACAAAGTTTTATTGGAATACACCCTGCTCGATTGTTTATACATTGTTTGTGGCTACAATTACAGGACAATGGCAAAGTTGGGTAGTTGCCAATAATAAAGAATATATGGCCAGCAAAGCCTCCAATATTTACTATATGACCTTTTAGAGAAACTTGTATCAACCCTTATTTTATGCTATACACAACTATGAAAATACTAGATATTGTAGGTCCACAGAGACTGCGATAACCAATTGCAGATGTCGTAAATCATGTAGTCAAGAACCACTTTGTCCTCTAATTTCACCAGAACTCTTAGCCATTATTGTATTTTTGCTATCTTATTTTTCAATTAGCAATTTAAACACTAATCCCAGCACTATACCAATGGATAGATTTAAAACGTGGACTATTATTCTTTTTTAATTATGTCAACTCTAGTTGCTTACAGCATCCTATTTGAGGTTTATTCAGATATGATTCAAAGTATGTTTTATGAAAATCCTATGAGCTGTAGCACGAACAATTTCATACAAGATAACACTAGGGCAATGGCTAGAATGTTTGCATCCCTCCAAAACTCGTATTGAAAGTTAATCCTAATTGCAATGTTAAGAGGTGGGGGCCCTTTCAGAAGTGATTAAGTCATGAGGGGTCAATTATTGTGAATGAGATTAATGATCTTATAAAAGAGATGTCAGAGAGCTGACTGGGACTTATCTTTCTTTTGCCATGTGAGGACAGAATATTTGTCCCCTCTACAGGGCAAAGCAACAAAATGCCATCTTGGAAGCAGAGCTCAAGCCCTTACCAGACACAAAATCTGCTGAGACTTTGATCTTGGACTTACCAGCCTTCAGAACTGTGAAAATATAAATTCTATTATTTATACATTTTCTAATATAATATATAATAGCCACAGGAACAGACTGAGAAAACCAGTATAATTTTATTATTCACTATACTAATTAATGGTTGACCATTCACACTTTCTACCCTCATTAACATGACTCCATGACACCCTAACTTAATGTAATTTATTTCAACCCTGGAAGGTATTTCTGATCCAGTTGTCTTCTATATGTTATTCAATACATCTCTACTTGGAAACTTTAATTTCTGATAAGATATATTGAGACCTTCCTTTATTGTTAGAACATACTTATTATACAATACTATATATAATAATATTTGTTTTTATGTTGACTTTCCAAGTATATTGTGTAGTTTTTAAAAGTAGGACTTCTTTTCATTAATCTTTGTTTTCAAGTAAGTGGTTGCTAAGGGAAAGAATAAATGAATAAATAAAGTCTTGAAGCCCTGAGTTAATTGGCTTCTAAATTTAAAGCCAGAATTAATTTTTTATATCTTGAGTCTCTTTGAATAATAAGACACTTAATCAATAGCAAAAATTGTTAATAAAAATTTTTTCAAATGATTCTCTGTATTAACCCTTATAAAATTCTAAATTGGCTTATGGCATTTTAAGTTAGAAAGTTAATTTCACTGAATAAACATTTTAGAGTATCTGCTTTCTGCAAGGCCACAACTAGGTCTGTGGCCTGGATGGTTCTTACTAACGTCCATACAGATGGCGAATGGAGGAGGGTCATTTTTCAGGGTGTAACTTATTTCTAAGAAGTAAATTATATCCTGGGAAACTGGAATATATTTTTAAATGTGCCAGAGAATTTTAGCTTGATAAATTAATACTGGCATTGTTCTCCTCTAAAATGTCAGTAATATCACTTGGAGCTGAGTTACTGTTTCAGTGCAAAAGGCCTCTACCCTCTTCTTGGCAGCTACCTTTTCAAAGTGAAAAGCTGGTAGGAGAATCTTGATTTTTGTTATAATTGGAACAATTTATGCTTCTTTCTACTCTTTGAAAAAAGGGAGAAATAATTTAGGAAGATAGTCTTTTTCTAGGGAGCGGAAAACAAATTGATTACATTTACTAAATAAAAATCACTGAGAAAACCGAAGTTTCTAATGGCACTATTGCTGCAAAATCCACATTACAGTCGCTCGATTGTCCTAGAATTTGAAAATTCTCAGTTAATTCTGCACGGCTATAATCATAACATAGAACGAGTAGCCATTTAACGATTTGCTAATAGATCATGCTACAAACCAAAGGATCATGACACAGGCTAAACAAACAATGTATAGCGAAAATTAAAATAAAAAATAAGCTTTCCTGAATGTATCTATTAGAAGCTGCATGCTACAAAGGTTCTACTTTGACCACAGAAACTGGACCAGTGCATTCGGTCAACTGACTTAATCAGCTTGGGCTGTTATTGTAAAATTACCCTAGACTGAGTCACTTAAGCAACAGATATTTATTTCTCATAAATCTGGAGGCTAAGAAATCCAAGCTCAAGTTGCCAGAAGATTTGGTTCTTAGAAAGGGCCTTTTTCCTGGCTTGCAGACATCCACTGTCTCACTGTGTGATCTTATGGCTTTTCTTTGGTACATGTTCTGGAAAGAGAAAGAGAGATCTCGCTCCCTGCTCCTCCCCTAAGTGTGCTGATCCCATCATGAGAATCTCACTCTCATGGCCTTATTTCAAATAAACATAATTATCTCTCATATTAGTTCATTAATAAAGACATACCTGAGATAGGTCAATTTACAGAAGAAGGGGAGGTTTAAAGTACTTAAAGTTCCAAGAGGCTGGGGAGGCCTAACAATCATGGCAGAAGGCAAGTAGGAGCAAGTCACATCTTACATGGATGACAGCAAGCAAAAAGAGAGCTTGTGCAGGGAAACTCCCATTTTTAAAACCATCTGATCTCATGAGACTTATTGACTATCACAAGAGCAGCAGGGAAAAGACCTGCCCCCATGATTCAGTTACCTCCCACTGGGTCCCTTCCACAACACATGGGAATGCGAGATGAGGTTTGGGTGGGGACACAGCCAAACATTATATCCCTGGTCCCTACCAAATTTTATGTCCTCACATCCAGGCCACACAGATAAAACAGGCAGGTTCCCATGCTCTTGGGCAGCTCCTCCTCTGTGGTTTTACAGGGTATGGCCTCTCTCCTGGCTGCTTTCACAGGATGGCGTTGAGTGTCTGAAACTTTTCCAGGTAAACGGTGCAAGCTGTTGGTGGATCTGCTATTCTGGGGTCTGGTGGCTTTCTTCTCACAACTCCACTAGGCAGCACACCAGTAGGGACTCTATGTGGGGGCTCCGACCTCACATTTCCCTTCTGCACTACCCTAGCAGAGATTCTCCATAAAGGCCCTGCCCCTGCAGCAAACTTCTGCTTGGACATCCAGGCATTTCCATACATCTTCTGAACTCTTGGTGGAGGTTCCCAAGCCCCAAATCTTGACTTCTGTGCACTTACAAGCTCAATACCACATGGAAGCTGCCAAGGCTTGGGGCTTCCACCCTCTAAAACCACTGCCTGAGCTGTATTTTGGCCCATTTCAGCCATGCCTGGAGCAGCTGGGTCTTAGGGTACCAAGTCACTGGACTGCACACAGCATGGGGACCCTGGGCCTGGCCCACAAAACCGCTTTTTCCTCCTAGGCCTCTGGGCCTGTAATAGGAGGGGCTGCTGTGAAGACCTCTGACATACCCTAGAGACATTTTCCCCATTGTCTTTGGAATTTACATTTGGCTCCTTGTTACTTATGCAAATTTCTGCAGCCAGCTTGAATTTCTTCTCAGAAAATAAGATTTTCTTTTCTATCTCATTGTCAGGCTGCAAATTTTTTGAACGTTTATGCTCTCCTTCCCTTATAAAGCTAAATGCCTTTAACAGCAACTAAGTCACATTTTAAATGCTTTGCTGCTTAGAAAATTCTTAAGGCAGATACCCTAATCATCTCCCTCAAGTTCAAAGTTCCACAAATCCCTAAGATGGGGACAATATACCACCAGTCTCTTTGCTAAAACATAACAAGAGTCACCTTTGCTATAGTTCCCAACAAGTTCCTCATTTCTGTCTGAGACCACTCAGCCTGGGTATTATTGTCCATATCACTCAGTATTTTAGGTAAAACCATTCAGCAAGTCTCTTGGAAATTCCAAACTTTCCCACATTTTCCTGCCTTCTTCTGAGCCCTCTAAACTGTTCCACATTCTGCCTGTTCCCCAGTTCCAAAGTCACTTTCACATTTTCAGGTATCTTTTCAGCAACGCGCCACTCTACTGGTACCAATTTACTGTATTAGTTTATTTTCATGCTACTGATAAAGACATACCCAAGACTGGGCAATTTACAGAATAAAGAGAAGTTTAAAGGACTTACAGTTCCATGTGGCTGGGGATGCCTCATGATCATGGCAGAAGGCAAGGAGGAGCAAGTCCCATCTTACATGGATGGCAGCAGGCAAAAGAGAGCTTTTACAGGGAAACTCCCATTTGTAAAGCCATCAGATCTCATGAGACTTATTCACTATCAGGAGAATAGCATGAGAAAGAACTGCCCCTATGATTCAATTACCTCCCACTGAGTCCCTCCCATAATATGTGGGAATTTAAGATGAGACTTAGGTGGGGACACAGCCAAACCATATTACCTCCCAAAGGTTCCATCTCTAAATGCTATCATATCAGAGGTTAAGGCTTCAACATATGAATTTGGGGGGGATAGGCACCAACATTCAGTCTATAAGAGTTTTGTAGGCTATGCAATGCACAAGCCCAACAGGGTTCAGGAATCAGCAAACTGTAGCCTGCAGCTCATTTTTGTAAATAACATTTTACTGTAAAACAGCCGCACTCATTTGTTAATGTATTATGTGTGATTGCTTTTACACTTCCATGGCAGAGATGAATACTTGTGACAGAGACCTTATGGCTCACAAATTCACTATCTGAACTAAAATTCACTATTTGACCCTTTATAGAAAAGTATGCCAACTCCTGGTCTAGGCTGCAAACATTTGAGGCAGTCCTAATACATGTGATTCTGATACTCTAGATCAATGCTTCTCAAAATTTGGCATGCATAAGTATCATCTAGAGAGTTGGTTAAAACACAGATGCTTGGGCCCCACCTCCAGATATTCTTGATTCAATAGAGCTAAGGTAAGGCTCAGGGATTTGCATTTCTAACAAGGGTCCAGTTGATGCTGATGCTGTTGATAGTTTTGATTTCACACTTTGCGTAGCACTGCTCTAGAAAATCATTGTCAATAAACCTGATAGTCTTTAGTGTTTGCTCAATTGGGAAAACTATTGCTTTATGAAATATCAAAATGTGTTCAGGGATTGAATATTTAACATGGATACAGACACAATAACAGTTTCAATTTATTATGTTTCATATGAGCAAGACAGTGTTTTACCTACACTGATATAATTTAGTTCTCATAATTTTGATGCATTTATCAATATATTTCAATAAGGTAATTATCACTTGTATTTATGTGAATAAATGGAAGCTCCAAGAACTGAAGAAATTTGCTCAAAGTCATACACCAGAAAGTGGAGGAAATTGGATTCAGAAAATGCCTTCTCACTCCAAATTCTATACTCTTACCCCTCTTCTGTATTAAAAATATAAACCATGTTGTTTGAGCCTCTGACAAATTTGACTGAAGAAATGAGCATTTGTGGTAGTTTCAATCTGGAAACTAACAGAACAGGTGGAAAGTGAATATTACCCTTAAACAACTTTTAATTTATTCATATTTTTCCTAAATTAGAGAGCCAATTCATTAGTTTTTAGGTAGTAACCTAATTTGCAGGGGTGGTGGGGAGTGTGGGAGAAATGTATAAAGCCAAATACCAATAAAACTATTCAAACCAGTTTAAATGATACAGTTAAGTTACTCTTGCTGCATCATCAGTGCCAAACTGAAACTTTGTCTCTAGAAATTTACTGGAAAGACAAAAACTTGCCTTCAGTCCTCTTCTGTTCAACATATATTTACCAATAAATTGATCATCATGCATGCACACACATATTTGTATACACCTTGAGATCTTAACTATTTTGCAGAATCTTTAATCAAATTTTATTTAATTTGGTACCAACATAACACACTAATACAGGTTTATTATTCTTTTCATTTTACAGATGATAGAATTGATGAGGCAAAAATAAGACATATATTTTGCTAAAGGCCGTGCTACAAGCAAATGAGAGTAACAGGGTTTGAGTCTAAAAATTTTTTCTTCTGATTCAGCACCTTTGATGTTGGCAGATTCCAACAAGTTAGGAGAGGCAGTTAAAATGCCAAATATCAGATTTATTAGAGTATTTAAAATTTCTAAGTCTAATTTAAGACTGCTGAATTACTTCTTCTATTATAGAAAGCATTTTAACTTGAGCCATCCATATCACCTTCCATTTTCCCCTTTGACATTATAACTGCACCCACATGGTTCACAGGATTCCTGTGCAGAAGGTCTCCAATGACCAGTTTTGATGTATAAACTTCTGTTATAGTTTTGGATGTGTGTGACTTCTGTGGTGGTTCACTGTATTTGTGGAATGATACTTTTTTGCTAAGTACAACACTCTATTTTTTTTTTTTTTTTTTTTTGCCTGGCCTGCTAACCAGGTAGCTAATGAACCCAATTTAAGTGAATCTTATAATATTCTCAATAAATACTTTACAGATTAAGAATTCTGCACATATTTGCATGATCCTAGATAATTGTTTGAAAATTATCTTCCAATGGGCAAATGAGTAATGCCTTCTTAAATTGCTTGACTGCTTGTGATTTGTTTTGTGCATTGTCACTTGTTGAGCCAATAGAAACTGTAAAGAAATTTTATGAGTTTAAAATGCCAGAAATAAGCCAAGCTGAATAGATTTTTCTTTAAAAATCACTCGTCTTTACTAATTACTATTATTAAGAATTTATATGGTACTTTGTGTTTACGAATACTTTACAGGCGGCAATTAACTACGTACCTGATATAATTGTTGCTATTATTTCCTTCATTTTGTGTGCTGGTAAAACTAACAAGCAAAATTAAATCCTTGTGTGTGTGTGTGTGTGTGTGCATGTTTGTGTGTTTGTGTGTGTGTGTTTTAGAGGCAAGGCAAATTGCTGATGGAACTAATATTATAATTAAGACTTTTTGGATCCTCAAATCTTTATGAATTTTCTGATAATCAAAATGAAAGCAATTTGGTCAATAACTAATCTCTAAGGTCTACAAAATTTATTGTTGGAAAACTCAGTGATAGTTTTTGCATATCCTCAACATTTTGAGGCATAACCATTTTCGCTTGCTCTTCAGTTCTTTGGGGAAAAGTGTCCTAACTGGGTGGCATCTATTAGCTAACTCTCATTGGCGTGTAATGGTCCAATTGGCGTACCTTCTTGGCAGTTCTGTTCAACAAACACTTCTTAATTCTCTGTTTTGTTACTGACGTTGCCCAAGGTATAAAGAAAAAAAAACTGAAGAAACCCACAGGGTCATTTTTTTCCCGGGGCTGCAGATTCATAAACAACTGCAGTTAAAGATGAGGGGCTGGATACTAGAGCTAAGAGTATTTGGCAAATGAAAAGTTGCTATAGAAATTTCAGACAAAAGAATGATTCATCCCAAACCATAAAAATGGGATTTTTTATTTGATAAATATGTATGAAGTACTTATTATTCCGCAAGCATTGTTTTAAGTTCTTTATTAACCAATTTAATCTACACAGCACAACCTCTGAAATAGGCACTATTTTATCCTCTCTTGTAGCTGGGGTTCCAGGAACAGAGTGGCTAAGAAACTTCCCTAAGTCACAAAGCTAACAGGTAGCAGAGCCAAAATTCAAACTCAGGTTATTTAGTTTAATTATCCTTACCATTAGCCACTACTGTCTGCTGCCTATGTATCGTGAGATGTAACACAATAATATAATTTTGTTTCACTGATATTTCTCAGTTACAGATATTGTATGGTTTATGCTGGTATTTTATTTTGGTTTGAAGTGAAATCAGTTCTACTTTGAATGTAATATATACCAAATTGGTGAGTTGGAATTACTCTAGATTATCTGCAAATCAATATTAGAAACCAAATAAAATAAGTTTGATACCTTTAATATGTACTGGACTTACAACAAAAAATGAGTCAAGTAGTCCAGACACAGAAAATTGTCCTTACTTCCACAAAGAAACGTAGATCCTCGTATTTTTCTTAAAATGAGGGACCTTCCTGATCCCTTCTTTATTTGCCTACTTTGTGTAGAGAAATTAGTGCAAGAAACATTTCACTGTCCTCTTGACTCTGCAAGAAAATCAGCAGATCAAGTAAGGTGGTGAATGGCAACCAGTGCTCAGCATCACTGTCAGGGGAACAATATTGAGTGGCATGGGAAAACTTGACTCTGCAGATTTTTGCCAAGGGTGGATGCTGGCCAAATGTAACACACTTCCTGATTCTTAAGCGACGGAATATACTTGCATATATATGTATGACGCATGTGTGCGCACACACATACACACATCATAAACACACACCTTAAATCTAGATTTTCTTTATTTGTCAATAACTTAAGAAAACAAACAAATATAACCACAACCATGCTGTTATGACCAATATCACGTGAACCAATATAAACCTGACTGTAGGCTGCATTCAGTCTGGATCATGTCAAAGCAAGGGTGAAGTCAGGAAGTGAAATTAGGAGCACTCATCAGGACACCTGAGGTTGAAGTGAATAAACTGAATGAAGCCCATCTGCTTTCTCCTGCATTGTGAAACCCTGATAGCACAGCCTTCAGGATTTGAAAACTCAAATATCTTCCTCTTCATGTCCGTGTCTGCATCTGTCAGAAGAGTCTAATGCGTGACCAAAAAAAAAAAAAAAATCACAAATTTGTCATAACAAAGGCTTATTTCTTGTTAAGCTATTTGTCCATGGCTAGTGGGCTCAGCATTTTATAGAGTGTTATGGAGAAGCAACCATCTCAAATATTGCTTGTTACAATCACAGAGAATGAGCAAGCTCAGAACAATTTTGTCCTCAGTTAAATGGCCTGACACTTAGTCCAAATAGACACACGGCATCTTCCAGTTACTAAAAGCCAACAAATAAAAATCCAGGGGAAGGAAAATTTTTGTACCCAAAAGGAAAAAGCTGAACACATTTGGGTAAGAAACTAATCATGATTATATTTTTATATTAAATAATTAAAAGGTAGGCTGCTCCTGACCAATTATCAAACCAACTACATTTATGGAATATTGATTTTACTATAGTTTTTGTCATTATTGCTTAGAAGGCTTGTGCTTACTGTACTGGCAGTTCATCTCTCCTAATGGTGGTAACAGGGTGAGAAAAACATTTCTGCAATGCTATCTTTTTATTTTTTAAAAAAGTTGCTACTACTAGAAGCACATTATGTTAATCACTAAGACACATCACTAGCCACTTACTGAGATTTCTAAAAGACAAATGAAAAGAGGCTTATATAAACTACGTAAAAAAGTGTTTAACATTATCAGAACATTCAACTAGGGTTTTGGAAGCATTTACTAACATCTAGAGGGACTTATCAGGTTACCTATAGAAACAGGTATTATTTGTGTACAAATTAGGCAGTCATTCTTTTTATGATATTTTCAGTGAAAATCGTATCATTATCAGAACCTATTGGTAGGGAGAATTATATAAAATGAGAACCATATACAAGAAATAGGAAAGCATAATAAAAGGGTGGTTGATGTGCAGAACCAGAGAATCAATAGCAGAACAAAATTAAGGCTTTTACCTGGTACAGCAACTACTTAAGTAAGCCCTTGGTATATGCTACACTATGAACAACTTCTCAGAACACCTAATCCATTTCTACATGACAAAGACACACATCATTTTAAAACTTGTAAATATATTCAGTGTTCAGCTAACAAGACAATTTTATTTATTATTTGAGACTCAGTTAAGACACCCTTTCTGGGAAGCCTCACTTGGAAGCCTTCAGTAAAATTTCTTAACTTTCCATTTCCCAGAGTAAGTGTCTGTTCCTTTTTTGTAGTATTAACACAGCACTCATTTCCGTTTTCATCAAAGCACCTGTCGCATCTAACTTGGGTTGTGGTTATTCATGCCTTCATTTCCAGTGAAACCCCAGCTCAGAGAGCACAGGGGCACATCTTATTTGTTTGGGGGATTTCCCACATTGACTATTCCATTATGTGCTCTAAATGGCTGCTGGAAATGCAGCTAAGGGGCGACACAATCCCTCCTGCACCAGGGGATGGGTATTAGTTCAGTGCCATGAAATGGTAAATATGAGTACGTTTGACTTAGTTCTGAGTTCATCAGTTTACACAGGTGAGGGGAATATAGCAATGAGTATAATTGACAGGAATTTACCTCAAGTACCACACATCGTCTCTTCATGCATAAATTCTAACTACAGAGGGAGCAGCTTCTTCAGAAGCATTAGCCTTTCCCAGTGAAGTAGACCCCATGGAGTAATAAAGTATAGTTAGCATTTGAATGTAGAGAAGGGATGTGATGTAGTTTATTTTTCCCAGGAAATCAAGTGCTCTAATAGTTCTCATTCTTTAACAGACTGTTTGGTTATAGGTTTCTGTAGCAGAAGAAAAATCTGATGTTCTGCTTATGAATTTTATCTCCTTAAAAATATACATGTATTCCACATAATTATCAAAAAGCTTAATTGTGGGAATCAGCTTCCTGCTATAGAATAATAGATACTGAGGAAGAGTCAATGAAAGTCGAAAATCTTTCACCCCAATTTGAATTATTTTCCACAATAAATCATTCGTAATAAATTCCATTAGTTTGGCATTTTGTGTTAGTTGGTTTTCATTGTTTGAAGAAATTTAAAGTCTTTATTTTGGTAGTATTTTTGATTGCATATTATGATTTTAATTTTAATCAAATTAGTATGTGGCAATAGTTACCAATTAAAATTTCCTGAAATATAGGAGATGCTACTGATGTATAACCATGAGGAAAAAAGGAATTCTAAACTCATTTGTTTAGTTGTTTCTATTGAATAAACCTTCATATTTGAAATAATAATAATAATATGCTTAGTTCAGAGTTACCTTATTAAATATATATATTTATATATGTATAATATATATAATTTCCATTGACTTTACATTTTGATAAATTAGTATTTTTATTTATATTACATCTCTTGTTTTTCCTTCTGTCATCTTACAAGTAAGTTATTTCATGATTCTGAGGTAAGTTAAATCTCTATGTTTACATTATTATGTTACATATATAAAGCTCACTGCTAAGAAAAGATATCATCATTGTGTACTCACTGCCAATAAGTACGTAGCATTGTTGAGTTCAGATATGTTTCTATTGCAGAAAGCAAGAAAGCTTGCAATAAATAAGGGATCAGGTCGAAAGGACACGACTTACCTTGAGGAAACTGAAAATGACAAATGCGTGACTCTTTGAGTGTCATAAGAAAACATGATTCTAGGTGATAAAGATATAAATAAATCAAACCCCACGAATCCATAACAATAATAACAAAACAGAGAAAGCTAGAAAAAATATATCTTATAATGGCTAATACACCAAACACTCATTTTCAAAATTGGTATTTAATGGAAAAGAGTTAAACATCTGTCTTAATTTTATGGTGGGAATGAAATTTTCAAGTCGCCAATCCATCCTAGTTGATGACTCAAAACTCTATTGAAAAACACCAGCTTGA
This sequence comes from Chlorocebus sabaeus, assembly GCF_047675955.1. Taxonomy (NCBI): domain Eukaryota; kingdom Metazoa; phylum Chordata; class Mammalia; order Primates; family Cercopithecidae; genus Chlorocebus; species Chlorocebus sabaeus. The sequence goes on along the minus strand of NC_132904.1, from coordinate 27,318,467 downwards.
ATTGAAGAAATGATACATTTTGAAAATCGTTATTTTGAAATATTGATTCAGGTAGAAATTACCAGTTGGTGCTTTTTACCTTAAGGTAGAAATTTAATGAAGAATTTAGCATTCCTTGTATTGTCAAATTTCATGTATGTGATGGATATTCTATATAAGAATGAGTATACCAACAAACAAAAGCCGATGCTAACAGTGAGTCCCAATTAGATAATAGATATTACTAGTTGCTTTGATTATGTTTTCTCATTTAATCTAATATGGTTTCAAAGGGGAAATAATATAGATCAAAGTAAAGTTATTTGGAGTCATTCAGCTAGAAAATGGCACACAAAAATCCAAACTCTTGTCTCATTCCCTTCTCTGTGCTACAAACTCCAAAATTACATTTTGTAATGCTTATATATTTGATTAAATTTATCCATCTCTGCATATAGGACTATAATAGTATTAGATGAAATTTCTCTTACATAAAACTGTCGTATATTTTAGGTGATGTCTAGAAAATATTTTAATTTTTAAATACGCTATATGGTAAGTTTATTAAACTGGACAATAAGTGCAAATAGATGATCAAGTATAGCATATTTAAATCTATGCACTGAAATTAACCTTTTTTATAAGAGAAAAGCATGTTTCCTGAGTGACAGCTGGTTAAGGATGGTATTTATAATGAAAATCTTTGGACAAGAATGTATTGTGTCTATTGTGTATTGACAGTAACTCTAAGTGACTGATATATTTTTACACTATATATAAAGAAAATTAATATACAGAAAGGTGGAAAATAAATTTTATTTGCTATACTCAATTTTGTAAACTGCAAATACAAAATTTTGAGAGACTTCTGTTTACCTCTCACCTCATTAAGGTTGAGTTTGGAAGAATAGCAAACATGGATGATATTTTTCCCTGATTAAGCAAGAAATAACCAATTTGAAAAAAAATAATCTTTACTATAACTTCTTCATCGGAGCTTCTGCCCTTTTGTCCTCAAAGAACTAAATATATATATATATATATATATATATATATATATATATATATATAGTATAATATGTTAGAATTTGCTTCACTGTGCAGTGAAACCTGCCTAGAATACCTTCTGTTTTGCTTTGAACTAACCCTGCAAGCCCATTATTGAGGTTCATTTCATTTGGCTCTACTCAATATCTCTCGAAGTTGATTCCATGGTTTTAGACAAATGCGAAAGATAGGTGTGGCTGTCATTTCTGTCATGTTATATAACAGTAAATAATACAGACTCTCTATATGTGATTATACACAGGTGAAAATCATGAAATAAGTATTGCAACTGTGAGGCTGAGCTCTGCTTGTCTTCTTGATGACTATGTTCTAAGACAGTTGGACTATACCACCTTACTTGTGACCTAGATCACAAAGTCAGGTCATCTGTCTTGATGAGGATAACATTTTCCTTATCACATTCTCCTTCCAAATGTTCCATGCAAATCAAACCACAAACCAATCAGTGAAAAATAAAAAGCAGTTCTGAATAATTCCCATTAAGGGAAGAATAGAAAATGGAATGATATGTACTGGTATTATGCACATATTTGTCAGTATCAGTATTTAGTATCAGTATACAGTATTTTCTTATCTTCCACTATATGTATTAAATTATTTATATTATAGAAAATCATCTAAAATTATTTATTTATGGAAAATTCTAAATATATTTTGATATATTAATGTCCAAACTTTACTTCTATTAACTTAATTCTTATAAGGTATTAATGCTATAGTGGGATCAGATTCCCCGAGCTATTTTGTGGGTAAAACATTGAGAGTAGTTTCTAGTTATTTTCAAAGAAAGACATCATCAGCCTTTTGTAATCTCTAAAAAAAAAATTAAGAGAATCTATTAATTTATTTAAAAATGTTCTGTGTAAGAGTGAACATTCAACACTTTCTACCAAGGATATTTGTCCGCTTTACATTGTGACCTGTATCCACAGCAACAGCCTGAGCCGCCTCTAATGTTCATGTCATTTGTTTTAAACTTCTTTACTCAATGAGATGAAACACAACCATGGGATTAACCATGGGATTAACCTTAGCTAATCCATACTCCCCACCCCACACTGCTAGTATTATATGACACAGTGATTTAATAGATATGACATATTTCATTATTACAACATGTATAGATCTTTGCAAAAGGCTGTTTCTCTTTTTGTTCATTTCATACTTTGCTATGATGTTGCACTTTTATGGCACAGAAGCTCCTGAATTTCACCAGGTAGCATGAAGAGTTTCTTCAGAGTTTGATAGGAAATGTGCTGTGCATGAAAATATATGTTAATGGTTAATGTCCTGACTGCTCTTATGAGGATGTGCAGGATCTCCATTTACCAGTGTTCTAGACCTTTGGGGATACTGCACACTCCTTCTCACACTTCAGTTTAGTTTTCAGGATCAGGTCTCATCAATTAAGATACCTCAGATCGGCATGTCAGTATCCACCTCTCCCCGATTTGGGGTCTTTAGTTTGGGTTTAATCCTTTTAGTTCTCTCATCTGACATAACCAAAGAGTTGCCATATAAGGTAATAAAGACTCAACATATATACTATTAAGTCACTTAATTACATGGCAAATGTTTCTACTTATAAACAATGGAAATAACACAAATATACCCCACGTCCTAAGGACTTTCTCAACTTTCTTCTAACCGCTTATTCTCCTTTATTACCTCCCAGTTCCGGCTCTCTATGGAATGAAATAATCCAACTCTGGGGGCAAGCTCTATATTGAACCACAAATATGATTATATGTAGCAATTCATCTATTCTATTACAAACCAATTTTTATCTTGGTTATTGGTATCTATTATCACATTCCTTAGAAGTTTATGAAATGTCAAAATACTGTTACAACCAAAAGTTGTACAATAAGGAAAGACTGATTTTTAAAAATTGTTATTTCTTTTCTAAATTTTATTTGTAATTGACGTAAGATAGTATATATTTGTGGTATATAATGTGATGTTTTGATATGTGTATACATTATGAAATGATTAAATCCATTTAACTAACGTATCCATTATCACACCTACTTGTCATTTTTTGTGGTGAGAACATTTAAAATCTACACTTCTAGCAATTTTGAAATACAATACATTATTAACTCTAGTCACCACACTGTGCAAAGATGACTGAAATATTCCACCTGCCTAATGAAAACTTTAAGAAAATAATTGAGTAGAAATTAAATGGCTGCATCAGGGATGATTTGCAATTATGCTGTGCTGTTTCCTGCTTTAAAATCTTTGTATGTATTCATTCATTCACTAATTTCTCAGTAAACATTCATTCATTCCACAGCACCTACTGTGGGCCAGACACATAGCTAGACCTTATGGATGCATCATCAGTGAAAAGACCATTGTCCTCAAGGTGCTGTGCATGGGAATCTTATATGCCAATGTGTCGCCCTCTTGTGTGCATGCCCAAACCCATGGCATAGCAAATCTAGCTTACTAGAGTCTGGAACAAATCTATCATTCTAGCAGACCTGATGTCAAACCTGGGTTTAAGTACTAATTAGATGTGTGAACTTTGCCAATTTCTTACAGTTCTCTGAGCCTTACTATTCACGTTTATTAAGAGAGAATAAAGTACCTGGCAGCATTGAAATAATTGAACAAAGTAATGTGCAAAATATTCTCTAAAAATATTAATACTTCTATGATTGAATAACAAATAGAAATTTAGATAAAGAATAACAATATTATTCGTTCTAAAGCCCAATGGAATGCCAATTCTAATGATGCATATTTTGCCTTTCCTAGGATAAAAATTCTCCCTTTTGTTTCAAAATGTGAAAATCTTTATGTCACACACAAAAAATACAGCCTATCTCCTTGCTTTCATCACTCCAAAATCTCGGAGAAAACAAAAAGGATCTCAAGTTTGAAAAAAGAAGAAAGGAAAACATGAAAGTACACTTTTCATCCAACCAAGTACATTGTGTTTTCCAAAACTAAAGTTACAGTTTATAATGACCTGTTGTCTAGATTCATATAAAGAACTGCGGCTTTCTAAGCACCTGCTAGGCAGCTGTGTAATGAATCGCAGGCTCTGTGATCAGATTCAGGGCCAAATGAAACTGGACAACAGAATTTTGCTTCTTCAGAGCTGCTTAACCAATTGAAAGTCTTTTATATGACAATCTGCAGCTGTAGCTACCTCTCTCTGAGGCAGTCTTTTTCGAGTCGTCCAGTGCTACCTGCTGAAGAGGATCGTTCCAAGCTGGTTCCTTCTCTCTCACTGCAGTAATTCTCTTGTACACAGGGCTATAAACACAGACTTCCCAGTTGGAAGGGAAAACTATGGGTGTGAATAAAAGGATATACTAGGCTGTTGTTATTTTCCTTGAATTTTTTATAACAATGACAAAATACATAGGGATATCAGAGTGGTGTTTAACTAATTTATGATATTCATTTGGGGTCTGTATAGAATAAATAAGTTTAGAGGCCTTCAAAAACAAGGAACAAGCAGGCAGTTACTTCATGAGTTCCTTCCAAGTTGTCTCTTGGTTCTAATGGGTAGTCATAAGACACAAAACAGGAAAAAGGGTGAGAGTCAGGGCTCAACTTTAAGGACTTTCAACTGTTGGCCCAGTGGTACTCTGGATTACTAAATCAACATCCCAATCTACTTTATAGAATTTGGGGGAAAATATGACTTGTCTGATGAATGATACAAAGTAAGACAAAGTGCCTCTTGTAAAACTGCAAACAATTTTCATACTAGCAGGAGCAGACTTCCTCTCTTTCAGTTGTAAAAGGAGCTGAGATATGAAGCCAAAAAGCAGACAGGACAATCTTTCTTGCAGGAAGTCTGATTCCACAGACACGTTGGTAAGAACTTGTTTGCTTGTGTTCTCAGGGTCTGAAAAAGTAATTCAGCACTGCTTTAACCGTGACCTTTGATTATCTCCCTAATCCTTGCTTACCCAAGATGAGTGATAAAACTGCCCTTTGCAGAATCTCTATTTCCAAAAGAAACCTCGGAAGCGAACTTCAAAGGTGAAGAAAAATCAGGCTGTGATAGAATTCAATGATCTATTTTCACCTCCAAGTGAGAAAGAAAAACATTTAGAAAAAAAAAAATGAGAATGAAAATGGAATTTTGATTGCACCAGGCTAATTCATTTGAAAAGTGTCCCGAAAATATTAATATGAACAATGAACAACACAACTTTTACTTAACATCTGATCATGTATAAAATATACTTTTAAACAAATGTTTGAATATTTTTATTTATATATCTGATTAAAGAGTGGAGTATACACAAAAAGCAACCTACATATTTTTAAGAATTATATGTTTTATATATACCATGTCAATTAATTTTCCCTGGCACTCTGACAGAAGGTATTGTTTGCCTCTTTTCATTGATAAAATATGAGGCATAAAAGGCAAAAGACTTTGCCCAAGGTCATACCAGTGGCAAATAAAAGACTCAGGGTTTTATCATCACGCTGCCCATAAGCAAAATGACAGAAAAAGTGAGCCGTGTAAGCTAATGCTACCCAGTCCCTAGCTAGGTACTTATAGTACTCAGACTCTCTAGCTAGGTACTTAAGCTTTTAGTACTCAGGCTCTCTAGCTAGGTACTTAAGCTTTTAGTACTCAGACTCTCTAGCTAGGTACTTAAGTTTTTAGTACTCAGCCTCTAGCTATGTATTTAAGCTTTTAGTACTCACGCAAGATCCTGAGCCCTTACTTGCTCATTTTTCAAGAAGGATTTGGAGAGCTAAGTTTCAGCACAGATACTGATACCCAAAAAGCTTATTGCTTCAAGTACAGAGCTGCAGCTGGAGCCTAGGCACAGTAATTAGGAGGACAGTCATTGCCCCATCTTAGATTATTAATATGAAATAGTTAACATATGTAACTAGAGTGGTTAACATAATGGACTGTGAGGCTAGACCACTGGGATTTGAAGTCTACCCTGAATGTCTCTATTGCCACAGGAAAATTACTAAATTTCTGTGTTTTACGAGCTTCTTATAAGGATTAAGTGAGTTAATATATGAGATAAATTTACATCAGTCCCTGGCATGTGTTTTCTATTATTATTATTCACGTTCGTAGAAGGAAGTCAGAGACAGGGTACAGGAAATAAGGAACCTGATTTCAACAGCCAGATAATGTGGCCAGTGGAAGCCAAGAAAAATGTCCAGTCAATCTAGGCTAAAGCTATGTAGAAAAACAAAGGGCCTTCACTCTGCAGGTGAGTTTACTCATCCTTCAGGCATGCCAGATGCCTCTGCAAAACACTAACTGTGGTTTCCTCAGTGGATGGCTGTAGGTTCTTGCCCTGATGGAGATCGGACAAGGCAGCATTTGCAGGTGAAACTCCTTGATGACTGTGTCCAGTAGAAGCCAAAGTGGACAGGGCTGTTAGTAGCTTCCAAAGAACCAGAATGTAGTGAAATTGTACTGGATTGATTCAGAAAGCTCTTAAGGTTCTCTCATCAGGAGCTTTAAGTTACCACTGGCCACCTGTTTAGGGATTATATAGTTGTCAAGGTAAAATTACTTGGATTAGTCTACAGTAAAAGAACTGTTAGTACGTGTACAGGGCATTTTCACAGAACTTTAGGCCTGGGGCATATTTGGGCCTTATCCAGGCCTAAAAGAAAGCACTAGAACCATTCAGGAGTTAATATAGTTGCAGTTTTCATCCACGCGGTGCTCAGAGGACACACGGTCTTTTCTGTGAGTTTTCTCTATGCTTTGCTTACTTGTGTTATCTTCACTGAGTAGACTTTTCTGTCCTACACGTTCATGGTTCAATCACAAGAGCATCGGTTCCAGCTTTACTTGATGTTTTAATTTAAGAGGCCCATAAAGATTAATGAGTTTTACTTTCAGATTTGTGGGAAAAGAAAAAAAATCTGGCTAAGGCTTCATCAGGGACCACATGTAATCCATCAGCAAGGGTGGGATGTCTTTTAAGGGTATGGACACAAGAGCCTCTGAGAGTGTGAGACAGGAAGGAAATTCTCATCAGAGAAAATTGTCATTTCTAGTGCTGCAGATGTGAAGTTCTGCTCAATCAAGTGCTATATAAACAATAGTCCTAAAATGGGAACTGAGTGGTCTGAGGAATGGCCTGGCTTTGCCTTTGGTCCTTTGCAGTATCTCCCTGTTGTTTTAATGCACTTGCTCTTTTCCTTCTCTCTCTCTCTCTCTTTTTCTGCTATTGCATTTATTGGTAAAATGCAGCTTTCTTAAACATATCTAAAAGGTTTCCAGAAACTAAATAATTGAAATGTCTTACAATTAAAACTAAGTTTTAAAACAGAGCCAATTATATATATGTTACCTTTTCTGAGTCCTTTGGAGGATAAGTTTATATCTTATTGAAGGTTATATTCCCATTATCAAACACATATAAGACCATTAAATAAATAGAATAGTGAATCAGAAAGATTTCAGAAATTCACTAACAAGAGGTACTATTTGGGCTAGAATAAGAATCTAAGACTACTCTCTCTCTCTCTCTTTCTCTCTCTCTCTCTCTCTCTCTATATATATATATACACACACACACACACATACATATATAATTTATTTTTGGTGGTGTAGGGGGAGTCTTCAAAAATAGCTATGATATTATACTCTGTTAAAGATGGGCTAAGACCATATGAACAGCTCTGCCAGAAGACTGAGTAGAAATCATATGTATCACCTCCAGGCTGAGATTATTAAGCTGTGTTGTGCTTGCACAGGTCCATGTTTCCTTATTGTGGTCATCTTGGAAGCCATGTGCTCCACATATTGCAGCCAAAGATGGTTAAAGACAACTGATCTAATTGAACTTTGTGCACTTGAAAATGATACCTGTGATTTAGGGATTTATCTGCTATCATAGCCTTTTCTGATTAATACAGTAATTGAGCAAAGGGGTTATTTTAGATTGGTCTTGAAAAAGAGATAGAATTTTACTAACTGAGGAAAAGAAGCATAATTATTCTAGAAAAAGACAAGAGTCACTAATAAGAACGAAAAGAATGAAAGTTAACTGTCTGATCAGAGAATATTGCAGAGTCCCTTTGTTGGCAAAACCAGTGATGTCTGCATGGTAAAGGAGTTTTGGAAAATTTTGGAAAGTAGTACATAATATAACTTAACTTTTTTTAAAAAATTGGAATTTTTATATTTGCTTACTTAAAATATATGATTATAGTTATCACTAAAAATTGTAATTTCTCATTATCAAAATCTCCTAAATGATAAATTAACTCATAATTCTTCAATCTACTTAGATTTAATTCTAAAAGATTTCTTCTGTTCTCAAATAGGGTAGTTTAAACAAAGCTATGGAAGAGTATTTAAACTTTAATCATGAGATAGACTCTCCCTTAGATAGCTGATGATAATTAAACAAGATAATGACTAGGTATCAATTCATATTGGCAGTAACAATATTTAAAAGAGAAAGAGTTTGGGCTTTGGATTATTGCCAGGTAATCAAAGCTAGTGAAATACTCTTATCTACTGAAATAATCAGTATATAGATTTACAAGTTATATTAGTTATGTTATACTTTTAACTTTCTCTCTTGCAATGTATAAACTTTTTCATCCATCTAATTGGCAACAGCTTTTTAGATAATCAAGTATTTTGCCTTGTTACTTTGTAATTCTCCTTAATCTGGTTATTTATGATGCAAGGATGTGGACTGTTGCCTAATATATGAGGTAAAATAACTTTCAAAAAACAATGGGAAGGCCGGGCGCGGTCGCTCAAGCCTGTAATCCCAGCACTTTGGGAGGCTGAGACGGGCGGATCACGAGGTCAGGAGACCGAGACCATACTGGCTAACAAGGTGAAACCCCGTCTCTACTAAAAAATACAAAAAACTAGCCGGGTGAGGTGGCAGGCGTCTGTAGTCCCAGCTACTTGGGAGGCTGAGGCAGGAGAATGCTGTAAACCCGGGAGGCGGAGCTTGCAGTGAGCTGAGATCCAGCCACTGCACTCCAGCCTGGGCGACAGAGCGAGACTCCGTCTCAGAAAAAAAAAAAAAAAAAAAAGGGAAATATCTTAAATTCAATTCTTTATTAGCAAGAAGAGAATATAGATATGTTTCAGGTGATGTAAACCAGTGAAAGCTGAGATAACAAATGTTTTCGTGATGAGTTTAGCCAAATGAATAATTAATTCAGCATCACTAGTTCTTACCCTTTTAACTATGAGTAGCAGTTATATACTTCTTTAACACATAACATTCCTTTGAATCCTTGTTTTGTGCATTAAAAAAATAATTGCTTAACTATGTTCACCAAAAGCTATACTCAAAGAAAATCATAGAATATAGCTTTTGGTGAACATAGATAAGCAATTATTTTTTTGCATATAATAAATCTATTCCAAAGTGTAAGTAAAAAATGTCCCTTAAAAGTAAGAATAGATAAACTTCAGTATATTCACAAATAAAATTCCATACAGCAATAAAAATAAATATACTACATGGATGACTCTTGCTAATATTTTGTGTGAAAGAAATAAGACTCAAAGAAGCACATATATAATTTCATCCAGATAAATTTCAGAACCAAGAATAACTAATTCATGCTTTCAGAAGTCAGGAAAGTGGTTTCCTTGGATATGAGTTGTTAGGATATGATCAGTGGTAAGTAGTGTAGAGAAAGGCTATTCTGGTGCTGGTATTGAGCTTTCTCAATATTGATGATGGGTAAATAGACTTATTTAATTAATGAAAATAAGTAAGTTGTACATTTATGGTAATTTTTTTCATAAAATAAGCAATTTTTAAATTATACTGAAGTTAAGTGGTACATAGCAATAATTGGGGAATGTGAGAAAATAATTATTAGTTCTCAGATGAAGAAGATGGCTTTACTCTGAGTTTACACTGAAAAAGGTAAAAATAATCAGGTTTTTACTTTAAATCCTAGAGAAAAAGAAAAGTTTTTAGACAAATTCAAAAGCAGAGATTGATTTTTCAGAAAAAAAGTAAAATAGAGCAACGTTTTTCGGGAGAAATGGGACAATTCAATGGACAATTTCGTATTGAATACTTTAAGTAGATGTTGGATTGCATACAGTTGCTTAAAAGACAGTGTGCAACATTAATCAAGCATGACTGATTAGAAACTGTTATAAACCACAAGGAAAAAGAAACTTATAGATAAAGTTACAGATAAAGTTGTACTAGTTAACTGAAATAAATGCAATCACTACTTTATAAGGTACACATTATATTTAATATTAAAAAAATCCGAGTCTCAATGATAATTATTTATTAAATGTTGAATAGAAAGTAATAATGACAGTTTAGGGTCTTGTACTTCCTCTTAATAATATTAATTACATCGATATAATAATGTCTTATTTGTCATCTGTGTTCTTAGGTAGTCCATGAGTTTACTTCATTCTGTTTTATTTAGCCTTTTTCCTGGATGCTCAGCACAGACAATAGTATGCATTATAAAGAGTCACTCCAATTAAGCACTGAAATGTTAGGATAAAAATGAAAATCAGTTCGAAGAAACACATGTCCAATAAATAATCAACAATAGATATTAATTGGTGAAGTTTATAAATGTCAAATAATTTTATCTCATTCTTATGCATATGATAAAGATAGTTATGCACAAATGCTCTGTATCTAATCTTTAGGTGGCTGTCAAGCTAACTGAGGAAGAATTTCAGTGACTACAAATGACAAAGAATATAGACTCTAGAAAACAAACGTAGAATGATACTGACATAACAAACCACCATCACCAAAACAAACAGCAATAACAACAAATCCTGCGTGGTGGAAAAATGAAAACTACAATAACTGAAACAAAACGTTTACTAGAGGGACTGTATGTACCATTTCAGATGGCAGAGAATCAATTAACTTGAATATAGGTCAGTTGAGATGATCCAGTCTAAGAAACAAAAAGAAAAATAGCATAAAGAAACATGAACAGAGCATCAGAGACTTGTGCAAGTACACCATCAAATGTACCATGTGCATATGGAAATCCCAGAAACAAAGGAGATATAAAAAAGTGAATGCATAATATTTAAAGAAAGAATGGTTGCAAACATTCCAAATTTGATGAAACAGATATGAATTTTAAATTCCAAGAAACTAAAAACAAACAAAAACAAAAACAAACTTCAGCTAGTATAAACCCAGAGTTCTGCACCAGCTAGACACATCATAACCAAACTGCAAAGAGCAAGAGCCAAAGAAAATCTTAAGAAAGCAGCAAAATGGAAGAGATAATCATGAACAAAGTATCCTTAATAAGACTGACAAATTCTCATGAAAAACTATGGAGGCCTGAAAGCAGTGGAATGACATTCTAAGTGCTAAAAGAAAAAGACGTTACCAAAAATTTTACATATCTAGCAAAACTATTACTTAAATATGAAGAGAAACTAAGATATTTTCAGATAAACAAAATCTGAGATAATTTACTGCTATCAGATCTGCCCTACAAAAAATTACCAATGGGAGTAGTTTATTTTGTAATAAAGGACACCAAATTGTAATTGGAAAGCACATGAAGAAATAAAGAAAAATGGTAAATGTAACTTTATTAGTGCATATTAAAATATACATATATGTGAGGGGATTTCATTTGTAACTTTTTTTCCTCCAATTTGATCCTAAGGACAACTGCTAAAGCAATGATTGTAAAAACGTGTTTGTGCTGGGCACAATGGTTGGCTCACACTTGTAATTGCAACACTTTGGGAGGCCAAGGCAGGAAGAATGCTTGAGCCCAGGAGTTCAAGACCAGCCTGGGCAATATAATGAGACCTCGTCTCTAAGAAAATTTAAAAAATTAAAATTAGCTGAGTATACTGACATGTGCCTGTGGTCCCAGCTACTCAGAAGACTGAGGTGGGAGAATTTCTTGAGCTTGTGTGGTGGAGATTGCAGTGAATTGAGATTGCACCATTGCTGTCCATTCTGGGTGACAAAGCAAGACTCAGTCTGAAATAAATAAATTAATACATAAATAAATAAACTTTTAAAATGTGATTATAGGCTTATAAAATATAAAGATATAATTTATAGGGCAATTATAGCACCAAGGAGCAGGAGGAAACTCTAAGAAAACAAATTTTTCTGTAATTAAGTTAGCCACAATCTGAACTAGATTGTTACAAATTTAGTTGTTAATTGTAATCCCTAGGGCATCCACTAAGAAAACAACTAACGTATATTATAAAGAAATGACAAGGGAGTTAAAATAATACACTAGATAATATCAATTTATGTAAAATATGGCAGCAATGGAGAGAGGAACAATAAGACCCACTATATCAGTATGTATGTGTGTGTGTATAATTAAATAGATATATATAAACAAATACATGCATATATAAGTAAAATGATATACAAATTCTAACTCATCAGTAAATACATTACATATGAATGTATTAAACATTCTATTGAAATATTGGCAATCGGCAAGATGGATTTTGAAAAAAATTATTTAATTACATAATGTCTACAAGAGACATACTTGTGATTCAGTGATATGAGCAGTTGTAACATAAAAGGATATAAAGTGATATGTCCTACAAACACACTAAAGAAGAGCTGGAGTGGCTATGTTAACATTAAGCAAAATATATTTTAATAGAAAAATTGTTCTTAGAGACAAAGAAAGGCATTTCATACTGATAAAAGTAAAATATATCAGGAAATAATAACAATTAAAAACTTGAAAACACTTAACCACAGAGCCCCAAACTACATGAAGCAAAAACTGACAGAATTGATGAAAAAATAACACTAGATAACAATAATAGAGATTTTAACATCCCATTCCATTAATGGGTAGAAAAACTAGGCAGAAGATCAACAAGAAAATGGACAAGTTGAACAACATGATAAACCAGTTAGATCTAACAGACATCTATAGGCAACTTCAACCAATTATAGTAGAATAAACATTCTTCTTAGGTACACATCTAACAGCTTCCAGGATACATCATACATCATGCTATGAAAAAAAAAGCCTCATTAAATTCAAAAGGATTGAATGTATGCAAACTTTTCTACCACAGTACAATACTTGACAAAAACATCAGAAGAAAATTACAAATCAATATTACTTAGAAATATAGATCTTAGATTCCTAAACAAAATATAACTGATATGTACAAGCAATAAGTAAATAAATAAATTATACCCTTACTTTACACTGTATCGAAAATTTAACTCAAAATGAATCATGGATTTGAGTAAAAGAGTTAAATCTATAAAACTCTTAGAGGAATACAAAGTTTTAAATCTATATGACCTTGGATTAGACAAAGGTTTCTTATGTATGACACCGAAAACACAAGTGACTAAAGAAGAAATAGCTAAGTTAGGCATCACCATATTAAAAACTTTTGTGCTTTAAAGAACAGCATCAAGGAAGTAAACGAACAACTTACATACAGAATGAGAGAAAATATTCGCAAATTACACATCTAATAAAAGTGTGGTACCCAAAATATGTTTAAAAATTACACTTCAGAAATAAATTATATTTTAAAATAGACAATGAATTTGACTAAACGTGTTTCCAAAAAAGATATAAAAGTGGCTAATAAGCACACATTAGTAATTACAAAAATGCAAACCCAAATCACAGTGAGCTACCACTTCGAACATGCTAGAATGGCTAATATGAAAAAGACAGATAATATCAAGTCTTGGTGAGAATGTTGAGAAATGAGAACATTCATAACTTGTGTGTCTGTTTGTGTAGCCATTTATAAACCAAAAGTGGTATATCCATAGATAAAATTATATCTGGTAATAAAATATGTGAAGTACTGATACATGCTAAAACTGGTTAATCCTTGAAAGCATTATAAGTAAAAGAAGCTGGCTACAAAGGCCACATTGAATAATGGCATTTATCTAAAATGTTCAGAATAAGCAGATCCATCAAGAGAAAGTACATTGATGGTTGCAAGGATCTGGCGAAGTGTAGAAATGGGAATGACTGTTTTTGCACAGTGAGTTTTTTGGGGTAGTGATGAAAATGTTTTTTTAGTTATCTAGTGGTGCTGATTGGACAACTCTGTGTATATATTAAAATACACTGAATTGTATACTTTCAAAGGGTGAATTTTATGGTATATGAATTATGTCTTAATAAAGCTGTTTTTCCAAAAATTCTAAAATTATAGGTCTATGTAAGGCATAGTAATTCATGAAAAATTTAGAATGTTTAAAAAGTGTTATTTATATATTTATGCATTGCTCAATCAACGTGCAAAACATTTTTATAGTGTTCAGGTTATATCTTTCCCTCTTTGGGTCCAGGATCTATTTCTTCAGGTTCTTCATTGCCAAAGGTGCTATTCCTTGATCATTTTGCATGTCTCAGCATGTCATAAAAAGGTAGTGATGCTGTTATTGATCATGAGCCAAGTCCCTTAGGAACTTGTTTGTACTGCAATAGTAGTGATATTCTTGCCTCTGCTGTTCATGAACGTCATTTATATACTGCTGGTTGTATCATTACTCATGACGCTGTATCACCTCTTTTGCCTCCCACGAATATTGTCTTCCAATGTTTCTATCATAGGTTGTTTCTTTATTTTTTTAGTGATGACCTAAAGTACAAGTCTTACCCGGAATATGCAGGCAAATGTGAGCAATACTTTGTTTTCTGGTCATGTTAAATTTAGCAATTGGAATTTGATAACATAAATATAAAACAATCCATGTTCTTTCCATATCTCAAAAAAATGCATATCATTTTAGGATGTGGAACTTTCCTTAAATTAACCATATCTCATTCTTCCAAACACTACAATCAGGAGGAAGGACCAGTGAGAAACTGCATGTAGACTAAGAATAGCAGTTTCATTTATACAAATGATATCCCTCCCTCATCTGGCTTGGCCTCAGATTGACAAAGTAGACCATAATGTCCCAGTTGGAAGTAAGAGAAGATATCACTTGACTCCCTCTAAAATCCTCAGAAGAGATAAACATAGCTACCACTAGAGGACTGCCTGACATATGTCCTGGATCTTTAAGGGATATGATGGCTGTCTTCTATGCAGTGTCAAAGGGCACAGAGAGTAAAGACCTCCTACCACCACTTCTGCCATCCTTGAGGGCTATCATTCAGAAGCAGTACTATAGTGGCAACACTGACAAGTGAGAGTTAACCAACCAGCAAGAACTGATGCATGAGTCTACGTTTATAGCTCAAGCCCAAGACTCAGTGGATGTTTGCTAGCCAAGAGCCATGAATTCATCTTGTGTCTGACATGGAAGAGTCACCTAAAATCAGAATGACTCCACCATTCTACCAGTCCAATTACATGCAGTTTCACAAAGGAAATATAACGTAAGTCAGAGAAAATGATTCACTTGTGAGGCCACCCTCTTAGAACTAGCGAATGGCCAGAAGATTTAAGATTTACTCCCAGGTGTAAGTCCTGGAGCTTTATAGAGCATCTAGTCAAGTGCACATGTGAGACTGGGGAGTTAGAAGGGTTGGAGAGAGTCTTCAAGGAGTGAAATGGTGACTGAGGCTCACATAGTTTGAAGTGGGATTGGCCATTCATCTTAAATGGCAGGCCAGCCCTATCTCATCTCAGGCACTGAAAGGGGATTTATTAATAAAAACTTTTTGAGAAAGGCATTCCAAAGAGCAGAGACTTCTGAGGTGCAGTGCCAAGGGCAGGATTCTTCTTTGGGTCTAAAGGCAATAACGTTTGAAGTATATGAATTTTAGATGAAGTTCTAAGGTTGCTATTTTAATCCTTTACTTCTCCTTAGAGTAGAGGATCAATTATTGCAAGCACTGGACAAGTGTATGTAGGACTTTAAGGGCAAGGCCTATGATACCTGTGATTCAGATTGTCATGCATCTGTCTTTGAATATTGGCTAAGTCTGACTACATCAACCGTCTGATAAATAGGCAAAATGATAAGATGGAATTTTAACCTTTAGTCTAGGGGTTTTATCTTTTTTATGTCAAGTGTTACTTTGGTCAAAGATTCATTTGTGCATATAATAAATTTGTTTGAAAAATGTACTCAACTTGAATAAAATAATCCTATGTAGATACCCTCCATATTTGGCCTAGCATTTTGGGAAGGAGTTGTCCTAAGCTCCTGAAGTTTCTTTTGGTTCCTAAACTGGACATTAAGAACATCAACAGTTATGGAAACTTGTAATCTCTTTTACAATATTTGCCTCCAGTGTTTGTCAATGAGAAGCTTAATTTTTTTGTCCCTTAATATCTTGACTTTTCTTTATTTTAATTTTTGTTCATGTTTAGAAAGAATTACTTTACTAGGATCATTAAATATTAAACTGCTTCTAATTTATTTTCAAAATAATTGAAATTCCCATTATCTGATAGATTCCAGTTTCTTCTTCTGTCAGTCCTTTAACCTTTTACTTTTAATCAAGATATGTTTACCTGGTAACCAGGTTAGCTTTAAATCGATACCCTATTTTTTCTTGTTTCTATGACAATCATTTGGCACAAATCTCTGCTTCCTAATAAATGCAGAGTTAGCACATAATAAACTGGTTGGTCTAAAGATAACGAAACAAGTTGTTTTATATTGTTTGTTTTAAGGAAAAATACTTTCCTTCCTTCCTTCCCTCCTTCTTTCCTTCTTTCCTTCTTCCCTTCTTCCCTTCCTCTCTTCTTCTCTTTTCCTTCTTTCCTTCCTTCTTTCCTTCCTTCCTTCCTTCCTTCCTTCCTTCCTTCCTTCCTTCCTTCCTTCCTTCCTTCCTTCCTTCCTTCCTTCCGTCTTTCTGTCTTTAAGATGGAGTCTCACTCTGTCACCCAAGCTGGAGTGCAGTGGCGGGATCTTGGCTCAATGCAGCCTCTGCCTCCTGGGTTCAAGCAATTCTCCCACTTCAGCCTCCTGAGTAACTGGGACCACAGGTGCATACAATCATGCCTGGCTAATTTTTGTATTTTTAGTAGAGACGGGGTTTATCATTTTGGCCAGGCTTGCCTTGAACTCCAGACCTCAAGTGATCCTCCCAGCTCAGCTTCTCAAAGTGCTGGGATTACGGGCGTGAACCACCATTCCTGGCTAGTCATTTCTTATAAAATCATTTAATCATAACAACATAAGAAACATAATATATTTAAACATACAAAAAATAGTTTATGTAATGACAAATCTTCAAAATTTTAGGAAATTTTTTCCGAGTAGCATCTTTTCATTTGAGCCTTAAATAAAGATCTTACCTAGTGAGAAACAGAGGATATGGAAACAGAACAAAGTCAGCATCAGCGGCAATAAAAAAGTCCACATACAGAGTTTGTAAGATTTATTTCAAGGTCTTAGAGATGAATAACAATGAAGAAGATAAAGTAGGAGATCAATAGTGAATTTTAGATCTAACTTTATGAATCATTGTTTTAGCAATTTAGTCAATAATATTGATTGAATCCTAATGCACAGCAAGCCCTATGCTAACAGTGGCAAAAACAATATCATCATGACAATTATAATCAAATGTGCAAATGTATTATTAAAAGAGAAAAACGCAAATAAATTAGAATTTCAACTGTGATAAGTGAAATGCTGACAGGGTTCACAATCTTTGTGTGGAAGAATTCAACATGAATCCTATACCGCTGTGAGATGGGCATAAATATTTTTAATGAAAATATTACTTAAGAGCTGAAACTTGATTGATGAGAAGATTATGTTAAATTACGAGCAACCTTTCCATTACTCATAATTATCATCACTCCCCCTTAGGAGGAGTGGAAGGTTGTTAAATTATGAGTAATGGAAAGGTCTAGGTTATGATTTCAGAAATAGGTATAATGAGTAGAGTGGTAGGTCATTGAAAAAGCAAGATAAGAAACTGAAAAACCACGCTCTTCATGTTCTTGGATGGCTGATTCATGTAGGCAGTAAAAACCCAGGATGATGGCTGTAGCTAAAGTGAAGAATCATATCATTTCCAAAGATGTCAGTAAAGAGATCGTACTACACAGATTCTAACGGTTGCCTCCAGTAATGTTCACCTCCTGATACAACCTTGCGTATTCCCCTTCTTTTCAATATTGGCAGGACGTGTAACTTGCTTCTGACCAAGACCGTACAACATAACAATATGATGTCAAGTCCACTATTGAGTTACGTGATCTTATAACATATTCTTGCTAACATCTCACTCACTGGTATTATTGAAGCAAACTGCTATGTTTTGAGCTGCTGTACGGAGAAGTTCATGCAGCAATAACTGACAGTGGTCTCTGACTGACAAACAGAAAACAAATAAACAAACAAACAAAACAATGCCTTCGTTTCTATAAGCCACAAGGGACTGGTTTCTGTCAAGAGCTACATGAGCTTGAAAGCAGATTCTTCCTTAGTCAAGACTTCAGGTGGGACCACAGCCCTGGCTGACACTTTGATTGGAGGCATTTGGGAAGACTCAGCTAAACTTTGCCTAGAATTCTGACCCACAGAAACAGGGAGACAAAAATCTTGTGTTGTTTCAAACCACTAATTTTGTGATAAATTTTTATTCAGCATTAGATAACCAATATAGAGGGTAAGAATTAAGTGGTTAACAAATACAAAAAAGGTGAATCTGGTCACAGCCACATCATTAACATGTCTTTTGGTCTTGGAAAAATGACTTAAATTCTTAAAAACCTTGATTCCTTACTACTATACTAGACACTATGACTAATTAATTGCAATGAAATATTTTAAAATTAAAACTGGTACATTAGATTTACTTATTTTGAACAGGATTTATGAAACCTATACTAATATAAGATACCAAGCATACATATTGGTCATCATCATCATAATTATCATTCAATGCATTTCTGGAAACGGAATGGTTTTAATGCACTCAGAGATAATACATACAAAATGCTTAGCACATTGCCTGGATCTCGTGATAATAGCTATTATTATCAGTTCCAAAAGGAAAAAGAATGTCAGATTTGAAGACTATTAGGCAAACCACAATGTAAAATTGTTTGAATCCTTGTAAGCCTCACAACATCCAGCATGTATACTTTGGCAAATGCTATGCCCCTCATTAAGAGGTAATATTTGTATAATATCTACTTGCCATAAATCCCATGTGTCTCATTGGACACATTACCACTAAAAATTATTAATGTGATCACAATTTTGCAAAATGTTTATCATCTGTAGTAAAACCACTATGTAATTATTATCATTTCATAGCTTAACATTAAGCAGCATTTACTGATTTTGCTATTAGGGTGATTTAATGGTATGTCAAATCTCTGGAATGGTGAAATACCTTCAGGTATGCAGTATCTTTCATCCACAAATCCCTGCTATTTACAACTATCAAAACATATCATTACAAGCAAAAGGCAGGGAGATAGAAGGGAACAAATGCATACATTATTCATAGACTGTTCTTCTCTTCTGCTAGCTTTCTCAAAAATCTTTTCTTTAGGAGATGCCCAGAAGCATGCATTTAGATTAGTTTATTAACAAGATCATTAATCAGAAATCCATGTTTTAAGACATCTTGTTGATCAGCAAGAAAAAAGTAAGATACGTATGAGATGTGAAATCTAATATTGTAGCAATACGTTCGTAATTACCTCAGTTATGATTTATTAATGTAATAATTCCTAAACTTAAAAGAAATGTACTTATAATTAATATACATTTTATAAGCCAAAATATGCATTCTCAATATTATCATAAAGCTATGGGTGTTGATTTTAGGAAAAAGTGATAGTTTCATTGACATTTCAAGGTGACTTTTCTATCTATGATCATTCTTTTTCTAATTAAAGATGTACAGCTGAGCATAAAAAGTATTCTCAATTCTAGTTTGTAGATGAGAAAAATGAGGTCAAAAGATTCACTTAAGACTGAAAAGGTCTGAGTCCCATCTCTGATTACTAATCATGGTCTTTTCCCAATCACTGTCCCAGACTGTCTCCTACCTCCTGAAAACCTGTGCCTTGTGGTCAGAAAAAAAAAACACTTTTCATTGAACCTCAGTTTACATGTCATAGGTTAAAAAGGATAATACCTCATTACCTAGCTGATAATATTAGAATGAAAAGCATTAGATCTAAAAAATTTCAAAGAATATATACATTTTACGTATTAGTATTATTAGTACTATTAACATACTCAACATTGTAATAAATTAATAGCAATCTCTATTCTATTCAGAACATGTAAAAATTTCATTAAAACTGTGCCCTAGAGGATATATAAGTTATTGATTTTATGTGTCAGTCCTCATCATAATACATTTTAAAATTAAAAGCTGTTTTCAATAAAATATGCAAATGATTGGAGTCAAATTAGTTTTTTTGTTCTAATGATGTTGTGTAATTATATTTTCTACAATAAATATATTACCTGGAAAGTGAAGTTATATAGTAAACATGAATTATGTGAGTTTAGATAACAATCTGAATGTGTAGAAATATAAAAGCTCTTCCTGCTTTCAATAAAGAAATAAAATAGAGTTCACATCTTTCAACAAAGAACTTAAGATTAAAAATATGTTACTTGTGTTATGCAATGGTTACTTACTCAAATTACACACTAATTATTTGCAAAATCATTGATAGTTATTACGTATTCATTTAGGCCTTTCTTTGGACATTTCCTTAGAAATTCCTTTGGAAATTTCTGCAAAATCATTTTGTATTTAGTCACGGGAATAGTTATTAAGTTCTTATTTATGAATCACACATTATAGTTTTTGTTTTCAGTAAGAAAATCTTTTTACAGTTTCCATAGCAATTACAAACTTCAAAGACCTAAAGAAGGATTGAAAAATTTCCCAGGAGCTGATACTGCCAGAATGATAGAAAGATGAAAGTGAATAAGTTGCCCTTATTTTCTATTTCAGGCTGCTCGTACATTAGTTACTTTGCCAAAAATCAGTGATGTGGTCAGTTTCTTATCCAGACACCTGCAAATGAATTCATTTTAACAGTAATTCTAAATTTCTCCCAAGTATGCCTATTACTCATCCATTTGTAAAGATTTTTCTGTTTTTGTTTTTGAAGAGAGGAAATACGGTGGTCAAAATATCTGAAATGAACTTATTTATTTTGAGTAATAAGCAAGACCAGGGAAACATCCAAGAGTAATGAGACCAAGAAATAAATATATGATGTAAGAGAGTGATTTAATATTTAATAAGACACAATCTCTAGAGACTTTAGTGTTTTGTCTTTAAAATGGGATACTTCAATTTTAATGTTGAAGTATTCTATGTTAAAGTGTTAAAATTTCTTACAGTGTTGAAAATTCTACAATCTAAGACATAGTTAAAAATATCTGTTCAGGAAAGTCAGCAACTAAAATTATCCAAGTTTTAATGCAAAGATACCCCTATCTAATACTAGAAAATATTTTTTGTTAGTCGCTGAATAATAGTCTCCACCAACCTAAATGATGGAACTTATGGATATTTTACCTTAAATGGAAATAGGGTCTTTGTAGATGTGATTAAATTATGGATTTCGAGATGAGGATATTATTTTGGATTATCTGGGTAAACCCAAGGTAATCATAAGGCTGTTTATCTAAGGGAGTTGTTTATCTAAGGGAGTTATCAAAGAGCAAAAGGCAGTGTGATGATGGAAACAGAGAGGCCAACTGGAAGATGCTATGATGCTAGCTTTGAAGATGTAGGAAGGGGCCACAAACCAAGGAATTCAGGTAGCTTCTACAAACTGAAAAAAAGCAAGCAAGAGTATTTTTTCCTGAATTCTCTAGAGGAAAAGCAGTTCTGCCAACACCTTGAGTTTAAATTTTTGACTTCCAGAGCTGTGGAAGAGGAAACTTGTGCTGTTTTAAGTTAATGAGTCTGTGGTAAATTGTTACAGAAGTAATGGAAAACAAATATACTTACACTAATATGTGGAGATCTACCAGAGATGAGTAAATTTAGTGATTTGGAAAGTTATAATTTCCACTTGGAATATGTAAAACTGTAATTATCCCTAATTGTGATTTTTGACCTACCGTTTTCTAGAATAAATATTTGTGATGTGAAAGTTTGAAAAGAAAGATACTTGTGGCAGCCAAACAATGTTTTAGAATTCATTTTGCTCACTTTTAAACTTAACTTCCCAGAAATACATATTCGTATTTTATAAATTTAAGTATAAAAATATATCAATGAAAATGATTCAACCATATTATGAAAGAAAATCACCAGTGTTTGAACTTATACATGGTTTACTGAGCATTAAAAAAATCTGCCCAAAAAAAAAAAGATCTTTAAAAGGCTGTGGAAAACCATAAACCACATGTTGTTTACCTTAAATGATCTATTGATGGTGGTTATGTTTTTATTTTTTGGTATGAGATACATTCTGAAAATTCTTCATTTTTCTCTCAATAAGAGAGCATTTCAGTCGGTCTAAGATACAATATTTATTAGTATTCAGCAGTATAGATTTTGCCTGGACCTGGACTGTCTGTCACCTGTATGTGGCTTAGGGAATTTTAACTATCCTATAATGTATATACTCATCTATAAAACATAGTTTAAAATAGTACCTTTTCATGAGGATTACATGAATTAATATATGTAGCACATCAATTAGTACCCAACATAGTACAGTTAAAGTTTGTGTGTTAGCTATTTTATTACTGCTCTTATTTGATACCTGAGTAGTCCAAGTGGCAACATGTTTTTACTTTATCATTTACAAATACAGTTTTGTACTCTATCAAAAGACTGGTATATATGTTCCATTGTAAATTGTTGTAGTCCTTAATCTCCAAGAAGATCTATAGAATCTCCTTTAATTTCTATCTCACTTTTCCTAAAAATGTTTTAATATTTAAAAAGTAATTCTTGTAGGAACATAGCTGTATTAAGAACTTTTCCCTCTTTATTTTTAATGTAGCTTGTCTTATTAAAATACAAGATATTTTTTAATTGGCTGATGAGAATTTTTGAAAGAGGGTTCAACTTTGAAACATAAATTTCCTGACCTTCGTTCAGATTTCTTAATTCGTTTTTTAATAGAAGATAGTCAATGAGCAGCTTTCTCGGGAGTTTTAAATTTTGAGATTTTCATGAAGAATCATCTTAATTTTTAAAATATAATTAGAATTTTTAAGATTTTCATTTTTAAACACTCAGTACTCACACCTCTGAAACTTTGAGTTGGTTTCAAACCACTCAAAATGAGTGCTTAAAAATGAAAATAATTGTTAGGATTTCCATCACACAAGTGTCATTACCTGATTGTCATAAGATTGAAACTCTTTGTTTAAAATCAACATGCAAGATAAAAGTTTGAGTTGTTTAGCCTGGCGCGGTGACTCACGTCTGTAATCCCAGCACTTTGGAAGCCTGAGGCGGGCGGACCATGAGGTCAAGAGATCGAGACCATCCTGGCCAACATTGTGAAACCCCATCTCTACTAAAAATATAAACATTAGCTAGGCATGGGGGCAAATGCCTGCAGGCGCAGATACTCGGGAGGCTGAGGCAGAAAAATCGCTTGAACCAGGGAAGTGGATGATCTGCCCTCCTCATCCTCATCCTCCCAAAGTACTGGGATTACAGGCATGAACCAAAGCCCCCCGTCTAATTTCATCATGTTTCTTAAGCTTGGGGTTTATTGAATTTCTTAGATCTGTGGCTATATAATTTTCATCAAATTGGTAATTATTTTTGAAATACCAAGTTAAATAATGCTTTTAATAAATCATTTTTATTTTTAATAAATTTTATTTTAATAATTTTTAATAAAAGCATTTATTTTATTTTTTCCTGTTAATCCCCTATTGGAACCTCCTATTTCACAGTATTAGGTAGGCTATTTGAAGTTGTTTCACAGCTTACTGGTCATTTGTTAATTCGTCTTTTCTTCATTATGTGATTTATTGTGAGTAGTTTATTTTTCCTTGTTTTCATGCTCACCAAACATTTTTTTGTTGCTGTGTTTAATCATCCTAATGCCATTAATTACATTTTTTACTTTAGACATTCTAATTTTCATTTCTAGAAATTTAGCTTGATTTTTTTGTTTTAGTATATATCTTCTACACTTCAATTTAACATGTTTAATCTTACCTTTAGGATACTTGTTACATGGGTACCATTATAATACATGTGTCCATTAATTCTACTATCTGTGTAATTTCTGGGTAAATTTAATGAATTTTTTTTTCTCTCATTATGGATCTCCTCTTTACATGACTGTTAAGTTTTGTTTAGTTACCAAGCAATTCTCCTGCTTCAGCCTCCTGAGTAGCTGGGGTTACATGCACGCGCCACCACACCCAGCTAACTTTGTATTTTTAGTAGAGATAGTGTTTCTCCATGTTGGTCAGGTTGGTCTCAAACTCCTGACCTCAGGTGATCCGCCCGCCTCGGCCTCCCACAGTGCTGGGATTACAGGCGTGAGTCACTGCGCCCGGCCTACCATTCTTAATCATTTACTATGGAACATTATGAAGTTAATTGGAAAGAGTCTTGCTTTTAATCTTCTAAGACAATATCAGCAGCGTTTATTTTAGCTTTTTTTTTTTTTTGGCCCATTATTGAGACAAAACTTGTTCTAACTGCTCTACCCAGTACTCTTTCAATTATTGGATTTTACATTCTATTTGGTGGGAATCACTCTCCTTTGCTGCCTCATCCAATGTCTTGTGAGCTACTCTCTCAAATGCATTTTTTTCCTTTTATTCTATAGTACATATATATATGAGTAAAAAGACTACAGACTGTATGTTTTCGACTATGTGACTTTCTGTAAAAGGCAAAATGACAGAGACAATAAAAAGATTAATGATTGCCAGGGGTTTAGCAGAGAGGGAGAGGTTAATAGGCAGAGGACAGAGAATGTTCAGGGCAATGAAAATACTCTGAATGATACTATAATGGTGGATACATGTCATTATACAGTTATCCAAACCCATAGAATGTACAACACCAAGAGTAAACCCTAATGTAAAATATGTACTTTGTGTGATTATTAAGTATTAATATAGGTTCAGTAATTGTGACAAATTTGTTGTGTTCATTAATTGTGACATAATGAAAAGGATGTTAATAATGTGGGAGGTTATGCACGTGTGGGGATCAGGGGGCATATGGAAAATCTTTTTACCTTCTGCTCAATTTTGCTGTGAACATGAAATTCTTCTAAAAAATAGTCTATTAAAATGTCTTTTTTGCCTTGTTAAGAAATAGAACTCATAAATTTTTGTTGAATATGTAGTAAGTTTTGTTTTCTAATTTACTGTGTTTTGTTTCAAGATAATCTTTAATTTGTAGGGGTATAAAACTATTTTGCAAAACCCAAGAGCTTGTTAAGTCCTATCACAATATTTTGCATATTTGGTGAACATTTTTGGCATATTGCTTTAATGCTGTTTCTGATTTGATTAGGTTTGATATGTTCAGATGGTGATTATTATTTTATGACTAGACATTTCTTCTTTAGCATTATTTAAAAGCTCTTTAGAAATAAAAGGCCATACAATTACAACCTTCTCATAAATGTAAAGTCATACTCTGAAACTCTTTGAACTCTCAAACTATTTTAAAAGCATTCACTGTGTGATAGCAGGACAACTGCTAAACAATGACAAGTACTGAACAGATGTTTCTAAATCTTGTAAGTGTTTTTACCATGGCCGATAAATATAATATTCTTTTTTTTTTAAGATAGAGTCTCGTTCTGTCGCCAGGCTGGAGCGCAGTGGCGTGATTCTTGGCTGGCTGCAACCTCTGCCTCTCTGGTTCAAGTGATTTTCCTTACTCAGCCTCCCCAGCAGCTGGGACTACGGGTATGCGCAACCACGCCCCGCTGATTTTTGTATTTTTAGGAGAGTCAAGGTTTTACCATGTTGGCCAGGACGGTCTCAATCGCCTGACCTCATGATCCGCCCACCTGGGCCTCCCAAAGTGTTGGAATTACAGGCATAAGCCACAGCACCCAGCCAATATTCATTTTTAAAAAGCATCTTAGAACTAGCAAAGGGTAAAAATATTTATACCATTTTAAAATATAATCCCATTATTTATAGTCTGAAAATAAAATAAAATATTGAAGGCATCTGATGTTTGCACAATTGTGTATTTTTACATTAAAATGTATAAAATATTTATATACTTAAATACTTATAAAATATTTATGTACTAATTTAAATCATTTGTATTGGGTAATCTTTGGAACATTTTACTAAGAGCATATATTTCCACAGATTATAGATAATAAAATCACGGCCTTGGCATTTACAGCCGATTACATAATGGCTTGTCAAGAAGTTTTAGTATGTATCTTAAATCTTTTCTGTTATTTTATTTATTCATTTATTTGTTTGTTTGTTTGTTTTTGAGATGGAGTCTCACTCTCTCGTCCAGGCTGGAGTGCAGTGGAGCAACCTCAGCTCACTGCAACCTCCACCTCCCCAGTTAAAGCGATTCTCCTGCCTAAGCTTCCTGAGTAGCTGGGATTACAGGCTCATGCCACCATGCTCAGCTTATTGTATTTTTTAGTAGAGATGGGGTTCACCATGTTGGCCAGGCTGGTCTCAAACTCCTGACCTCAGGTGGCCTCCCAAAGTGTTGGGATTATAGGCGTGAGCCACCACACCTGGTCTCTTCTGTTATTTTTTAAAGCGGAAGGTCTCTTCTTCATTAGGATGTGTGACTTGAACATTTTTGAGATGAGAGGAAGAGATAAAAACATGTAACAAAAATATTTGAATACAAAGACAATTAATTGTAAAAATAAAAGAAAATAATTGAGTTTTGTCATTGAGTATTTTGATGTTGTAAACCTAACTTAACTCTGCCTAATTTTTCACAAAGATTTAGTACTAATACATTTGAGGGCTTTTTATTATTTTCTTGTAAAGGCTGGTGGAGAAGACATTATCGAAGCCCATGTCTTTGAACTACTGCTGTTTGAGGAGAATAAAAAAATCACATATTCCTCTGAGACACCTGTCTCATTAACTTCAGTATGGATTTTGTCAGCGTGAAGCCTGTATGATTAGGCATTAAAATTAATTTCATAAGAAGCTCAAGCGAAATTAGATTTCACATGGGTTTAGTTTGGCAAAGTATTTTTCATCAGGGCTTTGGGGCCATTTATAAGAAGTATTGGAATTTTTATTGGATGTAACTGATTTACAATATAAATAATTTTAATCATAAAATCATTTGCATGTATTACTTTTAATAATCACTAGATATTGACATATATGACTGATTCAACAGAGTATATGTTTATCCAAGCTCTTAAAATGAAAAAAAAAAAAACAAATATAATGTTTTTTCTAGGACCTATTAATTCATGCCTCCATATTCTAACACTGAATATACACCTAAAAATGTTTTGATGGTGGATTCTCAAATTTTTAAACATTTCATTATTATTAAGACATGATTAATAATTTTTAAATATGAAAGATTCATAGATTATGACCATGTGAATATTTCATGGTTACATCTATCTATCTATACAATATATAAATATGTTATAACCATATTAAGACTAAATTAGTACTTAAAATGCAACATGATACATTTGGCTCAAGTTCAAAACATCATCTCTACTTTCAAGTAGTAAAATATGAAGTAATGAGTTTTGAATATGTATATACTTTGTTTTTAATAATTTTTAATGTTTCTTTTTGTTAAAAAATAAAAACTGTTTTGCCACAATTTGCTTGCACAAGACCTGAAAAATACAACCATTATCCTTTGAAAGCTGATGTGAAGTGGCTACAACACACCACTAGTATGTAAAGAGACATTTTATTATATACAAGAATCTGATTGTTTAGAAATTCAAAAGGGACACATGGAGGCCATTCTTCCTCTGTTCTCCTACATTTGGGTCTTCAGCTGGGGACAGGAAATGGTGACAGACTAGAACAGCTTGGCTGCAGGGTCCAGTTCCATCTGGCCTTTTCACTCACCTATCTGTGTGGGCTCGGCTCAGCTGGGAGTGTCAGAGCACCTTTTTGTGGCTTCTCCATGGTGTCAGTCTCAGGGTAGTCTGATTTCTTACATGGTGGCTCAGGAACACGGCTTTTTCTGATTTAGTCTCAGATGTCAAATGGTAACACTTGTCCCACATTCTGTTGGTTGAAGCAGTCCACAAACTCATCCAGATTCAAGAGGGTGGGTACTTGGACCTTTCCTATTAGTGGAATAAACATTAAAGAATTTGAAGCCATGTTTGAAAATCACTACACTGTGCATGCAATTTTGTATTCTGCTTTTCCACTTAACATTATACTATAAACATGAAATGTCTTTCTTTTAAACATCATTTGAACACCTATTTTGCATGATCTAACTCTCCTAGCAAAATCTGTCACTCTAGATGCAAATACCAAATTATACAGCTATTGAATGGATAGGTAGGAAAAATGTAGTGTCTGTTTATATTTTATACAAGTAGTATATTCATAATAAGGAATCATGAAAGAACAAAACTACTTCATGAACATTTAGCACGGGAAAATTATTCTCAAAGACCATCTGCATACAGAAATACATATTTTAGCATTTCATTGAAAATTACAGGGCATATTTAATTTCATAAAAGAATATTAGATGTTTGTGTGTATTTTAGCAAGTGCAATATAACATCTTAGAACTACTAAACTGCAAAATTTCTGCTGCATCAGCCAATCCATGTTTGTGTCTACAACTTTGTCAAAAGCCAATAAAGCAAAAAAAGCTTATTCATCTCGCTAAGGGGTTGTAAGCTCTATTTATTTAAAATGGAGTTCAGAGATTGGCTTTTTCCATTTCGATATGAGTCGTGTATCACTTTCATTTAGTGACATCAAATGTTAAGCCTCAGTAAAACTGCCTTATAAGAGAAAAAATATGTTGTTGACTCAGTGATAAACAATTCCTAGACAAAAGAGGATGCTGGCACTGAGATTAGTTGCATAGATTTTGAAAATTAAAAAAAAAAAAATCTTCTCACAATATGTCTACTTTAGAGAAGCTCCTAGTTAGTAAAAAGAAATAATTCCTATTGAAGGATGCTAGACTACGATAAAGTACTATCTTATTTTAAAACCTTGTCAAAACTGGTAAACTGGAAAGAAAGAAGAAACCAAACAAAGGTTTCTAAAGTGGATCTACTTTTAATGACTCTTCCTCCAAATTCATCATTTTCTTGAAATTTCAACTTAGGAATGTTGCTGTTGTCATTGACATATGCTTCATCCTAATTCTCTTTACAAAGCTAGTCACTGGGTTGTTTTTTTGTTTTGTTTTGTTTTGTCTAAGAAATCTTTTGTATCCATTTCCTCCTCATTTTATGGCAGCCACCTTGCCATCTTAGAATATATAGGAGGATAAATATTGATATTTCTGGGCCTGAAATTGCCTTTTTAATGGAATTGAAATGCTTTTAGGTAGGATAGCTTCTCATTAAATCCTTAGCTTTCTCTGTGTTTTAGTAAATATGGTTGTGTATCAGTATGACTCATAAAGGTATTTGAATTTGTGATGCTTTACTGTTTAAATAATCTCAGAAATAATGAAAACTACCTTGGCAATATTTCTTGCTTTTCCCTACTCACTCCTCTACACTCTGCCATAAACTTTTCACACTGATCCACACTGTTAAAAAAAAAGAAAAAACTACAATAAAGTTCTTTAAATACCTGTCCTCATATGTCATTCCTCCTTTGTACTTATCCTTGATTCATGGTAGTATAATATCAAGTATGTTTTCATACTCTAGTCCTATTGAACTTCTACAAATACATTTGTTTTCTACCTCATCATGGCCTTTCCACTCAAATCAGACCTGCTGAGCCGATGCTTTATACATGCTTCAATTCATGATCTTAAAATATCTAATTTTATCTTAATTTAAGGGGTCAAGATAACCTCATCTACCTTGTTGCAGACAGTGTCCAGGGAAAGAAGATGACGAGGCATACTGTATTGTCAGCAGAATCTGTGAGTGAAATCACCCTAAAAGTGGTGGCAGGGACATTCCCATAAGAGAGTATCCCAAATAGTCCCTGAGATGGGGCTGGTCGGGGTTCCAAAGAAAGAAGTACTACATGTTGCAATGATCAGTCCAAAGTATTTACTAAAGAAACTTACAGAGTGGGCTGCAGAAATCCTTGCAAGAACATCAAGAGAAGGGAGTGTTATACTCAGTTATGTCCATGGCAAGAGGTTCAGGTTATAGACTTTATATGAGGGTGTAAGGAATTTTAAGGCTCAGAGTCAGGGCCAGTTTCTTTCAATGTTTTAGGCAACAGCCTAGATACCTTTATCATTGCCTGGGAATGTTCAGGGTTCTGGTTTGCGTTATGCCTGTTGGGCAAATCGTGCAGCTGGCTGGGTCTCAGAATGGTGAAGGAAACAGAAAGAAAGTGGAGGGGGGATCTGGGGAACCCTACAATCCATGCCCCTGACGAGCTCTTACTTATAATCTTATACCCACCTCTTCTGTGATGTTTTATGAGCTAGCAGGAAACGGTGAGTTCGCCTGCAAGGTCCTTTTCCCTAACTTTATGAAATGTTGCAAACAAAATTTATACCAACATAAATCCAGGTGAATATAATAAGATCTAAGAACACAATTCCTAAAAGGCTTACTAGCAGAGCATTCCACCAAGGACCCTTTCCTGAAAAGCATGACTTTATTGTAGACCACCAGGGTCATCCCCTCATGTGGTCAACTAGCTCTAATTGCTTTAGTAAAGGAAGGAGGAATTGATTAACTTCAGCTGATTCCTCTGGGATAGATACGTAACATTCAGTTTTTAAAAGGGCACATGTGGCCGGGAGTGGTGGTTCATGCCTATAATCCCAGCATTTTGGGAGGCCGACACAGGTGGATCACCTGAGGTCAGGAGTTCAAGACCAGTCTGGCCAACATGGTGAAACCCCATCTCTACTAAAAATATAAAAAATTAGCTGGGCATAGTGGCAGGTGCCTGTAATCCTAGCTACTCCGGAGGTTGAGTCAGGAGAATCGCTTGAACCCAGGAGGCAGAGGTTGCAGTGAGCCAAGATGGCACCATTGCATTCCAGCCTAGGCAACAAGAGCGAAACTCCGTCTCAAAAATAAAAATAAAAATAAATAATAATAAAATAAATAAAAGGGTCCATGACAGCACAGCTGCCAGCATGTCCAGAGCCATTCCGTTCTGTAAGAGCACTTTCTTCATCGTAGTTGTTTCAATGTTCAAGGCCTCCAAACCATGCTTGGGGTCGCTCAAATCTGTGGGAAATCTTGGAAGGACTTCCACCTTCTGCATGATATCAATAAAGCCTCAGGAAGGCACAAATATAGTCAACATGTAATCTCATCTAAAAAGCAGATCTACTCCACCTACCCCTCCAGGTGGTCTAAAAAGCAGACCTACTCCACCTACCCCTCCAGATGGGTTTGTTCAGGGGGACAGGGATGGTGTCAGAGATTCTGAAGTGCACCTGTGGGTTCACGGTCCAAACCACCTAGGAAAAGCCAAAGCCAGAGGTTAGTATCAAAGCCACTGGCTGCCATTCAGGGCAATCCAATATATTCCTGGCAACTAGACCAATCTGTAGCGAACCAAGGGCCTGGGTCTCTAGGTATAATGGTGCATCAGCATTGGGCATATGGGGAGAAATTTAGTGTTGTTTACCTGGATGTATATAGAGTGGTTACCTTGTTCCCAACAGATCTCTGCAACCCAGGAGAGCATCCCTGCTCTTGTGGTGAGCCATACAAAGCCATCCTGCATTTGCCTGTATGACCCCTGTTGCTGGGATGTGGTGCTCTTCAGAGCGATTCTGGCTTTGGTGATTGCCACTCTGCAGGACATGTTCAGGGAAAAACTTACATTGTGTCCAGGGTTGCTTGGTGTCACATCCAACTGCTCATGTTTGTGCGTGTGATGTCAGGGGTACCCAGGGTACTCATTTCTACTATTGTTTAGTTATCCAGGTTTGCAGAGAGTTCCAGTCTTCATCCAGTCGTTGCTCAGTCCACCGTGGAGTTGCTCACTGGCTCCTCAGGAGCATAAGACACCCAGAAGTTAGATCAGCCTTGCACATGGGCTGTATGATGGGTTCAGGCCAGGAAAATAATTCTACAAGGTTATCTAAGTAAACACTAATGGGGATGATTTAGCAGCAATAGAAAAGGTAGCTCAAGCTAACAACAAAAAGATGAAAATGTATTAGAAACACATGGGGGAGCTCCTGCCCCTCTTGTATAATAAAACTAGTATGAGGTCCCTCCTCTGGAATGGTCTTGGCTGATTTGGAAATCTTCCCAGGAGGGTCATATCAGACCTTCTATCCCAGTGTGGGGAGGAATTGTAGACTCTACAGTGATAGGGCTGGCTAAAATCCACCAACCAGTGCCATTCCAGTGTATGGGAGCACTGCCTGCCACTACCACTGCCTCTTACCGGGACTGTCATCAAAAAGAAAACTGAGGGTCAAGTCCAGGGTGGTGGTAGCCTCCTGCCTCAGGGGAAGAAGGATACCAGTCCAGCTTGGTGACACTTTCTATCCCAGGTCGCATCCCACGGTTCTTTGCCTGAATGTTATGGAATAAGAGGAGCACACAATCAGAACATGCCATGTGGCACCGAGTTCTGAGTCACTGATATATATATATATTTTTTTCTTATCTGCATGACTTGCGTCAGGCTCAGTTCTGTCAAGAGCTTAATGTGTTCTTTTAAGAGGCCATTTTCACCTGTCTGTAAGTCCTTCTTTCTTTGAATTGTAGAGCAGATGACACTGCCATGCAATACCCTGTTTTGTACCTAATCTTGGATTACAGAGCCTGTGAAATGTGTTTCTTGATTGTCAGTTATTGTTCTTGGTGTCCCATACATAGTTGCAAGCATTGCAGACTCTGTATAGTAAAGGTCTGATTTGTTTTTTGACATGGGAAAGCTTGCAAGAGGTCACTCACACTGTCAGTGCATGTGAGTAACTATCGGTAGCCCTTTTTCTTAGGGAGTTGGCCAATATAATCTATTTTCCGTGTGTCAATGCCTCTCCCTTCTCTTTTTATGTTTCTGGTGCCCCAGGGTGATAGGGAAGGGGGATAGGAAAGTGCTAGGAGGAGAAGGGCGGTTCCCTGGCAAAGGCCCCACCACTGGGCCTACGCCCATGGACCTAGGTGAGGACACACACTCCTGCCTTTGCAGCCAAGTGTTCCATTTCCCAAGACCACCCTGGCCAGCTACGCCCCCATCCCGTGCATATGAAAAGCTCTGAAACCATAGCAGGCACAGATACAGGTGGCTGTGTCAATGGTGGAGGGACACCAGGTTCTTGGCATCTTGAACAAAGAACTGGACAAAATGCACAAACAAAGCACGGACAGAATGAAGGGATTTATTGAAAATAAAAGAACACTCCAGAGTGTGGGAGTGAACCCAAGCACAAGGGCTCAAAAGCCCCTTTACAGAATTTGGGGGAGTTTAAATACCCTCTAGAGGATTCCATTTACTTTGGGTATGCCCTATATAAAAGAAGAGGATGAAGTAAAGTCAATTATTCTGCATACGCCCTATGGAGAGGATATTTCCTGTCATAGCTGAAGTGCGAATTGGCCTTATGTTCCCTGCCTCTAGTTCCTATTTGCCTGCCTCAGCTGGATGTCAAGAGGAATGCACGGACATTGGAGCACACCGCTGGATGCCAGCAGGCCATCAACTGGCTGAACGACATGGAGTTTGGCTGGGGACATTGGAGGAGAGCTGGGCTGCTAAGCAGCTGGACTCGAAGGGAAAACCACCCTCCTACTCCATCTCTCTGCCGGCTCTCCCATCTGCTGAGAGCTACTTCCACTCAATAAAACCTTGCCCTCATTCTCCAAGCCCATGTGTGATCCGATCCTTCTGGTACACCAAGGCAAGAAACCCCAAATACAGAAAACCCTCTGTTCTTGTGATAAGGCATGGGGTCCAATTGAGCTGACTAACACAAGCTGCCTACTGATGGCTAAACTAAAAGAGCACCCTGTAACACATGCCCACTGGTGTCTCAGGAACTGTAAACATTTACCCCTAGACATGGCCATGGGGTTGAGGCCCCACAACCTGCCGGCCTGCATGCTCCCCCTAGAGGTTTCAGCAGTGGAGCAGCGAAGAAGTGAGCCACACTTTCATTGCGTGCCCTGCGAGGGGGACAAGGGAACTTTTCCAGTTTCAACAGCACTTGCTGAGGACAGGTGTGGCAACGGACAGGGCAATTTTGAATTCTAGTTTTGTTTGGACACTGATAAGTCTGATTTTGGGGCCAGTTTCCAAGTAGAATGCAGCCCCCTAGGACCAACCTCATGATGTATCCAATGCGCTATACCTGCTTCTTCAGAGTTGACTATTGATCAGGCTTGGGCCAAATCTGCTTCTATATTTCCATTAGGGAATGGTTGTTGGTGAACTGCTACATGAGGCACTGTAACTTCAGCCTTTGGTGGTTGTAATCAGGCCCAAATGTCTGCCTATAACTCTACCCTTCACAACAGCCTTCCATTTATGGATTATTGATACTTTTCCCATTGATGTATTCACAAGGTTCACCTGTTTTGTGCTACAGCTGATGTGGGTCTGGCAAATTTGCAGGACTTCCCAGGAAATCAGGACACAGAGCTACTGGATGTGGCTCTTTCACAGTCATTCAACTCTCAGCTTGTAGCTCTGTCCATTGGCTGCTATACCGTGTTCCCAATTCCAGACATAAGGGATTGGTGGTTGGTTGCCTAGCCATATCAGTCCACTCGGGTAGTTGACCCACACTGAAGTCATCTGTGTAGTAAGTCGTTCCCATCTTCTTCCTTTATTTGATGGGGTTTCTCTAGGGGCAGCGTTGGGACTGGTTTTAATCTACAGTATATTTTACATTTCTGGCAGGGCCTCTGGTTCTCTAGACAGAAGGCTAGATGGAATATGCCCTCTCTGCTGGAGATACACATGCCACCTAAACAAAGTACTGCTTTGTGCTATGGCTAATGTAGGTCTGGCACATAGGCCATCCACCATCCACCTATCCCTTAATAGGTAAGCTGTTTTTACTTCCATTGGCAAGTCTCCAGTTAGGGCCTCTGTTTGCAAAAGAGCCTGGTAAACTCCAGGGAACCATTTTTAAGCAGGGTGTATCATTGTTCATCCCCACTGAACAACTGTAAACACAAGCCAATGGGCATTCATTGGCTACCCTCCCCCTGGAGAAGGAAAGGAACAATCTTTCCTTCTTCGGTCACAGAAACATCGAGTTCAAAAAGTCTCCTAGGCATGGCTATTTATAGGGCTAATGTTTGCATCACTGTCTTTTGTCCAGTAAACACTTATTCTTTAGGGCCCAAGTCCCAGTGTGCCCCTTTCTTGATCAAGAAGTATAACGGCATGAGACATTAGGCCAAGTGGGGAATGAAGGGCTTCCAGCATCCTAGCGGACTTGCAGATGTTTGTAATTCTTTAACAATTTGGGGTCGTGGTATGCCTGTATCTTGCCAATCATGGCTGTTGGAAAAACCTGATACTTACCAACCAGACTATGCCCAGGAATTTTATGGTGATTCCTTACCCCTGGACTTTCTGCAGACTGACAGTCCACCTCCAGATTGTCAGTGGCCTAGAACCTTTTTTGGTAGCCTTCTGCAAAAGACTCAAATCTGTAGAAGTTCATAAAATATCATCCACACAATGTTTCCAGTCAATGACAGAAACAGCAGTCAAAATGATCAGGTCTCTTACCACCAAACCACAGCAGACAGTAGGGCTATGTAATTATTTCTGGGAAAGCAGGGGATACTGTTTTGGACCAAAAGTATCTCTAAAGCCTGAATCAGCAATTTATCTTTCAAAAAACTAATGATTCCTGAACATTTTCAGAGTCTTAAAGAAGTCTCGAGTGATTTAGAGAAAGACAAAGTAGAATGATATAAAAGATCTCATAAAGTTGATTTTTTTTTTTTTTTTTTTTTTTTGCTTTGAGATATGGCAGACAATTATGTTTCTTGAATTGTTGGCCCAACAGTGTGACCATTGTTGGCCTCCCAGGTGAAGGCAAACATGTCCTAGAACTTTGAATCTAAGGATATGCTAAATAAAGTATTTGCTAACTCCAATAAAGTATATCATGTACCTATATTTTTCAATGTAGCTAGACAAGAAGTCAGTCTTTCCAATATCTGAACCACACTGGGGACAGCAGCATGTATGGACAGAGTCATCTTATTCAATTCCTGGTAATCAACCATCATCATCTAGGTGCCATCAGCTATTGTCTAGCTGTGACTTTGGGTAAGTTAACAACTCTAATGCCTCAGTTTCCTCACCGGTGTGATAGAGATAATAATACCATCTATCATTTGCAGTTACTCACTATTCAAACAATTCTTAGAATAGTACCTGGCATTTAGTAAATATAACTTAAGTGTTTGGTGAACAAACACAAGCAACTGAAATATTTATGAGTGTTCTATATTAAATATTTTTATATCTACTTTTCAAATATACTTGATGCATATTTTATATATATATATGTATGTATGTATGTATTACATGTCCATGAGTCAGAAAAGGAACAGTGCATAGCAGCCTGAGTCACATACTTTTGTTCATACAAGTGGAATTACGAAGCTCAAATGTAGACTCTCTGGGACTGACCCACTTCTGCAGACTGCTTGGTTTAGAATTGACTTTACTTAGGATGCCTTAAGACCATACTTATCATAAACAACCCCATTATATTTCTTTGGTTTTAAGAGTATCATTATTTATATAATATAAGAAATGAAGAAATAAGAGGAAAAAGCCCA
Organism: Chlorocebus sabaeus; assembly: GCF_047675955.1. Lineage (NCBI taxonomy): Eukaryota > Metazoa > Chordata > Mammalia > Primates > Cercopithecidae > Chlorocebus > Chlorocebus sabaeus. The sequence goes on along the minus strand of NC_132904.1, from coordinate 27,281,665 downwards.
TTTTCTCTATTTCAATGCAGCCTTATCAAAAAGCAGATTCATTCAACCTTTCAAATACTCAGCAAATGGAATCTGAGTATCACCAAGGCATGTAAGGTAGGAATGCATCTTCAGAACAGCTTTTCCTCTAAAAGGTTGCATTTGCTTCAGGGTACTGAGTCCTGGTTGCTGACGAATCTATGTTTGCTTTGGTCATTTTAGATTATCTTATTAAAATAAACAAAACCTTAGATATTTTACAATTTACTGTTTTGGCTATAGGTAATATCATTTTTATAATAATGATATGATAAAAATGTAGTGTCATTTTTATAATAATGATCTTATAAAATGTAATATCATTTTTATAATAATGAGATTATAAAATGTAATATCATTTTTATAACCCTTCACTAAATTATCTTCCAAATCATATAAACTATTATCAATTAAAAATATATAATATAATAAAACACTAGGGAGGGAAAACAAAGGTTTTAAGTGTTTGAAAAATTTTTTCTTTCTTTCTTTAATTTCTTTCTTTCTTTCTCTCTCTCTCCTTCCTTCCTTCCTTCCTTCCTTCCTTCCTTCCTTCCTTCCTTCCTTCCTTCCTTCATTCCTTTTCTTTCAACAGTGTCTTGCTCTGTTGCCCAGGCTAGAGTGTAGTGGCATGATCTCAGCTCACTGCAACCTCCGCATCCCGGGTTCAAGTAATTCTCCTGCCTCAGCCTCCTGAGTAGCTGGAATTACAGGCATCTGCCACTGTGCACGGCTAATTTTTGTATTTTTAGTAGAGACGGGGTTTCACCATCTTGACCAGGCTGGAATTGAACTCCTTACCTCGTGATCCACCTGCCTTGGCCTCCCAAAGTGCTGGGATTACAGGCATGAGCCACCCTGCCCGGCCTATTTTCATGTCTGTAATATTATAGTTTTCCAATAAGTAGTACGCATATACACACATAAGATAGATCTACTAATTTGTAGCACTTTAAGAAAAATTATGTATGTGTATTTTGTGTGTGTGTGTTTGTGTTTTTTTGTGTGTGTATGTGTTTGTGTTACATGACATATAATTGATAGTTACTTTTGTCCCAAATAAGTATTTAAAACTATCAGTTTGTCATTGCACTGATTAAAAAACAAAACAAAACAAAACCCAAAAAGAATGGCTCTTATAGAAGATTACATCTAGAGGTCTTGTTTATATACTTGTTCATATTTTTAAATGAAAAAATGATGTATCTGGTAATAATATACAAAAATCGAATTTGATTATTTTTATTGAATAATAGTTTCACTAGATGGAAAAAGACTAAATTCACTCAAATTTATTATTCTCTCTTATTTTTCTAACGTAAATGATTTTTTAAAATCTGTAGTCTAAATTGAATCAGTGCTAAAACTTAAGAACCCTGTGTCTTAAGAATACTATAGATTCACCCAGCTTTTTCACAGAGATAATAATTGAAGAGTTCTCAATTAAACATATTCCCTTTAGTTGAACAACATCTCCTTAACCCTGCCAATGTATATACAACAACTCCAATCAACATTTTAGGAGAAGACTGCACAATTCCAAATAACTATTAGTCTTATTCTTTTCCATATAAACACAATATTTTAGCCATCATATTGTAGAATTCCAAGTCTACTTTCTAAAGTAATGGCATTTTAAACATAAATATGTGGTTCTGTGAAAAGACAACAATATGTATTTAGAGTATGTTACAACCATAGAGTGGAGGAAAAGCTTTGTTGTTTTCCTATTCCTTTCCAGAGCACACTGTAAAATCCAGTGTGTGTGTTGGTGGATGAGTGTGCATGCATGCCAACAGATTCATCTGCATGTGCCAGTGCCATGAAGCAGAATCTCAAAAACAGTCTGTAACAATTCATGCGAATGTATTCCAAAGTTATAATTCACGTGAATCATATTATCGGGGTTAGCTGTCACCTTTTCCTTTTTTTTTTTTTTTTTTGAGACAGAATCATGCTCTGTTACCCAGGCTGGAGAGCAGTGGCATGATCTCAGTTCACTGCAACCTCTGCTTCCCAAGTTCAGTGGTTCTCCTTCCTCAGCCTCCTGAGTAGCTGGGACTACAGGGCTGCACCACCACACCAGGCTAATTTTTGTATTTTTAGTAGAGATGGGGTTTCACCATATTAGCCAGGCTGGTCTCAAACTCCTGACCTCAGATGATCTACCCACCTTGGCCTCCCAAAGTGCTGGGATTATAGGTGTGAGCCACCATGCCCGGCCACCTCTTCCTTTTTATGTACCTCAGAGTTAGCCAAGATAGATTTTCTGATTCTATTGACAGTTATAATTTCCTGTGAATATGCCATGTTTTCTTAAGCAGATTCAAAAACAAAATTATTTTCTTTGTATTTAATGGTAACTCAATACACATTTTAATTAAAAAATTAATGACTCACCTTTACTGTATGTTTCACATTTTCATAATAAATAATTGTAGGGAAAAAATGAAAGCAAGAGAAACTGAAATCTCCAAAACTTATTTTCACAACTAATGCAGAAAAATACTGCATTAAATTTAATACATAAGTATATATGTAATATTAATAGAGATACACAAAAACAGTGTTGTTCCTAATTTCACACAATCAATACAGCCCAGAACACTTCTATGATCAGATCAGATTCATGTTTGTTTTTTTTTTTTCTTACACATCAGGCTATTCTACAGTGAACACTGAGTTTCCCATAGAATCAATTCAGCTATATAGGAATCCCACAGGTTCCATGACAAGAAGTAGGTTGTCACCTATACTTCTGATTTATCAGCTATAAATTGGGGTTTCCGCTATTCCCTCCTTGGGTTCAATTGATTTTCTAGAATGCCTCACAGAACTCATAGAAACACTTGGTTACATTTACCAGTATATTATAAAGAATGTTACATGGACACGGATTAACAGCCAGATGGAAGAAATGCATAGGGTGAGGTATGAGGGTAGGGCACAGAGTTTCCATGTTTTCTGAGCATGCCACTCTCTGCGTACCTCCATGTGTTTAGTAATCTGGAGTGCTGTGACTCCTGTCCATTAGGGTTTTATAGAGGTTTTATTATGTAGGCATGCTTGATTGAATAATGGCTCATTGATGAACGGAACTTTTAGCCCCTAAATTATCCAAGGTGGTGAGGGTGGTAGGGCTTGGAGCCCCAACCGCTGCGCATGCTTTGGTCTTTCTAGTGACCATTCCCTATCTAGAAGCTATTTAGGGACCCCCAGCCCCTAAATAAAGTGTCTTTCATACGCTAATGAGATGACTCACTTATCACGCGGGATTCCAGGGACTTTATGGACCAAGTGCCAGAAACCAGAGGCAGAGACCAAATATATAATTTTTATTATGGCACATAATCACAAATGTATATAAATGCACACATACATATGTATTTTTTTAATACTGTCGTTCAGAAAAACTAAATATTGTTCTTTTTTTAAATGGGTAAAATGGAATTAGCTAATCACAAACCATAAGCAACTTAGACCTAAATTAGTTTCTACTCACACAAAAAAATCTCAAAGTCTTTAAATATTTATTTTTACTAAAATATCCCACAGTTTCGGATAGGGCTGTTTTGGCAAACTGTAACAATCACTTACGCATTTTTTTTCTAAGAGAAACTCATTTTATTCTTAAAATGTCTAGGGTGATATTCTTTGCTTAGGATATGCGAAAAACCGTGCCCATTATAGAGAAGAGATGGGCCAAGCTGCATTTCTGAAATGCTGGTGATTTCAAGAGCCTTTGGAATTTACAGAGCCTTACTTGTCGTTAAAATGAAATAAGGATCTACTTGAGAAAGTGGCAGGCTCTGAGGAGAGTAATATGGAGGATAATGTAGCTTACTTCTTCAGGGAGTTATGCACCAAGTTCCCAAAATAAACCAGAATCACAGCAGTCATCCCTGCCACTATTTCAAAAATTACAGGAAATAAATGACTTTCCCTAATTATTGTTTTAAAAAATCATTTATGAGAATAGGAATTCTGTCCCCAAGTGGGCATAATTTGACTTCAGAACACTGAAAGTTGCAGGATAAGGCTGTAGTTAAAACTAAAGGGAGGACTTGTTTGACTTTCTTTTTGCAAAATCAAATGGTAAATATTTAAAGCATCTATTCAAGTTTCATATCTGAAAAATGGGGGCTAACATAAATTTGCAAGTAGATGTATTTTTTTATGTCTGTATGTGTTGATACACTGAGTTTTAAATAAGATACAGCAAAGGTGCTAGATAGAACTTTGCATAGTACATTAGTCAGGGCTTCTTAACCTAGAGAGTAGAAATGGGTTCCGGAGGAGGGAATCACAAAAACTCAAAATTATATTCTAAATTGTACATAAGTATGTCTTTCTGGGATGAATTTTGTATTTTTCCTCAGATTCTTCAAGGGTTCTTGAATACAAAACATTTAGGTCCTTGACTCTAAAAAAAACACTGAAAACATGCCACAGTTTAAATGTTTTAAATGTTTGACATCTCTGAGACCTCTACTTTTTTTATTGAGTTCTCATAATCAGCCTCCAGAATGCTGTAATTTCTCAGCATACAAGTTTAATTTTCAATACAGCATCTGAAAATAAAATTCCAAGAAATATTTTATGAAATCCTGGAATTTGTTTATGACTTCATACAGAACCAATTCAATTTTTCTGATTTTTAGTTGTTTGACCATATGTACTAGGTGGGAAGTATTGTGGCAGTTAGGCAGCCCAGAGGTCTAGATAAAAACTGTGATTTTAGCACTCACTATCTGTGTGGCCTCAGACAAATGATTTGGTCACTCTGTCTTCAGTTTCCTTATCTGTAAAAGAAGAATAAAAACAAAATCAATTCATAGCTCTATTCTGATAATTTAATTACATAATCTACATGAAGCTCTTTGAAATATATTAAGCACACTATAAATGTTAACTAATAATTATAGCTCATCACATATATCACTAATATATGCTAGGTGTGCCTCTAAGTACTTTAATCTCTTTAACCCTCATGACCATCCAATGATACAGGTTTTATTGTTATACCTACTTTGCAAAAGAAGAAACTGATTCAATAAGAAATCAATCAAATAATTTATCCCTAATTATATAGCTCGTGAGTGGCAAAGTCAATTCAAACCCAGGCAGTTTGGTGCTAGATACTACATTTAACCACTACAGCTTTCTCATATTTATATTACCATTGTGTCTCTTACAAAAATTTCACCATGTAGTATGCTTGTTATAGGTGATGTACAGGTAGAAGAAATCACAGTCTGAGAATTATTAGGAAAATGTACACACTATGTAGACTATATGAAATCATAGTTCTTGGTAATGTACCTGGAGAATTAACTTTTTGTGTGTGTGTTTCAGGAGAAAATAAATGCTAGCTAATGTTGATAGAATGTCAATATCAAATATATTTTCTAAAAAAGCAAATTTCTAAAAGAGTTTGATATTTGTCAATATCAAATATATTTTCTAAAAAATATATTTCTAAAATATATTTTCTAAAAAATATATTTCTAAAATATATTTTCTAAAAAATATATTTTCAAATACATTTTCTAAAAAATATATTTTCAAATACATTTTAGAAAAAAAAGTTTTTTCTAAAAAACATGTTATGTTACTTTTAGAAGGTTTACTTCCATCCTGTAAACCTTTATGTGGAATAACATACACAGTGCCATTTTCACGTTAATGATGAGAGAAAACGCCATTTAGAACTAATGAGGGATAGTTATCAGTTATTGGCAGAAGAGAACTAGGGCCAATATTCAACATTAGCCGAAGAGAGAACTGAACTGACTCCTAATCTGGTGTTATAATTACTACTACATAAAATGGGTCTGCTTTCAGAATATAAAATGAATATCTCTGTAAAGAAAAAAAAAATTCTGGGTTTTACCTTAGACAAAATTGTGCTACAATGATCAATTTCATCTGCAGAGAAAGGAGTGTAATTGTGTATTTTCTTGTTCAGCAGCTATTTCAGGCAATAAAATATGATGGAATATATAACTCACTGGTTTATAAAGAAAAGAATTGAAGAGAAAAATGTGCAAATTGAATATTTTTCAAGATATGTTCATGATAAATGAATCCAGAGAGAAACCCATAGCACTATAATGATTGCTTGGAAGAAAAATAATGTAAATACCCAATGAAAAATGCAAATTATTACTTGTTTTAAAATGATCATCTAATCCCTATAAATGTATAATAAGGCAACCATAAAAAGATACAGAAGAAATGTAAATTTGGCATATAAACAAGCTCTTTAAAAAATTAAGCACATTTAAAGCATATACAAACAAAACCCCCAAAACTACCAAATCCACATTAATTTATTTCAGACCATGTTAGGAGAACATTATCTTGAATCTCTTAAAAAGGGTTTGTCCTCTCCCATGATAGAAGTTTTTCCCCTTTACTTTTATTTTTCCAACTTCAGTTGTTTCATTCCTTTTCACAAAAGTGTATAGTTTCCCTTAAAAGTATACGAGGAAAATTTTCTTCTCTTATGCCTTCCTTAATTTTACGTTAATTCGTTTTTGAAGTCTTAAGAAAATAGTTTACACTCATTGCCTCAGCTTTCACAGTCCCCACCTCCTATTGAACTCTTAATGTCTGAGGGTACTTTCTTCTAGAAAAAAGACTGAAACTATTCTTGCCAAGATTACCTGCAAAATGCCAAATCCAATGTCCTCACCTTTCAATATCTTTCTGCATAATCTGCTATTTTTGACTACTAAAAATTTCAAACCTCTCATCTTTCCAAATCCACTACTTCTGATTCTTACTCTTTTTCTTAACCATCTGCCTTATTGTCTTGTTACTTTCACTTTTCCCTATATTGCTTTCAAAGCTTTGTTAACCCAAAAGATTGACTTCAGTTGTTCTTATTTACATTATTTCTTTTGGCAGACTCACTTACATCCATGGCTTGAACTGCCTCAGTTATTATTTCAAAACTCACACATCTGTGACTCCAATTTTGACACCTCATGGAGCTCCTAATCCATCATCTCCAATTCTTCCTGCCTACTATCAAGAAAACAAGGCCAGGTGATACTGCAAACTCATCTTCCAAAAGATAGATTTAGTTAGTTTAAGATTTGTAGTGTGTGTTCAACCAATATTCAAACTAAACACATTGGTGCTATTGTTTTATCCCTCTATGTCCCTATTGCATTGCCAAAGTTTTTGTGCATGTAGTAGAGCTACAAAAATAAAGCCTGTCACTGTGTGTCTCTGTGTAACTCTAAACCAGAGCTCCTGATGACATGTAATATTAATTACATGATCTCCTTGGTTCCTATAGGCATTTTATTTTGCGATGACTTCCATAGATTAATAAAGACAGTTTCATTGTTGTTCCTTTGCCTCTATGCACATATTCTTCTTAGGGATTTTATTGGAAGAAGTATTGAGGAGGTTTTTCAGCTCCACACCTAGACACAAGCTTAGGCACTAGGTAGCTGCCACTGGAATCTCCCTTGTCGTTAATGTGTGTGCCTGCCCTCAGGGGAACTGTAGGTGGGCCTGCCTGGTCTGGCTCTATCCATCTTGCCTCTTTTACCCACATAACTGGGGGTTGAGCATGAAACTCCAATGACTGTGTATTCCATAGTTCAGCCCATTGTTTGAGGCAAAAAAAGAGCTTCTTCCAGTAAAAAAAAGAATCAAGTATATACTTTGCCACATTGGCTGCATCCAGCTCTTACTCATGAGTACTATCTACTGACTTGTGAGTTAAACTGTACAGCCCAAGATAAAACCAGCTGAAAGAAGTGCATAGAGCTATAAAAGAAAAGCCAAACGACCCTACCAAATTCTCTACAGTCACAAGCCATCGAGATGAGGGAAGAAAAAGGGAAAGGGAAAAATAAACTATAATATTATAGAGAAAGAAAGAAAAAATTCCCACCCAAATGAAAATATTTATGAAAATTAGAAGTGCCAGCATATCTAGATAAGAAGGAACCAGTGCAAAAATTCTGGCATCATGAAAAATTTGAATGTAGTGACACCACCAAAGGATCACATTAGCTCTCCAGCAACAGTCCCCAGTGAAGAAGGAAACTCAGAACTGACAGATAATTCAAAGTATGAATAGCAAGGAAGATCAGTAATATCCAAAAAATGGTTTAAAATCAACATTACTTCAAAATCATTCCAGGAAGTGAAGGAAGAGATTTTCATCATAAAAATAAATCAATCAGAACTTCTGAAATTAAACAATTCACTCAAGAAATTTTGAAATACAGTTGGAAGCTTTATCAACAGGCTAGACTAAATAGAAGAAAGAATTTCAGAGCTTAAAGAACAAACTCATTTGGACAAAAACAAAGAAGAATAAAAAAACGAACAAAGCCTATGAGAAATATGGGATTATATACAGTGAGCAAATCTAGGTATTTTTGGCATTCCTGAGAGAGAAGAAGAAAAAGTAAACAACCTGGAAAACATATTTGAGGGAATGATTCAAGAAAATTTCCCTAACTTTGGTAGAGGTAGACATCCAAATATAATAAATCCATAAAACCACCTGTAAGATACTATACAAAACAAACATCACCAAGGCATATAGACAGTGGACTGCCTGAGGTCAGTGCTAAAGAATAAATCTTAAAGGTAGTTGGAGAAGAAGATCATGTACAAAGAGAACCCCATCAGGATAAAATTAGACTACTCAGCAGTCACCTTACAAATAGGAGAGATGGGGTCCAATTTTCGCATTCTAAAAGAAAAGAAATTCAAACCAGAATTTTGTATCCTGCCAAACTAAGCTTCACAAGCAAAGACGAATTACATTGTTTTTTTCAGAGAAGTGAGTCCTAAAGGAATTTATTACCACTAGACCAGCCTTACAAGAGACCTTTAAAGGAGTTCTAAACATGGAAACGAAAGAATGATGTCTGCTACCACAAAAACACAATTAAGTACATAGCCCACAGACTCAATAAAGCAAATATACAATAGAAACTACAAAGCAAACAGCTGACAACTTGATGATAGTATCAAAATGTCACATATCATTATTAATTTTGAATGCAAGTGCTCAAAACTCCCCCAAATTCTAATAATGACAGAGTTGCAATAAAAACAACTCAGAGATGGATAAAAAGACAAAACCTGTTCCTCTGCTGTCTTCAAGAGGCCCATCTCACACATCAAGACACACATAGGCTCAAAGTAAAAAAATGCAGAAAGATCTATCATGCAAATGGAAAAAAAAGAAAGCAGAGGTCACTATTCTTATGTCAGATACAATGAACTTTAAAGAAAACCCAGTAATAAAGGACTGTGTAATACCTTTGAGAAAAGGGCATTACATAATGATAAAGGGTTTGATTTAACAGGAAGAGTGAACTCTCCCAAATATATGTATGTACACAACACTGGAGCACCAGATTCATAAAACAACTACTTCTGGAAATACAAAAAGACTTTAAAGCCACACAACAATAGTGGCAGACTTCAATACCCCAATGACAGCATTAGACAGATCAGCAAGGCAGAAAACTAACAAAGAAATCCTGGACTTAAATTCAACATTTGGCCAATTGAACCTATTTGACATCAACAGTATACTCCATCCATTAACCACTTAATATATATTCTTCCCATCTACACATGGAACATATTTCAAAATTGACCACATGCTCAGCCATAAAGCAAGCCTCAATAAATACAAGAAAATAAAAATTTTACCAACCAGAATCTTGGACCATAGTAGAATAAAAGTAGAAATTGATACCAAGAAGATCTCCCCAAACCACACAATTGCATGAAAATTAAACAATTTGCTCCTAAATGATTTTTGGGTAAACAATGAAATTAAGGAAAGAAATTAAAAAATTTGAATCCAATGGAAACAAAGATACAGCATACCATAATCTCTAGGACACAGCTAAAGCAGTGTTAAGAGGAAAGTTTATAGTACTAAATGCCTACCTAAAAAAATTAGAAATATCTCAAACTAATGGCCTAACATCTATTCTAGAGGATCTACAAAACCAATAATAAACTAAACTAAAACATAACAGAAAAAAAGGAAAAAAAAACTGAAATCAGAAGAGAACTAAACATAATTGAGACTCAAAAACTCATGCAAAGAATCAATGAAATAAAAAAAATGTTCTTTAAAAAAATAAACAGGATTTATAGAATGTTAGTTAGATTAACAAACAAAAATGTTCAAATAAGCACAATCAAAAACGATGAAGGTGACACTACAACTGATAACACAGAAATATGAAAGACCTTAGAGAGACCTTAGAGACTATTATGAGCATCTTTATGCATACAGTCTAGAAACTCTAAAGGAAAAAAAAAAAAAACAGAAAAAATAAAACATAAAGAAAATCTAGAGAAAATTGCTAAACTCCTGGAAACACACAACTTCCCAAAATTGAAATAGGAAAAAATAGAAACCCTAAACAGGCCAATATTGAGTTTGATATTGTATGAGTAATAAAAAAAAATCTGTTAACCAAAAAAAAGCCCTAGACCACATGGATTCACAGCTGAATTCTACCAGTCATACAAAGAAGAGTTGGTACCAATTCTAGTGAAACTATTTCAAAATATCAAGGAGGAGGGATTCCTCTCTAACTAATGTTACAAAGTCAGGATCACCCTGACATCAAAACCTGGCAAAGATAAAATGACATAAGAAAACTATATCACTGATGAACATAGATATAAAAATTCTCAACAAAATACTAAAACAAGCAATTCTAGTAGCATATCAAAATATTCATTCACCACTATCAAGTAGGCTTCATTCCTATGAGTCAAAGTTGTTTCAACATACATAAATCAGTTAATGTGATTCACCACATAAACATAATTAGAAACCAAACTGTATAATCATCCCAATAGATGTTGAAAAAGCCTTTGATGAAATCCAACAACCCTTCGTGATAAAGACTGTCAACACATTAGCCATCGAAGGAATATGTCTCAAAGTAGTAAGAGGCATCTGTGACAAACCCACAGCAACATCACACTGAATAGCCAAAAGCTAAAATCATTTCCCTTGAAAACTGGAACAAGACAAAGATGTTGATTCTTTCCACTCCTATTCAACATAGTACCAGAAGCCCTAATTAGAGCATTTAGGCAGGAGAAAGAAATGAAAAAAAAAAAAAAAAAAAATCCAAATAGCAAAGTGGAAGCCAAACTATCTCTCTTCAATGACAATATAATTCTATACCTAGAAAACCCTGAAGACTGCCAAAAGACTCCTGGAACTGATAAATGACTTCAGCGAAGTTTCAGGATACAAAATCAATATGTGACAATATGTGAAAATCAATAGCATTTCTTATTTTATTTTATTTATTTTTTTTATTTTACTTTAAGTTCTGGGATACATGTGCTGAATGTAAAGGTTTGTTACGTAGTTATACATCTGCCATGGTGGTTTGCTACAACTCTCAACCCATCATCTAGGTTTTAAGCCCCGCATGCATTAGGAATTTGTCCTAATACTCTCCCCCACTTACCGCCACCCCTCAACAGGCGTCAGTGTGTGATGTTCCCCTCCCTGTGTCCACGTGTTCTCATTGTTCAACAATAGCATTTCTATACACCAATAACATTGAAGCTGAGAGCCAAATCAAGATGTAATCTTATTTATAATAGCCACCAAAAAATACCCAGGAATACATCTGATCAGGAAATAAAAAATAATTATAAGGAGACTACAAAACATTTCTGAAAGAAATTATAGATGACAAGAAGGAATGTCAAACTATTCCATGCTCATGGATTGAAAGAATCAATATTATTAAAATGGCCATCCTGCCTAAAGGAATCTACAGAGTTAATGCTATTCCTATCAAATGACCAACATGATTTTTCACAGAATTAGAAAAAATATATATATTCCAAAATTTACATGGAACCAAAAAGAGCCTGTATAGCCAAAGCAATTCTAAGCAAAAAAAAGATAAAGCTGAAGGTATCACATTACCCAAAGTAAAGCTCTACTGTAAGACTATGGTAACCAAAAAGCATGGTACTGGTGCAAAAACAAATACAGAGACCAATGTAACAGAACAGAGAACACAGAAATAAAGCCACACACCTACAACCATCTGATATTCGACAGTGTGGACAAAACTAAGTAATGGAGAAAAGATTCCCTATTCAACTAGTGCTGGGAAATGGTGCTGGGAAAACTGGCTAGTCATATGCAAAAGATTAAAACTGGCTAGTCATATGCAGAAGAATAAAATAGTCATATGCAAATAGTCATATGGAGAAGAATAATGGTGCTGGGAAAACTGGCTAGTCATATGCAGAAGAATAAAACTGAACCACTACATTTCACCATACATAAAAGTTAACTTGAGATTGATTAATGGTTTGAATGTAAGACCTCAAACTAGAAGAATGTTAAAAGAAAACCTAGGAAACACCATTCTGGATAATTGGCCTTGGAAAAGAATTTATGGCCAAGTCCCCAAAAGCAATTCTGGCAAAAACGAAAATTGACAAGTGAGACTAATTAAACTGATGAGCTTCTGCACAGAAAACAAACTATCAACAAGGTTAAGAGACAGCCTACAGAATGGGAGAAAGTATTCACAAACTATGCATTCAATAAAGTGCTAATTTCTACAATCTATAAGAAACTTAAACAATTCAACACAAAAAAGCAAATAACCCCATTAAAAAGTGGGCAAAAGACATGAAGAGATACTTCTCAAAAGAAGACACGCAAACAGCCAACCAACATATGAAAATACGCTCTCAACATCACTAATCATCAAAGAAATGCAAATCAAAACTACAATGCAGTTTTCACATCAGTCAGAAAGCTATTATTAAAAAGTCAGAAAACTATAGATGCTAGCAAGGCTCTAGAGAAAAGGGAATGCTTATACACCATTGTTTGAAAATTAGTTCAGCCATTGTGGAAAGTAGTTTGGATATTTCTCAAAGAACTGAAAACAGAACTACCATTTGGCCTAGAAATCCTATTACTGGGTATATACTCAAAATAAAATAAATTGTTCTACCAAAAAGACACCTAAACTCAAAATATTCATCACAGCATTATTTACAATAGCAAAGACACGGAATCAACTTAGATTCACATCGATAGTAGCTTGGATAAAGAAAATATACACATGCATCATGGACTACTACAAAGCCACAAAAAGCAATAAAATTATGTCATTTCCAGCAACACAGATGTGGAAAGAAGCCATTATCCTAAGCAAATTAATGCAGGAACAGAAAGACAAATACTGCATATTCTCATTTATAAGCAGAAGCTGAATATTGAGTACACATGTCATAAATATTACAACAATAGATATTGGGGACTACAGGACAGGCGAGGGAGGGAGTGAAGTAAGTGTTGAAAAACTATTGGGAGGCCAGGCACCGTGCTCACACCTGTAATCTCAGTACTTTGGGAGGCCGAGGAGGGTAGATCACCTGAAGTAAGGAGTTTGAGACCAGCCTGGCCAACATGGTGAAACCCCCATCTCTACGAAAAGTACAAAAATTAGCCAAGCGTGGTGGTAGATGCCTATAATCCCAGCTACTCAGGAAGCTGAGGCAGGGGAATCACTTGAACCCTGGAGGAGGAGGTTGCAGTGAGCTGAGACCACACCATTGACCTCCAGCCTGGGCAACAGAGCAAGACTCTGTGTCCCTCATCTCTGCCCCCACAAAAATAAAGAAAAAAGAAAGAAAAACTGTTGAGTACTATGCTCACTACCTGGGTGATGGGATCCTTTGTATCCCAAACGTCAGCATCATGCAATACACCCATGTAACAAACCTGCACATCTACCCCTTGAATCCAAAATAAAAGTCACAGTTATTTAAAAAGTACAATTGATGTTACGAATGTTTAAGAAAAGAAATATTCTTTCAAAGATAAAATAGGCATTTCAGATGTAAGGTATTTTATATTAATTTTTGTATACAGTGATGTATCAATTTTTCAATTTTGGGATTTTGTTTTGTTTTTGAGATGAAGTCTCGCTCTGTCACCCAGGCTGGAGTTCAGTGATGTGATCTCGGTTCACTACAACCTCTGCCTTCTGAGTTCAAGTGATTCTCCTGCCTCAGCCTCCCAAGTAGCTGGGATTACAGGTGCATGCCACCACACCAGACTAATTTTCGTATTTTTAGTGGAGATGGAGTTACTCCATGTTGGCCATGCTGGCCTTGATCTCCTAACCTCAGGGTGATCAGCCCACCTTGGCCTCCCAAAGTGTTGGGATCACAGGCGTGAGCCACCGCACCTGACCCAATTTTCTGTTTTAATAGAACTTATACCCTGTGCTGACTCCAAATATTACTCATCTTGAATCACAATAGAGTAACTATTTTTCTTAGTTTCATATGAGAAAAAAAAAAATGCAAAGAGGCTAAATGACTATAAATTTCACCATAGATGGCATATAGTAGATCTGAATCTAGAACCCAGGCCTACTAATTTCTACAATAGCAAACAACATATTTATAGCAAGTTATGTAAGACAAATTAAGTTCATGAGCATAATTTTACATTATCTTCTCAATAGATATTTTAGAGTATTTTTTTCTCCTCAAATGTGATTGCAGAGTCTTACAAAGTTAAATGGCTTGCCCAAGGTTACCCATCTATCAGTAGGATAGTCATCTCTTATTACTACTTGATATAATTTGGATATTTGTCCCCTCCAAATCTCATGTTGAAATCTGATCCTTAATGTTGGAGGTTAAGCCTGGTGGAAGGAGTTCTGGTCATGGGAGCATCTGCACCTTTATGAAAATCTTGGTTCTATCCTCCTGTCTGCCAGGTAATGCGTAAGTTCTTTATTAGTTCCCTAAGAACTGTCTGTTGAAAAGAGCCTGTCACATCCCTCCTCTTCCTTTTTCTTGCCATGTGATCTGAACATGCAGGCTCCCTTTTGTCTTTCACTACGAGTGGAAGGAGTCTGAGGCCTTTACCAGATGCAGATGCTGGTGCAATACTTCTTGTACAGCTTGCAGAAACAACTGTGAGACCAAATGAACCCCTTTTCTCTAAAAATTACTCAACCTCAGATATGTCTTTATAGCAACACAAATGGACTCAGGTACCCCTGTAATAAATTACCATAAACACTGTGAGATAGAATAACACACACTTGTTATCTTAACAATTCTGTAGGTGAGAAGTTTGAAATGGGTCTCATAGGGCTAAAATCAAGATGTCAGCAGGGCTGTGTTTATTTCTGAGAAGCTCTAAGGTAAAATCAATTTTCTTACCTTCTTGTTCATCTATCCAGAAAGCCAACAATGGCAAGTGAAATCTTTTCAATGCAACATCACTCTAAGTGATTCTCCTTCTTTCTTCTTTTACTTATAAGAACCCCTGTGATTATATTGAACCTACTCAGATAATCGAGGATAATCTCCCTATCAGAAATTACTGCTGAAGAACTTATTCATGTAACCAAACACAACCTGTTCCCCCAAAACCTATTGACATAAAAAAGTTAAAAATTACAAAAAATAAAATCTGCCTGACTTTAAATATGGAGCTTTTAATACAATATCACATCGCCTCGCCTGATTTAATGCTAGTTCTACTCCAATGTATATTACTGTAGAGGCTTTTTTGAAAAGAGTGGTTGGTCACTTTCATGTCAATGATAACATGCAATAAAAAGAATAATTAAAAAAACCATGGAACTGAAGCACTTGATACAAATAATGGTATTTCCAGAAAGGAAAGAGAAATGTTTATTATAAACCGTAAAATACTGCTTAGGACACTCAACTTTGCCACCAGAAGATGAAGAGAACTTAGTAGCTCATTGGGGAGAAGGGAACATATTCTTTAGTGCTTGCCCTTTGTTAGGGTGAAAGATCTGATCCAGCCAATGCAGTTACACAAAAGATACACTTACTTTGGAAAACAGTCTTTTCTTTCTCAGTGCTCATGTTTCTCTGGATTCTGCTTGGCTTTGATGTGATAATCTCTGAAAATAAGCGCAGGTGGTATCTCCCAGTACATTAAAGCTTATATTTTTCTTATTTTGCTCATTATGTCCCATGATAATTTGTGACTAGAAAGATGATTGTGATGTTCAAGCATGATGGACTAACGCTATACACAAACCCCAAGTAAAGAAGCCGTACTGACTGGGGAGACCCTGCTGTTTCTAGCATTTTATTTAACGGTAATAGAAGCAAACAAAGAAAATAAAATTTCATAAACTGAGTGAGCAAAACATTTCAAAAAATGTTTTGAATGTGCAAAATATTTTTCTGTTAGGCTTGTAAATGGAAAGAGCATGAGCAGTGGCTCAGAATCAAAAGAAGGAATATAAGTAATTCCATCTGACTATGATACATTGGTTGTAGTCTGTATAAGAAATTGTGCTCAGGTAGATTAGCAGGGACAAGTCAGTGAAAGGCCTTATACATGTCCTGAAAGATTTACTACTTTATCTAAGTTGTACGAGAAGACCAATAAAGAGCTATAAATGGGCCAGGCACGGTGACTCATGCCTGTAATCCTAGCTCTTTGGGAGGCTGAGACCGGTGGATTGCCTGAGCTCAGGAGTTCGAGACCAGCCTAGGCAACATGCTGAAACCCTGTCTCTACTAGAATACAAAAGAAGTAGCCAGGTGTGGCAGCATGCACCTGTAATCCCAGCTACTCAGGAGGCTGAGGTAGGAGAATCACTTGAACCCGGGAGGCGGGGATTGCAGTGAGCCAAGATCATGCCATTGCACTCCAGCCTGGGTGACAGGGGGAGACTCAGTCTCAAAAAACAAACAAACAAAAAAAATAAAAAGAAAAAAGAAAAGAAATATAAATGAGAATGTAAAATTATTTGGCCTGCATTACAGAAAGATCCCTCTGTTTTCCACATGAGAATCAACTAGAAGCAAAATCAGATCAGTTGGGACAGAAAGAGAGAGACCAATAAGAAGCCCCTTATAGTTATGCAGGGGAGAGATCATAGTAATTCAGATTTAGCTAGTGTTGAGGGAGTATTTGAGAAATGCTAAAGACAAAGAAGTAATGGCAGATTTGGTTACTGATCAGATTTGAATTATGAGGGTGAGGCATGAATCAAAAGATGGCCTTCAGGACTGATTTAGGCAAATATATGAATGGCAGTATTATTTATTGAGAAGGAACAGACTTGGAAAGAAGAAGAGAATGGGAGTTAGGTGGGGCATATTGATTTTGAAATTCCACAACAGACAAGTGGTGATGATTAGTAGGCTCTCTGGTTTATTGGAACTGATTCACATCAACTTGCAAGAACCAATTATGAATATTCAGATTTTTTGTGGGCTAGTTGTTAAACAATTGGTAACTTCAAATTGACAACAGAGTATTTTTACTCCCCAGAAGTCAGTAAGTGATACAGATTATGCTTTCCTTTCTACAGAGACCAAATTGACCAGATCACCACTGCAACTGCAAATATTAGCCTCAGAAGACAGCTTCAGCCTAGAAACCTGAGCTTAGAGGTCACTATTATAGTATGACATTAAAGCCAAGTGTGTAAACACAATACTTCCAGACAAATGTGCCAAGTGATTAAAAAAAAAAAAAAAAGAAAGAAAAGAAAAGATAGCCAGTGAGGTCTAATGGAGACCATACAATGGAGAAGTCAATATAAAAGCTTTCTACCCTTTATATTGTAAGCATTCATCCCCCCCGCCCTCCCCAACCAAAAGGGATTCTGAAAGGAATTAAGAAAGAATAAGAGGGCCAGCCACAGTGGTATGTACATGTAGTCCCAGCTGCTGGGGAGGCTGAGGCAGGAGGATTGCTTGAACCCAGGAGTTAAAGGCTGCAGTGATCTACCATTGTGCCACTGCACTCCAGCCTGGATGACAGAGAGAGACCCTATGTCAAAGAAAAAAAAACAAACAGCAACAACAACAAAAGAATAAGAGAGACTATCAGGAACAGGAACTCTGGGGACACAAAAGCCAAAGAAGGAAAGTATTAACAATTGAGGGAATAAAACAGACATCAAAATTTGCCCCTTTTTGGAAAGAAATTTTTCAGGAATTTATTTTTGGTTTAAGTCTAAGATGAAAATACTTTAAATAACAACAAAAATACAATCACAGCACAAAAATAAACCAGCAAACAGAAATAACTGCTTCTTGCATGATGTATAAGCAGAGATCTTTTCACCCTAAAAAGAACGTAAAAAAGTTGTTAGTGTTAATTTGATACATGATGGTGTCAGTAGTTTAAGCTATGATAATATTACATCACAGCCAGATTGATGAAATGTTAGTGTTCAAAGCAAAGGACAGTTTGCTACTCTTGTGTGTAGCATTCAGAAAGAAGCAATATACTCACTGTGTCACATGGGTGTATCTGATAACCATTGTTTCCTCTAATTTATAATACAAAAGAGCATCTTTCTCCTTACACAGATCTTGTAAAAAGAGACTTAAAGCACACTTAACTGCTTGTTGAAAATGCGGAGAGCTTACCACCAAACTTAAGATACGCTCCTGCCCAGCAAGAATTTTGTATTATTTAAGAATGCTTTTGATTGAAAATAACAGATAAGTATATATTCATTTAAAAATAGGGCCTTTATTTCTCATATAGGAATCTGAAGCAGATGTTTGCTAATAGCATTTCAAAACCTCTGGATTTCTCTTTTCCTTTTCCTCATGATCACAAAATGGCTGCCTCAGTGTGGCTATGTCCAAGATTCCAGGCAAAATGAAAAAGGGAGGGCTACACAACACCGTCGTGTTTCTGATTGTGTTTGTTTGGACAGAACTATATCACTTAGCCACTTCTAGCTGCAAGATAAGCTTTCTAGCCTTTATATTGTTAACAATCAGACAAAAAGAGAGTTGGGTTTCGATATCATATTAGCCAACTTATGATATCTGCCTCAAATTTCTTTATTCAGAGACTAAAATACCACAAGCTGGAAATGGTGATAGGAAATAGGGAAACCAATAAAAACACAGTAAGCAGCTTATGACATTAGATATAACTCTGAGCTTTCAGCTAAGTCAGAAAACAATTCTTCAGTGGTATCCATTTAACATGCACAGTATGCTTTATACTACTGGGACTGGTTAGCGAGGATGTGAGAGGTACCTTTTGCATATATTGGAAGTCATACTGAGGTAAGCCTTTTGCAAAACCCCAGTATTATATCCATCTGAATTATTCAGTGCTACTAAGCACCACTCTAAATGGATAGCAATAGAAAGTTATCACTATTCAGGGGATACCTGGCGAAGTGATATAATGAAAATCAAAGGAGAACTAAGGAACAAAAAGCTGGTCCTTGTAAAGCTTAAAACACTTGTCTCCTTTCATTTTGCCACACCCTCTCAGTTGCAACTACAGAAAAGATGCTTCAGATGATGTTGTATACTATAACTGACAACATCTGCTACCTACCACAAACACAGCCATTTGTTTGGCTAAATAAATGTGTGACCACAGGGAAATCACTCTGGTAGATTTACTGACATTGCCATGGTGTTTCAGTAATAAACTTGGGAATCAACTTATCTTATGATACAGATGGCTGCAGAAGGATTATGCCACAGTGGGCTCTTGGAAATGAATTATCCAACCAACTGGTTTGAATTCTAAAATGACACTGACTCATGATAATTGACTACAACTTAATGAGAGTATTATCCTGTTACACTTAGTATGGCAGAGCCTCTAAATATTTCCCAAGTAATTTAGGAGTCAGGCTTAATTGCAGCCCTTGGATTTTTCTTAGGGGATTTTGCAAGGCAATGGCTTCACTCTTTTGTGACATTTAAACTTGGTCAAACCTGTTCTTCTCGAACCTGGGTACAGCAATTTATCTTCCTAGCCAAATTACAGAAATTTATTTTCTGATGTTTAATTTTCTATTTATTTATTTCATCAAAGGGACTAGGCATCACATAGTTTTTAAAATAGTTACAGTAGCTTCCTGGGTTCTCATATGGAATAAATCTATGTACAATGAATATATTCAAGTGATACACAAATAAACACAAATACGTTTTTCCATTGGTTTAGAAATATGTTCCTAAATCTCTGTTTTCATAGCAAACATAAAGCACATGAATGTGACAGTGACAACTCTGGGATGTTAATGCCTTATTGATATTTCTAATATATTTCAATGGTGAGATAATAACTATGTTTTGAAAAACAATTCTATTTCACTATTTGTAAACATTCATCAGATAGATAGATGTAGATCTAGACATAAAATAAGTAGGCATTACATATTCTGGGTATGTGGCAGGGAAAAGAAAACTCTCCCTGCTCTCATGAAGCCTATTTCTTGGAAACAATTTACATTTGTCAGAGTTCAGTGATCACAAGAACCATCCGCATTCTTCAGCAAAGCATGCTTTCATATGCATCATTATATTATTTCATCTTAATAACAGAGAGAAATGCTGTGCTTGTTTTTGATAAGAAGAAATGTGGTTCATAAATGAAGTCTCCTTAGAGAACAAGAAGGGACGCAGGTGTATTAAGAAGTGATACTGGGTTAAAACAGAGTTGTGTTCTTCCTGCTAAGCTTCACGGTCAGTCTATAACTGCGTGGTTGATCTCTATTAATACAAGATCAAGAGAGTCATTGTGGTATAGAAGTGTTTTAGAGATACTTCTGGAGTAATGGTGAAAAAGAACACAAATACTGCAAACAGCCAGTAGAACATATAAGTCATTGCATAATTTGGAATAACCTAAGTATATAATCTAAGTAGATATAATATGTGTTAAACCCAGTGATTAGTTGATACATGACAGCACTTTCTACTAGTTCTAGGAATAGAACCGTCTAGTCAGATAATGTATTTTGCTAAATCATGTATTTATTATTCATCTCTCATTACTCTGAATTGAAAATTAAGAAGAATCAGTGTAGACTATGAGCTAGCATAAAAGATTATGTTGTTAAATAAGAATCATACAAATCAGATATTTCACCCAGAACCAAGCTTTACTAATAGTTTCAAGGATATAAACAATCAAGCGGCACAGGCAAAACTGGAAGAGGTCTCAGATGTTGCGGGCAGCTGCAAGACAATTCATTCTTCATTAACATCAGATATATGCCTCACACAGTGGGGTTTTTAGCTTATTTATATAAGCTATATTGTATAGCTTACATGACATTCTTCAGGTAGCCATGATTCATTGAAACATAGCTCCTAGATTTGTTTATTATAAGCAATCCTAAATCTATGACACCCAGCTAACAGTATTCTGTAGAGATGTATTTTGCTCCTATCAAACATCATTACTGTATTTACTAAGAGATCCAGTTAACATAATGTTCACAAGGAGATTAGAAAATACTCTGTATCTTGTTTCTTTCCCTAGAGGGTCCCCAGTCATTGGGAGAGAAATTAATCAAAGACAGGCAGCTTTAACTTTTTCCCAACTTAATGTAGACTTTCAGTCTTTTATCATGAAATTATGAGCATAGCTGATTAGTATGATCCTCTTTTGATGAGAAAATGTGGATGAATTTCATATTTATTTGTGATTTGTGGACTACTTAAATAATTCTGTATATAAGCTCTGAGTCTTTCTAAAAATAGCTTAGGATCATACAGATGAATGTCATAGTCATAAGGAAATTCCTGGTTAATTTATTTAAAATAAACAATATCTTTTACATACTTCATGGGTTAAGGCAATGTTATTTTTGTACATGTTGAATACTCAAATATACAGAGCTATATTGCCTAAATATTTACACATAATTATGAGTATTAAATACACACGACTTGAAAGAAACTATGATTTCTGCATGCTTGCTGTAATGAATACATTTTTATAGTGAAATAATTTTAATTTATTTTGTATTTTATTTGTTTTAGTTATAGTTCAGAATATGGTTATTTGATGTGTTTTAGAGAAAAAGAAACTTTCATAAAGGACTATGCGATCTGATTGATTTGTGTGATATAGGAAAATATTTTCTCCTTTCTGAACAGCAATCCACCATCTGCAAAAACATACATAAACATGCATATTTATTCATTTTTATGCAACAAATGTTTCTTGAGCATCTGCTTTGTGACAGAGACTGTGTCAGAAACTGGAGAAAATGCAGAGAATAAAACTGGAGAAATCCTCCCACTTTCATGGTTGTACCATGTTATGTTATTGTGAAGATTAAATAATATAATGTGTATGTTTTCAGTAAACATTAGCTTCGTTTTTTTCCTGAACACTACTTACCTCTTTTCCATAACTTATTAAAAAGAAATGTGTTCATTGTCCTGTCAAGAACGTTAAACGGCCTGAGTCTACCCTACTCACAAGCTAACAAGTGAGCCTGTCATAGGTTTAGAGTAACCAGTAGAACTACTTGAGGCCGGACCCTGTGGATCATGCCTGTAATCCCAGCACTTTGGGAGACTAAGGCAGGCGGATCACCTGAGGTCAGGCGTTCAAGACCAGCCCGGCCAACATGGTGAAACCCTGTCTCTACTAAAAATACAAAAACTAGCTGAGTGTGGTAGCAGGTGCCTGTAATCCCAGCTACTCGGGAGGCTGAGGCAGGAGAATGGCTTGAACCCGGGAGGCAGAGGTTGCAGGGAGCCAAGGTCACACCATTGCACTCCAGTCTGGGGGACAAGAGAGGACTTCATCACAGCACAGCCCTAGCTATTGTGTGACACAAGTTCCTCAAGTCTCAAATTTCCAAAGGGAAATTTTACGAAAACAACATGTTGCTAGCACAAGTAGTGGGAGTAATTTACAGAACTGGAGCCCTGATACTAGAAAGTGCCAATCTTCTATAGGGACTGCTGGCAAATCTGTCCAGAAAAGGAGATTGTCTTTATTATCTGGAATATTAGCAAGTCTGCTCTGGAGAGGAGCGGGAGATATCTCTGTCTTTACAGTCTTAGAATTTCTCCAGAGGAGGGAGACATTTTTGTCTTTACTAACCTGAAAATTAACTAAATCTGCTCCAGAGGGGATTACCGTCTTGTTCTTACCAAAATCACTTACTCATGCAATCATGTGTGAAAAGACAATCTAGAGCAAATTGACTGTTAATATCCAGATGTGCCGAAACAAGAGAGACTTGGAAAATGACCTTTCAATACCATGTTTCCAAAAATAGTTGGTTACCTGATATTTATTGCATAAAGATAAATGCATACTTTCCAGGTTTTAGTGCATAAAAGATGAGAGTTTCACCTCATCACATGGGAGCAATGTCTGAGAAGAAAAGTATACCCTTCATTTCATATCCTTATTCTATGGAGAAGTAACCAATTTCATTGTGTGTGTGTGTGTGTGTGTGTGTGTGTGTGAATGATAAGTATAGGATCTTATTTTACTAGTCTGTAGAGTTATGGTTGTATTAGAGCAAGAACTCAGCTTTTGTCTCTTTGATCTGTGCTCTGGTACAGCAGGAACTCTGTTCTCCCCCTTTTGAATCCCTTTGAACTTCCTGTTTCTTTGTATTAATGAGATCAGAGAAGCCTTTCCCACAGAGGACAGAGGGAAACTTGTTATACTCTGGCTATCTACAGGCTCTTCCGCCTACAACTGAATGGGTAGGTCAGGACAGCCTTGAATTACAAGTGGTTTTCAGTTCTTAAGTAAGGAAATAGGAGACTCCACTTGAACCTTCCCCCTAATCTGTGTTTTATAAATCAATTTTTACCAAAACATGCGTTTTAAACATAATAGTTGCTGTGTTATTAATAAACGGTCTCCCGGTACTGTTTGTAGGTACCATTTTTCTTGGGCTGGGGTGGGGGTGTAGATGTTTTATCAAACAGAACCTGAAGGGGAAAAGAGGGTGAAAGGTAATTCTTTTTTTTTTTTTTTTTTTTTTTTTTTTTTTGAGACGGAGTCTCGCTCTGTCACCCGGGCTGGAGTGCAGTGGCCAGATCTCAGCTCACTGCAAGCTCCGCCTCCCGGGTTCACGCCATTCTCCTGCCTCAGCCTCCCGAGTAGCTGGGACTACAGGCGCCCACCACCTCGCCCGGCTAGTTTTTGTATTTTTTAGTAGAGACGGGGTTTCACCGTGTTAGCCAGGATGGTCTCGATCTCCTGACCTCATGATCCGCCCGTCTCGGCCTCCCAAAGTGCTGGGATTACAGGCTTGAGCCACCGTGCCCGGCCGAAAGGTAATTCTTATGCCTCAGAATGCCTACTTAACACATTAATAACTCTAAGTGAATTATTTCCAAGATATCATAGCAAGAAATTTCCAGTGTTAGAGGGAAGCTAAGATTCACTCTGCAACAACAAAGGATTCTGTAAAATAAAATAAAATGTGATAAAAATATTAAATGTATTGGTTTTTAAAATTTGTTGATATAACAACCCTATTTCTATTATGGTGATAGCAGGTGATGATTTTTTTTTTCTAATTTGATAGGAAAAAAATCCAGTTCCTCTAGTAATATAATGTTTCTTAGTGGTTAAGGTAGTCTCAGGTGGACTGAAATATCAATGAGGATAGAATAACACTTTGAAAGTTATAAGCAATCAAATACCCATTTTCAGTAATATATACAGAAGTTCTAAATGAATATTTTTATCAAACATATATATTCAATGTATATAGTGTAAAAAGAAAGTATTTATTTTGAATCTATCTGTGTATATATATAGCTATGTGTGTATATACATACATTCATATAAAAGTATTTATTTTGAACCTATCTCTGTGTATGTGTGTGTGTACACACACACACATATATATATACACACACACATAACTTTCGACACCAAGGTGGGGGAGGGCAGTTTTATCATCTCTGAGGACACACACTATCAAGAGAAAACGAGCATAATCAACTGTAGTGATGCTACTGTTATCCTAGATGATGACCCGAGATAAAGAACATAAATTCAGATGAAGAAAAAAGAGAGTTCACCAAAAAGACTCCCTGATTTCTGAATCCTCAAACACAGATGCTTGAGAAATGACATAGTCATCTCAGAAAATTATCAGACAACACAAACACCAAATAACAATGACAAGAAATTACAAGCTTCTTCTAAATACAAAGGGTTCAGAAAGCACTAAGAATACTTACGCAGCAGGGAAAATTATATTTATGCAATATACCTGAAAACTTGTGATTTGCATATCATTTTTGTCTGACTTATTAATCTTAATGGCTGCTTATTAAGCACTTAGTGATGAAAAACATTATGTGAGATAATAATAGAGTACAAAGTATTATTATGCAAATGTGTTTGACAAGGTGTACAACTGCAAATTTAGTTTCATACTGATATTACTCCTGCAATATTCTCTTAAGTTTATCCTTTCTTTCCAGTTTCAACACTACAAACCGTCAGTCTTTTGATCTTCATAATCAACTTATCTTTCAGAATACTCCAGAAGTAATTTTCTCAAGTTTAGGATGGCATTCAAGGTCATCCATTTTTTCCCTCCAATCTATAGTTTTAGTCTTATTTTTCAATACACATCCGATCTATCATACCTTAGCCACATCAAGGTTGTGCCTCTTCTCATCGTTGACTGTTGAAATCTTATTTTTCAAGGCCCAAAACATCTGTCACCTTTCCCATGTATGTATATTTTTCTGAATATTGTCCCACTATTTCTTATCTTCTTATTTTAGACTCTCAAAACTTTGTTTCTCTTTTTT
Source organism: Chlorocebus sabaeus (assembly GCF_047675955.1). Lineage (NCBI taxonomy): Eukaryota > Metazoa > Chordata > Mammalia > Primates > Cercopithecidae > Chlorocebus > Chlorocebus sabaeus. Next base: position 27,256,021 of record NC_132904.1, on the reverse strand, counting down.
ATATTTACAATTTGTGTAATTGTTTTCTACATACAAATCTATTATTTGAGCTACAGTTTAATAAATCCTGTCAAGAAAATGCTATGTTTGTATCCCTTATAGAAACAAGGAAGAACAATTATGCACTAAAAATATTTTGGTAAACTCTGTGTCAACAGTTTAATTATCTAGATTTTAAGGGTAAAGAAAGACATTCCTCAAGAACATTTCTAACTGCTAACAAGACATGGTACCAAACAAATAAAATGACGTGGTACTGTTTAAGGAAGACCTGGAGGGAAAGGCTCATGGCTTCGATACTGATTAGTAGTGTATTTTTAGTTTTCTGTTTCTACGTTTGGTATCCTTTCATGGAATAATCAGTTAATCTTGAATTGCTTATTGTAAGCATATCTTTAAAATGGTTCTCTGTGTTTATCCAAATGTATAATCAGGAATTTCAGTTAATGCTAAAACAAAAATTATTTTACATGTGAATTACAACCTAATTAAGTGGGGGAATTTGTACAAATACATGTGAAAATGTTGAGCATCAAATAGTGTATAAAAAGGCATCTGGTGTTCATGATGCAGAATGATATAGGGATATCTGAAACAATTTTTCTGTATTGCCAGGTACTCCAGAAGCCAGCATTTATTCTTTGATTGAGAAAAAATACAGTCCCTCCAGTCAAATAATGTTTCTAAAGGGTTAAGCTAGATTCAAGTGAACTGAAATATCAATGAAAATAGAATAATACTTTGAAAGTTATAAGTAATCAAATATTCATTTCCAGTGATAGATTTAGAAGTTCTAGGTGAATATTTTAATTTATATTCTATTTCTATCCTATCATTTATATCTCACCATAAACTACCAAAATCTGAAAGGGACTCCAGAAATTATCTAGTACAAGCCCATTGTTTTACAAATAAGAAAACTTGTGATTCAGTGAGATAAAGTGATTTTGCTCAAGGTTACACTTGCAATTAATATGGAATTTTAGTTCTCCTGAGTCTTAGATCAGGGTACACTTTATTTTCCACACATACTATATTATATTACATTTCCAGCTGCTATAGTACATACTAGGCAAATAATATTTTTAAGCTAAATTTTGTTTTATATTTTCTTGTGTTCATTTATTTTCCTCATCCAATTAATTTTCACTTACAAATATTTTCTTTTACTAATCAATTCTGTGCTCCTACTACATGCAAATATGTAAGTCCATCAAACCCCATATCTATCACTTTTTTGCCTTCACTGAATAAGACTGAGAAGTAAATATCCATTTAAAAAATGTCTGTGAGAGACACCAGGAATGGAAAAAGTAATAGGGCTGATCATTGATAAACTAATTTACTGAGATACAGATTAGAGAATTGTAGATGAAACTATGAGGTCAAGAGAAATTAAGCTGTGTTGTAATGGAAATAGATGGCTCTTGAATCTAAAAGGTTGATAATCTGAAACACAAAGGAAAGAAAACAGAATAATGGACAGCTTTACAACTCATAACTGGGACACACAGTGTTGATCTAGACAATATGTCAATCTAATGACAGACTGTGATATCCTTTAACATCACTAGTGTCTTAAAGTGAATTTTAGGGAGTTCTGAATCTTTTCCCACAGGAAAACCCACCTGTCTAAGTTCATAATCATTTTCCATTTGTAAGAATACAAACTACTTTATGAGACGTGAGCAGATGTTCATGCATCAAGACAAAAATCTGTTCCATTAAAAGAAAGCTTTTAGAATTCTCAGAAAGTAGTTTTTTTCCCTAACATAATCAAATCTGATTGTCATTTCACAGATTCAATTCTTTATAACAGTAAAAGTCCTGAATAAACTACAGCATAAAACTAAACACAGCATAATTATATGTAGGGGTTTGAATGGTGTTCCTACCAAAACATATATCCAAATTCTGGCCCCTAGGACATGTGAAAGTAACATTACCTGGAAACAGGGTCTGTACAGATGAATGAAGTTAAAGATCTCACGATCAGGTCTTCCTGGATTTAGGGTTAGCCCTAAATGGAATTATTGAAGTCTTCATAAGAAAACAGAGAATGAGAGTTGAGACACTGAGATGCAGATCAGAGAAAACCATGTGAATACAGAGTCAGAGACTGAAGTTTTGGAGCTACAAACCAAGGAAAGCCAAGGACTGCTGGCAGTCACAGAAGTTAAGAGAGAGACATGGAAGAGGTTCTTTTTCAGGTCCTCCAGAAGGAATCAACCCTGTTGACAACTTGATTTCAGACTTCTGACATTTGTGAGAGAATAAATACTTTTTTTTTTTTTCCACTCAAATTGTGATAATTTGGGCAGTCCTAAGGATGTAGTATATTGCATAATCTACTTTTTGTATAATTGATAGTTCTTTTTAGGGAAAAAAAATGAAAACTTTAATCTCTTTAAAAAATGTTCCCACACTCATTTCAAAGAAACACAATTCAACCTACTTTGAAAGGTTTTGGTCTTAAGTTGCAGTACACATTAAGAGTGCTTTCTGGTACACATTCTAATCGTCATAAATCACATCATCATGCAAAAAGAATATAAGATCATATATTTTGAATTTATTTAACTATTTCTGTTGTTGCTGGTTTTGATTTCACTCTTAAGAAAAATGACGGCTGGGGCCGGGCGCGGTGGCTCAAGCCTGTAATCCCAGCACTTTGGGAGGCCGAGACGGGCGGATCACAAGGTCAGGAGATCGAGACCATCCTGGCTAACCCGGTGAAACCCCGTCTCTACTAAAAAAATACAAAAAACTAGCCGGGCGAGGTGGCTGGCGCCTGTAGTCCCAGCTACTCGGGAGGCTGAGGCAGGAGAATGGCGTAAACCCGGGAGGTGGAGCTTGCAGTGAGCCGAGATCGCGCCACTGCACTCCAGCCTGGGCGACAGAGCGAGACTCTGTCTCAAAAAAAAAAAAAAAAAAAAAAAAAAAAAAAAGAAAAGAAAAGAAAAGAAAAAGAAAAATGACGGCTGAAGTTGTTAACTAATCACAAATATATGCTCTCAGGTTGCTATGGTTTGAATACATTTTTGTGTGCCCCTCCAAATATCTTGTTGACACTTAGTCCCCAGTGCAACAGTATAAATATGTCTATTGATGTGGTTTGGATCTGTGTCCCTGTGCAAATCTCATGTTGAATTGGAGGAGGGGCCTGGTGAGAGGTGATAGAATCATGGGCTGTTCTCATGATAGTGAGTGAGTTCTCATGAGATCTGGTGGTTTACAAGTGTGTGACATTTTCGCCTTCTCACTCTCTCCCTCCTCTGCCATTGTAAGACTTGCTTGCTTGCCCTTCACCTTTTACCAGGATTATAAGCTTCTTAAGGCCTCCTAGTCATGCTTCCTGTTAAGCTGGCAAAACTGTTGAGTCAATTAAACCTCTTTTCTTCATAAATTACCCTGTCTCAAGTAGTTATTTATAACAGTGTAAGAATATACTAATACAGGAAATTGGTACCAGGAGTGTGGGGCACTGCTATAAAAGTAGCTGAAAATGTGGAAGCGACTTTGAAACTGGATAACAAGCAGAGGTTGGAACAATTTGGAGGGCTCAGAAGAAGACAGGAAGACGTGGGAAAGTTTGAAACTTCCCAGAAATTTGTTGAATGGTTGTGACCAAAATACTGATAGTAACATGGGCAGTGACGTGCCGTCTGAAGTGATCTTATGGAGATGAGGAACTTTTTGGGAACTGGAATAAAGGTCACTCTTGCTATGCTTTAGCAAAGAGACTGGTGGCATTTTGCCCCTCCCCTAGAGATCTGTGGGAATTTGAACTTGAAAGAGATGATTTAGGGTATCTAGCAGAAGAAATTTCTAAGCAGTAAAGCATTCAAGAGGTGTCCGGGATGTATCTAAAACTGCACACTCATAAGCATGAAGAAAGAGATAATCTGTAATTGGAACACATATTTAAAAGGGAAGCAGAGCATAGATGTTTGGAAAATTTGTAGCTGAGCCATGTAGTAGAAAAGAAACCCCATTTTACGGGAAGTAATTCAAGCCAGCTGCAAAAATTTGCATAAGCAAAGAGGAGCAGAATGTTAATAGTCAAGACAATGGGTAAAATGTCTCTGGAGCATTTTACAGACCTTCTTAGCAGCCCTAGGTTTGGAGCCTAGGAGGGATAAATGATTTCATGGACCAGTGTTAGGTCCCTAATGCTCTGTGCAGCCTCAGGACATGGCACCTTGTGTCACTGCTGTTCCAGCTTTAGCTATGGTTAAAAGGTGCCAAGGTACAGATTGGGACATTGATTCAGAGGATGCAAGCTCCAAAATTTGGCAGCTTCAATATGGTTTGGGGCCTGCATGTGTGCAGAAGGCAAGAGGTGAGGTCTGGGAACCTCCACCTAGATTTCAGAAGACATGTGGAAATGTCTGAATGTCCAGGCAGAAGTCTGCTGCAGAGGCAGAGCCCTCATGGAGAACCTGTACCAGGGCAATGTAGAGAGAAAATGTGAAGTTGGTGCCCCCCTACACACAATTCCCACTGGGGCACTGCCTAGTGGAGCTGTGAGAAGAAAGTCACCATCCTCCATACCCCAGAATGGTACATCCATTGATAGCTTGGACTGTGAACCTGGAAAAGCTGAAGCCACTCAATGCCAGCTTGTGAAAGCAGCCATAGTGGCTGTACCCAGCACAGGCACAGAGGCAGGATGCCCAAGATTTTAGGAGTCCATCTCTTGTATTGGCATGGCCTGGACGTGAGACATGGAGTCAAGGGAAATTATTTTGGAGCTTTAAGATTTAATGACTGCCCTGATGGGTTTCTGATTTGCATGGGGTCTATAGTCATTTTGTTTCACTCAATTTTTCCCATTTGGAATGGGCACATTTACCGAAAGACTGTACTCCCATTGTATCCTGGAAGTAACTAACTTGTTTTTTATTTTACAGGCTAATATGAGAAAGGGACTTACATTGTCTTAGATGAGACTTTGGACCATGGAATTTTGAGTTAATGCTGAAATGAGTTAAGACTGGGGGAATGTTGAGACAGCTAATTGCATTTTGCAAGGTGAGAAGGACATGAGATTTTGGAGGGCCTAGGGTGGACTATGGTTTTTATTTGTGTCCCTGCCCAAATCTCATGTAATTGTAGAAGGGTCCTAGTGGGAGGTGATTGTATTAGCAGAGCAGATTTTCCTCTTGCTGTTCTTGTGATAGTAAGTTCTCGTGAGATATGATTGCTTAAAACTGTGTGGCACTTCCCCCTTCTCTCTGTCTGTTGCCGCCATTGTGAAGAAGGTGCTTGCTTTCCCTTTGCCTTCTGTCATGATTGTAAGTTTCCAGAGGCCTCACAGTCATGCTTCCTTTTAAGCCTGAAGAACTGTGAGTCAATTAAACCTCTTTTGTTCATAAACTAATCAGTCTCACCTAGTTCTTTGCAGCAATGTGAGAACGGATTAATACACCTATCTCACCCCATTACTTACCTTCTCAAAATGATCTTTGAGTCAAGGGTACCTCCACTTGTCTCAAAGGTATCATTTGTAAATTGAAAAATGTGAGGTCACTGGGTTTTGATCCAAACAAAAAGCTTAGGATTCAATATAAGACTATGACTTTTTATGTACTAAGATAATATCATTGGGTAAAAATGACAGAAATGTCTTACATTTATAAATATGCAGTATTTATATCAACACTCTGGGAAACACTGCAGTAGACATTTAAGTTATAATGACAGAGACTGTCTTAGCTGACTTCTACTTAACTCACCAAATCATTGAACACTCTCCTTTCACAATAGGACCAGAGATGAGGGGGTTTCCCTAAAGTCAGCCTCCACAATTTCAGATTTATTATTTAAATTTTGTGCTTGTCAAGAGTCACTTGTGTTTTTTTCCCCATATTTGTTCCTCTTGTTATTATAATCAGTAATCAATACAATGCTCACTCTGATTAAATATAAATGCAAGGGGAAAAAGAGCTGTGTTTTTATGCAAACTATTAAATAATTTTGACTTTATAAGGGTGAGCCATCTAAGGTAAAATTGCTATCAGAATAGATGTGGAAGAGGTGAGTAAAAATTATTTAGGAAACAAAAAGGTCATAAACATCTACAAATATTTGACTGGATTCACTTAAAAATATTTAAAAACTTCAACTTCACCTTAAGAAATGCATACTGGAAATTGTAGAAGACACATTAAATGTATTTTGTTGTTGTTGTTTATTTTATTGGCAAGAAAGTTTATACAGATTTCTATCAGCAGACACATTCAAGCAAGACTTGACTCTACATCAACAGAGTAGTTAAATAAATAAACTTTTTTTTTGTTTCAGGCTAAAATAAAACATTTAAAGTACATATTTATCATTTTTTTACATGTTTTCACTTCAACTGAGTTCTTCAGTAGCTTACCAACTACACAGATGCTCATGACTTTTCATAGGGTTATGTTTTAATAAACTCTGAAAAACCCATCATAAAGTCAAAATATTACAAATCTAACCCTTGTAAGTCTGGTACCATCTCTATTGGTTATTATCTTGTCAAGTGAGAAATAGATTGTTCACACAACAAATGCCCAACTAATGGGCATGGGTTTTACCTTCATCAATACTGAGCACTTTTTAATGAAATTTTTCTAATGGGTTTATTTGGCATTTTAATTTATGAATTAATAATTTCTAAATAATCTTATTACTCAAACTTTTTTCTATGCTTTATGATTCCTTAGATAATAATTCTTATGAATTATGAATAAAATAAATCATAATTTACAGCTGTCTTAATGAACTTATATCCTTAAATTATATAAGAGCTTAAATAATTTCATAGAAGAATCATGTTGGAATATAAGCAGTTTGCAGAAAATGATTTCAGCTGAAACTTTTAGAGGACAGCTAAATGTTTTCAGATTTTTCTGTAATATATTCATATAGGCTTGATCGTTGGATATCACTTTAAATAATTTAACTATTTTTTTTTCCTCTATTGAATTCTCCCAAACTCCTGAAGCAGAACATATTTTTGATTGATTATGCTGTCTTTTTCCTCCTCCCTCCCTTCCTTCTTTGTTTTATTCAACACATATTTATAATGCACCTGCTATGGTCAAGCTGTTTGTTCAGGTTCTAGTGAACCAAATAAACACAGTCTCTAGCCTCATGGAATCCTATATGCTGGTGAGGAGAGAAACATAATACAAACACTTATGCAGATATTAACTATTTATAATTATGATAATTGGTATGAAGAATTAAATAGTTATAAAATGCATAAGAGTGATTGAATTAAACTAGTCGGGGGCAGTGGGAAGGACTTTACTGGAGAAACTGACATTAGAGTGAAATCTGAAAGATAATCTAAGTGAGTGAGAACAGTGTGGAAGGGAGAGTAGAGAGTGTTCAATGCAAATGGAACAGTCTGTGTAAGGGCCCTTTTGGAGCATGGGGGAAGAAATCAAAGAGGTAGGGATCAGAATTCTTATAATTTTGGTACGGTACTGCAAAAGAAAGTCTAGGAAAAAGCTGCATCAGACTGCATTAGTGGGCACTTGTAAAAAATGAAGATTACGGAGACCCACTCATGACCTCCTCATAGAGAACATCTGGAAATGAAATCTGGTCACCTCCTTCCTGGCAAATACCCAGGTGGTTCTTTTGGACTGGAGAAGTAGTTCGAGATTTACTGAATTAGACTAATTTACTTTCTAAATGTATTACCATAACAAATTGAAGAAATGGCCTTACAATGCCAAGCTTTATAATCATATTCAATTCTGGAAACACTACGTTCTTTCTTTCCTTTTATTTTATTCTCTTTTTACACCAAGACAACGATAAAGAATTATATTTAGGGAATGTAGTAAAAACCCTTCTCTCTATTCTTTTAGTAACTGATCCCTTACTTTCTCCTCATAAACTATCAAAGGACTAGCCAGAAACATCTATTTCTCTCATGGTGTACACATCAGAATCAGTGTCCCAAAGAGGTTAATTGTCTTTCTGGGAATCACAGTTTTCCTGAAGTACTGCAAAGATCTCCTGACTCTCATGTCCACATCCTTGGCCCCTACATCCTCTGTACCCCTTTATCTCATCTGGAGGTCATTAGTATTTGTTCTCTTCCCCAAATGCCACTTTTCACATGAACACTCAAAGAAAAAGGAAAACAATAGGAAATACTAAATTTTGAACTTTTCACAGGTGATGTTTTCAGAAATTGATGTCAAGAATAAAATAGCTGTTGGCAGTTACAACTGTTTGGATGTCATGTTACAAAACAATTGCCTATGAGGTCTTCATGGATTAAAGGTTTCACATAAATTGGGGAAAGCTGGCTGCCTGTTCTCCCTTCTGATCTCCTCTCACTGGAAATTTTTACATAACTACATTGCACAGTTGATTGCCAGGTCTGCTAAGCTTTTCCTTGCCTAAAGAAATCATAATTATGGAAGAAGAAGAGCTTCAAATTGAGGAGTCATAAAAATCACAGGGGTATTCTCATTTATTAAAAGGTTTTGAACTTACAGCAGCCCCTGAACATGGGTGATTCTAATCAGTTGTGAAATGAGACTAACTTTTATCCCTGGAGTTTGGTCAAACATATCAGGCTCAACCTTATGGTAGATAAGGCATTGTGAAGCAGTTTTGCCTGGAGGTGTACTTACTACTGAATTTCTGAAGCAGAAGTTAGATTGTATGATGGAGTCATCCACATGCTCATTTTTGTGAAGGGGAATAATAAGCAATTCACCACTTTGAAGTTTAACAGAGAAACCTCCTTAGGAAGATAGAATTTCACGTGACCTCCAGCATCCTATCGTCTAGTATTCATGCCTTTGTGTATTTCTCTCTCACTGAGTGTGTACTGGACCTATGACCTGCTTCTAAGCAATGGAATTCAGAAAAGATGACGTATGTTTGTAATCACAAATACAAAATTACATTACATAAAATTGTAGTGCCCATCTTGCAAGGAGATTTTCTCTCCCTGAATCACCTTAAAGAAGCAGGCTCAAATGCTGTGGACTGCCATATGGAGAGGGCCACATGGCTAGTAGCTAAGGATCACCTATAGCTTACAGTCAGCAAGAAAATTAAGTCCTCCACCTAGTAACCTGCAAGGAAATGCATTTTGTGAACAACTGCGTAAGTTCCCTGATAGTCTTGGATCACAGCCACAGCCAAAAATATGATTGAAAATTTTTGAGACTCTAAGTAAACCATTATCTGGAGACCAAAGTCAATCATGTTTGGGCTCCAAACCTGTAGAAACTATCCAACAACAAATGTATGTTGTTTTAAGTCACAAGTTTGTGGTGTTCTTGCTATGCAGCAATGTATAACTAATACACATCTGCAAAACACTATAATTTGCATAGAAAATAGATTCCTCAACAGAGATCTTGTCAAGGAGTCTATTCTCCTAAATAAAATAATGAACTCCTAATCTGAATACTAAAGCTTGAAGGGAAGGGTAGTTAAAGATATTTGGGAATTGGCTTCCTATTTTCAAAATGTGGGGATTTGAAGTTACTAAAGCAGCAATAAACCAAAAGAGTTGTCACGTGCTTTTTTTTTTTTTTTTTCATCTTTACCCTATTTGATGGGTTCGTTCTAGCAAAAACTTGGTAACGTGGCCTTTGCTTATTTCATAGTGTAATTATTGCATGTTTTTCTTTTTCTACCAATCAAACCCAGGCCTTTATAACTCCCCTCAACTATTCACGTGGTCATGGTCTTGGGCTAGCCTATATAAAAACAAGCGACTCGTTACTCTTCACTTGATCTTGCACCTGCTCACTCGTCTTTATCTCCTTCATTTTCTGTTCTCTGCCTTCTTTGTCTTCCCTTTCTCTTACCCATTCTGTAGGTCTCAGCTCAAACATAATTTACTCCTAAAAGCTTTTCAAGCCCCCTAACTGTATAGCTTAAGTTTCCTTCACTGTATGTCAGTGTGCATTTAATCTTGCCATAATATGTTTGTCTCTGTATTGAAATATTATTTTTATTATCCAGTCTCCTCCACTAGAGTGCAAGCTCAATATTGAAGGTAGTATCTTGGTCACCTATTGATCTGCTATTCCTTAGCATCTAGCTTAATGCATAAGTGCATTTTATTTTAAATAAATGAAATAAATAAAAGGACATCATAGTAACAAGAGTGGAAGCATTGGAGTCAAATATTTACTCAAAGTTTAGTTTACTGTGTGACCTTGGGTAAATTACGGAATTTATGTTAACCTTGATTTCCTCATCTGGCAAAATGAGAACTGTTAACTTTTATTCCTTCTGTGATTCATTGAAAAATTAGGTTTTCTTTCCAACAAATGAATCACTACTTATGCTTTTATAGGGTATCTGACATGGCTCTAGTGTTTGGGATACAGGATTGTACCAAAGAGTCAAAATGTTTGCCTCTGGAAGCATAAAACATTTAATAAACAAGATGGATAAAATATACAGTATGTTAGGTAGTGATAAGTGCTAAGGAGAAAAATTAATTACAGAACAGGAATAAGAAGAATTGGTGAAGAGGAATTGCAATTTTAGATAAGGTAGCCGGGAAAGACCTCATTGATAATGTGCCTTTTGCATAAAAACGTGAAAGGGATGCAACAGCTAGCTATGCCAATAACTAGGAGAAGAACATTTCTGAATAGAGGGTGGCATATTTGTAGTAAATTAATTTTCTGGAATAATCAGTGGCACACAGTACGTGTCACATAGAGTTCTCATGATGGTTAATTGCTACCTCACACCCTTTTTTAAATATTTGCATTTGTTAATTCTAAACTGTGTACTCATTATTTACATACTTTCATGTTTGTTCTTGAAAAATGTCTCAATCTTACAGTCATCAGACTCAATGTATCAAATATACTGAGAAAAACTGTATCTATTTTGATTTCCCTAAATGGTAAGTTAGAAGCTAACTCTGCAGGTGGCAGGTAGGCACCAATCCTTCTTTCAGTTTTCTAGGTAGGATAATAGAACATTAATATCCAAGGCAAGAATTCCGTAAGGAAACCTTAAAGCTGCTAAACTCTTCATTGTGAAAGTATAAAATGACTATCTATGCAGGCAGTGAAATATAGCTCAAAAATTTACCAAAAAAATTCATGTATCATTTAATCTAATTTTGAATCTGAGTTCTCATACTCCTGGACTTACAGAGACTCCAGTCTCAGGCATTCTTGGGACTCCAGTACCCTGGATGTAAAGAGGTAGTGTGGAAGCACAGGAGAGGCCTTCTTACTGTCCCAGGTTATATGGGTCTTCAGGACCACTACATCTATTGCTTCTGTGCCGTGCTTGGGATACAGTGAGGCTAGGAATCCTTATGCCCAGGATTTGACCTCCCTAATTCCTCAACATGAACCTCCAGGCTAATGTTGGGTCCCTTCTTAAGGACACTGTTCTGAAGCAAGATTTATTGTCCCATCCTCTGCTCCTCTAAATGTCTGTGTTTATCGTTAAACATTTCAGTGCATAAAGACATGTTTTTTGCAACAGGTTTGGGCTTTTGGGAACAATAGTCAATGAGGGATATGTCTTACATTTAACATCAGCTCTCCTTCTAGTCACATATCCCCCTTGAAGTGAGGTAATGAGTAGACAGCTACTTACCAGAAGGTGGAAAGAAAAGATGATGCAATAGAAGGAGAAATATAAAAATTACTATTTTAAACTTTATCCAAACAAATCTATATGTTAATATCTCCAAGAGTATTTATATTTAGTCAAAATCAGTAAAAATTGAAATACATCAGTTGTAAGTTGCATCATCTCTCTTTCCTTCCTCCTAGGATGCTTTCCTTTTGCATAGCAATGACCAAGCTCTTGATAACTATTTTTAGAAATACCCACATCAAATTCCATATCCTCTAAATACTTGATTAAATATTGAATAATAAACAGACAAACAAAGTATCTTTTTGCATCATCAACTTTCTTTTGAATCAGTAGGTTAGAATTTGAGAAAATATGAATTCATTTTCATTTATGGTTATTTGTTAGCCTGATTTCCTCTAGGAACTATATCAGAACATGGCTCAGATAGAGTCAGCCTAAATCAAAAAGATAATAAATGGCTTTCTAAGACTATAGCTAGTAAATGCTTTTGAAGTTGGTGGCAGTGATATTTACTTACATCAACTGATAGGACTCAGTCAACACAACAAAGGTATTTTTCTGAATAGAGTTAGTCTAATGTGCTTAAAATAAAAATATTCCCAATAGATTCAAAGAGAGAAACAAAAGGAAAAGACATTTTCAGTTATTTTGTTTTAATATTGTGTTTTACTAGATTCAACTTGGTTTTTTCCCTCTGTGTCAAATCTCTCAGGTGGGTTGGCTCTCATACATGAGTCTTTTGCACTGCCTCATTTGAAATGAAAAACAAGTTTGTATAATTCACAATTTTATCATCTCTTTGTGAAATTCTTTGGTACCATACTCCAGATTAACAATATATTTTAGAGTCGAACCCTATGTTGTACTATTTGTTATTGACACATTATAATTGTACATATTTATGCTATACAATTTGATATTTTCATACATACCTGGGTTGTTAATTGATTCAATCAGGGTAGTTAGTGTATCCATCACCTCATGCATTTATCATTTATTTGTGGTGAGAAGCTTCAAAAGTGTCCCTTCTAGCTATTTTACAATATGCATTATTTTACTGTGAACCGTAGTCACCACACTAAGCAATAGAACACCCCGTATTTTACTAATCCCCTTAAATTGTAACTTTGTATCCATTGACCAACGTTTCCTCAACCTCCCCTCCATCTCCCTCAGTCCCTGATAACCACTGTTGTACTGTTTCCGTGTGTCACCTTTTTTTAGATTCCACATATAAGTGAGGTCATTTGGGTTTGCCTTTCTGTGAGTCTGGCGCATTTCACTTACCTTGATGTCTTCCAGGTTTATCCAATGACAAGATTTTATTTATTTTATTTTATTTATTTATTTATTTGAGATGGAGTCTTGCTGTGTTGCCCAGGCTGGAGTGCAGTGGAGTGATCTCAGCTCACTGCAAGCTCCGCCTCCCGAGTTCACACCATTCTCCTGGCTCAGCCTCCTGAGTAGCTGAGACTACAGGCGCCAGGCACCACGCAACGCTAATATTTTTGTATTTTTAGTAGAGATGGGGTTTTACCGTGTTAGCCAGTCTGGTCTCGATCCCCTGACCTTGTGATCCACCCGCCTCGGCCTCTCAAAGTGCAGGGATTACAGGCGTAAGCCACCGCGCCCGGCTGATTTCATTCTTTTTATGGCTAAGTAGTAGTCTATTGTGCATATATACCACATTCTCTTCATCCATCCATCCATTGGTGGACACTTAGTTTGATTCTATTTCCTGGCTATTGTAACTACTGATGCAATAAACATGGGAGTGCAGATAGCTCTTTAAAACACTGACTTCATTTCTTTTAGACATATATCTAGTAGTGGGATTGCTGGATCATATGTTAGTTTCATTTTTAGCTTTTTAGCAACCTCCACATTGTTTTCTATAATATCTATACTGAGTGACATTCCCACCAACAGTATGTTCCCTTTTCCACATCCATGCCAGCATTTATTATTTATTTGTCTTTTTGAGAATAGCCATTTTAACTGGAGTTAGGTGGTAATCACAGTGTGGTTTTGATTTACATTTCCCGGATAATTAGTGATATTGAGAATATTTTCTGTACCTGCTCTTCATTTGTATGTCTTCTCTTGGAAAATGCCTATTTAGGTATTTTGCCCATTTTTTAGTTGAGTCTTTTCATATTTTGTTTTTGAGCTGTTTACATTATTTATATATTCTAGATATTAACCTCTTGGAAAACATGTATAGTTTATAAATATTTTCTCCTATTCAGAAGATTGTCTCTTCACTCTGTTAATTATTTTATTTGCTGAATAGAAGTTTTCTATTGTATGATCTTATTAGTCTATTTTTGCTTTGGTTGAGTGATTTTTTTTAAGGTCTCGAAAAAATCCTTGCCCAGTATCGTCACCTAAATTGGTACAGGTACTGATGAAAATCTCTAGTGAGCAATCATAATACTCTTGGTCACATGTTTTTCTTCAGCTTGAAAGCTTTTTTTAGAAGGAAAAAATACCAAATGCCTGCTGCTACCACCCTTTTCAATTGCTATCTTTTAAAAGGCACCAGTATGTGTTTTAGATTGATTTCCGTTTCACGGAAATAACAGACAGTGGTTTCAGCTCTGATGGTATAAGCAAAATAAATATATCATGTTTATAAAAAATAAAAATAAAAATCATTACCCAGATCAATATACTGAAACATTTCCCCTACGTTTTCTTTGAGTATTTTCGTAGTTTGCGGTCTTACATTTAAGTCTCTAATTTATTTTGAGGCAATTTTTTTTTAAGTAGCGAGAAATAGGGATTTCGTTATATTCTTTTATGTGTGATTATCCAGTTTTCCAGGCACCATTTCTTGAACAGACTGTCCTTTCTCCAAGTGTGTTCTTGATACCTTTGTCCAAGATCATTTGGCTATAAAAGCATGGATTTATTTCTGGGCTCTGTATTCCTTTCCATTGGTCTGTGTGTCTCCTTTCATTGCAGTACCATGATATTTTTGTTACCATAGCTTCGCACCATATTTTGAAGTTGAATAGTGTGATGTCTCAAGTTTGTTTTTTTCCACTCAGGAATGCTTTGACTATTGAGTCCTTTGTGTTTCATATGAATCTTATGATTGTTTTTCTATTTGTGTGAAGAATGTTGTTAGTATTTTGACAAGGATTACATTAAGTCTGCAGATCGCTTTAAGTTGTATTGTCATTTTTACAATATTAATTCTTCCAATCCATTAACACAGACTACCTTCCCATTTCTTTGTGTCCCTTTGTGCCCCCTGTCATAAAAATTTCACAATGTTTTCCATGTAGAGATATTTTACCTCTTTGGTTAAACTTATTTCTAAGTATAAATTTTTGTAGCATTATAACTGAAGTTGTTTTCTTGATTATTTTTTCATATTGATTCACTAAAACTATATAGAAACACCAATAATTTTTATTTTGATTTTGTATTCTTCAACTTTATTGTTTATTAGTTCTAACAGTTTTTTTTAAAAATGAAGACTATACAGTTTTTTATATACAAGATCAAATTGTCCAAGCTCAGGGACGATTTTATTTCCTCTTTTCCGAAGTATATGCCTTGTCTTTGTTTCTCTTGTCTAATTACTCTGGCTAGGACTTTCAGTAGTATGTTGAACAAAAATGGCTAAGGGAACACTCATCTTGTTCCTGGTCTTAGGACAGATTTTAACTTTTCCCCATTCCCTATGATGCGAGTCTCAAGTTTGTTTTGTATGTCATTTATTGTGTTGAGGTACATACCATCTATACCTAATTTGTTGAAAGTTATTGTCATGAAGTAATTTTGAATTTTGTCAAATGCTTTATCTGCATCTATTGAAATAATCATGTGACTGTTTTTCTTTCTCTTAATAAAGTATGTAACATTCATTAATCTGCATATGTTAAACCATCTTTGCATCCCATGAATGGTTCTCTCTTAATCATAGTGAATTATCTTTTATAATGTACCCTTGGATTCAGTTTGCTAGAATCTTGTTGATAATTTTTGCATTTCTTTTTATAAGACATATTGGCATATGGTTTCCGTTTTGTTTTTTATGTTCTCATCCAGTTTTGGAATTAGTGTAATACTGGCTCATAAAATGAGTTTGGAAATATTAATTTTTCTTTAATTTTCTGAAATAGTTTGTGGAAAATTGTTATGAGTTATTTAAATATTTGATAGAATTCAAGAGTGAGGACATCAAGTCCTGGGATCTTCTTTGATGAAATACTATTTTTACAGCTTCAATTTCTCCACCCATTATTAGTCTGTTTAGATTTTCTGTTTCTTCATAATTTAATCTTGGTAGACTGTATGTATCTAGGAATTTGTCCATATCTTCTATGTTATCAAGTTTGTTGGTATATAGTGGTTCCTAATAGCTTTTTATGGTCTTTTGTATATCTGTGATATTTGTTCTAATGCCTTCTTTTCATTTCTGATTTTATTATGTGAGTTTTCTCCCCTTTTTTGTTAGTCTCACTAAAGGCTTGTCAATTTTTTATATAGCACCATTGCATTCTGGGGTATGTAAAGTTTGATTTATAAATTTACCTCTACTGTGGGTTTCTGTTTAATTTTCAAAAAACCTGCTTTATATCTAGGTACTCTGGTATTAGGTGCGTATATTTATAATTATTATAATCTCTTGTTGAATTGATTGCTTTACCATTACATATTAACCTATTCTCTTTTTATAATATTTTTACTTAAAGTCTTTTTTAAATTTGATCTAAATAAAGCTGCAAAAGCTTGCTTTTGGTTTTCATTTGCATACAATTTGTTTTTCATCCCTTCACTTCAGTCTATGTTTGCCTTTAATGGTGAGGTGAGTATTGTAGGCCGCAAAGAGTTGGGTCTTGTTTTTATGTTTGTTTGTCTGCTTGCATTTTATCCACTCAGTCACTCTATCTTTTAATTGAATAATTTAATTCATTTATATACAAGGTTAATATTGATTAATAAGAACTCACTTTGGTTATTTTGATCATTTTCTGATAATTTTGTAGTTGTTTTGTTCTTTTCTTCTTCTCTTGTTGTTTACCTCTATGGTTTGGCAGTTTTTTGTGGTCCTC
The DNA here is from genome assembly GCF_047675955.1 of Chlorocebus sabaeus. NCBI lineage: Eukaryota > Metazoa > Chordata > Mammalia > Primates > Cercopithecidae > Chlorocebus > Chlorocebus sabaeus. The sequence continues at coordinate 27,239,345 of NC_132904.1, read as the reverse complement.
AGCTTTGTTTCCTTCCTCTTTATCATTTGTGTCACTTATTTCTTTGTGGTTAACATGGGCTAACAAAAAGAGTCTTGTAGTTACAGTAAACAATTTTAAGCTGATAATAATTTAACTTTGGTTTTAAAAAAGTACTCAAGACAATTTATATTTTTGTTACCTTAATTTACTTCTTTATTATATGTTCCTTAGTCACTAATTTTAGATATGCTTGTTTTTGATCATTTTGACTTTAAACCTTCAAGATAGAGGATTGAGAGATTTATATAGCACCACTACATTGCTGGAGTATCTTGAATTTGATTTATGAATTTCTCTCTACAGATGGGTTTTACCTATGGTGTGTTTTTATTTAATGGTTTTCTGTGAGCATGTTTTAGTTCATTAGCTAGACTGTAAATTTGTAGCTGGACACATGGCCGTCGTGAATAGATATTTTATTTTAAAGTATTTGAGTGCTTGCTACATGCAGCTTCTCTATTAGCATCTTACATACATAGTTCATTTAATGGTTACATCAATAAAGGAAGGAATGTATTGTCCTTTTTTCCTAATAAGTAAAATTAATTTCTGATAGTTAAAATGGCTTGCAAACATGTTTACACAAGACACAGCACGAAGTCATATAACTGGTATCTCTAACATCAACCAACTTAGTAAAATCTTTGTATGTGCTCTGGATGAAATTCTAAGAAGTAACTACATACTGCTATGGAGTCACAACTATTCTTCATCTCCAGAATATTTTTTATCTTAGAAAATGGAAGCCCAATACCCTTTAAATAATAACTTTTCATTATTTGCTCTCCCTGTATGTTGGCAACCACCATTCTACTTTGTTTATAATTTTCACTACTCTGATTACCTCATTTAAGGATAATCATGTAGTATTTGTCTTTTTGCAGTTAGTTTATTTTGCTTAGTATAATATCTTCAATATTCATCTACGTTGTGGCCTGTGGTAGAATATCCTTCAGGTTTAAGGCCAAATAATATTTGATTTTATGTACAGACTTTATTTTGCTAATTCATTCTTCTATCAAGGAACATTTGGGTTACTTCGACATTTCAGTTATTGTGAGTAATGCTGTTCTAAACACAGGTGTACAGATATCTATTTTGGATCCTCATTTTAATTTAATTTACCTCATTTTGTGTCAATAACCAGAAATAGAACTGTTGGGTCACATGGTAGTTTTATTTTTATTTTTTTGAAAAATTCCTATACTATTTTCCACATGTGAGTGAACCATTTTACTTCCCACCCACAGTGCTTAAGGGTTCCAGCTGCTCCCATATTCTGGCTAATACTTATTTCCTATGGTTTGTTTGTTTTTGTCTATCTTATAGTAGGCAAGCTAATGGTAGTGAGGTGGTATCCCATTGTTGTTCTGATTTTCATTTTCCTGATGATTAATGATGTTGATCCCCTTTTATGTGCTTATTAGCTATTAGGAGAAATGTCTATTCAATTCCTTTGTCCATCTTTGATTTTTTAATTTGTTGATTATTAGGAGTTTTCTTTGTATTCTGGACATTAATTATTTATCAGATATATGATTTGAAAATATTTTTCCCATTTTGTAGGTCGCATTTCACTCTGTTGATAGTGTTTTTTGATCCACATCATTATATGTTTTTATAAAGTCTAATTTGTCTACTTTTTTCTTTTTTCTTTTCTTCCTTTTTTTTTTTTTTTTTTTTTTTGCGTCTTCTTTCCTGGATAATATATTGACCAGATAAATAATTCTATGTTTAAATATTGTTTTCAATAAGTACTCTGAGGTTGCTCCTATTTTTCACTTGCATTTTTTCCAATGAGAAATTTTTGCTGACATCTTTACCTTTGTGTCTCTGTCCATAATATTACTTGATTTTGTCTTTTTTATTGGTTTACAGCAATACTTTTTTTTTTTTTTTTGAGACAGGATTTCTTTCTGTCACCCAGGCTGGAGTGCTGTGGCACAATCACAGCTCACTGCAACCTCCAAGCTCAAGCTACCCTCCCACCTCAGCCTCCTGAGTAGCTGGAACCAGAGCCAGCTTCTCAAAATCCTGAGCTAAGGCAATCCACTGGCCTCGGCCTTCCAAAGTGCTGGGATTACAGGCGTGAGACTCTGCACCCAGCTGCAATTTGATTGTTATATGCTTTCTATTTCATGTTTTATATTACTGAGTTTTGTTGAAATTCTTGGAACACTTTTAGTCATTACTACGTAGAATATTTGTCTTGTCCCCAGCCCCCTTTAGGGACCTCATATATTTAGATTCATGGCTGCATGAATTGTCTCCTGGTTTTTACGACAATCTATCCATGTTTTTCTTCTTTTTTCCCCCTTCAGTATGCTTCATGTTGAATTATATCAATTGTTACATTTTCAAGTTAAAAAGTCTTTTTATAAAATACTTTTTCTGCCTTAAGCAAGACAGTAATATCATTGAATAAATATGGTGGTCATATCTCATCACATATCATATAATTGATTAAAAGTTCCTCCATTTAGTTCCTTCATACATTTAGGTTCTCCATACACTTACTTTTCCATATAGTTTTCAAATAGACATTCATGTTTCTGGATTTTTTCTCATGCTGATTGTTTCCTCATTTTCTACCTGTTGAAATTTAAACTGTGTTATAAAATCTTTATTGATCAAGCCTTATCATCTATTAGAAACTATTTTTTCTCTTTATTGTTTTTCCAGGGTTATTATTATTATAATAAATATTATTAATTTATTAATAATATTAATAAAATAAAATATTATTTTATATTATTATAAAATAATAATAATATATATATTATTTTCTTCAGTATTCAATGTATTTGGAGTCTGTCTTTTATTTACTTAAATATTTAGTATGTCTTTTTTTCTCTCCTGTCTTACATTACTGGTGTCTTGAGGTCAAAGACTATACTCTCTTCTTAATATGTTTATCACCCCATAATTTTACTCATCCCAGTGCTCACTTTATGAACACAAATAAAACAGCTTTGCTTTAGCAATATCTCACTCTGCTTTTATCTTTATCCCATAATCAAGACATCTAAACAGGTTTTCCACAGAACTTAATCATTTAGACACTATGAATCACTTAGAGGTTTTACAAAATAATTAAACTAAGAAGTTTATTATGGTTAGAGACCTTTCATCATGTTAATTGCACCTTTCTATGGGTCCAAAGGTAAACACAAAGCCAGCTCACAGTAGCTAATGAATTGTTATTATCCTCCTGAAGGCCTGATCCTCAGACAGAGAGAGCAGGATGATATCTCAGGCTCTCCTAGAGGACTATAGTTTGACCCAGGTGTCTACACAGATCACAGAAAACTGTTCTCCCCACTGTACATCAGGAGTGAGAGTTTTGATATCCAGCTTTCCAGAGTCATATATTCTTTATGACATCCAGGTCAAATGGCCTCTCTGGAGGTATTTTTACCATTGTACATTTTTGGAGCCAACATCTAGTCATTAAAACTTTTAAGTCATCAAACTTATAGAGACAAGAGGGAAATTTGAGTTGCTCTCAAGACCGCAGGATACTGTATGCAAGGAAGTTATGAAAGAAGAGCTGAGTTGTCTTAAAACAATTAACCAGGCTTATCGTATTAATTTAAAAAAAAAAACAGAGTAAATGTTTGGACAATCAACCCATTCATTCTGATTCGTTCTCAGTGTGACTAAAGCAAGGAGAGCAAGATTCTATTTTTTTTCTGCTTTTCTGAATATTGCATTTCATTCTGTTTAATATTTCATATGCATAATCCAAATAAATAGTTAATAAGCCTTATCAGTTCCCTTTTATATTATAGATCTCATTCACTTACCCCGTCAAAAGTCAAGAGCCTATTTGATAAGCTAGGCAGTTTGAATAATGAAGGTAGCTGATGAGTCTGCTAATCATCATTCCTCAAATGTTGGTGTGCATATGAATGTCTTAGAAATCTGTTTAAAATGTAAAGTCAGTTTACTATATCTGGGGTGTGGCCTGAGGTTCCGCATTTCTAATAAACTTCCAAGTGATGCTGATGAAGCTGATCTATGCACCACACTATAAGTAAAGTTTTTCATATTATGAGTTCCTGATTCAATGCTTCTTTATGCTTTGAGGCTGGATTCTATACTCTTAGGAAGAAAAGCACAACGTTTTGGGTTAAAACAGAAAAAGAATGCCTCAGCATCGTAATTCACATTTTACATTCCCCATTGCCTTGTTTGTTTGGAATTCTGATCTGGGTCATTGACTCTGACATCTTTCTGTGTTTTGTACTCGTTGCTTTGCCCGGTTCTTCCTCCGATTGACTGTCTTTGCCTTGTAGCACTGTTTCTTAAAAGTTACCCAATGATCACCAGGATCAAAAGCTACCGGGATGCTTGTTAGAATACGTATTTCATTGGCCCTTCTAGAACATAGTGATACTCTGAAATCTGAAATGAGTGCTTTAAATAGGACACTAACATTGAAAATCACTGAAATATTACTTTCTTTGCAAGTCACTTCTAAGTTAGTATGACTCTTTATTGTTTATCTAAATTTAATTCAGTGCTTATTCTTATCTGTAAATAATCCCACCCCAGCGTGGGATTATTTGGGGCCAATATTAAGTAAAATAAGGGATACTAGGACACAAGAACTGTGATACCTTGACTATGGATTGGATAACTGTGACTGCTACTAAGTGACTCATGGATGGGTAGCACAGACAGCATGGATCTGCTGGACAAAGAGATGATTTGTTTCCTGGGGGAGGATGGAGCAGAATGGTGTGAGATTTCATGATGCTACTCAGAGCAGCTGGTGCAAAATTTAAAACTTATGAATTGTTTATTTATTTATCTATTTATTTATTTATTTATTGAGATGGAGTCTCTGTCGCCCAGGTTGGAGTGCAGTGGCACGATCTCAGCTAACTGCAAGCTCCGCCTCCCGGGTTCACGCCGTTCTCCTGCCTCAGCCTCCTGAGTAGCTGGGACTACGGTCGCCCGCCACCACGCCCGGCTAATTTTTTTGAATTTTTAGTAGAGATGGAGTTTCACCGTGTTAGCCAGGATGGTCTTGGTCTCCTGACCTCGTGATGTACCCGCCTCGGCCTCCCAAAGTGCAGGGATTCCAGGCGAGAGCCACGACGCTTGGCCGAATTGTTTATTTTTAAAATACTCTATTTAGTATTTTCAGACCTTGATAGACAGCTGTAACTGAAACCACAGGAAGTGAAATCTCAGATAAGACGGTGCTACTGTCATTTTTACTGTAGATGTGATTGTAGGATGCCAAATAAAATCAATTAAATTTATATTTATGTTTAGATGACCATGGACCAGGTTGCTTTGAGAGATTAAAACATAATCGGGACATAGTGACAACTCTTAAAAGGTGTGTAATTTGTCAAGCGTAAAGGGAATTGAGAATTAGAAACATCTTGTAAGACAGTCAAAACATAAGCTCCTACCCACATTTTATCAACATGTTTATTTCTGCCCAATATCTTTGGAGAGAACTATGTGTATTAATTTTTATTGCTGTAACCAATTACAACAAACTTAATGGCTTAAAACCTTATATTTCTGTAGGACAGAAGTTCAGAATAAATCTCAGTGTTCTAAAATTAAGGTCTTTGTTGATCTGGGCTCCCTCTGAAGGCTCTTGGGGCATGTCCATTTCTTACCTTTTTCAGTTCCTAGAAGCCACCTACACTACGTTCCTCAGCTTCCAGCCCCTTCCAGCAGTGGCATCATTCTGACTACTGTTTCCATTGTCACATTTTCTTCTCTGAATCTGAACCTCCTACTTCATTTTTATAAGAATTATTTGGTTACGTTGAGCTTTCCTGCAGAAGCAAGCATAACCTCAGATTTCAGGATTCTTAACTGAATTGGATCTGCCAAGTTCCCTTTCCCATGTAAAGTAACATATTCACAGGCTCTGGAGATTAGAACATGGACATCTTGAAAGGGTTGGGGGAGGCACATTATTCAGCCTACAACATCATTCTTTCCCAATTTAATCCATGTGGTATGGCTGGGACTATTCCTACATGCCTGAATCTAGATAGACTTTTACTCAGATCGAAAGGTACAGAACTCCACTGCAGTGGTCACCGTAATAAGTTCTGAAGTGAGTCTGACCAAAACTAAGCAAGTATGATTACTCCTTGCTACTTCTGTTAGAACAATTTTTAAAAGATATTCTCTTTCTCCTGAGATTACTAAGTTTGTAAAATAGGATTCTTGAGTATCTGGTAGCCATCTTTTTTTTTTTCTTTTCTCATATGGAGAAATCTTATCAGAGAATGAAATGAACACAGAAAAAAACATTGGTGAGAAATTGGGAGAAAAATATTCTGATTACATTTAGGAGTTCAACAAAGACACCAATAACCATTTTTTTCATAAAGTGTGAGCTGTTTTCAATCACTTACCAACACAACAGATGTGTAAATATGGTGAATTATCTGAATCAACAATACAAGAAAAAGCAGATCAAGTTGAGAAAACAAAACTTTGCATCGAAGGGTGAAAGCAAAATAGCAAAGATGATGCACAGGAGAGTTATTAACACTAGAGGAGGACAAGTGATCCTGAACTTTGGACATTCTGAGTATACTCCTGAATATTCTTCTTATAGGATGTCCGCTTTGTGTTGTAGAGCTGGTCTATCAGCTTAAATAGTTGTGTTGAATTGCCCAGCAGGTAAAATAGTTAAGTATAAGATTCAGTAGGCCCTTACTAAATGTCATGGATAGGCTGCTGTGTGATGGAATTAAATTAAAAACATGCTAGAATAGAATGGGACATATTTTAGGGAGAAATACAACCCAACTAAACAAAGGGGGAATGGAGTCAATTCCATGGCTAAGTTTCTTGTAGCAATTTAGTGAACTAACTAGTTTTATTGGTATAATTGGAGACAAGCAAAAAACTTTCTTCATCTTTTTTTTAATGAAAGCTTCTAAGGAAGAAGTATTTCTATTTAATGATCAGTTATTTTTCTTTCTTGTTTTATGAAAGAAGCTCTAACAGACAAATGGTCCAGTTCTGGCATCTGCACAGTTCTGTGTGCCTTTCACACACTGGGATGCCTTGGTTTAAGAGGAGATTCCCAGCTGTGTGGAGGAGATGACAACAGTGCAGATCTGAGCTCAAAACAGCAGGTTTTATGGCACAGCGGTTGGGGCGTTCATATATTCACCAAGATTAGAAAACTTCAGAAAGACTTGTTCACAAAAATCAGAACTGACCTTTAATTAAGGCTATATGGAAACTTTTTTTTCTAAGCTGCTGTGAACAGATGACAGATGCAAGATTTATTGCATCAAGAATTTAATCAGAGAAACATATTTTCTTTCCTGGAGATGTAGTAAATTGTTTTGTTATATGAAGGAAAAAATACAACACTCATGAGAACAGTTGTTTATTTTCAAGTACTTTTGTTATTTTTTCCTGAGTATTGTGAAATATTTTATTCTTCTTCATTTTAATCAGATATATAAATAGTAGCATCAGCTGGAATAAGTATAAGCATAATATATTATGTTCAAGTTTTAGATATGCCTTAAAAAGTATGTTTGCCCAGCTCCCTTTAACAAGGATGTAACAAAGTGGCAATATAATACAAATTGTTCATGAAAGGCTGATTCTCTGGCATTTTCCAAAGTATTTGGCAATATAAAAGACTTAAAAAAGGAAAAAAACAACCCATAAAATTATTTAACAAAATATATTAGAAAATATATAATGTAAAAATAACCCCAGTGATATGCTGTCTGAAATGAATAAACACAGTAAATATACCAGCAATAAAGTTAGACTCCATATAACAGTTCAAGCACTAGCCCTGCCATTTGAATTTAATACCATGGGCTGCTTTCAATAGTAAAGTTAATTATGTATTTAATAAGACTTTAAGATACTCTCCTACCAACCACTTCATGGCATTTCTGGTTGACTCTTTTAGGAAGCCTGTGTCCTAATGAAAAAGAAAGGAGCCAATATTTCAAAAGCCAATTTCACTTTTAAATGCCATGTAGAAATAGGACAAGAGAGTGAAAGCACAGAAAAGGCAATTATCATAGTAAAGAGTGGCCCAGAGCAATGTGCAGGAAGATGCACTTCTGGTCCTGATTTATGTCAACATGACCCTCATTCATGACACTGAAGTCGATTCACAGGATCAGTAACAGAAGAGCAGGTAAGGCAGACCTCCAGATATATCCATTTCCCATCTGATCATTGTCAAAAGGATAAAATTCACACCTTGGCCTTATCTGTTCTTATTACAATCTTTGTCACTGGAATGAGGCGCCTGAATGTTAATAACCACTGCGATCTGGGAAAGCTTGTAGTCTGCAGTGCTGCTATAACCTTTTCAATATTCCATATTTGATTGGCTCTCCAATCCACTCTGATTTCTCACATGAAGGAGAGGTTGTAAAAGGCGATAACAGAGGCAGTCATCCAATCAAACTGCAGAACCTTGAAAAGGTCAAGCACATATAGAGTTGCCTCCCTGAGAACACAGCAGAGAAATAAAATGAAGGCCCTTTTTCTTATCTGAGATTTCCTAATATCAGTCTTGGACTACAACAGTTCAAATTACAGGAGTAAAAAAAAAGTTAAAGGAAAAATTTGTCCACCTTCATGAGAAATAAAATTATTGCTATACAATATTTTTCTGTGTTTTTTTCTATAGAAAGTTTAAGTTTATTCAGAATACACATCAAAATAATGCAGACAATGTAGAATAATATTTTTAAAAACTCAAGTTTAGGAATCTAAATTAAATGAGTTCAAATCTCATCTCTAACATTTATTAGTCAAATAACTTTGGTCACTGAATTTAGAAGTCTCAAAATTCTTATCAATAAAATATAATATTATTTTGTTTTTTAAAGCATTGTTTTAGAAATCAGAATAAATAACATATTTGTCCACTGTATAATAATCAGAAGATGGTGGCACACAGTAATAGCAGCAATAACAGCGGTATTAATACAGAAGTAAAAATAGTACAAGTATGATTTTATGGGTTGAAAATAAAGTGGTATCTTCAAATGGAAAAGTTGATAATGACAAAGATGACCACAAGATGATGCCAGTAGTAGTTGTCAATACCTTTTGAGTTTATAAAATGTGCACAACTCAATAATAAGACACCTGTCTTTGTACATGTTATTTAACCCTCAAAACCACATTTTAAGGTACATATTTTTAAATGAAAAATGAATTCTTAAATATATTGTGTAATATCACAACCAGTTCAGTATAAACACAAAAGTTTAAACAGATTTAGCCATTTTCATTTCACATATTTTTATTCATCACATATTGGGTTGCTACATTTACATAAGTTTTTAATTTTAAAGATAAAGAAAATAGCAGACAGCTTAAATTCATGCATTTATACATTAAAAAGAATAAAGGTAACCTCAGAATCTTCTACGATAGTACAATGGCAGGACATGTGTATCATGGATACAATGGGAGACTTTATAATAACATAAAATGGTTAAATAAAACTTGGAAAGAATACATTCAGTTAAAATATTAAAGTGATTGTATTAGTCATGGTTCTCCAGAAAAACAGAACTAAGAGCAGAGTATATATACACATATAATATTACATTATAGTATATATACCTATATGCACCTATGTATATATGCATTCACATATATGCATATATACATATAGATACATATACACATACATGTATACATATACATGTACACACATATGTACATAATAAGAAATGTGTTTACATAATATTATTGAGGTTGAAATCTTCCATGATCTGCCATCTGGAACCTGGAAACCCAGGAAAGCAGGTGATATAGTTCCAGCCTGAATCTGAAACTGTGAGAACTAGGAGTTCCAATGGTGTATTTCTCAGAAGACACATATTGCCACTCAAGCAGTTCATCAGAGAGTGCGAATTCTCCCTTTTTCCATCTTTTCATTTCATTCACTTCTCAACAGATTGAATGATATCCACTCACACTGGGGAAGGCAATAGCTTTATACAGTCTATATTCAAATGCTAATCTCAAACGGTGACACCTTCACAAATACACCCAGAAAGAATATTTAACCAAATATTATTGGAGCATCCTATAATCTAGTCAAGTTGACACATAAAATTAACCAACACAATACTCAATTATGTAGAATATTTCATCTACTTATTATAAATAAAACTTGTTCCATATTCTTGTCTGAATAACTATGCCTAGCAGAAAGGAATATATAAAGCCTAAAAATGAATGATACTATTTTTATCACTCTTTCAATTCTATCATATTTTGTTTTATTTTTCACCTTAATCTTTCTTACAACCTTTCTTACAAAAGGAGAGGCTGAAAAATTAAAATTTGTCTAGCAGTATTGAAACTGTATAAAATAGTACAACAGGCTTCTAAGCCTCTAAAAATAGTAGCAGCAAGATTAAAAATCCAGAGTGAGTTCAAAGAGAGCAAGTCGACTTTTAAATATTGGAAGTAAATACAATTGTGTATTAGATTCCTATTATTGCTTTAACAAATTACCAGAAACTTTATGGCTTAAAATAGTATGAATTTATTACTGTACATTTCTAGATGTCAGAAGCTCAAAATTAGCTTCATCAGGCTAAACTCAACATACTGCCAGGGTTCTGTTCCTTTTTAGGGCTTGAAAGGAGATCCATTTCCTTGCCTTCCCCAGCTTCTAGAGGCTGCCCATGTACATTGCCTTGAGGAAACATTCCTCCATTTATAAGCCAGCAACATCAGGCCAAGTCCTTCTCACACTGCAATTTCTCAGGTTCTCTCTTCATCTTCCCTCTTAAATCTATAACAACCTTTGAGATTACATTGAGCCCACTTAGGTAAACTAAGAAAGTCTCCCCATTTTAATATCAGTTGACTAGCAAGATAAATCCTGTCAGTCACCTTCATTCCTTTTTGCCATATATGAAGCTATTACATGTTGCAGAGATTAGGCTGTGCACATTATTCCAGAACTGTTATTCTGCCCAATATTCTAGGCTTTGGTTCCCAAAGAGTCACATCTATCCCACATGCAAAATGCATTCATTCCACCCAAGGTCCCTCAAAATCTCGACGAATTATAGCATCGGCTCAAGTTCAAAATATCATCTGAGTCACATCAGCTTAAAAGTCTCAAATCTCACCATCTATATAATGCAAAATATGTATGGATGAGGCCAGGGATATAATTCATTGTGGGTGTAATTCCTCTCTTTTACTCTATTATGATTCCAGTTTGTCTTTGAGTGGAATTGCTTTCAGACTATGAAAGATAGGGCTCATATTAAAAAATGCAAGTTGAAGACACTGTTGTGTAAGAAGGTTGGTTATGTGTAACATGATTTAGAGTCTGTGAGTGCTATGTTCCTCACAGCAAACCATGAAAGAGTAAAGACTGAGTGCAGTCATTCAATACCTTTTAAATCACCAAGTGGTAGAATGAGGACAAAATAGTATATATAAACAGATATCTTGACTCCCTAAGCGATGGAAATCTTTGATTTTTCTTACCATGTTTTGATGGATGTAGTTTAATGGGAAATATCTTTAAAGATTAAATTACTCAATAGAAAGCAAAACAGAGATCTCTAGAGTCTAGAATGAGTTCACTGTAGATAAATTGGTAAAAACCAATTTCAAACCAGTTTTTCCTAGATAATTTTATCAAACTAATAAATTAGAAAAAAATTATAGTTTTGATAAAACATTTAATAAATGTGATTTATATCACAATGTAGGTAGGTATACTTGTAACCAGTTAAAAGACTCTCATAAAATAAGCATAGGTTAAAATGTTGTGTGCCTAATGGAACACCATGATATGCCCTCAATTTAATATTTCAACCAGTGATTTCTATAAAGACATTTATGGCATGGTAGTAAAATGGATGAACCATGTCAAACTGAGCAGTGTACTCAAGACAGAGCGAGACTCCGTCTCCAAAAAAAAAAAAAAAAAAAAAAAAAAAAACCTCTAGACTTTAACTGATTCATTTCTATTCTGCAACAAACATTATTTAATATGAGGTAGAGACTTAAAGTACAACATAGTAAGGTTTAAAGAAACTTGGATTGTTTTACTGGCAAATAAAATTTTTCAGATAATACAAAGACTGTATGAAACTATTTAAGACCTGGGATTTTTAATAAGTCATAAATGTATTTTATTTACTTCATTAACTCATTGCATAAATATTTATTGAATGATTATTTTTATGCTAAGTGCCTGACAGAAATAGGTACTTACTGGAGAGCAAAAGTAGACACAGTTGCACAGTTGTCTACTTATCTAATGAAACTTATATTTTAATAGGAAACATAGGTACATTTATTTAAAAAATAAATAACACTGTCACCACAATATGAACTATAAATGCATTATATTTTGCTGTGATAATCTATGAAAAGAGGATTAACCCACACAAATCAGAAAAAGAAGTCACTGAGCTAGAGCTTAAAGACGTACTTAGGAGTTAAAATCAAAGAAGAAAGAAATAATTTTCAGAAAAGAAAATAACATGCCCAAAGGCCTTTGGGTAAGATCAAGCTAAGAGCATCTAAGATACTAAAAAATAACAGTGCAACTGAAGTCAATAGCCTGCTGAAGAACTCTGTTATAGAAGATAAATAATAATGTGAAGAAAAACTTTGTAAAAGCTACTGCCTTCTACTAATCTTTATGGGGTTTCATAAACACCGACTTCCCATCAATGGAGGTGTTAAGCAGTTATACAGCAAGGCTTGCTTTGGGGTGAGCACTCAGCATTCAGCCTTTTTGCTCTTATCAATTGCTTTTACTTGCAGTTAATCGAGTATTTTTATACTCTTATTTGATTTGTTATTGAATTAAATGAAATTTCCAGCATTGGATGAAGCATATCTCCTCAAATTCTTCCAAATTAGAGGTATTATATATTATATTTTTTTCTGTAGCAAGTACGATCAGGGGGTGGAGTGCTCTGTGTTATTCTTAAAGAACACAGCTTTGCTACCACTATGTTTAAACTAACTCTAGTATATTTTTTTTCTTGGTGGGATCATGCTTTGTTACTTACTTAAAACCAGATTCCTAGATTTCCAGTTTCTGGTTCGGCATATAAGAAGCTTGGAAGTTGCCACTTTGTCCTAACAACTAAAAGGTTGTATAAACTGAAAACTCCCTAATGGCTCTTATATTTATAGGATAAGTGAAGTCACAAGACAAACAGTTATCCCACTCCCAACTGGAGAAATTGACAGAAGAATACAGAGAATTGCAACTTACTGAAGCAGAAACTCACCGGTAGCAACCTTCATGGGAATCAGTGACCAGGTACAACAACCTGAACTCCAGTTGATGAATTGCCGGAGGCTCAATGTGGACAAATTTGAGAGTTAAAAATCACCAGGAAAATGAATCCCAGTCATACAGAGAGGAACACTTGTGAGTTTTACTTCTAGGAGCTATACAACATCTACACAGAGAATATCGGAGAAATATCCTCTTGTGTTTCCAGCAGGCCAAGGGGAAAAGAAACTGTTTTGAAATACATCATCTATCTCATTCTTAACAAAGTCTATCTTCACAAGAAACAATTTGACTAGAGCCTAACCTGCTGGGGTTTTATCAGAGTCTAACTGACCTGAGAAAAGAGAAATACCCAACCTCAGCCTACTGTAGTCATCTTGTCTTACCTATGGGACTAAAGCAGGCAGGAGAGGCAAGGTGGAAACGAAACAAAACAAAAACTCAGAAGCGTGCTTGAAGTTTAAAATTCAGACGTATAGACTCACTAAAAAACGGAGTCCTAATCATAGGACTAGAAAATGCTTCCCCTCTGCCACGCTTTAGCACTATATTATGAAGGACTTTTTTATAGCAATTTCTTTCACCCAGTGCATGATATCTAGCTGTCAAGAAAACATTACAAGACTTACTAAAATGCAGTTTGAAATTAAGAGCAAGCATCAAAGTAAGAACTTTGCAAAAAACACAGTTTGAAATTAAGAGCAAGCATCAAAGCAAGAACTCAGATATGGAAGGAATGTTGAAATTATCAGATTGAGAATTTAAAATAAATATGATTTATATGCTGAGGACTCTAATGGAAAAGTGGACAGCATGCAGGAACAGATGGGAAATGTAGGCAAATAGATGGAAATTCTAAGAAAGAACCAAAAAGTAAAGTTAAAAATCTAGATTCTTCTCATGTTAGATGCTGTTTGAAAACCTATAATATTGCTCACAGATAAGATATTAAAGTATGAAATTATTTTAAATCAGACATAATGAAATGATTTTAAATAAAAAATATTTACTATAATAATACAATATTTAAAATAATTAATTTAAATTAGAAATAAATCAGATTTATATAAACTATAGAAAATAAAGTAAGGGACTTTTATTAGTTCGTTTTCACACTGCTATAAAGAACTATCTGGCTGGGCACGGTGGCTCATGCCTGTATACCCTTTGGGAGCACTTTGGGAGGCTGAGGCCAGATGGATCGCTTGAGGCCAGAAATTTGAGACCAGCCTGGCCAACACTGCAAAATCCTGTCTCTACTGAAAAGTACAAAAATTAGCCAGGTGTGGTGACATGTGCCTGTAATCCCCACTACTCGGGAGACTGAGGTGGGAGAATTGCTTGAACCCAGAAGGCAGAGGTTGCAGTGAGTCGAGATCATGCCACTTAACTCTAGCCTGGGTGACAGAGCAAGACTCTGTCACAGAAAAAAAAAAAAAAAAGAAAGAAAAGAAAAAAGACTGGGTAATTTACGAAGAAAAAGAGGTTTAATTGACTCATGGTTCTGCAGGCTTAACAGGAAGCATGACTGGGGCACCCCAGGAGCCTTACATGGTGGAAGGCAAAGGGGAAGCAAGCATTTCTTACCATGACAGAGCAGTAGAGGGAAAAAGAAGGCGGAAGTGCCCTTTTAAACCATCAGATCTCACTCTCCTAAGAACAGCAAGGGGGAAATTCGCCTCCCACAAGGTCCCTCCTCTGACATGTGGAAACCACATGTGGAATTACAATTCCACCTAAGATTTGAGTTGGGACACAGAGCCAAACCGTATCAGAACTATTCTCACATTATTGTATGAGATCAGTATAACTCTGATACTAAAACCTAATGAAGGCAATGCAAAAAAAAATCTCTCATGAAAAAATATAAAAATGTATAACAAAATATTAGCCAATCAACTTGCAGAATATATAGAAAAGAAAAATACATCATGACAAGTGCATTTTGCATCAGCAATGCAATAATCTGGATGATGTCGTATTTACTAAAAGTAAGGATAATTATATGATTTTCCTCACTGAATTATCTTGGCACCCTTGTCAAAAATCATTTGACCATATCTGCAAGAGTCCATTAAATTAAGAATAAAGATGACAAGGCTATTCGGTAGAAAACGGAAAGTCTCTCAACAAATTGGTTTGGTATAGCTAGATAAATTTTGGGAAAAATTGATAATTCTTGAAGCTTACTTCACACCATAAACAAATATTAATTTGAAAATAAAATTCAGATCATTGAATATAAAACAATATAAAAAGAAAACAAAATAAAACTTTACAGTTTTGGGGTAAATACATCATTTATGGAATCCTTTTTTGAAAATAAAAAGAAAAACTTTATAAAATAAAAATATTTATCCAAATAGTGCACCTGATCGTCATGTAATAAATGGAAATATACATCCCTCCAACTAATTAAAAAACTACAAAATTCCAATAACATTAGGAGAAAATTGTTTTCAGTGCTTGAATAGTCATCAGCATAAAGCAGTAAGCCCTGGGAGAATAAAAATAACAATGAAAAAAGAGCCAGGTCTTTGAAAATATGAATAAAATACAGAAATTACTGGCAAGACTATTCGTCCTCACGTTGCTACAAAGAATACTTGAGATGTGATAATTTATAAAGAAAAGAGGTTTATTGACTCAGGGTTGCAACCAGGCTGTACAGGAAGTATGGAAGCATCTACTCTGCTTTGAGGACAGCCTCAGGAAACTTAGAATTATGGCAGAAGGCGAAGGGGAAGCAGCATGTCTTATATAGCTGGAGCAGGGACAAGAGAGATGGAGGTGGGAGATGTCACACACTTTTAAACTACCAGATCTCCTGAGAACTGTATCGAATGAACAGCAACAAAGAGATGTGGCTAAACCATTCATGAAAGATTCACCCCTGCGATTCAATGACCTCCCACCAGGCCCCACCTCCAACATTGAGGATTACAACTGAACATAAGATTTGGGTGAGGACATAGATTCAAATCATATCACTGACATAGAAAAGAAGGGAGATGACACAAATTACCAATATTGGAAATGTAATTACACAGGATGTCACTATAGATCCTGAGACAAAAACCAGGCTACTTAAATTTGAATTCTATATCTGCCCTTATTAATTTATTAATCCTATATTGGGCACTTATTAATATTTGTGTGCCCTTGAGAAAATTATTTACCCTCTTGGTGACTAAATTTCTATATTTGTAAAAATAGGGTTGGTTGATTCATTATAATTGTATTGCTCATACTGAATAAATATTGTTCTAGACCTGAGGATATAACAGCAAACCACACAAAACTTCTCGGCCTTAAAAAGTACGCATATTAATAGGCATGAGGTGTGTATACATTACACACAAGAAAAAGTAAAATGTATGTTTGTTAGATAGCAGAGAATACTAATCAGAAAATAAAGTGAAGAAGGGGTTAGAATTTTGTGAAGATGAGAGGAAGTTGTATTTTAGGTAGGTGAGCTACAAAGTGCTCACTGGAAAGCTGAGGTTTGAGTAATAACCAAAAGGAGATGAATACTTTGGCCTTACAGATACAAAGGGCAGGAGGTTTTCAAGAAGAAGGAAAAGCAAAATGTTCTTTATTAGTACAGTACCTCAACTTTAGTTAGCTAACAGCCTGGCACGATTGTCTGCTAACTGATAGTAACAATAACTATTATTTATTGAGTGCTTAGAATGAACGACATATTTTGAGAAATCTGCAATATTATCTCTATTTAATATACAGAACTAGGTATCAGAGTGATCAAAGAGCTTCCCCAAATCAAGCAACTAGAAAAGTAACAGAACAGTTTTATACCTAGTCTAGAGTCCTGAGGCTTCTGCTCATCCTTTTCCTTCAAGCAGAGAGGATGATATCAGTAATTCAACCAATATTTATTGAACACTGTACTAGGATTTTAGAGATGTCAGTGAAACAAAACAAAACAAAACAGAAAAAAATCCCACATTATTGAAGCTATATCTTTTATTCAAAAAAGATAAAAAGTAAATGTTTATAGGTGATGATTTGGCTGTTTCCCCACCCAAATCTCATCTTGAATTTTAGTCTCCATAATCCCCACGTGTCATGAGAGAGGTCAAGTGGAGACAGTTGAATCGTGGGGGTGGTTCCCCCATCCTGTTCTCATAGTAGCTAGGTAGTTTTATAAGGGGCTTCTGCCTTCGCTGGGCACCCATTCTTGTCTCTCCTGCCACCATGTGAAGAAGGACATGTTTGCTTCCCCTTTTGCCATTATTGTAAGTTTCCAGAGGCCACTCCAGCCATGCTAAACTGTGAGTCAACTGAACTTCTTTCCTTTATAAATTACCCAGTCTCAAGTACGTCTTTATCAGAAATGTGAGAATGGACAAACACAATAGGTAATTAAGTAAATTACACAGTATATACATATATTGTACATATATGTGTGTGTATATATACACATATATATAATTAAAAAGTATTGACAATTCTAGAAAAAGTAAGGCAGGGAAAAAGGAGACTGGGATAATGAGGTGAGGCTGTACTTATTAATAACTTTTAAATATATACATTTTTTAGACAGTTTCACTCTTGTCACTCAGGTTGGAGTGTAGTGGCACAATCTTGGCTCACTGCAACCTCCGCCTCCTGGGTTCAAGCGATTCTCCTGCCTCAGTCTCTCAAAGAGCTGGAATTACAGGTACCCGCCACCATGCCCAGCAAATTTTTTGTATTTCTAGTAGAGACGGGGTTTCGCCATGTTGGGCAGGCTGGTCTCGAATTCCTGACCTCATCAGGTGATCCGCCCACCTGGGCCTCCCAAAGTGCTGGGATTACAGGCGTGAGCCACCTACACATTGATTAAGCCTAGCTATTCCAACCAATTAGGGTAGAAAAACCTTCAGAAAACATGAGAAATAAGTCTTACCACATAGGGAAACATTTTCTGAAGTAGTAATAGTATGTTACAGTGATGCAAATTTTTTACAGTTTTTTTTTTTTTTTTCTTTTGAGACGGAGTCTCGCTCTGTTGCCCAGGCTAGAGTGCAGTGGCCGGATCTCAGCTCACTGCAAGCTCCGCCTCCCGGGTTTACGGCATTCTCCTGCCTCAGCCTCCTGAGTAGCTGGGATTACAAGCACCCACCACCTCCCCGGCTAGTTTTTTTGTATTTTTTAGTAGAGACGGGGTTTCACCGTGTTAGCCAGGATGGTCTCGATCTCCCGACCTCATGATCCACCCATCTTTAGAAAAACTAAAGAGGGGTGCAAGGGAAGTCTGCCCTTGCAAGCAGCATAATTAACTGTGCATGTATATTTTTGTGTGTATAAAAATACTTAAATATACACACATCCATCCATCAATAGACTTACATATACACACATATGCATGCACACATTATGCACATACATAATATATAAATTAAAACATGCATATAAACTTAAAAATATGTATTTTATTAATATAAATATTTGTTTTATGTAGATATTTATTTCATAATGATTAATTATTGACATCTGTAATCTCCAAAGTATGAGAGAACTATGTCTTTAAAGTTAGTAGGGCAGTTTCACTTGAAGTATTTAGACTAGATAAAACTGCAGTGCAAAAAAGAAAAAAGTGATTTACTCTAAAATTCACTAAATGGTATCTTTATGGCTTTTAGAATTTCAATAATAGGCTTCTTCCTGAAATAGAAAAACCTCAATGTAAAAGAATTCTCCCCTGGGTAACATTTAACTTTCTTAGGTAGAATAGAAAGTGTCAATGACAAAATGGTATAAATACAGTTTCAAAGAATATAGTCTACCATCACAGTCTGCTTGAAAAATCATTATTTAAAAGGGAGGAAAAAAGGCAATAACATTAATGATCAAAAAGCAAGGCTGGTGTTTGTCCTTTGATTTGGTCCTTCTTTGTCCTTTGGTTTTCTTCTGATTGTAGCCTCTTCACCTGCATCAAAATACATGATCACAAGCTTCTGCTTACTCCAAGCACAGAGCTGCTTATTCATATGGCTTTGGAAAAAATAGTAATGCAAGCCTACATCTCCTTTCACCAATGCCAAGGGTCTTTCATGCAAAGCTTAGAAAGCTTTGCTCATTGACATCAAACCAGTTAGGAATATTTATTTCAATGAATAGTCCCACAGTTGTTAGAAATGACCTTCATATTTCAAAAATTCAAATGGCAGAAGAAGAGAGTTAAGCTGTGAGTAGTGGTAGAATTGGAAATGGCATCTCCCTCCTTTCTCCGCCTCAGTCCATGAGTATTTCAAAAGGCAATAATCATTTTGATGTGCAAACAAAAAGCTTGAGACCATTCTCTCTCTGTCTCTCTGTCTCTCTCTCTGTCTCTGTCTCTCTCTCTCTCTCTCTCTCTCTCTCTCTCTCTCTGTCTCTGTCTCTCTCTCTCTCTCTCATCAGGGTCTTTCTCTGTCACCCAAATTGTAGTGCAGTGGCACAGTCATAACTCACTCGGTCTCGAACTCCTGGGCTTAAGCTATCCTCCAGTCTATGCTTTCCAAAGTGTTGGAATTACAGGCATGATACGCTGCACCCAGCCAAGAAAGTGTTCTCAATGAGGTCATCAGCATTTTGTTACTTTTCTTTCTAATGACTTTTTGTATGTTAATATTTATAATTTTTGATCATTGTAAAATAAATTTATATCTATAGTTTGTTGAGCATTTGTGTTTCTCCTGTGAAACTTCTGCTCATATATTTTTCTCACATTTTTCACTAGGTTGTTTGTCTTTTTCTTATTGATTTATAATACTGCTCTTATAGTAATGTGCTTCTGATTACATGTTTTGCAAATATTCTCTACCAATTACTGGCTTGTATTTTCACTTTTATAAAGGAGCATTTTTTTTTCTCATCAACCTTAGCCCTCAGCTTTAATGAGGTTAAATTTATTAGTTCGTCTTATGTTTAGTGTTTTTGCTTTTTTTGTTATTGTTACTGTTTAAATAGTATCTACTCCTATACTTGTTAAAAATCAGGGAATTCAAAACACAATCAAAAGAGATGTTATTTAACATTAACTCAGATGATGCAAATTAAGAATTTTTATAACAAGTGTTGAATCAGATATGAACTAAATGTATCTCCTGTATATTGATATTGGGCATGTTAATTTTTGTAACTCATTTGGAAAATATTTTAACATATAATCTTGTAAAGATTTGTAATTTGTGTACCTTAGGAAATAGTAATTATGTTCCAAGAAAACACCTAAAAAACTATTGGCCATGATTCCTAGGATGTACATACATGAATATCCATAGAAACATTATTTATAATAACAAAAATGAAAGTCACCAAAGTGCCCACTGTTATAATGATAAGCAAGTACATAGTAGTTTGACTAACAATGGATTATTATACTACAATGAAAATATGCAATAACATGATTGACTCTTATGTGACATAATATTGTGTGCCAAAAATTTAAAACCTACTCATAGTACAATAACTTTTGCATCAGCTAGGAAAATTTAGAGTCATATATAAACTGTATATTTGTAATAAAGTCATATTATTATAAAATCAGTGGGATATGAAATATAAAATTCCAAAGAATGGTGGTCTGGGTCTAGAATGTTGAAGCTAGAGGCAAAATATTCAGTTAGAGGAGAAGCACATAAACGGGTGTAATAATTGAATACTATTCTATTTCTTTATTAAGTGTCAGGTGCTTTTGTATGCACTATATTTTATAACAAATTCATAAATTATACGGGTCATGTTGGGGCCAAATATAACACTGTATGATGAACCAAGTAGAATGAAAAAGCAAATCTGATACCCAAAGAAAAAATAATACACATGTATTTTAATGAATAGCATAAAATAACATGTAAAATGTCTCACTTGCTTTGCCCATCTGACGCCACTCCCTGGAGATATGCCACTATTAACAATCCATCCAGAAATGTTTAATATATAAACATATATGTCATCAAATAGTATGCCATATCATGTTATATTTCAGCATTCCAGAGAATATTTGAATAACTTGAGTGAAAACCTTGCAATTTAGAGTATATCATTTCCTTTTAAATCTCTCTTTGTCACCATCTCAATCTCTATCTGTACATGAGAGAGAGATAAAGAGAGAGAGAGAGAAGCAGAATGTTGGAATTGAGGGAGAAGAAGAGAAGGAGAGGGGGGAGAGAAAGAGAGTGAGGATGAATGTGGAGAACATTTTATATACTCCAACTATTTACATTTGCCTCATCTCACTACTGTGTTCTTTAGGAAACCCAGCCTATTGAAACATTCTGGTCACTCTCCCAGAAATTCCAAGCAACTATACATTTCATAGGAGAAAACTTAGAGAAACTATGTGAGTATATTCTAATATTTATGTATATGTTTATGGAAAATGTGATTCCAGTATATTTAAAAATTGTGTTTATATGTTTATATAGGTATTGATAAATACAATTACAGATATAGGTAAAGATATATATATATATATATGCATAATAGAGAGTTAGATGAAAGGATACACTCCAAAATATTAACTGTAGTAACATCTGAGTATATAATAGAATTGTGAAACATTTATCTTTTCTGTCATGCCCTATATCTTTAATATTGTCTCTAATTAGTGTGCATTAAGTTTATAATAAAAATAGACATCATTATCACTTAAGAAAACATTCATTCTTATGAGCAATCAAATATACTGAAGAGTACTGTGTTTTATGTATCAAATTAGCAAACACTAATACACCCAGCTGTAAAAGACACTGAAAAATCCAATATTCATTTATTGCTAATGGCTGCATTAATTGGCCCAATTAAAAGAGAAGACAATCAAAAATTCATACCCTTTGATCCTGCATATCAACTTTCAGCAGGCAATCCCCTGCCTCCAAATAATAAAATATAGAATAATCAAAAGGAAAGAAAAAATAATCTACATATACAAACTTTTCATTATGAGTCATAAAGTGCAAGATATTTTATGTTCTTATTACAAAGCAAATATTTAGTATAAGATACCTTTGTAATAGATTGAACAATCATTAAAAATGCTAATGAAGCCATTAATAGTTTAAAAAGTTCATAAGTGCTAAGAGCAGAATGCATCTTTGAAGTTACGTGATTGCTTACATAGAAAGTGTGAGAAGGATACAATCAGATTGGGCACAATCCTTACCGTCAAGGGTTTAAAACCTAATTTGGTTGGCAATAAATGAAATACAGAAGTTTCTCAAATTTACATTTTATTCAATTTTGTTTTTTTATATGCCAGACTGGAAAACAAAACTTTTGACATTTCATCATGACTGAATATGCACACAATTTTCTAGACATGACCTTTTGAAACCAAATGAAAGTCCTTTAAAAATTAATTCATGCAAATTGAAATAATAACAATAATAACAAAATTTTAGTTACATAGCTGAATCAATTCTGTCCCTCCAAATTAAATAAATAAGTACAATAAAATAAAGTAAAATAAATAAAGGGAGAAATAATGCTAAGTTCAGTCATTTATTCTTCAAGGAAATAACACAGTTCAAATATAAAGACATACTTACTATTTACTTTTGCCTGTCCTTGGGCAAGTTATATGACTGTCCCATCCTCAGTTTTGCCATTGTGTGCATTTACTTTTGTGTATGTGTGTGTGCATATATGTGTGTGTGTGTGTGCGTGAGAGAGAGAGAGAGAGAGAGAGACGGTGGGAGGGGAGACACAGATTAAATTAAATTACCCATATAACTTTCTGCTGTTGGCACAGAATAAGTGCTAAAAAAAATTGATGTCATATCCATTTGTCAGCAATGTAAAAACGACTTCTGGAAAAGATTTCTTAAAAATACATGACCTAGTATTTGAACATAAATAGATTATTAACCTAAATAACAAAATTAATCGTGAATGAGAATTTTTTCATTTTCCAAAGTTATACTTACAGTTACTGCTTTGCCTCACATGTCAGTATGACAAACTTTTGCTTTGTAGATGTTTTCAGTGTTAATCTTTAAAGGAAAAATAAAAAGTCCAAAAACAAAAAACATATGAAGAGCCACACCATATTTTTCTTCTCTGAATCTTGTTTTCCTTTATTCAATCTGCATGTCGGTTTATTTGGCTAGATCTTCTCAAAACAACACGTTGTTTTCTTTTTTTTCCAAAGTGATGTTTCTTCCTTCATTCCAAATTAAAGCAATCTAAATACTAAAATGAAAATCCTGTTACATAAATTCAAAAAAATCCATTCTATACTTATGGAAAAACATATCACAACGTTTGGCAGGATATACTTTTTTTTTTTTTAAAGGCGGAACTTTTGGAGTCAAATTTTAAAATACAACTTCACAAAAGTGTTTTAACAATTCTCAATATGATAAGGATTCCTCTCAAAACAGTGGTATATACTAAATTTTCATAATTATTTTGTTTATTTTTCCAGTTGGAAACGTGATAATTCCATTATCTGATTTATGACCAATCTTTTAGTCTTTTGTTTATGCATTCAATAAATGGGGAGGAGTTGTGGGTTGGTTGAGTATAATCACCAGTAGTACATCAGTATCAATAAAATAGAATCCATACTACAGTCACATTTGTATCAGATTTTATTGCTGCTTCACCAAATTACCAGACATGTAGTGGTTTACACTATACAACATTTAAAATATAAAAATTTTAAATGTTAAAAACATAAAGCTCTTGTGGTTCTGGAGATCAGAAGTCTAAACTCAAGACTTCTGAATTCTTCCTCTTCCAGAATTTTCTTTCAAAATGTTCACAGGATAATCCATTTCTTTACCTTTTTCAGCTTCTGGAGATTGCCTTCATTCCTTGGTTCAGGGCCCCTTCCTTGAGTTACTGAGAGAATGGAGCCTCTTGCTTCTTTCATCACATCTCATCACATCTTTGGCTTCTAACACTTATCCTTTCTTCTCAATTTTATAAAGATACCTGTAACTACATTGGGCCTACTTAGATAATTAAGAATAATCCCTCCTTTATCAAGATCCTTTACTTAATCACATATGTGAAGTCATTTTTATCATGTAAAGCAATATATTCACAGATTTTTGGTGGGGATTTGGATTTAGACATCTTTGGGCAGACATTATTTAGTCAACCAGAGAATTTATTATCAAGAATTACTTTTGAAAACCTGCACAATTCCATTTTCTGAAGTATTTCAGTTTTAATAAAGTGGAAAATAAATAAGCAGGTGATTATAATGTAGTATGTTATGACTGGTAGAATGTTGAGAGGTTGAAATTCTGTGGTGATACAGATATAGATTGAATTTGAGTTCTAACATTTTCTAATTGTGGGAAGTTAGGAAATTTCCTTCACCTCTTTCTAAGCCTTAGTTTCCTCATGTGTAAAATGGGGATAATAAGAGTACCTACTTTGGAGGCCTGTGCAAAGGAACTCATGCATAGGAGGGTAAAAAATATTTCTGGTAAATTCTAAAAGTTCAATAAAGTTTTCTTCTTGGCTTCATTAATATAATTATTAGATTGGGGAAATATAGACCAATATAAATGGACAGAACATGGATATGTCAAAGATTGTGTCATGAAAAATACTTTATGGAAACAGTAAATCTGAAATGGATTATTAGACACCCGGTTTTCCTCCATATATATCCACATCGAGAATTTGAATATCATCTTGGAAGGCAAAACAGATTCTTGAGGAAATAGAACAGAGGAGGGGAAATGGGAGAAGGAAAAAAGGAAGAGAAAAGAAAACAAGAGAAAAGTAAAAGAAAGAGAAAAGATGTACCTAGATGGTTGGCATTTGCTCTATAAGGCAAGTTGAATTTTTGTCCCTATTATTGTCCCTGTTTGTCTATTTGCATTGCCATAAAGGAATAGCTGAAATTGGCAATTTATAAAGCAAAGAGGTTTATTTGGCTTGTATTTTCTCAGTGTGTACATGAAGCACAGTGCCACCACTGCTTCTAGTGATCACTTAGCAAGTTTACAATCATGGTGAAAAGCCAAGGGAAGCCACTTTCTGTCACGTGGCAAGAGAGGGAACAAAAGAGAAACGGAGGAGTTTCCAGGCTCTTTTAAACAACCAGATCTCATGTAAACTCACAGAGTGAGAATTCTTTCACTGTCATGGGGACAGTGCCAAGACGTTCATGAGGGATCTGACCCCACGACCCAAACACCTCCCACTAGGCCCACCTTTTACATTGGAGGTCACATTTCAACACGAGATTTGGAGGGGACAAAACATTTGAACTGTATCAATGGTCCTTTTGTTTTGTTTTGTTTTCTTTACTTCTTCATTTTTTTACCCCTTTCTGTATCCATGTTCTTTTTCATGTTACTACTGCCCCTCCTCAAGAGGCTAAGTATACTATCCTGTCCCTATGGTGTGAGCTCAGTGAGGTGAGTTGCTTCACCCAATGGAAGCTGGTAGTGAGACATTCCATGCCTTGGCCTTAATAAACAATATATAAATATATGTTGAGAGCATCAGTGGTTGCTTCGCTGGGTAGCAATCAATGAATGCATCTCAGTGGAACACATACTAGGCATCTATTCCGCTTAGAGTGGGCTCAGCTAAATGGCTGTAAGCTGCAGGCTGTTTCTGTGAATGCTGCATGTGTTTCCCATCCTTCTTGGATCAACAGCCTTTCTGGGGCCTGTTCTTCTCAAGGCAATGACAGACGCAAAAGTGGGCAAGTAAAATATATATAGACTATGTATGTATATATGTAAAATATATATTTATATATTTACATGTTTATATTTATATATTTATACATATATTTTTATATATTATATATATTCCATGTCTTGGCCTTAATAAACAACATATATGTATTGTCTTAATAAACATATACATATTGCCTTAATAAACAACATATAAATATATGTTATATATACTTACATACTTATATATATACTTATATACTTATATACTTATATATAATATATATTTATATGTTGTTTATTAAGGCAATATGTATGTTTATTAAGGCTATATATATGTTGTGTTATTGTAAAATATATATGAATATATAATATGTATGCATGTATGTAGAATATATATATTTATGTATTTATATTTCTATATTTATATATATTTATATATTCCATGCCTTGGCATTAATAAACAACATATATATATATTGTCTTGATAAACAACATATATTTATATATATAATATATTTATATGTTGTTTATTAAGGCAATATATAAACAACATATATTTATATATAACATATGTTTATATGTTGTTTATTAAGACTATATATGTTTATTAAGGCCATATATATTATATTTATATATATAAATATATATTATATGTTGTTTATTAAGGCAATATATATGTTTATTGAGGCTATATATATATGTTGTTTATTAAGGCCAAGGTATGGAATATATATAAATATATGTATAAATATATAAATATATGTATAAATATATAAATATATGTATTTTACATATACATACATATTCTATATATATTTTACTTGCCCACTTTTGCGTCTGTCATTGCCTTGAGAAGAACAGGCCCCAGAAAGGCTGTTGATCCAAGAAGGATGGGAAACACATGCAGCATTCACAGAAACAGCCTGCAGCTTACAGTCATTTAGCTGAGCCCACTCTAAGCGGAATAGATGCCTATTATGTATCCCACTGAGATGTGTTGGTTGATTGCTACCCAGCGAAGCAACCACTGATGCTCTCCTTATATTCACAGTAAACCACTTACCTCTTATTTGCCTGAAATCTATACAAGTATGTTTAGGTCAGGAAAATTACAGTCTACTGCATATGAGTATTCTGTTTTATTAAGGAATCAATTCTGCCCACTTTCCTCTGTGATGCACTTTAATTAATACATTTATAACTATTGTAAAACAGAGCTATCACAGAATGAAAGAATTGCAATGATTAAAGTTGACTCTACTCTTTATTAACATTACAAAACTGGTAGACACTAATTACATGTCATAAACAAGTAGTTAAAGAGAATATTACTTTTCAGCACAGAAGAATGGAAAATTTAAGCCACAAAAGTAAAATAGAACTCATTTAGCCCTCTACTAAACAGAACATGCCCTTAATCATGGTAATTTCCAGTGAACACTTTTAGGATGGGTGAGTACAGCTTTATGACAATAAACAGTGGCTAACTAGGCACCTGGTGATTCACAATGATTCACAGACTTAAGTTGATGTTTGCAGGTTAAAATTAAGTTGTTCCACCTTGGGTAGCTCAAGCTATCTTGAGCAAAAAGAAAAAAGCTGGCTAACATCACACAATTTGATTTCAAAATTCACTACAAAGCAATAGTAGTGAAAACAGCATGGTACTGGCATAAATAACAAACACATAAACCAATGGAACAGAATACGGAGCCCCAAAATGAATCCACAATCAACTGATCTTCACTAAAGGTGCCAATAACACACAAAGGGGAAAGAACAGTCTCTTCAACAAATGGTGCTGAAAAAACATGTGGAGAAGAACAAAATTAGGCCCTTATCTCACTCTACACACACACACACACACACACACACACACACACACACACAACTTACTTAAAATGGGTTAAAGACTTAAGTATAAGATCTTAAACTATAAAAATACTAAAAGAAAACACAGGGGAAAACACAATGATATCACTTTAGGCAATAATTTTCTGAATATATCCCCCAAAAGACAGACAAAAAATAGACAAATGGGATTGTATCCAATGACCAAGGTCTGCATAGCAAAAGAATCAACAGAGTAAAGAGGTAAGCTATGGAATGAGAGAAAATATTTGCAAACCATACATATGAAAACGGGTTAATATCATAAATATACCAGGAATTTAACTCAATAGCATGAAAACAAATAACCTGGTTTAAAAATAGGCAAAGAAACTTAATAGATTTTTTTTAATGAAGACATACACATAGCCAACAGATATATTTTTTAAAGTTCAATGTTGTTAATCATCAGAGAAATGCAAATAAAAACCACAATGAAATGTCACCTCACACCTGTTATAATGGCTATTACTTAAAAGGCTGAATGTCTGGACATGGTGGCCCAGGCCTGTAATCACAGCTACTGCAGAGGCTGAAACAGGAGAATCGCTTGAATCTGGGAGGCAGAGGTTGCGGTAAGCCGAGATCACACCACTGCACAGCACTGTACTCCAGTCCGGATGACAGAGTGAGACCCTGTCTAAAAAAAAAAAGGTAGAAAGAAGGATAACAGTTGGTGAGGATATGGAGAAAAGGAAACTCATAGTTGGTGAAAATGTAAATTACTACAGCCATTATGTAAAACAGTATAAAGTTTCTTCAAAAAATTATGATAGAATTATCATATGATCCAGCAATTCCACTTCTAGGTATTATGTTGGTCAAAGGATATAAAAGATTTGACATTAGAGTGTTGGAAAGATATCTGTACTCCTATGTTCACTGAAGCATTATTTTCAATAGCCAAGCTATGGATTCAACTTCATTGCTCATCAGTGAATGAATGAATAAAGAAAATGTGGTACGTGCAGAATGAACTATTTACTCAGTCATATACAACAACAACAACAAAACGCTGTCATTTCTGACACCATGGATGTACCTGGAAGATATTATTCTGAGTGAAATAAACCACAGACAGACAAATACTGGCTGATCTCACTTATATATGAAATCTAAAATAGTCAAATTCATAAAAACAGAGGGTAGAATGGTGGTTACCTAGAGGCCAGGACCAGTGGGAGGGGAATAGAAGCAGCTTGGAAAAAATGTTGGTCAAAGGATACAGTTAATGAGAAAGAATAAATTCAGTTAATGAGAAAGAATAAATTCAACATCTTCATTGTATAACATAGTGAATATAATTAATAACGGTGGATTATATACTTGAAAATTGCTGAGTGTAGGTTTTAAGTGTTCTCACCACAAAAAGAAAGATAAGTATTTGAGGCAATGCGTATGTTAGTTGCTTGATTTAGCCATTCTGCAATGTACACATGTATCAAGACACCATGTTATACACCCTATATATTTATAATTTTTGTCAATTTAAAAATATTTTTATATAGTCAATGAAAGATATTTTATAATAGATTGCTATACAAAAGGCAGGGATCTAGAAGTCTTCAGTAGTTGTCTAAAGATTTAGAAAGATAGAAGTTGATCTAGGTTTGCAATACACATTTCAGTAGCTCAAAGGGAAAAGAGAGACAATAACATTGAACTACAGCATAACGTTATTGTTTCCTGTCTTAAAATGCAGTATTCTCTAATTCTAAAGCTTGCTTTAGATATTGCAGCTATATGGTACTTCAAAATGATTGAGAATTAATTGAAGATGAGTGGGACTCTTAGAGGAAGAGAAACAGGAATTAGAATGAAACAAGTTTTTAAGTATTTTTCTGTATGCGTCAGCTACATCAATGGGCATTAAATAATGGTGGTGATGATGGATGATAATAAAGACGATGAGGATGATACTGATGATGATTGCAATTCTAATAATAGGCAGCGTTTATGGTGTTCTTATTTGTATCAGATACTGTGCTAGAAACTATAGATGGACTTTATTCCAATATAATAATCTCACATCAAGGAGGATCTACATTAATATAGAGAGGTATCAATATTTACTAAATGCATTCTACTTTCTAAGGATTGTTCTAGGTACATTAAATGCTTTACCTCTTTTAATTCTGGCAATAATTTTGAGTTACCTACTAATGCTCTGTGTGTCTGTGTGTGTATATATGTGTGTGTGTGTAAACATAAAATGTCATATATATGTATCTGTGTATACATATATATGTATATGTGTACATATATAGTCATGTATGTATATGTGTATATATTATATTTACATATATGTACACAACTGGGTTTCACATTGAATAAAAAAATAGTATATATGATTGAAAAGCTTGGCTTTTTACTGGAAATTTTGGTAAAAAATTAATAAAAAATGTTCACAATCAAAGTTGTGTAGAAGCAATCTGCCTTCACTCTCCCCAACAGAAAACTAAAAGCAACTATTATGTGACAAGACTATTACCACCAATATCCCAGAACTCATAGTCGAGGCTGTGACAAAACATGGGGCCACAGAGAAATGAAAAACTGTGAGGAGGAGGAAGGAGTAGTGATTTATCTACCCTCAACGCCCTTTGCCCAAACTTTCAGGTGCGATGCTCCTCCTCCAAACTTTTAGGGGAAAATTACCTGGGCTCACAGTTCTACACTAGAAAAAGTGAGATTGAGGCAGCCAGTCCCCATTGTCTTTGATTTCTATGCAGCAAAGCTGCTCCAGTCTCAACCCACAGACAGCATTGCAAGTGCCTACAAGGAGAGGGATTCCTGAGGGCAGCTGGAGACAGATAGTGAAGGTAGAGCTAAAAGCCTCAGCACATAAAGCTCTAGGGATAATTTCCCTCTTAGACAAAAATTACCAAATCAGAGAGATGGCTCAGCAGCACTATGCTGTGAGAAGTGTATTCCACAAGCCCTTTGGGCATGAACCCTAGCCAGCCTCTCCACAAAAGCTTGAAATCCTATTTGGAACCTTTCCATCAGGGCAGCACTTTGATATAGTGTGAGAGCAACAGCAAACCTGGACTTAGGTCACCATCCAGTACAACAAAAGAGGCAGCAATCGAGGACTAAGGAAATCAACAGGAAAATTGCACAGAACTTCTAAACACATATGCACTAGAGAAAGCAAACCAATCCAGAGAACAATGACTGGCATAAATAATCTTTCAATGTGAAGACATAGATAAACATTCAGAATATCAATCTTAAGGAAACTCAGCAATGCCAAGATTACACAAACAAGTGATTCAGAAATTTATCAGGAAAAAATTCACAAAGATATTAAAATACTAATAAAGATTTAAAAATAGAAAAAAAAATGAACTGAGAAATACATTGAGCTGACAAAATAAATCAGAGGGCCTCAATAGCAGACTTGATCAAGCAGAAGAAAGAATTAGTGAGCTCTAATGATAGGGACAGGAGGCAGGGGAACTCTGGGCAGAAGAAGGCAAGTCCCCAGGGGAGGAACCTACCCTCAAACCAAAAAGCGTAATACCAAGGCCTGCATGAGAACATACATCTCTGTTTTCCCGCTTGAATGCTGCCTCTTCTGAAACCACCCATGGCCCACGCTGGCCAACAACCTGTGCCTATAAAATCCCTGGAACTCAGTGGGCAGAGAGGAGAAGCAATTGGATGCTGGAAGCTACGGTTGGACGTCAGAGAGAAGTGGTTTGATGTCAGAGGGACAGACTGATGGTGTAGATTCAGAGAAGAGTCTGGCTGGTTTCCACTTGCATGAAATATGTTTTTACATCTTCTCACTTTTAGTCTGTACTTGTCTTTTCAGGTGAAGTGAGTTTCTTAAAGGCAACATATAGTTGTGTATTTTTAAAATATTCAGCCACTCTATGTCTTTTAATGGAATAATGTATTCCATTTGAAAGTAAATTCAATGTTATTTCATAACTAAGACTTACAACTGAAGTTTTGTTACTTTTTTTCTAGTTGTTTTGTGAAGTCTCTCTTTTTTCTTCCTTTTTCTCTTCCTTTGTGGTTAAATGATTTTCTTTGGTAGCACGTTTTCATTTGTTGCTTTTTATTTTTAGTGTATCTATCGTAGCTTTTTGCTATGTGGTCAACATGAGTTTTACAAAAAACATCTCATAGTTATAAGAAGTTACTTTGAATAGATTACAACTATACTTTGATCACAAAGAAAAAAAGAAGCAAATAAATAACAAACTAAAAAATTCTACGCTTTTTCTCCCAGTCACATTTTGACTTTTTGTTGTCTCAATTTACATTGTTTATATTGCCTGTCTCTTAGCAAATTGGTATAGTTACTATTATTTTTATATACCTTTTTTTTTTATTTATACTACAAATATGAGTAGCTTATATATCACAATTGCCGTATTAGAGTATCCTGAATTTTTCTGTGTACTTACTTCAACTAGTGAGTTTTGTATCTTCAAGTGAGTTTTTTAGGGGCATGCTAATATCATTTGCATTCACATTGAAGTACTCCCTTTAGCATTTCTTATAAGACAAGTCTGGTGGTGATGGAGTCCCTCAGATTTTTATTTGTTTGTTTGGTTTTTCTGGAAAGGTCTTCATCTCTCCTTCATGTTTGGAAGATAGCTTTTCTGTGAACTCTGTTATGTGTTGGCAGCTTTTTTCTTTCAGCACTTGGAATGTCATCCCAATTTCTCCTGGCCTGTATGGTTTCTGCTGAGAATTCTGTTGCCAGATACATCAGAGCTCCTTTATGTGTCATTTACTGCTTGACTCTTGCTGTTTGAGTTTCCTGTCTTTGCCTTTGACCTTTGAGAGTTTGAACATTATGTGCCTTGGGGTAGTCTTATTTATGTTGAATCTGTTTGGTGATCTTTGATCTTTCTATACCTCTATATTTATATCTTTCTCTAGGTTTGGAACGTTTTCTGTTATTTCTTTGAATAAGCTTTTTACCTCTTACTCTTTCTTGAAGGCCTTTAACTCTTATATTTGCTCTGTTGAGATTATTTGCTAGATTTTATAATGTTCTTCATTTTTTTTCTTTCTTCATCTTACTGTTTTCAAACAGCATGTCTTAATGAAGCAGGGTATTTCCCTGACCCCTTCATGGGCAGGAACTAGAGTGCATGGGTGTTGGCAGGAGGAAACTTCACCCACTTGCTGCTCCACCCCTGGTGGGAGGGGGAACACAGGTGAGCGGGTACAGGAGCTGAGATGAGCACTTTTGGATGCCCACAAGAGCAAGCTCTGTACTGAGCCTGCAGCAGTGTTTAGGGGAGGGTGCCCTGACCCCTTGAAGCCCCAGAGTATGTGTTACAGTGCCCTTTTAGCTTTGTTGTCCATGGGCGGCCTAAGTGTTAATAGCTCAGTGGAAGGTCAGTGTGACAACCTTTTGCACCCATGCTTGTGGCACCTGAGTTCTTGTCTAGAGTCCAAGAGGAATGAAGTCACATGAACGACTAGAAGATGGTAAATATGGAGGATTTTATTGCTGGTGAAAGTGGCTCTCAGTGGGAAGTGGAACTAGAAAGGGGATGGAAGGGGAAGGTAATCTTCCCCTGGAAGATTTAAAGCACAGCAGCCATTATATTTACATCAAATAAAATATAATTCAAGTCAAAAACTGTAAAAAGAAACAAAGAGGTTTATTATGTAATTATAAAGGAATCAATTTGATATGAGGATATAACAACTATCAATTTATGCACCCAATACCAGAAGACCAAATATAGAAAGCAAATATTAATAAATCTAGAGAGAGAGATTGCTATACAATAAAAGTAAGGGACTTCAATGCCCCATTTTCAGTAGAAGATAGATCATCAAGAAGGAAATAAACAAAGAAATATTGGAGGTAAACAACACTTTAGACAAAATAGACCTGACATTTACAGAACATTTCATTCAATTGCTAAATACACATTCTTCTCATTAGCACAAGAAACATTTTCCATGATAGATTATGTTAGACCACAAAACAGGTCAACAAATTCAAAAAATGTCAAAATCATACAAAATATCTTTTCTGACCACCACAGAATAAAACTAAAAATCAATAAAAACAAAAACTTTGGAAACTGTACAAATACATAGATTAAATAGCATGCTCCAGAATGAATAGTGGGCCATGAAGACATTTAAAATAAAATTTAAACAATTTTTGTAAAAATGAAAGTGGAAATACAGCGTATTAAAATATATGTGATTCAGCAAGAACAGTAATAAGAGGAAAGTTTATAGCAATAAATGCTTACATCAAAAAGTAGAAAGACTTAAACAACCTAATGATGTATCTCAAGGAACTAGAAAAGCAAGAACAAATCATTCGCAAAGTTAGCAGAAGAAAAGAAATAATAAATTTTAAAGCATAAATAAATTTGAGACTAAAAATAATATAAAACATCATTAAAACAAAGGGTCATTTAAAAAGACAAAGAAAATCATCAAATCTCTAAGTAGACTAACTAAAAGAAAAAAGGAGAAAAAACCCAAATAAATAAAATCAAAAATAAGAAGGGAGAAAATTAAACTGATACAACACAAATACAGACTATCATTAGACACTATTATGAGCAACTATATGCCAAGAAATTAAAAAAAAAAAACAACTTAGAATAAATGGATGAATTATTGGACACATAAAACTTACCCAAATTGAAACTTGAAAAAATAGAAACCCTGCATAAGCCAATAACAAATAAATAGACCAAAGCAGTTATTAAAGTCTATCATAAAAGAAAAGCCAAGGACTGGATGGCTTCACTGCTGATTTTTAACAAACATTTAAAGAGTTAACACCTATCCTATTCAAACTATTCAAAAAAACTGAAGAAAATGGAATGCTGATAAATTCATTCTATGAGACCAGCATTACGTTGATACTAAAACCAGATAAGGCTATGAATTAAAAACAAAACAAAACAAAAAACTACAAGCCAATATCCCTAATGAGTATAGATGCAAAAATCATCAACAAAAGCAAACAGAAATGAAAAACACATTCACAAGACCATTCACTATTATCAAGTAGGATTCATCTCAGGTATGCAAGCATGGTTCAACAAATGCAAATCAATAAACATGATACATCATATTAATAAAATCAAGACAAAACTATATGATCATTTCAGTAGATTATGAAAAAGTATTTGAAAAAATTCAACATCTTTTCATAAGAACAATTTTGGGTATAGAAGAAATATATCTCAAAACAATAAAAGGTATATAACATACCTACAGAATATAAAATTGGAATAAATTGAAAGCATTTCCTTTAAAACTTGAAAAAAGGCAAAGATGACAATTTCTGCCACTTTAATTCAATATAGTAAGTACTGGAAGCCCTGACCAATGCAATTAAGAAAGAAAAAAGAACTGAAAGCTATCCAAATGGGAAAGAAAAGGATAAACTTATCTTTGGTCACAAACAACATAATATTATATGTATAAAAATATACATATATCACTAAAAGCTGTTAGAACTCATAAATGAATTTTGTAAACTTGTTAAATTAAAAATCAACACACAAAATCAGTAGCATTTATATATGTCAACAGTGAATAATTGGAAAAAAATCAATAAAGCAATCACATTTAACTATATCTACAAAATAATTTCATAAGAATATTTTTTTAAAAAATAGATGAAAGAACTCTAGAAAGGAAATTGTAAAATGCTGTAAAATGTGGAGGAAAGAGATTGAAGGGAATACACACAAAAAATTGAAAAATATTCCATGGTTATGGATTGAAAAATTAATATTGCTATAATGTCCATACTATACTTAAAATTATCCATAGATTCAGTGTAATCCCTATCAAAACTCCAATGCAATTCTTCACAGGTATAGAAAAAAATAATCGTAAAATTTGTGTGGAACCATGTAAGACTCCAAATATCCAAATAAATCCTGAACAAAAAGAACAACACCTGAAGTATCACACTACCTGAGCTCAAAATGTACTACAAAGTCATAGTATCCAAAACAGTATGATACTAGCATAAAAGCAGACATATGCACCAATAAAACAAAAGAGAGAACCCAGAACCAGAAATAAGTCTACATGTTTACAGTCAACTGATTTGTGTCAAAAGTACCAAGAATATACACTGGGGAAAGGACAGTCTCTTCAACAAATGATGCTGGAAAAATTTGATAGCCATATGCAGCAGAATAAAACTAGATCCCTATTTCTTACCGTATACAAAAATCAAATCAAATCAGTTAAACATCCAAATATAAGATGTGAATCTATGAAACTACTAGAAGAAAATGGTGGAGAAACTGTTCAGGACATTGATCTGTGCAAAGATTTTAATTTGGGAAAACCTCAAAACATAGGTGACCGAAACAAAAATAAATGCATGGAATTGGATCAAACTAAAAAGCTTCTGCAGAGCAAAGGAAATAATCAACAGAATGAAGAGACAATCTATAGAATCAGAGACAATATTTTCAAACTACATGTCAGACAAGGGATTAATAACCAAAATGTACAAAGAATGGTATATACCCAAAGGCTTATAAATCATTCTACTATAAAAACACATGGACACATACGTTTATTGCAGTACTATTCACAGTAGCAAAGACTTGGTGCCAACCTAAATGCCCATCAATGATAGACTTATCAAAGAAAATGTGGCACATACACACTGTGGAATATTATGCAGCTATAAAAATGATGAGTTCACATCCTTTGCAGCAGGGACATTTATCATTATATATAAGTTAAAAAAAAATCTACAACTAATAGGACCTTATTTAAATAAATAAATAATATATATATTTTTATATATACTATATATAGTCAATTATATATATACTATATATAGTCAATTATATATATATATATGTATATATAGTCAATAATACTCAGAATAACTATCTATGTAAAGTAATTGAGATACAACATTCCGGAAAGAAGATCAGATTAGTATCAGACACAGAAAATTAATAGTACCAATGACACAATAAATAAGTGGGTCTTTACATGTGATATATTAAAGGTTTTCTTACTGTAAGTAGTAGGTAAAAATTGATAAATATAATGGGAAGGATTTTTTGTTGTTGTTTGAAAATCTGGACAGAAAAACACTGGCAATACATATTTACTGAACAGATAAGTAGGTAAAAAACCTGAACACTAGGGAACTGCTGACTCAAGGCTCCATTATCTTTGATATGATGACCTTAATATTTTGTAAACTGAAATGGGAATGACTGTGTCATGATGTGCATGATAGTCTCTTATGAACAATAATTGCCATAACTATGTGATATTATCCTGGAAGCACTAGGCAATGAACCAGAATAAATAAGGGATGAAAGAACTATTGGCAAAAATGAAACAAAATTATCATTATTTACTGATGTTAAATCCATGTTTGGATATCTGACTCAACTGAAAGGCTGAGAGAAAACAAAAATCTTCTGAAGACTACTGATAGAGGAGACTATAATACAAATATCTGAAATTTTACTTTATAACAGCAAAAAGTTAGAAAACAAAATGCACAAAGAGAGCTCCATTCACAAAAGCAACACATATTTAAAATCACCAGAGACAATTTTAAGAAATTCATATTTTCTATGTAAAGGAAATATTAAAATTCTATTAGAGGTAGGAGAATTCCAAATAAACATAGATATATGCTCGTTCTTAGAAAATTAAATACTATGGAGATACAAATATTGCCCAAACTGTTATTTAATTGTATTTTAATTCCATTTGAAAATCTAATAGTTAAAACATTTTGAATCTGATAAAAATATATCAGTGGTACTTGTACACTTAAGTATAAAAAATGGCAGGAAATTTGAGAGAAAAAAAGTAATAGGAGATTCTTTCCTCTACCAGAGTATAAACATTTTATGAAGCTACAGCAATTTAGACAACGTTGTAATCATGCATGAAGAGACAGTTTAAAGAGGTAGAATAGATAGCTCGGAGATATACCCAGCATGTATAGCAATTTAGTAACAAGTAGTTTTTGGTCAGGGTAGGATACGGCCAAAGGTATTTATTTCTTTCCAATGTAAAACTTAAAGAAGTATTTTTTGGTCTGTAGAGGGCTTTGTTCCATGCTCTTTCATATTGTGACTTCCTTGTATTTTTGGTCACTGATTCTCAAAGTGTAATATCAGACTAGCAGTACCAGCAGCACCTAGGGACTTGTTAG
Source organism: Chlorocebus sabaeus (assembly GCF_047675955.1). NCBI lineage: Eukaryota > Metazoa > Chordata > Mammalia > Primates > Cercopithecidae > Chlorocebus > Chlorocebus sabaeus. The sequence goes on along the minus strand of NC_132904.1, from coordinate 27,201,331 downwards.
ACATGCAGATATTGGCCCCCATCTCAGATTTATGAAATCAGAAACTGTAGTGTTGGGGGCCAGTATCCTGTGTTTTAACAAGCTCTCCCAGTTGATTCTGATGTGTGATAAAGTTTGACTCTCACTAGCTTAGGGGATGGTGATCAACTTCATTTGGCCATGAAAGACCATAGATATTGTACCATCTGGGAGTCGTGGTTATTGTAATGGATTGAATAGTCTTGCTTCAAAAGTCAGCACCTGGAACAACCTCAGAATGTAACCTTGTTTGAAAGGGAATTTTTCAGAAGCAGTTTGTTAAAATTTGTAAATGAAATTTCCCTAGATTTAAGGTGGGTCCTAAATCCTAAGACTAGCTTCCTCATAAGAAGAGGAGAGGACAAAAGAGACATATGGAGATGAATGTCATGTAAAGAGGGAAGCAGAGATTGGAGCTATGCATCTATAAGCCAGGGAACTCCAAGAAGTGCTAGGAGCCACCACAAACTAGGAAAATGCAAGAAAATATTATTCTCTGAAGCCTTCAGAGGAAGCATGGCCCTGCCAGTTCTTTGACTCTATCCTCCATCTCTGTGAAAGAATAAATTTCTGTGGTTATAAGCCACCAAGTTTGAGGTAACTTGTTATAGCAGACTTTGTAAACTAACACTGCAATTAAGTACTCTCATAACGCATTATGTATTATATAATATTAGGTAATGGCCTACATTGCTTTGGCTTACATACCATTGGCTAGTACTCGGTCACGTAGTTTCTCCTAACCACAAAGGGAAACTAAGAAGTAGAGTCTGGCTATGTCCCCAGAATGAATAGAAGAACATAATTTTTGTAGGACATTTACCAATCTCTGACAAAAATACTTCAAGTTAATTAAAAAGCAATGTGAATCAATAAATAATGTTGAAAGAACTGATTTGCTATTTAAAGTAATTACTGTAATGATAAGTAGTACTTCAGAAGGGCCTAGAACAATACATGTCTGATTAACAAAAATGGAAAAGATTGAGTAAAACTGGCATTTGTGAGAGTTCCGTAAAAAAGAATGTTTCACCCTCTCTTGGCAGAAGTGAAAATACAACACTTCTGGTGAAAAGGTTGGCAATATACATCAAAATGAACAATATTATATTAATTCTCTGAGAAATTCAAATAATTTTTAAGTCTAAGAAAATGAAATATAGATGTGCCCTTTAATTGGGAGAGATAATTAATCAAATTATGACATATAAATTTAATTATCTAATATTATTTACATCATGTTAGGAATATTTACAGAAAAGGAAAAACTGCTTACAACATATTGGTATTTGAAAAGCAGTAGCATATCTGGCATTATTCTGCCTATATAAATATTTACTATGTTTCCATATCTGTCTATACACCTGCCCATTTCTACTTATACACAAAGTGAAATATTTATAAATATATTCACCAAAATATTCCAAAGTTTCTCACTAAGTTGGCTCATGTCAGTCGTTTCTTTTTAATTATTTTTCTGTGTTAGTCAAAGTTTTGCAAGTTTATGCATCACTTGTCCAAAAATAGCATCAATCTAGGCTGTTGGTTTACTTGCTTAAACGGCATTTGAGCTATGCCAGAATAACTGCCCACTGATAGATTATAAATGTGAGTTTTACTGAAGTATATAGATTCTGTTAGGTCTTGGACCACATGGGGAGGCTTGGCTTCGTTGAGGTCATCTATTGAGGCTGCTAACCTGGCCATCTTAGGCTAAATTTTCTTCATCATGATCTCTCAGAGTGCAGACCAAACAATACAAGGTTTACTGGCAATCTCCAAGCTATTCTCACGAAAGAAAAAATTAGTACATTCTGCTCAAACACTGCATGACAAAGACAGCCAAAGAAGAGTTTTTAACTGTTGGAAACTTTTTTCAGCAGTAAATTGCAGAAAGTACCTTGGTAGAAAATAGGTATATGGAGATACTGAAAAAGTCTCATTTCAGATACCCAAGAAAGGATCAATATTCAGCCCAAAGGAATATGGTGAGGAGTTCCTGGTAAGTAAAGTTTAGAAGTTGACCCAAATGGCTGTCATCTGATAAATCACGTATGTCTATCCATTCTGTGTTTGATGTGTCATCCTAGTGGCATATAAGCCAGGTTCAGGGTGGCTTTCTAATAATATGTACATGTGCTGCAAATTGGAACTTCATTAATTGGCTTGATATATTTGATGTAAAAATTTCCATGAAATTTGAAACCAATTTACATTATAACAAGAACCTTCCACCTTATACATGTCATAAAAAAGGCAGAGCTGTTAGATCCTTTAAAAATAATTTCTAATGATCTACATTTTTCAGTGGGTATAAAAAGAATGTTAAATATTTTATCACCTTTCTGTTTGAGCAAAGTTTCTCCTGATGGTAATTTTCAAGAATTAGACGAGATCGTCATTAAAAACCTTCATAAGCAATATCTTGTGAATATTTGCAATATCTTCTGAATATTTCTAAACTTATATAAAAATTTTATGTGAACAAAAACATACTCCAATTTTATTTAAACATTTTATTTTTAAAATTTTATAAAATATATAATTTAATATTTCCCTAATACTTTATGATTACATTTTAATGGTAATTAATTGATGTAACTATAACTTTTTTTTTGCAAACCCCATATGAAAGCCCCAATTTTCCACAGTATCTTTTTTTTCTGAGGCAGAGTCTGGCTCTGTTGCCCAGGCTGGAGTGCAGTGGCACAATCTCAGCTCACTGCAACCTCTGCCTCCTGGATTCAAGCGATTCTCCTGCCTCAGCCTCCTGAGTAGCTGGGATTACAGGCACCCGGCACCACGTCTGGCTTTTTGTATTTTTAGTAGAGACGGGGTTTCATCATGTTGGCCAGGCTAGACTCAAACTCCTGACCTCAAGTGATCCACCCATCCCGGCTCCCGGCCTCCCAAAGTGTTGGGATTACAGGCATGAGCCACTGTGTCCTGCCTTCCCCAATATCTTTACAAATGTCATTAGCTTCTCTGAATACTCCCACAACGGAAATGTTTCCGTTGTGGGAAATGACAAAGATCTTACTGGCTGAGAGAGTAGCCATCAGCCTACTTGAGGCTATATCCTTCTTGCACCACAGGTGCACCTATAACTGTGAGCCCTATATTTTTATTTTTTAGAAAATAAGATTTTGGTTTTTTTTTGACATGGAGTCTCTCTCTGTCACCCAGGCTGGAGTGCCATGGTGCAATCTCAGCTCACTGCAAGCTCTGCCTCCCAACTTCACACCATTCTCCTGCCTCAGCCTCCTGAGCAGCTGGGACTACAGGCACCTGCTACCATGCCCGGCTAATTTTTTGTATTTTTTTTTTTTTTTTTTTAGTATAGATGGGGTTTCACCATGTTAGCCAGGATAGTCTTGATCTCCTGACCTTGCAATCCACCCACCGCAGCCTCCTAAAATACTGGGATTACAGGCATGAGTCACGTGCCCAACCAGAAAATAAGATTTCTAAACAATGCATGGCATAAAGGCTTTTATACTTACCTTCTGTTGAGCTTTAGAAATTTAACCTATGCTCACCTTTAATCATGCTTACTTAAGTATCTCTAGACTTTTGTTTGCTGCTAAAAAAATGATTTACTGCCAAGTCACATAAAGGAACCAGTGGTACATGAACATTTCACAATTGCCTTCTGAGTTTTTATGACAACTGCTACTCTTTATCTGTCTCATTAACACATTCCAACCAGTACCGAAAAATTTATTCCCAATGAATTGGCAGAGCACTCCCCCCAAAATACAGCCAATTTTAGTACCCATGGTTCCTACAGAGCCTCAACAACCATTCATACAAATTGCTTCAACATTTAGAGCCATGTATTTCTTGACATAAATGGTCTTAAACTAAGGTTGATTCTTCATACTCAAGGAACCTGACTTCTTTAGCTAAGAACATATTTAAGAATTTTAGAAATGTAGTGTACAAGGAATGCAGATTAAAAAAAAATTTTCCCAGGTTTGATTTTTTACTACCTTCCCCCTGAATGTTAGAATGATTAACATTCTTAGTAACTATGGTGTAAGGCTTCATTCACTTTATAACTTTATATTCTCAGTCTCCTTGCTGCAAAGTATTTCTTATTGTCTTTCATGAACTCATAAATGGGTCTGTGTTCATTTAGTTAACTCCTACTGCCATTCCACCTTCCCTACTATTGTTCTCAGTCCTGACCTGTATCATTATGTTGCTGTCCCGATGGGCCAATACATCTTCTTCACAGATGCTTTCTCTTCTATATTACTCTCATTTAGCAAAATCCATGTTAGAGATTCTTGAGCAAAAAAGTTTTACACCTTTTAGTGAGATGTCATTTTAATTTAGTGTAAGGCATTTCTTGCTGTCAAGATGAGTGGGTCATGATTGGCTCAAGCATCAGCTTCCACCCAGTTTCCAGAACCACTGCTGACCTGCAATCCTAAGTCCCCATTGCCCATACCAGGTGATGTTCAACTTCTTTTCCCTTATGGTAGATTATTTCTTAGAAGACTCAATATTATGCCATGATATTTTCATTCTTGTATGCCAAATCAGTAGCTTTAGTTGACCAGATATAGAAACGTCAATGCCAGAATATAGGTAAAGAATTTTCTTGTGATTCCAACATGCCAAATAGGTAAACATGTATGTTTTGGGTCAGCTAGTATCTATGTCACCCAACAATAACAGAATTTTAAAGTTAGCCCCATCATTTTATTTCATAGTTGAGTTTTCTTATTCTAGATCTTTGCTTTTATTTATTTTTTCTCTGCAGTCTAGTTTTAGAAATGAGGAAATCTGCTGACATTTTATGATCAGTGCAAATCTTTCCCTTGGGTTTTATTTTCCTATTTGTACCACTGTCTAATAACTTATTAATCTGTACAATTTTATTGCACTTTGTCCTCTGAATTTCCTCTATCCAAATATTGTCCTAGGTTAGAATGTAACCTAACCCTACTTTTATTCATAATTATGTGAAATTGATGGGTATGTCAATTTCATACAAGATTTGAATCGTAAATTTCTTTCTTTAGCAGGTCTTCCCTTAATTTTCCAGAAGGTAGCAGAATAGGTGATTTGGAAATAACAGTCCTAGAAGACAACCCCATTGAACTGATCCCAAGTCCTTATTTAATTTTAACTCTGCAGCATTTCATAATGACGACTACTTCCACTATTCCTTTGACTTCTATTACATAATAGATCTATTTCCAGCTTTCTTTCATTAGTTTCATTTGTAGACATTTTCCTCTCTATCCTTTCATTTTTGTTGCCCAAGATTCTATGATTATCCCTTCTTCTTATATTTTCACATTATTTAATGTTAACTGCATACACTATATTCCTATGAAATCATTATACCTAACTCATATCTCTTCCAGAAACTCCATGCCTTTTGACCTCACAGCTATTACTCATTTGTGACCATTTATATTTTATAATAATATCACAAATTCAACACGTCCAAAATTGTATCCAAGTCAGTTATTCCAATTCTGCATATGAATTTCATATGTATGTCTACATATCTGGCCTTTGCCAGTGCTATTCCCTGGACTGAGGAATTTTTAAATTGGTACTTGAAGTAGGTGCATGAGAAGCACTTTTAAATATGTACTTAGGGAGCGAGTGCTTCTATATTCTATATTTAATCATTAAGTGTAATGATTTACTATTTTTGAGATATAAATCAACATATTTGGTCCATGCCATTATATCTCTTTGGAAATTGAGTTTTGTGAGAAAAAGTAATTTTGTTGTTGATCACTACTTGAGTTTGTGGAAAAATCAGAAAGTGACCAAAGCCTTGGATTCAGTATTTTTCCACAATACCAGGTTGTCTCTTTTTAGATACAAACATAAGCCAAACAAACTTTAATCTTTTTGTATTCCCCTTATTTTTTCAGGGGTGCAAATTAGGCTACTTGAGAATAAAATAGCATGAGTGTCTATTGTTATCATTATGCTTCTAACAGAAGAAAGTGTAATCTACTTCAATAAAATGATTTGAGAGTCTTCATAAAAAGATGCTATTGACACATCTATTTTAATTGTCATATTTCTATTTATAAAGCAGAATAATGGAAACTACTCAGAATATTTGTCTGTACTAATTCCTGCTAGCTCAAGAATTCTTATTTTTAAGATACTGCTTTATTTAACAACATTATTTTTCTTCAATAAGCCATCATCTCACCTTCTCAAAGTATCCTCTTTTATCAGTCTGTTTTCACACTGCTATAAAGACACTACCTGAGACTGGGCAATTTATAAACAAGAGAGATTTAATTGACCTACAGTTCCACATGGGTGGAGAGGCCTCAGGAACCATAATCATGGTGGAAGGCAAAGGGAAAGCAAGGCATGCCTTACATGGTGGCAGGAGAGAGATAGAGCACAGAAGGAAGGCCAGATGCTTATCAAACAACCAGATCTCATGAGAACTTACTCACTATCATGAGAACAGCATGGGGAAGACCACTACCATGATCTAATCACCTCTCACCAGGCCCCTTCCTTGGCATGTGGGGATTACAATTAGCGATGAGATTTGGGTGGTGACACAGAACAAAACCATATCACTTCTCTTTATTGTACAATATTAGGGTCAAATCTATTTCACATCAGAATAAGAGAACCCTTCTTTATACACATAACTATGTAAAGTTGACATCTATCAAATGGATAGATTCAAATAAATACAAAATGCTTTTTTTTTTTTTTTTCCATTTAGGCTGTTCCTATAGCAGATATTTGCCAAAGATGTTAAAATATATATTTCTGCAAGAAGATGTGAAAAGTATTAACTGAAACAATTTTTTTTTCTTTTTCAGGCCAGCTTTTAGTTGTATATTATTTTGACCCAGAGGGGTATAATCCTTTACAACAATATGTAAAATAATTAATTCCATGCTGCCATTATATTAGAATAAATAGTTAATACTGTCAGCAGGAAATCATTGCCAGCTAATATTGTGACAGAATTAGGCTCAAAATTTCTTATCAGCTTGTTTAGTGAGGGCCTTTCTGTGCTAGTAAAGAAATTAATTTATTGCTTATGGTAAGTGCAGAATTGAAAAGCTTGGTTATTGAGATGGACTAATCCAATAACTGGACCATTGAGTTTATATGTAAAATCGACAAGGTAAGTCATTTTTCTCTCTCCAGTTCTCAAACTACTCACAACTTTGTATCTCATTACCATGTAAAATAATGCCTGCAAGGAATTTAATGTCTTAATAAAATGTAGAGAAGTAGGAAAAGAATCTGTAATAGGTACCATATAAATATTATGTATGTAATAACTAAAAATTAAAACAATTTTTACAATCTATTGGAGAGGGAGTTGATTCAATTATAAATACGTAACTTATTTCACTTTAATATTGAGACAATTTTTTTCTTCTCAATCATGTTTTAAATTATATTTTCCAAAAATGTTTCTTTTTCTTCCTATAACATGATTTAGAAACTTGCTTTCAAGGATTCATTCACAGCTGTATTTAATAGATCATATGCATGGGCACTCTAGGAAACATGAAAGGTATAGGCTAGGTTAGTGATAGCCGAGTTATTGTTCACCAATATGCTTCTAATATAATAATAGAGATAAAACGTGCCCATTTAAAATCATCAATGACTAGACGCTATTTGAAGACAGATGTTGGAGTGAACTAAGGAAAATGATATTGAAATAGGGAAAGAGCTTTCATTCTGCTGAGTAGTTTTATAAAGTTCCATGGATAGGAACTGCCGTAGTAAGTGAACTGGAAATGTTACAAGAAAAGATATTCAAGCAGTAAACATTTCAGAGTAAATATCATAAATGAGGGATCTCAGTAAAATATTGTATGCAAGCTCAAATAATTTTTAATTACTAAAATGTGATAAAACCAAAACTATTAAAAGCAGGAAAGGAGGGTGGATAAAATTTAATACCTAAAATATGCCACAAAATAATTATAATTCTAATTGATAAGCAAATGTCAGTTTAAAGCTTTTTTTTTTTTTTTTTTTTAGAAAAATAGACGTGTTTTATGTAGTGGAGTGTGTTACAACACACATAAGACTGGCAACTTAGGAAACCTAGGTTGTAGAATGCATCTAATTCTAATAAGAAATTAGGTAAGTCACGGTGCATTTGATGTACAGGAATGCCTTATGCTTAAAAGATGAATTTTGTAAAATATGGCAAGAAGATATTATTCTTCAACTAGGGTTATCTGTGTATGTCCGAAACTAGGTTGAATTGCTATTTTAGTGGAAATAGCTCAAGGACATCTTAGTGGATCCATTACCCTCAATTTAGCCGTGAAAGACAAAATCTTAGGAATAACACCTCTCTATCCAAAAATCACACAATTTGTTCTCCTCTCCCCATGTAACTAGTCTTTTATTTTTATTCCCTGAACAAGCATGATTGGACCTCCAAACTGTTCTCCTAGCATCCACTCTCTTTCGTCAACTATTCACATTTCAAATATGAATTAAAGTATGCCATTCCTTTTTCTAGATACTGTAGTGATTTATTATTTTTCTTGTAATATTTATCATAAGGTCACAAAAACCCTTCATAATGTGTCCCTTGCCTACCTCACTAAACTCATCTTGAACTACTTAATTCCTTTTTCAGCCACAGTGGCCATGTTTCAGCAGTTTAAATTCAATGTGTTTCTTTTTGACTCATGGTCTTTACACACACAATTTCTTTCGATTTTACCCCTATAGTTCTCTATTCAATCGCAGCTGCCACAATCAGACAGACTGCATGAGGACATTTTTTTTTTCTCACATCTGAGGTGTAAACCTTAGCAGCAGATAGTAATTTAAGTATTTATTGCTTTTGAGACAGGGTCTCACTTTATCTTCCAGGCTGGAGTGCAGTGGTGTGATCAGGGCTCACCTCCCTGGCTCAACTTCCCTGGCTCAAGGGATCCTCCTTTCTCAGCCACTTGAGTAACTGGGACTACAGATGAGTTTGGCTGAGGGTGTTCGGGGAGGAGTTCACCTGCAGTACAGTCCAACTCAAGGGGAAGATCATCTTCCCACTGCATCCCCACCTTCTGGCTCCCCATCTACCCTGTTGAGAGCCACCTCCACCAATAAGTAAAACCTCACATTCATCCTTCCAGCCCGTGTGTGCCAAATTTTTCTGGGATGCTGGTCAAGAGTTCGGATACAGAAAGCTGTCACACTGGCTCTCTGCCCAAAGGCAGAGGGTCCATCGAACTGGTTAACCCTTAAAGCCATCTGTGGATGGCAAGGCTAAGAGAGCATTTTAACACTGGTGTTGCAGGAATCCACCCTACCACAGGGTTTGGAGCCCAAAGCCATTTCTCTAGCTTCTGCACCTGCTCACCTGCATGCTCCTGCTCCTGCTCCTGCAAGGGATTTGAGCAGCAGGCAACCAAACAGGCGAGCCACATCCCTGTCACACATCCTGCAAAGGGGATCAGGGAACTCTCCCGTTTAATTAGTCTGGAAAGGCCTTATTGGGTCTACAGTAAAAATAAGCTCTATTAGGGCATTTTTGCACTGGCATAAATAAATACTGGAGACTGGGCAATTTACAAAAAAAAAAAAAAAGGATTAATTGGTTCATGGTTCTGCAGGCTGTACAGGAGGTGTGGGCAATGGACAGCTGCTTAGCTTCTGGTGAGACCTCAGAAAGTTCACAGTCATGTCTGAAGACAAAACGGGAGCTAGCAGGAGAGTGAGGGCAAAAGTTCTACAATCTTTTAAACAGTCAGATCTTGTGAGAACTCACTATCGTGAGGACAGTACCAAGTCATTGCAAGGACAGTGCCCAGAGGAAAGGCACTAAACTATTTGTGAGAAATTGGTCTTCATGATCCAATCAGCTCCTACCAGGCCCCACCTCCAACACTGGGGATTAAAATTCAACAAGAGATTTAAAGGAGACAACATCCAGGCTATGTCATAAGCCCTACAGTAAAAAATGAAACGAAATATGTCTGTGTTTTAATCGCACGTCTGATGAGGGTCAGACCAGTCTTCCAGGGTACTTGTCCACCCTGCTCAATAACTCAGGTTTTCCATATCAACATGGAGATTTTCCCTAATGACTGTGAAAGTGAAAGAAAGAAGAGAGGTAAGACAGCAAGGATTAAATGCTAAAAGTGGCACACGTTTCTTCTACTCACAGACCATTTGGCAGATCAATTATGTGATCTTTCCTACCCTCAAATGATATAGGAAGTGTTTTCTTTTATGGACCCAAGAAGTAGAGGGAATGAGAGTGCTGGTACTCTATGTGGTATTTTAATTATCAACTGTTATTTCACAATTTCTTTAAAGTATCACATTTAGGGGACGAAAATAGATCCAAATTTGATCCTGTGCCATTCTTGATACTTTACAGTTGAAAATGTGTGTTTTAATAAATATGTTCCCTCATTTTATTTTGAGACAGAGTCTTGCTAAGTGGCCCAGGTTGGAATAGAGTGGTGCGATCTTGGCTCACTGCAACCTCTGCCTCCCAGGTTCAAGCAGTTCTCCTGCCTCAGCCTCCCGAATAGCTGGGATTACAGGCATGTGCCACCACGCCCAGCTAAATTTTTGTATTTTTAGTAGAGATGGGGTTTCACTGTGTTAGTCAGGATGGTCTCTATCTCCTGACCTTGTGATCCAGCCACCTCGGCCTCCCAGAGTCCTGGGATTACATGCATGAGCCACCGTGCCTGACCTCATATATTTATTTTTTTTCATTAACGTCTTATGGCAACATTATAGATAGTTTGAAAGAGCTGTTGATCTGTATTTTTCTTCCAATTCTGTTTACCAAGCTTACCAGCATCGGACTTTACTAGAACATAGGTGTTTGAATGTGAGACTAGTTGCCCCTCTGACAGACAACTGCAACATAGGTGATTTTTGATGGACCAATAGTGTGTGGAAGTCACCAATTAAAAGTTTAATGAGAAAAGATTCTGCACATTCTCAGGCATGGAAACAAAAAGCAAAGACAAGAAAAAAGAATGGGAAGATGAGAAACCCTGTCTTATATAATTTTGTATGATATTTATATTGCAGTATAACATATTTTTATGCTAAAATATATACAATTATGATATAATTAGACTACTACTGTGGAGTTTGCAATACATTCTAAGCCCAGTATTTTCCTAATGCTAGGATGCCATTGTTATATAATTTATCAGATATTTGACAACAGCTTACTACAAGAAACAATTCTCATTAAGTGTGTTCATTAAAAGCATAGTGATTATATAAAACTCCAAAGGCAGAAACAACTTAAGTCTTAGACTATGGAAGGTAGAGTTATCTGAATATTAGTTTTTTATGCAAAACATTTTCCTAGTTGGATTTCGATTTTAACCCTTTTTGGGACCAATGTTAATTCATATGACTATTGAAGGAAATTAGGTGGTAGAAAGTAAATCAGCATATATTGCTTTTATAGGTCAGGATATTTGCAGTAATTTGATTCCTGCAACCATACTAAGAGGAACGTATTTATGATCTCATTTAACAGATGAATAAATACGTTTTGAGAAAATGAGTTGTTTTGCAATTTCACATAACTTATAAGTGGAAGGATCAGAGTTTTAACCTCCTTCAGCCTGCCCTGTAAATTGCTCTATGCTCTTTCTATTAACGAGGTAAAATAAGAATAATTTGCAAGAAATACCCTGAATATAGTTTTTTGAACAGTATATAGTGTCCCACAGGCTACTTCCCTATCTCTTGGGAACTACCTGTGTGTGTATGTGTGTGTGTGTATGTGTTTGTGTGCGTACATGTTCACATATTCAGTCAGACTAGTGAGACTAACAATATTTAGTTCTTACTCAAACTAATTTGTTTGACAAAAGTTCTAGGGTGCAAATGTTAACAGCTGACAATATCTTTAGGTCAAAGGATAATTATAGTGAGAGATTAGTTTAGTCACATCAGAGGAAATTCACTTCAGACATTTCTGGTATGTCGGCTGCAATATTTTGACTTAGGGAATATAGACTTTTCTAAAACATAAAGAAAGAAATATAAAATATCACTACATCAGAGGAAAGAATACTGTTCATTTTGGCTGGAATAGATTTATAATTTGCTATTCTCTATTGTAGAACTAAAATCTAATTTTTTTCTTTTCAATTCTTAAAAGAAAAAAAACAGATTTTTTTTTTTTTTTTTTTTTTTTTTTTTTTTGCCCAATTGTAGCTACTCTTGCATTGCCACCTAATTCAGACACAGTCTGCAAAAATATTCCACTGGGCTGAGATCCTAGCTAGGCTGAGAATATAGCCAGAGGTTTTTCTGTCTCTCATTAGGATAACAGTGCAGGAATATTGCCACTGTCATAGTCATGATAAACGATTATTGTCCATAAATTTCTCTGCATTCTCTAAATTTTACCTTATGTCAGGTTAAATTTTAAAAATTGTTTATTGAAATCGCATTGTTTTGGCACTAATACATATTAACAGTGATGTTTCACCATCGTTTTCCAATGAGGTAGGTCTCAAGAAAGATTTGTAAGAAAATAATCCAATCGGAAGACATTTCCTGCAACATCATGGAGCCTCCTGTTTACAAGAATCCAGGGGAGATACTTTCCCATCACTATATAAAATTACAACCTTTTGCTTACAAAGCAGGTTTGATAGTTTTTTGGATTCTATCTATAACATAATTTTTAAATCTTGTTTATTCTATGGATTCATGTAACCTACAATGTCCCGTACTTCTATAGGTCCCAATCAAGGGTTCCCTTGCCACTATGCTAAAGTATCACCTGATCACTCATAGAAAGTAACACCTCTGTGTGACTCCAGAAACGTATTCCTCTTACTCTATTTTTGTCTTTATCATTCATTATCAATTATTTGTCATAGATGCATTTTACTATCTTTCTCCACTAAATGTAAGATTCATGGAGCCAAGGACTTTATCAAAGTGCTCACTCCTTTATACCTACTGAGAAGCCTAGTTTGTGGGGTGCAGTGCCAGCTTATTGAGTGAATGAATGTGGAACAGCCAGTATGATTTTTTTTCTGCCTGATCGTAATATCTAACGTAGCTCAGACCACATTTCCTAAGCTATCAGTGTCTTTTTTTTTTTTTCTCAGCAGTTTTCATCTGACTGTGCTTTTGCTTAATAAATAGAATATATATTCCTGCACCATAACTGGATCAATTTGAAACTCTTTGACTCTTTGTTACTCCCTTGTGTGGTATATTATTAGACATCTTTCCAAACCCACTTATCAGGCAACTTCCATTGAAGAGAGAAGCAGTTGCTCCAAAGAACATTTTCTAGTGACCTGCGACCCGATCAGGAGTTTATCTGTCTCACAAAATTAGCTAGATGGAATGGGAGTACTTACACACCAACTAAACTCTTCTCCATTATGTTCACATGTATTCTTTGTGCTTTGTGTGAGACAATGTCTGCACAAAGGATTATTCCTTCAGGGCATTGCTCCATGATCACCCTTTCAGTTGTCATCATTTCCCTCGCCTTATCAGGCAATGCCATATTTTATTGTATTTGCTTCCGTTCATTTAAAAAAATACTGCCTCAGGGGTCAGGAAGGCAAATTGTAAATCTTGACTCTGTTGCTACCAAATAGAGTGACAAAGGCTACAAAGAATATGTATCAAAAAGCACTGCCTTACATGATCACAGAAAAAAGCCACAAAGTCATTAATCTGCAATTAGTCAGAATTTTAAAAAGTCATATTTTAAAAAGCCTTCTTTGGAACATTTGATTAACCTCTTACTGTACTAAAGCTTCATCTCACCTTGGTCCCCTAGCTCGATGTTGCAATTTTATTGACTAAGCTAGATGCATCCTTGCTCAATCGATGAGAAACCCATTTCCATTTCTATTCAGTTGTGCCTAGTACTTCAACAAAGTTTCTTAAGTGAGTGAATAAACTTAGGAGATAGAAGATTTCCTTAAGTTTAGGAACTATACGCTTACAACAATAGCTTGGGAACACTCTTTAGGGGTGATTATATTTATAATCGTAACTTTACCACTTCCATGGTCTAAGGGGCAGAACAAATGGGCTGCTTAGCAGGTCAACTATGTATGCATTGCATGAGGTTCAGGGGTGGCATGCAGCAGCATAATACATAATGCAATGAAACTCTGGGTGGTGGGGGCTAAAGAACATATAGAATTTCTAGAAAATTTCTTATGTATTCCTCATCTTGTGTCTGTAGTTACAGTATTTGTAAGAATACTTTTAATTGAGGAATGATCAAAATTTTAACATTAGATTGGTAAAAATTGTATTTTTAAAATACTTTTGGGTGAGTAATACTAAAATTATTACAGTGGACCAGAGATATAAATAAAAAAAATAACACTCAAGATGTTTTCAGAAGACAAGCTGCTAATGAGTATCAATGTAATGATAAAGAAAAATATGAGTTAAATGAAAAAGGAAACTTAATGGTAAGAAAGGAGCTGTGAGGAGTAAAAATAGCCATAAGCATTAAATTTTGTACATTATGAATTCAAGACTTCAAAAACAAATTTGACACAATTGGCTTGTAGTCACTTGTGATAGTACTTGAAATTTTTAAAGAGAAAGAGAGGTAAGGAAAGCAAGTAAAAAGGAAAGAGGGATCTTAGATCTAGCCAGAGAAAACACCGGTCAGAAACAAAAGTTACATTATAAGTATCTCATTCAACTCTTTCAACAATCATGTTGTGTAACAATTTATTTTATAAGTGGATACTGAGTATTACTGTATCCACTTCTGAGATCCGAGGTCTTTCTGAAATCTTTAAGGTTATGTAACAATAAAGATATTTTAAATGTCTTTTAGGAAAAGTTCATTTCTTACTTGGCCCAAATAAGGAAAACACAATTCATCGTTCTATTCTAGATTATCTTCTTTTCTTATTCCACATGCACCTATTTGGTGAGGTCATCAGTTCTCAAAGTTCTGAGCAATCGATCAATCATCAATAAAACCTAGATCTTCCTTCTGAAATCCAGAAGTATATACTTAGCTGCCTACTGAACATCTTTTTGTGTGTGTGTTCTAAATATTTTGTAGGAACCTAGTTTTTAGATTCCTTCTTGGGCAGGGGTCGTCGCGAGAGACTACTCGACACGGAAGTCACAGTGGAGAGATTTATTGCTAGTGTGCTAGGGTCCTATGTCCGAAGTTGGCCACAGGACCCCGAATGCTTGTTACAGACAGTTTATAAAGGCAAAAACCACAAAAATTCACAAAGCTTGAGGCGCAAGATGATTGGAGCAGATTATGGCCTGAGCAAGGTGTCTTACTCTGATTGGTTGGTTTGAACCTGGTTTGAACCCGTGCGGGGTATTTCCCGGACTTGTTCTTCTGTTTGAGTTCCAGGAATTTGGGTGGGTGTTTTAGATAGCCACACGGACATCGGGCGGGTGCTTTAGATGGCCACCTGGTCATTGGGTGGGTGCTTTAGATAGCCACCTGGTCATTGGGCGGGGGCTTTTAGATGGCCACCTGGTGTGGCTTTTCTAAGCTTCTAAGTTTCTAAGTCTCTAAGTCTCTAAGTTTCTAAGTCTAAAAGTCTAAAGGTTTCTAAGTTTTTAAGTCTATAGGTCTCTAAGTTTCTAAAGGTTTCTAAGTTTCTAAATCTATTTTCAATTTAACCCAATGCTTTCTAATCTAATCTAATCTAATGCCTTCCCTCACCGTTTGCTTGCCATTCACTATTGCTTGTTTAAGAAAATGGTGCTGCCATTGCCTGAGTGTTCAAGTCAGAAATGAGACATCTTTTGTACTACTCAGTCCTCTGCCTTACGATCAAATCTAATTCCATAAATTCTAATCCCTTTGTCCCACTACGTGTTTCTCAAACAACAGTTTTTTCTCTTTCCTTACTACGGAGCCCTTCATGATGTGGTGTCTGCTTAACACCTTCAGTATTAGTTTTTGCCGAGCCAACTCTCAAACATCTATTTAATTATGACAAATAATAACTACCTTCTACATTTATAGAGTATTTAAAAATATATGATGCTTTCACATCTGTGATCTTGTTGGATTCTTAAAGAAACTTTGTTAAAAAGGGAAGATACACACATACACACACACATACATATGTATAATAAAAGCTATCATCTTATAGCAGAGCAAAGTATGCCAAATGTATTGTTTAATTTTGAATTACAGAGTAAAGCAGCAAAATATAGAGAACTGAATGTCCATTATGTACCTAAAATTTTGCTTGCATTATATATCATTAATGCACAAAACCACCCAATGAAGGAACCACCCTATAATACTAATTATATCTTTTTTTTTTTTTTTTTTTGAGATGGAGTCTTGCTCTGTCACCCAGGCTGGAGTGCAATGGCACAATCTCGGCTCACTGCAACCTCCATCTCCTGAATTCAAGCGATTCTCTTGCCTCAGCCTCCCAAGTAGCTGGGATTACAAGTGTGCACAACCATCATGGCTAATTTTTGTTTTTTTATTAGAGAAGGAGTTTCACCATGTGGGCCAGGCTGGTCTCGAACTCCTGACCTCAGGTGATCCACCTGCCTTGGCCTCCCATTGTGTTGGGATTACAGGCACGAGCCACTGCACCCAACCCTACTTATACCATCTAATTTGCAAACTCACCCATTTCACAGATGATGTAGATGAGTCTCAATGATATTATGTAATTTACATAAAATCACATTTCTATTTTCTTGAAGAGACCACCTTTGTCATTATATGCTTCTCAAACTTCCTGAAAGCTTAGCCCATGTCTTACTCATCTGTGGAAGATCAGAATTATTCCTCAGAAAGTTTCCATAAGAAGTCAATTCTTATTACAAAAATCCTCTATTTTGAACATCTAAAAAAGTAATTAAGAACCTGAAATTTGGAGAAGTTTGCTATTTTATGAGTTTTCTTGATGTTTTCCTCCAGTCACACACATGATCCTTGAGAGTAAATATAATTGCTTAGACCACTTTAATTTTATCACCCTGATTTCACTCACATGAAGAGATGATGATTCTGAAATTCTCATTTGCTTAGTAAGAAATGGTTTCAATGAAGCAAGAATACACAAAAGCACCAACTAAAAAGGAATGTCAAGATGTAAGCTGTGGATTCTTTCCTTCTAACTGCAATTTTACTTCCACAAGTTCCTACTCTGGAGTTGTAAAACTGCTTACTTATGTTGGAAACTATTCCCTTTTGTGTAGGAGGCAGATGGCATTTTCTTGGCACAGCACAGAGTGGATTTGCAGAACTAGCAAAAAGGTGGAGGCAACAGAGAAGGAGATGGAAAGTGCTTTTTCATGATGCTCCCCCCAGCAACAGCTGCCATGGTCTTCAGTTAACTTGGCATAGAAGATCCATTCCCAGTTGAAAATAGTGGAGGTCTCTAGAGACTCCATTAAATGTTGCAAAAGAGGACACTCATCCCAAACCCCATCTGAAAACTCTATGGAATTTTGAGAAAAATGAATGGCATGCAGGTTAAGGTTTGTTCTGCCTACTATACTGTGCTGAAGTGAGAATTAAATAAAACAACCTAAATGAATAATACCAATCTCTTTTATTCTATAACCATATTTTCATTGTTTTAAGTAAACTTGACATATAGTAGTCATGTATCCGAAATCCTAAGATTACATCTGGGTTCCAGATGTATTTTGATTCTTCCAGATAGAATTTTTAAAAATAATGAATGAGTTGTCAATACTTAAGGAGACTTCATAGAAATATCTCGTGAACAATTGCAAAGCTCAGTCTCCCATTCCTGCCAAGTACCAATGCACTGGAGATGAGGATAGAGCACTCTCTCTCAAGACTCTCAATTACTTATTCCCCTCGTTTGCCCTAAATCACTTGGCTTAAAACGGATTTGTGTAGACTGATTGGGTTTCTGTCCTCTGACCAGGAATCAATAATGTTTTCCTTACTTTTGGAATAACTTTTCTTAGGCGATATCCAATAACCAGACTTCAGAAGCTTGGGTTGGTGATGATATAATGCTTTTCATTTGGCAACAGGAAGCCTGCACTCGTTTTCTGAGTGTTGACACCTAAGGGTATCCTCAAAGAGTGTACTCAAGAGTAGCAATAGCTTGGGAAAAATCTGAGAACTGTACATTGAGGAAAGCCCACCGTACCGCTGCATATACATACCCAGAGCACACACAAGAACATGAGCATCTCTGCAGAACATTCTCCTCCCTCTGCCCCTTTCATGAAGAGTATTAGAGATTTTCCCACTAGTTCTCTATAACAATACTTTTCTAAAGCATTTTCTTTTCACATTGAAGTATAGTTGCCCCAACCATTTTATCCAAGGTGTTTGCCGCAGAGGAAATGTGTCAAAAAGACCCAGTCTGCTTGGACTCAAACTGACTAGAATTTTCAGGTTAATCTACAAGTGCAACTTTAAACATGCTATTTAGTGGCAGTAAGCCTTAGTTTCCTCATTCTTAAAACGACAGTAACAATATCTATTCTGTATATAAGTAATTAGAATTGAAGCAGATAACTTTGCAAGTATCTCTAACATACTGTCTGGCAAAGAATTAGAAGTTAACAAATATTGTACTTTCTCCCCAAGTGGTTAGTTAATCAATCTGAAATATCCTTCCCAAATGACATTTAAATTTTAGTAATGACTTTTAATGCCTTAATTGATGGGAATGAGTATATGAGAATTTTAGTCAATGCCAAATAATTAGAAGGGGGAAATATTTTGGAAGTAAAAAAAAAAATCTTCTTTGCTTTGAAGCTGTATCTAAGCAGTGCCTTAACTTCAGCTACTTAGCAATATTGAAAAATAGTACCTATCCCCCTGAAATAATTTTCAGATTATTTGGTATCTGTAATTGGATTTTTCATGTGTAATTATCTATAATTGTACATAAGATATATTTAAAGCACTTCCACGTATTTTGTTGGGTTCTTTCCCTCAAATATAGTTACTTTTAAGAGCAGGGAGAACCACCTAGGTAGCTTAGAGAAGCTATTGATATTTAGAAAGAGTGCTTTTTTTTCCTTAAGATAAATTCAGTCCAACTCTAATAAGATGCTTAAAACTCTGGTGTCTTGCTCTGTCTCTTTCCTGCAGGGTAGTTCCAGAAAAGTCCTACTATCCAAGCTGCTAAAAAGACATGTGTCTTGGGGAGTAAATCTGAACTAAATAAAAACACAGCAACAGGGAATCAGGCTTCATTTGTGCTTCTTTGAAACATAAAAATAACACCCAGTGTAGTGGAGAATCCCTGAATGCTGATCACAATGCATAAGAAAAAAAGCATGGTCCAAATAAAAAGCATCTCATTCCCAAGGACATACTTCTCATACATAGCTTTGCAATCTGAGCAGTTACTACATGCGGGGCCTCCTACTTTCTTTTTTCTCTCTGTCCTCTAGGGGTGACAGAGTGCTCCAAATACAACCTTAATTGGCCTGCTCTGGCTTAACAGAGCCATCTGCCATGGCTTCTAAGTGTGTCTCTTGGGTCTTTGTTCTGTTCCCTGTGCATGGCAGGGATCCTTCACTCTGTCTTGCAGTAGCTGCATGCTAAATTTTCATTTATATATTCAGTTCATTTTAAAGATTTTTTTTTTCCTAAAAAAGGTTTTTAAGTTACTCGGGTCTTTGTGAAACATTTAATGTGCATGAAAATTATTTAAAAGTAAGCAGACAAAAATATCAAAAAACAAGAAATATAGTGCCTAAACAGGATATGCTTTTCATATTTGTGAATAGGGCAGGATGCATACACACAAATTTAGCTCAGGATGGAATTTCTACACATTAGGAAAATGATCTTATGATATGTTCATCTCCTTAGCAAACACCTGGTACTGCCAAAGTGAATATTGTAACTATCAGGGTCTGGCTTCCACTACTAGAATCAGTATTTTAAAACAACTAGTTTCACTGTACTTTGCTTTGACTGAGTTATGCCTAATTTGCTTTTCCTTTCAAAGTCATTGATAATCCCGTGCCTTCTGCACAGAGTATACCTGCAGATATTCTTTTTTGTGTTCCATAAGATGTTGCACACCTGTGTTCTGTGAACATGAATAATATGACTTAATCACTAGGAGAATGGTGCGTATTCAGTAAATTGAGAAAATTAAATCCTTAATTTTGGAAATTTGAAATTTATCAAATCCCTCTCAAAGCCATGGAGATACTACTATACCTTGAGTGTATAATATTATCTGTTTTGTTAAATAGGTAATATATAACTGTAAATATTTTAAGTTTTACATATAATTCTCTCTATATATCAGGTCAACCTGGTGCCTTCTTATTCAAAACCATGTGGCTGTAGATTTTACAGTTGTGATATTGTGATTTATAAAAAGAAATATAAGCCATGCACAGCTGAACAACAAGGATATATTCTGAGAAATGGGTCATTGAATCATTCTACTGCCATGTGAACATCACAGATTGCACTTACACAAACCTAGATGGTATAGCCACCTACACACCTAGGCTATATATGGTACAGCCTATTGACCATAGGCTACAAAGCTGTGCAGCATGTCATAGTATTGAATACTGTAGACAGTTGTAACACCGTGATATGTACCTGTGTATCTAAACACACCTGGATGTAAAATACGTAAAATAAAAATATGGCATAAAAGATAAAACATGGTACATCCGTATAGGACACTTACCGTAAATGGAGCTTGCAGGACTGGAAGTTGCTCTGGGTGAGTCAGTGAGTGAGTGGCAAGTGAATACGAAGGCCTAGGACGTTACTATGCACTATGGTAGACTTTATAAACACTATACACTTGGGCTACACTAAATTTATTAAAAAAAATTTTATTCAATAATAAGTTAACCGTCATTTACTGTAAATTTTTAACTCTATAGACTTTTATTTTACTTGATGCTTTTGAGGCTTAACATTTAATGTAAAACAAAAAAAAATTCATAGCTGAACAAAATATTTTTTCTTTGTATCATTATTCTATAAGCTTTTTGTATTTTACCTTATTTTTACTTTTTAAACGTTTTTGTTAAAAACACACAGATTAGCCTAGGCCTCCACAGGGTCAGGATGACTAATATCACTGCCTTCCACCTCCACATCTTGTCCCACTAGAAGGTCTTCAGGGACAGTAATAGAAACAGGAGTAGTGTTTCCAATGACAACAATGCCTTCTATTTGAATTCCTCCTGAAGGACCTGCCTGAGGCTGTTTTACAGTTAATTTTTTATATATATATATATAACTATATATATATATAAAACTATATATATATAGTTATACATATATGTGTATACCTAGAAGGAGTATACTCTAAAATAACAAGTATAGTATAGGAGATGCACAAGCCAGCAACACAGTCATTTATAATCATTAACTTGTATTATGTACTGTACATAATTATATGTGCTATACTTTTATAAGACTGTCAAGGCAATAGGTTTGTTTACACCAGTATCACCACCAGCATGTGAGTAATGAATTTCACTCTGACGTTACACTGGCTATGATGTCATTTCGCCGTGGAATTTTTCAGCTCCATTATAATCTTATGGAACCACTGTCATATATGTGGTTTATTGTTGGTCGAAACTGATTATACAAGACATGATGGTATATTTTGGCCTTTATCCTCTGTTCCTGCCATGGAGCTTCTAAAATCCTTTGTACTTTTCTAAGTGATATGCATGCTAGGCGCATACTTTCCTCAAATATTTTGCCTTTGACCCTGATTCTTGACACAGAGTTTTTAATCCTATGAGGTTTCCTGGGTGGTAGAAGCTTGTTTGTGGGGATATACGTTGAGAGCCACTTCTGTTTTTATAGAGAGAAATAAAATGTAGTAATGGGGAAGTAGATGGTAGTGTTTAGGAGGAGAATTTACTATCACTTTCCTTGATTTTATTACTCTTATTCCTTTAATTGAAATTCCGTAAGAAATAGTCATAGACAGAGAAATACCGTTTGACATCTATCATGAAAATAGAATTTTTTTTTTTTCCAAACAGTTTTTGAAACATACACTTTCCACCAGCAAGGGAAAAACAACTCGCTATATTCCACCTGCTCTTCCATATGCTAATATCTTGTGTGAAAAAAGGTTTGTGTTTGTTTGTTTATTCTTTTGAAGATATTATGATTAATAGCTAGATACATTGTTTATATCTTACATTGGTAGAATCAGAAAATAAGAGACTTGAAGCAATTTGACACGAAGAAAATCTCAAGCAAGAGGAAAAAGATGTTCTGCTCCTAGTGCCAGAAAGTGTCAGCGCGGAAGCTAAAACTCAAGTCGTCAGATTTCTAATCTCCTGAGAATTCAAGATGCATGGCATAGAATTTCATATACACAACTACAAGAACAGAAAAGAAAAGGAAAGAGAATTATGCTATCATGATGAAAGTGAAGAATCTGGTCAATGGTGTCATTTTAATTGCTTTAAAAAACTTTCCCACTTTTTGCAGCTGTTTTGGTAAATGTATTTCAGGTGGTCACCTACTGAAATATGGAGGCTTTTTTCTCTGCTCACCTATGGAGATAGACTGGAGGAAGTAAGTGTACAAAACTAATTGGTAGAAATCTATCACAGTGACGTTAAAAAAAACTGTTTTCAGTCACCTCTCTCTTCAGGGAAATATTACGTATTTGTCAGTTATTATCTATCATTTCTTATCTCTGCTTAAGTATGTCTGCAGAACTGATTATATCAAATATAAAAAGGATTTGCAATTAAGAGTGCTTTCCTTCCATGATAGATTTCAATTTACTCTTTTTGTCAACAATAACGAAAAAAATTTTAAAATAAAAGATGTTGTTTTAGAAGCTTTTAAATTTTTCAGATAATATTATCCATCATTAATAAACCATTGTGATTCCATTATCTAGCATTTAATTTAGTGTTTACTCATAAATGATATCTGTAATGCATGATGACATATCACAGCCAAGGATGAAAACATGAGGCTTTGGATTTCTCATTTGATTTTACTCTTCATTTATTTAGCAGGGATTGCTCTTGAAGTTTTAAATGTTGTGGATGAAGGAGGCAAGGAATGACTAGGTTAACATCTAATTATAATGAAAATATGGGAGTTCTATTGTCTCGTCTATCATTAGCTATTTTTAACTCAGTTACTGTAGGCAGTGACAAAGACTTATAAAATCTGTCGAATGCCACTCTGTCTTGAGAAAAAAATGCATACAAATAGGGTTTTTATTACATATCCTTGAATAAATTTGGAAAATAAAAATTCTAGTATTAAATGTAAGTTATTTTAATAAGTATTTCTGCATTAAATACTTTGAGTGAAAAACTGTATTTGTTTAAACACAGAATACAAGGGATTTGTGTAAAAGTTTTAAAGCTGGTGAAAGTTACTATCCCTTTAAACTTGTGGTTGGTTTTCTTTCAAGAGAACTTCTTATGGTGCACTTCTTATTTTCTGGCTGGTTAGCGTGTGATTAATATAGTCTCATCATTTTGTCATCAAGCCAGGGATCTATACGCAGGAGGGGCAGGTATGCCCTGAAAAGATACTCTTGCTGTCATCTTGATGTCTACCTGAAGAGAAAGCTTTTTCCTCAAAACTGAAAATCCTATATGATGTAGAATTGGCATTGTCTCATAGGTACAAATAGGCATATAGAAACAGTTTATATTAGGTTTTTTATTTTGTCCTTGCTTTTTAATTTGCTTATCTTTTCCTTCTAGAAATAATATCCAGTTTTTCCTTGGTATCCTCCGTCAAGAAAATTTGCCATAGAGCATCAGAATAATCAATGTCATGTCAAATAAATTTAATAAGATTTTTTCAATTAAATTAGCTATCAAGGAAAAATGATAGATGTTAGATAGATAGATAGATAGATAGATAGATAGATAGATAGATAGATAGATAGATAACAGACAGATGGCAAATAGAGAGGCTCTTCCCTCCATATAATGAGGTTTTTGACAGGGGAAAGAAGACCTGTGACCCTTGAGGACACTGAAAACTCTTGTGAACCTGCTGTATTAATGAAATAATGTATTTCAAGGAAGAATTATTCTAAGCAAATATCGAACTATAACATTTCTCCCTTTCAGATACCCATCTCCACAAAAAAGGAAGACCTGGCAGCCTAATTTGTGTTTTTGACCTAGCTTGTCTGAATCCAGGTAGCTGTCTTGTTCATTAATACCTGACCTGTTCTTAATTATAGAATCCCTTATTCTATCTCAAAGGCTTCCCTTCTTTCACATTTCCTGAATTATTTCCTACTGCTATCTCCCTTCAAATTTGAATTTTAAATATAACTGGTATCTTTGTGAGGATGGAGTTATGGATTGATGTAAGATGGTTGGTGTATATGAGCAAGAAAAATCAGAAAAAGAAGTTTGAAGAGACAGAGAGAGTGGGAAGGAGAGAGAAGGAGAAAGCAGATACTGATAAAAAGTAGAGAGCATAATTATCATCAATCTCCAGTGATAATGGAGAGCCAATGCCATCCTAAGTTTCTCAGAACATTCCAGTGGCTGGTACTCACCTGCCTTACCACCGACTAAGCTTTAAGAGATGATCCTATATCTTCTATTCACATTTTTTTCTTATTCTTGACCAAGTGAACATCAGAAAAAAACTTCAGTAATCAAAGTATTATTTAATAAATAATTTATTAAATTTAAATAAACTATTTAAAGTATGCAGCAACAGAGGTACCACTCCTTGCATAACAGGGCTACCCTATGGGCAGTGTGCCCAGAGTAGCATCATATGTGCTATTGGCAGCTATATTTATACCAACTTTAATTATATGGTAATTAAGAGGCAGGCCATTTAGAACTTTCTAGAAAAGGGGCAGAGAGTTCCTGGAACCATATAAGGTAACTTCTGGACCACTGTCATGGCCTGTTGCAATGGCATTTGTAAACTATTATGGTGCCAGAGAGCGTGTCTATGCTAACGAGCAGTAAGGGTTTTGTTAGGCATTAGAATATTTTCTTCTGTTAGGTACGTGAAATATTTGTTTCCAGTTTGTCTTCTGATTGGGCTATTCATTCTTTATTTGATTTTTATATATGTTACTAATATCTCTCTCATATTTTTAAAAATGTTTATATAAATTTTAAGTTGATTATCTGAGTTTTCTAATTATATAATTATATCACCTACAGATAATAATGGTATGCTTTGACCACAAAAAATTATCCTTGTTTTTCTATCAAGTCATCTTAATGGACCCACATTTCTAGAATAATATTTAATAATATTGCTGACTATTTGTATTTTTGCTTTATTTGGAATTTTAACTAGAATGGACATAAAATTTGCACATAAATACACCCACATTATATGCCAATTCTTGTCTGCCAACAATAGAAATTAACTCTGGATAAATTAAACAGGAAAATATTGTATTGGGAATATTTTGGTTAGCTTACATAATCAACAAAAAGGTGGAAACTATGACAAAATTTGTATTAAGAGCAGACCGCAGTCAGCAAGGTTGCTAGCTGCACTACATTTATTGCCTCTGAAGGCCAGAGACCAGCACACTCTCAAAATCTTATGTAAATGCTGCAGTTCAGTCACTTCATCATAGGAGCTGTCCTTTTAGTATCTATGTATCACTCTCAAATTTAATGATCATGCCCAGGGTGTTATAAAAGGGTAGATTATATTACCCAGAGCCCAAACCAGTAGCCTAGGAATTTGTGCTGAATTTCTAGGAAATACTGAGTTTATATTATAATATGGACAAAGAAAAAATGCATTCAAGCCCTACAATTCTCTTGAATGAAATACAACTATTATATATTTTCTCCATAAGTTCTTAAACACAATGGGATACAATTTTATCTTCTGGATCTCTACTATGAATCATCCTGAGCTCAGAATGATCCTAGGCAGATTTTTTCATATCTCTTTACTATTAGCATGAGCATGGAGTCATTTATTTTTCTGATTTTGATATCTGGCTGTATGTATTGCTGATCTTTCCTTCTGGTTCAGGCAAGATAAAAGCAGCCAGCCAATTGCTCATTATTGGTCTGAGAAGGTGGCCCAGCTGACCACACTGAGTAACTAAATAATTTCCTTCACCTACTTTATCATTTATTCCAACCTCATTTTCCTTTTTCAACTTTAGTATCCTGGCTTCTTGGTAGTTTTCAATATTTAAAAATGACTCAGTGAATTTCAGGTAGTCTTGATTGTCTCTTAGTAAAAATATCTGGAGAGTAGGGGAGACAAGGAGAGGAAAAAGAAATTCAAGAATTGATATTTCTCATAATATTATTATGCTCAGATGTTTGTCTCTTGGAACCGAAAGAGAACCACAACAGCTCTTTATAATTCTCCCATCTCCTACAACAGGCACCCTAAAAATTATTACAACGATTTGGAATATTGGTATTTAATTGGCAAAGCATTCCTAGATATTACAGCTGAAATAAAAGAATGGGGAGATACTGCCACCATCAACAAATGCCAAAAGGTGACTAACTTTATTTAGGGGAAAGCGGTGAGACAAAACCTGGGGAAATTTTGCAGGTATGCACCTATTGATTGAAATATTCTTGAAGGCGAACTATCAAAAAGAGTTCTAGTTTCTTCTTCCTTCACTCTCTCATTATTGCCTCTCTCTGTTTTCTAGGTAATGATTTACAATGTGTCTGTCTTCTTTTTTAATGTCATTCATTAATATGGTATAGTTTTCTTCATATAATCAATGTGTGTGTGTGCAACTTTCTTCCTAGGAATTTTATTATTTCATGCTATTAAAATGCTGTTTTTATTTGATGATATATTATATGGTATGACACAGAAACACTATAGCTTTTTGTATATTTATTTTGTTGCTACTCATATTGCTAAATACAGTTACTGGAGATTTAAAACTGTTTCAAAACCTATTCATTAGACTTTCAATTTGATAATAAGTATTTTACAAATAATAGGTACTTATATCTTAAAAATATTTTTCTTATCCTATTGAATTGTCAAGAACTACTCCCAGATTTGTTAAATAGTGATTATGTTATGACTGTCTTATTTTCCCTCATATTAATAAAAATGCATCTAGTTTATTTCACTATTAAATACAATATTGTTATTTGTCCAAAATACTAGTTATCTTAGCTTGCAATATGCTTGCATTCTAACAACACTGTTAAAGATCCCTTTCATTATCCTTTTCATTACCCTCCTTCCATTATTCCAAGTAATCATAATTGTATCACCAACTTGGCATATTGCTATGTTTTTTAACTGACTGAATTAATAAAGAAAAAGAAGAGATAAAATCTAATCAATGACTATGAGTTCTTCTTGGAAAGGACTGAACTTAACAGGGTTTGTAGCTTAAGTACAGTAATTAGGGTAAAACATCCTAGACATTGGAAATTCTCTTACAGATAGTTTTAGTTTTAACAACTTTTATGGTACTCTGCAGTGTTTTCTTAAGCATTTCAAAAGAAAGTCCAGTGAGGACAACTAGCTTTTTAATTAACTAGCTATTTTCAATCACAAATTGAATGAAAACTTTTGTCCACAGGAAAGGAAAACATAAAAGGAAGCAAAAGCCTTACATAGTATTTCTTTTTAATTCTCCTAATAATTTATCTTGCCAAATATAAATTCTTGCAATCCACTCTACACTACATTTAAAATCACTGATTTTTCTTTTTTATATATTCTCTACTGAACAACTATTATGTGCCTGTGACAAGGTTAGGAGTCAAGTATGCAAAGATATATATGAGTGAATCTTTGCCCAAATTTAAAGATATTGTACATTAGACATAAGATACTTATGAGAAGAGTCATTAGGTAATAGAGAACTAGTTACCCTTGTTTATATGCGTATGACGTAACTTGCATATGCAGGTTGTTCTGTTCTTCACGATATTGGAAATCCACATGTTTCTCTCTCTCTCTCTCTCTCTCTCTCTCTCTCTCTCCAATTTGAGGGCCTTTGTTCAATAAAATTCAAAATTGACTTAGAACATATTGCTCATTGATCCTAAAACTTTGTATCTCGTTGACAGTGTAATACAGCTCAGATATAAATTAAATTGTAGTGTTTTAAATTGTTACTGAAAGTGACGTGCCCTACATCTTTCTTCTTGACCTTTGTGCAATAATAAAATATCCTATCTCTCTGGCACTTTTAGTTTCATAGCTTTCTCTTATTTTAGTTCCTTAGGGCACTTTTCCAGACCACCTCAAGATTCCAAGTAGAATTGTGTGATTTAGGAATAATAGCACCCGACAGCAGTAGAGAAACAACCTTTCTTAAAGAATTTATGGATTTTTCAGAATGTTATCTAGGATGCCACCTCTGCCCACATCACTGATTCATGAGTTCATCTTTGGCAAGACAGCAACAGAATTACTTTTCTAGGGAGAACAGATAACTTATTGGGGGAGAAGAGGGTCAGCCTGTCACTGGGTGAATATCATACAACATAAAGCCCAAATGCTATAACGCTATAAAAAGTCATCAAGTATTTTACAAAATGAAGTTCTTGCTGCTGGGATTCCATCAGGCAGCAATTTTTGCTCTGATTACCTAAAGTCCCTTCATCTGTCTCTTAGCATTCCTCTGTCTGTAGCTTATCAGTTTTCCTCTAAAGGGGATTTAATGTTCTATCAATTTCCATATTGTTTCTGGCACTGTTTTGTGCGATAGTATCTTACGATAAACAAAAATTCTGGACAACTAAAGCAACATCAATCTGTCTTTGCCTCTGCCAAATTTCCTAAGGTTTGGAAACCTTTCCAGCAATTGATAACATTAGAACATATTCAGATCTCTGTTTCTGTCTCATAATTATCGAAATCTTATTTACACTTTTAAAAACATAGTTACTTTTTTGTTTAGAATTTGGGTTACAGGCAGCAAAAACGTTTCCTGACATTTGTGTTTCTACTCCGTGATTGATTCTTGACACATCAGCTCATTTGTGAGATCTACAGTACTCCAAATCAACTCAAAATGGATTAAAGACTTAAGAGTACAACCTGAAACCATAAAACTCCTTAAAGAAAACACACAGGAAAAGCTCCTTGACACTGGCTCCTTGACAGACAATGGTGTTTTGGATACCAAACCAAAAGTCATGTGACAACAGAAAAAAGAAAATCAAAACAAGTGGTGTTACATCAAACTGAGAATCTTCTGCATAGCAAAGGAAGCAATCATAAAATGAAAAGGCAACCAACTTATGGACAGAAGGAGATATTTGCAAACCAGATATCTGATAAAGGGTTAATATCCAAACTATATAAGAAGCACTATTCAATAGCAAAAAAAAAAAAAAAAAAGTAAATTAAAAATGATCAAAAGACCTCAATAGACATACTTACAAAGAAGACAGAAAACACGTCTAAGAGGTATATGAAAGGATATTAAATATCTCTAATCAAGAGGTACGTGTAAATCAAAACCTCAAGGAAATATCACCCCATACCTGTTATGATTACTATCGTCAAAAAGATAAGAGATAATTATCGGTGAAAGTGTGGAGAAAAGACAATCTGTGTACATCGTTGGCAAAATGTAAATTCATACAGCCCTTATTAAAAAATAGTATGAAGTTTCCTTAAAAAAATTAAAAACAGAACTACCAGCAATCTCCCTTCTGAATGTACACCCAAGGAAATGAAATCAGTACTTCAAAGAGGTATGTGCATTCCTATGTTCATTGCAGTGTTATTCACCATAGCTGAGGTATAGAGACAACCTTAGTGCCCATCAACAGATAAAGGGATAAAGAATATATGGTATAGTCTCTCCTTCAGTAGCTCAAGATGCCAATAGGAAAGAAGGGCAAGGAAAAGAAGGGGATCCCAGTTCCTGCTGTTGTGAAGAAGCAGCAGACCAAGAAGGTGGTAAATCCCCTCTTAGAGAAAAGACCTAAGAATTTTGGCCTTGGAGAGGGCAACCTGCCCAAAAGGGACTTTACCCACTTTGTCATATGACCCTGCTATGTCCAGTAGCCCTGGAAAAGGTCTATTTTCTAAAAGAGGCTGAAAGTGGCTCTTGTAATTAACCAGTTCACCCAGGCCTTGAGCAGCTAAACAAGGGCTCAACGGCTTAGCTGACCCACAAGTACAGACCAGACACAAAGCATGAGAACAAGCAGAGATTGTGAGTTCAGGCTGAAAAGAAAGCTCCTGGTAAACAGGATGTCCCACTAAGAGACCACCTATTCTTGAAGCAGAGCACTCTCACCACCTTCGTGGAGAACAAAAAGACTCAGCTGGTGGTGACTGCACATGACACAGATCCCACGGAGCTGGATGTGTCTGCCCTGTGTCAGAAGATGGGTTCTTCCACTACGTTATCGATGGGAAGGCCAGACTCGACTCTAGTACACAGAAAGACCTACACTACCATTGCCTTCCCACAGGTTACCTCGAAAGAAAAGGAGCTCTGGCTAAGCTGGTGGAAGCTATCAGGACCGATGACAAGGACAGATATAATGAGTACCATCCTCTCTGGGAAGGAAATATCCTGGGTACAAAATCTGTGGCTTGCATTGCCAACCTGGAAATGCAAAGGCTAAAGAACTTGCCACCAAACTGGGTGAAATGTATGCTATTGAGTTTTATGCTCATAAAACAAGAAAAATGCGATATACGTACATACATAAATGTGAATACTATTTAGCCTTTAAAAAGAAGGAAATCCTGCCATTTGCAACAACATGGATGAACAAGGGGGACATTATGCTAGGTGAAATGAGCCAGAAACAGAAAGAAAAATACTGCATGAAGAACCTTAAAAAGTCGAATTCATAGAGCTAGAGAGAGTAGCATAGTGGTTGTCAGGAGTAGGGAGGTGGGGAAATTGGAAAATGTTCATTAAAAAGGTACAAAGTTTCAGTCATGTAGGATAAATAATTCTAAACATCTGAAGTACAGCATGCTGACTACAGTTAATAAAACTGTATTGTACACTAGAGATTTGCTAGAAGAGTAGATTACAAGTGCTCTCATTACACACACACACACACACCAGGAGATATACACACACACATGTATATATAATTTTGTTTACTATAGTAATCATTTCACTATGTATACATATATCAAAACATCATGTACATCTTAAATACATACATTTTAAAATAAAATAATAAAATAACAAAAAAGGAAAAGAAAATACACTTCTGAGAGTAACGGATTACTAATATAAAAATGAAAGAGTTTGTTATTTTTTATAAAGTATAGAGGAGGGAAATCTTTTCCTCTATCTTCTGAGAATTTGATAACTGACTCCATGAGATAAACTGAGAGTAGGCAGATTAACAGGCAAAAAGTTATACAAATATGTGTACAGGGACATCACAGAAAAGAAAAGTGAACATTCAAAAACCCAGTGAGATCTGAAAGCTTAAAAACCCTCTTTGTAGGGAAGAGGGGAGGAGAAATGTCAGCAATTTAGGGGAGAGTGAACGATCCGGGAGAAAGATAAATGAGCCCCCAGAAAAATACATGATAGCCTGTGAAAAATTCTGCCTGGGCATAGTGCTGACCTCCGGTCTTCCCTCCTGTGGTCTGAATTAATCTTTCCTGGTTGACGCGATTCCTGAGCAGGAGATTCATAATAACTTACTTCCCTTTAAAGGACACATCATTAGGCAAATAAAGGAAGTTCAGAGAAAGGCCTGCTGCATTGGCTGTTTTCCAGGCACGCTCAGTTTAAGTAATCAGTGTACCACAGCAGCATATCTTGGGGTAGCATTTCCAGAACCCCCTTCAATAAAATGAGAACATATTGGTCAATCAAAGAAAATAATTATTATTAAACTAGAATGGATATTATTTAATGAGAAACTTCTAGGACTTTGCAACCAAAAGAGCAATCTAAGGACCACGAAGGAACTTCTTAGAAATATGCAGGCTCTTGGGTTCCACACTGCACATACTGAATCAAAAATCAACATTTTGCCAAAATTCCGTGGTGTTTTGAGTGCATGAAGAAGTTTAAGAAATACTCTTCTATAAACCATACTGGTCTGTAGCTATTTTGTTTTATACAATCATCACAGCAGCATTCATATGTAAACAAGTATTTTTTTTTTATTATTATACTTTAAGTTCTGGGATGCATGTGCAGAATATGCAGGTTTGTTACACAGGTATACACGTGCCATGGTGGTTTGTTGCACCCATCAACCTGTCATCTACATTAGGTATTTCTCCTAATGCTATCCCTCTCCTAGCCTCCGACCCTGTGACAGGCCCCTTTGTGTGATGTTCCTCTCCCTATGTCCATGTGTTCTCATTGTTCAACTCCCACCTACAAGTGATAACATGTGGTGTTTGGTTTTCTGTTCCTGTGTTAGTTTGCTGAGAATGATGGTTTCCAGTTTCATCCATGTCCCTGCAAAGGACATGAACTCATTCTTTTTTATGGCTGCGTAGTATTCCATGGTGTATATGTGCCACATTTTCTTTATCCAGTCTATCATTGATGAGCATCTGGGTTGGTTCCAAGTCTTTGCTCTTGTGAACAGTACTGCAATAAACATACGTGTCTTTAGAATAGAATGATTTATAATCCTTTTGGTATATACCCAGTAATGGGAATCCTGGGTCAAATGGTATTTCTAGTTCTAGATCCTTGAGGAATTGCCACAGTGTCTTCCACAGTGGTTGAACTAATGTACACTCCCATCAACCGTGTAAAAGTATTCCTGTTTCTTCACATCGTCTCATACCATTGTGAATATAAGAAATGCGGTTCCCAGAAAATTTAAGTACCTTTCTCTAGTCACGCAGTGAGTAAATTAAAAGGAAATGTGAGAGACGGATTGTCAGAATTGTGAACCCAAGTATATCTGATTCAAAAGCTTGTGTAAAGAACCTGTTCTTCATTTTTTAAAAATACAGTAACCCCTTTTAAATCTGACTTATGTGCTCTCAGCATTTTTGGATGTCTTTGAAATACTAATCTGGATTTTATATAACATACTTGGAAGAAATGAGAAGTTTTCTACTTCCTCAAAGAACTAAAATTTTAGTAAGAAGGCAATATAACATAAAGCTAATGGCACTGGCCCTAAAACATTTGTACAGAATTTAGAACATCCATGTCTTATACACCTCATCTTAGGTGTGTAAATACGATTTCATGCTTTAATTTACTTACCACATAAGGCAATAGTAATGACAGTAGTTTTCCTAAAATACTGTGGTAACATCGAAGGTAAACTAAATAATGATTCCAATAATGACATTAAATAAGTACATGGGGAAAATATGAAAAGATTAATGCTGAGCAAAGCATCTTCTAATTTCTTTGTAAAGATTAGAAAAATGCTTCAGAACTTATACCCTGTTACTATATCCTGAGGTCTGAAACACTGCGAACTCTTTTAAAATGGATAAAATAATAAAATCTTTCAGAAATTAGATTGACAAGAAAAATTTATATGAAAAACTCTATACACAGTAATTATGCTGATTTTTAAGACATGACAGAAAACTAAATGCATGCTCTACAGGTGCCACTCAATGTAAGAGTGGAATATGAATGCAGGAACTATATATTACAAATGGACAATCAGATGTAATCTGACATAGAATTTTAGTAAAATAATCAAGTAAGAGCTACAGTTTGAATATGAGAGTATTTTAATTTCCCAGACACCTTGGGGTGGTTTATTAGGGCAACAAAACAACTCTCAGAAATAAGACACACATATTTTCTTCATCTATAAGCTATTTCCCATAAAAACGCTCCAGGGCTAGTCATAAAACAGGCTCAAAAATAATGAGCTAAAGGGGATTCAGTATAGATTGAATGATTTTTCAATCTCTTATGACAAGAAAAGAATGAATCTTTAGTTTTAAATACTCGTCTTTCAGGTTTTTTTTGTTTATAAGACATGACCAAAACTTTAATCTTTCCACAATAAAGAATAGTTTCATCTTAGTATGTCATATGTAAATAACACATTTTTCATTCTTTTTCTTTTTTTGATGATAAATGGCATGATTTTTTTTCTTTGATGAGCAATCTTTATCAGTGACTTCGATTTCAAAGTCATTTATAAAAATCTATTGAAGCAGATAATCAAAGAATCTGTTGAACTTGCTTTCAGAAATATCTGTGAGAACTGTCATTGTATAACAATAACATTATATTATTTACACATTTAATTTAATTAAAAGGAGACAGTTTTAATATCTTAGTTTGGGCTGAAGTTCCATAATTAAACAGAGTTAGGAATCAATATCCCTATTTTATAGGAGAAATATTTTACTGCCTATGGAGGACTTGCCATCAGGGTGGCCCTTGGCTTTCTGGGCCTCTCAACCATTAAGCAGACTTAAGCCAAACATGGTTGTAGGGCTGGGGAACCCTGATTGTGAAGGGATTCATGCTGAGGATTTCTTGAGAGTGCATTACTGAATATCTGTCTAGCTCTTCTCCCTTGTCCAACAGGATAGGAGCAGGTACACTGGCCATCTTAAACGAAGTGAAGGTGCTGCCTTCAACACAACCACTTAGAAAGGTTCTCATGTGTTATCCGGAGTTTGCAGAAGATAAAAAATGAGTATGTGTGTCTTACCTAGAAAACTCTAAGGGAGAAAAGCTGATTGAGACTGAATTGCATGCCCACTGATAGGACCCGAGATTCGTATTTTCTCTGTCCAGAATGGGCAGAGTCAGTCCCACAAAGGGGATTAAAGATGCAGCCTCATGGCTGAGACCCTCACCCTCTTGAAGAGTTCTGCTCTGAGACTCCAACTGAAAGAATCTTCATGAAATGTAGGGAGAAGAAACAAGCATGGGATGGGAGAGTCATTTGTTATGCTAAAATATCATTTCAAACAGTTCAGTTTCAAATCCAGTTTAAAGTGCTAAAGACTCATAGAGAAAGACCTCTACTGGGCTCCTTCAAAAATTCACTCTTGGTGGCACTATTTAATAAGAAAAAGGGAAGTGTAAGAGAATAAGTGTTTAAAATAAAAAAGAACAGAGTATTTGGTAAAATCACTAGAGTTGAATGACAATCAACTGATATTTATTGACATGCATGGAAGTAGGTAAGTAAAGAATGTCCCAGAAGAAGCATTAATTTAATTAAAGTTAGTTAAGAAGTGGCTGAAGCATTTTATTATGCATTCTAATTTACCCCAAAAGTAAGTGGAGAATTAAATCTTTCCCAGACAAGAATGGAGTATGGAACATTTTCCAAAGGTTGCATCCAGAAATTACATCCTCCACACTAAGAAAGAGTGCATAGAGAGAAGGAAGGAGAGAAAACAGTGTTCAGTTGGTTGGATATAAAGAGTGATTTTAAAAAGGGGGAAATGGGTATGAATATTCTAAATATGCAAGTCTTGAGAGAAAGGACCAGTATTTGGACATCTTTCAAAGTCAAAGCACACTAACACCAGATTAACTGTCCATGCTAAGTAGATCATTTCTTGCATCTTCCATATGACCCTTCCTTTGTGACGAGGCAGAACCAGAGACAATCCATGGAGTAGGAGAGAAGAAACAGAAAGTAGAAATGGAGTAAACGCACTAATGTTGAAAATTATATTTTTTCTCTTTATCTCTTTTTTTCGGCCTTAAAATCCAATAATCCAATTATACATATGAAGAAGAGAGCATGGATGATTGCAATACTCAGAAGACCCAAAGCATATCATTTTCATGAAATACGGATATGTGATTATCCAATCATGCTTTTCAAAGTATTTATTTTCTTCTTTTCTCTTGTCAGACACTTACATAGTTTTGTATATGCTAGGCAATTTTCTAAGCACTTTGAAAATGTTAACTTACTTAATGATTAGTAATTTTCATTACATATCAAAATGAAATTCTAGGGGCATTTTCCTGGCTACTTCTCTCATTATAAATTTACTGTAAATAAATTAGAATAAAAGATTATGGTATACACACACACACACACACACACTTTTCCTTAGCTAATGTCAGTATTTACATATTGAGTAATTATGACAGGACTTTTGCAGAACCATCTAACTTATGCTTTGATTTAGGCTAATAGGCTGTTTTGTGAAGACCTATGAAAGTGGAAGTTATGGTAGAAATTCACTCTTTTAAAATTTAAGAGTATGCAAATAGCACATTGTTAAGATAAAATTATACTGGATGCTCATCAGACCCCTTTTAACACCTCTCTAAAATGCTAGTTGAATGTATGCATAGTTGGTTGCTGATAAGAGGCAAAACATCTATATATGTTGCATCTAGATGAACTTCTTTAGGAAAATCTTATGTAAAAATATCAAAATTTGAGACCTACTATTAAATCGCATAAATTGTGAAACTACTTAAACCTATAAACCCAGCTTCAAATTTCTTTGTAGAAAATGAAGAAATAACCCTTTCTCTACTTATAAATTACTTTATTTTTAAGTCTAATTGCTCATTCATCTGAGTAGTACACTGTTCACTATCATCTCAAGATATACAAAATAAAACTGGTTAAAAAATTTAACATGAGTGATTTATCTCAGTGAACTCTCAAAAATGGCAATTAAGTGAACATTTTCTCAATTTGTGTTTAACAGCTTAATTAAAGTATAATTGACATATAGTGAACTATATGTATGCAAACTTTATAATTTGATAAAGGACGTGTATGTGTTATGCATATACAATGTATAAATTTTCTTTATAGGTATATACATGTGTACATTTGAAATCATTACCCAATCAATGGAAAATGAACATAATCAACATCAGCAAAAGTTTCCTCCAGTTCTTTGACAATTCCTTTCTCCTATCTTTCCTGACCAGCTTCTTGTTCCCAGAAAAAAAATGTTTTCTGTCACTATTGATTTTATTTCGTTATTATTGATTTTCTTTTATTGATCATTAATATAGTTTGAATGTCTCCTACAAATCTCATGTTGAGATGTAATCCCCAATATTGGAGATGGGCTCTGGTGGGAGGTGACTATATCATGAAGACACATTCCTCCTAAATGGTTAGCACCATCCCCTTGGTAATGTCCTCACAATAGTGAATGATTTCATATGAGATCTGGTTGTTTCAAGGTGTGTGACACCTCTCCCGCTCTCTCTTCCTCCCTATCTTGCCACGTGATATGCTTGTTGCTGTTGCTGCTTCTGCCGTAAATAAAAGTTCCCTGAGGTCTCCCCAGAAGTTAGGCAGATCCCAGCACCATGATTGTACAGGCTGCAGAACTGTGAGTCAATTAAACCTCCTTCGTTTACAAATTACCCAGTCTCAGGTATTTCTTTATAGCAGCAAAAGGATGGCCTGACACTGGTGCATTTCCTAAAACATTATGTAAGTAGACTCATACAGTGTGCACTCATTATCTGGCTTCTTGCACTTGGCATAATTATTATTTTGAGATTCAGTCACGGTTTTGTGTGTAACAATAGTTCATCTTTTCTTTGTACACTTCTAAAAATTGAGGTAAAATATACATATAATTTATTCTTTTTTATTGCTAAATATTATTTCATTCGATAAAACAGATTCGATTCACCAGAATTTGTTTATTAGTTCACTTGTGGATAGACATATGGGTTATTTCCAATTTGGGGATGCTACAAAAAAACAAAATATAAAACCAGGGTTATTTGTGTACTAGCCTTTGTATGAAGGTGTGCATTTATTTTTCCTGCACAAATAATTAGGAGTAAAATGGATACATAAAACGGTCAGTATACGTTTATTTTTTAACTTTTACATTATTATCTTTATTTTCATAAAGAGATGGAATTTTATTATTTAACAAATGCATAGCACATACTACATAACAAATACTATTGTCAACACTTTACAATATGTGTACTAATATTAACTCATTTAATTCTGTGGGATAGGCAACATTAATACCAACCCAATTTATATGGATGGGTAAACTGAGTAACACAAAATTTAAGCAACTTGTTCAAAATCACTTTGTGAGCAAAAGCCAACAGAATACAGAATTAGAATCCAAATAAGGGTGTGGTGCTCAAACTCATCCTCTCAACCAACTGCCACATGTGGAGCCTCTCCAGGACAGTGAGTTTCCAACTCTGGTTCTCAGATGTGTGCCAAGGGGTTTTCACTATTCCATAAGAAAGTGAAAAACAAAAAGATTAAAAAGTGAAACTTTTATAAAGCTAAATCTATTATACTTAAAGTACTCTCCTTTTATTTTCTGTCAGATTATATCTGTCCTGTATTTATTTATTTATTTATTTCTGGATAATTTACTTTTTGTTGATTTTTCCCAACATGTTATGATGAAACTTTTCAATCACTCAGCAAAGTTGAGTCAAGAGTATAAGGAACATCCGTATATCCCCCCGCCAGACACAGCCATTATTAACCTTCCATTATATTTCCTTAAAGAGATTCTGTTTTATGGGTTCAGCCATAAAATGTGAGCTGACCAACATCATGGCAGTCAATGTCAGTATATGTCAGCAGTTGTCTCCTAAAAATGAGGATGTTATTTTTTATAACCCAAATACCATTAACACATCTGACAAAATTACTGATATTTACATCGTGTTATCAACTTGTACCTAACATTTATTTTGTTTTTTTTTAAACTTCAAGATTTAACTTGCATAGCAAAATTTTTGCCATATTTTAAAAGCATTAAGTTCAACATATGTTTCATTTCTCATTGAGATATATCTAGATGTGGAATTGTTAGGTTATCTGGTAATTCTATGTCTAACTTTTTGTATAATGTCTTCTATAACTTTCTATTTTTTCTCTGAACCAAGAGAAATTTGAGATTTATGCATTATCATTGGTTGCTTTTGTCTTTGGTTTCGTTTAATCTAGAACAGTGCCTCAAACTTATTCTCCCCATAGCAATCACATTTTGAAGGATGTAGGTCACATCATCTTATAGAATGCCCTCCTTCCTAAATTTTTCTTATTGTTCCGTCATGGTGCTAATCACTTTGTTCCTCTATCCCTGTATTTCTTATAGCCTGGAAGTAAGTTTAGAAGATTTATTAGATTCATGGCAAAAATACTTCTTAGATGATATGTAAAATTTCTCACATTTTTGTGTTAAATATTTTACCTTTTATGAAATGATGGTGAAAGTAAGATGTTTATTGCTTGTTTTTTTCATATTGAAAATGGCCTCTATTAATACAATGATACACATGACAATCTCAATGTAAATCACCTCACTAAGAATATTGCACAAATAACAACTAAAAAAGCAAGAAACAAAAATCTGTCTCTGTTGTGTGAAATCTAAAAGATTAGGATCCACTAAACTAGGTAACTTATAAACCTTTGCAGCTGTGAGAAGTTATGAAGTTGACTCCCAAAAGCATAAGATGGAGAATAATTTTGTTTTATTGTGAAAGTTCTCTGGACTAAATAATAATACACATTTTCCTCTGGGCTACAGGTCAACATTCTCTTCTAATGAGAGCATCTATTGCAGTGACTTCTGATAATTAGGCCCTTAAGTTTGAAACTGTGCTATTTGTTCAATTTATATTTAAAGATCCCATGCTTTACCGTCACTTTAGAGTATAACTGTTAACTTGTCAGCATTCTAAAAATTGTAGTTCACCTTATCTTCTTTCCTGCCAACTTTCTTCCTTAAAGAGAGAAAAATCACCCTGCAGCAGGGCAGTTGTGTTGCACCCAGGAGCTCAAAAATTACAACGATGATTCCATTCTGTTTACAGTTTTCTACCACTTGTTTAGCATGTTTTATTTTGGCAGCTAAAGCTTGTAAGATGTTGCTCTGATTCACAGCATGTTGTAATCTTGCAAATACATTCTTCCAAAGACTCAAGATCCTGGATCCCAAGACTCACCCCAGATCCCATGTCACAGTTGAGCACTCAGGCTCAACTTATTTCTTCATGGTGGCGACCCTGCAGAAGCTCAATTAGCTTCATGCTGCACTGTACAGGAACCATCGCCATGTCCCTCACATGGGGTTCTATGCCCATCTTACAGGTGCTGAATATTTGGTGGAAGATGGTCTTCATTATTGAGGAGCTGAGAGTATGATGAAGAAATCTAACAACTTTGGGATCAGAGTGTGGGTATGACAAAGCAATGTGTCAGAGGCAGAAGTTTCCATAGATTTGCAGATAGAAGTCCGGTTGTTTGACTGCCTAAGGCAAGCTCAGGAATTCATTAGCTGAAGAAGTGATCTCAAAAACTTGAAGTTTGTCAAAATAAGTATTTTAACAATCAAATATGAAAATTGTGTTATTTAGCAAGGAAATAATCACTCATTGACAAACGAATTTGGCTAATCAGATGTACTCACTGGTGATTAATCCAAATAATCTGAAAACAAAGACTTAAACATTTTTAAATCAGAAAGTTTAAAAGTAGCTGCTCTGAATTGCTAATATAACTCTTGACTATTTTATTTTAGCAACACTACAATAATATATACATATACAATGTATAATGGCATTTAACTTGCATATTTGCACAAATAATTTCAAAGTATATGTAATTGAATGAATCTATCACCTGGTACAAATAAGAAATAGAGGCAAAATAAAACATTTGAATTTGTAACTACTCTTAAATGTATCAAGCACCACATTTGAGATAAAATGTTATGATATTTTGAAAAGCTAAATTAAGAGAATTGTTCTATAGCATTAGATCTTTTCGCATGGTCTTTAACAAATTTGAAGCTTTTGAAACTTTATATATATTTTAAGTTGCTTGCTTTAAGCATTTCCTCTGCTTAAAGAATATTGAAAATCATATCTTTCCTTCAAAAACCATTATTATCTTGGATAACATTTTCCAAATAAAGTCTGCACTTTAAATTAAAATTAAAAAATAATAAGAACAAATAATTCACATATATTTCATTTTAGTGATAGCTGATTCACCTCATATTGCCCAAAGTCTAGAATTCTAGAGTTAGAAGATTCTATAAAGTTTATGTAGTTCGACTCATTTACTTAACAGATGATAGAATGGAATTTCAGAGATTGTAAACAGATGAAGTTCGCTCACCACTTGTGTACAAGAGTCATGGTTTAACTATAAAACACCTATGTCTAGTGTGCGAACTCCTGACTTCATTTGTAATTAAAGTAACGTAATCTGTAACTCAATTTGTACTGAAGAATTGTCAAGCATACACTCCTTTTCTTACAGAGCTATATATACCAACTACATTCCTAACAAGATTTCGTTCCATTTTATATCATCTCTGAATTTTCCACACTAACGGAGTCCACAGACTCTAACTGGGGACATGGTCATTTGGGATCAAGACCGCATGCATTTCTGAATCTATCTTTTGAAGAACAGAAATAAGTCTGACCTCTGCCCAGTGAGATGCAAACAAAGCTTCAGGTGAGAATTTCTGGAAAACATCCTTTAAGGGAGGTAGATATGTCTTTTCTCCACATTTTGCCTTCTGCTTCTGGGAGTTTCAGCAAGGTCACCAAAAATGAGCATCTTACACAACTCAGTAAAGCTAAATTCTGAAGAAAAGAAAGCAACACAACAGTAACAGCCTAGACAGCAAAAAACTTTGTGGAACTACCATGGACTTTTGTGTCTACCTAGTTTATGTCTAAATGGCCTTCCTTACAAATCATCTTTCAAAGATCAGATACTCCTGGGGAATTTAAAAGCCTTTTGATTCTTGAAGTCTATAGCTGAGCTCATATGATAAAGTCGCTTGCAAAGCAGCCAAATCGATTTCACCAATACTTCATAGCAAAGATTCTCAACTGTTGTGTCAGGACTGTCGATCTTCTCGGTTATTAGGGTGCGGAAGTAGGTCCTGACACAGCCAGAGCTGTCAAGCGTATTGTTTTCCATTTATCCCAAGATATCTCAAAGATACAGTATTATTTTCTCTGTGTCCAATACTCCGAAAACTTTAGGAGAACACTGCATTATAAAGGCACAGACTTTTAAAAACCAGTTATTTAAATCCCTCCCATTTTAATGATGAAATTATTTACTCTAAGGGAGCCTAAGCCACACACCTATTTTAGAGAGAATCAATTAGAATAAAAAATCTCTTGCTTTCAAGTGTCTTTTTTTTTTGGTTTGTTTGTTTTTAAAACTAGTTATACTTTTTTTTTTTTTTTTAACTTTTAGGTTCAAGGGCACATGTGCAGGTTTGTTATACAGATAACTTGTGTGTCATGGGAGTTTGTTGTACAGATTATTTTGTTACCCAGGGGATAAGAATAGTACCCCACAGAAATTTTTTCTATTCCACCACTTCTCCCTCTCTCCACCCTCAAGTAGTGTTAGATTTATTATAAAATAATACTCTTCATAAAATGGCGTGTGAAATCACATGGCACATTTTAGGGTGAATATTAGTTTTTGAATTATTGTGCAAGAAACATGTCCAGGAAAGTGGCTTAATAAAATTAAGTTGAGCCATGGTTCATACAGATTATGATAGGTGATGAAAGATATAGAAAAGATAAATGAGGTCAAAATTAGTTTGACAAATAACCAAAATTAATTTTTATCACTAGCAATAAACTATGATGCATCCATAAATTGGAATAATATGCAGCTATTAAAATGAATGATGTGGATCTCTCTCTGATAACTCCCACAAAAGTATTCTAAGAAAGACTGAGTGAAAAAGATCAAGTTGCAGAAAATATATACAGTGCATGTTCATAGTCATTTATCTGAAATTTTGAAATATATGCGGTCTAAATTTTTTTTCATAATGTATTTGGTGATAAAAACTAACTAGTTTCAAATTCATTTGGCAGGAAATCTTGACCTAAATTGATATGAGTTGATGTGTAGTCATTATTTTAATTACTTCAAATATGCACATAGTTTGCTAATGTAATATTGCATTGAATAACGTGGTAGTCACCCGGTCCTCACTGCTATTTCATTGAGTTTGTTATTTCTTTTTCTTAGCTTTCTAAAATCTGAAAAATTTGACTCCAGAAATATATTAGGCCTCAAGAATTTTAGAGAAATATTTAGCAGTTAACAGTGAATATTTTCCATGATTTGTGAGTAATGGAAGTATCTATTTTCATAGATAATATTTCTGTGATATCTGAGATGACAAACCTGTATTAATTATGTAATAAGGTAAAATGTAACAAAAGTTTGAAAAGAAATAGAAAAAAGCTTCTGATACTATGTTAATTCTTAGGAAACACTCAGCACTGAACAGTAATATTAATCTTTTTTCTTTTTCCTCAAAGCATTGTTTTTCACAGACTTTGATCATACATGAAAGATATTACTATAGTATTGGGTT
The DNA here is from genome assembly GCF_047675955.1 of Chlorocebus sabaeus. Classification (NCBI taxonomy): domain Eukaryota; kingdom Metazoa; phylum Chordata; class Mammalia; order Primates; family Cercopithecidae; genus Chlorocebus; species Chlorocebus sabaeus. The sequence goes on along the minus strand of NC_132904.1, from coordinate 27,158,103 downwards.
TAACATCTCATGCTCTAGAACTGAATAGGTCTGGTGTGGAATGATTACTTTTCCACCCACTACATTTATGAAAAAGGAGAGTTAGTTATATTCATAGAACTTTTAATTTTACACTGGAGAAAGGAGATAATGGATATACCTATCTCATTATGTAATTACAAGAATGGCATAATCTAATGAGTACAGCTCAATTATCCCAATGTCTGCCAGTTACTAAAACCTGTAGTAGATGTCAATTATAAACATCATCATCATCACATTTTTCTGAAGACATTTTTTCAAAACCAAAACTATTTTTTGTCTGCCATCATCTCAAACAGTTGAGCCGTATCTTCTCCCACTTGCATACTCCTGGGTCTCATCTCCCCAAGGATGAGTCTTTTGCGGAGTTTGAGATGTGAGCAGGTAGGACAAATGAGAAGTGGAATCAAGTCTCAATGGGTTTTGTTTCTGACTTTTCTGCAACAGATTTCTTTATCGTCTTTGATTTTTTAAATCTTGATAGAAAATATTGGCGCTTTTTTTCCCAACCATTCTGTTACTTGTTTTACTTCACCCCACATTCCTTTCTTTGGCTTTAATCATATCTGATAGATATTGGCATTAATCTTTGACTAATGTGATCGATGGTAAGTAATCAATTCAGATTTTTAACACTATTATATTCTCTTAAAATAATTTCTATTAAACTTAGTGCAGTATTTTAGCACACAAGTCTATAAATAAATGGCTTTTAACCAATAACACATTACCTAAAATTAAATATATAGTTTATGATGTTTTTGTAGTAAATCAACTAGTGTCCTGTCTTGTGAAAGACTGTTACTCAGGTATATGTTTTGATACTAAAATATGAATGAAAACCATCACTGGGTATACGACAAAGACAAAAGTCGCATTGATCTTTGTATTGTCATAGCATTCTTCCTACTATACATGGTGATTTACCTAATTACAAAGCTAAAAATAACGGTGATTGAAGATATTTTCTTATTCTCTTTTATTTCAATAGTTTTTAGAGTACAGGTGGTTTTTGGTTACACAGATGAGTTTGTAGTGGGGAATTCTGAAATTTTAATGCACTCAGCACTGAGCAGTGTTGCACTGTACCCAATATGTAGCCTTTTATGAGATAATCTTAAAGCAGACAATGGGCAGAAATACTGTTTAAGCCTCCAATTCTGCTATATTGAACTAGTCCCCACATCCCACTGTTGCTTTTACAACCTTTTTAAAAAGTACTCTGCCTAAATCATCAACAAAGGACACTGAGATCGTTAGGTGTTTTATGTTCCAACCAACTTCTCATGTATCCAAGATGTTGGTCAAGATATTGTTATTCCAGGTGAAATTAATTTTTTAAATCTAAAAGTCACATTTTTATCTACTTTAAAAATATCAAAAGAAGATTTCATGAAAACATCCCAGTTGTTCTTAGTTCTTAGCCTCATGGAATACTAACTTGGCCACTTGCCCCAGGATCACTTTGTAGTTAGAATTTCATCTGATTTGTACTCTACTTAAATATTAACTTGTAAATTTTCAATTCCTTACCACTGTGTATGTTCTAGAGCTATTTCAAACCCTTAATGATGAGCAGTAATATAGTATAGTAGAAATAACATGGAAATAAAACTTTAATTTAGCTTTAAGTCATTATAAACTAACTTCTGTTCACAGACAAGAGTTTTAATTTTGTTTATTTCATAGTTTTTTGTATTTTTTTCTCTTGAAAATTGTAGTTAGCTATATCTGCACTGTTTTATCAATTTTACAGAATTTTATAATGTGACTATACATATGAAACACTTTATACTTTTATTTGCAATATGAGTATAATAAACAGACCGGCTTTGAAACAGGGCTTCTTTAGAGTGATGAATACTTTTCAAAATTTTGTGGAAAACATGGACAATGTATAAGAAAACTATACAACTAATTTCATAGGCTTGATGAGGAATTCAGATTTTTTAATATAATTTCAGTGCAAAACATGACCTATTATGCTAAATTAAAAATATATTAGAAAAGAAAGAAATCCATAAGGGCGGCATTCATTTTACTGCAATGCAATTTTAAAAAGGCAGAGGACAGATTATTTTTTCCTCAGTACTTTCCCATATTCTTTCTATTTCTGTGTTCTTCTCATTTTTAAATCATTATTTTACATCTTATCTGTAACTGAATTATTAGGACCCTGCTCCTTAAGACTAAGCATAACTTCTCAGGATACTCTTCTGGCCCACTCATCTTTCCAATGGCCATTCTGTATAATGACTTCTGTTCTCTCTTCTACTACTCAACCCAGCATTAAATATTTATTTAACACCTACATTCTTCTCTCTCTTTGTAGATGCTGCTGGTAAACCAAAGAAGATAATAACAGTTCTTGCCATTTTAGAATATGTATTATGTTGGAGGAGGGGCATTGAAAACAATAATAAAACATACCAGTAAATTTTAGTTAAGATGGTGAGGGGAGGCTTGAGCTGGTGGGGGACGGGCATCTGGTTGGAGTTACCAGAAGGAGACCACTGGGGGTTGGTCCATGGTGAAAATGGAATGGCGAAAGTAAAATTAGAAAGATAGATAGATGAAAGTCTTTGTTAAGAAATTTGAAATCTGAGAGCAGTGAGAAGCGAATTGTATTTTAAAGAATAATGAAGTGAGAGAAAAATCTCCAGTCAGTTTTTTTTTTTTTTTTTTTTTTTTTTGGATTCTAATGTTTGGAGAGATTATGTAGTAGAGTTAACGTGCAATTAAATTTTGTGAAGAAAAAAAGAGTCTCTATTAAAGATTCATTTTAAGCAATGCCAAATGTCTGAGCTTCCTGTGTGCCGACTTGCATAATATCTACCTGTCTTCCTGTATGTCTACCTACATAATGAGGTCAACATCTACGTCACCTACCCAATTATTGAATAAACCAGTGAGTTGAGGGAAACTTAAAAGAGGGATATTAACAAGAAACGTTAAAATGACTCTGGAGTGAGCTTAAAAGGCAAGGATGTGAACTCAAATTTACCATGAGCAATATGGGCTTCTTCCCCTCTTTGCCATTAGACACTATTACCATTATTGAATATTCTGTATTTCTTTATCTTTCAGTAAGGTTGTACAGTGATAAACTACATTTTTTAAAATCTTAGAACATTTGTAAGATTTATATGATTTTGTTATTGGCGTTATTTATTGATATAGGAAAATTTAGAATGACGATAGTAATGGCAGTGAGAATAACAACAGTAATAATAATAATTACTAATTATTATTTAGATTTTACTCTGCTCCAGTGTTCAAGGCTTAGTGCATTCTGCCACAAGATGACAAATTAGCATAAGAAGAAAAACAGTAAGGGCAAGAACTCTACATAAAAGAAATATATTCCAAACTGTGATAAAGTTGTTGTTACAGATAATTAAGGTATCACTTGTTAACATGAGAGGTATGTATATGTGGGTGCATGAGCATTGGGATATGTATTAAAACGGACATTTGGTCTGTTTAATTTCTAAAGTAAATAAGACAGGCTTTTTCCTGTATAAAAGTTTGTCAAAAGAGCATATTTGTAAACTACCTTTAACTCATCCCTTTATTTACATCCATGATAATTCTTTATTTACATCCATAATATATAATATGCATATTATAATATGTAATATATATAAAATACATATAAAATAAAGTGATATAGATATTTTCTTTGAGCCACATAGATTTGATCATTTTTTATGTTAACTCATGATTTTAAGCAGGACATAGTTACTAAATGTGTACTATATATTTATGTGATACCATTAAACTTATAGGCTGATTGGTGGTGATTGAATTCTACTTTAATTAAAATAACATTATAAGATAAAATTATTATAATTATAAGATATAATTATATAATTATTACATAATTATAAGTCCCTTATTGAACAAATGCAGGTGTAAATACTAATATGTTGGCACCAAAATCCAAAACAGAACAGTTTTCCAGGAGACATTTTGAGACATTTGTTTTCACATTTGAGGAGAAAAGAAAGAATATTATAGAGAGTTTGATTCAAGCAACCCCTTCAAGGAGATATTTAGAAAGAAGCACATAAATTACTCATCAACTAATTAGATTTATATTGAGGTAGTAATGAAATGATTTGAAGATGGAAGTACAACATTACAACGAAAGACTCAAATTCATAAAACAATTTTCAAAATAGAGAAAATCTCTAAATTTTCAGTAAAATGTTTGAATTTGAATATGTAAAAGTTTATTTCATGGTGATTCTCAAATGCCAAACCATTATGTACTGACTTCATCAAAGGCTTTAGATAAGTTAAAAAACAAACAATGAAAAGACAAGAGAAATAGACTGATTATCTTTGGTTCTGTATGATTATGTCACAGGGAAGCTGTATGTGAAAAAAAAAAAAGCTCTAATGTAATTTTTATAATCAGCGAGATTTAAGAAACAATGCTCAGTGTTATTGATCAACATGTTCCAAGGAACCTCAGGCCTCAGAGATATTCTTTGTTAAAATTATTCTCTGGAAAAATACATTTTTAAAATATTTCAAAATATAGTTCACAGATTTCCAATGTTTAATGGCATACTCTGAGTAGATCTGTATTACTAAAACTCATTCAACTTTCTTTAATCCACATTTTTATTTTATGCTAATGTAGTCCAAATACTTTTAGAAATAATTGCAATTTAAAGACATCAGATTTATATCAGCATAAAACTAAATCTTTAGAAAGTTTATGCACCCATTTCTCTTGATTTACACGTCAGAACTTTGTAGTTAGTGCAAGTAGTTTTCATGCTACTTATAACGTTTTAATAATCCCCTATAAATTTTGTTTATATTAATCTATCACCTAAGTAAGTTTATATAAGATGGACTAACCAAATTTCTGGGGCCTAGTGTTGTTCTTAAAATGTTCATAGGCATCGTCATGACCAAGGTGATACAGTGGGCTTATTGCTTTTGTAGAAGAAAAATTACATTATATGGGTTCGATGGGCCAGGAAGACTTTATTCAAGACTATTGCAAGAGGAGAGAGAGCTAAAATTCAACTCCGTTAAAACAAGACATGAGTTTTTAAGCACTGAGATGCGCTATTGGAAAAGTATTGAAGGACATTAGTAAGGAGCTTGATCAATGTGATTAGGCCATTTGTTGTTGCTATTGGCTCTTATTGAAGTTTGGCTCCTGCCCTCCCAGAGAGACTGGGAGATAGGGACACTATCTTCCTTGATAATTACATGTCAAAGGGATGTCTCCCAGGATCTTGAGACAGACATTTCTGGATTGTAAAACTAACAAAAGGGTAGAAAAAGATCTACATCTCAAAGATGTAGGGAAACAATTTACTACTACAGGTTTTCTTAAGTAAATACTGTAAGAAAAGAGAGGTCAGGGACCTATAGTCAGAAAAATGTTGTCTAAAGTTTAGGCAAGCTGAGGGAAATGTTAAGGTTGTCTCAGCAGCATTCTGTTGCACAGAGTGAGATGGGCTGTGCCTGAAGTCTGGGAGGGATTTAGGTCCTCAGAGTTAATTTGGATCTTCACTGCAGACCACATTATGCAAAATGAAGAAGAACACATTATGTGCCAGCCATTTTTTAACAATTATATCTTCATCTCCTGCTGTGTAAACATGGAATACAGAAAGTTGTTGGCCCATTCCCATGCGTATATGAATTATTACTGATGATTAACGAACAAAAAAATTCTTTAAAAAGGCATGCAAAATTTTATGCCAGAATAAACTAAATAATTTCCCTTCTCCTGCCCTGATATAATTTCCAAAAAAAAAATAAGAAGAAGAATTAATCACTAACAATAATATCACCAAGAAGACTTTCTCAGTCCTCTGAGTTATTTGGAAAAGTAAATAATCAGGATAGTTTGAAAATCATTTGAAGAAAGAACAATTGAAAGAATTTGTCTGTTTTTATGGAACCATACATTGAAATTCAATTTGGGGATTCACCTAAAGCAAGTTACTAATCCGGAAAACAATTATTCAGTTAGAATCCCCAATGCATAAAAAAAAAAAAGTTGACTTAACAATTTTCTATAGAATCATGAATAATAGAACACACATGTATTAAACTCTTGAATTGAAATTAAAATGAATCTTTTACATTTTCTTAAAAAACACTAAAATTTTAACTTTAAAAAATGAGCTTTGAGGAATCATCTGAGAGAGGGAATAATCTTTCAAATTAATTTGGTTTTCTATCTCATCATCATAAAGAGATAAAAGGACATTGGAGGTCAAAATAAGGTTGATTTTTCTTTAAACAATGTGGGTCTCACAAAGGAACAGAGCCTATAAAAGTCTACCAATTTATTTTCTACAAGGACACTTCCTGCACTAATCTTGGTAAAATGAGAATGCTTCATTAGCCTAAAAGGCATTTCATATCTATCTAGTGCTGCAATCCACTGGGGCTATTTGGTATGTTCTTCAGTTCACTTCAGAAATCTGCCATTTTAATTATTTACAGATTTCCCAAGGGTGCATATACTGATATATACAATGGTATGTATGCTAGGCATGTGAAGTCCAATTTTTTTACAAAAGAAAGTATTGGAAGTGGTGGTGTAACATGGACAAATAGAACCCTCCAGCAATCGTCACCCACTGCAGGAACACTGAATTGAACAACTCTCCATACAAGAATGCACCTTCATAAACACCACTCTCCTCCTCAGTATATGGAACATTCTCAAAGACAGAAGATACGTTAGGCGGCCGGGCGTGGTGGCTCATGCCTGTAATCCCAGCACTTTGGGAGGCCAAGGCGGGAGGATCACGAGGTCAGGAAATTGAGACCATCCTGGCTAACGCGGTGAAACCCCGTTTCTAGTAAAAAATTACAAAAAAGTAGCCGGCGTGGTGGCGGGCGCCTGTAGCCCCAGCTACGCGGGAGGCTGAGGCAGGAGAATGGCGTGAACGCGGGAGGGGGAGCTTGCAGTGAGTGGAGATGTGCCACTGCACTCCAGCCTGGGCGACAGAGCGAGACTTCGTCTCAAAAACAAAACAAAACAAAACAACAACAACAACAAACAAAAACAAAAACAAAAAGATATGTTAGGCAACAAAACAAGTAAAAACTTATTTAAAAATTGAAATCATAATAAGTATCTTCTCTGATCACAATGGAATAAAACTTGAAATCAGTAACAAGAGGAATTTTGAATACTATACAAAAACATATAAATTAAACTATATACTTCCAAATAACCAGCAAGTCAATGATGAAAATAAAAAAGTAATTAATGAAATAAACGAAAAGGGAAACACAACATTTTAAAACCTACAGGACACAGCAAAAGCAGTACTAAGAAGATAATTTATAGTGGTAAGTGCCTATATCAAAAAAGTAGAACACTTCAAATAAATAACCTAACAATACATCTTAAAGAACTTAAAAAGCAAGGGTAAATAAAACTCAAAATTAGTAGAAGATAAGAAATAATAAAGATTAGAGATAAATAAATTGAACCAAAAAATAATACAAAAAATAACACAGGTTTTATGAAAGATAAAACTGACAAATTTTTAGCCAGATTAGCTAAGAAAAAAAGAGAGAAGACTCAAAGAAAATCAGCAATGAAGGTGGAGACATTACAGCTCATACCACAGAAATTCAAAAGATCATTAGAGACTACTATGAGTAAGTACATGCCAATAAACTGGAAAACTTAGAAGAAATTGAGAAATTCCTAGACATGTACAGTCTCCTGAAATTAAACCAGAAAGAAACCTGAATAGACTGATATCAACTTATGAGATCAAATTCATAATAAAATATCTCTCAGTAAAGAAAAGCCCGGACACAATGGCTTCACTGCTGAATTTAACGAAACATGTAGAGAAAAACCAGTACCAATTCTGCTCAAACTATTCTGAAAAAAGAGAGGAGGAAGAAAGACTTCCAAACTCATTCTTCAAGGCCAGTATCACCCTGATATCAAAAGCAGACAAAGGCACATCAAGAAAAGAAAATTAAAGGCCAACGTCTCTGATGAACACGGACCCTAAAATTCTCAACAAAATATTTGCAAACCAAATTCACCAACACATTAAAAAGATCATTCATCATGACCAAGTGGGATTTATTCCAGGGTTGCTGGGATGGTTCAACATACACAAATTAGCCAGTGTGATACATCATATTAACAGAAGGAAGAACAATTGTATAATAATTTCAATTGATGCTGCAAAAGCATTTGAAAATATTTAACATTTATTAATGATAAAACCCTCAAAAACTGGGTGTAGAAGGAACATGCTTCTATAAAATACAAGCAATGTATGACAGACTCACAGCTAATATCCTACTGAACAAGGAGAAACTGAAAATCTTTCTTCGAAGATCTACAACACAACAAGGATGCCACTTTAATAACTGTTATTCAACATGATACTGGGCGTCCAGCTAGAGTAAGCAGACAAAATAAATAAATAAAGGGCATCCAAACTAGAAAAGAAGAAATCAATTTCTCTTTGTGTGCAGATGATATAATCTTATATTTGGAAAAACATAAAGACTTCATCAAAAAACTATTAGAAGTTATTTTAAAATTCAGTAAATTTGCAGAATACAAAATCAACATACAAAACTATATGCCAGCCATGGACAATCTGAAAAAGAAATCAAAATGTAATCCCATTTACAATAGCCACAAATAAAATTAAGTACTGAGGAACTGATTTAACCAAAGAAGTGAAAGGGCTCTATAATGAAAACTATAAAATGCTGATGAAAGAAATTGAAAAACAAAAACAAAAACAAAAAACCCAAATTGAAAAATATTTCATGTTCATGGATTGGAAGAATAAATATTGTTAAAATATCCATGCTACCTAAAGCAATCTACAGATAAATGCAATCCCTGTCAAGATACCAGCGACAATCTTCACAGACATAGAAAAAACAAACCTAAAATTTATGTGAAACAACAGAAGACCCAAGATAGCCAAAGCTATCCTAAACTAGAATGACAAAACTGGAGGAATCACATTAGCTGATTTCAAATTATATTTCAAAGCTGTAATAACCCAACAGCATGATACGTGCATAAAATACAGACACATAAACCAATGGAACAGAATAGAGAACTCAGAGTACATCTACCATGAGCTCATTGTCAACAAAGGTGCAAAGACCATACATTGGGGAAAGGACAGTCTCTTCCATAAATTGTGCTGGTAAAACTGGATGTGCAGAAGAATGAAACTGGACTCCTATCTCTTACCCTATGCAAAAATCAAATAAACACAAATAAAACACTTAAATCTAATACTTCAGCCTATGAGAGTACTAAAAGAAAACATTGAAAATCTCTCCAAAACAAACATTTCTTGAGTAATAGCCGATAAGGACAGGTAACTAAAGTGAAAATGGACAAATGAGATCATATCAAGTTAAAAAATACCTTCACAACAAAGTGAAGAGACAACCCACAGAATGGAAGAAAATGTTTGCAAACTACTCATCTGACAAGAAATTAATCCCCAGAATGTATAAGGTGCTCAAATGACTCAATCGGGGTGGGCGGGGCGGGGGGACCTAATAATCCGTTTTGTAAAATGGAATAAAAAGTTGAATAGACATATCTCAAAAAAAGGTATGCAAATAGGTGTATGAAAATGTGCTGAACATCGCTGATCATCAGAGAAATGCAAACTAAAACTGCAATGAGATATCATCTCACTCCAGTTAAAATGGCCTTCATTCAAAAGTCGGGTAATAATGAATGCTGGCAAGGGGAAAAAGGAAACCCTCAAACACTGTTGGTGGTAATATAAATTAGTGTAGCAACTATGGAGAACAGGGTGGAGGCTCCTCAAAAAACTAAAAATTTAATTACCACATGATCAAGTAATTCCACTGCTGGCTACATGACCCAAAGAAAGGAAATCAGTATATCAAAGAGATATCTACACTCCCATGTTTGTTACAGCACTGTTCACAATAGGCAAGATTTGGAAGCAATCTAAGTGTCTATCAACAGACAAATAGATAAAGGAAAAGAGGTACATATACACAGTGGAGTACTACTCAGAGCCATAAACAAATAATGAGATCCTGTCATTTGCAATCACATAGATGGAACTGGAGGACATTATGTTAAATGAAACAAACCAGGCAGAGAAAGAGAAATTTCACATATTCTCACTCATTTGTGGGAGCTAAAAATGCAAACAATTCAATTCATGGAGATAGAGAGCAGAATGATGATTACCAGAGGCTGGGAAATGTAGTGGTGGCAGGAAGTAATTGGGAGTGGTTAATGGGTGCAAAAATATAGTTCTACAAAATGAATATGATTCAGTATTTGATAGCACAATAGGGTGACTATAGTCAAAATAATTTATTGTATATTTTAAAATAACTAAGAGAGTATAATTGGAATGTTTGTAACACAAAGAAATGATACATGCTTGAGATGATGGATACTCTATTTACTCTGATGTGATGATTACACATTGAACGCCTGTATCAAAATATCTCATGTACATCATAAATTTGTATTAATACACCTATTATGCACACATAAAAATTTATTAAACATTCTTTAAATAGAAAGGGGCATTGGCTATATTCATATCAGGGAAAGCACACTTCAGAAAAAAAAGTTATCAGAGGCAGAGAGGGACATTATCGAATAATAAAAATAGGTTAATCCACCAAGAAGGCCTAGCAATCCCAAATGTGTAAGCACCAGAGCTACAGAAACAAGTGAAGAAAAAAACTCATGGACTTAAAAGTAGAAATAGACTAATCCACATTACAGTTGAGACTTCAACCCCTGTCTCTTGACAATTGATACAAAAACTCTCCAGAAAATCAGCAAGAATATAGAACTCAAAAAAAGCCAACTCTTAAGATTTGATCAGCATTTGTAAGGTAGTTTGCCGAACAGGAATGTCTTAACTGTATCAATGTCTGTATCCAAGTTGCGACGTTATAATATAATTTTGCAAGATGTTTATAGTGGGGAAAATTGGGGAAAGGGTACAAAGGATTTCTCTGTGTTCTTTCTTTCTCCGTTCCTTTCCTCCCTTTCCCTTTCCCTTCCCCTTCCCCTTCCCCTTTCCCTTTCCCTTTCCCTTTCCCTTTCCCTTTCCCTTTCCCTTTCCCTTCCCTTCCCTTCCCTTCCCTTCCCTTCCTTTCCCTTCCCTTCCCTTCCTTCTTTTGTTTCTCCTTTCTTTCTTTTTTCTTTTTTGTTTTTTGAGACAGAGTTTCGCTCTTGTTGCCCATGCTGGAGTGCAACGGCATGATCTGGGCTCACAGCAACCGCTGCCTCCCTGGTTCAAACGATTCTCCTGCCTCAACCTCCAGAGTAGCTGGGACCACAGGCATGTGCCATCACACCCAGCTAATTTTATATTTTTAGTAGAGATGGGGTTTCCCCATGTTAGTCAGGCTGGTCTTGAACTCCCAACCTCAGATGATCCACCCGCCTCGGCCTCCCAGTTTGCTGGGATTACGGGTTTGAGTCACCACGCCCAGCCCTCTCTGTGTTATTTCTTACACCTGCATGCAAATCCAACATTATCTCACAATTTTTTAAATTTAATTTTAAAAATGAACAACTATACTTCCCATATGAAAATATAATAGTCAGAATATAGTCCCAGCAACTTGGGAAGCTGAAGTGGCAGAATGGCTTGAGCTAAGAAGTGTTAAACTACAGTGATCTAAGTTAGTATTAAATGTTGATATTAAATCAATTTTGAATAAATGTGATAAAAGAATACATCATAGCCTGGTTCCCAATCTTAGGGGTAAAGCTTTCTGATTTCGTCATTAAATGTTAGCTGCAGTTTTTTTTTATTTTTTTCCCACCAGTTTCAGGACTTACCTTCTATTGTGAGTTTGCTGAGAGTTTTGTTATTTCATAAATAGGTATTACATTTTGCTAAATACGTTTTGTGCATCTACTGAGATGACCATGTGGGTATTATCTTATAGCCTGTTCATATAGTAAATTATATTGATTGACTTTCCAATACTAAGCCAACTTTGTATTCTTTGGATGAAATTTAGTCATGATGTATTATTATTTTTATATACTACTGTATTCATTTTGTTAAATTTTAAAAAGATTTTTAAAAAATGAAATAATTGTTGTTTCTACATTCATAAAAATTTATATTCGACTTGCACAAGATACTGCTGTTACTTCAAAAAAAATCATTATTTAAGAACAAGAACAGATAAAACAAGGAAAAGGCTAGATTTAAAAAATTAATATAAGAAGTAACAAAGAGAATGGAATTTCTAAGAAACAGAATTGTTCAAGTTGAACTTGTATGACTCTTTGTTGAAGTCATTTAAATCCTGAATAGGAGATACAGAAGAAGAATTGGCAATAATAGCTAGTATTTTCGAGCACTTTATATGTGCCAGCCTTTGTTCAAAGTGCTTTATACACCTCATATAATCTTCATAGCATTCTTATGAGGGTATAATATCAGGAAAGTACATTGACTAGTCACTATGAGTCAAGCATGGTATTGTTTCATATGTTATGCTATATGTAATTCTCATAAAAATATTCATGTCAATTGAATTATTGTTCTTATTTTTAAATCGAAGAAACTGAGGTAGAGAGAAATTCAGTAATTTACTAATCTGTTTATGTCAAGTAAGATTGGAGCCAAAATGGTGCCCAGGTGATATCATCCCCATGCCTGAGCTCTTCATCACTCACTACACCAATAATGTAAACTCTTTTTTATTCCTGTTTCCACTCATTTAAACCTTTATTTAAAGACATTTATTTAGTAATCTACCACATGGCACATAACATGTTTATTTAGTAATCTACCATGTGGCACGTAACTGCTGAGGATATAATATCTGTCTTCTGGATAAGAACAAAACACATTCAGCATAATAGGCTAGCACCTTTAGACCAGGCAAGAGGCACTCCTGCCACATGCCCTGTCTGTTCTTTGGAGAACCTTCCTCAAAAAATTTAAATCTCGTCTGGTGTTTGGGACTAACTGAAGCTAGCAGGATTGTCTGTGAAGAGACAGGATCTGCATGGACCTTGGTCTTTGTTTCTCTCCTCAAAGATGTTCTTTGGCTTTTTACATCCCTTACCATAAGTCAGGTTGACCAGATGGATGGAAGAGCTGCAACTTGTGATTAGGAGGGTCTTCCCAGGGCAATGTGGACAGAGCAGAATATAGAAGCATAACCTAGTGAGCACATGCAGTACTGTTTTCCTGCGATCCAGTGAGGCTGGACCTCCAGAATAGTGCTGACATGCTGATTTGGAGTTATGCTCACATCAGACATAGGATGAGTTCAGGATTCTGGCTATGACAATCCCTGACTGACCCTTCAAATTGAGATGTGTAGATAGGCTGCTGTGTCAGCTCTCACCTTTGTGTCTTCTGACCATAGTGTCCTCTTTAGTTTACAGCACCCAAAGGTAACATTAGTGGTGGCAGATGTTCTGCACGCTGTACCCAGGGTGTCATTCCAACTCCTTGACAGGTGATGCATCACATGTCAGAAAGTCCTGTGATTGCCATACCTCTCTGTATGGCAGAGACGTATGCTGCCATACAGCATATCTGCTCCTTATACCAAGGGTCTTTTCAGACCTGTATATTTTCTTGTGTCTGATCAATGTGGTGAAGGTATACTCTTCTAGATGATGTCAAACCCTGACAGGAGAGGTATAGATGATATTTGTATAAATGGAATTGATCCTTTTGCTTGAAACCTCTCCCTGGCTTTCTTCTAGTGGCTATGTATGGAAGGAGGCAGTGCTACAACATAAAAAATACCATGTTGTAGAGATGCAGTGACTATGGCCTAAGAAGTTCCAGAGGGGATGTTGTTGAAAGATGTGTTGTTCTACATTTATACTATAAAATTTCAAACAGTAAATTCAACATGACTAGAGAATGAATAATAATTTCCAGTCTCTCGCACACTCTAGGGAAGACATGCATTTGTGTTCAGTATCAACAAAGCACAGTCAGAAACTCTGAGAGTATTATCAGGAAATTAGTGTTCAAGAACAAATAATGCCATGTCATGAATACTAGGAGCTTTGGCCAGTAAGTTATTCAAATTGCATCGGGTCTATGGCTAGACTCAGCCAACAGCTGCCAGCCTGAGAAGCCTAAAACCCTAACACTCCATTCTCTCCAGCCTGCTGGTCCTTCATCTGTCATCAATAGCATTTGCCCACATTCTTCACTGTAGCACTTGTGAAATTGCATTGAGCATACTTGTTTTCATATCTGTATCCCTTTATTCTACACAAATTCCTCCAAACTGAACTCTCCAGCTCCATCTTTATAGGTTGAGTAATACTGTCTAAGGCTCATGACAAATGTTCAGACGATGTTTTGCTCTTTCTTTAATAAGAAATGTGATTTCAACCTTTAGGTATGTTATACAAAATTATTCACTTGACATAATCATATGAACAAGCAAGATCCTCAAAGGGAGAATCAGACCTGATAAAACAAAGGAAATCAGTTAAGGCTGATTTTATACTGCTGTTAATATCTAAGGAGGTCTTATTGGACAACAGCTGGGCAGAAATATCCAAGGGAGGAAGCCATTGCTAACTGACATTTAGGTACTATTGGATACGGCTGTTAACTTGAGTTGGCCAGTGTATAAGTTGTTGCTGAGAGCAGTAAATCTCTAATGAGTCCACAGAATTTAATGTCTCCTAGTATGTTCTATCTACTACCAGAGTAGATTTAACACTAAGAATATTTGGTTTATTAGAAATATTCAGATCATTTCTATTTTACCTCACTCTGTGCTACTTAGATGTTTCCAGAAAGTGAATCTTATTAAGGCTAATAATAAAAATAGTACCTAACATGTTTAAATCTGCTTATTAAGTGCCAATCATTACTCAAAAATTTTCATGTGATTTCACTTAATTTTCATGATGACTATCGTAAAAGAAATTGTGTACCCCCCCCCCCCAAATCCATATGCTGAAGCCCTATCAACTAATATGATGGTATTTGGAGGTAAGGTCTTGGGGAGGTAATTAGGATTATAGGAAGTCATGAAGATGGGGTTTTCATAATGGGATTAATAGCTTTTTTAGAAGTTGAAGAGAAAGATATTACACTCTTTTAACCATGTGAGAACACAGCAAAAAAGCAGCCTACTGTCCAGGCATGGTGACTAAAGAATGTAACCCCAGCACTTTGGGAAGCTGAGGCAGGTGGATCACTTGAGGTCAGGAATTCAAGACCAGGCTCGCCAACATGGTGAAACCCTGACTCTACAGGGCATGATGACAGGTGCCTGTAATCCCAGCTACTCAGGAGGCTGAAGCGAGAGAATTGCTTGAACCCAGGAGGCGGAGGTTGCAGTGAGCCTGGATCGTGCCATTGCACTGCAGCCTGGGCCACAGAGCGAGACTACCTCAAAAAAAAAAAAAAAAAAAAAAAAAAAGAAGGCAACCTACTAAAGGTTGGGAAGTGGGCTCACTGGAAATCAAAACTAGTCAGCAACTTGATCTTGGACTTTCCAAACTCCAGAACTGTGAGAAATAAATGTCTGCTGTTTAAGCACCCATTCTAAGCTGTTTTGTTATAGCATCGCTAGCAGCCTAATGCAACAAGCTTGTGAAGTAATTACTGGTGTAACCTCCATTGTATCAATGAGGGAATAGAGGCACAGTGCTGCAGGTAGCCCAGGTAATTCACCAGGAATATGGTAACACAGCTTCTGGTGCTTGGGGCTCCAGGCTTGTGATCTGAAATCCTAGGTTTTATTCTCAGCTCTTCCCTGACTCTCTTGTAAGCTTTACCAAATTGCATAAGCTTTTTGAACCTCATCATTCTTATTAGCCAGATAAGAAATGTATGATCTACCTTCCAACTCTTCTATGAGATCTGACATAAAATATTTGTATAAACTTTAAAGTACCGTACAGACTCATAGTGTTACCATTAACACCACACCAAACTCCCTTGAACTACCTGCAGATTTCTGAAGAACTTTTGGGCCCATTATATGCATATTCTCTCAGTCATTTTTTAAGAAAAAAATTATAATAATTTTATATATTGGAAATTTCTTTCCAATCATTACATAGCATGTAATTTTGTAAAATAAATATAAAATACCCTTCTCTCTTTCTCTCTCTCCAACTGTGGTAATACTCTTCTTTTGGCTGGATTAATCTATCTTGCATAACACAAATAGATTACATACATTCAATTCAAAAATATTGTAGACCCCTCCTGAATTAATAGAATCCTAAAAAGTGGAGAGCAAGCAGATACTAGAAACCACTTCAATATTAATATGAGATTTTTAGGAAAAAAAAAGGAAAAGTGACAAAGTGACAAAGTGCCTGTGTCCCTTTGGCAATCTAGAAAACAAATTTTAAGTTTTATTTTTGGCTGGGCTTGGTGGCTCATGTCTGTAATCTTAGCATTTGGAGAGGCCGATGCAGGTGGATCACTTGAGGCCAGGAGTTCGAGACCAGGCTAGCCAACATGGCAAAACACGATCTCTACCAAAAATACAAACAGGTGTGGTGGCATGCACCTGTAATCCCAGCTACTCAGGATGCTGAGGCACAAGAATTACTTGAATCCAGGAGGTGGAGATTGCTGTGAAGCAAGATAGTGCCACTGCACTCCAGCCTAGGCGACACAGCGAGACTCTCAAAAAAACAATTATTTTTAACTGACACATAATAATTGTTCATATTATATGTAATTATCTAATTAGAATAATAAGCACATTCCTTACTCAAATATTTATTATTGCTTTGTGGCAAGAACATTCAAAATTCTCTTTTAACGATTTTGATATGCTAAATATATTATCGTTACCTATAGTTATCCTACAGTGCAATGGAACAGGGAAGGTTTTTAAATTATTTCTGTAGAACAAAAAGCAAAGTGTTTAAATTCAGAACCCATAAATCCTTAGTATCTTGCTCTGTGTAGAGTAAAATATTCTGTACTTGTTAACCAAATAATAAGTATAACTTACAGAGAATTAGTGTTGTGTTGAACACTGTGTGATGCAATTCAATTTTATGATCTCGTTGAATTTTCACAATAACCCTTCAAAGTGAGTTTCATAATTTCTGTGATAGTGATTACAGAACAGAGGCACAGAAAAGTTACATCCCTTTTCCAAACTTATACAACTATTAGTTTTCCATTTTTCTTAGATTTTTATTCTAAAATTAATATTTATCAACATAAACATTGTTTGATTGACTAATGAATCCTGTTGAATAATAATAGTTTAATTTTTACTGTTATTGAATGTAGTCTTCTATCAATTTGCCATTTTTCACACTTAGGTTTTTATTCTAAAATTAATATTTATCTACATAAACAATGATTGACTAATTAATCCTGTTGAGTAATAATAGTCTAATTTATACTGTTGTCTAGTGTAGGCAGTAAGTGTCGGGACTGCAGTTGGCTAGTTTATTGATCATTTCCAATCTCTGGAAACCCTTTTTCCTTCCACTCTTCCACAGTAAAATATGTAAGAGGCATATTCACTTTTTTAGTCTGTCCTGCAATTAAAGGTGACATCGTTCTAGTCAATGACAGAGATTTGCCGGAGATTATTTGAGAAACATATTTTCTGCTGTAGGTACAGGTATACCTGGCACCACACTTTTGCCATGCCTTCTGACCATGAATACTGACATGATGTGTGCAGCTGCGATAGCTATTCTACGGCCATAAGGTAAAGGCAAAGAAAATCATAAGGAGACTATATCTGACATTAATGAACTGTTGAAAGAAGCAGCTGCATACATCTCCACATCCTTAAATCAAATAAATTGAATTCCTGTTGATTATATCTACTGTTAATGAGGTAATCTGTTAATTGAAGCCAAAAATATTTCTAAGTAATATACGCAAGCTCCGAAAATTCCATGCTTCTTTATAGAGAAGTGGTATAATATTTGTTGCAAAAATGAATATGGAATTTTACACTTGATGAATATTAACTGAATGAATACCCTGTATCTAACACTGTTTCAGGAACCACAGGGTTTTTTTTTTAAATTAAATAAGGTATAGTTTATATCTTCAAGATTCTTAGAACATACTAAGAATTGATTAAGATAAAGATAGAATGGCCTACACCATGGCTATCTTTCTCCCTCAATCTATTAACTTTAATTTTTAATGAGAATCTTGTGTTTTCCTCCTGGCCCCAATTGTTTGTTCTCTGTGGTCATGAACTTGAAGTACCTCATACTACAGGTGGGGTGATGTTCCTGCTCCTTGATTCTGGTCTCAACTATTTGATTTGCTTTGGATTACCCATGTTTGTGGGTATGATATAAGCAAAGGCTTAAAATGGTCTTCAACAATGAGGCTTACTATCTTGAACCTTGGATATTACGTTGTTAGCCCGCTGGTCCCAAAAGGAGACTGGGAAATTTGCATACCAGAACTAGCCTAAAGAAAGAGGACCAACGCTGTCAATATCAGCTAATACTGTAGATGATGAGGGATTAATGCTTATGCTTATGCTATTGAGTTTTGAAGTTAGGTAATAAGACCTGACTTACACACTCATCCATTCTTTGTTCACATCATTTGAGTAGAACTGATAATACTATAAGCTCTGGGTTTGGTAAACTTTATCTACACCAATCATTGTATTCAATTCTCGTCACCTCAGTGATTAATTCATAAGTTGGCTCATCAGCATACCCAAATATTTCAAATTAATTCAGTGGTGTTCTATAATTATCAGGAAAAATAGTCTTTATTCCTAGCTCTAAGAGTCACACAAACTTGTAATTGCTGGAGATCACATATGGACAGTGCAGACCTGAAAATAAACACACAGTTAAAGAAAACAATCAAGAGACAAAGAGAAAAAGAAATTACATCTTAGCAACCAGGCTGCAATCCCTGAATCCAGTTTCTTTTAGATATTTTATTACTTCGAGTTTACATATTTCCTTTACTACTTAAGTCATTTTGAATTAGGCTTCTTTTGCTTGGTATAAATAAAAAACTCCCCAGAACTTTCAAAGGTAATTACAGACAAGTGCAAAATAATACCATAAAAGAGATAATAACATGTTCCTAGGAGAGCCTGTGTAGAGGTTTGATATTCAAATAAGATTTTAAATAAAAATGGAATTTTGACCAATGAGAAGTAGACAAGCATACATCCTGTGAGAAAAAAAAATGTTTTTTTAAAAAGGAGTATATGCTATGGACAATGAGCAATTTAGTTTGATCAAAGTATACGAGACTTAAAATGGAGAAGTAGGAGACAAGGTTCTACAACATTTTAGAGCTGATTTGTTGAAAAACCTGGAAATCTAAATAAGGAGTTTGTGTCTATTATACATTGAAGAATTTTCACTAGAAGAATCACAGCTTTAGCCTTTTTTAGAATGTATTCACTTGGTAGAATTTATTGGGCAGAAAAAAAATGAACGTAGGTTAAAAAAAAAAAAAAGCAATTGTAAGATCAGTATCTATCTTGTGCCCAGTCTTTCACAGTGTTTGAAGTATACTAAAGACTTAATAAATATTTCTGGATATTACATTGAATAGGAGGCTTCTGTAACATTGTAAATGAAAAGTAGACTGATCTGAATGGAGATATAATGCAAATGCAAAGAGAAGATAAAATATTTCAATACATTCAATAGCATTTGGTAACAGAATGGATAATAGGGCTATAGCAGAGGGTAACTGCAAATGAGACTTGGGAGGTTTCAACTTTGATCATAGAGAAAACAGAATTTCTGATGTTTGAAAAAAAAAATTGGTCAAAATGCTGTAAGTTTGCTTTGGTTTAACCCAAATAATTTTCTTCAGACTAAAGCATGTTTTTTTCATATTTATAATTTTCTTGCAGACCAAAGTTAAAATTTTTCTGGTGCAGAAATACACCTCTTTATTTTTCTTTTTACATCAGTGAAAATAATGTCAATATAAGCAATCCATTTTGAGTTGTTGTAGTTGTAGTGATTGGGAATACAGTTCTTGAAAGATATGTGGAAACCATTTGAAATCCTTGGAAAATTTTAATTAAGTGTTTCAGGAAAAGACTCCCCTCAGCCCCAGTGTCTTTCTGATTGCCATTAGTTAACAAACACTTATTTTCCAAGACCAGGAATTTATACATTGTTACACAATGTATAAGACAAACATTTTAGTTCCTATAGATGACATACAGAGCATTTATGTATTTCATAATATTTCCCAATCCTGTAGACTGTGTTCCATTTTCTCTGGCTGACATTTGTATAGTTATATTGCCTTAATATTCAGAATGAAAGCAACTATATTTAATGGCATTCATGCTTAAACATGCTTTTAAGTATTTGACATGTTATGCAACCTGACTTCTACCATTGTAGGAAGACCTAAAACTTCCCTTCCAGACATGACAACTGGCCATTCTAGGTAGGCATCGTGTCAATATGCTGTGATTTAACCCCAAAGATAACTTCATGGAGGACTATCAGGAATTGTAATTGATGATCAGCTGGACATTCTATACTGATTAGCCAAACATGGAAGGTCAATATAAAAAGGTATTGTATTTTTAGACCGTAATCCTCCTCCTCTTTTTTTTTTCTATTGCCATCTAAAAGGAAGGAACCAAGATTGGAAAGCCGTAATGAGACAATAGAGTTCTTAAACCCTGCCTTAAGCATGGTTTTGGTTAATTTTCAGATGTCGTGAAGACAAATTGACAAACCAATTTGTCACGGGCCAAATATTACCTCACTTTGAGGCAAAATAAAGTAAATGTGTAGAGTATTAGCCATGTTTATTATGTAATAACGAACACTCTCATGCACACATACGAATAATTTTTGTGTGGAAGTGTGAGAGACATATAGATGATACAGGCATAAGCATTCAGTCCCACTACTAATTTAGGTGAGACTCACTGTTTGTTTGTTTTTTTTGTTTTGTCGTGTTTTTTGAGACAGAGTCTTGCTTTGTCCCCCAGGCTGGAGTGCAGTGGTGAATTTCTTGTGAACAGAATATAACTGGATTGTGCTTATAAAATCAATTTTGCCCATCTGTGTCTCTTTTTCCTGGGGATGGGGAGTGTCAGGGTTTGCTCTGTGACCCCGGCCGGAGTCTAATGGCATGATTTCAACTCATTGCAACTTCCACCTTCTGGGCTCAAGCAGTCCTCCCACCTCAGCCTCCTGAGCAGTTGAGACTACAGGCATGTGCCACTATGCTCAGATAATTGTATTATTATTATTATTATTATTTTAGATATGGGGTATTTCCATGTTGCTCAAGTTGGTCTCAAACTATTAGGCTGAAATGATTCACCTGCCTCAGCCTCCCAAATCATCTGTATCTTTTGATTGGAGAGTTTAATCTCTCTGCATTTAAAGTAATTACCAACAGAGATGGACTTTTTTGTTGCTATTTGTTTTCCATATGCATTTTACTCTTTCCTCCTTCATTTCCTGCATTACTGTCTTCTTTTTTGTGTCATTAAGCTTTTGTAGTGAAACATTTAAATTCCTTTTTCATTTCTTTTCTATATATTTTAAAGATATTTGTCCATAGTTACCATGGGCATTATATTTAACATTCTAAAGTTATAACATTTAAATTTAGTTATATCAGTTTCACTTCAATAACATAAAATACTGATCCTTTAATAGCTTTAATTTGTTGATGTCACAAAATTACATCTTTAAGCATTATGAATTCAAACCCATGAAGTAAAAATTTTAATGTATTAGTCTCTTAAACTATGAAGAAAACAAAATGAGGAATTACAATCCAAAGTTACAATGATAATAGCTTTAGGGATACTATAAAATGTATTAGTCTCTTAAATCATGTAGAGAACAAAAAGTGGAATTATACACTATTATTACAGTAATAGTAGCTTTTATAGTGGCTCATATATTTTCTTCTACTAAGGTCTTTATTTTTTCATAAGGTGTCAGGTTACTCTCTAGTATGCTTTCATTTCAAACTACATGACTCCCTTCAGCACTTCTTGCAAGGCAGATCTAGTGGTGTTAAACTACCTTAGCTTTTATGTATCTGGGAATGTCTTAATTTCTCCCTCACTTTTGAAGGAGAGTTTTGCCAAATATAAAATTCTTGACTGACAGCATTTTTCTTTCTTTTATTGCATAGAATATATCAGCTCACTGCCTGTGGCCTCCAAAGTTTTTAATGAGAAACCTGTTGATATTCTTATAGAGGATGATTTTTAATGTGATACATTACTTCTCTTTCATTGATTTGAAAATGCTCTTTTCTGTGACATTAAACAGTTGAATATAATGTGTCTTGGTGTGCATCTCTTTGAATACATTCTATTAGGACATTATTGAGCTACTTGCATGTTTTTACTTATGTCTCTCATCAAATTTGGGAAGTTTCAGACTTCATTTTTTCAAATATTCTCTCCACCCTGTTTTTCTCTTTTTTGTCTTCTGGAACTCATAGAATGCATATTTTGGCCTACTTGATGGTGTCTTCCAGGACCTTTACATTCTATTAACTTCTCTCCTATCTTTTTTGTTTTTCTCTCTTATACTCACATATTCCCACTGCCTTATCTTCAATTTCTTTTATATTTTCTTCTGCCTGCTCAAATCTGCCTTCGAATCCCTCTAGTGATTTTTTCTTTATTATCTTTTTAATCCCAATAATTTCTTTTTGCTTTACTTTTAGGTTTTCCATCTCTTGGTTGATGTTCCAATTTTCTTCATACATTGTTTTTCTGATGTTCCTCACATTTTCTTTAACTCTTTGTGCATCTTTAAAACAGTTGCTTTAAAGTCTTTGTCTAGTAGATCCACCATCTTCTTCAGCAACAATCTTTGTTGGGGTGTGTGTGTGTGTGTGTGTGTATATATATATATATGTTATTTGAATGGGCTATAAATTTCTATTTTTTTGAATTCCTTGTGATTTTGTTGAAAACAGAACATTTGAATCTAATAATCTATCAAGTCTGAAAGTCAGACTTTTTTCCCTTTTCCCAGGGCTTGCTAGGATTTTTGTTAGTTTGTTTCTGATCATTAAAAATTTATTGTCTCTGTGCCAGTGATCACCTGAGATGTAAACGGAAGCTCCTCTCAGATCTTTCCTGAATCTGCACTTGGGCATTCACAATGACTTTCTGATTTCCTCCATGTATGTGGTTTCTTCTGAATACACTAGTCCTCATTGTTTTGCTTTGAAAGAGGAAAAAGAGAAATACAAAGGTGGAAAAGTAGAGGTGCCGATTTTTTAAATTTTCTGAAAGTCACTTTAGCCTTATAAAAGGGAGGCAACAATGGGGGGAGGTACAACAACAATGGTGCTGCCCTTTTGTCGGTGTCTCTGTTGTCAGAAGCAGCAATCAGGGATCAGAGCACAGAGTTACAATATTTGGAATCCTGGCTTTCTAAAACTATGTGCAAGTTGCTCCTGGAAAAGATGTGCAGGTGCCTGTCACAGGGCTAGGGTGTGGACACAGGTAGATGCTGCTGTGCCGAGAGCCAAAATTCACGCTCCAAGCCTTCCCCTGGAAGTTGCAAGCTTTCAATAAACTTCCTAGCTCCAAAATAGTTGCATCAGACAGATTCTGACAGTACAATTTTTGGCTAGGTGGAAAGATACATTTCTAATACTTTCTATTCTTCCATCTTCCCAGAATCTCCACCTTACTTTAATTTTTTAGGATGAAGTCCTTCTTAACTAAATTGACAATCTGGAGCTTAAATCAATTTGTCGTCAGAAATTCTTCCAGATTGCCTTTCTCAGCTGTCAATGATTTCTCTCTATCTCATTCGCATTTACTCTTAAAATAAGAGATTTATTCTAATTTTCTAGTCTCCAAATCAATACAAAGCTCTTAGACATATATTGAATATATATATTAATTATATATACAATATATAATTAATATGTGTCATAAAATAACCTAACTCAGGTATACTCAGTGACAAACTAATGTATTCTACCTGAGTATAGAATGAAACAACCTGCTTAGTTGTCTATTCAAGCTTATTCAAGCCCATCTATTGGCTCTGAATAAATAATTTAAATTAACTTTAGGTCTTGCTTTGTCATCCAGGCTGGAATGCAGTGGCATGATCATAGTCCACTACAGTCTCAAACTCCTGGGCTTAAGTGATCCTCTCACCTCAGCCTCTCTGTTAGCTGGGAAGACAAGTAGTTACCAAGTATTTTTTCTTTAATTTTTGTAGAAATGGGGTCTTGCTTTGTAGGCCAGAATCATCTCAAGCTCCTGGCCTTGAGAAATCCTCCCACTTCAGCCTCCTGAGTCATAGGGATCACAAGTGTGAGCACTGCACCCATCTAAAAACTTTCTTTTATAAAAGAATTAGCTTCCTTGGGGCATAAGATAATAAATTACTTTGAACATAATTTATCTTCACACTTGAATTTTTCTAAAGGGTCTACAGTTATACTCCTGAAAGTCTTATTAAGTAATTTATTTTTAAAAAGAAACCTTAACAAGGTTTATGAGCAGATATTATGAAAGCTTGTAGTACAGTGTCATAAAAGTCAACTTTTGATGCAATATTTTTTGAACATTTAAAAAAAATTTTGCCTCTGAAAGTCTTCTATGTAGAAAAGTATTTTATTCAGTTTAAATTATGTGTCCAAAACGCTTTTTCTCCTCAAGTATTTTAGCCATTAAATGCAATAATGATTTGTCTATATTTTGCCACAGTGAACATTTTCATATCTCAGAAGTCCAATTAGAATCATATTTCTTGAAAAAAATCCATCTTATTAAATGGCTTAGAAACTAATTGGTTTAAAGGTAAATGATGGAGTTAAGTGACCCTTTATGTAAAATACAGAGATAAGCAAAAATTTAACAATTAGAACAGATCAATTATAGATTTGTAAGTATATGAATGTACACATATGCATATTTGTGTGTGTATGTGTATGCATCTTAGTCCATTTTGTGCTGCTTTAATAGAATATCTGAGACTGGGTAATTTATAAAGAAATGAATTTTTTTTTCTTATAATTCTGGACAGTGAGAAATCTAAGGTCAACAAGTTGTCATCTGATGAGGGCATTCTTGTTGTGTCATAATATTGTGGAAGGTATCACACAGTCAGAGGGAAAAGAAAAGGAGAGGGAGAAGGAGAGAGACAAAGGGTGCCAAACTCATCCTTTTCTAAAAAAAAAAAAAAATCCACTTACACAATAATGGTAATAATGCACTCATGCAGGTAGAGTCCTCAAAACCTAATCACCTCTCATTAGTCCCCACTTCCCAACACCACTGCATTTATGATTAAGTTTCCAACACGTGTTTTTTTGGGGATGCATTCAAACCATAGCAATGTGTATAGACATGTATACATATGTATACACACACACATATATATGTATATATGTATCATGTTAATGAATAGATAACTACACATTCATAAATGTTTACTATATCAATATTATATTATGCTATATTTATACATAAGTAGTATATATAACAATGTCCTATATATGTGTGTATATAACTATGCCTATAATTATTTCTGTAAATGGATATTATATATATATTTTTCTAGATTCAGAAACATCTCACAATATTTCTGAATCTAGAAAACCATCTTAGAGTTTTCTATTTGGCTCTGTAAGGGTGATTCTTCAAGTTTGAAAGAATAATCAATGTTTCTTAGGATGTACTTTTTCTGAAATAGTCTTTCCCAGTTTAGGAATCAGAAACCAACATTGATAATAATCAGACATATGATTTTGCCGTCTCAACAATGTGGAAATTTGAACAAAGATTAGCAGTTACTTTGTAAAAGTTTTCTGAGATACCTATTTTAAGAAATAAAAACTATGGCAATGCCCTTTCACCCAAATATGGTAAATATTGTGATAAAATTAATGTTTATATTGCTTTCTGTCTCAAAGTGATTGATGAAAAATAAAATTTTTTTGAAAGAGAAACATGTTGAAATGTATAATCCTCCTCTACTGTACTGCTCAGAGAAGAAATAGGTATCCCCTAGGATTAGTTCTAGATAAAAAGTTTGAGAAATGCTGTAATAAATTCTTTTTAGCATTTATTTTTTCTCTGTTCAGTGTATTCTAAATCTCATACTGACAGCTCAACTTTGACTAAACTCCCAAATGAACCAATAATCAAAAGAAGAAAAGAAAATGTTCTGTTTAGGTGTAAAATAATAGACTATGTTACATGTACTTTAGGTGATTTTATTTACTACTCTAAAACAAATTTTGCCTTTGTATGCTCCTAACAAAAGTACAAAGTAAAAGTCAGAAGGAGGATTCTTAGTCTTTAGACAGAAGTCAAAGTGAAGTTAAATACATACCTTGTCAACTAAAATATCCGAAGGTATAGTTTGCACACTCACTCACAGAGACAAAATCATGTTTGAAGAATGTTAAATGTTGACTAAATACAGATGTGTGTCAGGAGACACTTGGCATAGGAATAGAACCAATTCCCATGACTAACATAGAAAAAGAAAGAAAATTGGCAACAAACTTGAGAACCCTAAATAGGAGAACAGCTGTTAAAAGACCAAATGATTTTTATCACCTAAGTTGGTCTTTGAAAAATTATTTGTTTTAATCAAGAACAATATTATGTAACGACAATATTACCAGTTCTTCTATGAATAATGAAATCATAATTTTACTCATTTATTTGTTTGATTATTCACCCAATAAATTCTTACTGAGTACCAAAATATGCCAATCACTATGTTAAGTGTACCAGAAACAAAGTTGAATAAAAACTAGTCTTTATTCACAAGGAGTACATAGGCACTTAAACAGAAAATTATGATGCTTTTTTAAAATCCAGGGATACAAAAATATGTGAGCGATTAAGGAAGCAGTCAATGGATGAGGTGACTATTTGTTAAAAATATACTGGAGGAAGTAATGAATTTCTCTAAGTTAAGGGAGAAGAGATAGGCATTTCATTACAACTGAGCACTAATAACACACACACACATAAAAGTAGGAATATAGATGATGAAGGACTTTGAAAAGTCTGTAGTTAGTGGAATATAGAGGGAAAACTAAAGCAGTAACTTAAAGAAAAACTAAAAAAGGGATATCGTTTGGATGTAGAATTTGTTTTGCATATGAGTTTATTATAGAGGTTTAAATAGCCTAACATTCTTTTTAATTAGAACCATGTACAAAGAATACATTTGAAGTGGACCAGAATGGAGGCAAGAGGCTTATCAGAAAGCTTTTCTTTATTCTAGAAAGACATAATGAAACCTGAACTAGGGCAGCAGCCCCAGTGGTAGTAGCAGCAGTAGTAGTGGTAGTGATGGTAGTAGTAGTAGATATTGGGGGAAATCAGATTAGGAAATACTTAGGAGTTGAAAAAGTTGTGTAATAAATTAAATGCAATCCAAATCAAAATCCAAGCAAACTATTTTATGAATATTGACAAACTAATTCTAAAGTTTATATGGAAAGGCAAGAAGTCCAGAAAAATCAACACTTAAGAACAAAGTTGGGGGACCGAAACTACTACCTGATTCAAGATTAACTATAAAGCTACAGTCATCACAGCAGGGTGGCAGTGGTGAAAGAATATTCACATAGATCAATGAAACAGAACAGAGAACTCAGAAATAGACCCACATGAATATACTCAACTGATCTTTCACAAAGAAATGAACAAAGGTAATTCAGTGGAGAATGAATAGTGTTTTCAACAAACGGTGCTTCAACAGACACCCCTATATTAAAAAAAATGTAGATATAGACTTTATACCTGTTACAAAAATTAACCCAAAATGTCTCACAGAGCTAAATATAAAACTATTGGAACGGCAAACATCAAAAATGTGGCAATTCTGAGTGCTGGTGGGGATGTGGTGTAACAGGAACTAGCCTTTATTGCTGGAGAAAATGTAAAATTATGTAGTCACTTTGGAAGACAATTTGGCATTTTTTACAAAGGTAAGCATAGCCTTGCCATATAATCCAGCAACCACTTCCCTAGGTGTGTATTCTATTTATCTGAAAACATATGTTCACACAACAACATGCACACTGATGTTTATATCAGTTTATTTATGTTCTTCAAAAGCTGGGAATAACCCAGGTATCCTTCATAGGTGAATTGATAGTGTGCAATTGTTAATTTTGTGTGTCAACTTGGCAAGGCCACAGTATACAGATATTTGATCAAACATTATTCTAGATGTTTCTGTGAAGATATTCTTACATGATATTTATATTTAAATAATTAGATTTTGAGTGCAGAGATTATCTCTTATTATATAGATGAGCATTGTGTAATTATTTGAGGACCTTTACAGAAAAAGATTCACCTCCTTGGGGGACGAGTAATTCTGCCAGCAGAAGGCCTTTGGATTTGAACTGCAATTCTCTCCTGCGTGTCCATCTTGCCAACTCACTTGCAAATTTTGAACTTGTCAGTCTACACAACTGCATGAGCTAATTCTTTAAAATCTTCTCTCTCTCTCATATATATACATATATGTTTTTATATAAGTGTGTTTGTATCTATATGTGCCTCGTATATATACACACACCCACTCTCTCTCTCTAGAGTATATCTCTGCACACACACTCACTCTCTCTTTTTATACACACACACAGACACACACATAGCTGTCCTAAAAATACAATATATTAATTTTAAAAAGTCATATGAAGAATTGAAATGTTATGAAAAATGAAAGATGGAAGGAAAAACATAAATTTTCTAGCTACCAACTTTCAAGATGTGGAATTTAGGAATATAAGAATAATATTAGGTTGGTGTAAAAGTAATTGCGGTTTTTGCCAACCTAATATTATGTTATGGGCAAAGATAAGCAACTGGGTTTTCAGCATGTTAAACTTGAGTTGCCTGTTAGATATAATAATAGCGAATCTAATAAATTATAAGATCAACCATGATTAAAAATCCAATGAATGATATAAAATAATAACTTATACTTGAGAATTGTGAACACGTAAGTAGTATTTAAAGTAACAACCTTCTAATTAACTGTATTAGTCACGCTGCTGATAAAAAACGTATCCAAGACTGGGATGAAAAAGAAGTTCAATTGGACTTACAGTTCCACATTGCTGGGGAGGCCTCAGAATCATGGAGAGAGGTGAAAGGCACTTCTTATATCATGGCGGCAAGAGAAAAATGAGGAAGAAGCAAAGGCGGAAACCCCGATAAACCCATTAGCTCTCGTGAGACTTATTCAATATCACAATAACAGCATGGGAAAGACTGACCCCCATGATTTCATTACCTCCCACTGGGTCATTCCCACAACACATGGGAATTCGGGGAGATAAAATTCAAGTTGAGATTTGAGTGGGGACACACCCAAACCATATCATTTTGCCCCTGGCCCCTCCTAAATCTCATGTCTTCACATTTCAAAACCAATCATGCCTTCCCAACAGTCTCCCAAAGTCTTAACTCATTTTTTGATGAGTTAACTACATGTTAACTACATGGTATATTTTTAAATTATAGATTACGAAAACTACAGATTCTATTATGTACCTGCCAAATACAAATAAAAGAAATAAAAATCGTACACATTTTACACATTATATCTTAACCACATTTTTTTTTTTTTTTTTACATTTTTAAGCACTAGTGTAATTGTCATATTAAGGGTTAATTTACTTGCCTCTTACCAGACTGGAACAAGAGAAAAAAGGTAAGCCACATAACTTTGTCTTCTCTCAAATCCTTCAGTGTAATTATCCCAACTCCCAAACAAAGGAAAGTGGATTAGAGAACTATTAACCCAAAAGTCCACATTCCAACGTCTGATCTGAGACAAGACAAGTCTCTTCCACCTATGAGCCTATCAATTCAAAAGCAAGCTAGTTACTTCCTAGACACAATAAGGGTACAGGTATTGGGTAAATACAGCTGTTTCAAATGTGAGAAATTGGCCCAAACCAAGGGGTTACGGGGTCCATGAAGTTCAAAATCCAGTGGGGCAGTTAAATTTTAAAGCTCCCACATGTTCTCATTTGACTCCAGTTCTCACATTAAGGTCAAGCTGATGCAAAAGGTGGGTTCAACGGTCTTGGGCAGCTCTACACCTGTGACTTTGCAAGGTACAGCCACCCTCCTGGCTGCTTTCACCAGCTGACATTGAGGGTCTGCAGTTTTTCCATGTGTACAGTGCAAGCTGCCAGTGGACCTACTATTCTGGGGTCTGAAGGATGGTGGCCCTCTTCTCACAGCTCCACTAGGCAGTGCCCCAGCAGGGACTCTGTGTGGGGGCTCTGACCCCACATTTCTCTTCTGCACTGCCCTAGCAGAGGTTCTCCATGAGGGCCCTGCCCCTGCAGCAAACTTTTTTGTCTGTGCATCCAGGCATTTCCATACATCTTCTGAACTCTAGGCAGAAGTTACCAAACCTCAGTTCTTGACTTATGTGCACCTGCAGGCTCAACAGCACGTGGGAGCTGCCAAGGCTTGGGGCTTCCACCTCTGAAGCCACAGCCTGAGCTCTATGTTGGCCCCTTTCAGCCATGGCTGGAGTGACTGGGACACAGGGCAGCAAGTCCCTAAGCCAAACACTGTCAGGCCTCTGAGCCCAAGATAAGCCATCATATCTCCTGTGACCTGCACGTATACATCCAGATGGCCTAAAACAACTGAAGATCCACAAAAGAAGTGAAAATAGCCTTAACTGATGACATTCCACCATTGTGATTTGTTCCCGCCCCACGCTAACTGATACAATATATTCTCCCCTTGGCCCTTAAGAAGGTACTTTGTAATATTCTCCCCCACCCTAAGAAGGTACTTCGTAATATTCTCCTCATCCTTGAAAATGTACTTTGTACACCTATCCCAAACCTATAAGAACTAATAATAATTCCACCAGCCTTTGCTGACTCCGTTCTTGGACTCAGCCTGCCTGCACCCAGGTGAAATAAACAGCCTTTTTGCTCACACAAAGCCTGCTTGTTGGTCTCTTCACATGGATGCTCGTGACACACACAACACATGGACCCTGAGCCTGGCCCACTAAACTACTTTTTCCTCCTGGGCCTCCTAGCCTATGATGGGAGGGGCTGCTGTCCAGGTCCCTGACATGGCCTGGAGACATTTCCCCCATGGTCTTGGGAATTAACATTAGTCTCCTTGCTAGTTATGCAAATTTCTGCAGCAAGCTTGAATTCTCCTCAAAAAGATGGGTTTTGCTCTTCTACTGCATCTTCATGCTACAAATTTTCCAACCTTTTATGCTCTGCTTCCATTATAAAACAGAATGCTTTTAACAGCACCCAAGTCACCTTTTGAATTCTTTGGTGCTTAGAAATTTCTTTCACCAGATAAACTAAATCATCTCTCTCAAGTTCAAAGTTCCACAAAGCTCTAGGGCAGGGGCAAAATTCTGCTAGTCTCTTTGCTAAAACATAACAAGAGCCACCTTTGCTCCAGTTCCCAAAAAGTTCCTCATCTCCAACTGAGACCACTTTAGCCTGTACCTTATTGTGCATATCACTAACAACATTTTTGTCAAAGCCATTCAACAAGTGTCTAGAAAGTTCCAAACTTTCTCACATTTTCCTGTCTTCTTTTGAGCCCTCCAAACTGTGCCAACCTCTGTCTGTTACCCAGTTTCAAAGTTGCTTCCACTTTTTCAGGTATCTTTTCAGCAATACCCCGCTCTATTTGAACCAATTTACTGTATTAGTCTGTTTTCATGCTGCTGATAAAGACATACCCAAGACTGGGAAGAAAAAGAGGTTTAATTGGACTTTCAGTTCCACATGGCTGCAGAGGCTTCAGAATCATGATGAGAGGAGAAAGGCACTTCTTACATCGTGGTGACAAGAGAAAAATGAGGAAGAAGCAAAGGCAGAAACCCCTGATAAACCCATCAGATCTCATGAGACTTATTTACTATCACAAGAATAGCACTGGAAAGAGCAGCTCCCATGATTCAATTACTGCCCACTGGGTTTCTTCTGCAACATGTGGGAATTCTGGGAAATACAATTCAAGTTGATATTTTGATGTGGGAACAGCTAAATCATATCTCTAGCCATTTTGTTTCCGCTCTTCCCTTGCCACTATCCGGCTATCAAATAGCTGATTTCTGATTCCTATACATAAATGATAAGTAGATCTATTTTAAAAATGTGAGTGGCATGAAAATGTAAACCATTTTTCTACCCATAATATTTCTAGATGTCTTCATTATACCCAGAGTAACATTCAAAATTATCCTTGCTTTTGTATTACAGATTGCCATCTCTCTCTAATATTTCTCTTCTACTTCTTTTCATATTAATAGAACTTCTAGCTTATGACATAGACGTGCAGTTAAAAACTACATTTCTTAATTCTATTGGACTTAATTTTGGTTATGTAATGGGGTTCTGGCATAAAGAACACTAATACAAAGGATGTGTTTAACCTTTAAGTCATTCACTCCAAGTAAAAGACATTTGCTTTCACTATCTTTTTTCTTTCTTATCACTAAACGTATCACAGATGTGTGACCAATAACCACCTGGATGCAGTTGTGGACGCACTGAGTTTAGTAGAAAATGAAAAGATCAAATGGGCTAGTCGGTTGCATCAGGACCAGCACATTGTTTCTAGATAGCTTTAACTTAGACTTTCAAATGAGACACAAGTTACTTCTATTGTGTTAAAGCTACTGTTAAAATTTGGTTCTTGTTATAGCAGCTGGAACATCCATTTTAACTTATGCAGCTTACAAAGCAGTCATGATCTTCATGTCTCCACCTCTCTGAACTCAACTTATGCCATTCTCCTTCTTGCTCACTCCACCTCAGCCATATTCATCATCTTGATATTTCTAGGATACACCAAGCATACTTCAAACACAGAGGCTTTTCAAATTGCTCTGCCATTTTTTTCTCTGAAATATTCTTATTTCAGAAAATGCCTTCTTCATTTTACCCAGTTTATTGTTGAAATATATCTTAATACATGGCACTCTTTATCACTGTCGTTCCACCACTCTGCTTTATTCTTCTGTATAAGAATTATCACCATTAACAAACTACATTGGACTATTTATTTGTGTATTGTCTATATATAATAACCAGTATCTTAGACCATGAGTTTAAATCTTCATTCTATAAACAGTATCTGGAATATTCCCTGGTATAGTAAGAATGCCAGAGATTCATTGAATGAAGGACTGAATGAATACATGAATAAAATTATGAAAGAATATGATGGCACTGAGAGAGGTTGTGTAGAGTGAGAAGCACTGAAAGCTGAACTCAGTTTGGTTACCTCTAAGGGAAAGAAAACTGAGAGACCTCACAAAGGGGACCTGAAGGGGAAGTACAAGATAAACAGTGGTAACCAAGAGAGGGTGCACCTTGAGAATCAAGGATATCAGAGCTCCTTGGAGAAACATCTGTAAAATGTAGCAGAGAGATTCAGAAAGATATTGGCTCCAAAATGGTCAACTGATTATGCAAATCAACAGGCCATTGTTGACTTTGCGTACAATAGTTACGGTACAGTAGTATAAGCAGAGGGCATTTTGCAATGGTTTGAGGACTGGGCAAAGCTGAATGTTTTCTCACAAATATAAGGTACTCTCTTGAGAAGTTAAAAAAAAAAAAGAAAGAGAGCAAGAAAAGAAAAGACTAATGAAGCAATTACCTATAAGAAGGACAGAGGATAATGTCAAAGTAACATTTGTTAGTCCCATGTTGAAAGAAAGAGCAATAACTCTACTGAGACTGACAGCAAATAAATGAAGGGATGAGGGTAGTGTGAATGTATGTTGGCAAGAGGGGAAGTCAGGAGAGAAGTCAAGCTTGAAAAAGAGTAATTATTAATAAGACATGAATTGGAGGAAAAGTTCAAAGGAATAAAAAAAAAAATTCCAAAAGCTGTAGAGCTGTGAAGTATTTTGTAAGAAAAAATCAAGGTCTGTGGTCAGCACAGGGACTTACATGAAATTAGAATCACTACTTTTATTTGGTTCTCTAAAGGCAAGATGTTGGTGTTCCCAGGTTTGGATCAGATCTGCTGAAATATAGTAACACTCTAGTAAGTGTTACCTTGAAACCTAAATTCCACTTCCCTGCTCTTCTCCTAGTTACATTCATTGGGAAAAATACTTAACTCTGTGATCTCCAGTGTGTTGTCCTCTAAAATAAATATATAAATACCTGTCCTGCCTAATTCAGAATAATATGCAATTTATTTCACATTTTTAATATTTTTGGTGGTAAAATTAGATGCATTATTAAAAGAGACTTGGATCTCCTGATGTTAAGCCATCATTCTACATGTTCTCTAGATGTTTTGAAATGCCCAGAAGCTCTGAATTTTAATTAAGCTTACTATCTTAAGAAAGCATAGCATAGTGAAGAGTAGCCATCATAAAACTGACCACTTTTATCCATACTACATCTTAATTTTTTAAAAAAACGTGTGTTTTACACAGTTCTCTGGTATAAAAAGCAATGATGTATCTTTTACATTCAACTGGACTTAAATCTAACTGTGCCAAATACAAATGACATGATGTTGAGGCAATTTATTTAATCTTACTGAGTTTCCTGTGTGAAATATGTTGTCTCAATCAGTGCTTTGCTTATGGACCATCTGAATAAATGAAGGCAACATTATATGCTGGTGAGTGTATAGTACCTAAAGTTTGTAGTTTGAATGTAAGGCCTCACACTTTTTAACTCTAAGAATCCAGACCTGTTATTTAACTTCTCTCTAAACCCAACTTCCCTCATTTATACAAGAATAGTACTAACTAATTCGGTTGTTGTAAGATTTCATAAGTAATGCATATAAAGCATCAAGCACTAGCTTAGTGTTGAACATAGAAGATGCTTAATAAATGTCACCTGTTATTATTACTGTAATAATTAATATAATAATTAATGAAGGCCTTAAAGACAAGCTTTCTTTTTCACACATGCAAAGCCCAACTTGAGAGCCTTATTGTAATAATATGGCATAGAATTGCTTGTGTAAACTTAAAAATCTAGATTCTTCCATCCCACCCCATAAAATTCTGCAAGGGTAATTCAGAATAATCAGTGTTTATACATCTTTTACTATGAGCTAGATCTCTCCCACTTCACCTTGTTGGGAGTGGATGGAGGAAAAAACAGATGGATTGTACTGTTTTAAGCTCTCAAGCACTATGGAGGTTTAAAAGTGAGAAGCTGTATTCATGCTCTGATTCATTTCATTCACATTATTTTATCTTGTATTAACTTTACTGCACCATCATCACCCTGAGTCTACTGTCCACTCATCTAGTAAACAGATATTAAGAAGCTAATTAGGTGACCATCTCAATGATGTCCAAGACCAGCTTCATTATCTTAATTAGGCTTTGAATTATCAATTAGCTGCACTACTTATAGTTTTAGAAGCATCGTGCATAGCAACATGTCAAAAATTAATTACAGCACAGGCTATTAAAAGCACTTAGAAAGATGTTTTGTGGTTAAATAATAATAAAATACTTTGAAATGTAACTATTATAAACCCCTTAGCATTAATTTTTAACAGTGCCAAAGCAGCAGAATTGCTGAGATTTGGGTAGGATGGTCACATTAATGCAAAATAGTCTCAGGAGTCTTTCGTAGTAATTCCTTTTCTCAAAATCCTTTGGCTCTGTTGGATTTCTTCTGATGATAAAGTCATGAAAAGAACGTGTAGAAGAAAGGCATATTCTCCACACAGAGATATGAGTTATTATTATACCTCAAATACATGAAAAAGCTATACTATGAAAAATGTAATTTATCTTTAAAGAATCTTCTAGAAAATAAAAAAAAAATCTGCATTGCAGAAAAACAGATATTCTGCACTTTCCCCTCTAAATGATGCTGTGAAGTAGGAACATGCTTGCTTTTTACAGTGGGATGATGTAATTGCTCAGTTGTGCATAAACTTGGAAGTAGTAAAGTATCTCCTTAAGCCACCAAAGAATTGTCACTTACAGATAGAGATACAGACATAGACACAAATACATATTATACAGATATAGCTAACTCTGGGGAATGTCTTAGAATTCTGTGAAGGCCTGGCCTAGAAAAGAAGGCTTGAAGGATTTCTTTGAAATTCAGCCCTCTTTGAGGAGCTCATGGGATAAGAGTTTGCATGTTGAATAGGGAATGAATAACTTGGTGACTGACACAAAGCTAAGTCTGGCCTCAACTACCCTATCAGTCTTTTTATCAAATGATAGACCTGTCAGCATATATTTTGAATAATATCTCCTTAGGTAACAAGTTTATAAGTTGTCAAATATTTAATCAAATTAAAACTGACTTGAAAAAACAACAAACATTTCATGAGGCTGCCGTTGTACCACTGTTAGCACAGAGCCATTTTCTATTATTTAAGATGCAAGTTAAACATGAAGAATTACCTCAAAATTCTCAGATTGGTTCTAGTCAGTGTGCTAGGACTTGCTGTATAGTTTCTTCAGATATTGGGCTTCACTACATGAAGGTATCATACATTAATTACTGCAATGGAAATATTTTTTAGGAAGTCTGAGACACTCAGGAATAAATAATTAGCTGAAATTATTATTGTAAATTCTCTGTTTATTGTACCTTTAAAACTACAGCTTCAAGTCACTAAAAAAAAAGGTCTTATAATTTTTTTAATGAAAAGAGGCTAAGTTTTTGGTGTTTGCTCATTGTAAATAGCCAGCTCAACATTTGTGAGTGTTTCACAGTCCTCTTCATTTATTTCTGTTTCTTGTTGCCATAATTAATTTGTTATCAAACCCTGTTAATTATATTCTTAAAATGCTGTTTGATATTAGTTTGCCCCTTCATTCTTAGGTATATGTTTCTTAAACCAGATATGATCTTTTACTTGTACTATTGTCTGTCTCCTAATTTATTTATTTTTCACATGAATTCAGGTTATTTTATAAAATGTTGACTTTGTCACTTCCTTGTTTAAAACTTCACTACAAAGCATCTTTTAAAAAATCATGGAAAATGTATATTATAGAAAAATTATGCATATATTTCATTTCTTTTGTATCAAATAATTTGGTGGTAACTCATAGCATGCCTGAACAGGATCTAGTTTGAGGTACTAAGGAGGATAAGTCATCAGATTGAAAAGAACCCCTATCAGAGCAACACGAATTCTGCTAACATTGAAACAGAAATAAACATCAAATTTATGATGAAATTTAGGTGGAAGAATGGTGAAATTAATGATGCTTTATGAAAAGTTTATGGACACAATTTCCCTGGTAAATCAGCAATTTACAAATAGATAACTCATTTTAAGAAGGAAGAAGGCAATGTTAAAGGTGAAGCTCTCACCCCATCCAAGATGACCAATTAGAAGTAGCTATGGTCAACAGCACTCATAGGAATGAAAAAGGGTGAGTGAATTCAGCAACTTCAACTGTAATATCCAGGTTCTCACATTAGGACTGACTGGGCAAACAACTCAAACAAAAGGAAATAAAGAAAAACAGGGGGCGTGGGCAACAGTCCACCCAGGATTGGGATGGAGCCAAAGGAAGCCCCACCAACAGACAAGGGAAGCAGTGAGTGATTGTGCAGTCCTGCCCAGGAAACCATGCTTCACCCATGGAGAAACTTACAGATCAGGAGATCAGGAGATCCCCTTGGGAGTCCATGCCACAAGGTCCGTGGGTCTGACAGATAGCGCAGTGTGAAGTTTTGGCAAAGTGGATACTCAGGCACACAAAAAGATCAAGGACTTTTACATACTCAGGTCCCAGGATCCCCAGCAAGTCAGGAAATTTATCTGTACATATCCCTAGGAAGAGGGTGAATCCAGGGATCGAAGCAGCATTATTCTGTGGGCCCCATTTCCAGGGCACCTCACAAGTTAATACCCGCAGTCTTGGAATACCAGACAGTCAATGGCAGCAGGTTGGAATCCACCTGAGGCAAGTTCAAGTTCAAGGGTGAGAGGTGGTCACCATCTCTGCAGTTTAGTTGCCTCAGCAGCTACCACCTGCCAGCTATGGAGAATACATTGGTGCAGATGAAAAAGCCCCCCCTCAACGCCCACCGCCACACCAATGCAGCATACCTGCTCTACCAAAAAGCAGTCAGACTAATTCTTTGCACAAGTCCCTGATCCCATTCCTCCTGACTTGGTGGGACCTCCCAGTGAGGGTCTCCAGCTACCTCCTACAGGTGCATGTGGGTCAGCAGCATGTCAGTATTCCCCTTGGACAGAGGCTCCAGGGAAAAGAGCTGACTGCCATATTTGCTGTTTCTCAACCTTCACTGGTGATATCTCCAGGTATGGGAGAAACTAAAGTAACTGGGGACTGGAATGGACCCCCAGCAAACTACAGCAGCCCTCTCATAGAGTGGCCTGACTCTTAAAAGAGAAACAAACAAACAGAAAACAACAACAACAACATCAACAACAATAAAAAGATCCCAAAAAAGCCTCATTCAAAGGTCAGCAACTTCAAAGATCAAAGGTAGATAATCCCACAAAGATGAGAAAGAATCAACACCAAAACACTGAAAACTCAAAAAGTCAGAGTGCCTCTTCCCTCCAAAGGGCTGCAGTATCTCTCCAGCAAGGGCACAGACCTGGGAGGAGGGTGAGATGGTTGAATTGACAGAAGGAGGTTTCAGAATGTGGGCTGTGATGAACTTCACTGAGCTATAAAAGCAAGTTGTAACTCAATGCAAAGAAGCTAAGAATAATGGCAAAACAATACAGGAGCTGATAGACACACTAGTATCAGTAGCAGAATAGATTAAGCAGAGTACACAAGTACATGGAAATTGAACAACGTGCTCCTGAATGACTCTCGGGTAAATAATAAAATTAAGGCAGAAATCAAGAAGTTTTGTGAAACTAATGAGGACAAAGAGATACGTATCAGAATCTCTGTGATGCAACTAAAGCAGTTTTAAGAGGGATATTTATAGCCCTAAATGACCACATCAAAAAGCTAGAAAGATCTCAAGTTAACAACCTAACATCTCAACTAAAAGAACTAAAGAACCAAGATTAAAAAAAAAAAAAAAAAGCTTTCAGAAGACAAAAAATAACCAAGGTCAGAGTTGAACTCAAGAGAAAGAGAGGTGAAAAACCCTTCAAAAAAATCAACCAATTTGTGAGCTGCTTTTTTTTTGGAAAAAAATTAATAAAATAGACCACTAGGTAGACTAACAAAGAGGAAGAGGAAGAATTAAATAAACACAATCAGAAACAATAAAGGGGATATCACCACTGACCCCGCAGAAATAAAAACAACCATCAGAGAATACTATGAACATGTCTATGTACATACACTGGAAAATCTAGAAGAAATTTATAAATTCCTGAACACATACACCCTCCCAAAATTGAAACAGAAGGAGATAGAATCTCTAAATAGATCAATGATAAGTTCTGGAATTGAGGCAGTAATAAGTAGCCTACCAACCAATAAAAGGCTGGTACTAGATGGATTCATAGCTGAATTCTACCAGAGGCATAAAGAAGAGCTAGTGCCATTTCTACTGAAACTACTTCAAAAAATTGAAAAGGAGGGAAAACCTGGCAGAGATACAACAAATAAAAAAAACTTCAAACCAATATCCTTGATGAACGTTGATGCAAAAATCCTCAATAAAACACTGGCAAATGGAATCCAGCAGCACATCAAAAAGCTTTCCACCACCATCAAGTTGGCTTCATCCCTGGAATGCAAGATTGGTTCAACATATGCAAATCAATAAATGTGGTTCATCACATAAACAGAACTAAAGACAAAAAACAGGTCATTATTTAAATAGATGCAGAGGCCTTCAATAAAATTCAACATTCCTTCTTGTTAAAAACACTTGATAAACTAGGTATTGACAGAACATACCTCAAAATAATTAGAGCCATGTATGACAAACCTACAGACAATATTATACAGAATAGGCAAAAAATGGAAGCCTTCCCCTTGAAAACCAGCAGTGTAAACAAGAATGCCCTCTCTCCCCACTCCTATTCTACATAGTACTGAAATTTCTCACCAGGATAATCAGGGAAGAGAGAGATGTAAAGAGTATTCAAATAGGAAGAGAGGAAGTCAAATTATCTTTGCAGATAACATGATCCTGTATCTTGAAAACCCTATCATCTCGGCCCAAAAGCTTCTTAAGTTGATAAGCAACTTCAGCAAAGTCTCAGGATATAAAATTAATGTGCAAATATCGATAGCATTCCTATACACCAACCATAGGGAGGCAGAGAGCCAAATCATAAATGAACTCCCATTCACAATTGCTACAAAAAGAATAAAATACCTAGGAATACAGCTAATAATGGAAGTGAAGAACTTCTTCAAGGGGAACTACAGATCAGTGCTCAAAGAAATCAGAGAGGACACAAACAAACAGAAATAATTCATGTTCATGTATAGGAAAAATCAATATCATGAAAATAGCCACATTGCCCAAAGTAGTTTATAGATTCCATGCTATTCACATTAAACTACCATTCTTCACAGAATGGTTAAAAAAAAAAAAAAAAAAAAAAAAAACTATTTAAAAAGTCATATGGAACCAGAAAAGAGCTCAGATATTTAAGACAATCCTAAGCACAAAGACAAAGCTGGAGGCATCACACTACCCAATTTCAAACTATACTACGAGTCTATAGTAATCAAAACAGCATGTTATTGGTACAGAAACAAACACATAGACAAATGGAACAGCATAGAGTATTCAGAAATAAGACCAGACACCTACAACAATGTGATGTTTGACAAAATTGACCAAAAAAAAAAAGCAATGGGGATATGACTCCTTATTTAAAAAATGTTTGCTGGGAGAACTGACTTGCCATATACAGAAAATTGAAACTGGACCTCTTTCTTACACTTTATACAAAAATTAACACAAGATTGATTAAAGACTTAAATGGAAGTCCCAAAACTATAAAAACCCTAGAAAAAAAATCTAGGCAGTACTATTCAGGTCATAGGCACAGGCAAAGATTTCATGACAAAAACTCCAAAAGCAATTGCAACAAAAGAAAAAAAAATTGACAAATTGGTTGTAAACTAAGAAGTTTCTGCACAGCAAAATAAACTATCATCACAGTGTACAGACAACCTACAGAATGGAAGACAATTTTGCAATCTATTTATATGACAAAGATTTAATATCCAGAGTCTATAAGGGAATTCAATTTACAAAAAAAAAAAAATTAAAAAGTGGTCATAGCACATGAACAGACACTAGTCTACAGAAGGCGTACATGTGGCCAACAAACATATTTCAAAAAGCTCAACATCATTGATCATTAGAGAAATTCAAATCAAAACCACAGTGAGATATCATTTCACACTAGTCAGAATGGTCATCATTAAAATGTCACAAAACAACAGATGGTGGTGAGGTTGTGGAGAAAAAGGAATGCTTTTACACTGTTTCTGGGGATTTATATTAGTTCAACTATTATGGACCACAGTGTGGCGATTCGTCAAAGGCCTAGAGGCAGAAATACCATTTGACTTATATTCCCATTACTGGGTATATACTCAAAGGAATATCTATAATTCTATTATAAAGATACACGTCTGTGTGTATTCATTGCAACACTATTCACAATAGCAACAATATGTAATCAATGTAAGTGCCCATCAATAATTCACTGATAGAGAAAATTTGGCACATATACACCATAGAATACTACACACCATGGAACACTATACAGCCATAAAAGGAATGAGTTCACGCCCTTTGCAGGGACATGGATGGAGTTGAAAGCCATTATCCTCAGCAGCTAATGTAGGAACAGAAAACCAAACACTGTATGTTCTCACTTATAAATGGGAGCTGAATGATGAGAACACATGGACACATGTAGGAAAACAACACACACTGTGGCCTTTCTGGGTGGAGGTGGGGGTAGGGAGAGCATTAGGAAGAATAGCTAATGGATGCTGGGCTTAATACCTAGGGGGTGTAAGATGATCTGTGCAATAAACCACCATAACATACATTTACCTATGTAATAAACTTGCATATCCTGCACATGCACCTCTTAAATTAAAGTCAAAGGACTATATATATGTGTGTGTGTATGTGTGTATATATGTATATATATGTGTGTGTATATATATATACACGTGTGTGTGTGTGTGTGTGTGTGTGTATATATAGAGAGAGAGAGATGAAGCTCTCAGTGGCTGACCATCTGTGTTAATTTGTGAGAAAAAAATAGCCTTGTATGTGCCCTAAATGAGGGGGACTGATGAGTAACCACAGAAACAATGCCCAACGTCATAGCCAATTACACATTTCTGACTAACAATTAAAATTGAACAAACTTTCCATTTAATGGGTACCAAAACTGTTGCACCCAGATCAGCTGCAGACAAAAGCAGAGCTTTCAACAGAAAATTTTAAATAGTGGGATTATGACTCTAAAATATTTATTTGAAGAATTGTAATGGGAGGGGAAATATGAGTTTCCTAGTACAATTCTGAAGACAAAGCACTGTCAAAGTAAGGGCTACCAAGAGGTGGAAGTGGTCTAGTCAAAGCAAAAGTGAATAGGTCAAGAGCAAAGATTATGTCGACAGTCTTTTTGGGATGCTCAAGGCATTTTGCTTGATTTCTTGGAGTGCCACACAATGGTAACATTTGTTTATCATGAGAGTGTTTGGAGAAACTTAGCAAAGCCTACCTGAAAAATGCCTGGGAAAGCTTCACCAGAGAGTCCTTCGTCACAACAATGTTCCTATTCTTTCCTCTCATCAAACAAGGGCAATTTTTCAAGAGCTTTGGTAGACAATCATTAGGCATCCACCTTACAGTCTTGATTTCACACTTTCTGATTTGTTTTTATTTCCTAATCTTAAAAAGTCTGTGAAAGGCACCAACTCTTTGTTAATAATGTTAAACAACAAAACAAACAAACAAACAAAAAATCTGCATTGGCATGATTAAATTCCCAGGATCCTCAGTTTTTTAGAAACAAACTAAATGGCTGGTAACATTGCTTACAAAAGTACTTTAGTTTGATGCAGCTTATGTTGATAAACTAAAATCAAGCTAATCTTCTTTCATGAACTAGATAATAATAGGCAAGTTAGTCAATTTCTCCAAGTATCTCAATTTACCTATCTTGGGATTAGACATAGCATTATGCCTTATTAACAAAGTTTTGTGGTAATAAAAATAACTAGGAAACACTTTTTACAACTTTAAATATTGTATAAAGAAAATAGAAATTATTACTATCCACTATTACAAAAGGTAAAGAAGATTCAGACTCTGCCTTCAGAAACTTATACCAAATGAAAAGATGGGTGGAAAATGTTCACTGCAATTTGTGTAGAACATAACTGTAGACAAGGAGAGTTGTTGAGGAAATACCTACTCAGCTTTCAGGTACCACTTTAGGTTTTAGACTCACTATGTGGCCATTCCTGATATGCTGGTACACAAAATTTTTCACTCCTCTCTGAACCTCTGTAGTTACACTAATTTTATACCACTGTTTACATGGCATTTATAAATATATTACAAATATACTCATTATACACATATTAAAATAAATATATTATAAATATTATAAGTGTATTATAAATATATACTCTTGAATTAGTATACATATGACTTGAATTCCCATATCTAGAACTCTGAAAAAAAGAACTTTATAAAATAAGTTTTATAGGTATTTTATAGTTAAACTAACTTTTACTGCATGAATAAGTAACACAAGTAAGAAGTGAAAAGTTTATAGAGATAAGAGAGGAAAGTGTTATATGTGGAGACAACTGAATTTTTGAAAATCCTGACTGAATAGAGAAACATTTTTTTTTAAGTTTAGCTTCATTTATTTGACATGACTTTGTTTCTGTACATACAAAAGTATTACAAGAATTTTCCAGACCATTCAAATAAGAAAGGAATATGATAAGTCAA
Organism: Chlorocebus sabaeus; assembly: GCF_047675955.1. Lineage (NCBI taxonomy): Eukaryota > Metazoa > Chordata > Mammalia > Primates > Cercopithecidae > Chlorocebus > Chlorocebus sabaeus. Next base: position 27,114,166 of record NC_132904.1, on the reverse strand, counting down.
TGATGTAGAAATTATTTTAAGATTTGAGCTAGTCTATAATCTGTTAAGATGAAAGAAACTGAATTATATTTGTACTATTTCCATATTAAATAAAAGCAACAAATCAATATTAAAAATAATAACATTGTGCTTCCTGGAACTTTCTAAAGAGTCTATTAAAGTTTTGCTAAAAAGGATTGTTAATCAAAAACCATGAGTGGTTCCAGGCAAATCCACATACCTATGCCATCATACTATCAATCAGAGAAAAACGTGCTTGAGTCTTTTATCAAGACTAAATGACTAAGGAGTGATGAGTAAGTTTTCCCTGTTTCAACAAGCTGAGCACTTCCTTTTCTTTCACATTTAAACAATTTTTTTTCATAGGTTATTGGGGAGCAGGTGGTGTTTGGTTACATGAATACGTTGATTTGCAAGACTGTGGTGCACCCATCACCTGAGCGGTATACACTGCACCCTATTTGTAGTCATTTATCCCTCACCCCCTTTCCACCCTTTCTCCCTGTGTCCCTAAAGTCCATTGTGTCACTCTTATGCCTTTGCATTCTCAAAGCTTAGCTTCCACTTATGAGTGAGAACATACAATGTTTGGTTTTTCATTCCTGAGTTACTTTACTTAAATAATAGTCTCCAATCTCATCCAGGTGGCTGCAAATGCCATTAATCACTTCCTTATATAGCTGAGTAGTATTCCATCATGTATATATACCATAGTTTCTTTATCTACTCATTGCCTGATGGGCGTTTGGATTCATTCCACGTTTTTGCAATCGGGAATTGTGCTGCTATAAACATGCATGTGCAAGTATCTTTTTCATATAATGGCATCTTTTCCACTAGGTAGATACGCAGTAGTGGGATTGCAGGATCAAATGGAAGTTCTACTTTTAGTTCTTTAAGGAATATCCACAGTGTTTTCCATAGTGATTGTACTAGTTTACACCCCCATCAGGAGTGTGGGAGTGTTCCCTGTTCACAGCATCCATGCCAACATCTACTATTTTTGATTTTTTAGTTATGGCCATTCTTGCAAGAGTAAGATGGTATCACATTGTGGTTTTGATTTGCATTTCCCTGATCATTAGTGATGTTGAGCATTTTTCCATATATTTGTTGGCCACTTGTATATCTTATTTTGAGAATTGTCTACTCATGTTCTTAGCCCACTTTTTGATGTGATCATTTGTTTTATTCTTGTTGATTTGTTTGAGTTTATTGTAGATTCTGGATATTAGTCCTTTGTCAGATGCATAGATTGTGAAGATTTTCTCCCACTCTGTGGGCTGTCTGTTTACTCTGCAGACTGTTCCTTTTGCTGTGAAAAAGCGCTTTAGTTTAATTAAGTCCCAGAAATCTATCTTTGTTTTTATTGCGTTTACTTTTGGGTTCTTGGTCATGAAATCTTTGTCTAAGCCAATATCTAGAAGGATTTTTCCAATGTTATCTTCTAAAATTTTTATAGCTTCATGTTTTAGATTTAAGTCCTTGAACCATCTTGAGTTGATATTTGTATAAAGTGAAAGATGAGGATCCATTTTTATTCTTCTGCATGTGGCTAGCCAATTATCCTAGCACCATTTGTTGAAAAGGGTGTTCTTTCCTCACTTTATGTTTTTGTTTGGTTTGTTGAAGATCAGTTGGCTCTAAGTATTTGGGTTTATTTCTAGGTTCTCTAGTCTGTTCCATTAGTCTATGTGCCTATTTTTATACTAGTACCATGCTGTTTTGGTGACTAAAGGCTTATAGTATATTTGGAAATCAAGTAATGTGATGCTGCCAGATTTGTTCTTTTTGCTTAGTCTTGCTTTGGTTAGGCAGACTCTTTATTGATTCCATATGAATTTTAGAATTGTTTCTTCTAATTCTGTGAAGAATGATGGTGGTATATTGATGGATATTGCATTGAATTTGCAGGTTGCTTTTGGCAGCATGATCATTTTCACAATGTTGATTCTACTCACGCATGAGCATGGGGTGTGTTTTCATTTGCTTGTGTCATCTATGATTCCTTTCAGCAGTACTTTGTAGTTTTCTTTGTAGAGGTCTTACACCTCCTTGGTTAGGTATATTCCTAAGTATCTCATTTTTTTTTTTTTTTGGTAGCTATTGTAAAAGGGGTTGAGCTCTTAATTTGATTCTCAGCTTGGTTGCTGTTCCATATAGAAGAGCTACAGATTTGTGTACATTAATTTTGTATCTGGAAACTTAGCTGAATTCTTTTATCAGTTCTAGGAGGCTACTGGAGGTGTCTTTAGGATTTTTTATGTAAATGATCAAATGACAGACAGTGACACTTTGTCTTCATATTTACAAATTTGGATGCCTTTTATTTCTTTCTTTTGTCTGATTTCTCTGGCTAGGACTTCCAGTACTATGTTAAACAGAAGTGGTGAGAGTGGGCATCCTTGTCTTGTTCCAGTTCTGAGGGAATGCTTTAAACTTCTCCACATTCAGTATTATGTTGGCCGTGGGTTTGTCATAGATGGCTTTTATTATATTGAGGTATGACCCTGGTATGATATTACTGAGAGTTTTATTTACAAAGGAATGCTGGATCTCATCGAATGCTTTTTCTGCATCTGTCGAGATCCTTGTTCAATTTTTTGTTTTTAATTTTGTTTATTTGGTGTTTATAGTTTCACGTTTTAGATTTAAGTCCTTAAACCATCTTCAGGATCTTTCACTTTGTCGATTTGCATGTGTTAAACCATCCCTGCATCCCTGTTATGAAATCCACTTTATCATGGTGGATTATCTTTCTGGTATGTTGTTAACTTTGATTAGCTAGCATTTTGTTAAGAATTTTAGCACCTGTGTTCATCAAGGACACACTTATAGAAATGCAAAATTCTCTTGGAAATCTCAACAACAGAACTGAACAAGTAGAAGAAAGAAATTCAGAGCTTGAAGGCAAGGTCTTTGCATTAACCCACTCCAACAAAGACAAAGAAAGAAGAATAAGACACTTATTGAATGGCTTTGAAAAAAATGCTGATAATGATATGAACAGTAAGGTCCAGGCTGAGGTGGTCTCAGATGGAGATGAAGAAATTCTTGGGAACTAGAGCAAAGGTGACTATTGTTATTTTTTATCAAAGGAACTGGCAGCATTTTGCCCCTGTCCTAGAGATTTGTGGAACTTTGAACTTGAGAAAGATAATTTAGGGTATCTGAGGGAAGAAATTTCTAAGCAGCAAAGCATTCAAAAGGTGACTTGGGTGCTGTTAAAAAGCATTCCATTTTAAAAAGGAGACAGAGAATAAATGTTCAGAAAATTTGCAGCCTGATGATGCAGTAAAAAAGAAAAACCCATTTTTTGAGAAGAAATTCAAGCCCGCTGCAGAAATCTGCATAAGTAGCAAAGAAACCAATGTTAATCCCCAAGACCATGAAGAAAATGTCTCCAGGGCATGCCAGATACCTTCACAGCAGCCACTCCCATCACAGGCCCAAAGGCCTAGGAGAAAAAAGTGGTTTTGTGGGATGGGTCCAGGGTCTCCATGCTGTGTGAAGCCTAGGGACATGGTACCCTGTGTCCCAGCAGCTCTAGCTTTGGCTGAAAGGGGCCAATGTAGAGCTTGAGCTGTGGCTTCAGAGGGCAAAGCTCCAATCCTTTGCAGCTTCCATGTGGTGTTGAGCCTGTAGGTGCACAGAAGTCAAGAATATATATTTGGGTACCTCCGCCTAGATTTCAGAAGATGTGTGGAAATGCATGGATGCCCAGGAAAATATTTGCTACAGGAGCAGGGCCCTCATGAGGAACCTTTGCTAGGGCAGTGTAGAAAGGAAATGTGGGTTCGCAGCAGCATGAAAATGAACTAATAAAGGTAATTATATTTTACATATTAGAGAAAGATATTTTTTGGTGTGAGGATAAATCCAGAATGTTTAGTACTGTGAAAATGGAGTGTGAGTCCAATATACATTCTTTTGTGATCAACTAAATGCCAATTTTATAATATTCTTTCAGAAGCAGCTTCTAACACAGTAGAAAAAAGAAATGAGTCCCATTCGTCTTGATAATCAGAAAGGATGAACTGCTTGGAATAGGGTTGACAAGAAAACCACGCCCCCCCCAAAAAAAATCTTTTTAGGAATTTATGCTTCCATGGCTCAAATTATTTGTTTTTGTCTTGAAGTTTGAAAATGATATTATGGGCAGTTTTAGATGACCGCTTTGTTGAAGAAAAAAAAGAAGCCTGGACACATTGGCTTCATTCCTTGTATTCCCAGCACTTCAGTAAGCCCAGTCCCATGGATCTCTTGCACCCAGGAGTTCAAGACTAGCTTGAGCACACATCTATAGTCACAGATACCCAGGAGGCTGAGGCAGGAGGACCATGTGACTCCAGATGGTCGAGGCTACAGGTAGCTGGGATCGCACCACTGCACTCCAGCCTGGATGAAATATCTTGAGCAAGAGCAGAATCTCATCATTTCTATAATAGTGTTGAATTTCATGAACCTCTAGAAAATATGACTGAGAACTGCATTATAACATTAAAATGTTTGAGATAACATTTAATTAAATGCATGGTTCACTAGCATTAGTAGAGAACACATGGAAAATATTCATTGAAAGGAAACTATATAAACACATTGGTTTATATGTTTAATTATTGTAGCTTGCTAATGTCTGAAAAATTCTATGCATTCTGCAGTTAAGAGGGAACTGAGGTCAAAGAGAATAAATATTTTGTTCAGTGTTTGAGTTTGTAAGTGGTTTCTCCTCCAAAAACATACTTTTGAATAAAAGCTGATGAGAAACACGTTAAATAAAAACAGTGGTTGAGTAAGAAAGTAAAACGGTTGGATGATTATTTCTCTTATTTAAAAAAATTCATTGTAATTGTATTTTATTACTGTCATAAAAAGCACAATAAAAATTAAAATGCCTTTAACTATCTAAACTCTTTTCCATATTTCTGCCTTTATTTGAAAATGGATATAGCATTTGTAACTTAAGAAATCACAATTTAGAAAAAGTGTGTTAAGACTTCAAAGATAAAAAAATAGTTTCTGCAAATCAAAATACTGTCATAAGTATTTCTTCTTTCCACTGCTATTCTTATTCCGCTAAGTTTATGACTGTACAAATTAATGGGGCCTCACTAGTCTCCCCCGAACCTTCACAAAAGCTTCCTGAGATCTTCGTTGAAGAAGGCTTGCTCCATTCTAGGTGACTGACTCCTGGCTGCTGCTTCCTAACCAACAGAATTAGGAGTCAATTTAACTTAACCTCCCTTGATCAAAGATGAACCCCTGGAAAGATTATGGATGCCCTTTGAGGAAGTTTAAGTAAATGGCTAGTCAATTATCTGGTTTTCAGCAAAAAAATGATTAGATTTAGCCTGGGAGGAAAGTAATGTTAAGTCCAAAGACAGAGAATCCATCTTCCTCTAAGTTTCCTTCTGCTGTTAGCAAGCCTTCATAAACTGATTAATCATAAATTATTAATGTCAGTGGTACTGAAATGTATTCCATCTTCTTTCATTGAAATATGTCTCCCAGGCTTCCTGGCAGTGGGTTTGACTGATAAGTTAATAGCACTGGTATTTGCATAATCCTGCTGCCAAGCTCACTTGCCATGGTGTTGACAGAGTAGCTCATGATATATTTGCGGTTGGTGTAATCTTGATGGTCCAATCAGCATTCTAGCTGAAAATAATATAAATAAACCATTTTTAAGTTGTAATTTATCACCTGATTAATACATGTGTCTACTGATAAAGAGTTTTGGGAGAAAATAGTCTGTCTCTAGTTGGTGAAACTATGAACTGGACATAGCAGAACTGAAAGATTGAGAGGGTTGAGATGTGACATTTCTGCAAAGTGCTAGCACTTTGAATAACCCAAGTTATTCATTGGGAATGGCTGATACCATACATGAAATTAAGAGTATACTCTCTGTTATATTAGACCCCTTAAGAGTGCAGAAGAATTTTATACAGCTCAATGTTTAGCAAGACATACTTAGTAAGTAGAAAAATAAAAACATTAGGAGAACAAGTTTTCACTGGATCACAACATCTTAAAACTCAGGCTGGACACAATTTTTCCTGACCTGGTGGCATTTGCAGGACAATCTGACATAAAGCAACCAGGAATTTCAATGAATGCTTTTCAGTTGACTGCAAACTAATTTGTACTTATTGAATCTATCAAATGTCTACAGACATTGTTAATTTTCTAAATGATTTGAAGAAAATATAATTGAAGTAAACTAGCGTATTACATTTCTTATTTCAGTTTTAGAATACTTGATTCATATGGAATGTCTGAAATGATTTCTTTGCCCCCTTCATTTTATAAATAAGAAAATTGAATTAAAAAAAAAAAGTTCAAGATTACCTAATTGGCTATTGCTGGAGCTGGGTAATATCAAGGCAAAGATCAGACAACTTCTATTCTTCTGTATATATATCAGAAGTTAATTTTTTTTCTATTAACAACCTATAATGCAAAGAGTTTAGTGATTTTAAACAAAATCTGGTATAGAATGACTGGCTACATGCTTCTTGAAGCATTTTCTTCCTTTCTGGCTCATAGCTAGACAACAGTTCTGGCTACAGGGGATACAGAAGAGAACTCTGAGGCCCTAAGATGTGGTGAAGTTGTATGTTAAAGAAGGATATGTTTCCATTTTTTAATATCTTAAATTATTGCATGGAATAGAATGAAATTAGTGTATGGAATTATTTAATATCTTAAATTAGTACATTTTCCTCACCCAAATCTCTCCACTCTTCTCACTGCCAGTAAGCCACTAATATTTTGGAATTAATTTGTATTAGATGCTAACCTTACTTATCCTAAGAAATTCACAGGACTATTCTGTACTACTGAAACATGTTGACAAACATGCACAGAAGCAGAGGCCTTATTTGTCTCTAACATTTTGGTATTTGCAGCTGAGAGAGGCTGAATAGCAAGAAAATTCTGCTGTCAAACAAAATTTGTTTAGGTCATTTCTGGAATCTTATTTGTTCTTCTTTAAAAAAAGAACATCCCCCGCCTCCACCGCCAAAATTGTCTGTATTTCTTGCTACACTTCCACATCACAGTACTTTTCGAACCTATGCTAATCACGTTTGAGAATCACCACTCCAACAGAAATCCCTTCTATAAAGGTCAACAGTGGTCTCCACATTGGTAATTCCAAAGACCAATTATTGTCATCATTGTACTTGAAATGCAAGCACTCTTTGTCATATTTGATTACTCTCTTTTTCTCAAATCCCTTTTTATCACTTATTTCTGACACATGATAATTTTCTTACATCTTGCTGGCGGCTGTTGTTTGTTTCCATTACTAGATTCTCTTTTTGAGTAGGGACACAAAACCCACCATACCAACCTACAAGAGATGATTGTTAGTTTGGAGAATTTTGCAAGCTGATTGCTGTGATGCTGAAAGCTTCAAACCAGACATGGTAATAGTATTTACACCATAAAAATAAAACAATACAAATCAGTCCCTCCCCTACTCTTGAGATCTGGTCGTGAAACATTTACTAATATAACGCTACATCCTGTTTCTAACCTTTAAATATTAGAGTAACCCAGAGCTTAGTCCTTGGACCTCTTTATTCCTGTACTTATTCCCAGATGATCTCAATCTGAAAGCTGTAAATTGTATCTATATTTCACGACCCTCAATTTATACCGCCAACATTAACCTCTCTCCTGAATTCCAGACCCTTTTACCCAACTGCAACTTTACATATTACTTGAAAGTCTAATACATGCATTTGATCTATATGTTTTAAGCTGAGTATTTGATATCACTCCCACAAATTCTGATTCTTTCTCACATTTCCTAATATTATTTAATATCACTAGAATTTACCAGAATAATTTGGATTTATGCTTGATCCCTTTATTCTCCTCCAGTCTCACACTTAGCACTTCAACAGCATAGTTATTTTCACCTTCAAAGTAAATATCAGCTGTTACTTTATCCTGCTAATTCCACGACACAAGTTTAATCCATCTTGCATGAAACACATGTTACAGCATGGTGACTTGGATACAAACTTAATATTGGTTACACCTCCCACTAACTCATTCCCTCACTCAATGTACCCTTAGCTATATGGCTATTCTTGTTGTCATTATGACTTTCTAAGCACATCTCTGCTTCATGGGCTTTACACTGGATATTCCTTTTTGCGACACACAAATGACTAGATCATTCATTTCATTTAAGACACTGACAAAATTTGACCTCCTTAGAGAGCCTTCCCTAACCACTCTGTCTAAAATGGCACCTGGTACTAATCTCTACCTATCTGCTTTATTTTGTGTGGCACTCATTGGTACCAATAGTGCTTGTTTACTGACTTTTGTCTATCTTTCCCTAGCAAAAGTCTATACCTCTCAAGCTCTGAGGACAGAAATTTCTGGGTGGTTGTTGTTGGTGTTTACTGTCTTACTTGCTTTGCCTAGAATAGTGCATGGTACTTAACAAGTATTTAATAAGTATTCATTAAAGCAATCACCATGTAAGTAAATGAATTAATGGTTAATTAGTAAATAATTGAATGAAAACTTGTCTCTTAGAATATTTCATACTGATTATGATAACCTTCAGACACACACACACACACACATATATATGTATATATTCCATTTCCTTAACAATAATAATCCCAAACAGTAATATTTGTATAGTTCTTTACAGATCACAAAATAAATTTTAATATATTACTTAGCAAAACCCTCCGAATGAGGCCTTTTACTCTGGCTGACTCCTTCTCATCATTTAGGTCTCACTTCAATGTCATGTTCTGAGAAAAGCTTTACCTTGACCAACATATCTGAAGTGTATTCCCCAACATTATCCTTTGTCTTTGAACCATGTTTACAATTTTATTCTTTCTCCACATCTTTTTACTTTTGTAGAACTGTTTATCTGTTGGCTTGTTTATTTTCTTTTTTTTTTTTTTTTTTTGCAGTCAAATTTGGCTTTCTCATTTTATTGATTTTATGTTTAAAAATTTTTTACAATAATGTTTGTTTCTTGTGGTGTATAGTTCTATGGGTTTTGACAAATGAACAAAGTCACATGTCATACAGAATGATCACAGAATCATACAGAACAATTCCATCTCCCCAAATATTTCCTCATGCTGCATCCACACTCCAAATAACCCAGTAATCACTCATGTCTTTTGTTTACAGTTTTATCATTTCCAGAAGGTCATATAAAGGGAATCATTATAAATGGAATCATATAATATGTAACACAGGTTTATAATTCATTTATATTGTGTGAATTAATAATTTATTCCTTTTTATGGCTGAGTAGTATTCCATTGTATGGATGTACCACAGTTTGTGTATTCAATCACTGGTTAAAGGAAATGTGTCTTGTATCCAGTTTTTGTTAAATATGAATAAAAGTGCTACAAACATGAATGTTTAGATTTTTATGTAAACATAAGTTTTCAATGTGCTTGCATAAATATCTAAAAATGAGAATACTAGGTCATATGATAAATGTATATTTCATTTTAAAATAAATTGCAAAACTGTTTTCTGAAGTTGCTATTCTATTTAGAATTCCACCAGGAATGTTTAGATTCTTCTTGACTTGTGGTGGGGTCACCTCCCCAGAAATCTCTCATCAGTCAAAAATATTGTGAGTCAAAAATGTATTTAATACCATAAAAACCCATTGTAAAATTGAAAAATAATAAGTCAAATCATCACAACTTAGGGACCATCTGTATAAGAATTATAGTTGCTCTTAATCCTTGTTAGTGCTTTGCATTGTCAGTTTTTTGGTTTGAATTTCAGCCATTCTAATACATGTATCATAATAGATATAGAGTGGTATATAGTTGTGCTTTTAATTCATTCATTTCCCTAAGGACTAATTCATTCATTTCTCTCCTACTTGCGTGTATTTCTCATTTATATATCTTCTTTGGTGAAGTGTATTTTCAGATATTTTGCCTATTTAAAAAATCAGATTTTTTTTGTTATTTAGTTGTTAAGAGTGTTTATATATTCAGTGTACAAGTTACTTTACCAGACAGTTTATTTTTTTTTTCCAAATTTTGACTTGTCTTCTCATTCTTTGTCTTTTGCAGAGAAAAATAATTGAAATAATTAATTTCGAAAGAGTCTGATTTACCAATTTCTTCTTTTATGAATTGTATTTTTGGTGTTACAGCTACAATTTTACAAAACCCAAGGTCATGCAGAACTTCTATGATTTCTTCTCAAATTTTTGTAGCTTTACATTTTACATTTAGGTTTATAATTTATTTTGAGTTATTTTAAAAATAAGGTAGTAGGTATGTTTTTATTCATATGTATGTCTAATTGTCCTAGAACTTTTTGACTGTCCTTTCCCCATAAGTTGCCTTTGTACTTTTGTCAATACTTAACTATATTTTTATGTGTCCATCTTGAAGTTCCCTATAATATCCCATTGATATATGAGTCTATCCTTTCACCAGTTCCACACTATCTTGATTACCAAAGTTTCATAGTACATCTTGAAATCGTGTAGTATGGTTTCTCCAATTTTATTTATCTTTTTGAGTATTATTTTCTTTGATTTAGATCCTTCCCATTGCTCTATAAAATTTTAAACCAGCTATTCTGTATCTGCAAAAATACCTGCTGGTATTTCATTTGAGATGCATTGACCTTATAGATTAAGTTAGGAAAACTGACATCTTAAAAACATTGATTCTTCCAGTCTAAATTCTATCCAGTGTATTTCTCCTTATTTAAGTCTTCAACTTATTCCATCAGTTCTTATTGCAATATTCTTCATATATTTTGCACATTATGCACATGTACCCTAGAACTTAAAGTATAATAATAATAATTTAAAATTTTTTTAAAAAAGAAAAATTTAGTATGTATTTATGATACTTAGCAAATTTAGAACTGGAAGGAAGTTTCTTAACCTAATGCAGAGCATATACATAAACCTATGATGAACATCATACAGAATGGTGAGAAACTAAATACTTTTAAGGTCAGGAGTAGGAGCAAGGTAAAGTTGTACTCTCTCAACATTGCAATTCAACATACTTAAAGTTCTAGGTAGTTCAGTAAGGCAATAAAGAAAAAAAGTCATATATATAAGAAAGGAAGCAATAAAACTGTCTCTTTTTACAGACAGTGTAACTGTTTATTTAGAAAATTTATAAGAAAATTAGATTTTGTTTTAGATTTTACTAAAAATTTTCTTTTAGATTTTACTAAAAATCTTCTAAACTATACGTGTCTTTAGCAAGGTTACAGAATACAAAATCAGTAAGTATATAAATGTCAATTTTATTCTTACAATGCCAGCAAGGAATATTTAATGTTTTAAATTAAAAAAAATATAATATCACCCCCACCAAAAAAAAACACACACACACACACACACAAAAAAAATACTAAGTACAAGGCTTAGTATTTTCTTAGCTCTCCTTCTGATTCTTGAGGTCATAAACCAGGTCTCATATTCTCTTCTAGCTTACATTTTCACAATAATGTAGTAACTCTCTGCACATCATGTTGCTATGTGGTATTATCTAACGTGGACAATATTCAGAGCAGCATATTCAGCTGAATATTGGAGAGTGAGAAAAATTCTCATATTTTGGCATGCATTACCGTCATCTGCAGGATTTGTTAAAACTCAGATTGCTAGCCTTAAAGTTTATCATTTTTAATTTAGTAGGTCTGAGGTAGAGCCTGAAAGTTGGCAATTCTAACAAATTCCAAGATGATGCTGATGCTGCTTATGTGGGAATTGCAATTTGAGAACTATTGAGCTGGAGGAATAGAATAAATTTTGACAAAAATTTCTAGTTGCCATAATACTACAAATACTTATTATCCATTAACTAATGCAATCATTAATACATATACACGCTCATGAAGAGCTACTTTCTCTTGAATAGCCAGAACTTACTTAGATGGTAGCTCAAGACAATGTCTGATTTAAGTCCACAGTGAAAAACTTTAAAAAGAGAGTTACATATTTTAAAATTGCAAGGTAAAGTACAGTCTCTTGCTTAGTTTGGTATAGTAGTTGAGTGGTTAGTAGGAATTCTAGTCATGGGCTGGGTGCGGTGGCTCATGCCTGTAATCCCAGCATATTGGGAGGCCGAGGCGGGCAGATCACTTGAGCCAGAATTCGCGACCAGCCTGGCCAATATGATGAAACCTGTCTCTACTAAAAATAAATACAAAAAATTGGTCAAGCGTGGTGGCAGATGCTTGTAATCTCAGCTACTTGGGAAGCTGAGGCATGAGAATTGCTTGAACCTGGGAGGAGAAAGTTGCAGTGAGCTGAGATTGTGCCGTGGCACTCCAGCCTGGATTACAGAGCAAGATTCTGTCTCAGAAAAGAAAAAAAAAGGTGGGGGGGTGGTGAATTATAGTCATGGAAGTGAGAGATGAATATGTGCTTGTGTACCGGATTGACTTAGTTGACAATAAAAGGCTCACTGTGTACACACTAGGCATTCCATGAGAATTCTCATAGATAGTAAAGAAATCAAGGTTCACTGACTATGAATGAATCATTCCAGGAGATGGTAAAGTCATAGGTCTCAGGCTTGTGATACATTGAAGGAGGATTGTGACTGACGTGAAGCAGCCGTGTTAAGGAATATCCATGTCATAGGAAGTCTTGTCTTCTGGCACTGCAGAAAAAATAACTGGGGTTGAACACAGTCCAAATTCTCATCAGTTTTATTTAAATTTAGTTTTGGTTGATCTTTATATGCAAAAACATCTTTCAAAGTTTTCATATAAAACACCATTAGAAATCACCCTAAATTATCACAGTAGTTATTATCAACATTATAACTGCTATGTGTAAAATACTAATAATGTATGTTGTAATTTATATTTTTTATATCAGTATATCTGATGGGTTTCACTTACATGTAAATGTTAAAAATACATAGCCCATGTACTCTCGTTACTATTTGTGTAATAAATGAGTGAAAAATAAAATTTTTCACAAGGAAAATTAGGATCCATCCTATCGACTATTTAGCATGAAAGCATAATTATCATCAACCACATTTTCTAAATATAAGATTCATTATGAGAAAGCTACTTCCTAGTTAGAAGGAAACATATTAGGCACAAATAAGTAAACATGAATCAGTATGTGGCATCTACAACCTCAAAGAGTTATGGCACTAAAATTTTCTAAACAAACTACAAAATATATTTCCATGGGGATGTAGTTCTAAAGGAACACAGAATCATAGAACTTTACAGTTAAAATAAAAACAATAACAAAAAGCACTCAGAGATTTTCACGTTTTATTGTATCTTATCTTATCTATGTATCTTATCTTATTGAGACAGGATCTTACTCCATCATCTAGGCTGGAGGGCAGTGGTGTTATCCCATCTCACTGCAGGCTCAACCTATTGTGCTCAAGCAATCCTCCCACCTTAACTTTTCCAGTAGCTGGGACCATAGGCACATGCCACCAGGCCAGACTAATGTTCAATTTTTTGTAGAGATGGGGTCTCATTGTGTTGCCCAGGCTGGTCTCACGCTCCTGGGCTCAAGCAATCCTCCTGCCTCTGTCTCCCAATGTGCTGGGATTCCAGGTGTGAGCCACTGTTCCCAGACAGATTCTCACAGTTTATAAATAATCTATATCTTACAGCTTCCATGTGCTAGAGTCTGTTTCAATTTTATTTCCACTTCACTCCTAAAAAACGTTATGACAACATTCATTTTATGAATATATATACTTTTTTTAATACTCAATATAATTAAGAAACCTAAAAAAATCTTAAAGATCATAGTATAGACTTCCATTTTAGACAGTATGACATACTAGATGAAGTGAACAGTCCTCCTGATAAAACGGTTTGAAGTCTTTAATTTAAAGAATAATTTTTTAAAGTGTGTGTAAGTGCTGAGAGGCACAAAAAAAGGAAGAAATCTACATAGGTTAAATGATGGGCAAGCAATATTATGCTGGCAAAAGAGCTTTTACTACTCTGAGAACAGTTTTTGCACTGCATGCGGGGTAATTCGAGTTGAGCATTGATGCCTGCATGAAGTAGAGAAGACAGGAGAAAAAGTCAGAACGCAACTAACTTGGGAGCCTATTAGTAAATCTGCATATAAAGCTGGGACCAACAGGGCTACACGATGGCTTTGTATTAAGAGTGAAATAAAAATTACTTTGCCGGGAAGAAGGAAACTACAAAGTAACTTATCTGTCTTTAAATTTGGTGGCAGTTGGCAGACTTTTACTGTAAAGTGATAGAGAATAAGAATTTTAGATTTAGGATCTCTCTCATAGTAATTCACAATAATTTATTGTGGCAGTAGAGCAGCTATAGGCAATATGCACTTATTATAACTGTGTTACAACAAAACTTTATTGTGATAGACCCTAAAATTTGAATATTATGTAATTTCACTTGCCATGAGATATTATCCTTATTTTGATTTTTAAAACACTTTTTAAAATGTAAAAACTATTACTAACTCACAAACAGAACAAAAACAGATGACAGCTTGTATTTGGCCTACAAGCCATAGTTTGCCAAGGCCTGATTAGACAGTATGATATTGGTACACAGGTACATGAGTTAACAAATGAAACAGAATATAAAGCTCATTAGTGGGCTTTGTACCCATAATGAAAGTTATTTGTAAGAAAACAGTCTTTGCATGCCTGTGGGAATGAATGAGCTAGTTAATACATAATTCTGGGGGAATTGATAGCTTATACAGAAATAAATAAACATCAAAAATTAAATCTCTACCTTACACTGTAATGGTAAAAACAAATTTCATATTAATGAAAGTATTATCTATGAAAGTAAACATTTTGGAATTAATATAATAAAATATTATTTTTAAACTTCTGTTAAGGAATAATCTTTTAAACAAGACACAAAACATGCAGCTATCAAGTTAAACATCCATACCGTTGGTGGTATTACTATTAATCACTTCTGTCCATCAAACATCAACAAAGTTATAACTCACAAGTGGATGAAGAGATCACATGTTTTCAGCAAAGAATTTATGTCCTGAATATAAAATACACTCTAAAATTTAATACAAGGAGACAAACCAACAGAAAAATATAAAAAAAAAAAAATACAATAGGGATTTCACGTAAACAGGAAAGAGATATTCAACCTAATTGATAATCCAATAAGTGCAAATCAAAATCATTAAAACCATAAAGCCATTTCACAAACACCATATTTACAAAACATAAAAGTCTGTTGGGAGAATAAATCAGTACCTTTTTGCATTGCTTGGCAAAATAAGATATACACATAAGAAATAAGGCTATCAATTCTACTCTCAGTTGCACAAAAGGATGTGAACAAGACTGTTCATTACATCATTATAAACACACACACATGCTCGCAAACCTAAAAAATGATTTTTAAAAACCAGAAAATCTCTCAAATGTGCATCAGTTTGAAATTATAGGATTTTCAGACAATGAAATATAAATTAGTGGTTAAATATGTACTAAGCCTAAAATTTCAAAATACACTTTTAGAAAATTATGCATGTACAAAAACATATATGCATTAAATCATATACAGTTTAAAGGAAGGCAAAAATCTAGCTTATTTTGTTTTAGAAGTAAATATACTAAAACTATAGAGAAAAACATATAATAATTTTTAGGAAACGAACTAGTTACTTTGTGTGGCTCAGAGAAAAAGACAAAATCTAAAACGGGTATTTATGGCTTGTTTAGCTAAGTTATGAACATATGGGGCTTTCTTTTAATATTATTACTCATTATTTCATTTTACATATGTTTTAGTAATATGCAAAATCCATAGTAAAAAATGAAATACTTTTATATTTAGCCACAGATATTGAAATTATTCATTTTACATTTCTATCATAGAACCCAAGACATGAGTCCTAGAAACTTCGTTATTACTTATTGGACACTTTTAGCTGCTCCTGGTTTATTATTTATTTTGAATTTTAAATTCTCAGTTTTCTAAGGCACATAATATTAAAGACAAGCATCTATGAATTTGTTTTATATAAAAGTCCAATATCTTGCGTTTATCCATTCTTCACTCTATTTTTAGAAATATATTTTCAGAACCCTTAGACATTTGTTCAAACAGTTCAATATCATCCGGATTCAATAAAGATAGTAGGTTCCAGTGCATTTTAAGCCATTTGGATTTTTGTACATTATGAAAGTTTGATGGATCAATCATAACAGGGTTTATATCCCAAAAGCAAACTATTTAGATCAGGGCAACTAAAAAATAAATTGACTATCTAAATATTAAATACTTCAAAAGAAAGTTTCTATCTCAGTACACTCTCTCAATCACTAACACCTGTGCACCAGCAAACACACACACACACAAACATACACACACAAAAATTAAATGAGTTGGTAATTATAAAATGATAATAATTATGCCTATTACTTTGTATAAGTCCTAGGAGTGTTTCTTAAACAAATAAATGTTCATGCCAAAAGTATATTCAGTACCAAAGATTCAAACCCCAAAAGTCTTTTAAGAGGGTGCAACAATAGCCTGCATTTCAAAGACAATGAAATTTTGAATGAGTTCATAACCAACTTTGTATCACTATTCTTTTCTGATGTCCAGAGAATATGAAGAATGATATTTTACTTTTCAACAGACAGAAAACTAGTTAATTGAAGTGATTAGCTGAAAGATAAAGTGAACGCTTGTAGTAAAGCAGGTGTTAGAATGTTGTTCAAGAACATTGTTAAATTTAAGGAAAATATTTTAAGACATCCAAGTATTTCAACAGCGTCTGAGAATATAAACATTATGGAAAAGTCTGCATTTGCAACATTACAAGGCATGTTTTACAAAGATTAATGAAATTATGTAGTGATTTTGATCAATGTACCCATAGAAATAAGAAAGTTCTGGTCAAATCTCTCCTCTTTTTATTGTCTTTGGTGCTTGCCTCTACTCACCTATAATCTTCACTGCCAAAAGACACGTGAACAAAAGATAAGTGAGTTTATGCCTCAGTTACTGACATAAGTTATTTCGATTATATATTCCCTGCACAACCAGATAATTTGGGGGAAAATAAAAATGGTTAAATGCATATTTTTATGAACTTAACACTTGACTTTTTATTTCTTGTCTTTTCAAATGTGATTGTATAATCTAATTATGACTTTTCCCTAGGGGAAAAAGATTCAAAACATGATTTGAATTTGTTAGATTTTTTCCTGCTTAATGAGTGTATTACTTGAAAAATACTTGTGTATTTTCAAATACACAAGCACTGACTGACAAAATCAAGTCAATAACTTGGCATAATCTGGTTATTCTGCCTGGCAATTATTTAATTTAAATAATTTTCAAGCTATTTAAGCCAATAATTTCAAACATAAAAGTTGACAAATATTATATATTTGATGAAATATTCTGAAGCCTATAAAAATATTTTTGTCAAAAATTTACTGATAGTTGTTACAGGGAAGATATATTGATGAATGTCAAAATTAGTGGACATTAAGAAGAAACAGAATATTTGCATAGCCTTACAGTATCTCCTCAAAAGTTTACTAATTACTGTAGTAGTTTAAATACATAGCCATACATTTTTTGGTACCCTCTTCTGCAGGACTTAGAGTTTAACAACCTTCTAAAGTGAGACAGCTCTTGGCATCTATGAATGGCATCTATCAGTGGCATATAGAAAGGGAAAAACAAACAAACAAACAAAAACAGTCACTTGACATGGAAAAACCTGGAAAACATCACATTAACCAGGTAATCGAAGTGAACATCAACAGCAGGTCATCTTGATGTTATATGCTCCCTAATACGATTCAAAGAGTAAGGCTTATCACTTCTATAATATACTTTCCTTTCCTCAAATCAAACAACCTCCGACTGTTATGAGAAAACATCAAACATTGAGAGGTAATCTACAAAATACTCAACCACTATTTCGCAAAGCTTTAAGATCATGAAAGACATAAAACTGTCACATGTTAGAGATGAGGGAGGAGACTAAAGATGACTAAATGCAATGTGTCATTCTATATTGGATCCTTGAACAGATCAATAGCCGATTTGTGAAAGAAAAAAACTGGAAAAATATAATCAAGTCTGCAATTCATTTAATAGTAATGTTATAATGTTCATTTGTTGGTTTTGATAAACATACTATGATTGTGTAGGAAGCTAATGCTACGGAGAGCAAGGTGAAGGGCACATGACAACTCTCTTCAAATCTTCCAGAAATCTAAATATATTTGAAAATAAAAAGATTGTTAAAAATAACAAAACCCATAAAAATATGACTGTCTCTTAAATACAAAAAGTAGACATTTTCTTTTTCTCAGTAAAAAATGAGGGAAACCATATGCCCTCATTGCCTCTTTTGAATATATTTTTTTGTTTGTCTAGCATTCATTACCCATCCCACCTGAAACTCAGTTTCTTGTTTCCTGATTTCCCTCTAAAAAGTCACTTATCTGAAGCTCTACTTCTCAGTTCATGTTGTTCAAGTGAGGTAGCTAAAAGTAACAAGAACCTGGATTTAAACAATTCAAGAATGTACATTTCCCCTGGCCATAGAGATTCATTATATGATGTTTATGTCATTACTCCACCAGAGCCAGTGAAATGAATGAGACTTTTACAGAGATTTATGATAAGTAGATGCTCTTTCTATTGTACTTGAATTTGGCAAGATGTGAAAAAAAATGCCATAACCATAACATGTAGAAAGTGGAACAAAGAGAAAAAAAGACCTTAGTGACATTATTCACGTGTCTGATCAAATTTTGTCTTATGCTCACTCTACTGGACTTCTCCGTTATATTATCCAAACAAGTCACTTTTTAAAGTTGTCATATTGTATAAGTTTTTTTCTGACTCATGAAACTAATGAATATAATAGTTAAATCTCTGGGAGTTAGTATGAGTATTATTTAATATTGTATAAATGCATATATATGGCTAAGAGTAGAGTCTTAAAAACACAATATAATCATAGACTAATAATGAATTACTATAACTTACTATCAATAACAGCAAAACCTCTGTTGTTATTGTTAGAAAGCTAAAGTAATTTATTTTCATGGTAGTCACATATTTACCTGCAGTTTTTATCTTCCAAAATGCCAGAATTTGAGAGTTCATCAGCTTTTAAAGAAGTATATATGAAAGTGAATACTGTATGAAATGATTATATATAATAGAAGGCTATCTTGTCTCAAAAGCAATCACAGGATATCATGATTCCTTGTGTTAAAAATTGATTAACATGTGTCTATGTATGCTGGAGTCCTGTAATTCAGTTTTGTAACCACTAGTCAGGTTAAAATTAAATAACATAAAATTTTCATCTCCTCGGTCACAGTAGCCACGTTTCCATGTTCAATATGAGACTCGTTGCTACCACATTTACAGCACATTTAGAACATTCCATAGCATACAAAGTCCTACTGGAAAGTGGTATGATAGAGTTGAAAAAGTTAAAGAAGGAAGTAAACTGTCTTCAAAGGTAAAAAATGTATTTGGCTACAAGAAATGGTAGCATAATCACTGTAGATATAATACATCCTCTGTGGAAAACTCCCTCAGGCTAATTTCCTTGAGAATTTCTCATAATGTCTAGAGCCAAAATTTACTGCTCTGCAGAGGACACATCTAGTCATCAAATTTTGCATGTGGTGATTGCACAGTTTGATAAAATCTGAGTTCTGAATGTCATACTCATTGTCCACTAAAGGTCAATACTTCTACCTTAGTCGTCTGCAAAGTAATACGCATTAAGTAATAATTAAATTTTTATAGATGCCCAATATCAACTACTTTCTTTGGCGTTTTCCTGCTCCAATTTATTTCCCACAGTACTGGCAGAGTTATCTTTTTAAAAGTAGTTCTGATGACATCAATCTCCTCTTCAAAAACCTCCAATAATTCTATCCTAACTTTTTAGGAAGTTCATCTGCCTTAGCTGGTTTTACAAAATTGTTGTCAATACTCACCTAACTTATGGTTTAGCCGTATTTGTCACGTTCTTCCTATTTGACCTCTGGCAACATGAGCATTCTTCAGTATAGGTTTTACATTTTTAGCTTCCTAATCTTCGCCTGGAATGCTGTTCTTTCTCTTCTCTGCTTAGAGTATCCTTTCCTCTTTCCAGAAAAAGCTCAGATGCCTCATTTACTAGTATATCTCTAGTGTCTACAAATCACTTCACTGTTATGGTCTTAGGATTTATTACACACTTCCACAAAAATATGGGTCTATTCTACTCTACAGATTTCTGTGTGTGTCTGCCTCTTTCACTAAACTTTGAATCCGTAGAGGACAGACAACACATATTATCCCAGGAGCTCCTTTACCTGCTATATAACAAGCACACAATGGATATTCAACATATATTTATTGACTAAATATCATTTTATACTTGCACTGTCTAAATTGTGTTCAATTTGGGGAGTGGGATAGATTATTTAGTCTTACCTCATTATTTTACAGGTTAGGAAACTGAAATTGAAAGACTAAAATTATTCTTAAGGTCACATTACTAATAGAAGTAGGAAATTAGAAAAAATTGATAATGATTAAATATTCAAAACAGATAATATTTCACTAGATATTGCTAAAGAAATCAAATAAGGGAAGGCATTAACTTCTCTTATCACAGGTGATAGAAACAGGGAGAAAGAAAGAATGCTGAATTTTGATTTTCCAGACTGAGAGATAAAATATTACTATTGCCCCTTTTCCTTCCAATTCTCTGCAAGAAGGTGGGTGGTGGCGGGAAGGGTAAGCTGTTGGAAAAACAGACTTATGCAAAAAATAAGTCACTAAAATCTATATCATCTATATCTATATCTATATATGTATGTTTCAAATCATTTTTTGTGAAAATATTTTCTAGGTAATCTTTTATAACATGGAACTAAGAATTTTCTCAGCTATCAAATATACCATATACTGAAACAAAAAGCTATAAAAAGACAGAAAAAATGGTTAAAAATATATTAGGCATGTTCTTCACCAAATTATGTGAGAAAATAAACACATATTTCAATAACAAATTATTTTGATTCACTGTTATATTGTAAGGGATATGACTATGAAAATATTAAATTACCAACCAAAAAAATTCCTGGACCAGATAGATTAATAGCAAGATTATACTCATATACAAAGAAAAGCTAGTACCAATCGTGTTGTAATTATTCTCAAAAAATGAGGAGGAGGGACTCCTTCGTAACTCATTTTACAAAGCCAGCATCATTCTGGTACCAAAACCTGGCAGAGACGCAAAGAAAATAGAAAACTTCCATCCAATATCCTTGAAAAACATAGATGCAAAACTTCTCAACAAAATACTAGCAAATCAAAAGTAACAGCACATCTAAAAGCTAATCCATCACAATGAAATAGGCTTTAATCCTTGGATGCAAGATTGATTCAACCTACACAAATCAATTAATGTCATTCATAAACAAAATGAAAACAACATGATCATCTCAAAAGATGCAGAAAAGGCTTTCGATAAAATTCAACATCCCTTCACGTTTAAAACTCTCAATAAACTAGGCACTGAAGGAATATATCTCAAAATAGTAAGACCCATCTATGACAAACTCACAGTCAACATCATACTGAAGGGGCAAAAGCTGGAAGCATTCCCCTTGAGAACTAGAACAACACAAGGATACCCGCCCTTACCACTCTTGTTCAATATACTACTGGAAGCCCTAGCCAGAACAGTCAGGCAAGAGAAATAAATAAAAGGTGTACAAATAGAAGAGAGGAAGTCAAACTGTCTCTTTTTGCAGATGATATTACTCTATAACTAGGAAACCCCACAGACTCTGTCGAAAGACTCCTGGAACTGATAAATAACTTTGGTAAAGTTAAAGAGCACAAAATCAATGTAATCAATGTACACGCATCAGTAGCATTTCTATATAGCAATAACATTCAAGCTGAGAGCAATCCCATTCGCAATAGCCACGAAAAGTATAACATACCCAGGAATACAGCTAACCAAAGAAACTAAAGATCTCTGCAAGGAGATTCCAAAACACTGCTGAAATAAATGAGAAATAACACCAACAAGTGGAAAAACATTCCAAACTAATCAATAGCAAAAATCAATATCATTAAAAAGTCCATATAGCCCAAAACAATGCACAAATTTGATGCTGTTCTTATCGAACTATTAATGTCATTTTTCACAGAATTAGAAAAAAAGTCTAAAATTCATATGGAAACGAAAAGAGCCCAAATAGTCAAGACAATCTAAGGAAAAGGTAGAAAGCCAGAGACATCATACTACCAGACTTCAAACTATACTACAAAGTAGTATAACCAAAACAAAGTCGTACTGATGCAAAAGCAGACACTTAGACCAATGGAATAGGTTAGAGAACCCAGAAGTAAAGCTTCACACCTACACACATCTGATCTTTGACAAAGTTCACAATCATAAGCAATGGGGAAAGGACTCCCTATTCAATAAATGGTGGTGGAAAAACTCTATAGCTATATGCCAAAACTGGAACAGATCACTGGCTTTTACCATATACAAAAATCAACTGAAGCTGGATTAAAAGCTTAAATGTAATACCTAAAACTCTAAAAACCCTAGAAGAAAACCTAGGAAATATCATGATGGACATCAGCCTTGGCAAATCATTTATGATTAAGTCCCCAAAAGCAATTGGAACAAAGACAAAAATGGGCAAGTAGGACCTATTTAAACTAAAGAGCTTCTGCACAGATAAAGAAACTATCAGCAGAATAAACAGACAACATACAGAACTGGAGAAAATATCTGCAGGCCAAGGCAGGCAGATCACCTGAGGTCGGGAGTTTAAGACCAGACTGACCAACATGGAGAAGCCCATCTCCACTAAAAATACAAAAATAGCCAGGTGTGGTGATGCATGCCTATAATCCCAGCTACTCAGGAGGCTGAGGCGAATCGCTTGAACCCAGGAGGCAGAGGTTGCAGTGAGTCACAATCACGACATTGCAGTGAGATGAGCTTGTGCCATTGCACTCCAGCCTGGGCAACAAGAGTGAAACTCCATCAAAAAAAAGAAGAAAGAAAAGCAAGAAAGAAGAAAAGAAAAGAAAAAAAAAAGAAAAGGAAAGGAAAGGAAAGAAAGGAAGAAAAGAGAGAGAAAGAGGAAAGAGAGAGAAGGAAAGGAAGGAAAGAAAGAGAGAAAGAAAGAGAAAAGAGAGAGAAAGAAGGAAAGAAGGAAGAAAGAAAGGAAGGAAGGAAGGAAGGAAATATTCACAAACTATGAATGTGACAGAGGACTAATGTCCAGAATCTATAAGGAACTTCACAATTAAACAAGCATAAAACAACCCCATTAATACATGGGCAAAGGACATAAACAGACACTTCTCAAAAGAATACATAAATGCAGCCTACAAATATATGAAAAAATGCTCAATGTCACTAGTCATTAGAGAAATGCAAATCAAAACCTCAAAGAGATACGTCAAATCTGTCAGAATGGCTATTACTAAAAAATAAATAACGGATGCTGACAAAGTTGTGGGGAAAACAGAACATTTATACACTGTTGGTGGGAATGTAAATTAGTTTAGTCACCGTGAGAAACAGTGTGGAGATTTCTCAAAGAACTTAGAACTACCATTCCACCCAGAAATCCTACTACTGGGTGTATACCCCCCAAAAACAATTGCTCTACCATAAAGACACCTGCGTTTATCGTAGCACTATTCACAATAGCAAAGCCATGGAATCAAACTAGATGTCTATCAAAGGCGGACAGGATAAAGAAAATATGACACATATACACTATGGAATACTACAGAGCCATAAAAAGGATGAAATAATGTTTTTTGCAGCAACATGGATATAGCTGGAGATCATTATCCTAAGCAAATTAATGCAGAAACAGCAAATCAAATACCACGTGTTCTCACTTGTAATAAGGAGGAAAGATTGGGCACACATGCACCCAGAGCTGAGAACAATAGACGTTGGTGACTACTTGAGGTGGAAGGCTGAGAGGGGGATGTTTGTTGAAAAACTACCTGTCAGGTTCTACATGTACTACCTGGGTGATGGGGTCATTTGTACACCAAGCCTCAGCAACATACAATTTACCCATGTAACAAACCTGCATGTGCACTCCTGAACCTAAAATAACAGTTAAGAAATACCTACAGATCATGTAAACCTCATTAATTTTTTCAGATAAGAAAAATGAGAAGAATCAAAAGTAGATAGACATTTGATACGTCACATGCAATATTGATATCCATTCAATTTTTTAACATCATACTTATTTACCAATTGATGTTTTATCAAAGAACAGAATATAACATGGTGTTAGTCACAGCATGAGACATTTTCCTTGTTTAAATGTGGATCCTTAGGATCATTCGTTTTCACATTTTCTTAAACTACTGTCCATTTTGACAAAATTTCCACTAGAAAGACCAATTCTGCTGGTGAAAAAAATACAGATCACAAAAGTTTTTGTCAAGATTTATGATGGAGTGTTAAAACTAATGAACTTTACAAAAAATGAATCTCATAATTACTTGATAGCAGATAAACAAAATCTAGATATGTCATATGGCATGCACCAGCAAGTGCCTTCAAATTGTGCATCATAAGTGAAGAATCATTGTTTTAGACTCTTCCTCTTCAGTATAAATGAGTGACATATACAATAGAATGGCTTATAATATCTTTAGATTCACAGGCTATTTCTTACTTTTGATCATTGGGGAAAGGCATTAATTTATACTTAATTGAGTAGCTGATTAATTTGGCTGACTCCCTATAGTAAAAGAAACTGATTTTATTTCACAGCAGGATGTTTTTAACCATGACATGATTATAATCTCCCTATGGATGCATTAACTTAAGATATACATTGAGTGCAGTCTATATAGTGAAGAGTAGGACAGTGAAATTTGTATCTACCAGATCTCAGTTGTAGAGTTTGCTCTGCAGTTTGTTACCTATAAGCTTTAACAGGTCTTATTACATTTTCTTAGCTTTAGTTGTTCTGAAAAAACTTTTTTTACACATTTATTGAGAGCATTATATATTAATTTAAAAATTTAGTAATTTTAGAATCTTAAGAAATCTGGTCAAATATAGTTGAAAAATCTGCATAGCCTGTGTAGATCTAAATAAAGGGATACTAAAAGAGTTTAAGCTATATAAAGAAATTACCTACTTTATTAATCCCATTTAAACCTATGTGGGATAAGAAGATAAGAAAGAAACAGAAAATCACCATAGAGCAGGATAAAATGTTAATGGAAGTTCAAATTTTAGGCTTAGAATGACCACATGTATTACCGAATGGGTAATGAACACTGATACCCAGTTCGTTGTAGGAAAAGACTGCATTTTTTTCCCATCTTTTTCCTTCAAGATTTAGCTCATTTCCTAGTGCCAAGCTGTTCAGCATATAGTAAATCTATCTATGCAGTATATGCTGTACTTTATGTTAACACAAGCAGAATCACCAAAAGCCTTGTTAAAATTACAGAATCTGAAGCCCCACCCCAGTTCTGTTGAACCAGAATCTGCACGTTAGCAGGATCCCAGGTGATTCATGAGCACATTAGGATTTGAGAAGCACTGTATCCTCTGGAACTTCTACCAACAATCAGGAAGAAGAAAGAAACAACATGAACTGCCCAATAGTGTCAAGTGTCTGGAATCAATTCTGCAGAGACTTTAGGGTTTAATATTACACTAAGGACTCCTGAGTTAGCAAATCTCTCACCCATTGACCGAACATGTCTTTGCTATAAGGTATTTTTTGGGGGAGCGGGAGGGGATAGAAGCTGTCCCTTGAGAAGTCCATGTTCAAATGTAACCACCAGCAGGTGAGACAACAATACATTCCACCAGTAGCCATTACCTTCTTCAGGCAAATTGATTGCTCAGTAATGGAAATGGAACAAGTGAGTCTTCATTTGAAATCTTAAGGTTTAGGACACCAGGGACTGCAACTGTATCTGGTACAGGATACATACACACATGAACACACACACAATCCATTTTGAATTAGACTTTTTTCAGGAAAAGGTCCAAAGCATGAGATGCTTCTGTTTGGAAATAAAATAGTTTTTTTCATAAAATTGTGGTAACATTTAAAGAATATAATGGTGGAAAGATGCTCAATAACATTAATTTTTCTTATTTGACATTGAATTTATGATATAAACAGAGAGACAGTCTGTGTCCTTAAAAACTCAATTACATAAAACAATGTAAATCAGAATTCAATATCAATTCAGTGCGGGCACAAAAATGAGTCAATTTCCAAATTGCCATTGTGAAAGTTGAAAACTTCATTGCTTGGAGGATTTCCAGTTTGGGATCTGTTCAATCTAGCTATCTGGTTACAAACCCCAAACCGTGTCTACAGCTGGTATGCATTTTAAGACTAAACAGCTCTTATTTGTATCTGTGTTTGTGGAATAAAGAGATAAATAAAACAAAATTATTATCAAATAAATATTACAAAATTTAAAAATAATTGAAATAAATAGATTAGGCTTTCATTACTCCTGAATAACAGAATGAAGTTCAAAAGTAAATCTTACTAATTTGTCTATGTTTTATTACAGAAATCTTTGGCTAGTTTTTTGTTCTAGGTCAGCTAAATGTTAATTTAAAATTGCATGGTATTTATTTTTCATGAGTCATGTAGTTTACTTCCACAGCTGAACTCTAACAATGTGATGAGGATAAATATAACGCAAATAAAAGGTCCCATTGTTGGCCATGATGCCTGAATTAGCATGTCCAATCCACGAA